>NW_028259139.1:7500000-8750000 GCF_977971745.1 Zootermopsis nevadensis | reverse complement strand
AGAACCGTCATACAGAGACCGGTCCGTTGAGGCCCGAGTGAGGGACAGACCGCCTTCATCAGAGACACAGTACATCAGAAACTATCCGAGAGAGACATGTTCTGCAAGGCAGGTGGTGGAATTTTGAAATTTTTTCAAAATTTTCAAAAAATCGAAAAATGCTGGAAATTGTCAAAAAAGCGCACAAAACCAAAAAAATTTGAAAAATTTCACATTCAAATTTTTTTTCGAAATTTTCGAAATTTTTGGTATTTGTGCGCTTTTCCGACAATTTCCAGCATTTTTTGATTTTTCGAAAATTTTCAATTTTTTTTAACGGTCTCCTCAAGAGATGAATGCCAGTCTCGGTGAATGACATCCTGTCTGTGCTGTACTCGGCCTCTATCTCACCAAGTTGCTACCTGCCTCGGTGTCTGCAACAACCGGCCTCTGCAGGTGTCTGGTCTCCGCAGTTCCGTCTTGCGTCACGTGTTGTGCACAGCTCATGAGCTTCTCAGAGACAGCACGTCAGAGGCGTCATACAGAGACCGGTCCGTTGAGGCCCGAGTGAGGGACAGACCGCCTTCGTCAGAGACACAGTACATCAGAACCTGTCCGAGAGAGACATGTACTGCAAGGCAGCTGGTGGAATATTGAAATTTTTTCAAAATTTTCAAAAAATCGAAAAATGCTGGAAATTGTCCAAAAAGCGCACAAAACCAAAAAAATTTGAAAAATTTCACATTCAAAATTTTTTCAAACTTTTCGAAATTTTTTGGTTTTTGTGCGCTTTTCCGACAATTTCCAGCATTTTTTGATTTTTCGAAAATTTTGAAAATTTTCAATTTTTTTAACGGTCTCCTCAAGAGATGCATGCCAGTGTCGGTGAATGACATCCTGTCTGTGCTGTACTCGGCCTCTATCTCACCAAGTTGCTACCTGCCTCGGTGTCTGCAACAACCGGCCTCTGCAGGTGTCTGGTCTCTGCAGTTCCGTCTTGCGTCACGTGTTGTGCACAGCTCATGAGCTTCTCAGAGACAGCACGTCAGAGCCGTCATACAGAGATCGGTCCGTTGAGGCCCGAGTGAGGGACAGACCGCCTTCGTCAGAGACACAGAACATCAGAAACTGTCCGAGAGAGACATGTTCTGCAAGGCAGGTGGTGGAATTTTGAAATTTTTTCAAAATTTTCAAAAAATCGAAAAATGCTGGAAATTGTCGAAAAAGCTCACAAAACCAAAAAAATTTGAAAAATTTCACATTCAAAATTTTTTCAAAATTTTCGAAATTTTTTGGTTTTTGTGCGCTTTTCCGACAATTTCCAGCATTTTTTGATTTTTCGAAAATTTTCAATTTTTTTTAACTTTCTCCTCAAGAGATGCATGCCAGTGTCGGTGAATGACATCCTGTCTCTGCTGTACTCGGCCTCTATCTCACCAATTTGCTACCTGCCTCGGTGTCTGCAACAACCGGCCTCTGCAGGTGTCTGGTCTCTGCAGGTCCGTCTTGCGTCACGTGTTGTGCACAGCTCATGAGCTTCTCAGAGACAGCACGTCAGAGCCGTCATACAGAGACCGGTCCGTTGAGGCCCGAGTGAGGGACAGACCGCCTTCGTCAGAGACACAGTACATCAGAAACTGTCCGAGAGAGACGTGTTCTGCAAGGCAGGTGGTGGAATTTTGAAATTTTTTCAAAATTTTCAAAAAATCGAAAAATGCTGGAAATTGTCCAAAAAGCGCACAAAACCAAAAAAAATTGAAAAGTTTCACATTCAAAATTTTTTCAAAATTTTCGAAATTTTTTGGTTTTTGTGCGCTTTTCCGACAATTTCCAGCATTTTTTGATTTTTCATAATTTTGAAAATTTTCAAATTTTTTGAACGGTCTCCTCAAGAAATGCATGCCAGTCTCGGTGAATGACATCCTATCTCTGCTGTACTCGGCCTCTATCTCACCAAGTTGCTACCTGCCTCGGTGTCTGCAACAACCGACCTCTGCAGGTGTCTGGTCTCTGCAGGTCCGTCTTGCGTCACGTGTTGTGCACAGCTCATGAGCTTCTCAGAGACAGCACGTCAGAGCCGTCATACAAAGACCGGTCCGTTGAGGCCCGAGTGAGGTACAGACCGCCTTCGTCAGAGACACAGTACATCAGAAACTGGCCGAGAGAGACATGTTCTGCAAGGCAGCTGGTGGATATTTGAAATTTCTTCAAAATTTTCAAAAAATCGAAAAATGCTGGAAATTGTCCAAAAAGCGCACAAAACCAAAAAAATTTGAAAAATTTCACATTCAAAATTTTTTCGAAATTTTTGGTTTTTGTGCGCTTTTCCGACAATTTCCAGCATTTTTTGATTTTTCGAAAATTTTGAAAATTTCAAATTTTTTTAACGGTCTCAAGAGTGCATGCCAGTCTCGGTGAATGACATCCTGTCTCTGCTGTACTCGGCCTCTATCTCACCAAGTTGCTACCTGCCTTGGTGTCTGCAACAACCGACCTCTGCAGGTGTCTAGTCTCTGCAGGTCCGTCTTGCGTCACGTGTTGTGCACAGCTCATGAGCTTCTCAGAGACAGCACGTCAGAGCCGTCATACAGGACTGGTCCGTTGAGGCCCGAGTGAGGGACAGACCGCCTTCGTCAGAGACACAGTACATCAGAAACTATCCGAGAGAGACATGTTTTGCAAGGTAGCTGGTGGATATTTGAAATTTTTTCAAAATTTTCAAAAAATCGAAAAATGCTGGAAATTGTCCAAAAAGCGCACAAAACCAAAAAATTTGAAAAATTTGACATTCAAAATTTTTTCAAAATTTTCGAAATTTTTTGGTTTTTGTGCGCTTTTCCGACAATTTCCAGCATTTCTTGATTTTTCGAAAATTTTGAAAATTTTCAATTTTTTTTAACGGTCTCCTCAAGAGATGCATGCCAGTCTCGGTGAATGACATCCTGTCTCTGCTGTACTCGGCCTCTATCTCACCAAGTTGCTACCTGCCTCGGTGTCTGCAACAACCGGCCTCTGCAGGTGTCTGGTCTCTGCAGGTCCGTCTTGCGTCAGGTGTTGTGCACAGCTCATGAGCTTCTCAGAGACAGCACGTCAGAGCCGTCATACAAAGACCGGTCCATTGAGGCCCCAGTGAGGTACAGACCGCCTTCGAAAGAGACACAGTACATCAGAAACTGGCCGAGAGAGACATGTTCTGCAAGGCAGCTGGTGGATATTTGAAATTTCTTCAAAATTTTCAAAAAATCGAAAAATGCTGGAAATTGTCCAAAAAGCGCACAAAACCAAAAAAAATTGAAAAATTTCACATTCAAATTTTTTTCAAAATTTTCGAAATTTTTTGGTCTTTGTGCGCTTTTCCGACAATTTCCAGCATTTTTTGATTTTTCGAAAATTTAGAAAATTTTCGAATTTTTTTAACGGTCTCCTCAAGAGATGCATGCCAGTCTCGGTGAATGACATCCTGTCTCTGCTGTACTCGGCCTCTATCTCACCAAGTTGCTACCTGCCTCGGTGTCTGCAACAACCGGCCTCTGCAGGTGTCTGGTCTCTGCAGGTCCGTCTTGCGTCACGTGTTGTGCACAGCTCATGAGCTTCTCAGAGACAGCACGTCAGAGCCGTCATACAAAGACCGGTCCATTGAGGCCCGAGTGAGGTACAGACCGCCTTCGAAAGAGACACAGTACATCAGAAACTGGCCGAGAGAGACATGTTCTGCAAGGCAGCTGGTGGATATTTGAAATTTCTTCAAAATTTTCAAAAAATCGAAAAATGCTGGAAATTGTCCAAAAAGCGCACAAAACCAAAAAAAATTGAAAAATTTCACATTCAAATTTTTTTCAAAATTTTCGAAATTTTTTGGTTTTTGTGCGCTTTTCCGACAATTTCCAGCATTTTTTGATTTTTCGAAAATTTAGAAAATTTTCGATTTTTTTTAACGGTCTCCTCAAGAGATGCATGCCAGTCTCGGTGAATGACATCCTGTCTCTGCTGTACTCGGCCTCTATCTCACCAAGTTGCTACCTGCCTCGGTGTCTGCAACAACCGGCCTCTGCAGGTGTCTGGTCTCTGCAGGTCCGTCTTCCGTCACGTGTTGTGCACAGCTCATGAGCTTCTCAGAGACAGCACGTCAGAGCCATCATACAAAGACCGGTCCGTTGAGGCCCGAGTGAGGTACAGACCGGCTTCATCAGAGACACAGTACATCAGAAACTGTCCGAGAGAGACATGTTCTGCAAGGCAGGTGGTGGAATTTTGAAATTTTTTCAAAATTTTCAAAAAATCGAAAAATGCTGGAAATTGTCCAAAAAGCGCACAAAACCAAAAAAATTTGAAAAATTTCACACTCAAAATTTTTTCAAAATTTTCGAAATTTTTTGGTTTTTGTGCGCTTTTCCGACAATTTCCAGCATTTTTTGATTTTTCGAAAATTTTGAAAATTTTCAAATTTTTTTTAACGGTCTCCTCAAGAGATGCATGCCAGTCTCGGTGAATGACATCCTGTCTCTGCTGTACTCGGCCTCTATCTCACCAAGTTGCTACCTGCCTCGGTGTCTGCAACAACCGGCCTCTGCAGGTGTCTGGTCTCTGCAGGTCCGTCTTGCGTCACGTGTTGGGCACAGCTCATGAGCTTCTCAGAGACAGCACGTCAGAGCCGTCATACAGAGACCGGTCCTTTGAGGCCCGAGTGAGGGACAGACCGCCTTCGTCAGAGACACAGTACATCAGAACCTGTCCGAGAGAGACATGTACTGCAAGGCAGCTGGTGGAATATTGAAATTTTTTCAAAATTTTCAAAAAATCGAAAAATGCTGGAAATTGTCCAAAAAGCGCACAAAACCAAAAAAATTTGAAAAATTTCACATTCAAAATTTTTTCAAAATTTTCGAAATTTTTTGGTTTTTGTGCGCTTTTCCGACAATTTCCAGCATTTTTTGATTTTTCGAAAATTTTGAAAATTTTCAATTTTTTTAACGGTCTCCTCAAGAGATGCATGCCAGTCTCGGTGAATGGCAGTCTGTCTCTGCTGTACTCGGCCTCTATCTCACCAAGTTGCTACCTGCCTCGGTGTCTGCAACAACCGGCCTCTGCAGGTGTCTGGTCTCTGCAGGTCCGTCTTGCGTCAGGTGTTGTGCACAGCTCATGAGCTTCTCAGAGACAGCACGTCAGAACCGTCATACAGAGACCGGTCCGTTGAGGCCCGAGTGAGGGACAGACCGCCTTCGTCAGAGACACTACATTAGAAAATGTCCGAGAGAGACATGTTCTGCAAGGCAGGTGGTGGAATTTTGAAATTTTTTCAAAATTTTCAAGAAATCGAAAAATGCTGGAAATTGTCCAAAAAGCGCACAAAACAAAAAAAATTTGAAAAATTTCACAGTCAAATTTTTTTCGAAATTTTCGAAATTTTTTGGTATTTGTGAGCTTTTCCGACAATTTCCAGCATTTTTTGATTTTTCGAAAATTTTCAATTTTTTTTAACGGTCTCCTCAAGAGATGCATGCCAGTGTCGGTGAATGACATCCTGTCTCTGCTGTACTCGGCCTCTATCTCACCAAATTGCTACCTGCCTCGGTGTCTGCAACAACCGGCCTCTGCAGGTGTCTGGTCTTTGCAGGTCCGTTTTGCGTCACGTGTTGTGCACAGCTCATGAGCTTCTCAGAGACAGCAAGTCAGAACCGTCATACAGAGACCGGTCCGTTGAGGCCCGAGTGAGGGACAGACCGCCTTCATCAGAGACACAGTACATCAGAAACTATCCGAGAGAGACATGTTCTGCAAGGCAGGTGGTGGAATTTTGAAATTTTTTCAAAATTTTCAAAAAATCGAAAAATGCTGGAAATTGTCAAAAAAGCGCACAAAACCAAAAAAATTTGAAAAATTTCACATTCAAATTTTTTTTCGAAATTTTCGAAATTTTTTGGTATTTGTGCGCTTTTCCGACAATTTCCAGCATTTTTTGATTTTTCGAAAATTTTCAATTTTTTTTAACGGTCTCCTCAAGAGATGAATGCCAGTCTCGGTGAATGACATCCTGTCTGTGCTGTACTCGGCCTCTATCTCACCAAGTTGCTACCTGCCTCGGTGTCTGCAACAACCGGCCTCTGCAGGTGTCTGGTCTCCGCAGTTCCGTCTTGCGTCACGTGTTGTGCACAGCTCATGAGCTTCTCAGAGACAGCACGTCAGAGGCGTCATACAGAAACCGGTCCGTTGAGGCCCGAGTGAGGGACAGACCGCCTTCGTCAGAGACACAGTACATCAGAAACTGTCCGAGAGAGACATGTTCTGCAAGGCAGGTGGTGGAATTTTGAATTTTTTTCAAAATTTTAAAAAAATCGAAAAATGCTGGAAATTGTCCAAAAAGCGCACAAAACCAAAAAAATTTGAAAAATTTCACATTAAAATTTTTTTCAAAATTTTCGAAATTTTTTGGTTTTTGTGCGCTTTTCCGACAATTTCCAGCATTTTTTGATTTTTCGAAAATTTAGAAAATTTTCGAATTTTTTTAACGGTCTCCTCAAGAGATGCATGCCAGTCTCGGTGAATGACATCCTGTCTCTGCTGTACTCGGCCTCTATCTCACCAAGTTGCTACCTGCCTCGGTGTCTGCAACAACCGGCCTCTGCAGGTGTCTGGTCTCTGCAGGTCCGTCTTGCGTCACGTGTTGTGCACAGCTCATGAGCTTCTCAGAGACAGCACGTCAGAGCCGTCATACAGAGACCGGTCCGTTGAGGCCCGAGTGAGGGACAGACCGCCTTCGTAAGAGACACAGTACATCAGAAACTGTCCGAGAGAGACGTGTTCTGCAAGGCAGGTGGTGGAATTTTGAATTTTTTTCAAAATTTTCAAAAAATCGAAAAATGCTGGAAATTGTCCAAAAAGCGCACAAAACCAAAAAAATTGAATAATTTCACATTCAAAATTTTTTCAAAATTTTCGAAATTTTTTCAAAATTTTCGAAATTTTTTGGTTTTTGTGCGCTTTTCCGACAATTTCCAGCATTTTTTGATTTTTCATAATTTTGAAAATTTTCAAATTTTTTTAACGGTCTCCTCAAGAGATGCATGCCAGTGTCGGTGAATGACATCCTGTCTGTGCTGTACTCGGCCTCTATCTCACCAAGTTGCTACCTGCCTCGGTGTCTGCAACAACCGGCCTCTGCAGGTGTCTGGTCTCTGCAGTTCCGTCTTGCGTCACGTGTTGTGCACAGCTCATGAGCTTCTCAGAGACAGCACGTCAGAGCCGTCATACAGAGATCGGTCCGTTGAGGCCCGAGTGAGGGACAGACCGCCTTCGTCAGAGACACAGTACATCAGAAACTGTCCGAGAGAGACATGTTCTGCAAGGCAGGTGGTGGAATTTTGAAATTTTTTCAAAATTTTCAAAAAATCGAAAAATGCTGGAAATTGTCGAAAAAGCTCACAAAACCAAAAAAATTTGAAAAATTTCACATTCAAAATTTTTTCAAAATTTTCGAAATTTTTTGGTTTTTGTGCGCTTTTCCGACAATTTCCAGCATTTTTTGATTTTTCGAAAATTTTCAATTTTTTTTAACTTTCTCCTCAAGAGATGCATGCCAGTGTCGGTGAATGACATCCTGTCTCTGCTGTACTCGGCCTCTATCTCACCAATTTGCTACCTGCCTCGGTGTCTGCAACAACCGGCCTCTGCAGGTGTCTGGTCTCTGCAGGTCCGTCTTGCGTCACGTGTTGTGCACAGCTCATGAGCTTCTCAGAGACAGCACGTCAGAGCCGTCATACAGAGACCGGTCCGTTGAGGCCCGAGTGAGGGACAGACCGCCTTCGTCAGAGACACAGTACATCAGAAACTGTCCGAGAGAGACGTGTTCTGCAAGGCAGGTGGTGGAATTTTGAAATTTTTTCAAAATTTTCAAAAAATCGAAAAATGCTGGAAATTGTCCAAAAAGCGCACAAAACCAAAAAAAATTGAAAAGTTTCACATTCAAAATTTTTTCAAAATTTTCGAAATTTTTTGGTTTTTGTGCGCTTTTCCGACAATTTCCAGCATTTTTTGATTTTTCATAATTTTGAAAATTTTCAAATTTTTTGAACGGTCTCCTCAAGAAATGCATGCCAGTCTCGGTGAATGACATCCTATCTCTGCTGTACTCGGCCTCTATCTCACCAAGTTGCTACCTGCCTCGGTGTCTGCAACAACCGCCCTCTGCAGGTGTCTGGTCTCTGCAGGTCCGTCTTGCGTCACGTGTTGTGCACAGCTCATGAGCTTCTCAGAGACAGCACGTCAGAGCCGTCATACAAAGACCGGTCCGTTGAGGCCCGAGTGAGGTACAGACCGCCTTCGTCAGAGACACAGTACATCAGAAACTGGCCGAGAGAGACATGTTCTGCAAGGCAGCTGGTGGATATTTGAAATTTCTTCAAAATTTTCAAAAAATCGAAAAATGCTGGAAATTGTCCAAAAAGCGCACAAAACCAAAAAAATTTGAAAAATTTCACATTCAAATTTTTTTCAAAATTTTCGAAATTTTTTGGTCTTTGTGCGCTTTTCCGACAATTTCCAGCATTTTTTGATTTTTCGAAAATTTAGAAAATTTTCGAATTTTTTTAACGGTCTCCTCAAGAGATGCATGCCAGTCTCGGTGAATGACATCCTGTCTCTGCTGTACTCGGCCTCTATCTCACCAAGTTGCTACCTGCCTCGGTGTCTGCAACAACTGGCCTCTGCAGGTGTCTGGTCTCTGCAGGTCCGTCTTGCGTCACGTGTTGTGCACAGCTCATGAGCTTCTCAGAGACAGCACGTCAGAGCCGTCATACAAAGACCGGTCCATTGAGGCCCGAGTGAGGTACAGACCGCCTTCGAAAGAGACACAGTACATCAGAAACTGGCCGAGAGAGACATGTTCTGCAAGGCAGCTGGTGGATATTTGAAATTTCTTCAAAATTTTCAAAAAATCGAAAAATGCTGGAAATTGTCCAAAAAGCGCACAAAACCAAAAAAAATTGAAAAATTTCACATTCAAATTTTTTTCAAAATTTTCGAAATTTTTTGGTCTTTGTGCGCTTTTCCGACAATTTCCAGCATTTTTTGATTTTTCGAAAATTTAGAAAATTTTCGAATTTTTTTAACGGTCTCCTCAAGAGATGCATGCCAGTCTCGGTGAATGACATCCTGTCTCTGCTGTACTCGGCCTCTATCTCACCAAGTTGCTACCTGCCTCGGTGTCTGCAACAACCGGCCTCTGCAGGTGTCTGGTCTCTGCAGGTCCGTCTTGCGTCACGTGTTGTGCACAGCTCATGAGCTTCTCAGAGACAGCACGTCAGAGCCGTCATACAAAGACCGGTCCATTGAGGCCCGAGTGAGGTACAGACCGCCTTCGAAAGAGACACAGTACATCAGAAACTGGCCGAGAGAGACATGTTCTGCAAGGCAGCTGGTGGATATTTGAAATTTCTTCAAAATTTTCAAAAAATCGAAAAATGCTGGAAATTGTCCAAAAAGCGCACAAAACCAAAAAAAATTGAAAAATTTCACATTCAAATTTTTTTCAAAATTTTCGAAATTTTTTGGTTTTTGTGCGCTTTTCCGACAATTTCCAGCATTTTTTGATTTTTCGAAAATTTAGAAAATTTTCGAATTTTTTTAACGGTCTCCTCAAGAGATGCATGCCAGTCTCGGTGAATGACATCCTGTCTCTGCTGTACTCGGCCTCTATCTCACCAAGTTGCTACCTGCCTCGGTGTCTGCAACAACCGGCCTCTGCAGGTGTCTGGTCTCTGCAGGTCCGTCTTGCGTCACGTGTTGTGCACAGCTCATGAGCTTCTCAGAGACAGCACGTCAGAGCCATCATACAAAGACCGGTCCGTTGAGGCCCGAGTGAGGTACAGACCGGCTTCATCAGAGACACAGTACATCAGAAACTGTCCGAGAGAGACATGTTCTGCAAGGCAGGTGGTGGAATTTTGAAATTTTTTCAAAATTTTCAAAAAATCGAAAAATGCTGGAAATTGTCCAAAAAGCTCACAAAACCAAAAAAATTTGAAAAATTTCACACTGAAAATTTTTTCAAAATTTTCGAAATTTTTTGGTTTTTGTGCGCTTTTCCGACAATTTCCAGCATTTTTTGATTTTTCGAAAATTTTGAAAATTTTCAAATTTTTTTTAACGGTCTCCTCAAGAGATGCATGCCAGTCTCGGTGAATGACATCCTGTCTCTGCTGTACTCGGCCTCTATCTCACCAAGTTGCTACCTGCCTCGGTGTCTGCAACAACCGGCCTCTGCAGGTGTCTGGTCTCTGCAGGTCCGTCTTGCGTCACGTGTTGTGCACAGCTCATGAGCTTCTCAGAGACAGCACGTCAGAGCCGTCATACAGAGACCGGTCCTTTGAGGCCCGAGTGAGGGACAGACCGCCTTCGTCAGAGACACAGTACATCAGAACCTGTCCGAGAGAGACATGTACTGCAAGGCAGCTGGTGGAATATTGAAATTTTTTCAAAATTTTCAAAAAATCGAAAAATGCTGGAAATTGTCCAAAAAGCGCACAAAACCAAAAAAATTTGAAAAATTTCACATTCAAAATTTTTTCAAAATTTTCGAAATTTTTTGGTTTTTGTGCGCTTTTCCGACAATTTCCAGCATTTTTTGATTTTTCGAAAATTTTGAAAATTTTCAATTTTTTTAACGGTCTCCTCAAGAGATGCATGCCAGTCTCGGTGAATGGCATTCTGTCTCTGCTGTACTCGGCCTCTATCTCACCAAGTTGCTACCTGCCTCGGTGTCTGCAACAACCGGCCTCTGCAGGTGTCTGGTCTCTGCAGGTCCGTCTTGCGTCAGGTGTTGTGCACAGCTCATGAGCTTCTCAGAGGCAGCACGTCAGAACCGTCATACAGAGACCGGTCCGTTGAGGCCCGAGTGAGGGACAGACCGCCTTCGTCAGAGACACTACATTAGAAAATGTCCGAGAGAGACATGTTCTGCAAGGCAGGTGGTGGAATTTTGAAATTTTTTCAAAATTTTCAAGAAATCGAAAAATGCTGGAAATTGTCCAAAAAGCGCACAAAACAAAAAAAATTTGAAAAATTTCACAGTCAAATTTTTTTCGAAATTTTCGAAATTTTTTGGTATTTGTGCGCTTTTCCGACAATTTCCAGCATTTTTTGATTTTTCGAAAATTTTCAATTTTTTTTAACGGTCTCCTCAAGAGATGCATGCCAGTGTCGGTGAATGACATCCTGTCTCTGCTGTACTCGGCCTCTATCTCACCAAATTGCTACCTGCCTCGGTGTCTGCAACAACCGGCCTCTGCAGGTGTCTGGTCTTTGCAGGTCCGTTTTGCGTCACGTGTTGTGCACAGCTCATGAGCTTCTCAGAGACAGCAAGTCAGAACCGTCATACAGAGACCGGTCCGTTGAGGCCCGAGTGAGGGACAGACCGCCTTCATCAGAGACACAGTACATCAGAAACTATCCGAGAGAGACATGTTCTGCAAGGCAGGTGGTGGAATTTTGAAATTTTTTCAAAATTTTCAAAAAATCGAAAAATGCTGGAAATTGTCAAAAAAGCGCACAAAACCAAAAAAATTTGAAAAATTTCACATTCAAATTTTTTTTCGAAATTTTCGAAATTTTTTGGTATTTGTGCGCTTTTCCGACAATTTCCAGCATTTTTTGATTTTTCGAAAATTTTCAATTTTTGTTAACGGTCTCCTCAAGAGATGAATGCCAGTCTCGGTGAATGACATCCTGTCTGTGCTGTACTCGGCCTCTATCTCACCAAGTTGCTACCTGCCTCGGTGTCTGCAACAACCGGCCTCTGCAGGTGTCTGGTCTCCGCAGTTCCGTCTTGCGTCACGTGTTGTGCACAGCTCATGAGCTTCTCAGAGACAGCACGTCAGAGGCGTCATACAGAGACCGGTCCGTTGAGGCCCGAGTGAGGGACAGACCGCCTTCGTCAGAGACACAGTACATCAGAAACTGTCCGAGAGAGACATGTTCTGCAAGGCAGGTGGTGGAATTTTGAATTTTTTTCAAAATTTTCAAAAAATCGAAAAATGCTGGAAATTGTCCAAAAAGCGCACAAAACCAAAAAAATTTGAAAAATTTCACATTAAAATTTTTTTCAAAATTTTCGAAATTTTTTGGTTTTTGTGCGCTTTTCCGACAATTTCCAGCATTTTTTGATTTTTCGAAAATTTAGAAAATTTTCGAATTTTTTTAACGGTCTCCTCAAGAGATGCATGCCAGTCTCGGTGAATGACATCCTGTCTCTGCTGTACTCGGCCTCTATCTCACCAAGTTGCTACCTGCCTCGGTGTCTGCAACAACCGGCCTCTGCAGGTGTCTGGTCTCTGCAGGTCCGTCTTGCGTCACGTGTTGTGCACAGCTCATGAGCTTCTCAGAGACAGCACGTCAGAGCCGTCATACAGAGACCGGTCCGTTGAGGCCCGAGTGAGGGACAGACCGCCTTCGTAAGAGACACAGTACATCAGAAACTGTCCGAGAGAGACGTGTTCTGCAAGGCAGGTGGTGGAATTTTGAATTTTTTTCAAAATTTTCAAAAAATCGAAAAATGCTGGAAATTGTCCAAAAAGCGCACAAAACCAAAAAAATTGAATAATTTCACATTCAAAATTTTTTCAAAATTTTCGAAATTTTTTCAAAATTTTCGAAATTTTTTGGTTTTTGTGCGCTTTTCCGACAATTTCCAGCATTTTTTGATTTTTCATAATTTTGAAAATTTTCAATTTTTTTTAACGGTCTCCTCAAGAGATGCATGCCAGTGTCGGTGAATGACATCCTGTCTCTGCTGTACTCGGCCTCTATCTCACCAATTTGCTACCTGCCTCGGTGTCTGCAACAACCGGCCTCTGCAGGTGTCTGGTCTCTGCAGGTCCGTCTTGCGTCACGTGTTGTGCACAGCTCATGAGCTTCTCAGAGACAGCACGTCAGAGCCGTCATACAGAGACCGGTCCGTTGAGGCCCGAGTGAGGGACAGACCGCCTTCGTCAGAGACACAGTACATCAGAAACTGTCCGAGAGAGACGTGTTCTGCAAGGCAGGTGGTGTAATTTTGAAATTTTTTCAAAATTTTCAAAAAATCCAAAAATGCTGGAAATTGTCCAAAAAGCGCACAAAACCAAAAAAAATTGAAAAGTTTCACATTCAAAATTTTTTCAAAATTTTCGAAATTTTTTGGTTTTTGTGCGCTTTTCCGACAATTTCCAGCATTTTTCGATTTTTCATAATTTTAAAAATTTTCAAATTTTTTGAACGGTCTCCTCAAGAAATGCATGCCAGTCTCGGTGAATGACATCCTATCTCTGCTGTACTCGGCCTCTATCTCACCAAGTTGCTACCTGCCTCGGTGTCTGCAACAACCGACCTCTGCAGGTGTCTGGTCTCTGCAGGTCCGTCTTGCGTCACGTGTTGTGCACAGCTCATGAGCTTCTCAGAGACAGCACGTCAGAGCCGTCATACAGAGACCGGTCCGTTAAGGCCCGAGTGAGGGACAGACCGCCTTCGTCAGAGACACAGTACATCAGAAACTGTCCGAGAGAGACATATTCTGCAAGGCAGGTTGTGGAATTTTGAAATTTTTTCAAAATTTTCAAAAAATCGAAAAATGCTGGAAATTGTCCAAAAGCGCACAAAACCAAAAAAATTTGAAAAGTTTCACATTCAAAATTTTTTCAAAATTTTCGAAATTTTTGGTTTTTGTGCGCTTTTCCGACAATTTCCAGCATTTTTTGATTTTTCGAAAATTTTGAAAATTTTCAAATTTTTTTAACGGTCTCCTCAAGAGATGCATGCCAGTCTCGGTGAATGACATCCTGTCTCTGCTGTACTCGACCTCTATCTCACCAAGTTGCTACCTGCCTCGGTGTCTGTAACAACCGACCTCTGCAGGTGTCTGGTCTCTGCAGGTCCGTCTTGGGTCACGTGTTGTGCACAGCTCATGAGCTTCTCACAGACAGCACGTCAGAACCGTCATACAGAGACCGGTCCGTTGAGGCCCGAGTGAGGGACAGACCGCCATCGTCAGAGACACAGGACATCAGAAACTGTCCGAGAGAGACATGTTCTGCAAGGCAGGTGGTGGAATTTTGAAATTTTTTCAAAATATTCAAAAAATCGAAAAATGCTGGAAATTGTCCAAAAAGCGCACAAAACCATAAAAATTTGAAAAATTTCACATTCAAAATTTTTTCAAAATTTTCGAATTTTTTTGGTTTTTGTGCGCTTTTCCGACAATTTCCAGCATTTTTTTATTTTTCGAAAATTTAGAAAATTTTCAAATTTTTTTAACGGTCTCCTCAAGAGATGCATGCCAGTCTCGGTGAATGACATCCTGTCTGTGCTGTACTCGGCCTCTATCTCACCAAGTTGCTACCTGCCTCGGTGTCTGCAACAACCGGCCTCTGCAGGTGTCTGGTCTCTGCAGGTCCGTCTTGCGTCAGTGTTGTGCACAGCTCATGAGCTTCTCAGAGACAGCACGTCAGAGCCGTCATACAGAGACCGGTCCGTTGAGGCCCGAGTGAGGGACAGACCGCCTTCGTCAGAGACACAGTACATCAGAAACTGTCCGAGAGAGACATGTTCTGCAAGGCAGGTGGTGGAATTTTGAAATTTTTTCAAAATTTTCAAAAAATCGAAAAATGCTGGAAATTGTCCAAAAAGCGCACAAAACCAAAAAAAATTGAAAAATTTCACATTTAAAATTTTTTCAAAATTTTCGAAATTTTTTGGTTTTTGTGCGCTTTTCCGACAATTTCCAGCATTTTTTGATTTTTCGAAAATTCTGAAAATTTTCAAATTTTTTTAACGGTTTTTTCAAGAGATGCATGCCAGTCTCGGTGAATGACATCCTGTCTCTGCCGTACTCGGAATCTATCTCACCAAGTTGCTACCTGCCTCGGTGTGTGCAACAACCGACCTCTGCAGGTGTCTGGTCTCTGCAGGCCCGTCTTGCGTCACGTGTTGTGCACAGCTCATGAGCTTCTCAGAGACAGCACGTCAGAACCGTCATACAGAGACCGGTCCGTTGAGGCCCGAGTGAGGGACAGACCGCCTTCGTCAGAGACACAGTACATCAGAAACTGTCCGAGAGAGACATGTTCTGCAAGGCAGGTGGTGGAATTTTGGAATTTTTATCAAAATTTTCAAAAAATCGAAAAATGCTGAAAATTGTCCAAAAAGCGCACAAAACCAAAAAAAATTGAAAAATTTCATATTCAAAATTTTTTCAAAATTTTCGAAATTTTTTGGTTTTTGTGCGCTTTTCCGACAATTTCCAGCATTTTTTGATTTTTCGAAAATTTTGAAAATTTTCAAATTTTTTTAACGGTCTCCTCAAGAGATGGATGCCAGTCTCGGTGAATGACATCCTGTCTCTGCTGTACTCGGCCTCTATCTCACCAAGTTGCTACCTTCCTCGGTGTCTGCAACAACCGGCCTCTGCAGGTGTCTGGTCTCTGCAGGTCCGTCTTGCGTCACGCGTTGTGCACAGATCATGAGCTTCTCAGAGACAGCACGTCAGAGCCGTCATACAAGACCGGTCCGTTAAGGCCCGAGTGAGGGACAGACCGCCTTCGTCAGAGACACAGTACATCAGAAACTGTCCGAGAGAGACATGTTCTGCAAGGCAGGTGGTGGAATTTTGAAATTTTTTCAAAATTTTCAAAAAATCGAAAAATGCTGGAAATTGTCCAAAAAGCGCACAAAACCAAAAAAATTTGAAAAATTTCACATTCAAAATTTTTTCAAAATTTTTGAAATTTTTTGGTATTTGTGCGCTTTTCAGACAATTTCCAGCATTTCTTGATTTTTCGAAAATTTTGAAAATTTTCAATTTTTTTAACGTTCTCCTCAAGAGATGCATGCCAGTGTCGGTGAATGACATCCTGTCTCTGCTGTACTCGGCCTCTATCTCACCAAGTTGCTACCTGCCTCGGTGTGTGCAACAACCGACCTCTGCAGGTGTCTGGTCTCTGCAGGCCCGTCTTGCGTCACGTGTTGTGCACAGCTCATGAGCTTCTCAGAGACAGCACGTCAGAACCGTCATACAGAGACCGGTCCGTTGAGGCCCGAGTGAGGGACAGACCGCCTTCGTCAGAGACACAGTACATCAGAAACTGTCCGAGAGAGACATGTTCTGCAAGGCAGGTGGTGGAATTTTGAAATTTTTTCAAAAAATCGAAAAATGCTGGAAATTGTCCAAAAAGGGCACAAAACCAAAAAAAATTGAAAAATTTCACATTCAAAATTTTTCAAAATTTTTGAAATTTTTTGGTATTTGTGCGCTTTTCAGACAATTTCCAGCATTTCTTGATTTTTCGAAAATTTTGAAAATTTTCAATTTTTTTAACGTTCTCCTCAAGAGATGCATGCCAGTGTCGGTGAATGACATCCTGTCTCTGCTGTACTCGGCCTCTATCTCACCAAGTTGCTACCTGCCTCGGTGTCTGCAACAACCGGCCTCTGCAGGTGTCTGGTCTCTGCAAGTCCGTCTTGCGTCACGTGTTGTGCACAGCTCATGAGCTTCTCAGAGACAGCACGTCAGAGCCGTCATACAGAGACCGGTCCGTTGAGGCCCGAGTGAGGGACAGACCGGCTTCGTCAAGGACACAGTACATCAGAAACTGGCCGAGAGACATGTTCTGCAAGGCAGCTGGTGGATATTTGAAATTTTTTCAAAATTTTCAAAAAATCGAAAAATGCTGGAAATTGTCCAAAAAGCGCACAAAACCAAAAAAATTTGAAAAATTTGACATTCAAAATTTTTTCAAAATTTTCGAAATTTTTTGGTTTTTGTGCGCTTTTCAGACAATTTCCAGCATTTTTTGATTTTTCGAAAATTTTGAAAATTTTCAAATTTTTTTTAACGGTCTCCTCAAGAGATGCATGCCAGTCTCGGTGAAAAACATCCTGTCTCTGCTGTACTCGGCCTCTATCTCACCAAGTTGCTACCTGCCTCGGTGTCTGCAACAACCGGCCTCTACAGGTGTCTGGTCTCTGCAGGTCCGTCTTGCGTCAGGTGTTGTGCACAGCTCTTGAGCTTCTCAGAGACAGCACGTCAGAGCCGTCATACAGAGACCGGTCCGTTGAGGCCCTAGTGAGGGACAGACCGCCTTCGTCAGAGACACAGTACATCAGAATCTGTCCGAGAGAGACATGTTCTGCAAGGCAGGTGGTGGAATTTTGAAATTCTTTCAAAATTTTCAAAAAATAGAAAAATGCTGGAAATTGTCCAAAAAGCGCACAAAACCAAAAAAATTTGAAAAATTTCACATTGAAAATTTTTTCAAAATTTTCGAAATTTTTTTGGTTTTTGTGCGCTTTTCAGACAATTTCCAGCATTTTTTGATTTTTAGAAAATTTAAAAATTTAAAATTTTTTTTATTGGTCTCCTCAAGAGATGCATGTAAGTCTCGGTGAATGACATCCTGTCTCTGCTGTACACGGCCTCTATCTCACCAAGTTGCTACCTGCCTCGGTGTCTGCAACAACCGACCTCTGCAGGTGTCTGGTCTCTGCAGGTCCGTCTTGCGTCAGGTGTTGTGCACAGCTCATGAGCTTCTCAGAGACAGCACGTCAGAGCCGTCATACAGAGACCGGTCCGTTGAGGCCCGAGTGAGGGACAGACCGCCTTCGTCAGAGATACAGTACATCAGAAACTGTCCGAGAGAGACATGTTCTGCAAGGCAGGTGGTGGAATTTTGAAATTTTTTCAAAAAATCGAAAAATGCTGGAAATTGTCCAAAAAGGGCACAAAACCAAAAAAATTTGAAAAATTTCACATTCAAAATTTTTTCAAAATTTTTGAAATTTTTTGGTATTTGTGCGCTTTTCAGACAATTTCCAGCATTTCTTGATTTTTCGAAAATTTTGAAAATTTTCAATTTTTTTAACGTTCTCCTCAAGAGATGCATGCCAGTGTCGGTGAATGACATCCTGTCTCTGCTGTACTCGGCCTCTATCTCACCAAGTTGCTACCTGCCTCGGTGTCTGCAACAACCGGCCTCTGCAGGTGTCTGGTCTCTGCAAGTCCGTCTTGCGTCACGTGTTGTGCACAGCTCATGAGCTTCTCAGAGACAGCACGTCAGAGCCGTCATACAGAGACCGGTCCGTTGAGGCCCGAGTGAGGGACAGACCGGCTTCGTCAGGGACACAGTACATCAGAAACTGGCCGAGAGACATGTTCTGCAAGGCAGCTGGTGGATATTTGAAATTTTTTCAAAATTTTCAAAAAATCGAAAAATGCTGGAAATTGTCCAAAAAGCGCACAAAACCAAAAAAATTTGAAAAATTTGACATTCAAATTTTTTTCAAAATTTTCGAAATTTTTTGGTTTTTGTGCGCTTTTCAGACAATTTCCAGCATTTTTTGATTTTTCGAAAATTTGAAAATTTTCAAATTTTTTTAACGGTCTCCTCAAGAGATGCATGCCAGTCTCGGTGAATGACATCCTGTCTCTGCTGTACTCGGCCTCTTCTCACCAAGTTGCTACCTGCCTCGGTGTCTGCAACAACCGGCCTCTGCAGGTGTCTGGTCTCTGCAGGTCCGTCTTGCGTCAGGTTTTGTGCACAGCTCATGAGCTTCTCAGAGACAGCACGTCAGAGCCGTCATACAGAGACCGGTCCGTTGATTCCCGAGTGAGAGACAGACCGCCTTCGTCAGAGACACAGTACATCAGAAACTGTCCGAGAGAGACATGTTCTGCAAGGCAGCTGGTGAATATTTGAAGTTTTTTCAAAATTTTCAAAAAATCGAAAAATGCTGGAAATTGTCCAAAAAGCGCACAAAACCAAAAAAAATTGAAAAATTAGACATTCAAAATTTTGTCAAAATATTCGAAATTTTTTTGGTTTTTGTGCGCTTTTCAGACAATTTCCAGCATTTCTTGATTTTTAGAAAATTTTGAAAATTTTCATTTTTTTTAACGGTCTCCTCAAGAGATGCATGCCAGTCTCGGTGAATGGCATCCTGTCTCAGCTGGACTCGGCCTCTATCTCACCAAGTTGGTACCTGCCTCGGTGTCTGCAACAACCGGCCTCTGCAGGTGTCTGGTCTCTGCAGGTCCGTCTTGCGTCAGGTGTTGTGCACAGCTCATGAGCTTCTCAGAGACAGCACGTCAGAGCCGTCATACAGAGACCGGTCCGTTGAGGCCCGAGTGAGGGACAGACCGCCTTCGTCAGAGACACAGTACATCAGAAACTGTCCGAGAGAGACATGTTCTGCAAGGCAGGTGGTGGAATTTTGAAATTTTTTCAAAATTTTCAAAAAATCGAAAAATGCTGGAAATCGTCCAAAAAGCGCACAAAACCAAAAAAATTTGAAAAATTTCACATTCAAAATTTTTTCAAAATTTTCGAAATTTTTTGGTTTTTGTGCGCTTTTCCGACAATTTCCAGCATTTTTTGATTTTTCGAAAATTTTCAACTTTTTTTAACGGACTCCTCAAGAGATGCATGACAGTGTCGGTGAATGACATCCTGTCTCTGCTGTACTCGGCCTCTATCTCACCAAGTTGCTACCTGCCTCGGTGTCTGCAAAAACCGGCCTCTGCAGGTGTCTGGTCTCTGCAGGTCCGTCTTGCGTCACGTGTTGTGCACAGCTCAAGAGCTTCTCAGAGACAGCACGTCAGAGCCGTCATACAGAGACCGGTCCGTTGAGGCCCGAGTGAGGGACAGACCGCCTTCGTCAGAGACACAGTACATCAGAAACTGTCCGAGAGAGACATGTTCTGCAAGGCAGCTGGTGGATATTTGAAATTTTTTCAAAATTTTCAAAAAATCGAAAAATGCTGGAAATTGTCCAAAAAGCGCACAAAACCAAAAAATTTGAAAAATTTGACATTCAAAATTTTTTCAAAATTTTCGAAATTTTTTGGTTTTTGTGCGCTTTTCAGACAATTTCCAGCATTTTTTGATTTTTCGAAAATTTTGAAAATTTTCAAATTTTTTTTAACGGTCTCCTCAAGAGATGCATGCCAGTCTCGGTGAAAAACATCCTGTCTCTGCTGTACTCGGCCTCTATCTCACCAAGTTGCTACCTGCCTCGGTGTCTTCAACAACCGGCCTCTGCAGGTGTCTGGTCTCTGCAGGTCCGTCTTGCGTCAGGTGTTGTGCACAGCTCTTGAGCTTCTCAGAGACAGCACGTCAGAGCCGTCATACAGAGACCGGTCCGTTGAGGCCCTAGTGAGGGACAGACCGCCTTCGTCAGAGACACAGTACATCAGAATCTGTCCGAGAGAGACATGTTCTGCAAGGCAGGTGGTGGAATTTTGAAATTCTTTCAAAATTTTCAAAAAATAGAAAAATGCTGGAAATTGTCCAAAAAGCGCACAAAACCAAAAAAATTTGAAAAATTTCACATTGAAAATTTTTTCAAAATTTTCGAAATTTTTTTGGTTTTTGTGCGCTTTTCAGACAATTTCCAGCATTTTTTGATTTTTAGAAAATTTAAAAATTTAAATTTTTTTTTATTGGTCTCCTCAAGAGATGCATGTAAGTCTCGGTGAATGACATCCTGTCTCTGCTGTACACGGCCTCTATCTCACCAAGTTGCTACCTGCCTCGGTGTCTGCAACAACCGACCTCTGCAGGTGTCTGGTCTCTGCAGGTCCGTCTTGCGTCAGGTGTTGTGCACAGCTCATGAGCTTCTCAGAGACAGCACGTCAGAGCCGTCATACAGAGACCGGTCCGTTGAGGCCCGAGTGAGGGACAGACCGCCTTCGTCAGAGATACAGTACATCAGAAACTGTCCGAGAGAGACATGTTCTGCAAGGCAGGTGGTGGAATTTTGAAATTTTTTCAAAATTTTCAAAAAATCGAAAAATGCTGGAAATTGTCCAAAAAGCGCACAAAACCAAAAAAATTTGAAAAATTTGACATTCAAAATTTTTTCAAAATTTTCGAATTTTTTTGGTTTTTGTGCGCTTTTCAGACAATTTCCAGCATTTTTTTATTTTTTGAAAATTTTGAAAATTTTCAAATTTTTTTAACGGTCTCCTCAAGAGATGCATGCCAGTCTCGGTGAATGACATCCTGTCTCTGCTGTACTCGCCCTCTATCTCACCAAGTTGCTACCTGTCTCGGTGTCTGCAACAACCGACCTCTGCAGGTGTCTGGTCTCTGCAGGTCCGTCTTGCGTCACGTGTTGTGCACAGCTAATGAGCTTCTCAGAGACAGCACGTCAGAGCCGTCATACAGAGACCGGTCCGTTGAGGCCCGAGTGAGGGACAGACCGCCTTCGTCAGAGACACAGTACATCAGAAACTGTCGGAGAGAGACATGTTCTGCTAGGCAGGTGGTGGAATTTTGTAATTTTTTCAAAATTTTCAAAAAATCGAAAAATGCTGGAAATTGTCCAAAAAGCGCACAAAACCAAAAAATTTTGAAAAATTTTACATTCAAAATTTTTTCAAAATTTTCGAAATTTTTTGGTTTTTGTGCGCTTTTCCGACAATTTCCAGCAATTTTTGATTTTTCGAAAATTTAGAAAATTTTCAATTTTTTTTAACGGTCTCCTCAAGAGATGCATGCCAGTCTCGGTGAATGACATCCTGTCTCTGCTGTACTCGGCCTCTATCTCACCAAGTTGCTACCTTCCTCGGTGTCTGCAACAACCGGCCTCTGCAGGTGTGTGGTCTCTGCAGGTCCGTCTTGCGTCACGCGTTGTGCACAGATCATGAGCTTCTCAGAGACAGCACGTCAGAGCCGTCATACAGAGACCGGTCCGTTAAGGCCCGAGTGAGGGACAGACCGCCTTTGTCAGAGACACAGTACATCAGAAACTGTCCGAGAGAGACATGTTCTGCAAGGCAGGTGGTGGAATTTTGAAATTTTTTCAAAATTTTCAAAAAATCGAAAAATGCTGGAAATTGTCCAAAAAGCGCACAAAACCAAAAAAATTTGAAAAATTTCACATTGAAAATTTTTTCAAAATTTTCGAAATTTTTTTGGTTTTTGTGCGCTTTTCAGACAATTTCCAGCATTTTTTTATTTTTAGAAAATTTTGAAAATTTTCAAATTTTTTTAATGGTCTCCTCAAGAGATGCATGCAAGTCAAGGTGAATGACATCCTGTCTCTGCTGTACACGGCCTCTATCTCACCAAGTTGCTACCTGCCTCGGTGTCTGCAACAACCGACCTCTGCAGGTGTCTGTCTCTGTCTTTGTCACGTGTTGTGCACAGCTCATGAGCTTCTCAGAGACAGCACGTCAGAGCCGTCATACAGAGACCGGTCTGTTGAGGCCCGAGTGAGGGACAGACCGCCTTCGTCAGAGATACAGTACATCAGAAACTGTCCGAGAGAGACATGTTCTGCAAGGCAGGTGGTGGAATTTTGAAATTTTTTCAAAATTTTCAAAAAATCGAAAAATGCTGGAAATTGTCCAAAAAGCGCACAAAACCAAAAAAATTTGAAAAATTTGACATTCAAAATTTTTTCAAAATTTTCGAATTTTTTTGGTTTTTGTGCGCTTTTCAGACAATTTCTAGCATTTTTTGATTTTTTGAAAATTTTGAAAATTTTCAAATTTTTTTAACGGTCTCCTCAAGAGATGCATGCCAGTCTCGGTGAATGACATCCTGTCTCTGCTGTACTCGGCCTCTATCTCACCAAGTTGCTACCTGCCTCGGTGTCTGCAACAACCGACCTCTGCAGGTGTCTGGTCTCTGCAGGTCCGTCTTGCGTCACGTGTTGTGCACAGCTCATGAGCTTCTCAGACAGAGCACGTCAGAGCCGTCATACAGAGACCGGTCCGTTGAGGCCCGAGTGAGGTACAGACCGCCTTCGTCAGAGACACAGTACATCAGAAACTATCCGAGAGAGACATGTTTTGCAAGGTAGCTGGTGGATATTTGAAATTTTTTCAAAATTTTCAAAAAATCGAAAAATGCTGGAAATTGTCCAAAAAGCGCAAAAAACCAAAAAAATTTGAAAAATTTCACATTCAAAATTTTTTCAAAATTTTCAATTTTTTTGGTTTTTGTGCGCTTTTCAGACAATTTCCAGCAGTTTTTGATTTTTCGAAAATTTTCAAATTTTTTTAACGGTCTCCTCAAGAGATGCATGCCAGTCTCGGTGAATGACATCCTGTCTCTGCTGTACTCGGCCTCTATCTCACCAAGTTGCTACCTGCCTCGGTGTCTGCAACAACCGGCCTCTGCAGGTGTGTGGTCTCTGCAGGTCCGTCTTGCGTCACGCGTTGTGCACAGATCATGAGCTTCTCAGAGACAGCACGTCAGAGCCGTCATACAGAGACCGGTCCGTTAAGGCCCGAGTGAGGGACAGACCGCCTTCGTCAGAGACACAGTACATCAGAAACTGTCCGAGAGAGACATGTTCTGCAAGGCAGGTGGTGGAATTATGAAATTTTTTCAAAATTTTCAAAACATCGAAAAATGCTGGAAATTGTCCAAAAAGCGCACAAAACCAAAAAAATTGAAAAATTTCACATTCAAAATTTTTTCAAAATTTTTGAAATTTTTTGGTATTTGTGCGCTTTTCAGACAATTTCCAGCATTTCTTGATTTTTCGAAAATTTTCAATTTTTTTTAACGGTCTCCTCAAAAGATGCATGCCAGTGTCGGTGAATGACATCCTGTCTCTGCTGTACTCGGCCTCTATCTCACCAAGTTGCTACCTGCCTCGGTGTCTGCAACAACCGGCCTCTGCAGGTGTCTGGTCTCTGCAGGTCCGTCTTGCGTCACGTGTTGTGCACAGCTCATGAGCTTCTCAGAGACAGCACGTCAGAGCCGTCATACAGAGACCGGTCCGTTGAGGCCCGAGTGAGGGACAGACCGGCTTCGTCAGAGACACAGTACATCAGAAACTGGCCGAGAGACATGTTCTGCAAGTCAGCTGCTGGATATTTGAAATTTTTTCAAAATTTTCAAAAAATCGAAAAATGCTGGAAATTGTCCAAAAAGCGCACAAAACCAAAAAAATTTGAAAAATTTGACATTCAAAATTTTTTCGAAATTTTCGAAATTTTTTGGTTTTTGTGCGCTTTTCAGACAATTTCCAGCATTTTTTGATTTTTCGAAAATTTTGAAAATTTTCAAATTTTTTTTAACGGTCTCCTCAAGAGATGCATGCCAGTCTCGGTGAAAAACATCCTGTCTCTGCTGTACTCGGCCTCTATCTCACCAAGTTGCTACCTGCCTCGGTGTCTGCAACAACCGGCCTCTACAGGTGTCTGGTCTCTGCAGGTCCGTCTTGCGTCAGGTGTTGTGCACAGCTCTTGAGCTTCTCAGAGACAGCACGTCAGAGCCGTCATACAGAGACCGGTCCGTTGAGGCCCTAGTGAGGGACAGACCGCCTTCGTCAGAGACACAGTACATCAGAATCTGTCCGAGAGAGACATGTTCTGCAAGGCAGGTGGTGGAATTTTGAAATTCTTTCAAAATTTTCAAAAAATAGAAAAATGCTGGAAATTGTCCAAAAAGCGCACAAAACCAAAAAAATTTGAAAAATTTCACATTGAAAATTTTTTCAAAATTTTCGAAATTTTTTTGGTTTTTGTGCGCTTTTCAGACAATTTCCAGCATTTTTTGATTTTTAGAAAATTTAAAAATTTAAAATTTTTTTTATTGGTCTCCTCAAGAGATGCATGTAAGTCTCGGTGAATGACATCCTGTCTCTGCTGTACACGGCCTCTATCTCACCAAGTTGCTACCTGCCTCGGTGTCTGCAACAACCGACCTCTGCAGGTGTCTGGTCTCTGCAGGTCCGTCTTGCGTCAGGTGTTGTGCACAGCTCATGAGCTTCTCAGAGACAGCACGTCAGAGCCGTCATACAGAGACCGGTCCGTTGAGGCCCGAGTGAGGGACAGACCGCCTTCGTCAGAGATACAGTACATCAGAAACTGTCCGAGAGAGACATGTTCTGCAAGGCAGGTGGTGGAATTTTGAAATTTTTTCAAAAAATCGAAAATTGCTGGAAATTGTCCAAAAAGCGCACAAAACCAAAAAAATTTGAAAAATTTCACATTCAAAATTTTTTCAAAATTTTCGAATTTTTTTTGGTTTTTGTGCGCTTTTCCGACAATTTCCAGCATTTTTTGATTTTTCGAAAATTTTGAAAATTTTCAAATTTTTTTAACGGTCTCCTCAAGAGATGCATGCCAGTCTCGGTGAATGACATCCTGTCTGTGCTGTACTCGGCCTCTATCTCACCAAGTTGCTACCTGCCTCGGTGTCTGCAACAACCGGCCTCTGCAGGTGTCTGGTCTCTGCAGGTCCGTCTTGCGTCACGTGTTGTGCACAGCTAATGAGCTTCTCAGAGACAGCACGTCAGAGCCGTCATACAGAGACCGGTCCGTTGAGGCCCGAGTGAGGGACAGACCGCCTTCGTCAGAGACACAGTACATCAGAAACTGTCCGAGAGAGACATGTTCTGCAAGGCAGGTGGTGGAATTTTGAAATTTTTTCAAAATTTTCAAAAAATCGAAAAATGCTGGAAATTGTCCAAAAAGCGCACAAAACCAAAAAAAATTGAAAAATTTCACATTCAAAATTTTGTCAAAATTTTCGAAATTTTTTGGTTTTTGTGCGCTTTTCCGACAATTTCCAGCATTTTTTGATTTTTCGAAAATTTTCAATTTTTTTTAACGGACTCCTCAAGAGATGCATGCCAGTGTCGGTGAATGACATCCTGTCTCTGCTGTACTCGGCCTCTATCTCACCAAGTTGCTACCTGCCTCGGTGTCTGCAAAAACCGGCCTCTGCAGGTGTCTGGTCTCTGCAGGTCCGTCTTGCGTCACGTGTTGTGCACAGCTCAAGAGCTTCTCAGAGACAGCACGTCAGAGCCGTCATACAGAGACCGGTCCGTTGAGGCCCGAGTGAGGGACAGACCGCCTTCGTCAGAGACACAGTACATCAGAAACTGTCCGAGAGAGACATGTTCTGCAAGGCAGGTGGTGGAATTTTGAAATTTTTTCAAAATTTTCAAAAAATCGAAAAATGCTGGAAATTGTCCAAAAAGCGCACAAAACCAAAAAAATTTGAAAAATTTCACATTCAAAATTTTGTCAAAATTTTCGAAATTTTTTGGTTTTTGTGCGCTTTTCCGACAATTTCCAGCATTTCTTGATTTTTCGAAAATTTTGAAACTTTTCAAATTTTTTTAACGGTCTCCTCAAGAGATGCATGCCAGTCTCGGTGAATGGTATCCTGTCTCTGCTGTACTCGGCCTCTATCTCACCAAGTTGCTACCTGCCTCGGTGTCTGCAACAACCGGCCTCTGCAGGTGTCTGGTCTCTGCAGGTCCGTCTTGCGTCACGTGTTGTGCACAGCTAATGAGCTTCTCAGAGACAGCACGTCAGAGCCGTCATACAGAGACCGGTCCGTTGAGGCCCGAGTGAGGGACAGACCGCCTTCGTCAGAGACACAGTACATCAGAAACTGTCCGAGAGAGACATGTTCTGCAAGGCAGGTGGTGGAATTTTGAAATTTCTTCAAAATTTTCAAAAAATCGAAAAATGCTGGAAATTGTCCAAAAAGCGC
Organism: Zootermopsis nevadensis; assembly: GCF_977971745.1. Classification (NCBI taxonomy): domain Eukaryota; kingdom Metazoa; phylum Arthropoda; class Insecta; order Blattodea; family Termopsidae; genus Zootermopsis; species Zootermopsis nevadensis. The sequence goes on along the minus strand of NW_028259139.1, from coordinate 8,723,535 downwards.
ACAAAACCAAAAAAAATTGAAAAATTTCACATTCAAAATTTTGTCAAAATTTTCGAAATTTTTTGGTTTTTGTGCGCTTTTCCGACAATTTCCAGCATTTTTTGATTTTTCGAAAATTTTCAATTTTTTTTAACGGACTCCTCAAGAGATGCATGCCAGTGTCGGTGAATGACATCCTGTGTCTGCTGTACTCGGCCTCTATCTCACCAAGTTGCTACCTGCCTCGGTGTCTGCAAAAACCGGCCTCTGCAGGTGTCTGGTCTCTGCAGGTCCGTCTTGCGTCACGTGTTGTGCACAGCTCAAGAGCTTCTCAGAGACAGCACGTCAGAGCCGTCATACAGAGACCGGTCCGTTGAGGCCCGAGTGAGGGACAGACCGGCTTCGTCAGAGACACAGTACATCAGAAACTGGCCGAGAGACATGTTCTGCAAGGCACCTGCTGGATATTTGAAATTTTTTCAAAATTTTCAAAAAATCGAAAAATGCTGGAAATTGTCCAAAAAGCGCACAAAACCAAAAAAATTTGAAAAATTTCACATTCAAAATTTTGTCAAAATTTTCGAAATTTTTTGGTTTTTGTGCGCTTTTCCGACAATTTCCAGCATTTCTTGATTTTTCGAAAATTTTGAAACTTTTCAAATTTTTTTAACGGTCTCCTCAAGAGATGCATGCCAGTCTCGGTGAATGGTATCCTGTCTCTGCTGTACTCGGCCTCTATCTCACCAAAATGCTACCTGCCTCGGTGTCTGCAACAACCGGCCTCTGCAGGTGTCTGGTCTCTGCAGGTCCGTCTTGTGTCACGTGTTGTGCACAGCTAATGAGCTTCTCAGAGACAGCACGTCAGAGCCGTCATACAGAGACCGGTCCGTTGAGGCCCGAGTGAGGGACAGACCGCCTTCGTCAGAGACACAGTACATCAGAAACTGTCCGAGAGAGACATGTTCTGCAAGGCAGGTGGTGGAATTTTGAAATTTTTTCAAAATTTTCAAAAAATCGAAAAATGCTGGAAATTGTCCAAAAAGCGCACAAAACCAAAAAAATTTGAAAAATTTCACATTCAAAATTTTGTCAAAATTTTCGAAATTTTTTGGTTTTTGTGCGCTTTTCCGACAATTTCCATCATTTATTGATTTTTCGAAAATTTTCAATTTTTTTTAACGGACTCCTCAAGAGATGCATGCCAGTGTCGGTGAATGACATCCTGTCTCTGCTGTACTCGGCCTCTATCTCACCAAGTTGCTACCTGCCTCGGTGTCTGCAAAAACCGGCCTCTGCAGGTGTGTGGTCTCTGCAGGTCCGTCTTGCGTCACGTGTTGTGCACAGCTCAAGAGCTTCTCAGAGACAGCACGTCAGAGCCGTCATACAGAGACCGGTCCGTTGAGGCCCGAGTGAGGGACAGACCGCCTTCGTCAGAGACACAGTACATCAGAAACTGTCCGAGAGAGACATGTTCTGCAAGGCAGCTGGTGGAATATTGAAATTCTTTCAAAATTTTCAAAAAATCGAAAAATGCTGGAAATTGTCCAAAAAGCGCACAAAACCAAAAAAATTTGAAAAATTTGACATTCAAAATTTTCGAAATTTTTTGGTTTTTGTGCGCTTTTCCGACAATTTCCAGCATTTTTTGATTTTTCGAAAATTTTGAAAATTTTCAATTTTTTTTTAACGGTCTCCTCAAGAGATGCATGCCAGTCTCGGTGAATGACATCCCGTCTCTGCTGTACTCGGCCTCTATCTCACCAAGTTGCTACCTGCCTCGGTGTCTGCAACAACCGGCCTCTGCAGGTGTCTGGTCTCTGCAGGTCCGTCTTGCGTCACGTGTTGTGCACAGCTCATGAGCTTCTCAGAGACAGCACGTCAGAGCCGTCATACAGAGACCGGTCCGTTGAGGCCCGAGTGAGGGACAGACCGCCTTCGTCAGAGACACAGTACATCAGAAACTGTCCGAGAGAGACATGTTCTGCAAGGCAGGTGGTGGAATTTTGAAATTTTTTCAAAATTTTCAAAAAATCGAAAAATGCTGGAAATTGTCCAAAAAGCGCACAAAACCAAAAAAATTTGAAAAATTTCACATTCAAAATTTTTTCAAAATTTTCGAAATTTTTTGGTTTTTGTGCGCTTTTCCGACAATTTCCAGCATTTTTTGATTTTTCGAAAATTTTGAAAATTTTCAAATTTTTTTAACGGTCTCCTCAAGAGATGCATGCCAGTCTCGGTGAATGACATCCTGTCTGTGCTGTACTCGGCCTCTATCTCACCAAGTTGCTACCTGCCTCGGTGTCTGCAACAACCGGCCTCTGCAGGTGTCTGGTCTCTGCAGGTCCGTCTTGCGTCACGTGTTGTGCACAGCTCAAGAGCTTCTCAGAGACAGCACGTCAGAGCCGTCATACAGAGACCGGTCCGTTGAGGCCCGAGTGAGGGACAGACCGCCTTCGTCAGAGACACAGTACATCAGAAACTGTCCGAGAGAGACATGTTCTGCAAGGCAGGTGGTGGAATTTTGAAATTTTTTCAAAATTTTCAAAAAATCGAAAAATGCTGGAAATTGTCCAAAAAGCGCACAAAACCAAAAAAATTTGAAAAATTTCACATTCAAAATTTTTTCAAAATTTTTTCAAAATTTTCGAAATTTTTTGGTTTTTGTGCGCTTTTTTCGACAATTTCCAGCATTTTTTGATTTTTCGAAAATTTTGAAAATTTTCAATTTTTTTTAACGGTCTCCACAAGAGATGCATGCCAGTCTCGGTGAATGACATCCTGTCTGTGCTGTACTCGGCCTCTATCTCACCAAGTTGCTACCTGCCTCGGTGTCTGCAACAACCGGCCTCTGCAGGTGTCTGGTCTCTGCAGGTCCGTCTTGCGTCACGTGTTGTGCACAGCTCATGAGCTTCTCAGAGACAGCACGTCAGAGCCGTCATACAGAGACCGGTCCGTTGAGGCCCGAGTGAGGGACAGACCGCCTTCGTCAGAGACACAGTACATCAGAAACTGTCCGAGAGAGACATGTTCTGCAAGGCAGGTGGTGGAATTTTGAAATTTTTTCAAAATTTTCAAAAAATCGAAAAATGCTGGAAATTGTCCAAAAAGCGCACAAAACCAAAAAAATTTGAAAAATTTCACATTCAAATTTTTTTCAAAATTTTCGAAATTTTTTGGTTTTTGTGCGCTTTTCCGACAATTTCCAGCATTTTTTGATTTTTCGAAAATTTTCAATTTTTTTTAACGGACTCCTCAAGAGATGCATGCCAGTGTCGGTGAATGACATCCTGTCTCTGCTGTACTCGGCCTCTATCTCACCAAGTTGCTACCTGCCTCGGTGTCTGCAACAACCGGCCTCTGCAGGTGTGTGGTCTCTGCAGGTCCGTCTTGCGTCACGCGTTGTGCACAGATCATGAGCTTCTCAGAGACAGCACGTCAGAGCCGTCATACAGAGACCGGTCCGTTAAGGCCCGAGTGAGGGACAGACCGCCTTCGTCAGAGACACAGTACATCAGAAACTGTCCGAGAGAGACATGTTCTGCAAGGCAGGTGGTGGAATTTTGAAATTTTTTCAAAATTTTCAAAAAATCGAAAAATGCTGGAAATTGTCCAAAAAGCGCACAAAACCAAAAAAAATTGAAAAATTTCACATTCAAAATTTTTTCAAAATTTTTGAAATTTTTTGGTATTTGTGCGCTTTTCAGACAATTTCCAGCATTTCTTGATTTATCGAAAATTTTGAAAATTTTCAAATTTTTTTAACGGTCTCCTCAAGAGATGCATGCCAGTGTCGGTGAATGACATCCTGTCTCTGCTGTACTCGGCCTCTATCTCACCAAGTTGCTACCTGCCTCGGTGTCTGCAACAACCGGCCTCTGCAGGTGTCTGGTCTCTGCAGGTCCGTCTTGCGTCACGTGTTGTGCACAGCTCATGAGCTTCTCAGAGACAGCACGTCAGAGCCGTCATACAGAGACCGGTCCGTTGAGGCCCGAGTGAGGGACAGACCGGCTTCGTCAGAGACACAGTACATCAGAAACTGGCCGAGAGACATGTTCTGCAAGGCAGCTGCTGGATATTTGAAATTTTTTCAAAATTTTCAAAAAATCGAAAAATGCTGGAAATTGTCCAAAAAGCGCACAAAACCAAAAAAATTTGAAAAATTTGACATTCAAAATTTTTTCAAAATTTTCGAAATTTTTTGGTTTTTGTGCGCTTTTCAGACAATTTCCAGCATTTTTTGATTTTTCGAAAATTTTGAAAATTTTCAAATTTTTTTTAACGGTCTCCTCAAGAGATGCATGCCAGTCTCGGTGAATGACATCCTGTCTCTGCTGTACTCGGCCTCTATCTCACCAAGTTGCTACCTGCCTCGGTGTCTGCAACAACCGGCCTCTGCAGGTGTCTGGTCTCTGCAGGTCCGTCTTGCGTCAGGTTTTGTGCACAGCTCATGAGCTTCTCAGAGACAGCACGTCAGAGCCGTCATACAGAGACCGGTCCGTTGAGGCCCGAGTGAGGGACAGACCGTCTTCGTCAGAGACACAGTACATCAGAAACTGTCCGATAGAGACATGTTCTGCAAGGCAGGTGGTGGAATTTTGAAATTTTTTCAAAATTTTCAAAAAATCGAAAAATGCTGGAAATTGTCCAAAAAGCGCACAAAACCGAACAAATTTAAAAAATTTCACATTGAAAGTTTTTTCAAAGTTTTCGAATTTTTTTTGGTTTTTGTGCGCTTTTCAGACAATTTCCAGCATTTTTTGATTTTTCGAAAATTTTGAAAATTTTCAAATTTTTTTAACCGTACCCTCAAGAGATGCATGCCAGTCTCGGTGAATGACATCCTGTCTCTGCTGTACTCGGCCTCTATCTCACCAAGTTGCTACCTGCCTCGGTGTCTGCAACAACCGGCCTCTGCAGGTGTCTGGTCTCTGCAGGTCCGTCTTGGCTCACGTGTTGTGCACAGCTCATGAGCTTCTCAGAGACAGCACGTCAGAGCCGTCATACAGAGACCGGTCCGTTGAGGCCCGAGTCAGGGACAGACCGCCTTCGTCAGAGACACAGTACATCAGAAACAATCCGAGAGAGAAATGTTCTGCAAGGCAGGTGGTGAAATTTTGAAATTTTTTCAAAATTTTCAAAAAAATCGTGAAATTGTGGAAATTGTCTAAAAAGCACACAAAACCAAAAAAAATTGAAAAATTCCTCATTAAAATTTTCTTCAAAATTTTCAAAAATTTTGTAAAACTTTAATTTTTTTCAAAGATATGCTCAAGAGATGGATGCCAGTCTCGGTAAATGCCGCGTCCTTTCTTTGCCGACTGTTATCAAATTGTTCCACAGGTACCTCTTTGGGTACCAGATATTTTTTCCAGGTGTGCTTTAAATCTTTATTCATATAGATACTCTAGCTTTGAGCAATCCTGTCTCTGGAACTATTTGAAGATGAAATGAGATTGTACACTTTCAGAAAACCTAATATACCTCGAAAGATGTGAAAGTTCATCCCATTTTAATTACATCCAAATTCCTTTCACGTGGGTTACCAGACTTTTCATTGACGTTATCTGGTTACGAAACACAAAAAAGTCTGTAAACCCCTGCAGTACTCTATGATTGCGTGTAGTAGAGAGGACTTAAATCTCCACGCATTCGGTTATGGTCGGAAATGAGTATTTAGCTTTTCGTCCCGGCCTACTTTCTGAAGGGAAAATAGTCTTTCGGTACCTGTGGAGTAGAATCTCGAAGGCGTTCACGGTCGCTTTGGATAGAAAGGTGATACAAAGAAAATCTGACCCCAGCCCGTAACCAGAGTGTTGAGTTGTTCCGCTCAAAGTCCCCCATACGCTGACTAGAAATTCACCGGTTTCGGGAGTTCATCGCTGTTATTGTGTGTCAGTACAATGACAACCAAACACCCAAAGATGGTAGAACAGCCAGCTTCCGAAAGAGATAGTGATCAACATAAATTACAGTATAAATTTTTGTCAGAAAAATGTATGTAATCACTAAATTTAATACTTTCAAGATTATAACGGTGTATTAATTCGTTTGTTTCTATAATTTCCACTTACTTTTGATAGATTTAGAGTGGTGTTTATACATCATTAGAACTATTAAAATAATGATTTATAAATCAGGACAGAGGAAGTTTTTGCTGTAGCATAAATAAGCCAAGTTCATTTTATGCTTTACAGATATTTTTAATTTTGCCTTTTCTAATTACACAGATAGCAACGCGTTGAACAACTACCACGGACTTTGAAAGAATGTGATCGTAGCCTGCTAATATTAGACGCAAAACAGAACTCTGGTCTTATGGTACTGAAGGAAGGCATTTCACTTAAACTATAGCATAATAAACAGCGTACCTTAAAGATAAGGAATGGAAAAGTTACAATTAAAAATGTTTCCTGCTGGAAAGACATGCTGATAAGTAAACATACTTATTTCTCTTTTATTATGACTCGCATCGGATAAATTCCTTTTGCCAGAGTAGACTTATTGCATGCGAATCAATCATTGCCCTGTCACGGGTCAAACCTCTTATTTTTAGAGAGCACTGAAGATTGAGGCATAACGATCCTCCAAAATGTTGGTGCCCGACTACAAGTTCACACACAGCGTCAAAACCAGGAACACCAACATGATTTTTTTTTAAATTTGGGAGATCTGAGGTTTTCACGGTAGTAAGAATTATCTTGGGTTTTGGTGACATCTTCAGGGTTGAATATGGAGAGAGTATGTTTCTGCGAAAAGCAGGCATCTGCCACTGACGAGTCTACATGGCGCCCAACATAATTATTTTATTGCCTCGTCTCATCTTATTCACTAAATATCTACAGCTGAATTACCTAGTGGAAATTCCATTCTGTTCTACAAGGTAAGTTTTCCAAACCGATCTCTATGAACGCTTTGTGTAAACAGTGCGTGTCTTGGGCCAGTAAATTACTGAGGTTCGAGGTTGGAATATCTATTTTGGCACGGACAATTAGGAATAAGAATCGTGACACTTTTACCTATTCCATCACAGGGCCCAAAAACGAATGGCTACTCGGCCATTTTGATAGTTTATATCATCTGTAAAGTAAAATAGTTTGCATATGTCAGGTAACTGTAAATGATGAACGGGTAGAAATTTGGGAAGACACGAAAGTGATCTGTTTTAAGACAGTCAATAAAATTACACTACCGGACGGAAGAACCGGGTTCGATTCAAATCAGCAATAGCAATTATTTTCTTCGTCACAATGTATAGGTCTACTCTCAATCCCATCCAAACTCCTGTTCCACGTACTTCACTCTAGTGGTTAAAGTATATAATGCGTGAAGCTTTACCTCCGTAGGTCTACACCGAAACGTTTCCACGATATGGACCTAATCGTTAAGCAAGAGGCCAAAGTCACCTTTATCTAGACTTAGCCCTACTTATGCCAAATGAGACTGGGGTAAAAAAGAAATAAATAAATAAATAAATAAATGGATATCCCCAGTAAGAATAACTAGTCTGCTCTTCAGACAGAAAAGTTCGGTTACGATTTGTAAACAGTCTTAAGTGGGCATTAATTATAATGACAGTCACATATTAACTGTATTTTTCTTTCTGGTTGGGGTCATGACCTGTTATCCAATAACATGTTCTGACGCTAGCAAAATCATATCATAAATAGTTCGATTGGATGGTTTTTCACAGCAATTAGTTGTTTGCCGTCACATTACAAGTCTTCATGCATATCTGTTGTGTGCTGTGAATTATATATCTGCTATCAGAGTTTGCTTCCAGAACAGAGTGAACAATGATAACTTTAATTCTTATAGCATTGATTGCTTCTATCTTGTATTCGCTTTTAATTTTCAGACCCAAAAACTTTCCGCCTGGTAAGTCATATATTACGTAATACCAACTTGTATAAAGCAATATTTATTTCTTCATTTCATTTCTGTAGTGTCTTTTGAGGGATTAAACATAATTCCTACAATTATATGTCTGAGAAACAGTGAAGTGTATTGTTGGGGTGATAAGAGTCTAGTGTTGCCACTGGATACGGCAAATTTAAATTCCCCATCGCACTAAAAATATATTTATAAAACATTTAAATGTTTGGTTGGTTTTTTTAATCAGGTCCCCCATGTTTACCATTGGTGGGTACTCTGCCATTTGTACCGTCTAAGAATGTGCACTTCACCATGGTTAAGAAGTGGATAAATGATTACGGACCTGTTGTCGGCCTCATGTTTGGTTCTCATCCGGCAGTAGCTGTGATTGGAGCAAAGCAAGTTATGGAGGTCCTTCGCAGAGACGAATTCCAAGGAAGACCTTACACCTTTAACGCAAAACACAGATCTTTCAACAAGAGACTAGGTAAAAGAAATGCTGCAGATGTCTGTCTTTGCGTTGTAGTGCCGTGTAGTCTGGTAAAACCAAAGCCTCTGTTACAGGGTTCTTCTTTACCGATGGACCCTTCTGGCAGGAACAGCGTCGCTTTACTCTACGTCACTTGAGAGATCTTGGGTTTGGGAAAAAGAGTTTGGAGGGCATAATTGTGGACGAGGCAGAAGTCCTGTTCAAGAAACTCTTAAATGTTGAGATCCAGGTGAGATGAAACTGGGATAGCTGTATCTGAAGATAACGAAAATGACCAAGAATTTTTTTTATTTCAACAATGGAAATTATAATGAACTGTGCGACAGTAATAATGTGTTTGCAAAAGTAAACACTCGTTTCGTTGACTCAAAATTATCGTGGGTATAATGCACCCTGCTGTATTTAACTTTATTTCCTTTTAAAGAAAGAGATTTATGTGGTCATAACGATGTTTCTATCACGAGGTCAATAACTCTAAAAGAAAATTATAGATGTTCATTGCACATTACATACAATGTCAGTGAAGGCCGCAAAATTTTGTACTTTTCAATTTCCTCATTCAGAGGAATAAGTATAAGAAAATAATAAGGTTGTCACATTCTTCTACGAACTTCCTGTTACATTTCGGGAATAAATTCGACAACTATTTGACTTATTGTTTTGATAATACACTTCAAAGACTTTGGTGACCGGAAGATTGTTTGCCATGGTGAATAACAAAACAGAGAACCTGTACATTACTAAAGGTAAAACTTTATACTCTCACAAATTTTCTTTTCCATTTAATACAGGAAAATATTTGCGGTTGCAAATTACATAATTCCACAAACACTTTAAACATTCTCGATAAAAAAAAATTAATTCATTTCCGTGTTAATTTTTAATGAATTATAAAATTAATATATGCGAAAATTCAAGTAGATATTATAATCATATCTTAATGGAATACAAGTTAAACTTCAAGATTTAAATATGTGCAATGAGGATGAAACTGATTAATGGAATTTACCACAGATAATTCTTACATCAAATTTAAGTGTTCTATGCATCAGGAAACTCTTTTTATAACTGACATGTCTGTATTTTACGTAATTATTTTTATAGTGTTCGTAGTAAATTAAAATAAGGTAACTGAAATCAATCAAAATTCAAATACTAAATTAGAATCAAAGTAACTACAATTTCCACACTGTGATTTGTATACTTCGAGACTACCACCAAATTAAATTAATTTTAAGATAATTTTACTCCTCGTATTATATAAATCCGTTGCTGAAGTGAAATGAAACTGTGCTTTTTCGATGCAGAGAAATGGATTCTTTGGCCTTTCTTCCATCAATGTACTGTGGGCAGTTTTGGGTGGTGTACGACATTCTCAAAATGATACAGAATTTACGACACTTCTGCAGAAGATAACAAAACTGTTTCGGACAGGAAATCCATCTGGTGACATCATAGATATCATACCATTTCTGAGGCATTTATTCCCTGACGTAGCTGGCTACAAGGACAGAATGATCGGAACTGTATGTTCACAGAATTACTTCCGGGTGAGTAAACAATAAAAAAATATCCTACTCGTAGAAAATCTATCCTGCTAGTAAAAGAAACTAGTAATAGTTAATTACACTTCACTTGTCACTTGTCGTCTTTAAAGGCACGAAAAAATTGAAGTTGACCCTTAGACTGCTTCATATTTATTCACTCAAACGTGCATTAAATATCTCTCCGTCGAGGCGTGTGATTCACAATTACGAAATTCTATTAAATATTAAACATGTTTTATGGACTTATTCAGTCTATTGTAAATGAATTCCGGGAAAATAGCATGAAGCAGTTCACGGGCATGTTATTTCCAGTTCATCGTTGATAATCTTCGCAACCATTCTTCAACAGTCGTTGTTCAGCACTACATTTTCAGAAAATCACATAAAAACAAACAAACGAACAAACACACATCGGTGTTAATTAATTCCTCGGTTTACTCAACGTATAAATTATCCTAAGCGATGGATCTTATGTGTTATTTAACTTCTTGTCTTTTTCTCTTTCAGAAAAGTATCCGAGAACATATGAAAACTCTTGATGAAAATGCACCTAGAGATTTTATAGATTTGTATTTGACCGAAATGAAACAGAATGACGGTACTAACAATTCATCATATACAGGTAGGTTAATGTGACAATTATATCATAAAGGACAGTAGTTACTTTTAAAAATGATAGCAATTTTTTCGGAGAGCCATTTGAAAACATAATTAACTCCATACTAGTCAAGCAATTGTCTACCTTATATGAAATCCACATATTCAAAACAGTATTCACAATAGACGCCCATTGGACACTGTCCTTATACACTCATATCCTATTTTTTAAAATATATTTTAATATTACCCTCTCACCTACGCCGAAGCCTCTTCTAGCCAGCCTCTCCAGACTAAAGTTTTGTACGCGTTTCTCATGTATTTATCCCCCCATCCATTTCATTGTCCTTAATTATATTACCCTAATAATATTGCGACATAATAGGTGATATCACAAGATTTATTTCAAACAATCATGAGTACAATTGATCATTCCTAGAATTATTACCCGACACTCCTTAAATCACAGTCTTGACTCTTTATGTAACTGTTTTCTTCTACGTTGTTATTGATTGTTCCTAGCTTTGGTTCTGTCGTTCTACTCTACGCTGACTTTACAAGCGTTGGTCCATGTTCGCTTATCACTTCAACACTTGAGGGGCTTTCAGCCTCTGCCCGATGTCCACAATCGTTTCCACCAGCCTCTAGAATGTTAAATGTCTTTCCAGGTGTTCATGGCGAGATCTAGACAGATAAAGCTGCTATTCATCATTTGTAGATTAGCTAAGAACCTTCCAGAATGCTGTTTACGTAGCGTACTGTGGTCACTGTGGGAGTGCACACTATCTAAGCTGGCAAATCTGTGATAATATATAGGGAACATAGTGAAACTACAATTATGATTCTCGTTATTATATATTTGCGATACTGTCACGATCGATAGAGTTTATTAAATTTTGTTGCCTTTCAGAGGACGGGCTAATTATGATTTTGCTAGATCTGTTCTCTGCGGGTGCAGAGTCTGTTGCTAACAGCCTGGATTACGCTCTGCTTTATATGATTCTGAACCCTCATATTCAGAAGAAGGTACAGGAAGAATTGGATACCGTAGTTGGACGCAGCAGAAGACCCACGCTGGACGACAAACCAAGGTACAAACACGGCGAAACTCATTCATATGTCGCAAACATATAATGTTTTCTGAGGTGAACAAAATACGGACCGAGAACTAAATTTGTTCTGGCGCTAAGAAATTTAAAGGTATTGTTAATTATAGTTCGCGACTGTAATCTTGAGACTTGCGGGGTGAAGAAGGAAAGGGGAAAAGATAGCGCCAACCTTTAACGCTTCGGACTTCACGCATTCCTTGCAAGTCTCAAGATTACAGTCGCGAACAGTAACTGTGTTGTTTGTAAACATATTGAGAGCCGTTTATCTTCTACAGACTGCCTTACGTGGAAGCTACCATCAGCGAGGCGCTTCGAATTAACCCAATTGCTCCACTGACCCCAAATCACAGAGTTCTGAAGGACACGAAGCTAGACGGATATGAAATTCCCAAGGTAAATTCTCTGTCAATGTCACAACACCATACTCGCATTGTTCTGTGTAAATTAATTTCGCTAATACTCTTCTTGTTCCATCGAAACGTCATTTACAAATTGTTGTTTCCATTATTCAGGAAACAATGGTCATCATAAATATCTGGAGCGTTCTGTCTGATCCTGGTCATTGGGGCGACCCGGAAGTTTTCAGACCTGACAGATTTCTTGATTGTAACGGCAAGTTTGTGAAAGACGAATGGTTGGTCAATTTCGGAAGTGGAAAACGATATTGTATCGGAGAATCGCTTGCAAAGAACGTCTTGTTCATTTTCTTCGCAAGTTTCTTCCAAGAATTTTCAATTACCATTCCAGAAGGGGATCCGAGTCCAACCACAATGCCTCAGCCTGGATTTACAACAGCTCCTCACCCATTCAGAATGAAACTAAAGCAACGCATGTAACCGGAAAACAAAAGGCCAATGTTGAACACTGACCTTCTGGTAATTCATTAAAACAGTAGTTGTTAGAACATACTGCACATTCAAGGCGCGTTTGCAACCCTGCAAATGCCTATTACAATCGCCACCTATCCGTTTGTACGCTTGTAACAACATAAAAACTGGGCGAACGGACTTTCATGAAGTTTGACAATGAGAAGTTTTATAAAAATTGGTTGACATATTTTGAACAAAACATCACAAAGATACAGGACACATTATTGTGATTGTATCTGGCGAAAGCACCATAATTTTGAGCTATGTGTGCATTTCCAAGCTTTTTTTTTCTCTCTTGAAGACAGTAACTGTGTATTATAACCACCACGTTGAGCCTAACAGATAAAAATTCCAATTAAAGATTTCCGAAACGCTTACTACATTGCATTTAGGTACTATTGATGGGAATTTGGTAGACGTGATATTGTATAAAACTACTATTAACTGTTTTCATTTTTTAAGGTAATTACATTACATGATTACATCATTTGATAAATAAATGAACAAACCGAAATAATCTAAAAGACTGTCTGCTGCATATGAACTGAACGATATTCAACTTTATTTTTCGAGTTTTGTTAATTAGAAATTTTGCGAATTCGAATACAGAATGAATTATGAAATTTAAATATTTGGTTGGATTATTTGTGACTGGATTAGCCTAGATATTGAATTTATTATTAAATTATACAATTCCATGTTCTTCTGAACATATGGGTGACAATATGTGAGTAAACGTCTAATAAACAACAGCAAATATTCTAACATGTGATTCAAGGTGTGTGTTTACAACAGAAATACGAAAACGGACAACAAATTTTATATATCCATTAGTTTCAACCTTTCATTGTTTTTTCTTTCTTTTAGATTTGTACACGCTTCATGTAGAGTATATTAATGTATCTGACACGAATATATTAAAAGTTACTTTTGAGTTCCAGTTCTTCATAAACACTTTTATCTTCGTAACGAAATATAAGCTGACAAACTGGCCACTGAGTTCATTGTTTACAAGTACGCATCTTTCTGTATTCGTACCCAAATACAGAACGAATAGGACAGAGAATAAAAGGGCAAATGAGGCCTAGAAGTAGATGGGAGGATAATATTAAGATGGCTCTTAACGAAATATGGTTATAGGTTTGAATATAAAATTTTATTTTGTGTTTGTGCTGTGTAATATTTCAACAGAATACTGGTCTCACTTTGACAAGAACAAGCCATAAGTAAAAATTCTGGCCCTTCAAATCGGAGTTTGTTAGGAAGAATGTTAAGTTCCCAAGGGAAAAGTAAATAACTCAGCAATTCAAAATATGGATAGAACAAGATATTAACAGTACCGAAAAATGTACTTGTTCCAAATGATGACGGTGACTCCAGAGATGACTAGAGATTTGTGTTCCAGTCATTCACAGAGGATAAACGTGAACTGGCGCTGATGTAACTCCTCTGTGCGAAACATACTCGTCATTAGCACGACTCTGTACTTACGTAACGTTCTAAAGTAACGCGCAGTACCAGCACAGCTGTGTTGCTACATTACAACATTCCTGCCGTTTAACAGGCGGTTCAAGGCCTTTCGGTCTTACAGTGATTAAAATATTTTCTTCATTGTGCGGCCAATATAACAGCAGAGAAGAACGCGAATGTAAGTATACAAATTACATGAATAAATAGCAGCCATGACCGTCGGTACTATTCTCTTGTGCGATGTTACTTTTTACAGAAGCGAGGTTTATGCTGAGGTTTCACTCCTTGTTTTATTTATAGTACACTTAGGGACGATTTATTTCACTAGCTGTATATATATATATCCATAATACTGTTTGCCTTCCAAGATTCCGCTGGTTGAACGTCGTAGAGCTGTAGTCGTCTCAGGGAGGATGTTGAACTGCCTCTGACCCCGGGCCGATATGGGTGTTTGTTTCGCGGATGTTTTAAATTGGGTGCAGGTGATTGAGATTGGGTATCTCAGGGTTCTTGGGGCCTAGCTAGTCGGTAGATGGACTCCGGATCTCAGGTGGTGTTAATGGACTGTTAATAGCAGCTAATGATTAACACTTGATTGATTTCGAGGAAATTGCCACTATTTATTTACACACGTACAACACTGAGGTTACTGATAACGATCGTTAGACAATTTTAAGGTTGTCAAGCTATTAATAACTTACGTTGCTCTTGGTAATTTATATACTTGAAGTTTAGTTGTAGTGTCTGGAAATTTCTAGTTAAGGTTCCAAAAAGTGCAGTGGAGAGAGTCCAACTGCTTCTTACCAAAAGTCCAAATTTCAAGTGTGAAATTAAGTCTGTGACCCCTGACACCGGGGTTAAGACACTTCACAAGAAAATTCCTGATTAGATAACGAAATTACAGACTCCAACCAAGAAAGATATAACAATAATTTCCATTGGCGTAGGGCCCGGGTTTGGCGTGAATGCGAGAGTCTCTTCCCTTCTCGGGTGGGCGACGTATCGGTACGTCCTGGCATTTAAATTCCCGGTCTGCTGTTAAGCCTAATTTCAAAAGCCCATAATTATGGAAATAATAACGACTGATATATGATGTTTGTAGTTGATCTGGTGTGGAAGAAATGCTCTTTCTGATCATGTATTGGCAACGTCGCATTCTTCGATCTCTAAAGGCTAGTCTGTGAATAAATGCGTGACCTAAGAGGTTACACAATCTTCCACTAAACATTGAGCTGTTTGTTTGTAGAGGTAAGATAACTCATTCTCTCAGTCTCATATGACACGATAACTACTCCAGCGAATGAGAGAGGAAAAAAATTATCTGAAACGGTCAAGGGGCTCCATAATATATATATATATATAGATATACCTTTGTGTTGTATCTGTGTCAACATTTTAGCACCCCTATACTCAGAAGTCTATAATCAGAAGAGTTCTTAGAAAGAGACGGTTATAACTGCTAAGTATGATGCATATATGTGGCCTTCAGTTCGCTGTCAGAATATCAGCTGGCGCAGACATATTTACTCCGGCGTATTATTGACACAGGAAAGAAATTCAATGCCTCAAAGACATTGCGTCATGTGCAGGAACCGCTAGAAAAGCATAAAATCTATGTATTTGGGTAGTGTTGACGTTTCAATAATTTATATACAACACTCAACGTCTAATCGACTATTAGCATTCCTCACACACAGGATGTTCATATTATACGCTGAAATTATAAAACCATCTTTTAAGAGGGTTTCAGTAAAGAATTGATCATTATATGTTATATAGTTCAAACGTTATGATAAATAAAGTGTTTTAGAGCAAAATTTAAATGGCCACCACTCCTCGCCAAGCAGCGCGGAATTTAAATTACCGCTTAGAAGGGTTAAAACACCTGCACAACCTGGTTGTCAGTTAAAAGGGTAATTTAAATGTGAGATCGTAAAATAAGTAAATCTCTAAATATGTGTTCTACTCACGTAGCGTAAGGCTTGCTTCTAGTACTTAGAAGTGGATGTCTACTTCCGTTCTAAACAGGTGGTGCTAACCTGCAAGTAGCTGTCAATACAATGGATAACTTGAGATGTGCGATGCAGAAACATGTGTTAAATCGAACAAATCTTTTAGGAATTAATGTAAAATAAAAGAATGTTAATTGACATCAAATGACATATCACCTAATAATCAATTAAAACTAAACTAAAGTCGGATGAGCGGTTACAGATGTTGCCAGGAGGGTATGGATAAAACCGCGAAACTCTTCAGAAAGTACAGACGGTCTTTGAGCTGAGATTCAAACATGGTACTCTCGATTTTGAAGGGCGACTGTTAACCACAACACCACGTCATCACGTTAAAACAAGAAGTTCCAGCAAGAAATTTTAAAGTACGTACCTCTTACACTTATATGACTCCTTCTATATATATTGATATATTTACGTTTATAACGTTTGCTGCCAGAGACCTCTGCCGGTATGTTAAAGATGCAGGGTTTGTGGAAAATAATGTTTTTCTCCATGACATTCAAAGATACGTGTGGAATAATCAGACCCATGACCTACTTTCGGTGAATAAAAATTAACTATAAATTAAAGCATTTGCTGAACTTACTCACTGAAATACTTAAGCACTCTGCTAGTTAATAATTTCTGTAAAAGAAGAAATTTTGGTACAGGAAAATGAGACAAATACCTTTGCCATGTGTATTGCCAACACAAACCATGGTATCGGAATAATGGTAAGTTAGTGCCTACGTTGTTTCACGAACGTATTTCAGTTATGGGGGTTATGTAATGCCGAATTCTCCCTAGATTTAATAGTCAAGGATTTGGAAGATGATCTAAGTGTCACCTCCCAGAATTTACGTGGAAGGACTAATGATCTATAAGAAGTCAGGATAACTCACAACATGGCCGAGAATCGAACCTGATGTCTCTCAAATATATATCATAACCATTATTCGCCACAGGAACTACTTGATAAATATGGCAGATCAACTTGTGAGACATAATAAGTTATGATTATATTATATATTTTCATTCTTCTACATCATTTAATATCTTGAATCAAGGCTTGAAAATAATTATATTCAAAGGATATTTCGTTTCATTTTCAGGATGGATATAATCATTGCACTTGCTGTAATTATCGTGATTTTCGTCTATTTGTGGACGAATACGACGCCGAAGAATTTCCCGCCTGGTAAGAAAGAATATTACGCAAAATAAGTTTTATTTACGGTTTAAAATACAAAATAAGAAAACTACCTGTTATCTTCGTCATGTCTGTATGCCCGTCCACAAGAAACAGAGTCCAAACTACCTGACGGATATTGATACAACTAGGTGTGGTGCATCTGTTTAGAATTTTGTCATGCAAAATTAATCTTTATTTAATTCAGTTGCTTTTAAGGAATTATTTGCTATTTGCCTTGTGATGGAACTGGATATACGATATTTATATTCGTATTCGTCTGTCTCAGGATACGTACCGATGGCGGGCTGTTGTGAACACGGTGATGAATCTTCATGTTTCATAAAATACGGGTAATTTCTTGACTAGCTGGGCGTACTATTTAGTTTCTCAAGAATGATTTTTCTCCACAGAATACTCTGTACATGTAAGACTTGAGGTTCTCACAGCGGTGAATATGAAGATTTCTGTCTTCTGGGTTATTGCGCTGTGTAGTCTGGTCGATGTTAACCAACGTTTCAGAGGTCATACTGCCTCCGTCATCAGGGCGATGAATATGCCAATAGGGTGTGAGGAGTTGGATTTTATAGGCAGGGACGTGAAAGGTGTAGCCTGCCCCGAGCCAATGGGAGCAGGTATGGGAGTGGACCAAT
Organism: Zootermopsis nevadensis; assembly: GCF_977971745.1. Classification (NCBI taxonomy): domain Eukaryota; kingdom Metazoa; phylum Arthropoda; class Insecta; order Blattodea; family Termopsidae; genus Zootermopsis; species Zootermopsis nevadensis. The sequence goes on along the minus strand of NW_028259139.1, from coordinate 8,705,766 downwards.
GGTAGCACGTGGGCGAGGGTGGGAGAGGGAGAGAAAGTAGAGAGAGAAAGGTGAGTGTAGTTGTATGGATAAAGGCCCTGAAAGGGGCCGAGTTACTGGTCTGGTTGGTTCTGGCGGCGCACTCTTGCTCGTTCTCGGAGTCCTCGGAGTGTGTGGATCAGAGGCTTCCAGGACCGGCTCAGGTGAAGTCCATCTTCCCTGTTAAAGTTATCAGGATGAAGTTCGATCTCGATGGCTTCCCTGATTAACCGGTCCATGTAGCCGGTTTTTGAGGAGAGGATAGAAGTGTCCTCTAGCTGTATCTTGTGCTCCAAGTTGAAGCGGTGTTCAGCAACCGCAGATTTCTCGGGCTGCCCGAGCCGGATGTGGCGTTCGTGCTCCTTGATCCTGGCCTCAACGGAACGGCCTGTCTGGCCGATGTAGACTTTTCCGCACTCGCAGGGAACTCTGTATACGCCAGGCGTCTTCAGTCCTAGGTCGTCCTTTACCGGCCGGAGAAAACTGGGAATTTTCTTTGGCGGAAGACCAACAGACTTGATGTCGTGCCTGGCCAGCAACCTGCTTATGCGGTTGAAGGTCGTCCCGACGTAGGGCAGGAAGGCAACCGAGGCTGGTTTTTCAGTAGGCGGTGGCAGCCTCGCAGGCGGATTGAGAGCTTTCTGAATCTGACGGTTGCTGTACCCGTTTTTCCTGAAGGTGGTGGTGAGTGCCTCCAGTTCACTCTGTAGGCTGTCGTGGTCGCAAAGGGCTTTAGCCCTGTGTACCAGGGTCGAGAGCACGGCCTGTTTGTTGGACGGGTGGTGATGGGAATTGGAGTTGAGGTAAAGGTCGGTATGGGTTGGTTTCCGGTACACCTTGTGGCCTAATGAGCCGTCAGGTTTCCGGTGAATGTCTATGTCGAGGAATGGGAGATGGCCGTCCTTTTCAGTCTCCATGGTGAACTGGATGCTCTCGTGAATGCTGTTGAGGTGGCTGAGGAACTCCGCGAGCTTGTCAGGGCCGTGGGGCCAGATGACAAACGTGTCGTCTACGTAACGGAACCAGCAGAGGGGCTTGAAGGTCGCCCCGTCCACCGCCATTTCTTCAAAGTTCTCCATGTAGAAATTGGCGATGACAGGTGATAGTGGGGAACCCATAGCCACCCCGTCGGTCTGTTCGTAGAACCGGCCGCCGAACTTGAAATATGAAGAGGTTAGTACCAGGTGGAACAGCCTCAAGACGTCGCCATCGAAGTGCCGTTCCAGGAGACGTAGGGCATCACCAACGGGTACCATGGTGAAGAGGGACACGACATCGAAACTAACCATGATGTCCCCAGGACCCACGCGGAGTCTTCACCGAATTCATCAATACTATCAAGTCGCTCCGCGTGGGTCCTGGGGACATCATGGTTAGTTTCGATGTCGTGTCCCTCTTCACCATGGTACCCGTTGGTGATGCCCTACGTCTCCTGGAACGGCACTTCGATGGCGACGTCTTGAGGCTGTTCCACCTGGTACTAACCTCTTCATATTTCAAGTTCGGCGGCCGGTTCTACGAACAGACCGACGGGGTGGCTATGGGTTCCCCACTATCACCTGTCATCGCCAATTTCTACATGGAGAACTTTGAAGAAATGGCGGTGGACGGGGCGACCTTCAAGCCCCTCTGCTGGTTCCGTTACGTAGACGACACGTTTGTCATCTGGCCCCACGGCCCTGACAAGCTCGCGGAGTTCCTCAGCCACCTCAACAGCATTCACGAGAGCATCCAGTTCACCATGGAGACTGAAAAGGACGGCCATCTCCCATTCCTCGACATAGACATTCACCGGAAACCTGACGGCTCATTAGGCCACAAGGTGTACCGGAAACCAACCCATACCGACCTTTACCTCAACTCCAATTCCCATCACCACCCGTCCAACAAACAGGCCGTGCTCTCGACCCTGGTACACAGGGCTAAAGCCCTTTGCGACCACGACAGCCTACAGAGTGAACTGGAGGCACTCACCACCACCTTCAGGAAAAACGGGTACAGCAACCGTCAGATTCAGAAAGCTCTCAATCCGCCTGCGAGGCTGCCACCGCCTACTGAAAAACCAGCCTCGGTTGCCTTCCTGCCCTACGTCGGGACGACCTTCAACCGCATAAGCAGGTTGCTGGCCAGGCACGACATCAAGTCTGTTGGTCTTCCGCCAAAGAAAATTCCCAGTTTTCTCCGGCCGGTAAAGGACGACCTAGGACTGAAGACGCCTGGCGTATACAGAGTTCCCTGCGAGTGCGGAAAAGTCTACATCGGCCAGACAGGCCGTTCCGTTGAGGCCAGGATCAAGGAGCACGAACGCCACATCCGGCTCGGGCAGCCCGAGAAATCTGCGGTTGCTGAACACCGCTTCAACTTGGAGCACAAGATACAGCTAGAGGACACTTCTATCCTCTCCTCAAAAACCGGCTACATGGACCGGTTAATCAGGGAAGCCATCGAGATCGAACTTCATCCTGATAACTTTAACAGGGAAGATGGACTTCACCTGAGCCGGTCCTGGAAGCCTCTGATCCACACACTCCGAGGACTCCGAGAACGAGCAAGAGTGCGCCGCCAGAACCAACCAGACCAGTAACTCGGCCCCTTTCAGGGCCTTTATCCATACAACTACACTCACCTTTCTCTCTCTACTTTCTCTCCCTCTCCCACCCTCGCCCACGTGCTACCATTGGTCCACTCCCATACCTGCTCCCATTGGCTCGGGGCAGGCTACACCTTTCACGTCCCTGCCTATAAAATCCAACTCCTCACACCCTATTGGCATATTCATCGCCCTGATGACGGAGGCAGTATGACCTCTGAAACGTTGGTTAACATCGACCAGACTACACAGCGCAATAACCCAGAAGACAGAAATCTTCATACTCTGTACATTCCTATTTAAATTAAGAAGGGTAACCAAAATATTTTAAAGGAAAGTTTACCTTTCCAACGTGATTCCCCCCGCCCCTGCCGAAACTTTAAAACACTTTCGACGTTCCTGATCCGGTGTGTTTAGGTCCGCCATGTTTGCCCGTCCTGGGATCGATCCCTTTTTTGCCCCGGAAGTATCTCCACTGCGTTATGGCTGGGAGCTGGATGGACAAGTATGGTCCCGTGGTGGGACTAATGTTTGGGACGAAGAAGGCGCTCGGAGTGAGCGGAGCGAAGGCTGTACTGGAAGTGCTTAGGCGAGATGAGTTCCAGGGTCGCGTAGACAATTCCAGAACCAGGGATATATCATTTAACAAGCGACTTGGTAAGTAACGTAGCTGAAAAGTTTAGAAACACTGGATTAACACCTTAGAGCGTCGGGTTTTCTTTGAGGTAAGTGCTGAATCTGTAAACATTGTTTAGATTAATTTCGTACTTCATATTTACCGGGACAAACGGGCACTGTCTGGGAACTTTAAGAACCGGAACAGTTTTCTGTCCCCTCCCATCCCCCCATTAAATACAGTGTATCCCTCTCAATGATTTAGAGGGATAATCGATTTATTCCAAATCGATTATTCATGAATGCACAACTGAGGGCTCTCCATTTATGTTGCAGGAATTATATTCACTGACGGCCCGTATTGGTTGCAGATGAAACGTTTCAGTTTGCGTCATTTGAAAGATTTCGGGTTTGGAAAGGCAGACATGGGTGGACTGATCATGCAGGAAGTTGAAGACTTGGTCATTGAAATGCGAAGCAAAGACACTGTGCAGGTAGGTCTGATACCACGGTTGTATCCCGCACGTGTGATAAAACAATGTTGAAAGCACCAAGCCCCCAACGACGAAAACTGTTGAAAGTTTGCATTTATGAAGGCCATGACCTCATTCGTGTTCGGATGTACAAATATAAAAGAAGTTAGAAATGGTTTGTGTATAGGAAAATAATATGAGTGGACTACGTTCTATTAGGAACCTGTTCATTTAAGATGTTGTGAAGTGGATGGAATTAACCAAGGATTGTGTCCAATGTCTGGTTTATGGTAAAATGGCTGTTAAACATTTGATTTCTCCTGCCAAATGTTAATGTTAGCTACTCAAATAGTAACACACAAAAGTCTCTTCTTCCTATACGGAAGCTTATCAAACTAAAACTATTAAAACTATTTATTCCTGTGAATGACAATAACATTTCTTTTGTGGCTCTGCTCGTTTCTGTTGAGTGTGCGTAAGAAAACAATATTTCAGCAGTGCATATCCTCTCCATCCTAAAATATTGCTTTCAGTATTAGCCTCAAGCTAGCCACAACATACGTAAACATTGTTATTCGTCTTTTGTTGTATTTTTCCTAATATTTGCTTGAATTTGTGTAATTTATTAGAATGAAATTCTGTACCGTCAAAGCCGCCATGATTTTATATCTTAAATAGTAGTAAACAGCTACGGGCACGAATACGAAATAGCGGACAAGTCGAATTTGGAACATTCATGTGAAGATTTATTTTTACCTTTGATATGATGAAACTTAGAGATTCAAGATGGGTCCTGTTATCGGTCAAATTAGGATAGGAATAAAAGTGAGATAAGGATTAAAACTGAGTAACGTATATAAATCTTGCACAGGCTTGCCAATCTCCTGTTTCGATTACATTAAATATAAAATGCGGCTTCCTGTCTAACATAACCTAACTTAGGACGCAAGGCTCTGGCACGATTTTAACATTGCTATCCTTTGTTGATATTCAGATGTATGGCCTGTTCAAGATATCCGCTCTGAATGTTATCTCGGGTGTGATGTCTGGTATGCGGTATGCAAGAGATGACGAAGAACTTCAAGCGCTGGTAAACAACCTGGACGAACTTGTACGCCGTTCATTCCGATCAGGAAAGATCTCTAATATATTTCCTATCCTGAAACGCCTTTTCCCTCGCATTACAGGGTCAAACGAAATTATGTATTACATCAAAAATGCCTACAATTTTATTCAGGTATGTGAAGTAATAACTATAGTAGTAATGGTAACAAAGTATCTCCTGTGTAACATTAAAGGGTGAAGATACATTTGCATAATATCATTCAATGTACAGACTTGACTTTACTGATGCCCTACAACACTAAATTAGAGCTCCGAACTTCAACTATAAAATTAACTGAACCATTTTATTGTTGCAGAGAAAAATCACGGAACATAAACAAGTTCTGAATGAGAATAATCCTAGAGATTTCATTGATGCGTATTTAATTGAAATGCAGAAAGGAAATTCCAATGGAAACGCCATTTTTACAGGTAGGCCCCACTTAAATCTAGAACTGAGACTTGAAATGTTATATTAATACTGTTAATGTGGTGTTTGGATGATTCATTCCAGTTGAGACACGTGACCGAAATTTTAGAGCACTTCTGTTTTCTTAATCTTGGGAAATATTATTCCGCATGAAAGGTGAGTTTTTTTTTATGAACTATTGTGTGGGTGGGAAGTAAGTAGGCATTGAGAAAAGTAGGCATTAAATAATCGCTGTAGGTTTTGTAATATTAATGCAATCCTAATGAAAATAATATGTACGTATCATAATTCGCGCGTCGGTGGTGTGAGCAGTGGCCGAGAGAGGCAGTACGCACATTGGCAACAAAGATGGCCGGCCGCTTGACTGTTCAGGAGCGAGCGCAGATTCCTGCACGTTATGAGGTGTGGAATTCAGTGGTTGCTGTGCAGAGATGGCGTCCATATTCCCATTTAAAAAGGTACATGTAAAAATTATTTTCATTATCTTTGCATTAGAAATATAGAGTTTTTAACCATTTCTCAATGCCTACTTGCTTCCCACCCACCCTGTATATAAATCGAAAGGGACGAGTCAGGCGGTCAGGTCTTGTATTCCGGAAATTTGTGGATGGAAAACGAGAAAAAGAGTATGACTGATGAACGGGGAGGCCAATTAATTGGCCTTCATCTATCCATCCTGATATTCAGAAATAAAACATTCACCAAGTGCCGACCGTCTTTCTGAAAGATTAATACGTCCATTATTAAGGTCCAAATATGCATTGCTGTTTATTGTTTTCGTGAGAAGAAAAATGGACTGTCGATACTGGAATTCAGGGTCCTGTGTCTCGTTCTTAACCATAAACTATAATTGAGAGTTGATATTCATATTTCAATCAGAGGAAGGGCTAATTGTGACCTGCCACGACTTCTTCGTCGCTGGAGGAGATACCACAAACAACACACTGGTTTTCTGTCTGCTCTACATGATACTTCATCCCCAAGTGCAAAATGCGGTCCAGGAAGAACTTGATTCTGTGGTAGGACAAGACAGAAGACCATCTGTTGAAGACAGGCAAAGGTTTGTACTTATAAACAGGGAGTAAGTGCAACCTATTCTACTTAGTCATTGGTACTTGGTAGAAATGTGTGGTGAAGTCAAGTCTCTTGACAGCTCTGTCCCCAACAAACTTCACCAGTTGGATGAGATATGGTAGTCGCCACAGCCACGTGACGTCCACACGAGGAAGTCGCGGTTAGCAACCTCGGGACAACGTCCTTAGAACGCTCGCAAAAAATAATCCGTCGAGGAGTAATATTTTTGTTTTACTGCATACTGAAGAAAATTTTGGTACATACTTTTGTTTCTGGATTAGAGCATCCATCTAATAGAAGGGATTTATAAATTATTTAGCGTATTACAAGGTTTGATTTGTATACGTTTCCACGCAAAGTACGTGGAACTTTCGCCAAGAGGTTAAAAGACGTACCATTTACCCGATTATGTGTTACTTTTTCAGGCTGCATTATGTGAATGCTGTCATAAGTGAGGTGATGCGCATTAACCCAGTTGTACCGCTGACTGTACCACACCGCGTTACCAAAGATACTAATTTGCACGGATATACAATTCCGAAGGTACACTCATTTGAAAATCAAACAACTTAACCAGGAATATATCGATTAAATAACCCTTTTTTAATAATAAAAATGGAAATTTTATATTCTTATTCAGGATACCATGGTTTTGATAAACCTGTGGAGCGTGCATCACGACCGCGGACACTGGGGTGACCCTGAAGTTTTTAGACCCGAACGTTTTCTGGACGAAAACAGAAATTTTGTTAAAGACGAATGGATTATTTCCTTTGGAGCTGGTAAGCGAATGTGCCTCGGCGAAGCAATGGCACGAAACACAATTTTCCTGTTCTTCACGTCGCTACTTCAAGAGTTCTTGTTCAGTTTGCCTGAAGACGATCCTCCTCCGCAGACGTTACCTCTTCCAGGAATGACGATGGCCCCTCAGCCATTCCGAGTGAAAATTACTCGAAGAATTTAGCACACGTCATTCCTATAAACTGTCCCCGAAGAGAAAGTTGCAAAGTCTTTCTTATGTCACATAATTATACTAATTTGATTATATCTTTACAATTCTGACACATTCAGATTTTCTGGAATGCACAGTCAGTTGGAATTTATATCAAGTCAAATTGACTTGAAGAAGTATGTAGTAGGACATTTTAAAATGACAGCGAATTGTATAATATCTGATTTTGTCCTGACATTCCACACCATTCGAAATAACGCCAATTAGACAACTGTCAATTCAATATACAATTACGTTTCATGTTAAATGTATCTGTATCAATTGTAGATAATATTTAGCGTCATACGTGATAAGGAGATGATTATGGGTGAACTATTTACAGTGTTTGTTCTACGCAAGTCCAGGTTAATATTAAACAAGTTTTAAATATTTATGGTATGACAATATAACTGAAATCTGCGAAAACCAGCTAATTTATGTAAAATATCTACTTACGTTAAATTATAACTAACAATAAAAAATTGAAATATCCTGTGAAAAGTATTTGTTGTTTGCACTGCATTGAAATCGATGTTTGCTTCCACAAAAGATCACTCGTGGCGCTAACAGTCAAGAGAACAGATAAATTTCAAGTGAACGATGAGTTGTTTGTGAGATTTCTGTGTAGATGGCGTGCGTGACTTATACCATATAATTACTCAAAATCAGCTTCAGTCCTTGAAGTCTTACGTGACATTTACTGGCTACATTGTTGCATCAGAAGGTGAGTTGGAATTTATATAAAATACTGGAGTTGTACCTTATATTATACCACGACCGCTTATTTCCATATCCTTTATAATGATTAATCATTTATTAATTATTATATCATTTGAGGTGTATAATCTGAGTTACTGTTAGCGTCGTTAAACAAATTACAAATAAATTACTAATCACATGTGGGGAAGCGGCCGTAGCCTGTTTAAAGCTACTACACAGCATTTTCCTGAAGTACTAATATCCTTTAAGAGTTCAACTGGTCTCAGGTCTCAGAAATCAAATCGGAACAGGATGGAGTGGTTCTGGGACCTTGTGTTCGGTTACAAATACTTGCAATTTCTTATTATATGGGAAATATGTTACGTGAAGGATGACATTCAGAATTATTCAAGCAAGATAGAAGTCGTAGTTCATACATGACCTTCAGATAACGTAAGACGTCATACAAGGCTACTGAACAAAAAATCTTTACGTAAATAATGATGTAACATGCTGTTTATAAACGCTACTTAATTTAAAATAGTAAAGTGACTGTTGGAAGTCGATTATTAACACGACATAAATTTAACAACATCGATATGGGTAGTGATGCCGTGTAGACACGTGGGTAGATACCACAGAAAAGGGTTTACATTTCTACGAAACGTCTTTATGTACCTGCAAGCCCAAATGGCTGTACAACCCAGAAGATCAACATCGACCAGACTACACAGCGCAACAACCCAGAAGACAGAAATCTTCATACTCATCGCCCTGATGACGGAGGCAGTATGATCTCCGAAACGTTGGTTAACATCGACCAGACTACACAGCGCAACAACCCAGAAGACAGAAATCTTCATACTCATCGCCCTGATGATGGAGGCAGTATGACCTCTGAAACGTTGGTTAACATCTACCAGACTACACAGCGCAACAACCCAGAAGACAGAAATCTTCATACTCATCGCCCTGATGACGGAGGCAGTATGATCTCCGAAACGTTGGTTAACATCGACCAGACTACACAGCGCAACAACCCAGAAGACAGAAATCTCAAATCATACTTTAATATTTGCACGTCCGTAACTGTTTTGACCGATCGAGCACGAAAACCTCTGCAGAGTAAATATGAACTCGTCCCGGATACGCAGGTTTCTGGCACATTTAAGAGCGTTCATTATCTTTTACAGGAAACAGTTTTTGTGAACTCCTTCGACGAGCTGAAGTCGGGATTTCACGATGGTTCTACACATCGCAATAGCTGTTTTACTCATACTTTTCCTGTACTACTGGGTGAACATGAAACCGAAGAATTTCCCACCTGGTAAGATCAATGCTCTTGAAGGAAACCTTGTCTCTTAATCAGCATTCTTCGTAGAAAGACAATAACAATTCTTTCATGTACAATACTCTAACTCCGTGATGATATAGCAGACTCTTGTTATACACGTTTTTGCTATCCGCGTTTTCGAATGTCATTATTTCACTAATTCAGCCATTAGTACTCACAAGTTTTGGGTGGTGGTTGTGGAATTATGACGATATAGCGTGTGTGATTCATGGTTTTTTTCAGGACCTCCATGCATCCCTATTCTTGGTTCGCTTCCCTTCATACCTCGAAAGCATATCCACTTAACCATTTCTGGAAGCTGGTTTGAAAGTTACGGCCCCATAGTTGGTCTCATGCTGGGTTCGAAACCAGTAATAGCAGTCGGCGGACCTCGAGAGGTGATCGAAGTCCTGAGAAGGGACGAATTCCTTGGCCGAGAAGACGACGATAATGTCCCAGACAGGAATTTCCACAAGCGCCTTGGTGAGTTGTGTCTTCATTCGCGTTACGATCTGTCAGTGTGGTGTAAGATTTTTGGGGAACGATGGTACTTAATCAAAATTACATTAATGAAGAAGATTAGATAATATTAATTTTGTGGTTTATGCGTCCATAAATGTTTCGATTTTGAAAACGACGAAGCCTAACAAATCAAAATTAGGTGAGATCTGACGTTCTCATGTCAACAAAGTATTGTGGATGTTGTACGACGTACCGACGGTTCAAAGGAGCTTGCTGTTTCCATCATCGTACAGAATGTAAAAGCAACTTACAATTTTTCATTTTCCTGTCTTTTTTCGAGAAACTTAGAGATTAAAATAGACAAAACTGGATTTTTATCCATTGATTTGTATGCCTTAAGGAAAGCAATAGATAGAAGGTATTTTAAAATAAAATAGATGGGAGAATGTTTGGACCGAAGAGACACAAAGTAACATGAAGATGGAGAGAATTGCATAATGAGGAGCTTCACAATTCTGTGCTCTTCACAAACGTTCTTAATGTGATAAATCAAACGTGGGTACATACAAAATTTCGGCCTCAAAACCTAAAGAGGAGAAACCACTTCAGAGACAGGTGACAGGAGTAGATGGGCGGATAATATTAAAATGAGTATTAACACGAAAGCGTAAGAGGATCTTCTGGATTTATGTGACTAAATGTACAGTCCAATAGTGGGCTCTTTTGAATACAACAGTAAAGTTCCTAATTCCATAAAAGACTTCTTTATCAACTCAAGTACTAACAGTTTCTAAATAAGGATTCTGCTTCGTGGATTTAGTTATTTAGTTATATCATTATTTTTTTCAGATAAATAGTTTTATTTGCTATTAGAGTTTTGCACCGGTATTACATTTTGATGTGATAAAATTTATTTTACAAAAATTACATCATGGACCTCAGTAATCTGTAATAAAATAGTCCCACTAGTATAATGTACTGGCGATGTAGCACCGTGTGATCGCTGCGTCGGTTACTGAATTTGTTAATCTTAGCGGCACAATCGCTAAAAATTCACAGCCGCCAATTATCATCAGTGTATAAACGAAATCAGCTTGAAAGCAGGTCCAAGTTCTTGTTATTGTCCAGGTATTATCTTCTCGGATGGACCAGTCTGGGTTGAGCAACGTCGTTTCGCACTCAGACATTTGAAAGATTTTGGTTTTGGCAAGAAAAGTTCTGAAGCAGAAATTCTTGCAGAAACAGAAGAATTATTGAAAGAAATAAGGAAGAAGAAAATTGTTCAGGTGGGTAAAGGATTTTGTGAATACGATTATATCACACATTCACTTAAACGCAACTTAAACCGTGTTTTCATTTGCACTATTGCATTATTGCACCATTTCAATGGAGTCCTCATTTATTTAATACGTTTCGACTGTAATTCAGCTATCATCAGGGTTATTTTACATTATGGGCTACTGTTTTCCTCAGTTGCTCCTTGCTGCTATTCTAATATATTAATAGGACAGATAGATTCTTTTCCCAAACAGAATCACTAGAAGTCTACCATCAGACCTATGTCTGGAGAAAAATATTAGAAAATGTAATATTCTGAATTGAATGATAGCATAATTTTCTCTGTTTTGTTACCTTTTAAATTCCTTACAAAAATGACACAGCATAACAGCATAAATACATACTATTTATGCGAGTATAAAGTGCAATAATAATATATAATGTCATTTAACGAATTGAAGTATCACAGTTGCTTCGTGTGAGATATGAGGTTTGAACGTCAGTAACGATAATGACGTTTTCCTGGGCACTGGCACTGGATGGACTTTGAGAAAGTTTGAGACAGTACGTTTCTAAAAAAATTTTGCATCTAGTAACATTTATTTCTTGTCAATTCCTGTTTGTGCAAATATTTTTCATCCTCAGAGGATTATCAAATATCCAATGACAGAGTTTTATTTAAAACCTTGATTTTGTTAATTTTGAATTGCGTGAACTATCTGTTTTTCTGTATGTTTATTTACTTTGCCAATGATGTTGGAGGGATTACAGAAGTCGAGCGTGTTTCACTTTCACGAAGCAAACAATGACAAGGAAGACACCTTGTCAAGTAGCAAAGATGATCAAGGATAGGGATTTTTGTACTGGACTTACAGGATTAACATAACCTAAATGCTAGATATGGAGGTGATTTCCCCAAAAGCAATAGAGAAGATAAGAATTAGTACTTCTTTAAAAGTTCCTCCAAAATTATCTCCTACATCTAGGAATACGTATATAATTTTCTCCTTAAAACATCTTTTCTTATTCCAGATGAAATAATTATAAATTTTAAAATAATAAAGTTGGTTCACAGTAAAATGTGTGAGTGAATCGAAACACATCTCGGTTCTTAAATTATCTGAACGCATTTCGTTTCAAGTTAACACATACTGGGGAGTCGTGCATTTCCCCTTATTTCATCTATGAAACCTCATAAAAGATTAATAGATCTTCAAGAGGAAACATACAAATCATGTTAAAATAACATCGTACCCTTTCAAAACCTACATTAAACTGCCATCTGGAAGTAAACACTAAGGAGGAATCACAGCTAGGCATTCACAGTTTGGTATGGAAATACAATGGTATGATCTACCGATCACTGGATAAGTACTCAAGTTTACATTTTCAAATTATGGTTTTAGGCTACTGGACTTTTCACTGTTACATCAATAAACATCCTGTGGTCAATGACCGCTGGCACCAGGTATGCTTATAATGATGCTGACTTTAAGACATTACTTCAGAAGTTGGATTTCTTGTTTCGTAATTCTACAAGCTCTGGAAGCTTACAAACAATTTTTCCATTTTTGAGAAGAATTTCTCCGGCATTGTCTGGGCACAACAAAATATCGGAGTCCATGAATGAACTGAAGAATTTCATCAGAGTAAGTATTACGTCACTACCAGAGATATCGACATTAGACACAAATTCCAGCAAATAATATTGATACATAAGTAGTAATTGAACATTGTAATCACTAACAAGATGTGTCAGAGGGCACCGTTCTTTGAACGACATGAACATAGTCCATATTATGTGGGTCCATTTCCACTGTGACACATTGCCTTCTCAGGTTACAGATAAAGGGATTGAATTATGCGCGTGAGTATACTGAATGAGCAGTCACAGAAAGTTTAGAAGGGGTGGTCCTTCAGCTAGGGGGTTGAAGTCGACTGAGAGTCTGTCAGCATGAAAGAGTAGCATGTTATAAAATGAGATTCCAGGTTATGTCAATGACAAGAATGAAGATGACTGTCTTCCGGATTGTTACACCATGTAGTCTAGTAGAACTTCACTGATATCCGCGGTTAGAACGCTGGGCTTGTAATACTTGGGTCCCGGGTTCAATTCCGGGTGGTGCTCAGATTTGTAACTTGTGTTGGGCAAGGCCGTGGTCCAGGCATCACGAAGTTTTCCTCCGGGGTTTCTCCGGGGCATTCCAACAATTACTCCACTTTCATCATCATTTCGCAAAAAGGGGGTCACCAATGCACACCATGCTGAATGGTGTGTACTGGATACAAAGAAAAAATCACTGATATTTTAGAAGTGCCTGCTGTCTCCAACATCAGAGTGATGATCACCCTGACCAGACTACATAGTTAAACAACCCAGAAGACGGCCATCTTTAAGTTATAAAATGTCACACAGGGTCTCAGACATTTGGCCACTTGTATACATTATTATCAATCTTCAGGTACCTAACTAACATGCTGGCTTTGTAAACATTTCAAACTGAAAGAATGTTATCTAATGCACAATATTTCTGACATCTATTGTAGCATCCAAAAGTCTTGTATGTTGATAAATCTTAAAAATATGAAATTTACATTAAATTAATACAAAAACTTGAAGACCGTCATTTGTACCAGGTGTATCAATGAATAATTAATCATCGCTACTGTTCAGCTACTATTCTGACCTCAGGATCATTTGTTTGCCCCAACAGAAGACAATCCACGAGCACAAGCTGATGTTAGAAGAGAATAATCCAAGAGACTTAATGGACATTTTCTTGCATGAGATGGAATCCAGAAAAGCTGGTGAAAATTCCGCTTTCACAGGTAAAAACTTCTCACTCCTTAACTAATTACGCTGTTAACCAGAATAAGAAAATCTCTTCAACATATTACTTCTTGAAAAGACAATGATCACTGATCAAGAAATTGCGCACATTTCTCATAACCCATAGATTCATTACCATGTACACAAGAGCCCATCAGTCATTTTGTCCAGAACCGAGTTGAATTCGATCCACATCGTAATACCTTATTTCTTTAGGAATCATTTTAATATTGTAGGATTTGAGGTTTTCACGGTGGTGAGTCCATTTTAATATTTTCAACTCATCTGTGCCTAAGTCTTGAAGTAGTACCTTCCCTTTAGCTCGTCTGACTAGAATGTTGTATGAATATCTCATCTCTGCCTCACAGGCTTGTAACTATAATATCTTGTTCCACCTAAGATATTTCCAACAACAGAGCTGTTGAACTAATGCATGGTTAATGAGTACAGCCAGTTTAGTCACTAGGCAAGGAATGCAGTTGCCTCTGGCGGAAAAATTCAGGGGACAGCTACAACTGAATAAACAGAAATAAATAAATAAAATATTAATCTTTGGAAGGCAATTGAAAGACGAGGGCTTAAGGCCTGTTCTTGAGACAATTTCACTTTCTTTCGGTTCCATTAGTATACTGGAGATTTACGAAATATGTTGTGAATTTTCTACATCACTTAAGCATATTAAGATTCAAGGTTGATCCCATAGCATACAAGCTTAAAAGCAAGTTTTCTTATGTTTATTCTATATTGGTTATACAGAAGAAGGACTCATAGTCCTTTGCCTGGACCTATTTTCCGCGGGAGCAGAAACAACGAGCAATACTCTTTCTTTCTGTCTACTCTACATGGTGCTGTATCCAAAAGTGCAGGAAGCTGTCCAGAAAGAGTTGGATACAGTTATTGGACACAGCAGAAGACCCTCATTAGAGGACAGAGTCAGGTAACAGAGTGCGCAAAACAGAATAATCAAAATATGGGATTTGAGTTTTCCACAAAGATGCAGAATGTAGATGGTGGTCTTCTGGGTTGTTTTACCATGTAACGTGGTAGAAGATTAGTGACGTTTGAGAGGAGCTTGCCGTCTCCTATACAAGGTCAATCACAGATATAGGATAGATGGTCCAGACACCAGGCAACAATCCAGAAAACTCACAGGACTTGCTGAATCTCACAGAGCCACACGACATTCATTCATATTACCAGCACTTTGTCCACAATTTTACAAACGTTTCTTAAGGCGTTTCTTTCCTTCAGATTTTGGCCCATGTCTAGGTGTGCACCGGGTATTGGTCCGGAAGCCTGAGGGGAAGAGACCGCTGTGGAGACCTAGACGTAGATGGGAGGATAATGTCAGACGGGATCTATGGGAGATAGGAGTTGAAGGAGACTTGATTTTGTTGGCCCAGGACAGAGTCCGGTGGAGGGCTTTGGTTAATTCGGTGATGAACCTTCGGGTTCGGTAAGCCATCTGGTTGGTTGGGTCCACTATTTGGGAAGCCTGAGGGGAAGAGACCGCTGTGGAGACCTAGACGTAGATGGGAGGATAATGTCAGGCGGGATCTATGGGAGATAGGAGTTGAAGGAGGCTGGATTTTGTTGGCCCAGGACAGGGTCCGGTGGAGGGCTTTGGTTAATTCGGTGATGAACCTTCGGGTTCGGTAAGCCATCTGGTTGGTTGGGTCCACTATTTGGGAAGCCTGAGGGGAAGAGACCGCTGGGGAGACCTAGACGTAGATGTGAGGATAATGTCAGGCGGGATCTATGGGAGATAGGAGTTGAAGGAAACTGGATTTTGTTGGCCCAGGAGAGGGTCCAGTGACGAACCTTCGGGTTCAGTAAGCCATCTAGTTAGTTAGTTATTTAGTCTGGTTTCACAACCTACTTTAGATATGTTGTGTTGCAGGCTGCCTTATGTGGAAGCAACAATTGCTGAAATATCTCGAATCAATACCACGGCTCCATTAGCTGTGCCACACAAAGCTTTAGAAGACACTGAACTTGGAGGTTATACTATTAAAAAGGTAATTCATATTGTTAGCATAATATTAACAATTTACCTGGTATATAACTGAATGCTTTCTTTTCATGAATTTTAGCACAGTATTTTCAATTATGTAATGAACTACTAAGTTACGTGACACTCGAAGATGATAACTGACTAGCATTATAATCATCTTGAGCTTTCCCAGTTTTTTTAAAGACATGAATCAATGAGAGCAGTAAAAATTGATAGAGCTATGCAATAAGTTCTATAACAAGTGTTAGAAACTGGCTACTTCAAATGGATATAAATAAGAGATTAGTATTAAAATCCATCACATCAAAATAGGTTTTGGAAATGTGGAATGGATAAAAGTGACTCAGGATTACGTTAAGTGACTAGTTTTGATATGCAACTGGTAATAAATAACTTTTTTAAAACATTAGAATAATTTTATAGCTTGTACTTGGTAACTAATGCGCTTACATTCATGCCGTAAGGAATAACTTGAAGACTGTCACGAACAGAATTTCCATATTAACTTCTACTGTGTGGTAATTGTGGAGATTTTAATGACTACTGAAAACTTAGTTAGTTTCCAGAAGCATATCTTATAAGTAATTGTCATATACCACATAGTGACAAGAGAACTAACAATAAATATTAATTATTTCCATAGAACACACCAATTATTGTGAATCTATGGAGCGTCCTGCACGATCGTGAACACTGGGGTGATCCTGAAGTGTTCAGGCCAGAACGATTCATTGATACGGAAGGCAAGTTTATTAAGGACGAGTGGATGATTCAGTTTGGCGCTGGGAAACGAGTCTGCCTCGGAGATAATCTCGCAAGAAATATGTTGTTTCTTGTCTTTTCAACTCTCATGCAGGAATGCACTTTTAGGATTCCTGAAGGGGATCCTAAGCCCTCAACATTTCCTCTTTCAGGTTTAACAACAGCACCTGCGCCTTTCAGGGTAGAGGTATTGGAACGATAATTCTATTCCACAATGTTTTACAATTTATAATGCAAGAAGTTTTTGGAGTTGAAAATCTTTGTTCATTTAATTGTAGAATGTAAATATAGCTTGTTGGTTTGGTTACAAATGGCTATAATGGTATAAAAAGAAAAGGATATATAATGAAATGAGAGTCATCTATTTCGACGTAGTGTCCTAACTTGGTATTTTTTCTGTAAAAGTCTGAGGAGAGGCACATAAAATCTCATCATACACAGTACATGTAATCAAGCAAACACATAATTGGAATAAAACTTAAAATTACTATTTAAACGCGCCCGGAGATGACATAATATATAGCTTATTGTTTATAATGCTTTACGCAAAAGTTATTCAGGATATGAGGGCCAATTTGGAAGCGATGTATCTCGTTATTAGCATTGAAATCCTTTCTCAATCATTTCACTAGCAAATATATTTTAACTGTCTATAAAATAACGTAATCCAGTGATTATGACTGTCTTTTGGGTTGTTTCGATGCGCAGTTCGGTAGAAATTTACCGATGTTTCAAAGGTGCTTGATTCCTCCATCATCAGGACGATCATTCAAACAGCAATCATATCTGAAATGCCGGTAAACGTCTACTAGATTACATGGAACAACAAATGAGATATCTCTTGAGATCCGTGAGAAAATCGATTCTCAGTTATAACCTAATATTTCTGGCACACAGTCTTGAGACATTTACAATGTTAATCTAACAGCTGTAGCTACGAGCCAAACAAAATTCTGCTGTACGTGACGCATTGGGAGATGAAAACCCCGTTAGTTTAATAGAATTGCTACAGCGGCCGGCATTCAGTACCGTCTCTTGATCTCCCGACGCCTCCAGCAACTGTGTGTGTGTGTGTGGGCTCCATCAGCTCGGCCTGGTTCATAAATAATGGATATCCAACCGACACCCGAAGACGGTCGTAGGGCTTTTGTGGCATACCGACCCGCTAAGCTCCCTCCAAACCACTCAGCGCACTGGTGGGAGAAAATGGGCTAACGCAAGTGAGAAAATACTCGTAAGGTCTCATTAATTTTATATCCTTTCCCCCAGTTTTCTTCAATTTCTTCGACTCCACGTTAATCCTATTTTAACTATCTGCTCGTAGGCGAATGTCACTCTAGAGTGAAACAAGAATTTTCTGCTGAATATACTCGAAAGTTATCTGGTTCGATGACCGTCCGTAAGCGATGTAGTGTGACATTTTCTTCCATTGTCCCAGAACCTCGATCGAACGGATGCGCGTAGGTATGACTCGATGGGTAATTCCCGATTACATCATAACCTACACAATAATATACCTGACAATACACACGCAATCACCGAGCCGAGTTAACTCTCACGCCACTAATGTCATTTGCGAATGCAAATTCTGATGAACGAGCGAAAATTGCGAAATGTGTACATTAACTAACTTGTTGACATGTTGCAATTTAATAGCATCGATTTGATCTGAAATGGTTTCTGCAGCCTTGAACAAGTAATCTTATTTTACTTCTTTCTGTGGAAAGGCAAAACTAGGTACATGAATTCATTTACGACCCAAGTTTCAGAAGCATCGGTACTTCTCCGTGTATCGTACATACAGAGATTACTTCTAGGAAACAATTTTCTCCTTAATTTCCTACAAGCTCACATTAACTTAAAGGGACGCGACAGACACGCTCCCTGTATCGTGTTCTATGAACTAATTACGTAGTGAACATCGGTTTTGGTGCGACGCGATACCTCAAGGTAGGTCAGGTCTTTCCACGGTAGCCAAAATTAGATGAAATTGCTGAAGTGTCATCCCAAATTTTTTTCGCGTTCTTTGACAGCTGCCAGTTAAGGAGGTTTTTGATTAATGCCGCATGGCATCGGAAGTGAATTTGTCACTCAAATGACCTTCCTCGTATTTTTGGCTCCTGCATCTATCAGACCACCCACTGACCTAGAACGTTAAGTTTTCTTCTATTCTTTCTCTTTTTATTCCCTTTAGTCGCAGATTCTCTGGCGACGAGCGTGGCGTGATGGTAGAGTCGTCAATCTCGTACAGACATGGCAGCTTCGGATCATTAGTTAGGACGACTGAAACTTTCTTGATCACCTGTCACTATCCCAGTATTTGAAGGCGACACACGTATGCACCAGACAGAGAATCGGTTTAGATTTTGAAAGGGTCTTCATTTCGCACAGGAAATTCTTATTCTAAAATTCTGCTATGATCCACAAATATTCGAAGTTGCGTTTGTCTTATGATTAAATCCCTTCGCTGGGGCCCGAGAATTTCTTGTCCAACTGAAAGGTCCAAAGATCCAAAGCAGAGACGATAAATGTGCTGCTTCCTTCTTCAGGGTCAAATCACCGGTACCTTATTAATCCCAGAACACTGAGTAATGTACAACTGAATTTTACCAAGAACTGCAAATGAATCGAAAGGGTAAATTCTTCTTATTTGTTACATAGTTTCTAATTAAAAATGCCACGAAATTTGCTGTTATAATTCAGTTCCTTGTTTATACAAGGTGGAGTTAGAGTCATTACAATTTTTGCACTTCCCTGGAGCGCGTAGAAGTTTCTAATTCCGCGTTGACCCTCTATAACCTTGTTAAAACATTCCTTCATGTATTAGTTATTACGTAAATATAAAGCTGTCCCTGACAGTCATTAAACACGGCTCTACGAAGACGTACGGAGAAGTGAAGGTACATCTCCACTTATTATTGATTACGGTAGTAAATAGGAGTGACCAGTTATGTTCACTTTCTGTTCGCTTTAACTCCGGGCCACAGAGTAGGTCCGGACAGGGTAGCTATAAAAAAATCTATTGCCACTGCACAAAATCAAAGCCCAATCTTGCAGTCCGTAGTTTAATCTGGATAATGATGGATGTTAATAAATAAATATGCCTACTCATAACGTGTCCTATAAAGAAAAACAGTGTCAAGTGTTTCTGTATAATAATTCATTTAAATTTCCCACTGGCAAAGCAACGGTGTTCGTACTTTAAAAGATACTTTCATACTTAAGAGTTAGTCGTCCTTCTAATGTTTGCATGCGTATATAAATATACTTTTATTCGGTTCGTGTCATTGCACAAAGCAACTGTATTAACAGCCTCAACGTCATTTAAAATTCGAGGTTCAAAGCATTTTATATTCCTTTTAGCTAACTTCCCTTTTACCCCGCTTAGGATTTACAGGACCATGGTATTGTATGATGTTTCTCATGCTATGAGAAATGAAGTCTAGGATAAATTTCGTACCAAGAGACGTTGACATTCGGTTTCCCATCTTCGGCTTCGACGGATCGTAATAAGCTATTGGAGATGAAGTTATCCGAAACTTTGTTGCGTACCGCTAGGAAATTCGATATCGACCTGGCACCGTTCCGTAATGTTTAAGAGATATCTTTTCTGTGTCCCTTACCACAACTTCCTTTCTTTGTTTCCTGTGTTTCTCCTATTTCCTTTACGTTCCACCTCAAAACTTGTTTTCTAGACAAAAAAAATCGAACGTAAAACATCTTAACTCCCATTACTGAATATGGTTGTATTCTGGATTGTTGCGCCGAGCAGTCTGGTATAAGCAGTAACTTCTGAAACGTCGGTAAACTTCTAATAGACAATATTGCGTTACATCCCAGAAGACAACGTTCTTCATTTCTGTACTAATAATTTTTTACTGTAAAAAGTTGTTAGCCTTAAGCCCAATATCGAGGCTGGAGAACTACCCCTTGTTGGTTGTCCGCGTATGCTTATTCAATATATGCGCAACCATCCTTCACATACTGAAGTCTTGTAATTCAATAACAACCAGAGGACGTGTAATGCATGTTGTCAAGGGATACACATAACATTGCATAACTAAATTATAGGATATAGCGTATTTATTTAAACACAGTAATAAATATGTCCCACCTCATTCAAAAATCATTCAAGTCTCCATTTTGTTCTTAAGAGTGACGTATGATTTTCAGTGTGAACTGTGATTTGTTTCCTTACACAACGTCAAAAAATTTATTTTTGTAATGGTGAAATATCATGTTTTCTTCGCGGTACGGACTCGATTCATAAATATTATTTTTATAAGCTGTACTTTGAAATGGTTAATGTGTAGTTTTTTATTTATATACAGGTTGAAAAGTTTTGATTAAAGTATCCGACATATTTAAGCCTATTAGGTATTTATTATAGATTTTAATGTCTGAAAATAAAACCAAGACAAAATTCATTCATATAACACTGCGATTAGCTCCAGCGATGTTGGAGCTCATTGGCCCGGTATGTTTTGATGGAAATATTTTAACGCCACATTAAGTTGAGAAGGTAATGTAATAGCTAATTAATTTCTAGTTCGACGGCCCGATGCTTTAATCCCGAGAGTCGATGAGTTATTCTGCTCCATCTTACAGCAATTTTACCCCATCCCTCGCTGTAAGCATTCACGTCATGCTTCACATGAGGCTGATTCTAACCGGAGGTGTACAAAGTACAGCCCGCTAATTGCCTGTAGCAACTATGTGTGATCCCTATGGAAAACAGCAGGTTGGTATGTAGAGTCAGAAAGTTTCCGGATAGATACAGCAAATATGATATGAAGACCTCACTTGAAGTAAAGTTGTCTGATGTCTTAGTAAAATGTTCACGTAGAATATTAAATTACAGCTTGTATGCAACACACAGTGAGGAGCTTAATAATTTGTAACCTACATTTATTATGGGTAATAAAATTAAATACATCAAGGTAAAATGAGCCGGGATAGCTCAGTCAGTATAGTGACTAGCTCCGGGGTTCGATCCCCGACGGGGGCAGAGGATTTTTCCTCTAGCCTCTGCGTCCAGACCGGCTCTGGGGCCCACCCAGTCTCCTCTACAATGGGTACCGGGGTCCTTTCTCGGGGGTAAAGCCGGCCGGGACGTGATGCTGACCACTCACCCCCATCTAGTGCCGAGGTCAAGGAAGAGAGGAGCTATACCTCCACTCACCCCAAACGCCTACATGGCGTATAGTGGGACAAACTTTACTTTACTTTACTTTTACATCAAGGTTAAAAATATTGGACATGTAGCACGAATTGGGGTAATGAAGAAATGTATATAGTATGTTCAGATGAGAAATTTATTTGACTAACGAAGGCCCGTAAGCTATTAATTTTCAATTACTTGGTTAGTTGATTAATCTACCAATTTGTTAGTCATTTTCTTGATTAGAAACATGCAATATAGTATTATTTTGTGACATGGAGTTCAATATAATATTTAATCAGAATAAATATGAAGTTCACAATAGAAATACAACCTTTTCTCCTATAACGTGATAGTCGCTTTCCAGGAAAATCCGCGTTATGAAAAAATCGCGTTCTAGAAACCCATGGTTGAATTGGAATATTAGGGTTAGGGTTAGAGTTGAAAATTCTCTGACATTGTAGTTAGCAGTCAATAGACTTTACTATCAGTGCATATGAGGCAAGTCAGGACAGCTGGATGCTTTTTAATAACTGCGTTTATAATTTACTTATCTGAATTTATTTATTGTGATCGTGTTAGATCCAACATGCGCCCGCGTTATGGAAACATCTTTCTCTTATATGTAAATCGCGTTATAGGAAATTCGCGATATGAGAACAAGTGTTACAGGAGAAATTACTGTATAATAATTATTATTTTAAATTTTTAAAATTTATATTACAGTATCAATATATAGCATCTAAATGTTCAGATCATAAAATCAATACACGAACGTAAGACGCGGAAAAATCCAGAGATATGTAAATTTTGAATAAAACCGAAAAAAGACCTGGAACAAATCTCTGTTTCCGGACACCTAAACCCAGAAGCTGAAAAGTGGTAATTTTGTTTTGCCGTTTTGGAAGACAGCGGTCCCTGAAAGTACACCAACATTACGTTAAACTCTCCAGTGTATATGAAGTACATTCAAATCCATCGCTGCTCCAAAGGAAATTTATCAATATAACTGTGCAGGAAGTCACAGGTAATACAATGGAATGTTATTGTTTCAGGCTTGGCGTGTAGAAACAATTTATCACATACCTAAGGGAGAAACAGGTGTCAGGGTAAATGATAGAATGCTAACTCTAGCACTGTCTACCAGGTGCGGTACATTCCTCTGTTTCATATCGGTTACAAGGCTAAAAGGGGCAGAACGATTTATCAAGGAAACAAAGCTGTTCGATAGCTTGTAGAGGTTCCCGTTGTAACAAAATGTTCAATAATTACGTTATAGAAACTTCAGGGTGAACAAGGAACAGCAACATATTTCAGAAGGCTTTAAAACTTGTTATAAAGTGTAAACATAAATTTTAGACAACCAAGATACACACTCTTTACATTTAGGATAGAAAATAGTTTCCAAAATGTCTTGCAAACGTAGTTACATACACAGACATTTTTATGTTTTAACTAACTCCACGTAGCAGTCCTCGTTGATAAGCCAAACAGTCGCTTAGCTCGTCAAATACTCCCTGCTTTATACAGAATCCGAAAGTTCATAATCATGTTCATATTCGGGCCCAGATGGAACCAATCCACATTCTCGCCTTATTTATCTAATATCACATTTAATATTTCAAGTTTATCTATTATCAGGAATTTCAAGTGATAAATTTCCTTCACGTTTTATAAACAAAATATTGTATACGTATTTTTCATAATCTCCCACGCGTGTGAAATGCCATACCCTATTCATATGCCTTGGTTTAATCGAGCTAAATTTATAATTTTAAAATTATATCCAAGACAATTTTAAGAAATTTTAGAAATATCTTCATTCACTAATTGTTTTTAGAATTTGATTAATTAAACGCATATTTCCTCATTGAAAAACATGATCATTTGGAACATGGCGATTATCATGTTCTGGTATGTTTCATGAATATTACAAACACTAATAATCTATATGTGCGACTACGAATGATATTGTAGCACCCTATCCGAGAACTGAACTCCGATATTCCAAGTAAAAATCAGTCATTTCACTTGAAATGCTTTGGCAGAGCGAAGTCTGAAAGCATTGAGAGACCGTTCATCCAGAAACAATTTAAGACCACTAGCTGAAAATGTATGAATGGTATGTATAAATCAATGTGTAACATGCTTGAAGCATCTCGCTGTTTGCTAATTGCAAGCAGTTTCTTCTGTGCGGGTAATAAGTCATCCACAAAGTTTTCCACGGTCGCTGCCCTGAAAATGCATTTGGCACGGTGTTGAAGCAAATCACATTAACATACAACATTCTGTCTTGGACGAAGTCGTAGTCTCTGCGTGCGTGTTTGTGTGTGTGTCTGGGGGGGGGGGTTAAAATCTCAGGCCGTGAGGAGGGTGGTTTTAGGATTTGTTCTCGAATGGGTTTCAAGTAATTATAAATTGTTTGCATGTAGGAAAGTGACAGATAACTGTGAAAACTGCTTTATGTATTATCACTTCTCTTAGTGAGGGGAAGTTAAACAGATTCAAAAATCTGTCTCTATGGTTTTCCGTACTTAGTCAAACAGCAAATGTGTTGATTCCTTTCGACCCTTTTGAGGGTTCCTGTTAATCACATAGTCTAAAACTGAAAATAACAAGAGTCTGCTGTCACGACATTAAATCGGGAATTACCTACTACTGGAACACATTATGGAGAGAAAGAAAACACTAGAATTGACAATTAGTATATGATGACATAGCATTTCTTTAAAAGCTGATACTAGCTCAGCTTGTCAAGGAATTATCTGTTTGCGGAACCCTGAACTTCTGTGCAGAATTCGGGAAACATCGCCTCTAGACCTTACCGAGCCCACACCTTTCAACTCTATTGCTTTACATTTACAATTTTAATTCGAATAATCTGTGAGAGGTTAGGTTAGGATTGTTACAGCAAATCATATGCACACGCAATGATTGTTTTCTTTGGTAGATCAAAGTAACTTTAGTACAGGGAGGGGCAGAGACACACAAGTGGACCATGCACACTACACTGTACACAAGAAACTACTTACCAATTGCTGCAAAAATGTGTGTCAGAAGAACTCCGAACAAACGTTCCACTGCCTCCTGTTTACTTCATCTTTGTATCACTCACACGGTTTACAAGTTAAATATACTGGATGTACGAATAAAACACAACATTTGATAACCTTCATGCTTTAAGGACACAAACTAGCACACTGCTGTCTCTTCAGAGTCACGTGAAGAAGTAAACATCCCCCTAGCCAGCACAGAGATAGAAGAAACGAAGTCACTAAAATTAAAATTATTTTTAAGGGCACATGTTAAACTTTCTGTAATAAAAGCAGAACTATCTTACAGAACGATTTCCAGGTACATTTGACACTTAATAATGGTTTCCTTACATTTATCAGATCCTAGAAACAACACTCCTGCTCTCGGTGACAGTCGTCTGTTTTGGGTGCGTTCTATGCTCAACGACGAGTCACAACGCTCAGCTGTCTCGAGGCGCGTTCGGTAAAGTTACAAAATGAGTAACATCGTAAATAGGACCTTTTTTGGTATATTTCAGGGCACGGAGAGGGAAATACTATCTCGAAATGTACAGCACATAGGGAAATAAATACATATGAGAATCTGAATCAGACAAAACGTTGATCAGCCGGATTCACATGATTAATAATAATAATGTACTGTAAAATATATGCAGACTAAAATGTCTTATGTGATTTCATAGAAGCCAAATCAGTATTTGATTAAAATTTAATGATGCTAACCAGTCAATATATCAATCTTCTCCTTTTCAACTGGCGTAATAAAAATTGAAATTACAAATAAAATAGTAACAATTTAAAAATAACTCTTGTCTGTATCCGATTAATTGTATCGCCTTAAGTGTGCTTAAAATTAATTTTTGTTTATTTATTTGATCGTTTCTATTTTACTGGTCCATTATTTAATTTATTTCACTTACCCGAAACTCCTGGGTCAATGTACTGCTATTCTGGCTATCTACTTGTCAGTTTGTGTCATTTTTATTTTGTAATGATCATGTATCCATGTTTCTGTAGTAGCCACGTTTCACTCATCTGATTACAATTTATACTCTTTAATTTTTGTTCTTTTTCTAGTTGAGATATTTCAACTTCTCTTTCAGTCTCGTATGGGAGAATGTCATCAACAACACTTTCCACCTTTTACACGTAATTTTCTCTTAAAAGCAATTTAATCCCCTCCCCTTTCAGTAACCAAGGTAATTTTGTTTGATGGAGCGAATTACGTCATTAAAGCAACCCTCCACGTTTTAAGTAAGACAGAAAATGTATTCACCAGCCAACAGACTGCCACATTTTGAAGAAATCCTCTGTTATGTAGAAGCTAATTAACTGCGCTGCATCAACTACTGAAGATGTGTAACTTCTGATTAAGAATGTTGGAACAAGTAGTCCGGGTATTAGCTTGGTCTGAGGAAAACAACGAAAATATTTTCGTAGAGACTGACGGCTAATTTTCGGTCTATACTTAGTACCGTCACATTGCTTCGTGATAATACGATATTACAAACAAACGTACAAAGCGAAGGGCAATATTTTGTTACAGGAATATCTCGCGTTTTTAAGGCAATACAAACGCTGTTTGCAGGGAAAAGAATTTTTAACGCACCTCATATAAAAATACATTTTTTTGAGGTCTGATACGTTTTTATGGGAGTTGTATAAACCTAACTCTCCATTATGATGTGAATGATGTATCATACATTCCATTTGTTTATATGTGAAGAAAACTGATAATGTCTCACCTCGATGCGACGCGAAATCTGAGACAAATGCATGGATGTAAAAATTCAATTTGTGTTCCCCCCTCCCCCCCGGTTACTTATTTTTCCTTTGTCTTATGTAGTTCCTTAATCTTCCACTTTAGGACATTCGTATTGACATTTTCTTTTAAAATTATGATATATGTGTAACATTAAAAAGTCTTTTATACGTTTCGTATAGTTCCGGGTTGACATTTAATGTCTCCATTCCTTGAAGTGTGCGAAGATGAGAAAAGTAATGGTACAGAGAAAGAGAGAATAGCTGAATAGTAACAAAGATAAGAGAATCAGGGAAGGTAAAATCATTTTTGTTGGACTAACTCCAAAAGATTTCTTCTTTCAACCAAATAAATGTATCTGTTCTGTGACTAATCGTTAAAAATCCATTTGCTTCATGGGTTCTGTTACCGTCGTGGCTTTACGGCTACGATGGACCACTCTTTCAGCATCAGAGTCTGACTGAGATAATCACACAGTCGCATAGCGTGGTACTTATTCCAGCAAAGCAAACTCAATATACATGATACACGCATTAACAATGAACAGATGTTGCTTTGCATTTGTGATGTCCCAAGACAAAATCTTCACACGTACAATTCATACTGTGTTCTTTGATTTTATTTTCTTAGTAGTCTTGTTTAAAAATGCTTCTTGTCATCATGTGAGCCCAATTATTACATTAACTTCATAAAGCTGACAATAAACGTGACTCTCGTTATACACGGGGGATAAGTTCCTGCGAAGTTCTGCCTAGGCTTACATTGGAAACTAGTTAAAAGATAAAAAATTAACAATTACATTCGAATTCTAAGCTTATCATTTGCAGCAGATAACGTGATAAGTCTGTAAATAGAGTATTGGCCGCTGATAAGATATCGATACCCTCATGTTACCGAGATAAAACCGTGGATAAGAAAAGCGAGAGTAGTTACATAATTCATTTTCGAACAATCTTTTAAATTAATTATTAACGACGCCGTATAATTCACACAAAATATTTAATACTGAATTGTGTGAAATACTATATAAGACAAACCGGTCAAGGTTCTGGTAGGTGTAGATCGTGCAATATTATAAGCTACTATGCCGGCAGTGACGTGGAAAGACTTGGTAAAAAAAAAGAAACAATTATTAATGATACCTGTTGGTATAAATGGTCAGACACACAGCGACACATTAAGAAATACCACTACATACAAATATTCAATAGTAAATGTCACCAAGAAACAATGTGTGTTGATTGTATTATATTCACCGACTCGGAAACTAAATTACGGCGAACATTCTGTAGAAATGTGAGACTAGCTTTTGAAATGTTTTATGTACGAAGATGAAAAGAAATTGCGATGGAGAGAAACATAAAGCAATAATAACAAAAAAGGAAATTAATAAAAAAATTAAAAAACAAAAGAAAAACTCAATACTGAAAGACATGGAAAAGAAATGATAATGAATGCTACGAATAAGGTCAGTAAAGTTCAGGAGTTGCACTTAATATGCAATCTGTCAGAAGTAGGTCAATGAGAATCAGAGGTTGTTAGGAAGAAAATATTAAGACGTTTCAAGAATGGTATTTTCTGAAGCCGAGTGTACACTTGTACGTTACGTCTACAACAAGTTCTTCTTCCTGTCGCAGCAGTTGGATGCAACACTCTTTAACGTCAACTGTCTAAGCAGACGATGACATCCACTGCAGGGCCACAAAACCACGGAACTATAAATTAAAGCGTTATTTTAAATATTTAACTAAAATAAACTTTGTAGGATTTACGACTTTCAAGGCCGAGAGTCTGAAGATGGTTGTCTTTTGGGCTGTAGCACCGCATAGTCTGGAAGAAATTTACGAAAGGGGTGCTTAGATACGTGTAATCTGTGTAATTAGTTAAAATAATCCTAAAATTAAAGGTTTCAATAACTTCTGTATCTTTCCTAACTCCGCATTACATGACGCAAACGAAGTCGGAATGTCGAGGCACCAGTCCACTGGATTTTAAGTAAACGGGTGATTGAACGCACGGCTTTCGTGCGTCTGCGTAATATATAAAAGTTACTATTAAGTGAAGATTTCTGTCTTCTGGGTTATTGCGCTGTGTAGTCTGGTCGATGTTAACCAACGTTTCAGAGGTCATACTGCCTCCGTCATCAGGGCGATGAATATTCATATTATTCATATTATTCATCGCCCTGATGACGGAGGCAGTATGACCTCTGAAACGTTGGTTAACATCGACCAGACTACACAGCGCAATAACCCAGAAGACAGAAATCTTCATATTCACCGCTGTGAGAACCTCAAGTCTTACTTACTATTAAGTATTTAATACATTATTTTATATAGTTAAAATGTACGTATATTAATACTATTAAGAAATAAGACACAGACTTTTTAAAACAAGTTTTTTTAATTACAAATTCACATTATTTAATTGATAAAATACACGAATCTTACCTTTAGTACTTTTCTCTTCGGTTTCCGTAACTCCACTCCTCTTCGCGGATATCGCGTGTTTCCTTTCAAGACACAAATTTTTTATTTAACAACAACTGTTTCAACATCAATAAATATGGAAAATCTTCTCAGCTTCATGCTATAAATATACAGCCTCTGTTTTTCAGCCGTAAACATCACAACACTTCAACAGTTAATTGTTAAGGGCACTCACATAATTTATTTATAAAACATTTTGTTAGACCAATTAGGCCCTTGCCAGTGGGAAACAAATACGACAAAACAATTTGTTTCTTTGTACCACATTTAAAATAAAATATTGATGTTATGAAAGATTTTATGTATGATTCTGACGAATTGTGCTCTGTAGAATTACACCATTGCTGAGAGGTATTTTTCATAAAATTTAATCACTCTTTAAGAAGCACATGCCAGCGTTCCAAAAAAAATCGTGGCAGTATTAATATATTCCACTCAGAAAGTGAAATAATCATTGTTCTAGAACATGAGATATGTGAGTGTATGAAAAGTTTTACTATCAGACCATAAAACATTTTGATTCAAAGCGTAGTCTAGAATCGCAGTGAAGGTCATTCAAATTACTCATTCGTACTCCATCTTAAAAAAAAAAACATATGAGTCCGTGAGGAGTCCTTCGGATTTTAATGTAAGAAATATGACTACAGCAAAAAATAATTGAATCAGTTCGAATCTGGTGAAAAGGATTATTTTTTTGCAATTTTACTACAAAAGTATTCTTCCGTCTAGCACAGCGTCTTCTTCGTTTGTTTCTGTACGATCTCCACTTCGTTGACGCGGCGAGCGACTGAGCGTGACGTCTCATAAATTAGGATTCTCTCTGATGAAAGTGTCTTGAGAGTTTATAGCAACCTGTCGTCGTTTTACCTAAGAATATGTGCAATTCTTGTTCCTTACTACTCTTCGGTTAACCGTACGAAATTCTTTCCATGTCATTTGTAAGCAGAATAATGGAAAAATGAGTCGTAATAATTTGCAGTTTTGATTTTTATTCACCATCAAAACTGCGTGGCATGAAAAAGTTTATATTAAAATGACACAGGATTTTTGACTGAAAAATTATCAACCATTACTGCTTTCGTACCTTAATTATTTTTTTTTATAAATTAAGTACTTTCATGGTTCAAATAATTATTTGTGCAAAATAGTGTAATTCTAAAAAGACAAAGACCTAATTTAAATTCAACGACATATTCAATTTGAAAAAGACCGTTTCTTTATCTTTGCGAGAGTATTTTATTTAATTTGAAAACACAAAATGTTTATATTCTTATCTACCAACTTTTTTCAAGTCATAGAAAACGAATTATTTCAAGGGGTTCCGGGAGGAGACTGAATGGTAAGAAATCAAACGAGGTACGAGACCCCCAGTTGAAGCTCACTGCCTGGAGACTGTACTATGGCGAAACAATGGAAAAGTGGAAGAAACCATACACGACATTTATAAAAATATATTAATGTAACAAATATTAACCCTGGTAACCTTAGTTTAAGCAACGCATACTCCATTGTGGCATCTACAAACGTGCATACGGAAAATTTCATTGTCATTTATCTTCTAACATTTTGTAAATTTATTTGTAACGACGTCATATTCACCTAAGCGGACAGGTTGCTTATTTGATTTGAAATGTCATAATACTATTACTTACATAAAATAAGTAACAAGATGTGCTATTTCTTTTGCACACCGTTACAGCACACAGAAGGACGGACAAAATCCGCGATTGTAATATCTTTTATTTCGTCAATTATTCAAATATTTTAAGTGGTGTTTTGGCCCAGGGATTGAAATGACACACTTTTTTAATTACCTTTTTTCTATATTTTTTGTAAGAAATATGAGCAATTCGATAGGACATCGTCTTATATTTGTGATGGTAGGCCAAAGTTTCCATTTTAAAAGTTAATATATAACCCTTTTAGTGTTGTACTTGATTCGATCTTTAATTATGTTAATCCGTTAAGGTTCTCGTGTATAATTTGGGATGTATTTTCTTCGTCGAAGACGGCGATCTCTGAATTTACGTTTCTCCGTAAGGTTGAAACACAGGAGACACACAGATAGAGACACTGATTCACAATACGTAGACAGGTGTACGACGAAATCATTATACGACCAGCGGAAAGCCAACAGATGGAGACACTGCATTTCACAACCGGAAATGTTACCCTGCTGCTAGTAGACTTGTTTACCTGCTGAACTCGCTCACCTCATAGCAACAAGGAATCACATTCCAGTAAGCAGATGCCAGTACAGTACACTGAGCAGAACGATTAACATTACACAGACGAAACTGTTGGACAACCCTGCCGATCCGGTCTGCATGGCAGCTGGGAATTCACCTGATAAAATAAAATCCAATTGGTCACATATCGGTATACACATCATACTACCACGTGACTGCCATTCATGGTTCATTTAACGACGCTGTCAGTAGCTTAGACCCTACAGCGTTGAATGACAGCAAAGATAATGAACATTAATTTGAAAATAATACCGGAAGAAGAAGTCATGGCCTAGCTTACAATACAATCCCGATATTTGCCTGGAGGTACTGTGAAAAAACACGGAGAGTAAACAGTACGCCATACTGCGTCTGCATTCAATGCTGTCAATACGAAATCAAACAGGGGATTGAGCATTAGTACTTTATAAAACAATTTTGCATGCGTCATTTACCAATGAAATTAGCATGTCAAAATAAACCTGGAACCCAACCAATTTTGATAAAATTACTTTAGCGTACACGCAATTAAATACACTGACTGAAAGTATGAGATAATTAATGTCAAAAACTACACAAATTGCTTTCTCAATCATATCAATTACGTTGCTACAAAGTTGTACAAAAGTTTGCTTTGCTCACTTCGTATACCTCAGAAGCAATGGTTCTAAACAGCGTTACGACCGCGACCGCGGTTAACAAGTGAGTATATTCCAGTAGCCGGTAAGGATTTAGGTTTTCGGGATATTTCAGATACGAGATTCAATTTAGTTACTACCTATACTGAGATATTTCGAGATTTTTATTCAACCTATTTAGGAAAATATCCAGATAACATAACAAACTGCCTAACGAGGAACATGAATGACTACCCAACGAGACGGAAGATTGGGATTCGACTTCCGGCTGGAGTCTTCTCCGTACCACGACATATAGATCGGTTCTTGAGCCCTACCAGCTTCATATCCCTGGGTACCGGGGTTATTTATTATAGGGATAAAACAGCTGGGGAGTGAAAATAACAATTCAACCTCTACTAGTGCGAGGAGTTATACCTCCACTCGCCATGACTCTGCATGGTGTGATGTCTTGTTAGACACAAGAATAATTTTACCTGTGGATTGTCCCTGTCTCAGACTAGACCTCCATACACGTAAACTCTCTTGAGGACTCGGACTTTACGAGACCACGGATCTATGGGGAGACCTTGGTTATGACCAATAAATGAGGTCTCTAACACAGAACTTGGACCTGAAAGTTGATTACTCTTTGCTGGGAGCCAGTAGTTCTGGTAAACCTAGAACATTGTTCTTCACCGGAGATATAGGACTTTTAGTGGATTACGTGTACAAAGATGAAGAAATTCTCGTGGAATAAGGATCGGTTAGGCGTCAAACCCATTCACATTTATTCAACTTCAACCGCTGGGACCGTGGGTTCGAGTTCCACTCAAGGCATGGATGTTTGTCCGCGTCTTTCTGTGTTTGTGTCGGGCTGATCACTCATCCAAGGAGTCCTACCATTGTCCAAATAGATCAAGAAAAATAAATAAATAGAAACCTCGACACCGATGAGTTAAGGAGGGTGAGATAGAAAAAAGTTGTTTTTAATTTAGATGTAAATACGATTCATCTCAGGTGGAAAAAATTAAAAAAGATTTATCGGAAAATTCGTCGAAAATAAACGTTTTATGCCGAATTTATGTCACTTTTATTGTAAAAATAACCTGGACTTATATATTGTTCGCCTATATTTTTAGTCGGCCTTGTCAGCAAAACCATAATATACTGACCACGTGGTTAATTTGTGAGTCAGAAGATCTCTGTACAAGAACAAATTGATAAAGGAACAATTATTTTATCGAACATAAATTAAATGTTAAGATGTTATTTCGTGATCGTCCGGAAAATACAAGAAACAGGAATCTTTTACCCGCATTTGTCGGTAGATCTCCCCCACACATAAATCTATCCGTTCTTATCATTTATAACAGGAACAAATCCCAGTATTTTAACCCACTATCATTAGACATTGGCCAACTTGTGATATAAAAGGTTTCAAGCAAATACAATAAGGAACATAATTATTTCACATGTCTGGTGACATCACGAAGATTCGCGTGACTTAACAATATTTCCGTACGACCGACCTTCGTGTTAGATCAGTCAAATTTCTTTCTCACACACACGAGAGAGGGCACAGCTGCTTGGCTCTCATTGCTTTTATTGTACGGTTCCATTGTCTTTTAACACAATAATAAGCACCATGCATGTTGGGACTTACAATACGAACCAAAAAAATAAAAATAAAAGAATGCAAAACAAACAATACCACGAGTTACAATGGAAATACGAATTATCCCCCCTTCTTGTACCCCGCTCAGCATGTCCATAAGGGCATCGCTATTTATATAATATTCTATGTTTTAGCTAGGTCTATGTTACCCTTTACTGCCCAGTAGTAATTATATACACCACCTACTTTGATAACAAAATAAATCTCCATTTTGTGTATTTGGGTTTCGTATGTTTTTTTAGAAAAAAATATGTATTTTGGTTTATGGCACCGTATAGTCTGGTAAACGTTTACCGACGTTTCAAAGATGTGATGATGGAGGCAGCAAGGACATCTAAAACGTCTGTGAAATTTGTAACATTCTCTGTTTATAGTATTATGAAACACCCTGTGTTTATAACCAACGAACATATGAACGCGACTTTCAAATACAGCCGGATTTATACCGATGTTAAATGTATATTAAATCCTACCTAAACATAGTAAAATGTGTGGAAATAATAGCACGGATTCAGTTTTCCGAGATATAAACCATTCTTCTGTTTACAGTGCAATGTTTGAGTAGTTTTGAACAGAATTACGCAACTGGAGAAAACAGCTAAATTCTGCGTAAAGTTAAGTCAAATCTGCTATTTGGAAATGTTTTATATTTGACTGTTACTCTATAAATTACTTATGACATTTATTGAGAGCGTATAAAGAATATAGAGAAATGCATACGTCTAGTGGAAAGCCTATTTCACAATGAACCGACGTTTATAGTAACAGACAGCACGATTCTGAAAGTCACTTATCATTCTGAACTAACAATGACCTTTGTAGTGACAATTAAACACTTTCCACACTAAATCACTATTGACGTTCATAAACGTTTCACAAAAGTGTGGCAACAGAACCTATTGTTAGCTAGTTAATCTATTAAATTCCTATAAGGTTCTTATTTATCCGTTTTAAGTTGACAATTTCCTCTAACCCCAACGTCTGAAACCTACGAAATTCAACTGTGAAGGCAAAATGTAACGTTGTATCATAGCGAATGGTTAACAGAGTGCTGCCTCCATTAAAGCATTAACCACATTTAAATTTTAAGTTATAGTTCACAGAAAAATGTCAGGAATAATCGTATGAAAATATCCGAAACTATTTCGACAGTTGTACAAGGCTTATATGAACCTCCTCCTATTTGATATATCCACTGTAGTAAGCTCTACAGTCAGAAGTATCTAGATATCCCTCAAAATGGACATGGATACAGTTCTGGTTTGTCAGCAAGTGTCCTCTTACGAAAGATGCCTTCGCTGTATCGGACAGCGACCAGCAGAAAGATTACGAGTCTCTTGAGATGGCTGTTAACATGAGATCACAGGGCATACTCGACCGTAGAGAAGTCTACTCGAAAGAGCAATAGCCTTTAAGCCCGAGAATACTACACTGGTTAGATGTTTCACAGAGGAACAGCTGGGAATGAGGTTTCCTTTAAATAGGAAATTCTCTCCTCTTCACACCAACTATAATCATTTAAAGTCTTCGAGTTGAAATAAGCCTCTAGGGAACGACGCAGGGGAACACTTGCTGCTAGCAACGCACACTTTGTGGCAATCCTGAGCCTTTAAATGGTCAACGAGAATCTGTATTCAGACTCTCGAGTCGTTGCTAGAAGTTTTAAGAGCGTCCAAACCGTAGAAAGTGACGAGAAGTGTTTCAGACATGTTGTACACTGGCTCCCAGGCTAAGAAATTATTTTAAAGCAGGTTCAATTTGAAACGTCGAATGAGCTACTGACAGTGTAGTTAAATTATACGGAAATAAACAGAGAAATACATACATTGTAGGTACATTTGTTCGGTAGTAACAGTGATTAATCTTTGATGAATCCAGATACTGTGTACGTTCGCAGTGCTTATACGGCAACTTCTCTGACACCTCAACTTGGCGTGTAGTCTAAACGACTGTTTGAAGGCGTAATATACTACTAAACAAGCACAAATGAAAGGTTAGAAAAACTTGCGAACGAAATATTTATTTTACTCAGTTTAAAACGTACCGAGTTTTACCTCCGTTACATGTACTACATATAAAGATGGCCCCATTAGCCGGAGGCATGATTTCTACCAAGGATGTGTTTCTCTATTTCCTCCTACTTTAAATAAGTAACAACTTATGTGTACTTACGTTTATGAGATTTAATACTAAATTTAACAGTTTCACTAAAACATATTTCGTCACAATAATTTTTGATATTTTAAAATTATACCTTCAAATTATAATTCCACTACGACCGAAAATAATGTGTTACAGTTTTCTGATCTCTGCACTTACCTTCAGATTTTCTGCAGCCCCCCCTCAATTTAAAAATTCAGAACGTCTTTATCCTCACAAATAGAATTTCATATAGTTTTTTCTACACAAATTTACTTTCATACTAGACTGAGTGCAGCTTATGAGAACGTTTAAACCTAACCAGAAATGAGAAATTCGAAAATTTCGTAACGAGTTTCTTCTAAAATATTATTAAAGGTTATCAAATAAATCAGGAAGAAATTGGGTGGGTCATGTAGTATTCACAGGTAAGATGAGATAAGGATACAAATCTTTAGTCTGAAACTTTGTACAATCAGACGCGTAAGAACACAGAAATAAACGTTTCAGTCACGCAAAAGGCGAGATGTACCTTGACTAACCGAGCACCTATTACATTCTCAAGAAAATTCTGCTTCACGAAGCTAAAAGTCTGGCTAGTGTTGTTCCTTTATCGGTAATATGGCTTTACAACTTTGTGCCTGTCTAGGAGGCACTACGATTTGAGGCAGGGGAGGTTTATTATATGTTATCTCGCTAAGATCACTCAACTTCCAACATTACGGGTGTCTGGGGATTCTGACTCGGTTTAACGCGGCTACAGCGTGAAACTGACATTCACCTCAATCGAGTTACGGATGCGTTAAGCTTCATCTCCATTTCCGCATACGGCGTCCGAAGTACTGCTTAAACACACGAAATTACTTTGACCTCACTCAGACAAAACTTAGTTCCTCTCACCCACAGCTGCCTTCGGGATAACTAGCTTAAATTTTCATACATACTTAGTCATGCCTAGGTTAATGGGCAGTGAGTGCTCCTAACACTTCATTTGCCTGATCATAACTACCCATCATAATAATCCCACTACTTAATGCAGTTGGCACTCCTGCTTCCTATTCGGAAGGTCAATAGTTCAAATCTCCGCCCCAAGACCGGCTACTCTCACTCGCGCACCTCGTAGTTTTCCTCAGCCCCTCCAGGAAAACGTCGGTATAGTACCTCAAAATAGGC
Source organism: Zootermopsis nevadensis (assembly GCF_977971745.1). Lineage (NCBI taxonomy): Eukaryota > Metazoa > Arthropoda > Insecta > Blattodea > Termopsidae > Zootermopsis > Zootermopsis nevadensis. The sequence continues at coordinate 8,668,811 of NW_028259139.1, read as the reverse complement.
CACGATAGCTCCCTTCCATATCCTTTCCTATTCACCGTTCGTTAATCAAGCACCATTTTCCTACGATTAATTTTAATATTATCCTTCCGTCTAAATTTTGGTCTTCCGAGTGGTCTCTTTACTTCAGACTTTGCAAACCAAAATGTTGTACGCATTTCTCACCAGATCATTTGCCGCCATTCAGTCTGAGCTACTGAAATAATTGTTAAATAAACAATACATAAACAAGTAAATACACAAGTAAATATAACGCGACCACACGTCATGACGTATTTTATAAAATTCTCTTCTATTCGTGAGGCCTCCGATGCGATTATGGGCCGCGGTCACCAGCTACCACGGCTCAGAGTTCTTGGCAATCGGTTGTAAAGTATTTCAAAACTACCTACGATCATATACATGGACACTCTTCAGAATTTACATTTACAAATTCCCAATCACCATTACAATTAGCAAATTTATAAAGTATTTATTATTGAGAAACTAAGTCACGTTTTATCTGAAGAAGATTTATCGACTTCCTAAGATATACGTCATCGAAATTATGCCGATTTAAAAATTATAAATTTGGATTGACGTAGAAGGAAATATTTTTGCCTTCTTCAGGTAGTCTACTATTCTAACGTGTCTCGCATGAGAAAACCCACGACAAAAGTTAAAAGACACAACACAAACGCTAACTACTCAATTGTCACGTTCTGTAATACAAAGAACAGTTGTTAATTTAACTAAGAATAAATATACAACGCTACTACAGTTGTGTAAAGCGTCTTTAAATAAACAAATAACACAAACAAGGAAAGTTTACGTCGTCACAACACAATTTATATTCCTTCGTTTACAATGAGAGTACAGCGCATCGTAGGCCTCGCCTCGAACTGAATACAGCGGTTTAAATGTTGTTTAACCATGTATAATGGTTACTTACCATTCAGAACGTGGACTTTCACGACGGCACCTTCCGCGTTGGATGGTCTGCAAGAATACCTCCCTGAATCAGACGCCACAGCGTCTTGTATGAGCAGGTAGCTCGTGGTAACTTCGCCTTTCTCCGTAATAACAGTTACGCCGCCACGACTTGAGTCATAGTTGATGACCTTACAAAAGACAAAACGGTATATTAATGTTATCATGTTGGTGGCCATGGACCAAGAAACAATACGTCATTGTTTCTACCCACTGCTCACTGAAAATTGGTGTGTCAGTAGACTATTGTCAATTATAATCTTTTCTAAAAGTCAGACGTAAACTGTAATAGCAGTAACTCTTCTTAGTAGTGGTTCATAGGTCACTCTGAAGTTTCTCAGACTAGGCGTATGTAGGATGATAAGAGTACCTTGAAGGAGGTCATAACAATAATAGGTTTCAACCTAATAGCTCGAAGACGACTTTATGTCTTCTCCTCGTCACACTACTCTCACTGGCCAGCAACCATCGTCTGGTACTTAATTCTTCTCCTAATCCCAGACCTGAAGATGGAAGCAACATTTTCAACCGAAACATTGGCATAAAGCCAAATTCTAAATAGCTAAACAACCCAGAAAAGGGTAATGTATTTTTCATATTCGATACTGTAAAATCTCTGCAGTTGGAATAATGTCGTTAAAAAACAAACTTAACTAACGAACTGAGTTTCCTTATCGTGCCAATAAGACCCACCAGTGTGTGTATTGGCCGTAATTGTTGTCTTTCGCCTTCAGACAGTCTGTTAGACTACACGCTTGGTTCACGTGTCGAAGAAGTTGCCGCATGAGCACGGCGAACCCGTAGAGTCTTTCGATAAGGACCAATCACTATTTCTCGTCAACAATTTCACCTGACTGGTCCTTTCGAATACAAAGCTTGAGTGCCAACCATTATGCCACACCTTCCTTCAGATGTATTTTCGAGGTGTGTGTCAGTCTGTCTGTCGACCTATATACTGATTCAACTACGGATACCAATATTACATATTATCAACTGACTTTCAATTGAACTAATCAAGAAATTCCCCAACTCCTAATGTATTCAAAGATTAATTATGCACTCAAAATAACTTGCCACTGGTAATTACCCTAAAATAATACCAAGATAAATGTCATCACTAAATTATTATAGAGGTCAGTGGGATAGAACTGTGCAAAATATAAGAGAAAACATTTCGTAAGCAGTCCAAAATGGAGAATCTCTTTACGTATTTACAGAAATTATGCCTGATTCTACGTTTTAAACGTATGGCTATAAAAGAAAACAGACCTATCTCCATAAAATATTTACAAATAATTATCTCAGCACACTAGCCTCCACTGCACACTGATATAACGTATGTCCTACTTATGCAATGGCTGACGTAACCACGTAAAATTAGTGGATCGAATTTCGAGGAAAACTCTGAGCAGGGCTTCGGGATTTTTGTATTCGTAATTCCACATAAATCCTGGCAAGTTTTATAAAATTCATATTCTGCGAAGCATTTACGTACATAGCGGAGATTAGTTTGTATAAGACAAATTACATTCAAAAATGTAATGCAGAAGACTTATGAGTGTCATACATGATATAAATGAGCTTTTCCTACACACATGTACTTATTTAAATTTCAAGTGACAAAGCAAAATACAAGGAATTAGTATCACTGAACAATGCACATGCTCAAATTAAACTTACTTAAAAATACTAAAATAAATCAATTTAATACAGTTTGCAAGAATAACACATTTGTGTAGCACACGAATCATTGATCAGAGTTTATAGCAGACTTCTTTGTACTACTACACGTAACTGCTGACTGACGATTTATTCTAAGGTACTAGTTCTGACACTTTTAACCAATAATGAAACTGACTGTACTCAAAACGTTTATACGCAAATACGTTTTTACACTTTAATAATACACTCCGCTACAAATCACATGTACAATTATAATTGGTTTAGAGAACGACATTATGAAGGCAAACGTCTGTATAGATGTAGTTTCTGCAGTCCATATTCTCATTATGAAGACACATACTGAGGTTCCTTCACCGATGTAAGCAACTGTACGCTCTCGCTAAATGTATAGGTTAAAGGCTAAAGAACATGTTTCAAAGTATGATGAAGTGGTGGGGATAATATGGTATTAAGAGCCAAAAGCAAATCTGAATGTGTAATCACTGTGTGTAATTAAATTGGTGAAGGCAATTTTGCAGGATTATGTATACAGTGAAAACTGGTAGTTAAAGAACCTCTTTTGGCTTCTGGTTCAAGGGCTTTTTGGTAAAATCTGAATCCGCCCAGCTTCTGGCTGCTAGAAACTTAAACTACACTGGCAAGAAATATTCTCGTAAAGAAACTCGAGCCCTCAAATAAAGTCTCTGATAATATTTGAACAGTAACATTTAAATTCTTGTGCTGGTAGGTCTAAAACCGTAGTGAAACTCAGCGAACACATATTTAAAAGTAAGCTGTTGATCTGAGTTGCAATTTTCCTTTCTTTGTTACTTTGTTCCTGCTATTTTTCTTGAAATATTTTTAAGTTTTCTCATTACAAAGCTGAGCGAGACGATGCTTCTAGTTTAAAGAGCTTTGGCAAAAAATAATACGAAGGCAAAATTACATTAAGAATATCTACCAGAATTTGCACGAACATAATGCACTGGACCATGAAAACTTCGAACTCAAGACAGCCTACGTTTTGTAATAAATTCGAACGTAATATATATTATAGGCCTATATATATATTTATAAAAATGCACAAATCACTTATTCAAAAAGGATTTGTGGAAACTGTTTTAATCAGAAAGTAAATCGAAAAATATTCAGACGATAATCAAAGCAGCCCTGCAAAGACATAAACGAAATTCGTAAGCTTTGAGATACTTACTAGACGAGTTTAAAGGTAACTTCCCCTGCGATGATGCACCATGTTATCATAAGGATAAAAGAGATAATGTTTTCCTTGAAGACGGTTTCTTGATACGAGAATGTGTCTGTTTATTATACATTTAGTTCGGTTCTTTTCCCTTCTTTCTTAATGTAGGCTACATATTTATAAGTGCTTGTCTATTACGGGTTCTTTACTGTTGGTACATTCATTAAGGAATTAAATTATTACAAATCATAGTACTAAACATAATGGGTGTGTAAGTATGCATACACGCACGAACACAGTGATTAAGGTAGGAGAATTATCGTAAAATACGTAAGATTTTTTTACCTGAAATCATTTCTGGATTTTTAGAAATAGACACATAAGCGTGTTTCCTGCATTGTATAAACATTAATAACGCAAGCCAATCTATGTTGAACGATGTTAAAAAAACAGTGTACGGTATGTTAAAATAATTACAGGCAAAACCGCAAATATGTGTTATTTTCAGTCAGGTGAGTTTACATTCGCACATAAAAATCTGATGTTTCAATCTGTGGAATTTTATTGGCGGATGTTTCGAATTTATGGAATACTACTGTGTTTGACACCCACAAAATTAATTACAAAAATTCTGTGGATGTGTAAGCCAGCTCTCAAAAAATTCTCTTCCTTATTAAGCAAATCACAAGGGAAAATAAAATAAGGGCATAATTGTGTACCGTGTTTTTATTCTATTATTAAATTACGCGCTCATTTCCCCTTATTGAAATCAGTATTTGTGATACAGAATGCCCATTGGTCCCACTGGATTTCTACCCTGCCTTCTGGGATTTAGCGCAGTGTAGACTGGTAGAAGTTTACCGACGTTTCAGGGGTTATTTCTGCCTCCATTCGAGTGAAGTACGTAAAAAATGAACAAACAGCTCTTCGTATATTTAATTAAGTTATTAAAAATATAAAACTGTATATAAGATACTGAACTTGTGGATTACTGCCATCATGAAGGCGATAAGATGGCCCGCACGGGGAGATGTTAGTGTGCACGTACGAGCAGTTTCGACAATTCAGAGACCTGGACGATCCATTTTGCTCCAGAATTTCCCCGCTCGTTTGTTTATCGCCTCTTCTGTGTGGAACTAGCTGGTAATTTAGGCCACGTTACATCACATGTTATGTTAGCTATTTCCACCGAAAGTCGCGACCGAGTAATATTTTTTCGTATCTGGGAGGTCTAGGGTTAAAATCCTGACCCTGAGACAGTGTACACTGACTGACGTATTCGTAGACTTCCTCAATCATTGCACACAAATAATCATGACCGCATTATTATCAACAATCCTTAACATTATTATTCATTAATCATATTATCATTCGACGATATATAGTCTGAGCCACTGAAAATGTTAAAAAAGCCACTGATAAGTAAATATTTATGTACATTATTACAACTAACACAGCTACTGTAGTAACGAAATTTCTGACAATTGTTACGAATTAATCTGTTACCATCACGAAGGGACTATGTTGAGAATTATGATCCTCCAATCAAAGAAAACACATAAAAAATTTGTAGTAATTTTACTTCTCGCATTCAGCAGGCCAATGGGGGTGCCAAAATGAAAGATTAGACAGTAAGTGGGATAGGCACTGTCATCTCGTACTGTCACGACTTGGAAGCGAATATTTATCGCTTTTGAAGTTCGCATCGTAGCATGATGTCCTGCTGAGAGCGCACCAAGATTTACTGGCACGAAATGTATGACGCAGTACAGGGGTAGCAGAAGTTTTTTTTAATGTAACGCACCCAAAAGAATATAATTTCAGTATAATTTTTTAATTACCTCCAACAACTTCGTAGTTGTAACACGTAATAATAGACGAAATTCTGCAAAGAATATCACCTAATTAACAAACGTCATGGAACACAGCTAGAATAGTCATTCAGACAAACAAAAGATTAAAGCCTTTCATGGTAAAAGAAGATTCTTTATCATATTTACAATACCCTATGTTCTAATGTTTAGATAAATAAAGCCAATTCTCAGTGACACCCTATTTCTTTACGATATATTTTAATATTTTATTCTCATTTATTCGTAGGAATATAAACCTTTCAATCTGGCTTTTTAATTGAAATTCTGTATAAATGTATAACGCATACCATGCGTAATTCATGACCATATCATTTAATTATCTTTGATTTTATCACCCAAAAAATATTAACAGAATGGTACAAATTCTGAACTTACACATTTCATAATTTTTCCAGCCCCCCCCCTATTGGTCTCACCCCCATAGATTTTTAAAATAACGCGATACAGAAAACAAAATCTGACGCTTCTAGAATAGAAGTTTCCAAATGCATTATTTACTTTCTTAAATACAAGGTTTATTTCGTAAGAAGGCCCATTTTGGTCACCTATGACATTAGTATGTCCGAAGAAAATTTATTCGCATTACGACTTATCTTCATGTGATTCTAATGTCCGCCCTCCAGTCCAAATTTGTCCGAGGGCAGACATGAACACGCATATTTCTTCTGTTAAACATGACAAGTCGCTCAGTACTGCATTAGTACGCTTAACACCCACGTGCACCCGACGTATAATGGTTCCACGAACGTCTGTGTGCTAAGGAACAGTATTTATAGTCACAGTCGACCAATCAGAAAGCCGTCAGCCTTTCAGGATGCATTAAGCATATCACGGGGCACAGAAATAGAACGCGCGTATATCACACAGGGTTTCTATCGATTATCTTAGGGTTTGTGATGATGTCTGATTCATCGAAGCGAATACTATATTGTCCGTTGCCTGAGGAATGTTTCGTGTAGTTATGCGCAGTATTCAGCCTATAAAGTGACTGAATATAACGTAGAAATGCAACCAGAAAAACAGGAATAACAACATCGGAAGTAAAATGTATAGTACGTTTAAAATAATGATAAATAATTACGTTAATGATCAAATAGAACGCCTTAATCACTTTGAATGTTAGCTGCTGTAAAAAAAAGACAAGGTTTTAAATAATAAATTGAAAAAAATCATGAATATTAATATAAAAAAGTGAGAAACACATAAACAATTTTATAAATTTACAATCAAACTGGCAGTAGTGACGTTAAAAATATAAATAAATACAAAGAGTCATAAATATCCCATAAGACCTAAAATCACATAACAGCAAATATTCACCAAGAAACCAAGTAAACAACCAAAATTTTTATCGTAATAAAAACATCAAATATCAAATTTTGTCACGAAAATTTTTACTTTAAAGACCATTTTTGAGACCCAGATTTAAACTACAGAATATCATCATCATAAATACAACAGAGTATGAAAATACTTGAGAAGGACTGAACTGGCTCAGAAAGGATTTTTTGAGTAAGCAAAACACTATCGTATTAAAAAGAAGTACGTAATTTATTGATTAGCTGAGGAAGTCTGAAATTTTAAAGATACGTGCCATATCGCGGAATACAGTGTTCTGTAACATCATACCACCTTTACATTACGAAATGTTTAGTTTTTTACAGTAGCACAGTATCAAAACGTATACATGACTTGAAATTTTCGAAATATCTACAGAATTATCCCGAAGGAAAATCTGTAATGCAAATACGTCGCTAGTACACACTCATTCGGAACAGGACTGCCGTCAAAATTGTTCTTTTTACGTTTATATGTTATAAAATATGCTCCGTAAGCAGTCTGGCTATGGTACGGGCCGAGTATGAAAGAGAGGAAAAAGAATATCAGGATCGCGTGTGTTTATTCTGTCCCTAAGGGATCTGGTGGCCATTTCAAAAATAAATGTTCCTCTTGGGAACGGTGGCGGGATTCTTTGCCAATCGGTGGAAAAGCGGACGAAAACAGGATGGGTTGCCCCTAAATTTTATGCAACAAGAAATACAAATATCAAAACTGGGGCAGAACGAAACGTATCACAAATTATCACACTAAAATAAATTTAAAAGAAGGCACTGGACATCATTATGACCACAGAGGAACCTTAAATTATAAATAACTTTTCCTCTGTTCGCTGTCAAGATTCAACTTTTCCAGGACCAAATCACACACTAGATCTGTATCGATGTATTTCCATGTCGATTAGGAGTTTAAAAAAAAGATGGGAGAACCTGTTGTGGCAAAACAATGAATATTACACTTAATAACCCCTGGTTTCGAGATATATTTGGAAGAGGTAAGTTAAAGGTGGAATAATTTACAGCAAATTTAGTAAAAATAAACGCCCAGTAATATACATTATAACATAAGAAGCAATACATAAACTACGCCTTTCGTAAGCAAGAATGTTGTTGTTTAGCAAGGGACGATGTCTTGCGCGTGCGCAGAACTCGCCCTTAGTTAGCTGTTGGATTGGTTGCGATACTCAAGGCTAAGCTAATAACAAACTGTGTAAGGCCACAGAGAACTACATCACGTGTTATGCGTACATCTTCATGATGATACCAGAAGATGTAGGCTGGCGGTTCTGTGCTGTCCTTGATTGTGCACGTGAGGTTAATGGTACTGCCCCTGTCCACGTGCAAGTCAGGGCCGCCCAAAATCGTAGCAGTTGGCACTGTAACAACAGATTAAACAAAGTCAGGCAGAAGAATTGCCTGTGTAATACGACCGACAGATAGATGCAATATTACGAAGGAAGAGGCGAAGAGAGAGATCAAAAGAAACAGAATAACAATTAGAAACGAAAGAAAATATAGGAACAAGGCGATAAAGAGAAAGAGAATCGAGACTCGAAACTAAAATAAACAAACAAATCAGAAAACATGGAAGGAATAAGGCAAAGAACTAATTTGCAAGGTTTTTCATAAAATTTTGGCCAACGATATTTCTTGTAAGACGTATTAAGCAGTTACGACAAAATAATACAAAATAAAGCAATGAAGAAACAAATTATAGATTTAAAAAAAAATTCTGAAATAATTATTTTGGGTAAGATTACATCGTTCACTGATAAATTATTAAAATGTTCGGGTCGTTTATCACAAAATATATTTTTACTGTAATATAAATATACCGATTGAGAAATGAAGTAGGAGCCAGATAATGACCATACAGTAAAGAAACATGTTGCCAACGTATTGTTACTAACTCAGAGGCCTAAAGTAACATGTGTATTATTTATTTGTTTATAAACAGTGACTATATTATTTAAAATACACTAATCGGGTTTAGGAAAATAAGTACTGCAAAAATCATAATATTATTAACAATTTCAATATTCTAAAAGGTTTAACGAACCAAATTATTCTATTTAAACACGTCCCTTCGTTTAAGATCTTGTCTAAATCAGCAGTCAGATTACCATATATCAATGAACCATAAAAGGTTTAGTGGTTAAAGGTTAAGATTTAAAAATGAACACATATTTTGTTATAGGAAAGAACATAAGTTCGAGATAAGAAAATAAAGAAACAACAATTTTCAATCCGTCATGTAAGCAAAGCAGGTTTTCAGTTTAAAGCACAACTATGCAACTCTTGAGGACATCGTGGAATATTCAAAAGGAGGTTGGCTTTCAGTTTGTTGAATCTAGTATGATTCATAACTTGAATATAAGCGAAAAGAGGCAGGTTTGTAGCGCGTGTGGTGGAGTGCTAAGGCGGGGAGAATAAAATCATGATGCAGTCATGAAATTCGGTCGGAGTTTTCATACAAAGCACACTTTCATTCCACTGAAGGCAATTTGAAATTCATTGGTGAAGCAAAACTTTAGTCGACATATTCACGCGAAAAAAGTCTCATGCCACGACTAGATCTTCACAAAGTCGCAAGTTCCTTCATGTAATTCAAAACGCATTTAAAAGTAAAGCAATGTATTCTACCTGTTTACCCTCTCCTAAGACACAGATTTCAGCCTCAAACACGACACAGTGAATCAGGAACATTAAAACACTTTATCTTGTAGTCTTCCACTTTACCTTCAATTATCAATGGTGTTCTTTAATGCCCAAGAAATTAGTTATCATATGTGACGTCACTAGGAAGTACATAACGAAAATCAAGGTATTTCTGTTTTAATAGAAATTACTGTAAAATGCATACTTAATTACAAAAATATACAAAAAGTTTTAATAACATTCCCCGTTAATGCATTTACATATTAGTAGAGGCTTAATATTTTGTTAAGTGTATCTCGTTTTTTAACAATCTCAACCTTTATGACATTGTTCTGAGTTTTGGCGCCGTGTAGACTCGCCAGTACACGGAAACGTTTCGGAGAAAATTACTAAATCCCTTAAAATCATAAATCATCATCCTCACCTCAAAACTGCAAATCTAACAATTACAAACTTATTTAAGACTCCTTATTGATAATAATATATAAAAATTACCGAGACTTTAGGAAAGTTTGCAACGTAAATATAACCCCATCAGAAGGACAGTCATTACGCGTTAATATCAGAGATGTTACGCTGAGTTTCTGTAGAACTTCATAATTTTCATTTATATTTATTTACATGGCCGATAGTTTCGCCTGGTACAGATATATTTCTAATTCACTTCCCTTATTTATAATTGAAGGGCTTACTACTGCATTATCGTGTTCGTCTGTGTGTCTAAACGAATAGATAAACTATAGTAAACATTGGTATGAACGTCATTCATTGAACTACTATGAAATACTAATTTTGTTACTATGAAAACTTCTGAGGTGACGTGAGACGTCAGTGACACTTAATATGGGATCTTGAAAGTTTCGTAGAAATAGATATTTAAAAAATATTATTTTTTGTGTAACATATTAAGATACAAATAGATCTAAATCAATTCAATAACTCGAATCCTACCTCAAGTAACATACAAAGAGTCTGTACTAAACAGATAAATTGGTTATAATGTTACGGAAATAACTGGTGTTCATTAAGAAAATCATACGAAACCCACAAATACAATGTCTGGAAAAAATTCAGAATCACCAAATGTTAAAACCGGGCGTACATTTGCGCACTGAAGCATTAACTCCTTTAAAATCGAAGCTCGTCTGCATGATATTTAAAAATTCATTCCCTACCTCAAAGTAAACACAGCATTTGCCTATTAAAAATTAATAGGTTAATGCTGTTTGGGGAAATAATCGGTGTTTATTCTGAGATCATAAGCAACTACATACACACTGTATGGGCATAATGAAGAGTTATACATTGTTAAAGCAGCAGATACATAGAGAAACCACCAGGCTCTATATGATTAATAGAGAGACGTGACTCATGGTTATAAAGCCGAAGACATTTGCAACATTTCCACCAGTCACAGGCCGCAAATTTACCAAGCTGAGACGAAATAACACATCTGTATGGGATTTTCACAAAGCGGTTATTATATTACTGGTAATATAACACGCCATGTTAGTAGTTCGTTAGTTTTAGAAGTAAAACAAGCCAAAATAAAGAAATATAAACCTTTTCTTTCAATTTGTCTAATGGTACCACTGTGGGACTGTTGAGATTGGTACCAGTCATCATTAAACATCCATCGAGGCTTTTTTGTAGGAATTTCTAGAAGAAAAACATTAGTACAGTATTAAACAGAAACATACCTATTATCGAAACGTTACGAGACTATAAGGATTATAATGTTTATGATACTATTACCATAAAGCGAACTTGAACTACTATTGCTTTAACTGTCACATCGTAAATAAATGATCAATGGTTTCTTTAATTAAAAAATGTTACAAATTCAAAAGCTGAAGAGCATATAATGAGATGAAAAGACGATAATGACAAGGAGTTAATGATTTTTATAAGCAAGCCGTGGCCTATTTTAAGATGGGTCAACTATTCCGGCATCACGCTGTAGATATTAATGGAAACTATAAAATACGTCTACAGTATCCGATAACATAGACGACATTGAAACCAGTTAATTTATCGAATATAATTCCTTTCAAAAATAGTGCGGGGAAGTTATTTCTAAATCGATTGAATTGCGCCGAACTGATAAAAGACGGGGTATATTTTACCACACAAAAGATGTGAACTATACAGTTTCAGAAGTATACTACTTTACAAAAAAGATGAATATAACTGTCTTCTGGGATGTTTCGCATTGTGATCTGACATACGTTTAAGGACGTTTCATAGGTTCTTACTGCCTCCATCATCAGGGAGATGAAAATTATGCCTGATGTCATAGGCCAGTGCGGAAGTGACTATAAAGCGCCACTTGTATATCGTGTCAGTTATATTAATTTATTTAATACGACAATCTAAAAAGCCCTGAGACACAATACGACATTTAGAAGCAAGAAAGAGCTTTGTTAGTTACTGAATAATAATTAAAGCTGTAGTGTTAACATTGAAATTAGTTATCAAGAAGAAAAATTATACACCTCCTTTAATTTGATGAGCAATATCATCATATGACTGATGAGATTGGTAGAGTTCCTCATTTAATCTCCACTGTGGCTTTGACGTAGACGGCTCTAGAAAAAGAAACACAATGAAACAAAATAAAATATTAAATATAAAGAAACAGAACTGAACATGTGCCACTCTTCCTTTTTACTCACTAAAAATGAATCTGGTTTCTATTAAGCTGGCAGACTTCCCAGAGTTTGAACACACTTAAGTGCTGTTTCTAACAATTAGGTTCAGATTTCAGTGTTTTTTGTAGTTTTGATTCTTCCTATTTCATCAGGAAAAATATTAAACTCAGGTACTGGAACACTTGAAACTATTGTGCCTCCTTTCTGCTCTCGTACTTCGTGTATTTTTCCGTATCTGTTTTTACTCCGAACTCAATTCTCATGCACCAACTTCTGACTGCAAAAAACAGTAACGTTAAAAACTACATGATACGTCGCGTACTTTTATTCGCAATTATAATTTCAGAAGCATCAAATATCAAAGTGACTATTAATTCATCGCGTTTCAGTACAAACAGAGCACACTTACAATATAAAGGGGCATGGCGAGGTTAATTTCTTTTTCTGAAGAGATTATTTCCAATAACAGCGTTAAAATCTACAGTAACTTGGATTTGAGATTCTATCAATGGCTTGTCTGAAAGATTCGAACCCAATAAAGAGGGATTACAAGATAGTAAAAAAACTGAAACAAATCATTAGTTCTGAATTGGTCGTACGCAACAAAATTGTTTTATTTCATAACGTGCGTGCCCTGCGATTTGAGATACAAAGTTTCGTAACCCTTAAAAATTAAAATTTTTTTTATAGGGGTTGTCTCTTAGCTTGGGGGTGTGGCTTAAATCTTCCCCCGTATAAAATTTGCATAATCCAAAATACTATACAGGGACCACTTGGATGAATGAAAAATAAAATAAAATTAGTTTTTCACAGAAGTACGTTTACAGGATGTGGAATGTAGTTTTATGTCTCAGAACAGGGACCGGTGGCGGGCTCTTGTGACAACGATAATAAACCTCAGGGTCCTGTGAAAGATGGGGTATTTACTGAATAGTTCAGAGAAATATTAGTTTCTGTTCCATCGAGTTAGTTAACACAGTTAGAACCAACATCCTTTATATTACATAGTTCAGGGTGGAACAAATGTGGGATTATCTATAAACTAAATCTGCAAAGTGAATATAAAGGTACTTTATTTTATTTATGTAGAAATTATTTTGTAAATTGAATGACCATTGTATGTACAAAGTGAAAAAAATAAATAAAAGTGCGTTGTGTGAAAGTTACGTTCCTCTTTTTCAGTCTAAATTCTTTGATCCACCAGCAGCGATCCCCTGTTTGAAGGTCACACCGTAAACCTGTTTCTGAAATTCTCAAATGTGTACCAACATTACGGCTGAATGAACCCTTTACCTGAGAGAGAAGTGAATTTCCATTATCTGACAATGTCTGAAGGTTCATGAAAAGGCTTGTACTCGGGCACTGTTGCTTACTTATATTTTTTGGGCTCGTTCACAACAAAGTTAAAAAAATCTCCTATTAAGCTCACCATGTCTGTCCGATTGTAACGTAGAGATAACAGCTCAACGAATGTTCATAACATTTTAAGTTGGCGAGTCAAACTAAAAATATTTAGGTTAAAATATGGCAAATAAAAAAGACATTTTATATGAAAACGGATACACATTTATGCGCTCACAAACCTCATACATCTTTTCTATCCCAACTGTAATATTAGAAATACATAAAAATATCGAATCGGTCGCCCTAATGGAGACATTAAGCACCTCTGAAACGTCCGTAAAGTTTTACAAGACTAAACGGCGTAATGTCATATTAAAATGTAAATCATTTTACTAAAAACAGTTTTATCCCCCCATTTTCTCCTAGATTTTTCAAGTGACCACTTTCTAAGATAGTTGCGTCCTTGTACTTGCCCTGATTTAACCACCATAACAACAAGTTCATTTGTTTCATCTATAAATGTTACTTACCTCCTGCAAGATTCTGTTTTACCTCTCCAAGATAAAATTCCCCTATTTATTGTTGCATTGGTTACTTAACAACGCTTTGCCAACTACGCAGTTTTATATAACCCAATAAAATGGAAATATGAGGTTAAAATTTTAAAAAAGGCGGCCGTAAACATTTTCAAAGATTACGAGTATTGAAATGAAGAGACTGAGAAAAACCAGGAAATAATTCAAACTGTGGTAATCTCAGCTGAATGAAACCTTTTAGTAAACATACAATTTAGTATCGTTAAGGGAGGTTACTTGATTATTAATTTAGTAATTTTTAAAATGTTATTTCTAGTGTGAAATAGATTCCAATGTTAAACTACTTTAATTATAAAGTAACAATTTTAATTACCTTAGACAAATACACACAACAATTGACGTGCGTAACATATTATATTTTTATTTACATTAATTTTCAACGTGAAAGAACAATAATTAAACTGCGTATGTCAGTTTCTGTAAATAAATGAACTTAACATTTACACTCGTATGAAAATATTTTATATTGCCGCCATGACTTGAGTGCAGATGTGAGTAACCACCACATCAAAATACTTTGGGTCCAAAATGTCACGCATCTTCAAGTTTAAAAGATAATATTTTGTAGCTGTGATATGGAAATTTCAATTTTCAGAAAAAAAGCGCTTTCTAGTTTAATCTGAGTGAGAGATAAAGTGTTTGTTTATACAGTTATAAATAGGATCTCTGATTATATTTAATAATTTTACTCCGTACCGAAAAAAAAATTCACAGTGACAAAGATCAGTTTGTCAACGCTGTTTGAGGAAAAAATTTCAGTTCACCCACAGAAATGTACGAAATATAAAAAAATTCAGGCTTACAGGTTACATGAAGGTGGTACAGATATATACCACTAAACTACAAACGATTAAGTGTAGTTTATATTTAGTACAATTTTGCAGGTACCATTATTGTTTGCTTTCGATATATCGTTACGGTTCGAGTGATCGCAGTAGGAACCAGACGCTCTGTTTCAAATAATGACCCCCTTGCATTTCTAATTACATGTCACCGTTATTAATAACCTTTCATACGCAGTTGACTTGTTATTCAAGGGTATAAGACCATCGTTACCCGCTTGACATCTTCTCTCAGTACGAGCTAACGAGAGTTTTTACTCTGGATCGATTCCCTTTGTGTTCATTTTAACATGATCCTATCGACACTGTTATCATCACTTTCGAGAGAGAGAGAGAGAAAAAATGGAAGACCTGTCAATAAGCATGACTTTGCGACGCAAGTGTAAAAAGCCGAAATGAATTCAACTTTAAGTAAGTAATTTTTCATATTTTCAATAAAAATTTCGTTATTTATCAATTTACTTAAGTTTCAAGTGTCTGAAGTCAAGCAGATACCTTAAAGAACATTAATTAAACTTTTCATCCAATAGACAATATAATGGCATAAGCAGAAAAGAAAATTATAAACGTAATAAACACCACGTATGACAAACGTATTTAATGTCTCCGGGACTGGATATTCATGCAAGTAAAATTAAACATCAGTATCAAGCGATTTTAATATAAATTCTTAACACAGCCTTACAATTTGATGCTTAAATTAAATTAGGCCAATGTGAAGGATCAATGAACATGTTTACAGTTAATTATGGAACGATTTCTCAACCCTTACCATGTTATATATATATATATATATATATATATATATATAAAATTTTCTGACATAATCAGTAAAATTAAATAAGTCCCGTCATAACTTGACATTTTAAGATAACTTACTGCACTTTCATAAAAAATTAATTTACAAGTTACCATGAACGCATAAAAAAATATTTTAATAAGATAATTGTTGAAAGGATTAAAAAAAATCAAATTAGCTTTCACCTTAAGCCACTTTCTTTAGTTAAGAATGCATAATTTGCTGGCAGTCCACATAATACAAATCTGACTTGACGTCATGCTGATAATTAATCATGGCATGTGCGTCATCGTATCCTGTATCCAGTCAGATACTATTAACCTGAAGTAGCTACTGGGTGACAAATATCTCGTCAAAACAATTTCAAACCTTGCTACGTCACTTCCTGATCGCATCTGATACGTGGCACTACGTGCAATTGTGTTGAAGCGCTTGGTCACTTTGCTACCATATTTGTTTGCTATATGCAAATTACGTAATGCCATACTACACGTTAGTAAGCAAGAACGTCATCGAGGGATGTTGATTTACGTATATAGCCATTTCTAGAACACTTCGATAATGACGCATCCGTCATGGATGATGTAATGAAAAGGCTATTCTGAAACGGTTGTGTTATCGAAAGTTGCACAGTGTAATCTGGCAGACAATGACCGACGTTTCGGAGCAGGTTACAAGCTCCATCATCAAGGTCACAAATAAGATATGGAAATATCGTGGTATAGGAATAGATTGAAAAGGACCTTGATCCTTGATCTGGGATAAATATCTTGTGCGTGAACGGGATGTATAGCTGGGTAATGACGTCACCAAGGAGGATTCACCTCCTGCAGGTAAACATTTCTTACAAAACCGTCAAGTGAAAAAATTCGTGTCAATTTTGATCATAAGCCCGACGTTTCAGAGGCCTTCCGTCTCCGCCATCAGGGAATTATGTAATCAAGTTAACTATAGCAACATGGTAAACATATTAAGACTAGCTCAAATAAGTGTTTGTGCTTTGATGTAGAGCGGTAGTTAACATTTCCGAATCCGAATGAAAACTGAAATTTGTCGATAATTTATCCAGTGTAAGATTTAATGAAAACTTTAATTAAATTTCACGTATACGGACATACAGACAACTAAGAGGGTGGAAGAAGCGATATTAATAACCGTTTCTCAGGGTTACGAAGGGATTTACAGGCGAAAAAATCTAAAAAAATTACATGAAAGTAATGTCTAATGCACGCCATTAATTGACAGCCATACTTCGTTTCATTAGGAGAAGATGAAGGTAGGGATAAAGAGAGAGGGGAGAATGTGGTGGTAATGGACTAGTTAAAAGAGAAGTGGGACGAGGAGGGAATACAGAGTGGGAATCAATTAACGAGCACAGATTGCTTGCCGGGTGGATTTCGACACCTCCCTTACTTTACCTCGTTTCTTCCTGCGTACAGCAGCTACCAGTCGGCTAACAGTCGTGTTGTGAGGCGCGGATCCACGAAGGTACAGGAGGCTCTGACACGGTCGTCAGGAAATTGGATTTTAGCGTGCGTTTAGCATATCGTCTGTGAGAAAGGAAGCCGCCACTTAGTTCACGCATTCTCGTGTACAGCTACAGGGGTGACTGGCTTCGTGAGGGGTGTACGGTTAGCCCTCAATCCATTTCCATGATGGAATAGCGGCTGACGTAAAAAATCTTCAATTCCAGATACTTTACCCTATCCTCAAAATAAATTACTGTCGCTCCAATGTTTAAGAACGAATCCGTATAAAACACATTTGTACTGAGCTGAAAATAAAATTAACAAGGAAACAATTCTTAAAAGCCCACCTGTATGTTAATAAATCTGATTATAATATAGTGCATTGTTTTTGCATTTGAACGAAGTTCAATGAGGATTCCCCAGGTATTATTAGAATGATAAATCGTGGAGGCAGAAATGGTGAATTAAGGCACGTCTGTAGAAGACCAGACAAGGGTTTTGTCAGATAACTTGAAAGAAAGAGGGCATATGCAAAATCTTAGCATAGATGGAATACTAATAAAATAGATTGTAAAGAAATGTGGAGGGAGGTTTTGGATTGAGTACATCTTGTTCATTAAATGTACCAGTGGTCGACTCCTACGAACGCGGTAATAAACCCTATAGTTCCATAAAAGGCGAGAGCTGGGTCAGTACTTTGAAGGATTACATAATTGAATTATGTATTTGTATTCTCTAAAACGAATTTTCGTTTATTACTCTTAATAAATTTGTCTTCCTCTAACGTAGTCAAATATTTTAGGAGTTAATGTCGCTGTAAAACACGCGACTGGAGTCTAATGAACTTGTCGCTTATATTCATTAGTATGAGTTGGGTAAGATCCACGCGTGGCGGATATTTTTAGTTCACAGATAATGTTTCTATACGTCAATTATCTGCTCCCTTCGCCTGTCATTCTGAGTTCCAACTTCCTTCAACCTCCATATTTTTGGGCCCACCGGGTGTATAGGCTTACTTCTTAGAACTACTCTTTATGTGCGGTTGATTCTGTGTTCAAATTCAGGTAGAAAAACAAGTTAGCCTGACTAATGGTTATGATAATTTTCATCAGTCAGTCTAAGAAGTATGGGACAATGCCACCATCGGATGTTGCATGTGGCCATATTGTCAGTTTTTCAACAACAGATATATATATTTAAATGAAATAAATAAATAATAATTCCAAATACGAAAACACTTAATTACAGAATGAACTGTTTCAGATATATTAACTCCGAAGTAGACTACACCTTCTTTATCTACTACCCTCGCCACCCCTCTCATCCCGTTGTTTTATAAATTTAAGGAACGTAAAAGGCACAGATTCGTCCCGACTACTACACTATCGCTGACTTCGGCTTTATAATTTGTGACACCACGTGGCTCTGTACGTGGTTACCAACGATTCGGGGTTACGTATCACCTCTAACTTCAGGGTTGAAGTGTACCTAAACCCTGAATATGAAAACAGCACTTTACTCCGAAACGATGCTACCAACATACACGACGTCACAATACCATAATCAAAATGTTCACCGTAGTGATGAAATAAACCCCAGAATTAAGCTCTTGTTTAGTCGCGACGAGAAAACGAGTCCTTCAAACAGAACTTTAAGTTTACTTAAAAGGTAGAGGATTTCGGAACAGGGTCACGTCACCTTCCTAATCCTTTCTTGTCTGAGGTTAACGACCTGCCTTGAAGATATATGCTCATTCTTAGACGGCAACATTTCCGCAAATTGCATTTCTCCGTGACATATTCGACATTCGAACAGATTGCACTCTGCCTCAGAGATTGAATAAGACGAATGAACCTGTTAAGGCCCTGTGATATCGTTTTGAGACGAGTGTTATGTCCTACACGGTTGAATGAAGGCAGGAGACAAACAAAACTTAACCTGAATATTCTTTTACATTTATTCGTGTTTTATTTCCAAATTTTGCACTAAGACAGTGGTCTGTGGTTATGATTCTAAATTTTATTCGGCGAAATCCGTCGGTTATTAACACAGGCTACCTAGTGGTTCGCGAATTAATGTCAAAATAAACGCTCCGTTCTTCAGAATCGTATTATGATAACTACCAGTGAAAGTTAATATAAATCAGATTGATAAAGAGAAAAAGAAATTGCATTGTACTGTAACTCATAATAAGAAAGTATTTTAATTGTAAGTGAGTTAAACAAAAATTAAATTAACATTATAGTTTTATTGATGCCGGTAGCTGAAAATTAAAACAGTCGATTAAAATGAGCCAGACGAGTTGAAATTAAACTAAATCAGAACTGTTACGAAAATGTCCAAATTGCATGGGCTTTTCGAATAAAATTATAATCAATAAAAATTAAAGAATAAAGTGTACACCATGAAAAATACAAATAAGAAAAGGAAGCAGATTAGCGTATCACATAAAGGCTTAATTTATGAAGAACATGAAGTAGGCTTATAATACAGTGCAAGTTTTCCCCGATTTAAAATAATTGATTGCGTTCTGGGGAAAAGCATAAACCGAAAAATTTGCTGTAAAGTGTTTCTTAAGAGAGCACAACAAATACTTTCAGTGGTAGGCATAATACTCTTTATTAGCGTAACATTACTGCAATAAATTCGAAAACCAATTCGTAAACGTTTCGATCGTCGCATTAACTCGTCAAAATATATTGAAACTTCTCTCAGGAAAAACGAAGGCTGCACAGAGAAGCTCGTCGTGGTTGAGATAGACAAAAAAATAATCTTTTTTGAATATATTACACAGACTCCGAGGGTATCGGGTATAGTATCTTCATCTGCACAGGTATCCGGATTGAGTCACAGCGAAACAAACGGACTGAAACGAAACTCATATATGCGGTAACGTAGCGCGCAAATGTATAGTTGTCACAGCAACGATTATCAACCGGGGATCAGTAAGTTATGCGTAAGGGGTCCCCAAATGGATTAGAATCTACTATTTAATTTTTGTGAGTATTTGTGCAAGTTCCAGGCTCCATTATATTACATTTTTACTTTGACATTCCTATAAAATACATGATAACTACACGCTATGGGTCAGTCCATATTTTATTTAATCAAAATGTATGAGAATTTGGGGTTTATGGCACCAAACGGGTTGAGAAATACTGATTCAGAAAATCGATAACGCGCTTGTTAGCGACCACAGTTCCACTGAGACAGTCTCACCGCAACGTAACAATGAAAACAAAAGACGATACCTCAAAATGCACGCAGACGCTCCGTCAGATGAGACTCTCCAATAAAAACACGTCTGCATCGTCATTTTCTCTTTGTGTGTCAACGACGAAGTTCAAAGAAGATCTTAAATTAAAAAGGAAATAATATGTATTTTGAACTGCATGTGCCAGTAAAAGGAAACCTTGGCACAAGCGGGACCAGGTCAAATGTCTGTTGCCAGGGCAACAACGGAAAACGTCCCATTTTCATCACGACATTGTTTATTACAACAACGGGAAAAAAAATATTCATGCGTACCACTTTTAGCTATCGTCTGCTTGTATTATTTGATATTTTATAATGTTATGCGTAAAAAGATGATATACACGTAACTCAAAACGTTTGAAAGATAAAATATTGATATTTTACTTCAAGTAATTAATAACAGGAAAAGTATTGGCATTCATGTTTGTATTTATTTTGTATATTATCAATAACAGAACGGGCTATTTTATAATGGCGCTTTCATGACGAGATTCACAAATGTTAATTTTCGTGAAAAAAAATGGTATAGCACCAGAATTTTAATTTGTACATAAAATTTATCATGACGCACTACACATTACAAAACTAATACGAATATATTTATTCATAATATTTTTTTTGGGACATTTTAGCACAAATTTCTGCAAGTCTGAAATAATGAGATGGGAAGACTATTCTTGTCCGTCGATTTTCACGGTTAGCGTCCATTGTAAAACCTCAGCTTTCGGGTACGAACCGCACCGAATTTTGAAATTTGCTCAAATTTAAGAACTTCAAGGTTAACATGTAATATATTCAACATTAAACGTCGCTCATATCCAAAAGGGAAAGTTTTCGTGCTAAAATTATATGCAATATGTAATTTAAAGAACCTGAGGAAAACGACGATAAATCTCAGTCAGGACAGACAGTAACCTAGCAGAAATCTGAATCCGGTGTAAGTCTACATGTTAAACGTGAATCAATTCTGCGCTCTAAAGTGACTGTTGAAATGGCTTTTTCATGAACATTAATCTTCTTTCGAAGTTTATCTTCTGCACTGTAAGACATTACATACTAAAAGACGAATATCAACTCGCCTTGAGAACGTCATATCTCACTTATATATCTCCTGTGCTGAGGCATTATCGATATTTAATATATATAAAATTATATAGTACACATAATTCTGTATAAAAGAACATCTATAGGTACATATAAAAATGGTTAAAGTCTTTTGAATGTATCATTCTTGCCTCCCTTAAATGAAATTAAATCGAAATGGAATACTTTATTGGGAACTATAAAGATTCCATTGACACTTGGAATGAAATAATATTATGGTTGCTATAAAATCAGTGATAAAATTCTGAAACCAGCATATTAAACTATCTACAAAGAAACAAAAATGTAGGTAGACAAAAAAAAGGACGTTGTAAAGAGAAAGTTTTTCCCCAGTCGAAGAAAGTTTTGAGACTCCGGTATGAAATAATATATTCGAGTTTGATTTACATTCAGAATTCTTTACTCACAAACGGTAAGTATACGACAGAGAGATGAAAATTTCCGCGCAGGTCACAGGGCAATAGAAATCAAAGCTTTGCTGTCTATTTATTACCTTACAATTCTGTATAATCAGGGAATAAATTGCATCGCTTTTGAACAAAGTCTTCATTGTGCTCGGGCGTCAGGATACGATACACTTTGATCCTTTTTCAAGAATAATTCAAAATCATCTTGGATCAGGGTAAAGACGCAAATAAATTGTGCGTTGAATAAAGTATCATACTTTCTCTTTATCCTTAATAAAAACTGATAGAATTATTACCACTTTAAAGCCAGGTAACAACTGTATGTACCATCTACTTTAACAATCAATAATTCTGCGTTTTGTTCCGAGTTTAAATGTGTTTCATAAAAAATTTAAAATAATACAGTGATTAATTAGCGAAACAGGTTCCAAATGACATTTGAAATTAAAAAGCGTTGTATTTTCTTTCATGTAGTGACTGAATATGTAAATATTCATCTTTTTATAAAATTTCTATGGTAGTTGAGGAGTGGAACTTAAATATAAATATTCAAAATCCATGACAATCTGAACGTGTATTTCTGCGCATAAATTCCAGCGACAATTGTAAAAACACACACCCAATAATTTGCGAGGACTCATATCAAGTGACCTAAAAATTATACGTGTAACTGATAGCCAAAGGTATGTTTCATTCAGTAGTTGTTAAATCGTGGTATGAAACGTATGAAATTGGATATGTCAGCTTATTACCAAGGACAGGATTTGCATGCGTGCAAACATAATCGGTACCTACCGTCCATTGTTCTAGCGTGTTTTTATTACGGTTCGCTGAGAAGAATTTGTGAACGCTATGCGAATTGCACACCAAACTGAACTGGAACCAATCCATGGAAATTTTTAGTTGACTGAATTCACAGGCAATAAAAAAATGTAACTCTCTCTCTCTCTATATATATATATAGGTTGCTGTACCAAAATTAATTTAACTCTTCCAACTAGGTGTGTGTTCCCATATTCTAACTACACGATCGGAAAAAGCCAATTTAAGCCATTTTCTGCTGAAAAAATACACCAAAATGTAAGAGAACTTGTGACTGTGTTCTTTTTACGGAAATAATAATTATGGAATAGAAGGATTTCATTCTCGTGGATCATAACAAATTTCTGGCTCTGTCGTAAATAATTACTGAACTATGCGGTTGTTCGAATCAGAACCGATTAATTAAGCAGACAACCAATGTGCTGCCGCAGGAATCGTGTGGCGAGAATGGGAACCAAATTTTCGATCATTTTATTGGCTAACACACAATATGACATACTTTTCGCTTTGACGAGTAAGACCGATATTGAAATCGACTTCCTAGTATAGTGATTCACAAAGAATGTTTCGCGTGACTGTAAAAACGGAAAGTAAGGTTGTGATTATGTTAGTAGGTACGTAAAATAAGACCTAATTTTTTATTAATAGACAACCTGGACAAAAGACATTCTACACCACATACTGCCAAATGGTGGTAAAAGGAAGTGTACTTTCATAACAATAAGGGGCAAATATCTGATCATATTAGAGACTAGATAAATATCTGGCTTTAATCACATATATTAGCCATAAATGTGCAATTATATTTAGCGATCTTTAATTTAAAATGCGACACATTTCGGCCTTCAGCTGCCACTAATTATCAATTAATTATAAATTGATCATTACAAAATATATTTAATTCTAATTTTCTACGATAATATTAGAATAACTGTACATTTAATAGTACAATAGCGTCTCCAGCTTGACACTGGGTTGTATTCGAGTTTAGGGCAGTTCTATACAAGTAAATACTTTAGTTACAGCGCAGAGAGTTTGCAAGATACGGAAACTCACCGACAATACTGAGGTTAACGAAATAGCTTCGTACTGGCTGTGTGCTGATTTGACACTCGTAAATCCCGTCATCTCTCTTCTGTGCCCACTTGATCTGCAGAGTCCACTCATTATCGTCTGGATGGTGATTCGTTTGGAAGCGTTGGTCGCTTGTGTAAGTGTAACCTCCAACTGTCAAGATGTGGATGTCCCGATGGCGAATCCACGACACCTGAAATCATGACGATTGGTCTGGAAATCTACACCCAAGGCAGTCATTACAATTACAGTGTCCGAAGAGGGAAGGTATTTTATCAGATATACCTGTCAATATACGACGTATATGTTCACTGAAGGTGTTTCACGACGGGTTGCTAAAAGGAATATTGTTGACTTAAAAACTGGAGTAAGTAAAAGGAAGGTGTAAAAAATTACATAATGAGGAACTTCATAATTTTCACTCTTCACGAAATAGGATGATAAAAGCAAAAGCATCGGTTGAACAGAGTGTGAAGCACTCGTGACAAAGATGATAAATGCCCACAAAGTTTCGGTCGTAATAGCTAAACACTGGAGGCCACTTATAACGCTTAGTTTTAAGTAGAAGAATAATATTAAAAAGGATATGAGGAAAATGGAGTTAGAAGTGTAGATTGCATCCTTGGCTCAGTACATGGGCAAGAAATGAGCTATTTTTAACAAGGTAATAAAAATTTCATGTTCTATAAAAGACGCGGAATTTCTTGCCTATCTGTGGATTATAATCCTCTCAGAACATTCAGGAATACTGCAGGGTTTTACTTGGAATATTTATAATTCCACGGATAAACAAAATATTCATTGTTTTTATGGAACATTTTGTTTATTTCATTACATCTACGGGTGTCTAACAAACGTTTTGTTACGTTCAGATTTCGCAGTAAACATTCTGAATACGTATGTGTCTTACTTCAGTAATGTGAATTCATGTCTCGCGAAATCATCGTGATAAATCATCGACATATAAAATAAGGATCAATTCCAAAGACGGAAATGAAATGTTAGAGATAACGAAATCAATATCGATATTTAAAATAGAAGTTACGTTAGCCATCAAAGCGAGTAGAATGTTTCTCTAGTGTCTAATTTGGAGCCTCCTTTTTATAAGAAACGTTGAAGGATAGTTACAGCTACCTCGTAGTTATAAACCGTTTGTTTTTGGTAAGATTTTAAACACAGTTGCCAAAGGAAATAAATATTCTTTAAAATAAATACCAATGTTGTTAGAAACATGAATTCCCAGGAGAAGATTAAAGGTAGGCAATAAGGCTGAATAGGACTCGTGGGTGTTTATTGGTGAAGTCAACTGCCCCTTGCTTTCGCCGGTTTCACTGTAATTGTCATGTCAGTTAAATTCCACAGGTTAAATAAATCGCTTCAATATATTATTATGAAATATCTACGTGTAAAATGTACGCTAAACTTCTGTTAATATATCAGAATGTTTCATGTGAATGATTTCTTATGAAAAACGACTAACTAATCTTTCAGAACTCAGCCCTTCACTACATAGGAAAGGAACGTGTTGTAAATTGTTTAAATTGATTTGAACAGTCGTGTTAAACCAAGATGAAGCGAGCATTAATCTATAAAATAAATTTAGTGACAGGGCACATATGACGTCAAATAATCTATTGTAGTATAAAGCATTCCTGAACACTGATAATCACTCAAATGGTTAAAAAATTATTTTTTATACAATCTCAAAGTTCATCACTGTATTCACACGAGACGTGGACCACTTAAATCCAACCTACAATCTGACAACCTATTACTGTAAGATTAATTTTAATATTATCATGCCATCTCAAACTGGGTAGGAAAAACTAGATACAAGACACGACTTAAGTCTCTTGCATTTTGATTTCAGGAAACAATCTGAACCCGAAAATGTTTGCAGATTTTTCTCACTGTGATAGTCAACCGACTATCACAGACGCGTACTAACAAACAATGCAGCCAATCGGAACTTGATGCGAATGAAGTTGGAAAGAACAGAATTATCTGATACATTACTGTATAATTTGTCTAATTAGGATACAATTCACACATGAAAAAATACGAATGACTACAATGAGTGTATAAAAGTATAACATTTCGAGCTGTTTGTGAAACTCATTAAAAGGGCATGGAACTATTATAATTAAAAACGTATTTCTTGGAATAACTTGTGATTCCTACTTGCCTTTATATGCTTCAATCTATACGGTAAGGCAAACAATACAATTAAATTCATAATTACAGGATTTAATGCTCCATTTCCATGCATAATTTCCGGTAATGGTTTACAGACTCACATAACGCTGAATTTGCCATATTTTGCAGCAAAATTTGCACCAAACTGACAGGTAGTGTCAATAAATAAAAAATAAAGTTTTTGTATAGGCTTAATATATATATATATATATATATATATATATATATGTGTGTGTGTGTGTGTGTGTGTTTATCTCCGTACGTAGCATATAATTCATGTACATTATTAGTTACCGTCATAAAACCAAAATTTAAAATACGAAGGTGGAATGACATCTTGTCATGATGTTCACTTCAACGTTGAAGATAAATGCAGTATGTTCCTCCGGAACGTTTGTGTTTTATCTACAAATACACACCGTCTCAGAACCCAGAGGACCAACGCTAAGACATGAATTTATCTGAATATTGTCAGGACGCATTTTTGTGAAAATTTATTGCACAGCTAAAGTTAACGATTGACGACAGTTCGAAACTTTGAGGTTATGTAAGGTAAATTTAACGTTGTCAGAATCTATACAAGTGGATATGGCGCTCATAAATGTACCACTAATGTCAAAATTATTAATCTGTACTTTCTATTAAAATTACTGTATATATTAGAGCATTTGAAGGAAATTGGGTGTTATAAATTGCTTCCAGAATTTATATCTGTTACATATGCAAAACGTACATACACTGTAAATTAAACTTTGAGATATTTTAGTAGCATGTCCGGTTTAGTTTTCTTATCGGAATACGGAAAACACTGACAGTGGTTAAATCCCATGGTGAGTGCAACATCCAATTTTCTGGTATTTTGTTTTTGTGGCAATGTACCTTGAAAATTCAATTTTGTTCAGGGCTTTGTGACAAAGGGGATAAGGTACGCGTTGCAGAGAGTGGCCCTGAATCAGGTTACCCAGAATTGAAAGAAGGAAGGTTCAATGAATCATTTGGACAATTTCCGATCAGGCAAAAACACTACGAATGCAACGGACCGTTCATGTCATACCGATCCGTAACGTGACTGACTGTCCATTTTCACGTTTCGATTTCAGTTTTAAAACTGAGTAGCAACGTTTCTTAACATTCTACATGAATCGGTATTGCATAAAACATCTCAGTGTTCCACCACACAACATGTAACATCAGCCTATTATATCAGGCCCTTCTCGTTAGCGGGTTTATTTATCGACGGAAAAAATTACTGTGGTAATATTTGTGCATCGTGGTGTAGGCCCCTCGCTCTATCACGGCCTGTTCTTGCGTAGGCGCAGTTATACACAAAAGTCCGCATCTGTCGCCTGTTTCAGTACTTAGACTGTAATTTTCGTAGTTTCTAGAACTGATTATTAGTTTTGTGTTCCATGACCCTGATAACTTTCAACTGGGAACGCCGAAGACATCCCAATAAACACTAACAGTAATGTTGTTATTATATTAATTATTAATTGTACATAAAATGTAACATATTAAGTGTGTCTCTGGTATCCCTAACCTCACTTTTACCATAATATCTTAACTACGCCAAACACAGCTTCACTTTTCGCGTTTTCAAGAACGTAACCCCTGCCAACGGCGAGGGTGTGCTACAAATCAGATCTTAATAAAATTTTTGTAAAGTGTAAAGATAATAAATAAGAAGAGAGACAAAACAGTAAGATAAAAATACCTATTAAAAGCACAGCTGAAAACAAAATAAATATATTTTTACCTGTACGTATTATATATTAAGATTTCTGTCTTCTGGGTTGTTGCACCGTGTAGTCTGGTAGACGTTAACCAACGTGTGACCTCTGAAACGTCCGTAAACATCGACCAGACTACACAGCGCAACAACCCAGAAGACAGAAATCTTCATACTCACCACTGTGAAAACCTCAAATCTTACATATTATATATTACTTTGTGAAAGTTTTCAAGCCTGTAATTGTCGAAGATGTCACCCTGTGGAAATTCTCATATATGTGTCCTAAATTTATTCTACTACTTTTACGGGCGTTAAGTTCGGTGTCAAAAGCAAAGTATAGAAACGGCTCCAATACACCTCTTGCAATATCAAGGAGTAGAAATCGAACCGAATTCTGTGTTTCGGTTCGGTGACCAAGGCAGTTGATTGGATGCTACCGCTGATCTGTATTCAGTTCGAACGCGGGGTTGGCCTATGCCAGAAAAACCTGGCATCTGCGACTCTTATCCAGGAAGGAATGCGAAACCAAGGCGACGCCTGCTTGCCTGCAGGCCGATAGACTCGTCGCAGTTCGAAGAATGGCTTCACCAAACAGGCTACTTCGTCATGCGGAGGTTATGAAGTAGCACATAAGCTGCAGGCCGGGCAGAGGCCAACACGAAAACGTGGTTGGAAGGTCAATCTCAAGATTACTAGAATATAAACTTGATGAGATCACGTTTTACAGACTCGACGAAAGATGACGTAATCTGAAAGTTGGGTGGTCTGAGGATTTATATTTATTTCACAAGAGGGGAAAAAAAGAATTCGCTTTCCAAAAGACCGTCGAAACCAATTTTTCTTCCAAATATAAAAAATCTGATTTCTTCATTTCTAAACTGCGGCCTGACAACGGGAAATGTTAATAATAATAGCCCGTAACTTATTGAGTACGTACTATAAAGCACATCTTTCATGAGAGACAGCGCTTATGAAGGCGATGACGTGGCAATGAACGCAACAGCGCTGGTAAATCAAAACATTTCTATGGACAAGTAGTTTTCAATTAACATTATTTGAAGGTTCTCACAGCGGCGAGTATGATCACCCTGATGATGGAGGCAGCAAGGACCTCTGAAACGTCGGTAAACCACACTAAAAGGGACATCAACCCAGAAGGCAACAATATTCATAATTACCTAAAATTGTAGTTAGAATTGGCTGACTAGTAACATAATTTGCCCATAAAATCACTATGAAAATTTCAAGTACTCCAACAAATAATATCAGGATATGATGAGAAATAGAATGATATTTATTTATGTTCAACAAAATGTGTTAAAAATTGAAGGTCTTAAAATCAACCCTTTGAATCCTAGTGGTAAGCAAATGTCCGACTACCTGAAAAATCACCTGAATCTTTTATGTTTGTGTTTCGTAGATTCTCAATGTAAAACATCGATTATTTCCTTAAACAGCGTTAACAACTTGATCCTTGTATAGTTAAAGTCTGGTGTTTCTTTTCGGGCATAGAGTGAATTATTAAATATCACTTAGACGAACTTCGACTGAAAAGGGTTCAACTGTCATGTGCATATGATCCATAAAGTCCTATAAATTAATATCAACGAAGTTGTATTAACTAATAACTTCCAAAATCGTGCTGAAAAAGGTAGGAGTCCTCTCCGTCAAAAGTTTACTTATCAAAATTACGTTATGCCTGGACCACAACAGAGTCAACAGAAATATTGCTTCTTGAAAGTTCAGAAACTCTTAAGATCATCTCTAAGTATGTCTCTTTCCGCCTACCGCATCAGCAGATACATCTTAATTAAATTTCCAGTATTCGGGTCGCGTCTGTTTTATTATGAGACTTGTTTTTGAAGATGGCTGTCTTGTGGGTTGACTACACGGTGCAACAAACAAGAAGAGAGCTTGATTTTTATCGATAAATATAATGACCCTTCAAATGCGGACGATGAGATACAGGGGTTAACACATGATTATTAATAATATAAAACATTTGGAAATCGTCATTTTCAAATGACAAGTATATCTACAATAGTACTTAAAAACATATTTTTCTTCAAAAGCAAAACTATACATATTAAAATCATTACTTATCTTCGCTTAATTACATTAGATGTAAAACGCCAACACACACAACTGCCTGGTTTCGTTGTATAAAAACACATGTCCACAGATGAGTGAACTAACTTTTGTTTCACTGCATTGTTTCCGCAAAGTCGAGAATATAACAATTAAAATTAAGAACTACTGTTTAAGAAGACAATCACTATCATCATTTCACGTTGCTTAATTAAAGACCATGATAATATTTCATGTACTAAAATCTGAAATATGATATTCTATTGAGGTCATATTAACTGTTCTGTGATGTAGTACATACATAACAGGCCCTACCGTTAACACCACTGCCATGGCAACGCCTATAGTATTATCACACAAAGCCCAAAATCCCTTAACGTCAAACGATCACAGCCTATAAGCATTGCTTATTTCACGGACAGATGCAAATGAAACTTATATATTCAACGGTGTTAATTTATATACCGGACGAAACGCAAATTGAACATATGAGACACGAACACAGTTTAGTCGAAAATCGTAAGCACAGGCCACTGTGTAGGCACATACATAAATGGGAGGATAATATTAAAATTTTCTTAAAGGAATACGGTGTAAGGATGTAGACTGCATTATTCTGGTTCAGTACAGGTTCTACTGATGGAGTTTATAAACGCGGTAACAAATCTTAGGGTCCTATAAAAGACTAGGATTATCCTGACGAAGAATACTAAGTATTTTAAGAGAAAGGTCCCTTTGGTTAGACCGTGAAAATTAGTTCAAATTAGTCAGCCGTTTGACTTCACATTAATTAAATCTAGATATGAAGATAAAGTAGTAATCTTCTTTGTCTGGCAAATGCATAACACATATTTGGTTTCCTTTGTGTAGTTCAGTGTGTCTTTAACATTAGAGCAATTTACACAAACGCCTGGGGGGAAATATTATTTTCTACTTATAAGGTGTGACTAATTCAACCCTTCCCCGTCAGGACAAAAGATGGAGAAAATAAATGCAGGAAAACAAAGGCATGCCGTGTGAAAAGAGAAACATAGGAGAATGGGAAAGTTGATGAGAATTTCATGGTACCGAATTTAAAAGGGTAATAAAATACGTATTAAGAAATGTATCGAAATATTTTGAACTAATGTGATCCTTCCCAAGAGAACGCCAATCTAACTCCATATATCACAGTTACTTTCTTATAAGTTAAGCGTTGCTCAGCTACTCAAAATATATTGCACATTACATGGAACCCAAAGGCTTGTTATCGTGCTCACAAGGTTCCTGCACTGAGGTAGCTGAATCTCCTAGCGTCCTATTTTAGATATCCTGATTATCCTCTACTATCCTTGAGGTTTTATTTGTTTGTTTGTTTGTTTCGTGCTGTCTGCCCGTCCGAGCGTCGGTCAGCTAAACCATTAATGACAGAGTTTAAGTCCAACCGGGGTTTAAATTGTATTTCAGCGAAAAATTTTCGTGTTTCTTTCGTCTCTGTATCCCCCACCCACCAAAAAAGAAACAGTACTTTGAAATTAGTTACTAACTGTTAATTTCAAGTCCTTATCCACTTAGCATCATAATATTTCCATCACATTCAATATAATAATTTGCAGTTGGGACACCGTCGTTCAATAACCTAAGAATAAATTACCCAATCTTTGTGCTGTTCTTGTAGGAAGGGAAAGACTCTCCTCTGGTAGACAGAACCTTAGAATGCAATAGATTACGGATAATCACTCCGTTCGACCCACTTGACTGTGGAACATACCATCGATTCCAAAAGACTGAACCTTCGAACTGCTGGTTTAAAGTCCTTCTTGCATGACGTTCCAAAACTTCTGACATACGAGGAAAACTACACACATTCTTTTCGTCTTTTCATGTCAATTTACAGATAATATCTTGGGATCAGTGGACAATTTGTTGGCTTTAGTTCGACCACGCACACTGTTGCTTAGATTTTATGACTCATTTCTGGATCTGATAAAAAAAAGCTATTTCCTCCAAAGATCTGTCTCTTTTAAGCTGTTTAACGTATCCTTTCTACGTCAGTTAAGTTAAAAATAAGCTGTGAATACGTAAGGTACATTGATGTTGTACACAATTGTGACCAATCTTGACCGCGTTAACAGCGGTGTTCAGCCTGCGGAGTTTACTACCAGAAAATTAATTAATTAAAATAAAATAAATTAAGCATATGTTAATTTATGGAATTAATTATATATTTTGCAGGTGATACGTCTGCTTGCAATATGATAAATTAAGGGCAATATGGTTTGTCAGTTACATTAGGCTACATGTTAAGTTATATTTATTTTAAAACCTTGATTAATCTTAGTAAAAGCCATAATTTGGAAGGTAACGCTGAGATATTGACAAAGACTTAGGAGAAGTCTGAATTCTCGAAATTAAAGTAAACAGAAGCGAAGGAAGATTCGAAGGAGACGCAGACTCATCTTCGGCCGAGTTTGTAATTCAAACAGTGGCAGAAGAAAATCAACAAACTCATGTCTCAAAGCCAGACATAAAAAAGCAGGCACATAAACGTAAAAGTCTGACTGCTTTAAAGAAACTCGTTTTAATAAAATAATATTAACTCGGAACGACAAGTAGAATAAACAGATTTGTAAGAAGCAGAATTTTTTTTACCCAAGATGCCCTGCTGACTGCGCAGCAGTGGTGAATTATTAAATGAATGAAGTCACTGGCCAGCAGAAATATTCGCCACTGTTGTCATATTTTAATAAAAATTGTAATACGCCGACAAATTCTGGCCAAAACTCCCCAACATAAAATTTCCTGAAAATTAGTTCAACAGTTCTCGATTTGTTTTATGTGTTGACAGGCGGAATTATTTTAAAAGTTTCTCTCCAAGCACGTCAACGCGACTAAAATTACCAAACGATCACACTTTAATGTACGAAAACCCTTCAGGTAGTTCTGTCAGCTTCAAGCGTCTCACAGAAATAATTCAGGTTTATTTTACACTGGATTCGCATTGCGCAGGCTTTGATTAAGTCACCGTCTAGTCCACGTGGGATTTGTGGCAGATAAACTGCCAATGTATTCGGTTTTCCCATGATAATAATGACATTAATGCTCGATAATCATCTATCACCGCCTCTGAGGCAGAAAACAGTGTCGCCCCGTTAGTGTATTATCAAAATCTCCGGCCTCAAAGTTCAAAGTTCACCTCTGACACTGAACTTAACTGGACTCAGTAAAGATCTTTAGTCATCTGTCTATATGACTATAGATGCAAAATATATCGATTTATATTTATTGATTGATATCGTTGGAGGAGAAGACGTTAAAATGAAACGAAAAGTAGAGTCTGATGATATTAAAATGGATCTTTGTAACTGGATCTGTTGCCCTAGAATGTGTAACAGTGACAAAAGTCTTGTAACGGAACGATATGAAAAGGTTATCAGCAACAATTCGTCTTTCTATTACAATTTTGGTCACGTAAATTTTATATCGTTCTCATATGGATAAAATTCGGGAAACAAAATATGTTATTCCTAAGTAAGTTTCACAAATAAAAAAAAATACTGAACTTACATTTTAGGGTTCACACAGAAAATTTAAATATATTATTTGAAAATATGGAGTCATTATTACAGATTGAAGGTGTCTGAAAACAGAGAGTCAAATAATATTTTAACCTGACATAGATGATTAGAGGCAGGAAAAGTTGTTTAAAACGAGTCAATCAAAATATCAAATTTAAATATTTCGTTAATATATAATGAATGCAATACTTTTGTCAGCCGAAAAGTACCTTGAATTACAGAGCACTCATCTTAATAAACGTTACAAATTTGAAAAGTGAAATAAGTGTCGGGATTTGGATTAGATTCATCTGACTCACGACGGTGTAACTGGTTCTTGAGAACACGGTAATATACCTTCATATCCTACGAAAGACGGATAATTTCTTGACTGAGCGACAATTAATATCTTACGAGTGACTGGAATTTGTTTATTAGACAGCTATCAGGTTAAAATATCCAACCCATGGCAATAGGTAACAGGTAGGTCTATGTATTAAGATAAACCCAGTTCAATATAAGTAACAACAGATTGGTACGAAAGATAATTTATGTTTTTAAACGTTAGTGCAAACGTAAAGAAGTAATATGCCAAAAAAGTAGCACACTCATGAAAACTGACAATTGTGTTTGACCGAGAAAATCAATCACTGTAAAAAAAAAAATGCGAACGTAATATACTAACGCCTGCTGGAATCATCATCACCACTTATCATTGTAGTTTTTTTTTCTCTCCATAAGACGGGAGTTCGTTTTTCATCAAGTTTAGTCCCTACCTTGCAAAAGCCACAGCTGACACGAGAGACCGAACACGAAAAGACTGAAAGAAAGCGGAAAAGGAAACAGACAAAACAAAAGACGTGAATCACGGAAACTACTTTTCGAGTTGCGAGATATCGATTACGATCGAATGCCTGCTACTGTGGTATCATCACTTCTCCAGCCTCTCTCCTTGTTTTACTTTTGTTTCAGAAAACAAAAGAAGCCCAGTTACAAAACGTTTCACCCTCTTCTGTACAAAATACTTGTTCTGTACAAAAGGAAGTGTCCATTTACTTATTCCTCTTACAAGCAACGGAAACGTGTTGGTGAATATAGTTTTCCTGTTTCTTTTCAGTCATTTCCATTGTATGTCTTGAGTATAATAATCGGCAGTTCTCTGACTCACAAAGGGACTGTCGTGTGAAGTGTCTCTCTACCTCTTACACGCAGGTTAAATTGAAAAGGTGAATATAACGTAAGGAAAGAAACCGGTACGAGCGAACTTCCAGGGTAAACACATAACATCCATCCATTTCACTTAAAATTTTGACATTTTAGGCATTTTAATTTACCCATATCTTATATACGATATCATTGTCTGTAACCAGGTGAATAAAAAAATAATAACTTTGTTACAAATACTTTGTGAAGGAAAATGCAAGCAAAACCACCATTTTAATTAACTTTGAAACAATTAAAAATCTAATATCCTGTCTTTCAACCCCCAGGGTAATAAATGCCGTGAAATTACAAATTAATTCATGTTAATAAAATACTAGAGAGTAAGTGGCTGGCTGACTGAATGTAATGGACAGAATTTGCTTGAAATATAAACTGAAGAAGAATTTTTTCACCATGGAATACGAAGTTTAATAATCATGACTTGTCGCTACATACTTCAGATATGGCGAAGAGGGGAATTTTTATATATTTAAAATTAATTGAATATATACGATAAATTACTTAATATCTCCTCGTACATAACTGTTATTTTATTATAATCAGTGCGTGATTCTGATGTTTTTTTTTTCGATTTCAATGTCATTTAAAGGCATTAATTTTATATAGGAAACAAACATACTTAGAGACAAAGATGACTGTCTTATGGGAAGTTGCGCTGTATAGTCTACCTCTGATGGTAGAAGCAGTAAGCGCCTTTAAAACGTTGATCAATTTCTAAGGGACTGTACGGATTAACGTCCGAGATGACTCATCTTCATACATGCCACTGTGACAACGTTACTACATTTTTACAAAAGATGCATAGAATAAAACAAGCAACTGGCTCTCAGCGAGTTAGTGCAAAGTACACGCTACGGTAGGAATGTATTTCAAAACCAAGCGCTTAAAAAAAAGCACAAGTGAATTTTTAATATTTTATGCGGGACTGCATGTCAAAATATTCGAAGGCATTGAAAATTCGCCCTATACATGACCGCAGAAGGCTTAGAAATATGTAGCTAAACACCCCTGAAAAACTCTGAGATAACACTTTATATTCTGCGTTGAGTAAAATGAATGTTTCCTAACAGAATGTCTGTTCGAGTTCCTGGAAATTATCGTCTTTGGGGTAATCCACATTCCGCAAACTTACGTATGCTAAAATGGGGTTCCGTCAAAATGTTAAAGTATTTTCAGATATGCTCAAAACATTTTGTTTGGTACAATAAACAAATAATAACAACGAGGGGAAATTTAATTAACTACTTTTAACGTGCGAAGTGGTGAGATTTCCTAGAGGGAATGGAGTTATTAGGGAACCAGAAGTGGCTTCCAGTAAAGAGGCTTGAAGCAGCTATGCTAGACTTCAAGAAAGACGCATTTTCAGCAACGGTTTATAGCGACGAGTGAGACAAAGCTGCAAGGAAGGCGACGTTGCTATACCATCCATTTGAACTTGATTATCGTAAGCCCGAGTCAAATTCCAAGAAGTAAATTCTTGCAGTATGGAAACATCGTCCGTCGTAAATACACTGTTACTTGTTCTTAAAACGTTACAACTAAGTGGTTAGCATTCCTGCTTCGTAATAGGCAAGTTTCGGGATTAAATGTCGGCTATTCTGACTGAGATTCTTTGTGGTTTTCCTCAGTGGCTCTTCAAGAAAAATTTCGCGATAGTACCTTAAAGTATACCAGGATTGTCTTATTTCATATCCTTTTTAATTCTTCATTTATTAATCATCCAAACATTCAACGCTCTGTGTTCTCAGTTATTGACAGTGTTGTTACATAACTTATAAGAACATTATTTATATCCTCTCGTTTCAGTAATTTAATATATAATTTGTGCAAAATTTGATTCTTAAATATTTGAAATTTTGAATAAACGAAAATGAAAAGCCACTGAAATGCCAATAGCTTAAAATGCTTTAATTCCATGAAATATAATACGATTTTGAAAGCCATAAGAGAAAGCGGAAACCAGTACTAAAATTATCCAAGACTGATGTTCTTCTGTCACGACCAAACTCAGTAATTGTCTTGCTTGAATTACAAACTGTGTTCAGACAGAAAAACAGAATACACTGGAGAATGCATTTATGTTGTAGTTCCGCCCTGATAGCTTCAAAACATACATTTATAATGCAATTTTCAACAAAGAATTTTATATTGATTAATGATAATTACTTTTGCAACTGGCAAGAAAGACAACAGGTTACGATAATATATTATTCTCTAAGGGTCGCATTTATTTTTAAACAGCCTGTAAAATAACTATTCGAGACTACTTTTCCAGACAGCCTGACGTCATTAACAAAACTTGTGTAAACAAACCAGTGGTTGTAATGGATCAGACAAGGGGTAGTAAATTTCATATTCCATAAAGTCACATTAAACTCGTACACGAGATTCTACTACAAAAGTTCAACTTAACTGACTATGCTCCATAAATTTTTAAAATTTCGTGGCA
This sequence comes from Zootermopsis nevadensis, assembly GCF_977971745.1. NCBI lineage: Eukaryota > Metazoa > Arthropoda > Insecta > Blattodea > Termopsidae > Zootermopsis > Zootermopsis nevadensis. Next base: position 8,631,525 of record NW_028259139.1, on the reverse strand, counting down.
TACTGACAATGATTAATGAATAAGCTCCATTACAAATATATCACACTTCCGGTTATTATATTGCAAACGTACAAATGAGCACAGCTTTGAACAATAAAGCTAATAGTTGCTCACGTTGTCAATAAATTACCCGCCTATATGAAACGCAAAGGTTCATTAATGTGTACAGAACAGTTATCCCTTGGCCCTTAACCTGTGCAAGACACATTCAGTCTAAATCCTCAAACTCCGATTCTTTAATATTACCAGGACTTTTTCCCAAGTGGTCTTTTCCTTTTGGGTTTTATGTCCAAAATTTTATAAGCATTTATTTATCTGCATGCGTGGCACATGCCCCTTCCTTCTCATCCTCTGATTTAGACACGAAAATAAGCCGAAAAGAATGCAATGTGAACACAAAATATACCGGTTTACGAAACGTGAAAATATATTGTTCTTAATTAGCGTAAACTAATTGGTTATAGAACGAAATAGTCTTTAATTTGAAATTTAATATAAAGTAATAAACTTGCAAATCACGACGGCAAGAGATGTTAAGTGGAACTTGCGTTGTCTTTTGTTACGAAGATAAATTTAATAAAGAAGAGTATCATCTGAAGAAGGGTGGAATGACTCGAGGTCTGTTTAATATTCTCTCGTCTTATGCCATATTCAGTTTCAACTGAAGGGTATACGTAGGCCTCAGAATTAAATTATTCTATTACACTAGACCCGACTTAACTTTACATTAACAATCGAAACCAATTTATAATTATCAACACTTTTCTGTAAAGATATTTACATTCCTTAAATCTGCATTTAAAATATCAATCAGTCAAATTTCATATATCACCTTCAGGTTCTTAAGGTGGTGAGTACGAAATCGGCTCTTTTTTGTGTTGTTGCATCGTGTAGTCTGGTAGAAGCTTACCGACGTTTAACAAGTGACCTTTGTAATGAGTACTCAGAAGGCAGTCGCCTTGATATTCACCGCCATGACACTTTCAAATCTCACTTATCAAAATACTGTGATGATAATGCTTTATCCTAGAAATATTTGAGAAATATCAATACCATTACCACAGATGTAAAAATGTTTAACAGGTGGAAGGAAACAGGGGACGGGGAAGCATTTAAACCGGAAATAAATAGGTGAAACTGAAAATTTGACTTTTAGTAATAACAAAGTTAATACATGGTCAGGAAATGAGCATTCTTTAAAAATCTATTTCATGACGTCATTTCTAACTCTGAGTAAATGCAATTTTTACGGTATTCTCCTACCTTAATGATCAGCTTTCGGATAAGAAATTAATAAAGTTAGGTACCTTCATTTGACTGGAATGGTAGAGTTTAACGCAAAGACCAATATGATTAATGCATAAACATTTTCGCCAAATTGATAAATGTGAAAATTAATATAATTCTCAATTTTCCCGATGTTACTTCTGACTTTATCCCCTCTCAAAATTCCTGATTCTTACCCCATGAAAAAAATCCGTTCTACCCTCTACCGTGCACCCCTAATCACTCATTAATAAACTTCTTTATATTTCTGGATTTCCACGTCCTGACACACAATACAGTAACGTAAAATTTTCCACTTTTTCTTATACGAAAATGTTACGTGTCATCTCGTAGGCTGTCGTTGCCCTAATGACAGAAAGTAAGCACCTCTGAAACGTCGGTTAATTTATAAGAGATTACATGTTGCAGTCGTCCTCATATTCGTCAAGTGATAATCGTACTGATTAAATACGAAATTTAATCACACTCAAAGCTTATAGATCCAGAATCCTCTGCGTTATGTAGTGATTGTATATTCCTTTGTTTACGTCACTGTGCTAACCAAATCTTTCTTGGGTTCGATACTGTTGCCATGGTAACGGCTCGGACCAGTCTCAGCGTTCTGGCCGAATGCCAAGACATTTTACACAGAACCAACTCAAGATCTCGTTCAGCACTAGACAGTGAATTCTCTCCCTTGTGGTCACAACACATATACAAGCTTTTCAGTCCAAATGGAACCTTGGACAAGTGAAATATGGACATGGCATGAAATGTTTTAACTTTATAGGACAGTGGTAACAATGTATACCACCTGCTTTTACAGTCATAACTCTGCATGTCTCTCACAGTACACTTTTATTCCAAGAATAAATAACAGCATTTCCGAAAAGTCATTAAGCCGGTATTTTATTTTAAATACAACTTAGATACTACGTAACTAATAATGATAGAAAAGATTGTTATAAATAATTAGCATGTTTAGAGATATTTCAACACATATTATTTGCTACACATTGGCATTCATAGTTCAGACTTTAATACGAAATCGAGACCCTCTGAATCGTTGCTACAAAGCGATTTATAAGCTATCTTTATTAACCTGGGCTACACTATTCGTTTTGCAACATTGTACGATTTTGATGTGACTTTGAAACATTAAATTCGGTGAAGGCACCTACAGAGTCATATTTGTTACTAAGTTAATTCAGGACAATTACAGTAATGCTTTAAATCCGGCTGTGAAAGTTTCCTCCAAAGGCAGCAAAGAGAAGATCTTCATAAAATAATGTAAGGTTATATCTGTGTGAGTAATATGAACAGCACTGTACTTATTTTACACATACACGCATGCACACTTAAAAGCTAAGGACAAAATTACGCAATAAGCTTCATAATGTGTAATATGACATTGTGGATGGAGATCTATTGTCTGTTACTTAAAATAACACAAATAAAAAAAAATATTCTGTTTCGCAGACTAATTATGTTACCATCTTCAAGTAAAGTAGTACCGGTACATATTTTGTGAGGCCCGTTTGATAACGTTATCATGATTGGGCTGTGGATGTAGACTGCTGGATAATATTAAACCACTGAAGCCAAAACGTGTCTAACTAATATGCAAGAATTCAGTCCGTATCGCAAAGAAAACACCACATTTCACGATTACAAAAACTGACTGGTTTAATTTAAATAAATTATCGCTGTTTATTCTAATAATCGTACCAAACCCAAGAAACAACACGGACACAGAAAATATATAGAGTTACAATTGTGTCTTAAGAAGTTAACATGTAAAGTACAACATGAAGTTGTGATGGCGCTGACTGGATTAATCTGGCTTAGAGGAACTTCCAGTGGCGGGCTCTTATAAACACAGTAGTAACCCTGTTGGTTAGACCTGCATAAAAATAGCAAATTTCACGGGCAGATGAGAGTTTATCAGCTTCTAAAAAACTGTGTTCTACTCAGTTATTTTTAGTACATCACTCAAACACTCGCGTCTTACAAGTTCAGAGGATGATGCTTCCCACGGGGAACTGACGACAGCTGCGAAAATGAGAGCACTTTGATTTTGAATTTAGTAGGCAGAATTCCCTCGAGCAAAAGGCTTTTTATAAGCAAAATTTTCTTGGAGTTGTTCACCTTTATGTCAGCACCGCGAGTCCACTAAATTCATTTCAGTTACAATAACAATTATCTCGTAATTTAATTTAATTTTGAAAAGAACGTAACAGATTAAATTTTGAATTTTATCACATCATTTGTTTTTTGCTAGAAAAGGGTTAAAAATAAAAGCTCTACTTGTATCAACACCACACATATTATTAATCCATCGCTAGGAGAAATAATGTTTACTAATAAATGTTATCGATATAAAATGCGAGATTATTTTAATTTTTACTGCTATCTTCAGCATGATATAATGCTATTCTCGTTAATATGTCTTTCATATTCTCCGTAACGTATAAAGTCACTTTAGCTTCTGGGCCGAAGATCATATGCAAATTGCATTATTTCCTTTAAAAAATCAATGAACCTGATTACTGAGGCATTCCAAAAATATTTTTCGTAAAAATATATCTTCTAACCAAACTAATTTACATTTGTTTTCCTGATTCCAAATGTCGAACCATTATCGACTTGGGTTCTACAGTCGAAATGCAAGTTTGAGATCGATTTTGTTCTTGTGGCCAATTCAAAACACATATGCATATAAAAGTTTGTCGGTATTTATTTGCAGACCATTTCCTATTTCGGCCTGTCTATCTTTAGCATTAATTAATTTCTTATAAGCAGAAATTCTAATTTTAACGACGCTAATGTTGGTTACCGCCCAGACAATGTGACCTTGAGATTTCAACATCGCGTGCCTTAGTTTGCAACCCGCTGCACGTGCGGCTTTGCATCAGCACAGTGGGCTTGTAATTAATCACTTATAAAAGTTCGTGTAAATGGAATATTAATCTCCAAAATCGACATCCTTTCACTTCATACAGGGAGTATGTAACCTTAGTATGTGATAATGACAGGCCAGTTACCAAGATTCAGTACAAAAGAAAGATTTACAGGCACTAGCAAACAGCTAAGATGGGATTCCAACTCGCACTTATTGCTGTAACATGCTAACGATCACTGATATCTAAATGAGAGTTAAAATAGAACAGTTTTAATGATGCGACTGTAAATCTCGTTTTTTTCTTTCCAAGCATCACTAATACAAGTGAGATCTAAAATTATTACAGCACAGATAATGAAAATAACTGTATTCTGAGATTTTGCACCGTGTAGTCTCGTAGAAAATAAAATTCATGATGATTGAAGCAGTAAACACTTTTGAAACGTCGGTCAATTTCTACAACAATATACAGTATAACATTCGAAAAGGCAGTCATCATCATCAGCAAACACACATTTAGGGAATAAATATTAATGGAGATTTCCATAATAGGGCACTACATAACTTGTGATATTCGTCAAATATTATCAGGCTGATTAAATAAAGAAAAATTAAGTTCGAAGCTTATAACACTCATGAGAAATAAAATGTTTTAAAAATAAATACAAAATTTGCATTAACGTAAATAAGTGCCAAGAAAATTACATGATTTTAATTAGGTGTTGTAATCAGAGTTACAAGCAGTTTAATTGCCAACACAAAGAATTAATCGTAATTAGATATAATACACTGTATATTTGTTAGGTTGTTTAAAGAAGGTACTTCACTGATTGACACACGCATGAGCGTAATATATTTTAATAAATGGAAGATATTTAGTACCGGTGGTTAATTCAAGAATAATAGTCACAGACTATTGTGAGGAGGAAACACAAATATCTAATTCCAGAAATCGATTTATGGCGGTACGTAAAGTGGAAGAAATGACACTACCAAAAATTAACGCCAAAGTTCATCTCTTATTTATTAAACTCTTTAAAATCGAGCGACAACTACAGATATTACGTCCTTTAAAATTCAACATCTCTTCATCCTGTCAACATACTGAAATTATGGGTTTTGTATGATAAAATAAACAACGATTATTACCCTAAAAAGTGTAATGGAGACGTGATTTGTTCACTTTTGAGGCAGGAAATGAATTTTCAAATGTTATTTTAATGATCTTCGTGTTTCAAAATAGTTAATATAGCTGTAAATTACCGGTGTACTTGCGTCAAAAGTCAACCCCAATTAACCAACCTAACAACATTCCGCCATTAGCCAAATCCGGTGTCAGTTAAACCCAGTAGTTATCAGAAAATACATTTTACCTTAATTGAATTTGTAAGAGCGATAGTTGCCTTAGAGCAGAGAAAGCTGGCATAGTTACATTACACCACAAACTACAATATCAACCACAGGCCTGAAGGTATTTGAAAAAAACAAAAACATACTGCTTTGTGCGTGTGTTAGTGTGGTATTTATGTTTTCTGAGTGCCTGACGTAGAAAATCGCTTTATGGCTTTTATTTTTTTAGTACTATTTTTTTCGGAATGGTACACAATGATGGAATTTTTCCGGGTTGTTTCTCTCTGTGCTCAATGACCAGTATTTCCCTTCCCGTCAAGTCTCTATGGCTATTTTGCACATAACTGGGTGCACATGTACTCGGTAACATAGTATAACTTACCGAAACCGAAAGAGAGAGAGAGGCACTACTGTTATAAATAGGGGGACATAAAGTTGGTTTGAGGTTACAAAGGTTCCTGAAACCAAAGATGGTCTAAATAACATTTAAGAATTCAGTCCGTACCGCGAAGAAAACACTACACTTCACCATTACAAAGATCAACTGTGTTTAAGGAAATAATCCCTGTTTACGGTAAAATCCACAAGTAGACAATTAATATGGTAACAGTCAAAGGAGGTGGATTATATAATTACCACTGGGTTTTAAATGGATAATATACATTTGGAAGCGTAATATAAAACTCTGATAGAAAATTATAAAAATAAACAAAGAAGTATCTAATTTATACACGAATTATACAACACAATTTATAGAGTTTATATGAAATTTTGCATACCTCACTGACATTAATGTTAATTTATTTTAGATGTAAATATACTAATAGAGATACACACTTACTGCCTCAAAGTTCTACTCTAGCATTTCAGTGAAGTATACCACGAAACACTTCAGTTAGGGCAAACACTAACGACGTGTCGAATCACACATCAGTTCTCTTTACTGAATCAAATGAACAATACTAATTGAAGTAATCAAATATTTGTCATGAAATAATTTATCCACTGTTTAAAGACATGTTATTGACCACTTTTATCAGGAACCTAGCTATAATAACTGTAATATACCATCATCAACACACTTTAGTAATGTTGTATGTAATTACAAGTCACTAAAATAAATGAGGTTAGTAAAACGAATCATCTGATAATAGTTTTGAAGGCTTTAACACACCAAGTAGTGAACATATATAAATTTTTCGTGATTTTTTAGGGTATGAAGTCCCATTTTTTAAACCTGGATGTAATGTAGTAACTGTGAGACTGTAGAAAAGCAATTTAACTTACATAAAACAAAGGAATGAGATAGCACGACACTGCGATTTCGTCTCAGATTCTACGAGTAGTTTCTTCAATTCGTGTATTTCGTCTTCTTTCCTACATATTTTCCTCACCGACTACCGTTTTATTTCAAGTTCCACCCTCAATTTCTTTCATTTCCGCTACAGACGTAGGCAGAGGGGATAAGCGAGCAGAGGATTCTCATGGCATATTTACTTTCTATATTCGTTTAAATAAAAAGACAATTCCTTGAAAACATTATATGGTAGCATTCTGGTTCATGTTACATAAGGAAACCAGCCGTTCTGATGGAACTAGAAACCGCAACATTTACAGACTACATCGTCTTTGCCACAGTTGAGTCAATAGGGAAATCAAACAAGCAATGAGTGTTTGAGATAGAAGTTGTACGTTCGTTTCTACTGGCACAGAAAAAACACACTCGAAACTGGCGTAAATTCCTGCTCTGATGACACTCTTATAAAGTTAATGTAATAACCAGCTGTAACTCAATGACAACTAAACTGTCCTGTAGGGTGACCCAGAATATGAAGGCGTTAAAACAATTTATAGCCCAGATCAGACAGTCTCTCTTTGTAACAATTTGTCGGAACCGTGTTAAATTTGACATAAAATTTTCGTATTAATATTTCAAAATTACAGAAACACGAAAATAATTAAAGTAGATTATTATTAACTTATTTAAATATATTTTCTTAACTACACACGCTGTGTAATGTGAATTCTAAAATAAGAATGAGTTATAAATTTCAAATTAAGTAAAAATGAAGTGATCGTGGCCTGTTTCAAGTTATTACCCCTGAATTTAGCGGGAAGGTCTGAGAAAAAACTGTAAACGTCAGGCTTACAACATCTTGGTCAAGATTCGAACCCGATACCAGCAGAATATGGAAAAATAATAAATACCACTGAACCATGACGTTTTGGAAATGACAAATGGGTAGACCTAGTAAGAAAGACTGACATAAGAAACTCTCACGTTACCGGGAATAAATTTACATTTGAATACAAAGACACAGGAAACAGATTGCAAACTGCAAACATCGTTTACAGCATAAAGTACAATCAGTTTAAATGAAGACAATACGCAGACAGAATGCAAAAAAGACACGATTTATACAAGGTCACACAGAGTATTCTATTTAAAATGCAGCCTTAACTTACAACAGTATTTTATTTTTAGTTTGTAGGTGTTTTTCACGCTTTGCCATGGTCATTATTATGCAAGAATAAAAAATATTATACCATTTCTGTGGCGTATATAACTTCATAGGAATTGATGAAAAGAGCTTGGAACGGGGTTGGAAATCGATGCTTATGGCGGAGAACAAACTCATGTTCCAGAACATGCAAGGAGAAGTTTAAGCGACTGAAGATAATTGGTCATTTATAAAGTCTGTTCAAGGCACGTGGAGGAAGAAGAAGAAGAAGACAATTGCAGGTAGTTTTAATTAACAATTGTTCCTTTGTAAGGAGAAAATAAACTTAATAAAGTGAGAAGATAATTTTATAAATGAGTTATTGCAAGATCCTACTTTTATAAATAACTTGTGTCATGTTGGAAAGACTGGGTAGTGAACACGAAATATTTGTAGAGCCCGCACGTATTTATTTATGGTTAATTTAACGACGCTGTCAGCAACTCAGATAATACAGAACCTCCAGCGACAAAGTTGATATTTCATCTACGTTCATGGAAAGCCTTCATAAGTCGATACAAAGTGTAATAACTTTGGCTATTCTCAAAACTAAAACAGTTACGAGGATTTTAAATTATTAACATTAGGTTTTCTAAACTCGGAAAAAAGTGAAAGTTAAATATGGACTTTAGGTCATGCTACGTTCAGTATATCGTCGAATTATGGGGTAATTAATAAATAATTAATTTAAACATATACGTAATGAAACTGTTATGGTTTATTTTAAGGAAATGTTTTAGAAATGTCCTGAGGAAAATCGAATACACGTCAGATTGGAGGCAAAGAATCCAACCCAGTATCTCCAGAACAGAGGGCAAGGATACGTCTAATAACCACTCAATATGATCACAAAATAGTGATTACTCAATTTCAGAAGTAGCAATTTGAAAACAAGATCTTCTATGATCGGCTTCATTGCGTGGAACTTCAGTTTAAATGAAGCACCTGGAATATAATACAAAATCCTGTCATAATCCAGGAATAAGCAACAGTTTACAGTTCGTTAATGCCGCTCGTAAGAACTGAGTTCAGTAGCACGTGGAGTTCCCCAGAGCGCGGTTATTAGACGTCATAACCATCAAGGAGTCTTCAGAAAACCAAGTTCTGCTTCGTGCGAGAGTGACTCAAGTATCTGTTGTAGGTGTTTTGTTACATCAAGGTATTTAAAACCGTGTAGCGTATAAACCACTGTTTCAAAGCCAAATTTGACTCCTGAGACACGTTAACTGCCTGAAGGCATAGTACCGTTTCAGGGGTTACACCTTTTCAAGTGTTTAGGTCACAGAACAATGAAAATAAGATTAATGGTGTGTCTTAGACTGGTGTATACTGAATTTAGATAAATTGTCGTGTCTAATGGGACATTTTGGATTAATACTGACCTCACCTAACAGCAAAATTTAGTACAATTAAATATTTTCTACCGTGCGTAACGTATTATAACGTAATGCATAAAGGAAAGTTTTAAAAAATTAAAGAATTAATAAAAAATCGAGAGACAAGAAGGAAAAGGCCTGTGTGTGGGAAATTAATGCACGTTATTTAATAACATATTTTCTTTAATTATATGGACAGATTGGTTTATGTTGTTATGTGTTTTTGGTCCTGAATACAGATAAATATAAGTCGCTGAGATGTACAATCAGTAATTTAGTATAATCTATTGAATATAGAGTAGAACACTTAAATTAAAGCAGACGCCATTAAATTTCTTCTAAAACAACGTATTTACTTTAATTACCTATAACATAATTGACAAATCAGGTTGTATTATGAAGTATTCTGATAAGAGAACTACTAGGTACTAGGCTCTTTCTCCCTATCTAATTTGAAATCTGAAGTAAAACGTTGTTAGAGAATCACTACTCCAACATGTTTCGAGTTGTGATCACAGAGTAGCCAGCTATTTGATCCAGACTTCACTCGGCTTTCGACCTCATGTTTAAAGGAAACGGCAGTCCAGTATCGGAAATTCCAATAAAAATAAATTGTAGTTGTTAGACGCACTGTTTCCCGTGTTCTACTACTTTCGAATCCTCTCTGCACTGTTTCGTTACTTTCAGGACTACGTAACGTCGTGCATGAATGATAGTACTGCAGCCTTTATCGCTGTAACGTTTCAGATAAGAACTTTGACACTGTACAGAGGCTAGTCTACGCTTTGTTAGGCAATGCAATGTTATTCAACGTGCAGACAAATTACAATACGTACAGCAAAGAAAAGTTCTTTTACCTTGAGTTTCAGTCAAACCGGATATGTACGATAAGACAACACTTTTTGTTAAAACGTCTTTTTTGTTATTCACAACAAAATACCACATACAGGATGTCCCAAAAGATACAGATATTGTTCCAAGAACATGTCTTCACGTAATAATATATTTCCAATTGTTCAGAATACAGGTTTTTCAAGACGGCGAGTGCAAAGTTGGCTGTCTCTCGAGTTAATGCACCGTGTAGTCTGGTAGAAATTTACCAAAGCGCAATTGTCCCAGAAGAGAGTAAAACTCATTTTCTAAATTAATCACTAAGACTGAGTTGTTAAAGTTTTCGGTCACAATCGATACTGACAGCTGCCTCACCTCAGATACATTACTATACAGCACGAAATCCGAGATCATTAAGGTTTGTTAATGACTGTCTCATGCATATTTGAATATTTCAAAACTTCCACGTCAATAACGACCTTTTTTACTGTTTAACGGCTCCAAATTACTAAAAATTCATCTGAAATGTGACCTTTTATTACAGTAAAATAATCCATGTTCTCATTGCCTTCTGACTAAATTTATTTTGATTCAGGTTTCCTGTTTGATATCACAATTACAGTAACTTACACCATTTCCTTCAGACAACGTGAAGAATAATTTTACTGTTTGAAAAAAAGAATCCAATTATTTCCAGCCGAGATAGCTAAGTCTACTCAGTGACTATGCTACAAGTTTGACCCGGATTCCTCAATTCTGAGCAGGAAACAATTTTTCTCTTCGTCACAACGCCCAGACCTCCTCTGGGGTCCACACAGCCTCCTATCTAATGGGTCCGGAGTTCTTTTCTCAGGAGTAAAGCAACTAGGGTGTGAAGCTTACCGTTTAACTACAAAGACTGCAAAATATTAAAAAATGCGTGTAAAATGCTTCTGTTTATATCATCTGAAATTTCAGAAAGCCTCGCAACTGTGTTACTAAAAATATGTATCACGTGTAATGGTATTATGAGAACATAATTCTGTTCACGTTTAACATTTAAATTTACTTCGTGTACTTATACGAAGTTTAGGGATAACGTAGTCCGAAAGACTCACTCTGATTATAATCATTATAAAATAATTATTTAATCTACATACCAAATGAAATTTACGTAAAATAAATTGTATCTACCGACCAGTCAACACAGCGCCAAAACATCATTGATGCGTCATTTGTAATAATTTTGAAAGAGGATTTTCAAAGAAACAGAACGTCCCCAAGTAAAAGACGGGTCTGATTCCCATATTTGAAAACGTGCTTCATAAAACCACGAGTGATCACAGCAGTTGGATGCACAAGGTTTATCGAAAAGATTCTCTGAACACTTGAGCAGTGTTCAACCGAGTAACAAGATTAACCTACCTCCTATTCGAGAGGTCGAATCGACCGCACAGGTGTTTCAACGTTAAGTACAGACTACTTGTATTGCTCACATGACATTCACGCTGCTATGCGTTCAGGGGAATGCATGGACACTGCAGAACGACGATTCAAGACAAGCTTCTCAAATCTTATCGTCGATGTGATATAACAGACTAGCACCTGTGTCAAGGAATGAGAAAATAACACAAAGCGGTCTAACCCTTTGTAATGGAAACTCATCTAAATATTGTGTCTAGTTCGTACTGCGAAGAAAACACGACACTTCACGATTACAAGCTCCAAGTTGTTTCTGCTGTTTAATGAAATAATCGCTGTTTATTGTGAGAATCGGAAGTATGAAATAAGAGTTACTTACTTTTAAAGCAGGTTATACATATAGTTACCACTGAGCTTTAAACGTCTATATATATATATATATATATATATATATATATAAACTATTTATTTAACACGAATTATTTTCTATAAAAGACGAACAATAATATTCAAGCTTTATGATAAGTAATAGGTTGTGATTGTGTAGACTTGATTCAACTTGTGCGAGACAGAATTCTGGGGGTGACCATGGTTATGATTTTTCCGGTTTTATTATAAATGACGAGGAGGTTCTTGGCCCATACCAGAAATACTTACAGTTACTTTATAGAGAAGAAATTATGCTCCTGACTTGAAGCTTATGTCAATAGTCTGGAAGAACTCAGAATTCTTACTTTAAGACGATCTAGATGAGTGCACAAATTGTAAACTAACCTATGATCATATTACAACAAAAAAATCGGTGATATTATTAAGTTTAAATGGTGATCGCCATTACCCCTAGGTATAGGAACATCTTATAATATTCCCTCCTTCAGTTAACACATCCTATAAAATTTTTGTAGAGCCGAATGCATTCCACGGACCTGCAGCATAATTAACCAACATTACCTTTAGAATAAATCTTCGCGTCTTATGTAAATTTTCAAATTTCCTTATCCTTTTGCTTTATTTATTTTTTGACAGCAATTTACCCGCTCTCCCCTAACATAACGATATCCAAGTCCGTCATCCGCCAGGTATTAAATTTTAATAACGAAATATTCATCAACATTTTTGCCACATACATGGTACCTGACAAAATTCTAGCTCTATTTAGAGAAACCGCGGTCACTTCCATAAATACGTTCACGCCCTACGGTTATTGATCACGTGGGAATATTCCTACTCTATGCTGTATTGTGTGGTTGACACGGGGCAACTGTGTTACGTTGAGCTGCAAACTGTCAATGGCTGATCCCCAGGGAGGAATGCGCCCACAGTCAACAATATAAGTTATTGCCTCATACTATAATAACCGTCTCCAGTGACTTCACAGTAAATTATGGTGACACGTCTCAGAGAGCTAACAGCAAGATTAGAAGTGTATGTGATAAATAATTCCATGGAGCAGAGTCCTTATTGAGAAAACATTTGCTCAGGTAGTAAAGAATTAACCGCCTTTTAGGAAACCCAAAATTTCATTACCGCGTACACAAGGGCCCGACAGATGTCCATATTCAGGGAAAGATAAATTCAGTCTATACATTTCAAAAAAAATTATTAAAATTTCCTTTAATATTAACATTCCTATTTGTGTCTATGTCTTAGTAACTGCCTTTTCCCTTCAGGGTTTCTAAATAAAATTCTGCAAGCATTTATAATTTCTTTCATGCATGTCCCGCCCACATAATCTCCCGGATCTGACAATTATAATAATATATGCGTATTCTGCTCACAGGCAAATATTCAAACACGGTTAAAAATATATTCTTTCATCGATGTGAAATGCCAAGTTTCGTATTCATTCCCACGTGTCATAAATATTTTTATGCAGATCTTGTTTCAGTATAAACCAGTTCTAACATGGCAGAATTACTTTTTTTCTGGTTGTATTTCCTTCAATGAACACTTAAATTCCTAGCAACAAACCATAACATGCGTCTCTAGAAGGCTAAACTTTTGACGATTTCAGTATCCATCTTTTTTTTATCACGGCATAGTGTCTCTAGCTTTCGAATTGGGATAATGTCTTTCAGATATAAAGGGTATTTATGAATATGTTGAATACACAGTTGTAGACAACCGACAAGGGGCAATCCTCCAGCTTTGGAAACAAGTGGCAGACTAGCAATTCCTTACAGTTCAAATACTCGACTTACTATAATAAACATAGGTTCAAGTATCCCGTCTAAAAACAACAGTCTTAAGTTTGTAGACATTTCATTAGAACGTCCACGTGTACACGAATTGCTAGTTATAACAGTGGGACAAAGATCAGTAGATAAAATTTAAACACCGTTTAAAGGAGAATAAATTGAGATGAAAAGTGGAAAATGTACGTAATTTTCATCTCTGAACCAACATTTCTGAGAATACTTGATAATACATAGTATCCAATTCACTCGGTGTTGCTCGATTACACTTTTATTACGCGTAGCATAATCGACTGCTGGCCCAAGCGCTCGCCTCTTGTTTGCACAAAGTTAAAGAAAATTAAGTTTTTGGAACACAATTTCCTCGTCCGACTCTCTAGAAATTGATGTTACGATCCGAGGAAACATGCTCTTAAATCAACTGACCTTTGGCCCGTAATAAAATGAGTGCGAAATACTTCTGACCAGCGAAGCTTCATAACAAGGATTAAAATATTCAGTAAAGGCAGAAATAGACCAATAGACGTAACTAAAATTTATTTAGCCGACTTCAAAATTAACATTTGCACAGTTATACATTTTAAAATTTTAATCATAACAGACCAGAAAGTATCTAACAAATTAAAATACTGCATTGGTTCGCTAACGTTTGGCTGAATTTTCAATTCATAAACAACTCTAAGGGAATGTTACAATTGTCACAGTACAAAATATTTTACTTGTACATAACGGTCCGTTTTATAGTCTTCGTATGCATAATACAGACATCTGCGACACTAAATATTTGGGATTATTTTCAACAAACTAGAATATATGTGTGTAGCGTAACAATTCTGGGGAGTTAGCCAGAATTTTACCTTTGACTTTTAACAAATAAAAATTACAGCAGCCACTGAAACTAAAGTATCCATGGTAAACAAGTCTACCCGCACATTTCTCATCCACTGACGTCGGCGGGTAGAAGGGCACATAGGTCTTTATGTAAAGCGTCCCTTATCGTTGTCAAATTTTAATAAAAATTCGGATGTGTCGACGGATTTTAAGAAAACCCACCTACATCATATTTTCTTAACTACACTCTGTGTACGAACGAAAAAAAGTACGGACAGACAAACGTGTCTGTAGACGACCAGAGCGATTTAAACATTTAATTAATTAGTACGAAACAATATAATATATATAAAATGTGATAATACAAAACTTTATATTTTGCATTACATTAAGTATATTTGTGTCCGAAACTTCAAGCCTTCACGGTCAACATACGTCAACTTCTAAGTCAATATGCGCCGACAGGTTGGTTAGGTTAAACTGACGGGCTGCAATTTTCTTGCCTGAGAAGGAACACAGCAGAAGAGTTGACAAAAAATAATAAAGTCTCTGCGATAAAAATGACTGTAGTGACCGGACGCCAGACTTTACAGAGGGCCGCGTTTAGAAGCGTATTTACTAGAGCATAGGGGATTTACTTAAAAATATAATAAGGTATCAGCGGGTAACAAGGCCCGCCTAAGGAAAAGGTACATATTTTAAAAGCAACAAGTAGAAATGTGATCCATCAGAAATAATGTAAAATATAAAACAGAATAAAACATAATCTATCTGCAATCTGTAAAGTAAATATGTGCGGTTGGATCTTGGTAACTTAAGTGACATAAGTGAACACTCTCAAGGTAGTAGGTCATTTAAAGTCACAGCAACATTTCATGTTACAAACATTTTAAGTCATGTTTTTAATATTCAATTATAAACGACATTGTTTATAATATAATCGGTAGTTTAAGGATCAAATACATAAAGATTTACTCACATCTGATGAATTCTTAAAACAGAGGCAGACAAAGCTCCTTCGACTGAGCACTAATGGGAATGAACAATTCTTTCAAGCATCTCTAAAAATATACTGGAACAGGTGATTAATGTACGGGTCATTCACGTAGTAAAAAGGACAACCACCAAAATTGAGTGTTCTTTATTTATTTCCGGGCCTTATTACCCGCACGTACCTTATGCCAAGCCGTAAAGGCACTGACAGTAAAAAGAAAATAACTTTCGAAACAGCGTGGACCGAAATCAGAAGCAGTTTGTACAAACTTACCGAGGCAATCAATACAGGGACCTAGGGTATCGGAACGATCCATTGCCGGACACGGTCATGCATCATACAGCAATCCTCATGGGGCTCAAAACCTTATTACACAGAATATTGCTAGGGTAACAGATGGTCACAGCACGGAATGACACCCATCAGGGACTGACACCTACCTGTAATGGCGTGTCCGGATCTCCGCTTCGACCGATCGAACGGCATCAAACGACAAGAATGACTGAATGACCAATCATCTGCCTACATGACTCACTGGTTCATACAATTATTAACTGACAGACATATCGACCAACTCGTCAGTGATAAATTATCATCATGTCCAGGCATCTCTCAAAGAACGCACTACGAAATTACACGTATTCCAAACTGGAGTACGCCTTCCCTAAGTTGTGAATCACAAAGATACTCACTATAAAAACTGATTACAATTCATTACAATGGATTCTGCTACGTAGACGCTAACTCTTGAGCAAAATTCATTTTAAATATAAAAAATGTCACCCAAAAGTCACAGAAGAAATAAGTGTGCAACCGACAATGAGACTTCGCTACTGAATAAAAGCCCGACGAAGATTAAAATTGATTACAAATGCTGCACACAGGTAAGAAAAGTTCACATTTACATAAATTCCGCAATAGACGCTGTCTAGGTATAATTCTCCTATCAAACACAATACTGCTTCCACCAATGAATTAATGTCCACGTTCTCACGGTCGGCGTGTTCAGGTAAAAAGCCACAAAAGTTGTAAAAAAAAAGGATGATTGTATGTGTCCAATAGGCTAATGTACTAGGTTTGAAATAAGACCAACTTTCAGTGGCATTTTACAATCCTAGAAATAAATATTAAAACGGAGAACGAGAAGCCATTTACAGAGGTAAGGCAGTGAGAGAAGTGGATCTTGCAACTCAGACAGTGCGCCACCGACCGTTACGAGTGGTAAAATGCAAGTTTTACTGCCGATGACGAAACGTTAAAGTCGTAAGCTGCTAAGGGACTTAGTTTCCTCATTACATCTGGTCCCCGCTCAAAGTCGAACAACCGAATATTCGCTGCCGAGCCCATGACCCAAAAGTGGCGTTACCATTCCCCTGGAGACATTCTGCAATGATCAAGAGAGACGCACGGTATGTACGGGTAGCCACCGTCCTTACAGCAGGCGAATGGCTCGTAATACTTTATGTGGCTGTTCAACAGTACCAAAGATATGCTTCAAGCCATCCTTTACGTTCTGGCTGTGCAATGCTGGGGGTAATTCTGACAGAAGTAAAAAACACGTCCCAGAGCCAAGGATGCATCTGCAATTAACGTGTGGTTACTTATGTTATAATCGATATATTTATTACTTCGCACAGAATCTCCTTACTTTGTAACAATATTATAAAGAAAACATCGTTGCTCGTCTACTCAGAAATGTCTGAAATATTAGACGATAATTATTAATCTAGCAGTAATTAGTGTAAACATAAAACTTGGTGGTGATGTATGTGAATATTGACGTGGTTAAGAAATAAGCTAAAGGTTTGAAGTCGAAGTTATCACGGATACGCTGATGGACCTGCTTAATAACTTCAACTCGCGCTATCGTTGACGGCCACAGTTTACTCTGAAACCTGTTCGAATACGATACACACTAGTTTCAAATTTTTTATTCAAAATAAGTTTATTTATCGTCTCCTTTATTAATTTTTGTTTCCGTAGTCTGCGTTTGTCTTCGTTAATCGTGGAAACGAGAGATGGCAGTGTGAGATTTGTGATTTTAATTAAACATACTGTCTTCATCTTTAGGGTTGAAAATGGAGACAGAATGTTTCTCTGAAATGTTGGGAAATCTCAACGAGCCTTAAAAGCTGAAACACCCAAAAGAACATAATCATGAAGGAAAGGAAATTTTTGGGATATCAAACCTGAAAAATACGGGATACTTAAGTTCGCAGCGATATTTATGAAGCAACTGACAAATATTTAAATTGCACAAAAAAAAGCGAATAAGGGAATCGAAGTCAACCAGCACAATATAGAGAGCCAATTTATGGAGATATAAACACAAGAAAAAATACCTCATACGTTTATAAAAGTTATGTCATTGACGATACAAATTCTCATAAGTCTATGTTAAGAAAACTTTTACAGAACCTCGCATTTCAGACCAAACGAGTGAACGATTACTGCCTGTACTCGCGAACAGTGGGGCACAGCAAATCTAATTGGTAACGACAAAAATACAACTAAATTATGAACTTCACATTTCTGAATTCTTTTCTACGTCTACGTTGAGAGGTCTACATTCTGTAGGACTTCACAAAACCGGGGGGAACGCTCAGTAATGAGTTTCATTTGCATGTTAAATTTTCCCCATTACTTAGTGACTTATGACGTCATGACGTCAAACGACAAAGAAATCTAATAATGTGTGGTTTTTATATTCTCAGAAGAGAAACCCAAATACGAATAAAAAAAGTGTCCACAATATATACTGAAAATAAGGATGAAAGATGTTTTATTTAGCTACCCATAATATTTCTTTAAGAACTAAGAATAAAATAAAAGACAAATAAATAAACATAATATTGTTACGAAGAAATATAAAAGGATATAATTCTTCAAAAAATATTAATAAAAATGCATACATTTATTGCAACTCTTTCTTATCAATGCCCTAAGGGACTCACTAAATTTTTAATGAACAAAAGATGTGTCTATAAAAAATTTTCCTTGGCGTTCATATAACGCGTCGTATCTCTGAAGCGAAAAGTAGTAACGCTGTTTCATTATTCGGTCAGGTTACGAGTTACGATGGAATTTGATGTCCAATGTTTCTTAATACCCAACGTTCCATAAAATCGAATCTTTTCAGATGTGATCTGTAAGACACGGCACCCATCCTAACGATTGTGCTTTTTATGTCTTGTATCAACTCTTTTACAGATACAATTTTTAGCTTAATTGCGTCTAATGAAACATGTACAAATGTGCATGAAGGCGTTTTGTGAGAATACGAACATTAAAGTGAATATATCCGGTAAAAGAATTATGGCGTACGTTAATAAAATACATATTTCTGCCCCATATGTCACGACCAATAATGTTGCAACAACAAAGCTGTAGTCGTTTCTATAAGTCAACATTTATTTCTAGAGCAATATAATCAATATGTTATTATTATATGGCATATTAACTGCAAATAAAATATTATATACCTAGTTCACGCTGTTCCACAATAACGCTAGACATACGTAATGCTTAACCTAGTCTCCTTCTGCCTCTTGTTAATAAATAGGAACACCACAAAAGGCAGATTTTTCATAAACAGTATAAATTTACTGAGATTTCGCCCGTAAAATGTAAAGAATACTGTAAAACAAGTACACATTAACTTAGAGACCTCCTGAGGGTATGTTTTGTATATTTCACGTGTTCGAGAGGTTTAAAATTAATGCACAGTGCACAGCATGCTACATTAACCTTCTCCTTTCCATATAATTGTTTATGCATGAGCTCCTGAATTTTCTACAGTCCACTGACTTTCGTGGTTATTTCCTGGGTCAGAAATTAAACAGGAGACGGACAGGCTTGATGATGCAAGTAATAGCTAAATAGGTACACCGGTGTGATACCTCAGTGACATAAATGTCTGGTCTAATTCGTACAACACACAACGAATCACTTTAACACTAAAATCGGACCTATAATTAGTAAGTAAACTTATCTTACATTGTCAGGTATAAGACATAATGAGAATTGAAGGACGGCAGATTTTCTTTATAAGTGTAACTTTTATATATAAAAAAACTCATTTTAGGAAAAAATGTAAACATTATAAAATGATTCGGAAAACCAACAAACGAACAGGAAGCAAACGAGAAAGTAAGAATAATATATATAAATATATATATATATATATACAGAAATTAATAATAAAAAGAGATCCAACATTATTTATCATGAACAGGAAGTGGATTGAAAGCGAAATGCAGGCTTGAACGGAAAGAGAAGGAAACGGAAGTGGGCAAGAAATGCAATAGATTGAAATGAGCAGGATATAAAGACAACGAATAAAACACGACAGGAAAATGAGCCAGAACGTGGCGAAACCAAAGAACAGAAATCCACACCACATCTACATTAACAGAACTCTAGATCATAAGTAAAATAAAATTTCAAAGCCAGTAAAACTTTAAGATCTGATTAAATACACGTGGACAAGTGATGTATAGTGTGTGTGTGTGTGTTAACATAACATAAACATGTTTGGAACACAAAGGGAAAGATTATTACCAACAAGGCTGAAAAGCTGGTAATGTATACTTTGTTTTTAACTTGGCTTCAAAAAGGAAATATAGAGAATGTAACAAAACGACGTGGTTTGGCAAAGCTAAAACAAATATTATAAATAAATACAGAAAAATGTCTCTCGTCAAAAAGTCCGAGATAATTTGAAGCAGTATTTAAAAACACGTGCTTATTGAAAAGTCTAAAAAAAAGTAGCACGCAATAATTTAAATATTGCTTCTATTAATTAATTAAATTATATAATGCAGTTTAATGTATTGTAAATAGTGACTTAAAGAAATTATCAGCATCCACCCGTGTAAAGTGGCTTAATGAGGGAAACACCATCATCAACTCGTACAAGGTTAGGATCTTTATTTCCGTATGATATTTCGTTGCACCTTAAAGAATAAAACTTGGTACAATTTACTTCAAAACAACCCATGGCCGCCCTACGTTACAATATTGAAGGCGGTATTATGATCTCTCGCTAACGACAGAAACTTTTTCCCCCCACGAGACTAGTTAATAAAAGCGAAACACGATTTCCGTCTCCTCGCTGTTAGACCCTCCGGATCTCATCTCCCAAAAGTCAGGGTGGGTGCCTGTGTATTTATCAATCTATCAAAGTGTGTTACCGTGATGAAAAATATCCCGTTAGGTTTATGTTAGCTTTGTACATATACAATCAGCCTTAATTAATTTGCACTCATACACTCCTGTGACGGAAGAAAAGTTAATTATGCTTGTACGTTTATGCATTTTTAAGGTACTTTCTCCTTTATACACAGCATGGCTCATATAAGGTGTATAAATATATAAAAAACAAGAATTATGCATGCCTCTAGCATCCATACAAGAAACTTTCACGGGATATGTAAGCAGATAAAAGCTTAAGTTTAAAATGTTTTTGTCTAACCTCCATTTTGGTTATATTTTCATACAGTAAAATAGCTTACAATAACGTTAGCCAATACAGTAAAACATGAATATCTGAATTTTAGAAGAGAGTTGTTGTAATAAGGAAATTATTATAAATTAATTGAATTATTACAATTATTATTCAAAATTCTTCATTTTGACCATATTTTATGGTATTTAATCTTGTAAGTTTTGTCTAGTTTTTTAATTGTTTATTGTTCTTTTAGTATTAGTGAATTGAATTATTATATTACTTGGGCATATTAATTACAATATTTTCTTTTGAATTATCACTCAATAAAGGAATTGAATTGAATTATTATTATTATTATTACTAATATGATACATTTTTATATTTAGTTTCATTTGTTTGTTTTTGTGTATTTGTAATGTTTTACTTTTATTATTATTATTGAAATGAATGTAATCATTGTATTATATATTTCATTCTGTAAAGTTGTACACTGCTTGACTGTTATTGGCCTTACCTGGCTGTTGTCAAGCACTTAAATAAATTAATTGAATTGAAATTCACACAATAAAATATCGTATAATCCTATCATGTCTATTATTAGAAACTATAATTTATATTTTAAGTCTTACGTGTGTGGCATGGATATCAAATTAAGGAATACACACAGAATTTTAAGCGGTAAACCTGAAGTAAACAGACCACTTAGAAGATGTGGACGTGAATGGAAGAATGATATTAATGTGGAAATAAAAGTACGTTATGAGGCACATTAATGGATTCATACTTCCGAGGACTAATATCTCGAAGTAGTATTGCTTTCATGCGGGAATGATTATTTCCGCGTCGATAGGTCGATAAACGTTTCTTAATTTTTTAATAATATCATTCCACCTAGGCTTCCGTTTCACAAGAATTTATTTCCCTTAGAGTTAAAAAAGTGAATATTTCGTGTCATATCCTCACGATTGTAACAAAACAGGTAACTTTGGTTTTTGACATATTTATAATGTTTTATCTGAGACCGAGAAAAAGTGTACATGTTTTCGATAAAATACGAAAATTCTACTTTCATTTGTCTATGCAGCGAAGCCGTGAAGCAAACTTACTCTGAAAATGTCGGCCCCGAACTGAGAAGCATTCCCGAATTTTAAAAACAAAACCTTCATCAGCGAAGTCGTGTTCATTCAACCTCAAATATTCGCTTCGTCGCTCTGCCCCACACATTGCTTATGTAAAGGATTTTAAATAAGGTGTCCCTGTTAATCCATTCTTTCATTACTTTTGTACCATATTTAATTAAATTCGCTTCAGTGAGTCACATGTTATTAAGGAAACAAGTACTGATCCGTCAAGTACACATGCAACGAGAAAAAAAACACAATGCGGCCTGTTTCAGGGAAATAACGATGGAATAATATTTCCATAAAAAAATTAGTTAATTTATAATCACACTTGAACAATCTTCGTTTAAAGTCGAGTAAGCCAGAAATTCAATTCTATTTTTAAAATAAATACAGTTGTTAAAATCATAACGCTTCTTTGAAAAATCTGTAAAAGTGTAACTACCCTGTCATTAATAACACAATAAAAGCTTTATTCTAAACGCTCCGTTTATTTTTATGAGAAATTCCGAGAGATTTTGCGTAAACCACAGACATGAGTAAAAGCTTCGGTCCGCTCATGCGTACTACTGGTGACGACAGAACATGTTAGTAATAATTCCTAGAATTTCTGATTTTTTTAGGTGTCATGTTTATACATCTGGCTTACGTAAAAGAGTTTAAATTCAAAGGAGAATAACTTGATAAAATATCTCCGGACAACAAACAGTGTTAACTGTGGACAAAAGCTCGAAATTTCTGAGAAACATTTTCGATTCCATCATCAGAGGATTATGTAGTTCGCCGTAAAAACTTCAAGTCCTTTATGAGAATACCTTAATTTGAATAATAACTTGTTTCTATACGGCCTTAAATCTGCTGAGCGAAAAACAGTTCTTTCTTTATTACTCCATCTTTTGTCATGGGTCCTATATGTAGTTCACATCCTTTATCACAATATGGCGACAAAGTTAAAATAGGCAAAAATTAACCTACCCAATAGTAACACAATACAATTAAAAGTAAATTACTTAACCAAAATTCTTAGAACAAGTAAAAAAAAAATTAATTAGTCTTGACGAATTAAAAATGACAATTAAGCCAAAACATTTGGAAGCTGACGATTTAAAAAAATTGTATTACTAAATGAATTAATTTGTAATTGTACGTTTTAAATCTATACACAATGAAATAATAGCTTAGATAAGTTGAGGTAATTAATTTTCTGAACCAGTAGGACCATGGTGGCAGCACTAGTCCTAAGAAACAAGATTTTTACTATAAACATAAGTAAACACACTTCAGATAATGATATTAAAATGATAATACTGTGTGCGGATAAAAACTGCAGTCATGTAGCTGAGGAAAAGATTACTAACGGACCGCTTCGGAAACCGCAATGGTCCTTCGGTTGGCATAAAGACAAGTTTCTACACAAGCTGAGCTCCTCAAGAAGAATTCTCGTCATGCAGTTGGTTGATACATAATTTTAAATTTAAATTTATTTGAATTTTCAGTTCAGCTGAGTTCATTAAATTTCATTTCGTTGTTTTTGATATTTAATATGCAGACAGCCCTTAGGTGTGTGCTTTCTGATGTAGTAAGGATCCAGGGTGTTGTTAAATTTTCAATACATTATTCCAATAACCTCGATCTACGCAAATCATATTTCAACATCTATCACGAAACATAAGTAGCTATGGTAAATTATGGATCATAAACATTTAAAAAAACATCGACTACAACATCTAGTAAGTCAAAGGCAGCATCTTTCTGTTAAGTCTGAAGACATCCTCCAAGAATTTCTGTGTATGCTCAGATTAATTAGTGGCTTCATATTAAAGCTCCCCGTAAGAGTTACTTTCTGCTTGTAAACTAAGTTAATTTAGCCGTATCTTTGCTGTTACCACATACATACAAAATTGATCAAAACAGAAGCAGTTCACTTAGAACCTAAGTTACACAAAATAAAACTTGGTTGACATTAATTAAAAGTACCTCAAACCACAAAAAATGCTTTCTTAAGAAATTTGTTTACAAATTACTTATAAGAAATTTCCCGATGCTATTAAAATAAATTAATTAATAAATGTGAAAGAAAATGTGTAGTTTTTTTATTTAATTGAAACATATATGTTAAGTAAAATTATAAATAGCCTCAGACTTCGACACATTCTGTGAAACTACTTAAGCTGGTCAGACTTAAGGTTCTCACGGGGGTGAGTACGAAGATGGCTATTTTCTGTGTTGTAGCTCCGTACAGTCTGGTAGAAGAAGTTTACCGACGTTTCAGAGGTAAAGGTAACATGTGCTAGTACATTCTTATTGATAAGACTCATGCTTCCACTTAATCTAAAATGTATAACGAAGCAAAGTTATTTTAAGTTTATACACGAAGGCTAAACAAATCAGATTATGAAACTTTCTTTCACGAGTATTTAAGATAAGCACAAAAAGATGCTTCATCTGTGATACAAAGTGATCGTTAAAGCTGTCCTATGCAAACAAAACCTTTGCTATTACCGCAACGCTTTTAAGCATAAAGCTCACCTTTATAACATTTAAATATTTAGTACCTGCTTCAGAGAAAACACAATGATTCTTTATTGCAAAGATCAGTTAAGTGGTTTATGCTGTTTACAGACATAAGAGCGCTTTGTCTGAGAATGATATGAACATCGTAAATACATTACCTGACCAAAATCAAGATTTGCTGAATGTGGAACAGTGTTTTACATACACTGCTTTAAAAGGCACTGGTTAGATCAATTTTTTTAAAAAAAGGGTCGTGATATCCGCTTATGATCTACTAAATTAAGGATATCATAATGATCTCGTCTAATTTACCGCTGTATGAAACTAACAATTTTCAAGTAAACCGCCATGGTATGGACAAGTTATCTAATTATTTACACAAGTTGATAAAGTATTATCCAGTGAAAGTTATTTATTAAAATACAGGAAATTATCAATTCCCTTTGGAATAACTTCTGCCAATTTTTTTTCGGTGGTCAGGGCCAAAATATCCCTCAAAGCTTTTACCGCATACACGAGTGACTACCTTTATTTTGAACGAGTGTGTGCATATTTATTTGTTCACCGCTTGGGGGTCTTTTGTTATTATAACAATTTATTTCCGGAAGATAGTTCGTTACAATTCAAATCATTCCAAACAGTTTATCAAGGTGTTTTGATAAAGCTTTGTCAAACGAAAAGAAAATAAACAAACAAGCACCCAAACCAAACAACCAAAAACTTACAATTTTAGTTTCGTAATATTTGCTCATGTTACTGGCATAATAACAATGCTATTCATTATACAATATTTCTCGTGACAAACAAATATTATGAGCTGTTTATAAAAATTTGCATTACTATATTTTAATACGAAATCTGCTGGAAATTATTTTGCGCCGAGGACGCTAAAAGGACTGTATATAATTAAAATTCTATAAGAGCAAGAAATCGACTTTTATCTTTCTAAATCTTTGGCCGAGAAGTTTAAGTGTCCACGATTGAAAGTAAAAATAGCGGGGTGAAAATGTCGATGTCGATTTCTCGGTCTGTGGAGTCTTTTGAACTTGTAACAGAAAGATGCACCCTCCATTTTCAGGGCTAAAGATGGAGCCGGTTTCTTGCTTCGTGACTTTGGAACCAACCTAAAAGACTTAGCGTCTTCACACCCCAGAAAAGCAACAAAGACATTTTTACAGCCATATTTTCGAATGCTGCCCAGAGTATGAAAATTTGTGTGCGGCTAAATCCCTGCAAATCACCATCTACCACAATAATCACCAACATTTTCAAGTTAAACTGTGGACTGTCCCACCACGTAGTCAACACGGCTTAAAAAACTACGGGATGTGATGTCAACGGCTTGAACCATAAAATATGTATATGATGAATACTGTAGAGCTTTCTGAGTATAGAACCCAGTCAAAATGAAAAAAAATCTCTTTAAACGTCGATAATACTTACCAGTTCCACAAGGTTCAATACGTAATAGATACTAATGGTATGCGTTACACACCAATAACTCAATTATTTCACATGCTTAAATCTTTGAAGTCGAAGGTCGTGTAAATTATATTTAAAAATTCAGTCCTTACCGCAAAGAAAACACTGCACTTCACCAATCATCATGTTAACGCTGTTTATATTGAGAATCATACAAACACACAAATAAAATAAGAAGGGTTACTGGCTGTTGAAGAAGGTGGTACATATACTTACCACTAGGTTTTAAAAGTTAATACGTTCTATATATAGGCTAATTACGTCCGGAACGAATTTAAATTATATCTACATAGAAACTTTTAAGGCAAATGCCTACCACTATCTTTACAGACATTAATCACTTAATTGTGTTCAAAACACAATCGTCCGCATCATTTCTCGTGAATATTTATTTGCGTTCTTCGAAAATACAATGCCATGTCTCTTGAAATGTTCACGACAGATTCTCCATTAATCCTCACTAAAGGAATAAATTACAATCGATACTGACCTTGAAATGACGTATAAAGCCGTTTATATAAAAATATAAGAAGCACGTGTCGTATTCGATTTTCATTAATTCCTTTGAAGAGGACAGTTCATTGTGTGGCCCTTATAATGAGTGGCCTTGTGGATGAGGAAGGGTGTAGCAAACAACCGAGTTTCTGAATACAGCAAATTTGAAATTATTTCGATTTTTAGAAACAAATTTAGCTTTTAGCAGTTTTATTAAAACAACAAATAGACACGATCGGAAGTAAAAATACAATAAAATTTATTCTAATAACATTTAACAACATAAAGTGTTCATGAAAAGTAATAGCAGAAAATAATTTATGGCTTTATACAAGGCAAACGCAAACAAACAAACGAAACCAAGTTGTAACTTTTTAGACCGCGACACATGCTAATGGATTATAAATGATGGTGATGATACTGTTATTTTGAATTACAGCGAAGTGTAGACTCGACGAGCATACTTCCTCTTGTGATAAGAAATTTTGTTATAAGTCGGCGTTGCTAAACGCTTCAAGAACAGAAGATACTAAGTAAGACTTGAGGTTCTCACAGCGATGAGTATGAAGATTTCCGTCTTCTGGGTTGTTGCGCTGTGTAGTCTGGTCGATGTTAACCAACGTTTCGGAGGTCATACTGCCTCCGTCATCAGGGCGACGGAAATCTTCATACTCATCGCCCTGAAGACGGAGGCAGTATGACCTCTGAATAGTTGGTGGACATCGACCAGACTACACAGCGCAACAACCAAGAAGACGGAAATCTTCAAAAGATACTAATTTCGTTCTGAAGTAATGTTCCGCGAATGGACACATGTTCTGCTCAAGGCACTGCTATCTCTTGAGCAATGACTTACCGTTTTATTTCCAAGGTTTCGCACCCGACAGTTGAGGTACGCAGACTTTCCTATTAGGGCGGTGACGTTTCCAGGGACCGTGGTGTCGAAGTAAGGTTCGTCTCTCCCGACGGAAGACGGCGGCGGCGGGAGAGGAGAAGGTGAACCCACTGGCTCCAGCGAGTTGTACATAGCTCCCGTCCCCTGACCATTCTCAGCTCCAACATAGGTCGATCCTGGGAAACAGACGCGCACAGTGTTAATTAAGGTCTATTGATGCAGAATGTGTAAGCTGACAAAGAACGTATAACCCCAGGGTGTATTACAACACAGCGATGCCATGAAATATTGATAGATGCATATCGTTGTACTCGACAGAATTGAAACACCCCGTGATACATGGATACTCACTCTACGTTACTGGCTTGGCTATGATTTCATTTTATGATCTTTAACATCATAACCATTCTACTATATTCTGATATTAACGTGTCCAGACATAAGAAATGATAAAACAATGAAGATGTGGAAGCGGTCGTGGTTAATTTTAAGTAGTGTTTCAGCATTATCTGCAGTTATTAAGGAAAACCACGAAAAATCCTGTCTATGAGCCATAACGAACCTTCAGAATTACTAGATTACATTACGTCATTCAGTTGTCTATTTCCGAAGACGGTTTACATAAAAGACATCTGGAGGTGTACAGTCAACACTTGAAACGTCTTCTATATGAGATACATATCAATGGACAACGCTCAGCACAAGATTAGTATACACGTGTATAAACATCGTCTGTGAAAATGGAACGTTGTATTTTGGATGCAATTTAATAAACACGGGCAAAGCTCTGAAATGACATTACAGTGCATTATATTGTGATTAGAGCCTACAATTCTATTTTTATCCCTGCTTCTTCGTCTTTGTTGATCTCTAATTAAAGTGACTCAGACTAACGCAACACATGAAAAACTTTAGATTGAAGAGATATTCATTTATCATATTCGTTCCTATACGGTTTAGTAAACTCAGAGGTCAGAAAGTATGATTATTTATTTTCTGCTACAATTGTAACAACTTAAAATTCAATAATAATAATAATAATAATGGCATGAGGGTTTTTAAAATGAGACGTGAGGTAAATTACTTTCAATAGCTGACGAAAAACTTAAAAAATAGCAAACTTAGTTTCAGTCTTGATTAAAGAATCTTTTGTTTCAAAGCACTTTACCACAAAAAAGCATATATAATTCAAATAAACTAATGCTGTTTAACAAAAAATTAATATCTTTATTTAAATAACATAATATTATTTCATGTCCCATAACCCCAAATATAACTTTAGATCGAGGTTATAACATCTGTACATAGCAGGACTTCTTAACACCATGGAAACGTTCATAATACAAACCCATAAAGCCTAAAATCCCTTACAGTAAATGATCACCATCATCACAAAGGTTACAAGAACACATTCATTAATTTTATCGCATAAGCCCCAAAATCCCTTAATAACGGCAAATATTAATGAGAAACCAACAAAGTTTGTTTGGATAGATATCCAAAATACTTTACTAGTAAGGGGCCATACAAGTAGGTGTTTTGCAACCTTACCTTGAATAATATCCTTAAATTTAATGTTTTATTACATATTTATGTACGCGCTCTTGTGTTTGCCTTTAAATTGAGACATATAATGCTTCCTCCATTACCAAATATCGAAGTTACATAATCAGATGTCTGATAATGGTGCCTTTGCGAGACCATGTTGCTAAGTTATGTCTCTAAGTCATATTCCACGCGTAACGAACTGTATCTTTAAGCCGGCATTTCTCGTTTCTTTACCCACTTCATCTATAAGGGCTTTTAGAACTGCTCTTTAGGAAAACATAAGACAGCCATCTCCCTAAATATCTCTTTGCATGCACTGACAGAATATATAATAAATATATTTTACTGCAGCTCGTAGATTAATGTTCATATTCTTTACGCTGTGTTATGGAGACCATCTTACCCATCTTACAATTACTATCTTACTCGTATAAGTTATTTTAATATTTGCAGTAGACGTTTGTCTAACGAGGATTTGCTTATATTAACAAGAGCAAATAAGAAGAATTACAGAGACGCGGAAAACTTAAAAATATGGTCACTAAAAATGCTCTAATACAGAACACGCTGATATACGATCTACTACAGGTGTACCATTTAAAACGCACCCCCAAAACAATCACGTAGTACTATGGCACAAAAACAAATCTAAACCCCCTCCCCTATGTTACAGTACTTTCGAACCTTCCCCGTGGAATTCGAGTGAAAGTCACCCTGGTTGGTAGGCCGCTGGTATAATGCCCTTTGTTTGGTTAGGTTAGATTAGGTTGCTTGGTTAGGTTATGTTAGTTTAGGTTAGGTTAGGTTAAGCCGGCTACACACGTACAGGTATACCTGTCAGGTATGCCTCAACGTGTAGATCATAGAAACTGTACAGTGTGGACGCAGTAGAGAATGAGGTATACCGAACAGGCATACCTGCTCAGGCATAACTGAAAGGTATACCTGTACGTGTGTAGCCGGCTTTAGGTTAGTTTAGGTTAGGTTAGGTTAGATTAGTTTAGGTTAGGTTAATTAGTTTTGGTTAGTTTTGGTTAGGTTAGGTTAATTAGTTTTGGTTAGTTTAGGTTAGGTTAGTTTAGGTTAGGTTAGGTTAGGTTAGATTAGATTAGTTTAGGTTAGGTTAGATTAGATTAGTTTAGGTTAGGTTAGGTTAATTAGTTTTGGTTAGTTTAGGTTAGGTTTGTTTAGGTTTGGTTAGGTTAGGTTAGATTAGTTTAGGTTAGGTTTGTTTAGGTTAGGTTAGGTTAAGTTAGATTAGTTTAGGTTAGGTTAGATTAGTTTAGGTTAGGTTTGTTTAGGTTAGGTTAGTAAGGTTAGGTTAGATTAGTTTAGGTTAGGTTAGGTTACTTTAGGTTAGGATTCTCTTTCATATGAAAAACCATGCGTTTGCTCCTAGTCTTCCAACATTTCATCTCCCTTTCCCTCTTACATCAGTGTTTGTCTCTCTTATGCATTAAGTTAAGTTGAGTTTTATTGGTTTTGATATCTTTTGCTGCTAAGTAGGATTTGCGGTTGTAACGGCGGTAATTACAAAGACACCTGTCTTCTGGTTTATAGCGCCGTGTAGAAGTTTACCAACGATTCAAAGGGCCTTGCTGGCGATCATCGTCCTGAAGATGGTGGCAGCAAAGACCTTCATTTCTCCTTCTTCCTTTGTCTGTATCTCTTTCTCGTATTACTTCCCTCATACCCTCCTCCTTCTCTTTATTATATCCTCTTCTTTGCTTGTATTTAGTTCTCTATTTATCAGGTTCGCTCGATTTTTCGCTTACTTAACGGCGATATGTAACTTCAATGCAGCGAGAATGATTGGAATGACTGTGAGTGACTACAGCATGTGGAATGTGGTCGTAGTCTGTTTTATATTTCATAATTTACCTGGGGCGACTGATCAAACTTAAAAGCTGAGCCAACAGCGAGGATTCACCAGATTCGAACGAGGTATCTCCTGAATACAAGACCAAGGCTCTAAAACATTGTTAAAATTCTGCATAAAAGTTTCTAATATATTTCGCTAGAAAGATTTTTGTTATACAGTGCTGCCAATGTTTGTTATTTACGCCCCGTCCTATAAATTACTGTTCTAGGAAAGTCTTGTGTAACTTATAATGATCTGAAGGAATTTGTATGGCTTTGAATAAACAGCAAAACATTTCCCATGGGCACGTGTGACGTTTGTAAACAGAATGTTTCTTTAACGAGACAATACTCGCCATATTAATTGCACTTCCGGGATTTCTGAAGTTCACAACTAGATGGGGGGGCAGACAATCGTTCATTTTAACATGACAGTAGCTAAGCAGAATAAAGAGACTTTGTATTTATCTCGCAGAGTAGCTGAAAATTATAAAAGTTAGTAACTACGCCATGACAAAAGCACGTGTTATTTGATAAGATTACGGGTGAAGCAGATTGAGTATAAGTAGACAACATTTAACAAACTGTCATCTTTACTTTGGAGAATATTTTTACTCCACAGAAGGCACAATGAAGCTTTTGTCTTCTTTGCAAGAAGGACTAAGGGGGACTTTCTATAACATGGTACAAATGCTACAGGTCTATCCACTGAAATGCTTAAGAAATTTGGATTAAATTCAGTATTTAATTTTACGATGTGCCGTAAACTGTCCGGCGAATTTAATATTGATACGTAACTGTCCAACACAAGACCTTTGACAAAAGTCAAATCAAATGTTATTGATTTCTTAGTTCCAAAATTTATACCCTTCACCAAATATTATTACGAAAATCATGGAGAGTAATATGAGCAGTGTACTTAGCACGCATGGAAAACAATATGAATGAAATGATGTTCGGAAAGCTTGAAGGGAAGTACTACGGAAACTTATACGAAAATTAGTCGATAATATTAAAACGAATCTTAAGGCAAGAGGGTGGGATATTGTGGACTACATTCAACTGGTTCAGGACATTAACCAATGGTTTGCTTCAAAATCCATGATTCAGTGGCTCTTCATTTGTTTACAGATATTTATCTGGTCAATAAAATCTGTAAGTCTGTAATTCAAGGCATTGCTATTGCATGTCTCAGGAAACTGAGGGACCCAATGACAATTCTGTCACGACAGTCCATAGGCCAGCCGGGATTCGAATCCTGTATCTCACGAATGCATGTCCAGGGCGTCACTATCTCTTCGGGTCGCACGTCTATGGTTAATTAAGAACGTGAGGTGGAATTTTAATGATGAAAATTGTTCAAACACCATGCATAAAGATTCAGTTCCTGAGCATGATACGATCCAGGGTTTCAGTGGTATCAACTTTATCCACCTTGATTACGTTGGGAGGACCTTAGAATAGTTGGTAATAACGCACTGAGGATCTCAGAAGCAGATTATGGAGAAATCTTGAGTAGAGGAAGTTTATTTAATAACATAAAAAATTACGAAGTAGTGGAATACGTACTATTTAAAAGCTTTACAAATCAGTTTCTCAAGAAGATCCATGACGTTAGTTTACTGCAGTTTCCGGTTTTATAGAACCCGAAAGTCCATCACAAAAGCCTCTTACTGCACCCTGTCATGAGCCACTTGAATCCAGTCCAAAAATCTTCACCCTAAGATTTATATTAACATTTACCCATCTACGTCTACTTCTATCAAGTTGTCTCTTTGAAAATATTTTATGCCTCTCGCATTTATCCTGTTAATTGCATGTTCAACCCTTCTCATTACGAACGTTGAAGCAAAGCGTTAGGTCTCTCCGATTCGGGGTACCCTTGGTTCGAACACCGAACAAAAACCAATACACGCCTAAATTCTTGTAAAATTATCGGCCGATACTAATTCATATTACATTTACAAATCGTCGTGGTTGGTAAGCCTGCTTCGTAATCGGGAGGTCCCGGGTTAAAATCTCTGACCGGAGACCGGTTATCCTGACTCCGAAATTCGTGCCTTTCCCTAGTACCCCCAGAAAAAAGTCGTGACAGAAGGCTACCTTAAATTAGACCAGAAGCGATTTCTTCCACGGCCTTTCCTATTCATCATTCATTAATCAATCATTCGACGTTATACTGACAGCGTCGTTAAATAAACAATAAATAAAACTGATGCACTCTCCGACTGGGTGAAATAAGTTGAAAAATGACTTTTCATTGACCGAAGGGCGGACAACAGTGCCCAGGGGCCGACCATGTTTTCCTCGAATATGGCGGACCACTCATCACTGCTGTAATGGAATATTCAGTGACGTCAATATGGACACCATTCAGAAAACTGTCGGTGGGATATGGAAATTATTAATGACACTCCTTCTCGGATGAAGTCACTGGGCGAGATTGGAAGACAGCAGACACCAATAAAAAAAATGTGAGACCCAAGCAATACGGGTGACAAAGACAGTTATATGGGGCAGAAATGAACGAAGGGACATGGAATCAAGAAACCAATCGATGACGAGATGGAATACGAAATTTGATTATAAGAGAAGCTGGGACAAATTACAGGCCAATACCTTCTCAAGCACAAAGCGTAATAAAAGAATTCCGGCTTTGAATTAAGAATCAGAAAGATTTTGAAATATCTACCCAATATTTTATATGAATAGCTGTGATTTTTACTGTTCTCTAAAGAAAAGTTCTGTGCGACGTTTAAATAATGCCTTCTAATACAAACACAAACTACGCCCAAACATTTAGGCAGGATACTAGAACAATACTCAGATATATTCAGCTTCGTTCTAAGACATTCTGACACGCTACAGATAAATAATAACCTATTTATACAATCCTTCCTTGCGTCGTGTAGTCTGGTAAGAGTTTATTGACGTTTCAGCGTTACTTATCTTCACCACTACCCTGAAGATGGCGGCAGCAAGCACCTGTAAAACGTCTGCAAACGTCTACCAGTACATAGAGCGCAACAACACAGAAGACGAATGTTTTCAATCTTGTCGCCATCAGAACACAATATCTGGTTCTTACTTTCAACATGCTTAGTATCACTTTTAAGGATAATAGTATAATAGGTTAGATTTAGCGTGAAAGGAACCCTACAACTTCATTTTCGCGTTAAAATATAAACCAAAGTTCATTGGTGCACACAAAGCAGAGGAAATATTGGTTGTGTGTGTTTGTGTCTTACACCTATAGGAACAGTAATTACGGATTGTAAAATCCACCACACATATTTTGGATCAAGGATGGAACTCAATTCACACCCTCGGAAAAAGGATATTACGTTACATTTTGCCCAAGATGATACAAATGTCACGAGATACTACCATACGTGTAATTAGCGCGGAAAAGTTTTTGAACGTCAGAAAACCACACGTCGTCACAACCCAGAAAACGTCACTTGAGCTCTCAAGAGAGAGGAGATATTTTCTTCCGACACGTTGGTACAGTTTAATTTCTTAGTTGTGGTCTCTGGAAACACAAGTCTAGTAACAGAGGTAGGGAATGAAAGGGATGAGAGTTAGTTCAGCTGCAATTTAATTACTTAACTAAACCACTGCATCGAGAATTTTAACCCCCACTACTCTTTCCGTCATTTCCCCTCACACGCTTCTCAGCGGCCACGTCTAAAAATTCGAACTGTACCTACCTACAAGACTACACGGAGTCACTAAGCATACCACAACCGACTGATAATAAGTTTTTTAATTTTCCTTGGTACATATACAAGCTGATTTATAAATTTTAAGCCGATGACTTCATGCGAATAATAAAATTTATTTACAAATTGCAAGAAACTGTCTCCATCTTTAAAATCTTTACAGATTTTCTGGTCTAAGATACAGACGCAAAGAAAACAAATTTCTTCTCCTTCATACCACACAATTTAACTTCACTGAAGCGACTCATTTACAAGACTGAAGGGAAGCTCTAACATCACATTTACAGATGCAGAGTTGAAAGGCTTTTACATAAACAATAGACGACAACAGATCTGTCCCATGGCCATCATTATCTCCGTTACCCATGCCGGTGGCCATGATAATGATGTGGTTGTAGCATAAGTTGATAATTCGTAGAAGTAAATGTGTCCCATTAAGTTTCTAGATACTGTCATGGCGAACAACGATTCAAGCGTCTGTATTCCTTACCTTATCGACACGAAACTTGGGACTTGCTTTTATTTCTGTTTCTCTCTTTCTATTCTAGCAATTCTGCAGACAAGATTCTGTTCTGACAGAGGCAGACACTGTCATTATGCGTTCTTTGCATGATGTGCATGAAATAGACGCATACAGGGTCGATTGTCTCTGCCTGTCTCTCCATGTTTCAAATGCAGAACCGAAGGACGAATGTCTATAAAATATGCTACAGACATTATGCCATTGGATGGTAACCCGAATTCGTATTTTTATTTGTCTACAATTGGTAATACCAACATTGCAGGAGCAAACATTTTTGAGTTGGATTTGGCACTGCTTTAACATATTTTTACTCAAATAAGACATGATAATATCTTCGAAAATCAAATATAATTTATATTCCTGTAATTATTTGTATAATTTAAAACAAAGCTTTGGTAGTAATTGCATAAAAGGAATCCGATTTGACCATCGGTCACAGACACCGTACGCTACTAGACAGCCAACTTACAGTATAGTATTTATTACATTGTTTTGGATTTACGTTACTTAATACATTAGGAACATACAATTTGTGAAGCAATAAATTAAAGTGGTTTAAGTCAGATAATACATTTAAAATTAACGTGTTAATCATTTAAGTAGGTTATTTTAGAGTTACGAGGGCCAAATTCTTACCTACACACGGTTCACGATAATCTTCCTGTGTAATTAGAAGTTCCAATGCCTCTGCACATGCAGCAGATTCATTAAATCAAAGATTAAACAAACTGTTAAAATATATTTTTATATTATCTAAACGTCTAGGTTAGTTTTCTTCACACAGAATAAAGACGAAGCTACCCCTGTACTTATACATCACGTCGCAAAGACTTACAGCAAGCGCAAAAATTAATAAACATGCATTCTATACAAAACGCTCAGCTTCACCCTCCGGCCGACTTACCCGGAGTGTAAGTGGTCAGCCAGCTGAGGCAGGGAGGGGAAATTACAGCGCCTTCCCCCCCTCTTGTCCTTTCCATCGCCCCTTCACCGTATATGACGTAGCTTAGACTCGCAGATATTTTGCATCGAGTATACGCAGTGGATAATGGGCTGATGGAGTCTCAAACAGAATGTGAAGTTTAAGACGCAGAGAAAAATGTCTCCTTCTGCTGGGATAATAAATCTGGTCGTCCAATCATTAGGCAGATATGGATTGGATTATTTAGATTCTGCGTTACATTTAATGTACTCTTTGGCTTACACTACATAGAAATATTATGTAATACTATTTGTTATAAGCCGGGACTTTACTGTTAATGTAAATTAATGTTAGAAGCAGGTACAGAGCAGACTATGTCATCAGCTGTAAACAACACCCGACTTATTCTTTTGTTATAGGTTCTACAACAATTTGATTATTGAAGAGGGTTATTCATAGCAAAGACAATCACCATTATCCTTGTACGAAGAAACTAGGGAATTTCGTGTCTTATTTCCTATTCATTCCACTTGTTCAACTGTTCTTCAGTTTTCTTCCTGCCATTGTCTTTCATCATTTCCATTCTCGCAATTCTGGCTTGTAAAAGAGAATTCATCTCGCTTCGAGCCATTTCCGAAGGTCCCTTTGTAACAGCTGCTTGATCTTTAAGCAATATATCGTCAGTTCGCCCTCTCACCCTCCGTGTGAAACGCTAGTAACTTGAAGAACACTTATCAACAATTTCATCACGGTTCATGCTTCCACGGTATATGCTATCAAGGCAAACTTGGGACAAGGTATCTCATGTTATTCTGCTCAACTTTGGTCATTAGCCTATAATTCTATAAAACAAGATTGAAAATATGTACTCTTTGGAGTACACTGACATTCCACTCCATTAGGCCATTAATGCACTTATGTGATCCGAGGCGATTGTTAAGTAGGAGCGTGTTCCAGCAACTTCATGTCTTGCCATCGATGTAGAATAATGTGTTCCAACAATTGGAACCACGGTATCTCATTATTGCGCAACAATGACCCCGATCATACCAATCTAACCTAACCTAACCCAACCTAACCTAACGTAACCTAACCTAATGTAACCTAACCTAACCCGATCATGCAAACTTCCAAAGCACGCAGGAAAAACGCGAAAGACAGACAAACTAACATGGACGGACCCATAAAGTGTTGATCACTTACGCCAGAGCGAGAAGGAAACCTAAAAACGAAAATGCTTGTTATCTGAACACAAACTAGTAATGAAATATTCGTCTCCTCCTCCAATACAATTTCATCGCCGTGATGGTGGAAGCAGCAAGGACCTCCGAAACATTGGTAAACTTCTACCAGACTACACGGCGCAACAACCCAGAAGACAGTTATCTTCAAAATCACCGCCATGAAAACCTTAAATCCTACACTGATCACTCTTTCATAATACATGAAGTTCTCTGAATGTTAAATTCTGAAATGCAAGTGCGATCAGCCTAAAGTCTGAGAAGATTAAGTTGATTTTGCAATTGTGTCTAGCCACAGGCTTCCTAAGAAACTATAATTCGCAAACCCTTTCTTTGTTCTCGGAGCTAATAGAATGTAATTTTGACATGTACACTACAACTTCTTGATCAGTCTGAGTACTACCGCTACTGATGGAACTGGAATTGGATTCAGCATGCCTTCTTCACGGCCGAATGAATGCCTTCGCCCCTTCCCTGTCCAAGCGATAGAAATACTCAACATGACCTAAATACGTACAACTCAATCAGATTTCCAAGCGACTAACTTTATGTCACAGTCCAGTGGTTAGCATTCCTGCCCCATCTATTTGAGTTTAAAGGTACGAACCTTTATCTGAAGTTCTACTGTGCTCAGTTTTCTGTCGGTTTCTCGCCCCGTGAGTGTATATGAAAATAGATCACACGTCTTTTTGTCATGAATTCTTTTCGGTTCACCGTTTACTGCCATTGTGCTGTTTAATGTTACCATTATATATGTGTATATGTATTTAGATGAAGAAATGTTGTTACAAGTGAAAACGAAGATGCTAAACTATTTTCAACGGCTACAAATGACAAAAATTAAATGTGAATAATGTTTGCTAACACTCACTACAGAATCTTTTGCCTCTCGGGTTGGCACCCAAAAATCTGAACCTCAAGACAATATAAAATTATATTTGTAACTTTTGTTTTGTATGGGAGTGAAACTTGGTTTCTCATTAAGAGAAGAAGCCAGACTGACGGTTTTGAAAACTGAAGTAAAAGGAAGAAAAATGAATCTGCATATTGAGAAGCTTCACAATTTAGATTTGTTGTACTCTTCAAAAAATACTGCTCAGATGACCAAACTGAAACGCATGAGATGTGCAGGGCTGTACCATTAATGGGGGGAAATGAGAAATGCGTATAAAATTTCTGTAAAGAAGCCTAAATGAAAGAGAAAACTCATAAAATCTTGGCATAAATCACAAGATAATATTAAAAATGATCTTAAGGAAAGAGGGTAGAGAATGTGAACTGAAATGATACGAAATGAAGGGTTGTTATGAACAAGGAAATAAACCTTAGCTTTAATAAAATGCGGAATTTTACGGTCACGCCACGGTGGTCTAGTGGTTAGAACGCTGGCCTTGTAATCCTGGGGTCTCGGGTTCGATTCCCGGCGGTCCCCGAATTTATAACTTGTGTTGGGCAAGGCCGTGGTCTAGGCAACACGGAGTTTTCCTCCGTGGCATCCCAACAATTACTCCATTCACACACAGAAGAAGGCAATGGCAAACCACTTCTGGATCATCTGCCAAGAACGTATATGAACAGGTCCCAGTCCGAGAAAAGGATGGAAGGATCCTGTTCATATGGACCTGTCGTCAGACAGAACACTAAATAAAATAAATAAATAGCTCAGCGACAATCAGCTTCTGGAGAAGTAACTGTGAAAACATTTAGAACGGGTAGCTTTAAAGATCACCTTACATTAGAGCGTAAACCACTTTTTCGTTCCGTCCGTCTGGGTGGACAGACTGAGAGACGAACGTTTTTATAGAGGATCTGCAGAGTTCTGAACGCGCCCGAGAATGATTAATCTACCTTAACAGAATGGCCGATAACGGTCTGCTATAAACGTTGTCTATCTTTCAGTGTAATACGAAAGACAAGCAGACAAACACAAGGAAAGTAAAACGTAGGAAATAGTTTGGCAGTGAGAACAAAATCATTATAAAATTACTTTGGTTCTTTATGAAACGCAATAAAACAGCTTACTAAATAATTTAGTAATAATCATATTTCTAGCCGGGACAGCTGAGTCAGTATGACTAAGATATGGGGTGAACGACCAGGGTTTAATACGAGGCAGTTGAGTCTTTAATCTTTGCCATATCCTCAAAGGCTCTAAACCCCCCCACCCAGCCTCCTACCCAATGAATCCAGGGTTCATTCCTCGGGGGCGAAGCGGTCGGAGCGTAAAACTGATCACTTAGCTCCATGCAATGCCGATTTTAAAAATGTGTTAACTATAGCTCCACACCCTCACATGTGTGGAAGGCGTTTTACTTAGTTAAGAACTATATTATAGAACATACGTGCTTAATATCCATGCTATAACATTCTTACATCAAAGCGAAGCTTTATTCAACTCTGTTAATCCAATTTACTTAACATAATCACATCAAAAAGTGTCTATAAGACAGTGATAAATGTAATCTTCAACTAAGTGTCCATTTAACTTCTGACATGTAACAAGTTGGCATTATGTCAATGAAAATTATAGATTTAATATTTTCACAGACGTAAATAACTCGGGTTAATGCACCTTATTTTCACCCGCACGACAGAATATTCTATTTTGACGTTGCTGAGATAAAGCTCGACACCTACGGGTAAAATCGAATAAAGATTAAGTAAAAAGACGCAAAATTTGAGGTTCTCACAGCGGTGAGTATGAAGATTTCTGTCTTCTGGGTTGTTGTGCTGTGTAGTCTGGTCGATGTTAACCAACGTTTCGGAGATCATACTGCCTCCGTCATCAGGGCGATGAATATTCATATTGGTAAACATCTACCATACTACACGGCGCAACAACCCAGAAGATAGAAATCTTGAAGTAAAAAGACGTTTCTGAGGAAGACAGAACAAAAACAATATTAATAGTCCTTTACAAACTTATGTGCTTTAAGAGGCACATCAGTCCTAATATCCAAATACTTATTTTGCTTTTCCTGAAAAAAAGATATAACAATACACGTTTTCATACTTATGCTGCATGTGTACTTAAGTAAACTGCAACCATTTCAAACTTTTGGCTTCCCTCTTGTGTTTACAATAGACCTACGAGAGTTACAGACAAATAAATCATACCCCTTCTGACCAAGGAGGTCGCTTGTAAATGTTAGCATTGTACATTGCCTGCAGAGGGGTACAGAGAAGGCAGGGGAGTGTTGTATGAATTCAGTCTAACCTGTGTATAGCTTATGTCACAAGTCAAGGGGTATAATTTCCGAAATTTGGTACCGTCTCTCCTTGGTCAGAGAAGATATATATATATATATACAGTCATCACAACTTAACTGCATTATTGTTAACATTGTTTCATTACATGCTTCAACAAATCTTCACAATAATCAGGTCATTATGTCTTATATAACTCTCGAATTACCTCAATTAATGACCCTTTAAGTTGTTTGTATGAGTCATATAGTAACTTTGACTATTCATTTATGACCACATGAATAAACCATCAGATATGGCAATGCCACCAATTTCAATATAAAACAAATTAAGACCCTATTAAGTCTGATGAATCGTTTGGAGCCTCTATCATTTTAAAACAAAATGCAAAGGCCTTTAAAACCACGCAGAGAATATTTTTACCCCAGGAAGATAAATAAGAGTAGAAACAAATTTACAAAATGAAAATAGTTTGTGTAACCTGGAAAGACGATATCCCTTAGTATAACCAGGCGTAAATGGGTGGATAATATTAAAACAAATATTAAAGACTTTGTACCAATGTATATCCTGGATTTACTTTCTTCATGGTAGGGTCTACGGCTGGTTGTACGAACACAATCTGAGTTTCAAAAAGTCAGGAAATTTCTTGATCAACTGAGCAACTACGTACACATGAATTTTTAAGAGAGACTGTGTGTCATTCTGATAACTAGACCGGATTAGATACAGCATCACATAGGTAATTACCCAAGAGATTCCCAATGACACGTTCGATAGGCTATAATTAAATCAATGCGGACCACATAATTGTCATGACGCATTTATGAAATGCTTATCTAATATTAC
The DNA here is from genome assembly GCF_977971745.1 of Zootermopsis nevadensis. Taxonomy (NCBI): domain Eukaryota; kingdom Metazoa; phylum Arthropoda; class Insecta; order Blattodea; family Termopsidae; genus Zootermopsis; species Zootermopsis nevadensis. Next base: position 8,590,050 of record NW_028259139.1, on the reverse strand, counting down.
AATGGTAACTCGATCACTTTTCGACAAAAGAGTAATAGAAAATGGAAGGTTATGTACCATTTCCGGCTCGGGTTATGCAGGTCTGCGAGGTAAACCCGAATCAGATCATCATATGTGACATGTGTGCCCTTCTTGCGTGCATCTGGGTCAATTGCATGCGAATCGACAGGAAGTTCAGAATTTGCACACCATGAGCACGGAGGCAGCGAGACTCGACGATCATACAAATTAAAAATTTACCAAAATGAAGAACCTTCCTCAGTACTCGCCACGATCATGCAGTAAATAATTAAAACCTTGAAAGCTGCAGCTCGCCTAAATACTTAATAATTCAGCCCGTACCGCAAAGTAAACACTACACTTCACCATTAGATGGATCGAATGGATAGCGATGTTTAAGGAAATAATACCTGTTTATAATGCGATCACACGAAATACGTAATAAGACGCAAACTTATTGACTGTAAATGCGGGACATATACGTAGTTAACCATAACTATGATAAAGACCAGATTAAAAAAGCTCAAAATGTTTATACCCTAGTAATGATAATTAATGGCTTTGGTTGCATGTATGCAGATTACTTCTGAGACTGGCACCATCATTTATTGTATGCTGCAGGGAATGTTTGGATGCTGTGGCGTATAGCACGAGACAGCCGAGCATGGGGGTGTATTGATTCGCTCCTGGCTGCGATAACAACAAGTGGTGAAGAAAGATTTAACAGCCAACACACGGAAGAAACAGCTTTCATAACGACTACAAAGTGGCGACATTCTAATACCACGTCCATCTCATTAGGTTATAATACAGAAAACCAAGATTTGTGTTCGTTTGTTTTGATTCATTCTCAAAGGCCTCATTAGCGACACTTGTTATATTTAATAATTGTAATTACAATTGAGTATCTGACGTAATTACAGTATTCTGATACCTGTCATGAGAATGTAGTATGCAGCACGAATGACGTTTTATTTGTCCTTCTGAGTTCAAATGTATGGGAAAGGGAAAGATAAATGCACGAAAGGTTGTAAGGAATAAAAATTTTACGTTTAATTTAAAATTACTTTTCCACTGTTTTATGATTCCTAATTTGCATTCACAATGATATCATCAGGAATAATAGAGCATTATGCAAAAGTCAGTAATGAAACATCATTTCATACAGCGAAATGCAAATGTTCATTCCCTGAGGAATGTTAGAATAGCTTAAGCCCTTCGTTCTTTGCTTCCTTTTGGGTAGTCCGGAAGTTAATATAAATTTTATAGATGGATACGTTCGTACATGCACATGTGTTACCAAATATTTGGCTCTGTATCTAAAATAAATCCAGTAATGTGTTTAAACATTTAGTTCCAATGCAGATCAACAGGCAAACACCATCTCTCCGTTTTACGAAATTTCAATTAATGAAATGAGCGTTAATCTATCTAAATAATAAACAATGTTCGTTGGTTGGTGATCATTTTCTGTTGTTAAGGGTTTTTCGAGCTTTATGGTACAATATTATAAATGTTGCCATAGTAATACTGATAAGGGAGACTAATTATGTATACGTACTATAACGCAGCAGAGTTATTACAATCTATACAAGATTTTGATACTAACTTTTAGTGTTAAGTAAAAAATTTAAATAAAGAACGGAACGAAAATGAAATTCATATCGTTCGTAACAGAGTATATACACTTCAAAGTCAATGGAAAATATTTTTCGAAGTCCCTCACATCACAATGGGCTCAAAACCTACTCATAACTTGTCTCATATAAAATCAAGTGGGGAACAGGTTCTAAAGGGCTAGTGAATAATTAAACAGGTTGATATATATATATATATATATAATTTAGATGACGGTGTGTTGTTATAAATAAGATTATATTTTTAATATTGTCCATCGTCATTTTAAATTTGTCTCCCAAATCCGACGTTTCGGAAACTGTATATGTTTCCATCATAAGGTAGCAGGAGAATAAGATTCTTAATCACTTGGATTACTTAGACAGAAGTTTAAAAGGGATCAAGATCAAAATATGAAATGTTCCCCTGCTACCTGATTACGGAAAGATAATTAATTTTCCGAAACGTCGGAATAAAAAGTTCACTCCTATGAACAATGTAAAAAAATAATAACCACGTTACATTTGAAATATTTATGTTTTTTTATAATTAATGTATATACCTGTGTATCTTATAATAGATTTAGGTCCATTTGTCTCATTATGAAAAACAAAAAGATTCTTCGAGTTATTTTATCGTGGATAACACTGCAGTCCATTTATTTCTGTATAAGTTTTCTAAAGTGTTCTTCTAGCTGTGGGGCCAAAAAACACTTCGTCTCCTTTTCTTCTTAGTAATTCTTTTCTTTCTCTCCTCTTCAACTTCTATATTAGATTTAGTGTTGAATTTGTATTGACACTGATATCCGGAAGAAAGGGGGATGGTAGAACACGCGGAACGAATACCAGAAAGCGTATAAAAATAATTCGAATGCATCTAGAAGCACAGATGAAGTCATAAACCAGTCAGGAACACACAACTCACTGATTATTAAAATATTTCTATGATTATTTTTGATGATCCATACTTAGATTGGAGATGATCATGATAATGAGCAAACAAGAATTTGGAAGGAGCCGATGTGGTGTAGGTAAAGGAGGTATTGAAGCACTAGTCTGGAAAAGTGACTGAGGAAAGCTACGAGAATCTTTAGTCATGATAGGCGTCATTGCCGAGTTCACAGGAAGAAGGCGATAAAATTTGGTCTTCCACGAAAGAAGATTTTTTGGGGGCTAGCTCAACGACAGTTAGCTTCAAAATAACATTCATGATTACTTAAATGTTCGAGATAATAAAGACTGATGATGATATCAGAAAACTCCAGCAAACCGGATGGTAATAATGTAACATTCAATGCAAGACAAAAACTGTAACTGTATGAACAGTAATATATCACAAGTAAGGATATAAAATATTAATGAACGAAATTTAAAACTTCAAATCGTATACAGAGAGCTGTGATTGAACCTCATTATCTGTAACAAGTGTTCTTAGCAATAAAATTTGAGTTTCACGGCGAAAAAGTGATAAAATCGAGCGTACGACTGAAAGCATTAATTTCAAGTAGAAGAGTAACGTTTCGGAGACAATTTCTTCTCCTTCGCCAGTAGATAATGTGATGTTTAAATGGTTTTAGAGACCAGTCGAGGCATCACCTTCATAGGAAATCGCTGATCTGTGAAATAATTTAGTTATTTCAATAATCTTGTCTATAAAAATCTGTAAAAGTTTTAAACAAACTGACTCAGAAGGGAAATACTGATTGGTGGACGTTCAAGTTTTCTGCTAATGAGACAAGGACTATGCATTAGACATATCAAAATGTGCTCCGTATAATAATTGCCATGATCACTTTTGAACACGACAGACATTTCAAGCTTCGGAAGACAAATCACGGCAAAACGTATTAATGTTTCCTTCCGTTGTGTTCAGCTTCACGAGACTCTATTCTTCCGTTGAATCTATTGTCTTTCTTCTCTTCGGATTCCCGTTCTCTCTCCAGTTTGTTCGGCTCCAGGGCGGAGTTACACGCTTCGTCTACACCTCTCACAATTCCATCTTCTCTTTAAAATATATTCTCAGCTGCTGGAGGTACAAGGTTAGAAGACGTGATATCATTCTGTTTTCAGATGCTATTCAAATGTGGATACGGATCGTACTAACAAGAATATTGGAGTATCTAGACTTGCCTTTGGCATCTTTACATAAGAATGGCGTCTTCTTGTTTATTCAACGAATTACCAAACTTACTGTCACACACAACAATACTATTCACATAATTAACAGTACATTTATTCTACACAGTCAATATGTTTCGGCGAAATGTGGCAATCTTCAGGATAACACAAACACTTAATTATAAACCACTGTAAGAATTAGGCAAATAACGTATAATTACCAGAGAAATATGTCTATAATAAAATATTTAGTTAATACAATAAAATTATTTAAATTATATGATTTTGATATTTAAAACATGGTAGGTTCTGCTTCAAGCCAGCTATGTACGTGCCTGTACATCATTTTAATCAGGTGTACTGAGAAGAACCTAGGAAGCTGTGAGATAATTTACACGTATATAAGCACGGTACTAGACAGGTAATCTGCATAGAAATTATCGCGATAATAAGGTTATAAGAACACACGCTTACTAAAATACGTAACATAGACATACATGCAAATATGAGCTATTTAAAAACACTATTACTGCTGAAATATAAGCTGGCCATAAATCCATTATTTCTGCATACCAAAATGGAATGAATATACCATGCTGTAAGTTCTAAAATTATGGAATTGTTATTGCAAAAACCCAGAAGAACAACATAATCACATACTTTTTAATGTGTAATCATAGATTATTAATTGTGGCACTTAAATTTGATACGTAGCAAATATGACAGCGACTTCTAATTAACTTTTGGTGTCAGACAGAAGATGACCTCGTATTTCCTAGACCTATTACTATTTTGCATACATTATAGACAAACGCACGCACACAGATACACACAAAATGTTATGATTATTATTTTATACTTGATTTAAATGTATTCACATCAACAGCCACACGGTTAAATTTATGGAGAATGGAATAATTCTTAGCACAAATCGCTGGAGGGTATTAAGAGTTATCAAACAATTTTTGTTTCTGATTTACTGTACCATATACCGTCTCGTTAAACTTTGTAATATGCAGTGTAACAAACAAGTTTAATAAAAAGCGATAATTTGATAATAATTCTATTGAGACATTGACAAAAGGCATAATTACTCAAAGCAAAACAGCTTGAGGGTAGGGTAGCTCTGAAATAACCATACGTGCACTTGATAAATTATGACGAAAGCTACACATGTTTTGTTTTGCCTGGGGATTGTTATTCTTTGCCTCTTTGACTAATTAAACTGGGAAGCTAGTCTTCAGTACTTTGAATGTAGTTGACCAACCATGTTTCAGTATCCACACTACAATACAAAACCACAAACGTACGTATCTTCCCATAAATGGTCTCTTGGGCGGTTCAAAAATATTGAAGCAAACAATAACAGGGGAGTGCCTGATAAACTTTGCGAATTTTAATTAAGAAAATCCACATTAACAAGTCCGTATTAATGGATTGGTTTCAATAAGCTATATAAGCATTAAAGAAAATTTCAAATGAGATAAAACAGAAATTGAAATAGTTTAAAGATACAATTTATTTCTGGTAATTAAATAGCTGCATGCAGCAAACTGCTTCACTTACGTAGCACTACAAACTTTCAGTGATGTTTAGCCGTGTTACAATAATTAACGTCGCAGAAGGTACATAACTGAGTTACTTTAGAAATTAAGTGGGGTAATATGGAGTACTGCTGGTAAAGTTGGAATACCGACTCGTGGAAATGCCATACGTATGTTACCACTTGTGGAAAATCATTAAACTACATGGCACTGGCTTCCAAACAATGAGATATTCGCCATTTTTTTCTCAAGACGGACCTCGTTTTGTGCAACTGTTGGAAAACACATTTTATCAAACGATGCACAAATGTCACAGTTATTCCCAATGGAAAACATTTTTAATTCAACTGTTTTAAGATTCAAACCGCAGTTTTAAAAATTATCCCATAGCCAAGAATGGAATACAAGTAGTACCAACTTTTGAACGCGTACACTATTTGAGTCAATGCGAGTTCTTATTAAAATGTAATTTAGAAGGCTATGGTAGACCAACATATTATTATATGTTCTATTTTAATAAGCATAACATTCATATTAATGCTCCACTGCAGTATTATCTGCTCAAAACCCGTATTTAGTGAATTTAAGCGTACTCAGTATAATCTAGACAAACGATATTATTGTTTAGTAAAACAACAGTACAGAGCCACCATCGGTCCTAGGCTCAACAATAATATTTTTATACAAATCCGTAACCATAAAGGTAGGATTACACATTAACGATCGGTTAAATTAAATTGGGCTTCCTTATTCCCGCTGTAACAATTTTAATTGGGGCAAAGTAAACTGAGGTTAAAGATTAAGTAACTGATTACTAAGCCCGAAACATTAACAAATGTTTCTTATAACAGCGTAAGCACGGCTGTCTGACAAGATTAGAACGTTACAGAATTACAGTGCAACTGTTCCATTCGCGGGATTGTGTCTTTCCGCTTCTGTTGTGTACACGACTACTTTATACACTTTTATACCTAGTCAAATGTTATGACATCGCAAACACGTGTAATGAATGCTACACCGCCAATATGTCTTTCATAAATCAACTATAAAAATACTGCATTTACCACAACGACTCATAGAGATTAGTTCGCGAACACCACTGAGAATGGCAAATGTTTCTGGGGGATTTGCCAACACAAACTAGGTGCGACGGAGGGCTATTTTTTGAATGAAATATCAAGAAAAATCAAAAATAGATGTATACATCTTTCATTATAGAACGTGTCTATAGGAAGAATGTTATTTTTTGTAGCATGTTACCGTTCAATGTTTGGGGTACGACTGGCTTATAAAAAAAATATTTTCAAGAAATAAAACATTTATAGAATATCATTAAAAATTCTGTATATTACATAAAGTACCACGGGTGATGGACGTCGATAAATTTCTACCAGACAACACGGTGCTAAAATCCAGAAGACAGCCATTTTGTATTCACCGCCGTGAAAACCTCAAATCCTGATAGACAATAACGAAATAAATAAAACACGGAAGGGAGACCAAAGAGTAAGTTAATGAAAGTTGGAGAAAGATATGAAGAAAAACAACAAATGAAAGATGTAAGGAATGAAATGCGTAATTCCTGAGGTTTATTGAAATGCTTTGAATTCTCTAACTAAATGACAGAGGCACGTGAACGAAGTTTCCAGCGGTATGAATAATAAAAGTACATCACAGGCACGGGGAAAGCCTCAGGGGTTTGGGGGAACACGGGAATTTTAATAGAGTTCAGTAAAGGAACAAACATCGATTTACACATAATATCCATATTCTGCAGTAATCTCGAGAGAAACTCTCTTAAGCGTTAACGTGTTGAAAGGCAAACGAGAATAAAGTACTATAATACATAAAAAAAAACATATACACAATTTTCGAGGTGGAATTCTCTCTAGTACACTGACTGTCCGCTAGATTTCAGCACACATTATTTAATAAATACCGTACGTCGACAGTCCTTGTAATACTTAAAGATAGTAAATTTAAAAAAATGTATATATAAATATAGCAGTCGTCAGCAAATTGCAAGCTTCAAGGTCACAATAAGAACGTGAAACGTTAAAACACGAAAATCGAAGCCCAGGCGAGTGAAGACATGAACTAGAAGCAGTAGGCGCTGAAGTCCTTCAATGACCTTGAAGCACAAAGTTTCGTGACGGCTACTATACTCTGTGAAGTCAGTATGCTGCAAATCTCCTTTCATTCTAGCCAATCCAAGATCAGCAGTGCCACGCGAAAATCGGTGTTAGAAAACTCCAAGCACGTTTTACTACTAGTGTGGTCAGATAACGTAAACACAAAAACAAAGTTAATTATAATACAAACGTTCACAGATTTAATATTAAAAGTAGGGAAATAGTGCCGAAAATTTCCTTAAATTGTAGAGCAAAGTATAGAAAATGAGAAATATTAAATTATCTGCCAACATAGTAGGAGACGAAACGACTGAGAACAAATTGCTTATCGAAACGGCAGAAATAAGAAGTCTAGAAAAATTTACTGTGCGCTGTCACAGCACGTACACAGTTTGTTACGTGCAACAATCACACAGCAACGTCGCCATCACAACTTCCAGTTCACGTCGTTCTGTTGGATCCCTGAGAGGCGCACTGGCAGAAATCCCTTAGGGTCAGTCTAGCTCAAGGGTCAAGCCGCACTAACCGAGTACCAACACTCGCTAATCCAAGCCTCTGATTCCCAATTAATGTTTCACAAGTTCGTTGTGAACAGACCACAGAGCTGTGAACACAATACACGTACACATATTAGAGCCAGTAATTTCTGAAAGCGTTAACTGTGTCGTCAAGGTCTACGAAAGACAGGAGAACGTCGCGCTTGGTTAATTAAAAAAACAAGTACTCCTGACTTAAAATACTGAGTTGCCTCTATCATCGGATGAAAGAAAATTTTTTAATAAATTAGAATTGTAAATTATTTACGTAAAAGTATCAGTTATTAAAATCAGCGTAGTTTTAACTTGTTACAAATAAAATACGTTAAAGGCATAATAATTTTTTGTGTGTGTCAACGGTCCCAAAATATCATCACAAATCTTATTAAAACTCACGGGGTTGAATTACTAGATGAATCCAGTCAGAGTCTAAATTTACCAGCATTTTATAAAACACAGAGTTATCACGGCCAATAAATTCGATAAACTTACCAGACTTTATTCGTAGACTTGACTCTTGTCTGTATTGTGAGGGGATAACTTAACGTTTCTCTCAGGGTTAAATTATATTTTCGGTTGGAAACACTTTTATTATATATATGTTTTTATCTGCTAGCATTGTATATAATTTGTTCGGTTTGTGAGTAAAATTTTACCTTCCTATTTTAAAGAACATTGAATACCAACCTCCATACGATATCAATGCGCACGACGTTTCAGTGCGAAGCACGAAACACGTTTTCTGCCACCGAGTGATTTAGCTGTGGAATTTCACAACAGTGACTGTCATTTTAAAAGAAAATTATTAATAAATATGTACATGATATTCGTCGCTTCCGGTATACAATATTATAAGCGATACATTTTGTTATTGCTAAAGATACAAACGATCTAATTAGAGGAAATAAATTGACCTGGTAACTTTGCTTTACAAAATATAATAATAATAATTCAATACAGAAGAGGCCCAACACATTTCTCTTCGTCAGATTACCATAACTGAAGACAAAGTCTCCATATGTACGGCCTGATTCAAGGCCAAGAGCAAAATTACATTAACGGAGCGATTACAGGATGTAATTTTGTTAGGTCTGATGTCGACCTACATCTAGAAGTCTGAACGTAACAACAAATCGTTTAAACAGAAAGTCACGTAGTCATGTCGTAAATATGTTTTTGTGAAGCTTTTAATTTAGCCTTAATATTGTACCACTTACACACAAAAAAGTATATGAAGCTCTTCAAAGTCTGATAGAAATATTTACACTGATTCTGGACATACGTTAACGGTTGAGTGCATTTTATGTTCAAAATACTTAATAAAACACATTTCATCTCAGTCGACGTTCATGTTGGTCATCTGCATACAAGGCTGACGTCGTTTGGACTTAAAAGTAAGTACTGACGTTTCGGAGGAATGACTGTCTCCATCTTCAGGACTGATGAAGGTAGAATTTTTATCGGAAACGTTTGAAGTAAAATTGTATGAAGTATTTTGATTATGCATTCGAAAGCAAAGGGGATAAGTGATGGAAATATTCTGCCAAAACAATTGGGTTCAGGTAACGCAAATCATGCAAAACCGTAATAAATGAGAGACGTATTTGTATCTTCCACTAATACCTGAAACGAATCTCGCCTTCCAAAAAAGGTTCAGTATTATAGCCACTATTAATCTCAAAAATACAAAACGTTGTGTGACAGACGAATTACTTAGAATGCGCACGTTTAACCCTCTGACGCCAAAAGAGAGATTTAGGAAGGGTAGAATGAGAGTAAGGCAAAGATAAATTTCGTGGGGAAGAACTGAGAGACATTTTATTTCTGGGTTGGGGCGAGAGGAGAAAAACATCTTAAAGTTATAAGGTTCACGGACAATGCCCGCTTATCCTTCTAGTGAGGGTTAAGTATGAATAAATATGTTAGGGTGATAACTAGTGACAAAATTTTGATTTGCTTGTTAGTGGATTTTTAAATTATGACTTGATGCCGAAGCTCATCTAAAATATATAAACCTTCAGTTCGTACGGCAAACAAAACACAGCTCATAACCATTACAAAGATCAGTGATTAATAATTTTTAAATAAATAATCACTGTTTACTCTAAGGACCAAATTACACCGATAAATATGCTCTATCGGAGAAATACGTAACTGATTATTAAATCGGGTGGTATGTAACAGTGACCACTTAGCTTTGAACGATTAACTTAATTCAGTGGAAACTCTAAATATCGTATAAAGCAAAAGCATTGCGTATATTTGTTATCGAGTATCGATTCTCGAAGCTCGTGGTTATCGACGTGACCATCAAGCTTCAGACATTTCGTCGAAACCCTCATTCGCCCAACCACGAAGCTAAACCATATTAATAATAATAATTCACGTCAGGACGTTTGTGCACTGGACTGTGTAATTCGAACACAAAAGTACGAAGGGACGACACTAAATATGAAGGCAAAGTTCTTAGTAGTTACTTCGTTTTTTTTTAAAGTTTCTGTTAAGTTTTAGGTGGTATTATCTTGGAAACACACACGAGAACTCACTCGATGTATATTACTTCCATCAAAAACTGTTAGCACCCCACTGATGTTCATCTAGCTGTAAAGAAATTTCCATAATCGCTGAGAAATAAACTTCTCTGTTTACTCTTCGAGCTATTGAAAATTTAAAGAATTTTACGAGATACCTTGAGATAATTCCTTCTCTTCTTCCTCATTTTTTCTCCTGAATTGTTTTTAATTCCTCGGTTTTTTACGTTCATATTCTAGTAATTATGTTTTTAACACTGACTTTATTCTTCCACTTTTCTTCATGTACTCAATATTTTTCTATTACGTTATCCTTTCCTCTTTAATTTCTCCCGCTTTATCTCTTTCTTCTATATCTTCATTTATGGCGGTAGGCAGTCATTCGACAGGCGGTGGCAGCCCGAACATGTCCTTAACCTGTCGACCATAAATCCGATGAATAAGAGTTCTGTTTCTGTAATCATTTTATTACATTATGAATAAATTAACCACGCCCACATTTAATCTACGAAGACTGGAAACAATAGCATATTGCTCACAATGATTTATTAGCCTGTCGATAAGGGCTCTGCTAAACGGGTGCCATATTTAACAAAAAAATTCCAGAAAGGTCTAAGAATGGAAATTTTATATTTTGGTGTGGTTATGCCCTAATGACTCGGTACCCAGAGCCTCGTTTGCGAGGGTAGGAAGTAAAAATTGTTTATGATACCGCGTTCAGCCCTCAGAAACTGATGGATGTCTAAATAATATTTAAAAATTCAGTCTTTATAGCAAAGAAAACATACACTTTAACAATACAAAGTGAATTGGTTGATACTGTTTAAGGATATGATCGTTGATTAATCAGAGGATCATATAAATCCCATAAATACAAAATTAGAAGCAAGTTATACCTCTGGGCTTAAAGACACTAACCCTTACATCGCAAATAACCGAGGGCAGCTCTTAAAGAGATTTTTTGACGATTGGGATCTGAAAAAGTCAATAAGTGGCGAACTTCTTAAGTGCTAGATAATTATGATGCCAAACGAGTTCAAGTAATTAAAACATAATTTTCACATATAGACGCATAATAATTCAATACTTTCATCTATTAAAGATCATACCTTCCCGATTATCGTATATCAAACCCGGGTACATTTTTATCCATCCAAGTCGATAAATTAACAGATTATCTTCAGTATAACAACAAGAAAAGTTAGTCGATTCATAAGTTTATATTAGTGCTGTATCAACTGAAGAATTTATTTAACTAAGTTGAGGGGGAAAGACACCTGAGGTAATTATTACTCAAGGAACGACTGAGAAAAATCACTACCATCGTTGAATTAAGTGTCATAGTCGAGATTCGAGGCAGGTAACTCGTGAATTAAAGTCAAATGCTTTAGAACCAAGACATCCTTGTCTGATTTAAAGTGCCTATAGTTCGAGCCATTTTACTGCCAGCGTCACTTCATGCATTATGATTGATTCTTCCGTCTATGATGACGGTAGAATAAATATTATGTCTGAAACAAAACACTTTTCTGGGCAGAAATGTCTCAGTTGCTGTCAAACATAGACACACGGCCAGAAGGTGAACGACAGAATTTGTGATCACTCAGCACTTCATAGAAACAGGTCAATTTATCTCCCAGGCTTATGAGGTTATTGTCTACCACATCTGGCACAGAACTGCTCTTTTAGGCTGTGATAATGCCAACCGCTGAAACAGGCATACCACAAGACCTACACAATATCCCTGTGACCTCGTTTGAAACCTGTGACAAAGTGAGTTCAGCTCCGAAATGACGAGCGACAAATCTGGTGCCTTCCAGTACAATTTATACAGCATACTGATTAATAAACAGTACACATAAGAACAGCAAGTTCCAAAAGTTTATTATGCATAATTTCCTTTACTTTTTTTTATCTATGTAAAACGAGCAGTATGACCTACAAATCAATAATTTCGCGTACAACGTAATTACACGGGCGAAATTTCAATCACTCTAATTATGGATGTAGGAAGAACCTCTAAAACATCGATAAACTTTATCAGACTACATAGCTCAAAAACCCATAAGATAGCCTTTTTCTTCAACTTAGAATATGTTTCTACCCATAATGTCCCTTGGTAGATTGTTAGACATTCTCAAAAAATTTCTCTCTGACGCCAAATAAAAAGAAACGAATATTGTATTTAGATTTCGTTTCGCTTGCAACAAAGTACATAGAACGTAAAATACACTTAGACATTAAATTGAAATCTTTTAAGTACATAGACACCATAAATTCTAAGCACTCTCTACGGCAGAGACATGATAATGTACACCAAAGGCTTTAACATTCAATAAATGTATTCTCTCTCCATTTCAGAACTTATATTTATAGCCACATATAATTCTTAGAATAAACAGCGATAATTTCCCTAAAGAGCATTAACCAAGCGGTATTTGTAGTGGAGACATTTTTTTCCCTTGAGCTAGAGGCAGAATTTTTAAATATTAATTGGACAAAATTTATGTCTGAGAGGGTTAAACATTTACAGATACGTAATAATGATGTCAGTAAACTGGGAATATACCGTCTCTTTTTTATCCAGTTCTCCACTAGCAATATGTTGGTCGCATTTTATGATTGCGACACTAGATATATCCTAAAAATTAAAATATTTTAAATATAAATCGAGGAATGTGACACTATTCTGGTACGTAACAACTGCAATGGTAAATGACAAGAACTTAGTGAACAAAATACTCAAAGGAATAAAATATGTAAAAAAAACAAAACAATACTCATAAAGATGCAGATGACTGCACAGTCTCTTTTATAGTTCAAATATAAAGAAAGTTGTTTCAAATTTATTTGGATATATGTCTCGCATGTTTCCTAAAAGAAACTTTTTATCATTCCGGATACTTCAGTGTAATATATATATGGACACATAATGCAGTAAACTGAGCAGTAAAAACGTAGTTATGGCAAGTTTCAGTCCCCAGAAAAAACGAAGACCCAGATGCTTAGAGTTTTATTGTCAAAAAAATGTGTAAAAGCTTTGCCATTTTTGAATTATTTGACAAGACCCAAGAAGAAAACGTTCAACTTTGTACAACAACAGACGTGGATTGCCGATGCACACAGACCTCGAATTTTAACAACAATAATTATTCTTGTTAGTACATGAGAAGAAAGAAATAAGACGTGAAAAAAATTGTAATTTTAGATAAAATATCGGAGGAAATAATAAGTGTTTCCATATTTTTGTTTTAGAATGTCTTTGAATGTATTAAGGGAAAAAAAACGGTCAAGGGAAGTTATTCGGAGGCTTGAGACCATAAATATTATCGGATTCCGGACCAATTAATTCTTCTGCAGCTGCCTGTAAAGCGTACAGACAGGTAGAAAAAATTTACAGTCATTTAAAGAGTCCCTGTGCACAACCGCATACACGAAAAACAAAGGGACAGTAGGTTTATTCTGTTGGAAAATATATTCACGTGAATTTCAACTGCAATAAAGCCGTTTCCGGGTTATGGTCAAAATACTATATGGTCTCTCCATCCATTCAGTGAGGTTGTGACAATATGACGCAGATCTGTCCCACACATAATCGATGTATCAATTTTATAATTTTGTCGCTGTGAACTACACGCAAGTCGCATTGTTTCATTAACCACTGTTTTTTAACCGAGCTCTACGCAAATATTCCTTCTCAATAATTCGACAGAAACGTGACTGATATTGACAAACCAGATAACACACATAATCGTAAAATCCCACCACGAAACCAACAGGTTTGGCGGCTTGCTACCTACAACACAAGATAACAAGTACAGTCCACAGATCAGGAGAAAATCCCTGCTAGGAATTCGATATACGCGCATGCGCAAGATTTCGCGGTGAGTGACGACCGATCCTAAAAGCATTCGTTCCACAACCACTGAACGAACAACAGACGACAGGCTTTCATGTGTTTTAATGGGTTCAGCTTTAAGATTACCTCACAGCGGCACAGCGATTTAATCTAGAATATTATCGCAACACCCACAGAACACATTAGAGGTGCACTCACTACACGCTACTCTTAACTGCTTGATGTTTTCAGTCTTGTAGTAGCCTTAAACTCTGACGTACAGGATCGTGTAATAAGGAACGACAGGTAGAAATGTGTTGAGGCATTGGTTCAGTTCACAGAATAGAAAGCGCTTCATCGCTCTGACACAACTGTCCTATGCGTTTGCTTCTGTTACAATGAATTCATAACAACCTTCCGATAGCTGAAATATAGTAATCTGATCTAATACTGACTTAGGAGAAATATGTGTCCGTTACTGTGGGAAACAAAACTGAACTGAGTAGTACAGCCTGTCTATAACAGAGGGAGTTTGTTGGCTGGTTTTTTTTAAAGTTCATTACTTAAAACAGTACTTGATAACTTGTAGTTTGCAGACTGCTGCCATTTGCAGGGGTGTTGGAATGAATCAACAGTAAAAATAACCATATATATACATTGTATATATGCTATTCTTAAAGCGAGTAACTCTGTTGCTTCAAAAACAGCTTACATTAACTGAAAAATTTACATAGTTATGTAACGGGAATAAAAACTCTAAATAGTTATTTCATAGAATACCTAGTTATCTTACGAAGAAATTATTAGTATATAAGCAGAATGTAAAACAATGAGATACTCACTAGGTATTTTATATAATAATTAAAGTTAGGTTAGATTTAGTTATAACAGGTAGAATACGTGAGGTTAGGTTAGGTTCGGTTAAGTCGCTTTAAGTTAATTTAATCTCATAATGTAAATATCATGCCTATCAGCGTGTTTTGGCTGAAATAAAAAAATAATTGACGGATATATATGAAATTTGACAAATAATTTTTACACAAAACATTATCAGAATAATTTAATTTACGTACTTAATGGTCCAATGCAACATAGACATCAAAAAAGTATGTACTTACTCTGAAACTTTATAAAACCGATAAATATACTTAACTGAGAAAAAACGTATAATTATTGGTTCTTAGAATAAGTGGTACAAAGAGCCCTCGCTATGTTAAAAAAAGATAATGTCATGAAATAGGCTGTACCGGTCTACGTATAAGGAGATGCTCCAGTAGTCTTCTCTTTATGGACGTGTAATATCCTTCACAGGCCGTATGTAGGCGTTCGATAAGTCCACAGCTAATACCAGCACAAATTCAAGCAAACTCGTACAGAAGCAAAGACGGGAAAAAGAGGAACACGACAAATGATAAAGAAAATCCCGTGGAAGTCGGTAGGTTCGCCCCCCTTGGGCACTCTGTGATAACGGAACAAAAAAACCCTGCGAATCGTTTTTCGATTCTACCGCGTTTTCCACTGGTCCAGTAAATCCAATTCTATGAGGTACTTAGTCTTTCTTCCTGATATCCACTCCTGAACGCCATTTTATAACACGTGACAAAGACACAGACAGACTATCCTAATCGCCGGTCATGAGTTGAATCGTCGCTTTACTCTTTCAGATCCAAGATCCAAGATACCAGATCCAAGTTTTTTTTATGGACTGGTGGCATTTTGAACAATACAGGTGTGGACGTGACACAAAACAATTACTTTCTTTGTTGGATACTTTTATATTCTCCATATCCTGATAGAATTTACCAACATTTCAGTTTGTTTCTGCTTACATCACAAGGGTCATTAGTATACTTGACGGTAATTAGATATTTCCTGTTGTTCGTTGTTCTTAACAACCAGTTAGAGTTTAGTAATCTCCATTTCTCGCAGAAGAGATGTATTAAAATTATATATATATCCTAGGCATACCTCGTTTCATTGCGCTTCGCAAATATTGCGTTTTTTTTACAAATTAAAGTTTTGTGGCAACCCTGCGTCGAGCAAGTCTATCGGAATTTATTTTTCCAACAGCATGTGCTCACTTCGTGTCTGTGTGTTACATTTTGGTAATTTTAATTTATTTAATTTCCTTTTTTAGACATAATGCTATGGCACACTTAATAGACAACAGTATAGTGTAAACATAACTTTTATATGCACTGGGGAAACCAAAAATTTCGTGTGACTCTCTTTATTGCGGTGGTCTGGAACCGAACCCGCAATATCTCCGAGGTATGCCTGTATATGGACTGCGGGTTATGGTGCAGGAAAATGCTAACATCATTCGACAACGCTGAGCAGTGCCTCTTGATGCCCCAATAAATTTCCTCGAATAAGGAGCGCGCCCTCTCTGGCAATGACGACAATGCGAACATTCGTCATGTGAATACAACGTCATGAGCATCTAGCTACAGTTACATGGCCCAGGTCAAGTGACGAGGTTATCAGCACAGCCAGACGAGAAGGCCGGCCTGAATATTCAAATGTCGCTGAGCAAAACATACACGGCCGTTGCTCCTTCATGTTCAGGGTAGTGCAAGAGGCAGCCGGGAGACTAGGATCGATTCTCTTGGAGGATGAGATTTCAGTTTTAGGTTACCGAATTTACCCTAATACGAAACGCTTATCAGCTAAATTTTCGGTAAAAAGCGTGGAATGTAAGACTTGTTGTGAAAAAGCAAATTTGGAAGGTTCAAGAACGCGGGATAAATGGAATCTCAAAATGTATCCGGAAGAACTGAGCTGAGCTCGAAGATACTGATGGAGAATGCCAACCAAATGTCAAGAGATCCTTATGTAAAGCAGATGAACTAAACTCAGCCGCCATGTTCAGTCGAGTACAATGAATAAAACACAGGGCGACAAAAGATTTTGGAAACGTCAAATCAGAATGTGAGGTTGAATTAACATATTATGCCAGATTATTAACTGTAATAAAAGCCACTCTCTCCAGAACAAATTCACAAATATATCGCCAAATTTCCCTTGTTCACGCAATCCTCAGAATAATTTTGACAGTGTTTGAACCTTACGTGCTTTACAGACTAGAAATCAGTGACGATTTCATTTACTGACGCACAGATTAACGTTCAATTTGTCTTAGTCCTGAAACGGCTGATACTTAATAACGAGTATTAAACAGAACACGATACTCTACTATTGGAGGGCCACCTTCCTCTTTACAAAGTGCGCACCGCAGGGAAGTCATTATATCCTTTCGGTTAGAGTAAGTGCCCTGAAGTATGAGACTCCCTGCAGAGGTTCAGGACCACATACGAACTTCCTCTACGCGAGCACTCCAATACAATTATCACGTGATGCAGGCGGACAAATTGATACATGTCACCACTCTACAGCGATACCATCTTTAAGACACATTTTCTTTTACGGAATATTTACTGTTCATCTGGTTATTTAACGATACTTTACAAAGTTCCTAGTGTAGTGAACATATTAAAAAGCTGATAGTCGATTGATGTATATATTTTTTTTCGTAGTTAAAGAAATCCAAAGATTCAATATCGTTCACACAACAGCCAGCTACTCGATACTATGGTAAGACAGTTGAACCTAGTCCAAAACTGTACGTTCCTCTTCCTTAATATAAATTTTCATTTTATTTTCCCATCTACAACTACGTCTCCCAAATGTTCTTTTTCTTTCAGGTCCTCTGATTAAAAATTACGTATGCATATTTCATCTCTTTCATGCTTTTTACGTTCTACCCATCTAATCCTCCTTCACGTAAACATTTTTGTCTTCCTGTTACTCTCTTTAAGTCCAAATATTTTTCTCCTCAGTCACCTTCAGTCTTACCGCCTCCACGTTTTAAAATACGAGGTGAAATAACAGCTGTAATGGGTGAATATTTTTAATAAGCAGTTTCGGACAGGCGACATGGGTTGATCCTCAAGCAGAGGGCTGGACGGGTGGTAACAGCTCCCCATCGTGAAAGATCAGCATATTATAAAATATTACACGTCCCTGGACTTAAACACGATAATGAACCTCCGGGACTCATACAAGGAAGGTAATTTCTTGACTACTTAGCGTACTATTAATTCCTCAAGAATTAGTCTATCTGTGGACTCAGACTAAAACATGGATTCCGAAATAATTGGCAGTGTTCAAGTTAATAGCATCTCGGCTCAAGTACCAGTTACACTTGCTAAGACTTTACACACTTCTAATCAGTCTCGCGAAGCGAATTCAGCTACAAACCATTACATTAGGCCATAATATATGTTTTAGAAGCCTTAATTACTATTTACGATTATACCTACATTTATTAACACTTGTAGGCGAAATAGGGTAATTAAATAAACTTTAGACATGCTCACTCGTGATTAGGGAACAACTCACACAAACCCTTCCCCTATATGAGGGAGGAGAGGCTGACACAGAACTGTACCAACCAATTTTGTCTATCTCTCTTACAAGATTCACGTGTAATGGCTTTAGTTGTATCACATAATCTGAATATAGCGCATATTAAAGGGGAGAGTTCGAAAGGATGTACATTGACTACTAACCGGAGTCAGTTCTGATCAGAACAACAATTCATTTCAACAAAAGCAGAATATAAAGTCGATTCTGGCACGCAGATAATGAAGATGAAAATACAATATTCGAGATCATGTGAACAAACAGAACAGAAAAGAGGGAAAATTTAAAATTCAATTACATTGAGACAAATAAAATCCCAAATGTAGTAGAAATATTAAAAATAACAGAAACTGTAATTTGTTTCATGTCGTTTCCAGTTACACAAATGCAACGCCGTGAATGACAAACTGGTAACTTGAACCGTTGATATTTGTTTAGTTCAGGAAACGAGAAACACTCTTTGGAAATTCCTCGTAATCAGGTTTATCGAGATTATAAAAGGATATAAATATTTTAACACAATTCAGGCATGAACTACTGGCCGAATTGTTACTTTTTTGATACCTTATATGAAGTATACAAAAAAAAAATCAGTAGACTAATCAGATTTTGATAGTAATGTTGAACATACACAGTGTTATCCTGGTAAGGGGGAATTTTTCCTGAGTAAGTTGACCGACTTCAAGTACAGGGTTACATTTTCGTTTTTAGGATATACATGTATTCACGTGTTATGGAGAGCTAGCGTCTTTCTGTCACAGTCTGAAAATACTGAATAGAAATTTGATTAAATTTGGTATTTAAGGAATAAAACACAAATTTAATTCTCTAGTATGTTTCTTTCCTTTTGTATCAATGTCATATAATTCATACTCCAAATAAATATCAAATTAAACATTATCGACTTTCTCAGAAAGTCTAATCGTGCTAAAACTTTATACATGTAACACAAAAGACCTACAAGCCACATTAAATAATAGAGTTTACTATTTGAAACAGTTTATGGGATTATTTATCAAAATTCAATGACAAATATTTAAAACTCTGTGTAGTGTGCAAGCAATACATTTGAAGATGCAGTTTATGAACATCAATATCAGCACTTAATAAAATTCATGTCAAGAGCGTCATTTTCCCCCCTCAACCCCTACACAAAATATCAAACGATGAATTTTAAAATACGTATAATGCGTTTGATTAAATATCACGGATATGGTTTTTGCTATGGAAAAATCAGCATCTTTAACGATGGAGATCTACATAAACCAGAGTATTAAAGCATCATAGTACGAATCTACTAATGGCGTGGTTACTCATTAACAGTTTCAATTATTAAACATTTTCCATTATTTCATTCCCCAGCCTAGCGTATTAACCTTAATACTTGTCATGAATTAACCTCTTTGCGTTGAACAATAATACAGTTTAATGCGCCATTATCGTTGCAAACCACAAAGCAGAAAGTTAATAATATTACATTTTTGTAAATTAAATATGAAAATATCTTGTTGGCGGCTGAAGCCGGATTCTTTTCAGACGCAGACTCCGCAAGACACCACCATAGGCGCCACCACAGTCTCGTTTACATTTCTTACTATAAGAATTGTCACCGTCAAAACTCAATTTAAATTCTGTCCGCTTCGCAATGGGCTCTGAAAGGGTCATGGATCGACAGCCGATTAATGAGTCTCTTAGTAACTTTCTGTAAAAAGTGCACGATTACACCGAAGATGAAGTATGCTTTGCACAAAGCTCTCGCCCAACCAGCAGTCGTATAAATCTGAGATAATATTATTCCTCTTAAGGTTGATAATGTCTTCTGAACGCTGAGACTAACTTAAGATTGCAAGCAGCTTGGGGCTAAACCAGGTCTAGAATTTGCTTTTGTGGCATGAAGATACATTCCTTTGAGCATAATCCGAAATATTCTGTAGCGCATGAACAAAATATGTCTCTGTACTCACAAAGACTCTATGAGTAGAAGTAACATGACTGCATCTTTTGTTGTCATTTAGAATATATATGACTTCATACAAAGGATGAATCATTATAAACTTTACATTATTACGTTGCCAGAGTTATGAAGTTTCATACACTTGTCTGTTATTCTTATGCCTTAAACAATGAAATTTTAACTACCAGGAATAACTTACATAAAACATGGGTCTACACGAGTCTGGTGTACACATCATAAAGGAACGAACTTCGATGCTTGGGTACTTTGTAAAATGTCTTCAAAGTATTTTAGAATCCTTTGTACACGATAATAATGAGCTTCGAACACCGACAGAGGAAAACTAATTTCACCATAATTGTCCATACTTTTAGCTTCGCCTTCCTATTAAAATGTAGGTGACCATAATAAATACCCTAACCTTTCGCGAAAAATATTAGCCAAACCGCAAGCCCTTGGACCACTTATTTTTTCAAACAAACAGTATTTAAATAATTACAATTCTTATTCATTATCAACAGTACATATAGGAACACGTATACTCCCAATGATCAACGTTATTTATTTACAGCTGTTTAATCGCGTAATGTTAAAAACGGTAGTAAAGTAACAAAGGTGGACATAGATCACTTTTGAAATCTCACCAAGGATTGACAAAGGGAACGAAATGGAACGTATTTTCTCATGAAAATCCTATGGGGATTTCTAAATGGGGAGTGTATTTCCCACTTACTATAACTAGTGGAAGGGCACTTATAACAACGTTTACCATACAGGGAACATATATTGAAAAGTAGGTATAAAATTAACGTTCTAATTGTCACAAAAAGTCAAAAATGTATGGTTCATAAATGAGAATCATAAGAAAAAGAATTTAAATACAAAATGAAGCGTTACTGACTACTGAAGTAAGTGGTATATATGGTTACCACTGGGATTTAAAGAGTTAATTAGCTGGAAACGTCCATGTCAGAACCTGACACAAGAATCGATGGTCAAAACAAGAATCCATTCGTAATGCAGTGGAATAAACAAAATAAGAAACATGAATTCACATGCCAAAAAAATTATATTATATATATCTATTTATTGCGTAGGAGAAAACTGTATGTTGTCAGTGACATGGAAAAAGCCTCGATAAATTATATTTCATTTATCGATATATTAGAATCCTTCTCTCATAATAAATTTTCTGTTAGCTTATTTCCATAAAAGACGTAATATACGTAGATTGTAGATATCACAGACGCCTTTAAAACTAATTACTTACAAATTATCTGAACAGACTTAACTGAATGAATTATTATTATTATTATTATTATTATTATTATTAGTGTTCTGTCTGACGACAGGTCCATATGAACAGGATCCTTCCATCCTTTTCTCGGACTGGGACCTGTTCATATACGTTCTTGGCAGATGATCCAGAAGTGGTTTGCCATTGCCTTCTTCTGTGTGTGAATGGAGTAATTGTTGGGATGCCACGGAGAAACCGGGGAAGCCCCCGGAGGAAAACTCCGTGTTGCCTAGACCACGGCCTTGCCCAACACAAGTTATAAATTCGGGCACCGCCGGGAATCGAACCCGAGACCCCAGGATTACAAGGCCAGCGTTCTAACCGCTAGACTGAATAAATACCAAAGCTTAAAATGAGTTTTCAAAACGGATACATTCCATTACATACAGCGGTAACGGAGTACTAAAATAAATTATTTATCTAAATATCTGCGTGACGTTTGGCAAGGTTGCCATAGAAATATTAAAAAAACATCTTCTCAACTCTGACACGTGAAGGACACCAATACAAAAATATAAATTTATCGGAACACGAGGTAACATTATCAACGAACTACTTTTTATTGGACTGTCATGTCCTTGTCCACCAGAACATGCACTGGTAAAAACGTCATATCTCAGAATAAAAATGGGAATATTCAATAAGAAAGGAGACAAAGATATATTGACAAATGTCAATAAAGCATTTCTCATAAATATTAATTTCCTGTCATCACATAAGGCAGCAAAGTGGCGCAATATTTTCCAACAAAAGAGTTCCAACGAGAAATGTACTCATCGCCCTGACAATGAGTACTGAAACGTCAGTCAAACTGTAAGAGATTTTACGACGCAATGTCCCACAAGGCTCTCAGCTTCAAATTTCAAAATGGATTAATATTAAATTACCGTTTTGCAAATTCACCATGTTACCTTAAATTTAATGCCTACATTATGTGGAGATCAAACTAAAATTTAAAATTTACAATTTACAAATGTAGCTTACGCACAACAGTTGGTCCATAACATAAAATATATATTATATCCACAAATTTTATTTTAAATATTTTAATATGATACACAATAAATTATGAAGCAAAACGCTGTTAATTACATTAAGCATGGCTGTGTTATTAGGCCTGCAATGAGAGATTTGAGTCTAAAATAAACACACATCAAATGCAAATAAGTATGCATATTAAAAATCGAAGGTCAAAGTCTGAAGGTTTAAGATTCCGTCTTCAAGCATAAAAGGGGTGCCCCTTCCCTACCTGAAGACGGAAGCAGAATAAAGCTTCCGAAACGTTATTGTTTTATCATTTTATAATCGAAACGATGGACGAAATTCAAAAAAAACAAAAAAACATAGTCATTATAACAAACAATCGGCATGGAGAACATGTGTTCTTTATATATTACAATTTTATTTTATTTTCTGATACTTTGAGCTTAATATCATTGATGCCTCCAGCCAATATAAGGCCCACCTTTGTCACTGGAGGGAAAAATGGCTAGCATTAGAAATAAAATACCGAAGGATTATAGATTCGTTAGTCTGTAACAAGTTGAGAGCTATTGTGAGGGTTGCGAACTACCAAGGATTCAGTCTCGTTTTTATATCGTCTGCTAAGATGAGTAGGAGGAAAAAGCTGATCATGACAGCTCTTTTACCACTGAAAAAAAAATTGATAAAAAGGGCACAAGAACAAAATATAGAGTGGAAGTATTGGATGAGTTTCTTATAAGAGAAAGAATTTGTTAAGATTTCGTTTTCCACTCTCCACAATCCATCCAGCGCCTAGTGAAAGAAAGGTCTTCTGCGTACAGATACCAGCAGCTGTGGCAACAACAAAGACACGGTCTCTTACCGTCGTTATATTTCGGTTTCATTTTATCCTGCTTCTGCTTTTGACAAGAATTGCAACACTCGTTCAGGACGAGTGGAGGAAAGAGACAACATCTAGCAGAGAACAAACTTCAATAAAACCAAAGTAAGGTTAGGTTAGGTAAAAAAAAAGCATGTGCAAACGAGCACAGGATATTAAGCACATTATATGATTACTTACATGCAATTTCATGTTCAAGCGACGTTCAGGAAAGTGGTACACTATTTGATTTCGTCTACACACTACTCGCATATAAAGTTATTACAAAATATTTTAATATTAGTTTCTCAAAATTTTAATACAATTTGTATAACCTATACACTTAGTATTGTCGTAGTTTTCTTCCGTTTTAAAATAAGTTTACACTTTAGACTTCAATGTAGGTCATTTTATGTCTCTCTCTCTCTCAAAGTACCTAACGTGATTGAATCTGACGTAAATCCCACAGAATTCACAATACGAAATAATCGAGGGGAAGAAATGGAATACAAAGCAACATTTTAATAAGAATCTTGGAGTCGAAACAATATACTGAGGCTAATCCGTGAAAATGACATACGTCAGCCTACATATTATGAAGACCCTATTTATATGACATTTTTAAGGAAAAATGATTCGTAATAATTAATGCATCGTGATATTTTTTTAAAAAAATTGTTATTAGCAAGTACCAAGCTGGATTAATATAAATAATAATGACTAAAATCAGGTTGATATATAATACTTCATACCTGATTTCTTAAAAAAATATTTATACTACATGATTCAGTTCTAACGAAACCATAGTTAGATATATGTACAAATTTGTGTAATAATAAATTTTAATCTTATGCTTTAAGTTTTGACTGCCTACCTGATGATGGTGGGCAGTGAACACATCGAAACATGTAGTGGAAATACTGTCATTTAAGTTTTAAGTGTTTTACAAACCAAATTTGTGTAACGCTATATATTAATTCAACGAGGTTATAATTTTCACAAACAGTATGTAACCAATAAAAATAAAAAATACCATCCCTCAATGTGTGATCAGTCTAATTCTCAGGCGATTATAGCCATTGAAGTTCCCTGGTACACTCCTGGGATTTAAACAATTGTTCCGGCACATTAATAACCTACAGGAGGCCTATAAGTAAAAGATAAATTTGGCAGCAACAAACGCGATATACCTCTGTTAACAGCATCAGAGTAACTATGCAGCAAGGCGAGTCTATTAAAGGTCCAGTAATCTTTCTGTATGTCCGGAAATCCTCGTCTAAGCCAGCCTTCTTAATACGACGCTCGTCTCCCGAGAGTAAAGAAAAGACGTTGGTTTGCGTTTGTTACTACATTGAAACATAAGTTGTGTGTAGCCACATATAAGTACTCCACTGTTGTAAAGCATATTCTATAATTTATTAAATAACAAATCTTTTCTATAATGCAGGATTCCATTCGAAGTTAAAAGAAATAGACTATGACACCCCCATCCCTAGGTAAGCTTGTTTATCTGTATCATTAGATTCTAAAATTATAATTACTACATTATTTTCAGCAAATTTCAAGACATCTGTTAATTAATTCAAAATTCATTACGATAGACGAACAAGCGGATATGATACCATGAGCAAGTAGTTATTTAAAATACCACAAAAAGGCTACAAATAATATTATTTAATGTTTCTGAATGCAATCTTCAGATCACCTTTATTCCGATATACTTAATAAAACAGTTCAGTGACTCTAAATGTGTAAAACGTAATGTTCTTTTGTTTAAGCTTTAGAAATCTTTAATACCAAGAACAGCTGTATATACGTTTGTTTCCTACTTTTAAGCACTTCAGTCAAAATACATAATTGCTGGTCTGCTACAAAACTCTTGCATGTAGCCGAAGGACATACGACTTTGTTCCGACCTATATAAGATCCAGATCCAATTTAATTATTGCGTCCTTACATAAAACACAAGGAAATTTTTGGGCTTATTGTCCTGAAGGCGATTTCACAAATGTAAACAAAGCAACTTCAGCTCAAAGAGAATTCTGAATGTAACCACACTAAGAATACGGCTTAAACTGTAATAAAATAAGTTTTCTTGAGCATAAACTTACGCTTTACCATTCCAGAATTTCTACTGTAAATTTGAAGAGATTATCATATTAAGTGTACGAACCAAAGTAGCTCAGACTGTGTAAGGAGGCAGGTTCCTTATGGATAAGACATTAAATTACTTTTCTAACAGCCTAATACATGCTTTTCTTAACAACCTTGACCGTTCTTTATCTTCTGAATAAATTACCTTCTTTAGGAAACCAAAATATACTTATCTTGTCCTCAAAAGTAAACTACTACGACTTCTTTTAAGCACGCTCAATGAGCCAAGAACCTCGCAGACTCTTATATTAATACAAGGAGCATTTTAATATTATTTTCCCACCGAAAGTGACGATCATTGAGAGATCAGCACTCGTATTACGGAGGCCCTGGTTTTATATCTCGAACTAGTTTGGCTTTCCTGACTAACGTTTCAAGTGGTTTTCCTCAGTCTTCCAAGGCAAATGTAATAGTAACGTCAATGACACAGCGACTTCTTCCTGTCATATTCAATTAAATTCGCTACAAAATCTGATCAACTGAAGCAGTAATTAAGTAAACTGAGGCTAAATAAATGAATAAATTATAAAATTCGCATTTAGGAACCCCCAAAACAACCATTATTTTGACATTTCCCGATCAAAAGTGTCCTCCCTCATATAACGATTCAAATGACAGGTACAGAGTAAAAATTACGAAGCTCATAACTTTGTAACTCTCTCCATCCACCTTTATATATTTGTTTCTTAGGTACCAAAATTCTCGCCCGCATTTTCCTACTTCTGCGACGCGTCATAATTTATATTTTTAGTATTTTCAAAAAAAAAAAAATCCTGTCTCATTTTGAAAATACCAGATCGACCTCACGCGAAATTAAACAGATCTGGCGTGTTAGGTGGTTGAAAGTACGTCAATAACTGAATGTTCGTTCGACATTTATCTATGTGAATATGACCTCGAACACTGACATTTCATGTTTAAATTCAGTGACCTTTCAACACAACACACATTTCCACTTCGATCCTAAGACTTAATTCCTTCAGAAAATAACTTGAACTTCCAAACAAGAGAAAATGTTTCCTTCGGTTCATCATAAGATGAAAGCTTCTTCCTACAGAAGTTTATTTTGAGTCTGAAGAGGAAATAGTCAGTCAGGGACCGGTCTGGATGAGTGGTTCTCCTGTTTCCAGACTCCAGAATGGCCTCACTTACGTACAGATCGCTGTAAAGAGTTGCTCTTGTTAAACATCCTTTAGGTTCTGTTTCATATAATGCAGAGTACTCTTGGGGTTCGCCATGATCAAAGTGTTGTATTACAAGATCACGTATAACCACCATTAGTGATATCAAAATAAGAAAGTGGGATGGGCTGTGAATGTAAAATGCACGGAATAGATACAAAAACACGTATAAAGTATTATTTGGAAAACCTTAAGACAATACACATCTCTCTTGGAAGTATAATATTAAAATGGCGTTCGAATAAAATGTATATGAAAATTCTGACTGTGTTTACGTGGTTCAGGACGGGAATATTAGTGTGGGGTCCTGTGAATATGATATGTAAGAAAACGTTTCCTCCAAAGCTCAACCGTGTCTATTTTATCGTTTATTTTGTTTTGATCATAATATCTGGCGAAGCGTACATATTATGAAGCTCCTCGTTATGAAATTTTCTCCAGTATCCCCTAACCCTCTGAAATCCAAATATTTTCTCACCGTTCAGTTCAAAATTATTATCGCTGTATGCGTCACTCTTAATAAGAGAGAGAACATTTTATACCCATACAGACTGTATAATGTCATTTTGCATATTTTAATCTTTAGACTTCTAAATATAGGGCAGAGAGACGAAGTATTCTGAAATGAATGGCATTAAACATTCCAAATTCCTAATTTCTTCTTAACATATCTGTGAATGTATTTTTTACCTACTATAGCCTTTTCCAAGTATTTTAACTTCGCCCCATATTCGAAGGATTCATAAATTACCTTTATATTACTCCAGCCAGGAGACATGAGCATACATTATATTCAGTAGTTTCAGTTATCATGCCCGTCAGTGGATGGGCATTACTAACACATACGACATCAAACTTATGTTTTTATTTGGTGAATGTAGGTATACTGTTTAATATAACGCATGTCTAGAACAAACGCGTGCTTCCGTCCACAGAGACAAATCAGAAAACCTTATTTTAAAAGCTGTGAAATTCCTCATCATTTCTGTACTTCCCACTGGGCAGTTCTCACGTTTCGCTCTACTTAAAATGTTTTCAAAGTAAACGAAAGCTCCACATCGGAAATGCAATCTTCTGTCTCACAGAACGTCGAATGTGGACATACGAATGTCATTCTAAGTGTAAGTAAAGCAAACATAATTCAAAGCGTAGATTTCACACAGACGCCAATGAAATCTTTCCAATTTTCATGAACAAATACTGTACAGAAACCGATCTTATTGAGCTTCGTTTAATTTGGCTTGTCCATTTCCCAGAGGAAAGTTGTTGGAGATAGGTTGAAGGTAAATTTCAGCCCCCGTGTGACAGATGCGAATTAGATACTGATACGCCATTTTATAACGCAAATCTAAACTGATTGGACCACATGAAATACGTAGACAAACATGAGAGGATACTATTAAAATTAATCCTATATAAACATAGAGTGAGTTTATGGGCTATATTTATCTGGTTCACGACATGAACAGATGGCGGGCTCTTGTGAAGACGATACCAAACTTTCCAGTTGCATAAAATTCCGGGAATTTATTGACCAGCGAACGACTATTGTTTCTGCATGAAGGATTTTGCTTCATGAATTTGGTCTAATGGTACTATTAACATTTTTATGAATAAATCACACACCATTTGTTGCTAATACTGATACTTGTTCATGCCCTCAAGCCCAGTTGAGTTAGCACATCCGTAGAAACAACAGGTAATAAAACCATTTAGCCTAGTGCTATAGGAGACACCCATAATGCGAGAATTAAGAAGACAATTCATAATAAATACACGTTATCATAAAGCTGGAGAATTTCAATATGCTAAAAAATTAACATTGAACTGCTAAAGTTATTAGCTGTTATAAAATCTGGAATTTAAAGCAATTCTTAACTCTATAAAGCCACAAACCTAACCCGAAAATAAAAAAAACTCATTTAACTGAAATGTGTAAGCTTATATTTTAGAAATATTTTTGTTATTTGGAATGTATATGTCCCTCTTCAATGAAACGCACGAAACTTCATGACCTGAGTCTTCCAAAACGAATATTTCTGTGATATTTTGCGACTAAACGTTTTTATAAATAATTGATTTACATAAATATAAAACAAGTATTAACGGTATTAGCACCCTATTAAATAAAACACGAGACATTTTACTTCAACTCTCATTACCATACCATCTACTTTCCCAACATTCTTACTTTATTATCATCTAGTCAACTTTAGTCGCTTTACAGACGACTTAAACACAAACATTTGTATGTATTTCTTATGTGCCTACCGAAACAACATCAGTAAGTTGATTATCCTGACAACACTGAGTTCCTTTTCTGTGAAAATTATACATCTGATCCTGTGTGACCACATAAGCTTTTCTTACTGTGTTCACAATTTATCATGTACGCAGTTTCATTTAAAGAATAATAAATTTCTGTGTGATAATTCTGAACGTTAAGACAAATATATAATATAGGGCAATACGTACTTTATTCTTTGCAGTTTTAACCTAGACACACACTACACGTAACATGGGTATATGTTGCAATTTCTTCGATTCCACAATTCGAACCGGAAATTACCTGAAAGGAACAAAACAATATTATTAATTGTTACTTTTATTCCAATAATATAAACATAAAACATATAAAGGGTTTGATCAGTGGGTTATTTAACGACACACTATTTTGTACACAGTTTATTTAAAGTTGGAATCGATTTTGGGTAGTTTACTCAAGGTGAAGTGAAATAAAGTGAACGTAGTGTGTTTGAAAGTCAGCATTCAGGAATTCTCCCAGGACTTCAAGAACAAAACATCAAAAACCTCAGTAAGGTGCGAAAATGGTCTGATCTAAACGGGTACCCTGCATCTCAAATACAGGTCAGAAGTATTATGAGCTGAGTCAGCCTATTTGGTAAGTTTAAGGAGATTTAATAGCTGTTCATAAGCACATTTGCAAAATAAGAGTTTAAAAAATCCTTCGGTAGCTTCGTCACGTCTGTCGGCATTCAAAACTCGAGATACAACGGACTTTCATAAAATTTAAAATTATGGAATTTTACTAAAATTTTTGTTGAAATCAGGTGACAATAACTGCAGTTTACAAGGAGATCTCAATGCGTTTCTGCGCGCTAAAGTGGCTGGATGGGGAATCCCCGCATGAGAAACCCTCTACCATACAGAAACACATAAGAATTATGTGGTAACATTTTTACGTGAGAATTTCCCGGCTGTAATGACACTGGCTACATTCTCAGAGGTCAAAGGTCATGTTCTGGTGAACTCGCCACAGGCGTTAAGCCATGCGAGGTTTCCTTCTTATTGTAGATATTTGTTTCGATGAAATACATATTTCCTGTCGTTAATAAGTTTCTCTGCTGGTTCCTTCAAAGTCTTTGATTTAGAATGTAAAAGAAAAGAACATAAGAAATTCTATATTAAATTACTTTTGATCGTTCTCAACTAAACAGTTCAATATGTATGCATTATAGAAGAGCTCAAAATTGAATTCTCATTAATAATACAGTCAATTGTTCTGCTAATAAGTGTATGTCACGTATCACAGAGACGACTGATAATAAATTGGTTTAATTAACTGCATCTTTGTAGCTCAATTAGCCTTACATTATACACGACTCAGTAAACATTATATTCATTAAATATTTCCATCGTATCAAGTAATCAGAAAGACTAATATAACTTTCTATATTAATTAGATGTCTCATAAATATTGAACAATCCTAAAGGTATAGGAAATGGTGTCGTACATTCTACAAATAAAACACTTCGCTTCGGCAGTTGAATGTCCTTCCGCCTTCCAGGTGAAAGGTAAATTTACAAGACAGCAATCAGAAATCATTACACTATTAACCCTTTGAAGCCAATGGTCGTATAAATTGTATTTAAGAATTCAGTCCGTACCGCAAAGAAAACACTACACTTCACCATTACAAATATCACTTTTTTAACGCTGTATAAGCAAATAATTGCTGTTTACGGTGAGAAATATACAAAAAAACACAAAAATACAAAATGCAGGGCTTATGATTAATAGAGACGGTGGTACATGCAGTTAACACTGGTCTTTAAAGTGTTCGTTATTAAAAATTAGTCATTACAATCAAAGACGAAGTCATGCTCAGCTTTATAGTATGAACAACTGGAATATCATCGTTAACTAACTAGTTTAGGGAACCCTAAGGTTCATCACCGAACAAACCAAAGCCCTCCGCCGGTCCCTGTTCTGGGTCAACAAAATCCAGTCTCCTTCAACTCCTATCTCCCACAGATCCTGCTTGATATTATCCTCCCATCTACGTTTAGGTCTAGTCGTTAAGAAACTATAAATAAATAAGCAGGATGATATGCAGAATAGACTCAGTTGTGGCAAAGAATACAGCAGAAATAAATGGACGATGAGGTTACAATGTCTGGACTAAAATAGCGACAGAAAGGAGAACGCTCGGTGTATAAAGAGCACGGTGACTCTGTTCTAATGGAATTCTTTAATGACACGAGTCGGCCCAATTAGCTACGCTTCTCGTCTTAAGAGACCGGTGCTGTCGTCATGGTTGTGAACGACTTTGGGTTCACAGCTATGTTTGTGTTCCGGTGTCCACGCAAAGCCATCAGTACCTGTCACAGCCTGCTACAGTGACGTGGGTGTTCTAGTTTAATAAAGACAGATCAAAGTCAATAAGAATAACATTTATGTCAGCAGGTCCATGATTGAGTACTCAATAAATAAATAAATTAATCTAGCTTAGTAAAAGATATCTGGACGTCAAGAGGATTATCGCTTTGAAGACGAATCTGATGTAATTATATATCAAAATTAGCTTCTGCATTAAAATGACCAAGTTTTTAATGCCGGTCAAAGAAATAATTAGTGTTTTTTAATCACATGAAACTAATAAATACGCTATGTTGGAATAACGAAGAGTTAATAACCTTAAACCTTGGATACCGTGTAGTGTATTGGAATATAAAACATGCATTCAAACAAAACTGTTTACACTTTGAAGGACACTAATGCCAAACGCGTTTCGACCTCAAGAGGTCATCATCAGTGGTAAAACAAATTAATTCATATAATAAGAATAAAAAAAATAGATGTTGAAGCACGTACGATAATTAACAATATCTTCATTGGCAAACAATCTGTTTACGAGATAATAAAATATAATCACATCTAATAAATGGAAACATCTGAAGATTGAAGCGGTTCCTTTTCGCATAATTGTGTTTCGTACTTTGCTTCCTAGAATATAACGGAGTGAACATTACAGTCAAAACGGCAAATATTTAATCACTGGTATGAACAAAATAAGTGGCAAATGAGAAACAAAGTAACAAAAATATGAAACAAAGGAAGGCTGATTGAAACGAGAACCACTCGGTGATAATGCTGAGCGTACGAGCCTATTCTGCTGACTGTCCATTATGATTCCGTCAAAAACAGATTTACTACAGTACACAATTACAATTCAGAGCAGATGAGAAGAACTTTCTCATTTCGCATGTAAAGCGGCCGGCGTGTGCAATTTACCTTTCAACTTTATTAAGAGGACTAGAATACATGGAGGATCCTTCATTAGTCGCCTTTATAGCGTGGTGCATAGAAACAGGTATCTAATATTACATTTTTTACTCGAATTAAGTTTTATCGCTTAATTTAGACCATCGTACATATGCAGTCTAACATAATATATGGAGCCCATAACGTCTACAACTCTACACAAAATATTTCTTTATACTTTTAACAAAATACGAACAAAGTATGAAGATGGCTGTTGTCTAGGATGTAGAACCGTATAGTATGGTACATACTGACAGACGTTACAAAAGGTATTATTGCTGCCATCATCAGGACTAAGAAAAGACACGCGAGAATACGTTGTAGTAGGCAGTGGTGGTGGTGGTAGTAAGAGGAGGAGGTTGGGAAGGAAAGGGTCCGGGATGGATCAAATTTATGGACGAAATGCAAATGATTTCTGATCAGACTGTACAGGCAAGATCTCTGCCTTCCATTGCTTAGTTCATAAATTTTATTCCTCTCTGTGGTATTAAATAGAGATTAGAAGCCGTATTAATTGTTATGGCAACAGTTTCAAACTGCTTTGCCTGATACAAACAACGCCATACTCCATTTATAAAGCTCTTGAATTCCAGTTTCAAACAATGATATAATTTCCGCATAAGCAAACCCTCACCCGCCCCCCCCCCCCTTCTCCGGATACAATGGCTTCCATGGCTTGTTAAGCTTTGCGAAAGTAGACCTCATACATGCAGATTGTACAAGAACTTATTACAGAATCGTTATGAATTTCGACTATTCTCACAACAAACATCTGTAGAAAGTTAATAATAAATGGTAATTTTCGTATGAATCGCTTTGTTGCCAGATGATTAGGTTTCAAACAAAATTAGGTCAGTGGTGTTCATAGGTTTTTTAAAGATTGTTGTAAATCTAAAAGTAAGAGTCCGTTCTATTTCAATATTAATTTTGGACAAACCATAAAATGTACAACCAATGTTTCAAAAGTGTTACAGTCATGTCTTAACTTCATGGCCAAGAACAATAACCAGTTAACCAAGCGACAAACAAACAAAAAATTGTAACTGACTAACTACTTCATCCCGTCAGGTTTGTCGTGAAAATGTTTAAAGTTGCTCAGCCGTTCACAAAATGTTGAGATTTTTTGTAAAACAAACGTTCACAAAAGCCCTCCATTTGAGCCAAAACAAAGTCCAGGGTATAATTTCACATCCTGTACTTCTAAGATACTTTTCGAAATTATTCTTCACCCGCAACGAGTTCTCTTTCTTTGCTACATCATCGCCCTGATAATGGAAGCAGCAAGTACCTCTGTAACGCCGGTAAACTTCTATCAGACTGCACGGCGCTACATCTCAGAAGACAACCATATTCCAACCATCGTTTGTCTCTATCTTGACGGAGTTAAAATTTCTTACAAAATATTTAGTCCAATTCTAAGGCGCTATATAATAATTCTTAACACAAAACAACAAAATCTTCATGAAAGTTCAAGGATAAGGTTTAAATCTGTTCCAACAACCAAAATTTGCATTGACCATCTCACCTTTCATCTACCAATTATTTGTTTTCTTGTGTGCCTGTCTTGGGTCAACTGTTTCGATACATTCGTTGTGTATGCGAGGAACATTGATTTATACATTTCAGAGTAATTTTAGTTACAAGTCTGTAGATCATCTCTTGTATCTTCAACCATAATTTTAGATACACAAGCGAAGACAAGAAAACCACAGATGTACCGAGAATGTCCATATCTGACTTTCATCTCTGTAATTGTCCATATTTCACTGCTATAAATTAACTTTGCACTGCCACTAAATAATATAATTAATTTATAGTTCTTACTAGAATTTACTGTTTTCCTTTCAATTCCTTCAAAAGTTGTTATTTTAGCTTCACTTTTCAGCATGAGACTTGATTTTCTGATTGAATAAGAGAAAATCGAGCGTATTATTGTGCAATTTTGAAACTGTGGGAAGCAATACGCGTGGTTTAAACAATACCGTAGCCTGCAATTTGTCTTCAATCAGCCACTGGATGTTCCAGGAGGCCGTGCACTAACGACCTGAACGCCACTATGGCAGTGACAAATGATTCACCACAACAAAGTACCAATTCTAGCTAAGACTGAGAAATAATCTGCACTTGCGCACTCAAAAGTAAAAAGTATTCAGTTTATTCACAATCTGAATTACGAACTGCAAAATAATATAGACACCAAATATGTGAAGGCATGTGATAACACGTCACTTATGCCAAATTAACCAACTAAGACGCCTAAAATTAATTTATTTTATTTAGAATAAGCATTGTCTCCCTTGAGGGCACGTTCTCAATAAGGGAAAGATCTAGATATGTGTCTTGATAGATGACCTAGCTTGGTTATCTGTTTTTTGTATTTCTTTAACGTTTTACAATTATATTAGTGTTCCCTAGGTGGATTATTTGTTTCTATTTATATTTCTTCATTTATTTTTCTTTGTGTTAATATTGTTTCTTTCTTGGGCTTCCCTGTAATTGGCTGTTATATTTAATACTGTACATGTATAAGTTTAATTAATCTCTTTTTGTAATACTTTTCTTTATTATTTCATTATTATTGTATATATTATCAGTGTTTGCGTGTTATTGGCTTCTTGCTGTTGGTAAACACGTAAATAAATTAATTGAATTATTACTATTATTATTATTATTATTCAAAATTCTTTATTTTGACCATATTTTATGGTATTTAATCTTGTAAATTTTGTCTAGATTTTATTGTTCATTGTTCTTTTAGTATTAATTAATTGAATTATTATATTACTTAGGCATATTAATTAGCCCATTTTCTTTTGAATTATCACTCAATAAAGGAATTGAATTCAATTATTATTATTATTATTAATAATATGATACATTTTTATATTTAGTTTCATTTGTTTGTTGTTGTGTATTTGTAATGTTTTACTTTTATTATTATTAAAATGAATGTAATCATTGTATTATATTTCATCTTGTAATGTTGTACAGTGCTTGACTGTTATTGGCCTTACCTGGCTGTTGTCAAGCACTTAAATAAATTAATTGAATTGAATAACCTATAAAAATAAAAGATAATATTAAATGGCCAATTAATCTTTTCACAAACCCTAAACACGCATAAGGACAACTTTAACAAAAAAGCACTGACAAATTTATGTATACTACCATGTTTCATGTAAAATAACAAAGAATTTAAAACAATGGAATATGTTATGAACTATTTATGATACAAAATACATCAGCTTCTCGGTAAGAGTTCTCTTGCCAAACGTGTATTTTAAGTACTAGCTATTTTTCCATTTGTATTCGGTTTTGACATCGGCTGTGTTTAGTTCCTAGTATAAGCAGTCTTTAATTGTGTACACAAGAAACTAATCAGTGGTTTCAACATTAAAACGTACTCATTTGTTCTATTAAATACAGTAATGGAATATGAAACCGGTTCATAGACTATTTTGCTACTGCAGCCAAATATTTTTGTGACACTTTTTATAACAGTCTATTAAAAAACAGAATTTTTACTTTTCCACAAAATTCGGTCTTTCCAGCCGTTGTATTTGCCAGGAACATGGTCTCCAGGATAAGCAATATTTCACTACTCATGTTTACTGTTCTCAGGTATGAAGTGAATGAGTCATCAAATTTCCGAACCATAAGTGACCAACCTCACGGAAGTAAGATACAGCGATAGGGCTGCCAACTCAAAGCTCCAAAGAAGCACTATATCTGTCACCGAATTTTCTGTATGAATGTGAAGTACTGGTTTAATAAGAACACAAATTTAATAAATATGAACCAGATGAAATTACAATATGTAAAAAGTGCAAATGAATATACTAGGCTACACAGGAGTAAAAATTAAAATAAACATACGTAAACATATTTACACGAGTTAAATCATAGTTGACTATAAAAAAAGACTAGGTAAAAAGAGAAAATGAACTTCAGAAATAAAATATGTATTTGGTTAATGGAAGCGAATATGACAAGGCAAAGGGTTTAAACACCTTCACTGCTCAAAGCAGTGTTTATCACATGTACCACACATTTTAACATACAAAGACTGCATTTCGCTCGCTGAGTTTTTTTTTTTTTGGGGGGGGGGAGGGGGGTTTCGTTAGATTCCCAGAATAAACAGAAAATTATTTCCCTAAACAACTTTAACCAACTGATCGAGAAGTAGTGTTTTCTTTGACGTACGAACTGGACTTTAGATATTATTTAAATGTCCTCGCGCTACGAAAGGATTAAAAGAATGGCCAACTCGAAAATTAGCTTTTCAGAACGACCCAAAGCATATAGAGACAATTCAAAAGAACACCACAGAGCTAAAACATGTTTTAACTCCAGTTTGACAAATTAAATGCAAAATTATTTTAAAAAAATCTCATGAGCTTTTCTATTTTAAATAAACTGTTGATAATAACGTAATGAAATGTATATGCATAACCTACTAAAAGCAGCTGTACCTCAGAGATAAATAATAAAATACCGAATGATCAATGCAGATATTCACTTATACTTAAACTACCATTACATTATACAAACTTTATAGTTATATTATTCTGTTTCAATAAATATTCCGCTGCTGAGTTAGTAACGAGTCAACTGCGCAGGGTATTTGAAAAAAACGATGCACTGCATTAAAGAAGATGACGTGAGACGTTCTGTTGGTGTTTAAATTCCCCATTAAACATGACGCTTAAAATTATATCAGTTTCTAAATGATTCAATGCTACAATCGGAATTCGCACCCATGACCCTAATGTTCACATGCAGTGGGTGTCAATGTTCTCTTTAATTCACAGATCAATGAAAAAAGTGATAGACTTACGACTTATTCGGCATTATAGCAGAAGTCATGTAACAAACACACAAACCACAAAATCCACAAAAAATATAAAAGCACATAAAATAATCTAAGAGGCTAGAATATCTCATGACCCCGATGATGGAGGCAGTAATAACCTCTGAAACGTCGGCCAACTTCTAGGAAGCTACACAGTGCGAGATGCCAGAAGACAGCTTCATTTTCATTACAGTTTATATATAATCCGATTACCAGAAACCACAAATAGGCTTAGTTTCCTTCCAGATGCTAGAAGAACATATTTTCACTCGTATTAAGAAACACCACGTATTCTCAAAGATACTGATACTTTTTCTGAATAAGAAAATTCGTTCTTAGGATGGTACTGGATATGCAAGAGAAGTTACTCATTCTTTTTAATTAACAACTTTTTATTATAGGAGCTTATCTGCATGGCAAGCCTTTCGCACTATTAGCATCTCTCTTCCAGGCATGGAGTACCCCCGGGGTATAGAAAGAAGAGTATAAATTGGCTTTGGAAGACATTCCGTGCTGAATTTTAAGTCACAGATTGTCTACGAAAGCATTAAGATAGAGGAAGGGTGAGATGTAAGAATTTTACTCTAAAGACGCATCTTAGTCATAGTGCGTTTGTCCTGTCCCTAATTACATTTTCAGGGGTAATTTTACCCGATATTTTATTTATTTCCCGTATAAACAACATTACAATATCGCTACTTCCCAGCCAGTGATATTCGTGTAACATTCAGAGCTGGATAACGATATCGAATGATCTGGAGGGATAAATCAATGAGAACTTTAAAGACAAAACCTGTAAAGTCCAGTGGTAATTATATGTACCACCTGCTTTAACAACCAATAAGTCTGGATTTTTTATCTGTGAGCTTCATATGATTCGTAGAATAAACATCGACTATTTCCCTTAACAGCGTTAATAAAATGGTCTTTGTAATGGAGATGTGAGGTGTTTTCTTTGCGGTACGGACTGAATTATTAAATAATATATAAACGAGCTTTGGCTTCGAAGGTTTAATGTCAAGCAGGCATATGAGTGTCACAAGTTTCGCAAAAGAGCTAGATTAAATTCCTAACATAATTTGTACTTTTGAAGAGTATATCAAAATAAAATAGTAAATTTAACATTTATTTTGCCTGGATAACATAGTGATAACTTGAGAATTGAAACAGAAGATAGTTAAGAAAAGCACAAAATTCATTGAATAAAACGCAATCTGATTTGCATATCAGATATTATCATACATTTCTCCACAAACATCAGTGATCTTAATATTAAAGCTTACGGTTAGATACAAGGCTATTTGAGCTACACCAAGGACCTCACCCCATTCAATTTCCTATGATCTACTGTTTCAAGTGTGCTCTAAAGTTTCAGTAAACAGAGTTCTACTGCTTCCAGGAACTTTCATGCAAAAACACAGTGTTGCTAAACCAAAATAATTATACCAACGGCTTAATCGATAAAAGACGATATTAGGGAACCTCTAGTGAGCCATGGTCATGCAAGTGTGAGCCTGTTATATTAAGCGGTAGTTTTTACCGTAAAGAAAAACGAACAACCTAGAACAGGGGTGAGAAAACCGTGAAAATATTCAGCAGGCCTACAACTCGCGAATTCGAATATTAATAAAAATAAGCATGTTACTAAGTTATATTTTCTCATATGTAATAGGCCTATAGAGTGTGGAGCCATATAGCAGGAAAACGAGATATTTTCATCTATGCAAGTTTTAGGGACCTTATAAAGGTATTTGCGTGTAGTACAGAACTACAATTGGATATGGTATAGTCGAATGCATAGGATATAGAACTCTGAATAAATGCAAATAAATTAGGCGCAAAAATTTTTTTCGTTGTAAAAATAAGAAGAAGAACAATTTGTAACGTAGCACACGCTTTGCAATTATTTTACAACGAAATACAAACAGAATAATACCATCTCATTTCCTTCTGAATTAACTACGAAGTCAAATCTGTTTTAAAAGTGCTATTTACTCGGTTTGTTTGACTATCTGTCCATCAGAACGCTTCCAATGAATGCCCGATTTGAACCACAGCAAACAGCGGTTCACTTTTTCCATCGAGTAACACAGAAATCACTGGATAATTCTTGTGACGAATTTTGGAAGTACGTTCCTTGATGCAGAAAAATGTATTCAGTTGGATCCTTTGAAGAGAGCTAGTCTCGATCTGTGGGTAACGGCAAATTTCAGAGCAGCACTTATTACACGCGAAATTTATCTTGAAAGTTAACTTACTAGTAGCCACTCTGTCTGTTCTGCAGCGTCAAGGTTGCAGGAGCAGGCATTGAACTTGGTGTTAAGAAAATATCACTTGAGTGTAGAGCTATTATTAATGATCTACATCCTCTTATTTACAGTGAATTTATTCTTTTAACCTCCTTGTAACAGTGGTTACTATTACTGACGTGTGTCACAGCACGTTATACTGTGAGCAGATGGTTGAAGAATCGGAGATGAGGAAATGATTCCTACCACACTCATAAAGAAATATTCTATCTCGACCCTCGTACCTAACTTGACTACCGAGATAACCTGCCTTTACAGTACATTAAACTACCAATGTCAAAGAGAATTTATGTGATCCGATCAGCCTGTAATTTCTTTCGGCCTCATTTGCGACAAGGCATTAGTCTGAATTTAGTTGAAAAATTAAAGATATATTAATTCGCTACTAAATATTACTGATAATTTTTTGTGGTATTTCCTACGAAATTATGGAAACTATTATGCACTGTTTTCCACTTTCGTGGAACATAACGGTTGACTACGTAAGAAAGGGATCCCTACAAATCGAAGGGGCTTCGCAACATAGACATTTCCTAGGTACAGTTGGTACGCCTGATAGAGCCAATTATTGCAATTACAGAGGGGCTATTAGTGTAATTATAGAGGGTCATTACCGTCACTGCAAACCATAAATCATAGGACTAGAAGCTCCTCCCAACTGTCGCTGAATACCAAATATACATTGAGGTTAATTCTGTATCATTTCGTACCAGGCAGAAATTGCATTTTCGTAGTTATTAAAACTTGCTTCGCATTTTATACAAGGCAGGTAGCTTACTGACAACCAAAACGACTATCAGCTTCACAAGATATAATCTGCTGAATGGAGGTAATTAGTTATGAATTTAATTATACATTAATTAATCTAAGATATAATGGTTTTATTAATTTAATATTCTCTACGAAATGTATTAACCGAGTTTCATATTTTAAATTAAATATAAATAAATTAAAACAACGAAAACTTTACTTATTTAAATTACACGTATGGGATATGGTTTCAAAAACGACAGAGTTTAATTTCGTTTTGTTCAACGCAGGGAAACATACATTACATGAAACTTGATGAAAATGCACAAATGAGAAAAGTGAACTATTTTAAGGTTTCACGTAAATAGTATTATGCTAGTAGAGAGAGAGACATTAAACTCCACAGTATCACCCAATATCATAAGAAGAATATGAGAGAAACCTTACCGATACATACCCCAGAATTGACGGTCAACGTCAAATATTCAGACTATGTTACACACAGTCTACAAATTTTACATGTATAAATATACACCAGAATAATGTTTATTAAATAAATACTCAGTTTTTTCTCCCGGCCTTAAGGGGACAGGGGTCGAAGCTGACCACCTACCACCATCTACTTCTAAGGCCACGAAATAATGGAGCTAAACCTCCACTACCCAATGCGCTTTCATAGAGTGGAGGCAGGGACAACTTTAATTTCTGCCCATTAGGAATTTATGAAATAATAACTGTACTTTAAATTCACAGATAAATAACGGAGAAGCAGGAGTATTGCATTCCTTAATTATATGAATATAATTTTACTTATCAAGATAGAGTATAGTAAATTTCTCGTCCCTACAAATTAAAATACCTCGTTATCACTGAATCCTAATGGATTATTTATAATGCCACAGAAAACTGTAAAAATTATCCCAGAATCTTCCTATTCTGTCTCCCAAAACATACTGATAACAAAATCATATCAACAATACTTTGCTTATGTATGTTTCATCATATTAAATAACGTAAGTTAATAACTTGTGACATATATTCAATCAGTTGATATTCGTGCTGAAATATAACATACACGAAACTTTTACTAGGAGACACATAACATGACTCAATGACAGCTGCTATCGATATTAATAGAATTGGACTGTTAAGTGTAACTAATTTACTAACACACTAATCGCTCTTGCTTACTGAAATCTGCTTCCACTTTACACATTGCCAGCGACGGTTAACCGGTACCGAATTACCACTTCGAATGTCTCACTGAATGTGGTAATCGCTATATACATGCAAAACACGGTTAAATATTTACGATGCACTGAGGGCGAGGTTAAACACCTGTCCTTGTAGTCTAATGCAGTGGTATTCAACCTTTTTTGTTCGCGTACCCCCAGATATAATTTCTCTTCAACTTTGTACCCCCAAAGTTGTTGGTGTATAATTCAAGTTATACGTAGTATATAATCTACATCTAAAATAAATTAAATAAATTACATTACTGATTATTCAGTGTTTATCATAAAATAATATTTTTTTTAAATTTCACGTACCCCTTAAGATGTCTTCCGAGTACCCCCTGGGGTACGCGTACCCCAGGTTGGAGACCACTCTAATGAATCACTGATTTTCTGACTACATAAAGAAAATCTCTGTCGATAACTTTCTATACCAAGAAAAATAAGAAGAATTTACTTTCAGTAGTTCGGCTTGTATACCGCATTGACTCCATAATTATGCACCCGGTGAAAACGCTCAAAGATTTCTTAACCTCGACATCAGATGCACTCAGCATCACGTTTTAACACAAAAAATTGTTACCAGGTACCCACTGGACAGGGGACTGGGTGGGTTTCAGATGGCATGTAAATGGTGTGTATCAGGAAAATACATCCCTTACATTGAATCAAACTCTCGCCCACCGCAGAGAGATTTAAAAAAAATGGTGCTGCTAAAATTCAATTCATTTGTCTGGTTAGACAAGGCTGTCAGCTTCGGTTTCCGCTCCACGGTCAGTACCATTTATTCACCTGACGTAACGCTGGAGACATTCGAATTCCTAGAAGTGTTATGGATGGCAGAAATTAAATTCTAACGTCAAATTAATTCAATAACGAATGACTGAAACAATAGTAAAATAATATTATCATATATTGAATATTATTACATATCTGAAATGACTGCAGTAATATACCAACTGTCGCATAGTATCGACTTGAAATTTCGGCCTACATGAATTTTCTAACAATTTCAATCAGTCCTGGAAGTTCTACTATCAAAATCATTGGCTTTATAATATATCATTAAGTGTTAATAACTTGAAAATAAAAGTTAGCTACCAAAATGTATTAGCTATACAGGTAATGTACATTTAACATATGCATGTGATTTTTAACTTATTATCAGAAAGGCGAAGAAATGGCACTGGTATATATTTTGTTGTTCTATCTTAAGAGGGAGCGTTTAAATATTACCTAAAGTTCAAATACTGCATCACTGCACTATAAAATGAAATATTATTGTTTTAGAAACATAACCCAAATGTTCATTCACTTGCGATGGAGACAGATGTAACAAATGTAATGTGAGGACCTTGGGGTGGTCCCTAAAGTCAGTAACGTTATTGAACCATGTACAATAATTATAGACGTTCTCAACACCTCATTAAATTCAAATATATGGTTCTGTCCCCATTTCTCCGTTAACAGAACGCTGAAATCCAAAGAGAATGATGTGCAACGATGTTCAGAATGTTAGTGTTCAAAGCCAAAGGTTACAGAAAACATCAAAATCTATGTTTAGATTATTGCAAATTATCGCTAGCTTATCACTTGTTACGATGTCTTCTTTACACAATGATTAAAAACTTTCTGGATCACAGTAATCAATGCTATGTGTACAGTAGGCCTATGTGGAAATGACAACAAAACAGCTGTTCATTAACCTTTAAAGGGTTAAGCAGGAGCGAGTACAGAAGTGCTCTTGATTTTTAATCCGAAGGCACGCTGTACAAATCTCGGACGAGGCACGGGCTACCTTCAATAAACATTTTAGAAGTCTTATTAAGTTATTACAGGAAAATACAGGTAAAATATATTAAAATAAGCCACGACCACTTTACTTCACACCACCTTCCATTTCCTCATGCACAATATTTCAAGTTTGCATTCTTGCAGCTGACATAAGTTTATAAATTGCCTAAAATAATAATAATAACATTACGTTTCATGAATTCGACTTATAACACTGTACAAACTCCATACTCTGTATTCATAATCGATCTGTCTATGATTTATACTAAATTCCTTTTTTTTTGCGTTTAATTTGTACTAAAAACACACCTACCAAGTCTGTTTCTGTCAATGTCTCTGAGGTATGCAATCGAATCATTTGGTGATCAGGAATTTTAAATAAGATTTAAAATAAATTTAATTTGTTTCTACTTATTTTTAATTCTGTTAAGTTACGACAACTTATCCCACAGCCCACAATAACTTAATTTCTTATTGGTAAGTCAGATATACATATTCCTACATGCATGTTTATCTTAATTTTAAATAAAATTCTTTCTAGATGCGACAAAAAACTGTTCTTGATTCTAAATAGCCACTAACATAACCGAGAAATTATGTACAGTGTTAAATATTATCTATAATCCACAAGCTTGTTTTGGCTACGTTACGAAAGGTGGAACTATTTAATTCTTCATGTCATACGACTGTTCCATTTGATTTATTTACCCACGTCGGTGCCAAGAAAGTACGCGGAATAAATTAAAAAAATAAATGTCACTTTAAACACGTTAGCTTAAGACAAAAATATACTGAACTGAAGAAATGTTATGTAATAAACATCTGTCAATAACCAATATTAATGCGCAGACATAAATCAAGCTTCGTTGCAAATATTTACGGACTCATTGAAGTAATACTGAAATATGGGCAAGGGAGTTAAAGCCAAAATCATTAGTGTTTTCCTAGATGGATTATTTGCTTTAATTTATATTTCTTCATTTATTTATTCTTTGGGTATAATAATGTTTATAGTATTTTGGGTTTGCCTGTATTTGACTGTTATATTTAATACTGTACATGTATATATTTAGTTAATCTATTTGTGTAATATTTTTCAATACTATTTTATTATTATTATTGTATGTATTATCAGTGTTTGCTTGTTATTGGCTTCTTGCTATTGGCAAACACTTAAATAAATTAATTTAATACAAATCAACAGGGATCCCATTCAGGTCAGAGTAATTCAAGTGGTAAAGGTAACCGACTCTGACGCTGAAAGTGTGCAGAAACTATGA
The DNA here is from genome assembly GCF_977971745.1 of Zootermopsis nevadensis. Lineage (NCBI taxonomy): Eukaryota > Metazoa > Arthropoda > Insecta > Blattodea > Termopsidae > Zootermopsis > Zootermopsis nevadensis. Next base: position 8,545,095 of record NW_028259139.1, on the reverse strand, counting down.
AGATGTCTTCTGGGTTGTTGCTACATAGAGCATGGTAAAAATTTATCGACGTTTCGAAGATATTTTCTTCCTCTATTATCAGGGCGATCGACTAATCTCAAACTTTTGTAATTTCCCACTTGACCGCAAGACTTTCATTTAGTTCTTACGTAATACCTATAATTTGGTGTTAAAATGGAGGTTAAAGAAATAGTGTTGTGGACTAGAGTCATGTGACTCTAGATAATTGCCAATAGTTGGCTCTATTCACGACGTTGATGAGCCTACGAGTTCCATAAAAGGCGAGGACATTTCTGACTAATTGTGTGACGAAGGAAAACTTTGCTGCGTGTAATTACTTAAATAAGAACATTATTAAGCCTTGTACAGAGGTTTAATAAAACATAGTAGCCTGCAGTGTATACGATATAATGTCGAACTAGTGCTATTGTTATCAGAATTCTTGAGTTTGTGTTAGAAATTATTTTGAGCTACGAGCAGGTCGATATTCACTTCTAAAATTATCCGTAACTATTTATAACTTCATAAACTTGCTTCTAGCGCACGGAAATGAGTTTTTTTTCCCAGATAAACTCAGAACTATTAGTAACAACGGTTTTATCGTTTTAACATTATGGGAAAAGTTTCTCGCTTTATAGTTTCAAGAGGGCAATTGTTGCTTAAAAACTTCCTTCCGGAATGACTCACTATAGCAAAGGTTCACATGCAATAATTCCATTTTCAACCATGCAGCGTTATCTAGGTGTCTGCTTACACGCGCAAATACTGGCGGAGTGTATAAAAACACAATATTCCTTATGACAGCCACTCCGTACCCATATTACAATGTTAGTTTTCGTAGACTGTAAATTTTAATTTCTGTTGACACCTGTTATTTGAGTAGAAAAACCCACAACGTCAAAGTTAACCGCTTCCACTCCGAATTCTTAAAATAAAAGGACTTTAGGAGGTGATCAGATATAACGCATCGTTTGTCGACTGCAGCCAGCCAGGCACTCGTGTGTAGACCCCAACTAACTGGATAACAACACCTTTAAGACTGCAGCTGGCTAATGATTCGTTTTATTTGTTCTTCTTGTATCCTACACTGCTCAAACTTGTTCTAACTTCACACTGAGTTTCCTGGATCTTTACATCCGCCTGGTTGCCAAGGAAGTGTGCGTATTGACATCTCTAATTGGACATCCTACATATTCAAGTGAGTTACTTACGTTTCTCTGAAGCTGTGATAGGAGACTAAATTACACTCTAAAATATATCCAGAAACATCACCTCAGATCAAATGTCACTCAGATCTATTCCGAACACAAAAAGATATGCTTAACATGTCTCTCTTCGTGTAGTTTCGTAAAAGTTCACAGACGTTTCAGAGGTATTTGCGGTCTCAGTCATAACGGACGTAAGTAACAAGTCTTTTCATTTTGCAGGATGTGACCTCTGGTATATAACACGGTCATGCGCAAACGATGTCAACATATGGATGGGGATGCACCGACCACTGTGCTGCCACCCCACATATATGCGGAGCTCAATGTAACTACAAGTCCGATTCGACATGTCCAAAGGGGAAAAAAAAAGAACGGAAAATAGCATGTGATCGGGTTTAGTAGACAGGATGAAAGGATAAATAATGCTTCCCTAGGCAAGAAGGGAAAATTTGTAAAGCTGGAGGAAAAGGCCTGGTTGGATGTAAATAGGGAAGAGGGGATGAGTGAGTATCGTAGACTGTATCAAAAGAAAGTATAAAGAAATTTTGAATTTACAAATAAGATGAAAGAAGTGAACGAACTGGGAACAAACAAAAAAGAAAACCCCCATATGCTTATTCTAGACGAACGCCCCTGCGGGCATGAACTTTCCCGCGCCTATTTTACAACAGGGTCAGCCATGTTGCAAGACGCTGGAAAAAGATGAAACACGAGTACATTTCTAGCTGCACATATAAGTTTTTAGTCCAATTTCGTTTGTCTTTTCCTCCTGGAGAAGTGAGTGGAGACTGAAGGCGGAGGTAGGGACTGTTAAGTCGGTCCCCTGGGACACACAACCCGAGCTGAAGCGCTAACATCTGGCTGTGTAAGCAGGTAATGGGAGAGCGCGCCGTCTCCAGGGAAACTGACGCACTAATCTCATAAAATCCATTCACATGTTCCCATTTTCTTTAAAACCAGTAGCTCCGGAACATAAAATGGACCAAATTCGAATATCATAATGACATTCTGAAGACCATTCTTAAACTTACGACATATTGTCACATCATTCTCTAAAGAAAAGAATTTACTTTTACCAAAGTAGAGTATCGTCTTGTTCGTCTTGTCTGTCCGGTTGTCCACAGGTAAGTGTCCAGAGGACGGGACCGATATGGATAAAATTCGGTATGATAAAAGCAGACTAAATAATCTTACAGATCATTTTAATTTTTGGTTTACATTTTATTATTATAAGTCTCTTAATATAAGTTGTTGAAGATGATTTTGTACAACATTAAGACGAACACACGTGTGGAAATAAAGAGACCAAGTTTTCCACTAGCTTCACGCTCCTGTACGTCTAACCTCGGAGGGAAAACTCTGACATCCACTGGAGAGATGGTTTGGCGAGCTCTGGAACTAGTCTATACGCAGAGATAAATAAATATACATATCAACACATATATTTTAGTCCATAACATCTTTTCAGTTTTTTTATCTCTAAAAAAATCAGAAGTGGAGGCCCAAATAACTGGACGTATAAATTCTTCTGTTAACGATGTGGTACAAACGACCAATAACCAATAATAATCAATGTAACCAAACATCGCTCTGCATTGCACAAACGTTCACATATACTGCAGAATTTTATACTAAAGGCACGGCTATGTTATCTATTCAGAAAACTTATTCTCGGTTTGAATTCAGGAGAGTTTTTGACCCTTGACTCAGAAACGTGTATGAGGCGCCTCCTTCAAGATGATACTCCTTGCAGCATCCTTTGGCGGGATCGTCTAGCGAAGATCAAGGCACTGTGGAATGTCGAAGAGATATTCTAAAGACATTCCTGTTAGTAAAGGTCACACAGCCTAAGGCTTTCGCTTGAATAAAACATTGTCTTCGTGTTACAGCCCTTTCATGATGTTCTAGGTACATAAACAATGGGATTTAGCGAAGCCTCAAACAGCAACTCTGAGCTACGTAAAATTAAATGAAACCAAGACTTCTACGTCGGGAAGTAGTCGGAAAAGCCAATGTAGGTTAGCGTAAATAAACCGCAGTTAAAAAAATTATATAATAATTAAGTTATTATGAGTGATTATATCATTTTGATATTTTAAATAATCTGTAGATATTGGTATTACTGAAAATTCTAATAGTAAAGATGTATCTGGGCCATAAATTGTTACGAGGGTAGGCGGAGATAAGGCTTTAAACTTACAAAACCTCAGCATCGGATATAACTGAGTGATTAGCTTCAAAATACAGTTGCTTTTTCCTCGATATCAGCTGGTTAGGAGTCTGGGAGGGCCCCAAAATTATTGTGGATATGGTAAACAGCAGAAGGCCTTCTATTACAGGTTCGAAACCTAGAGGTGTAGCACACTTCAGCGACTCACACGTCCAGTTTCAATAATTACAATTTCTAACTCCGTAAATAGTACACATCTATACGCATTTTAAGATATATTGTTCCAATTAAATGTGATACCATGCATTTCACAAGGATATAATGCCACTATTACGCTCAGATGGAGTCAGGTTTGCTGTGAATTTAGTTATTTACATAATTATGAAGTAGTAATAGTATTAACATGTAGAATTACTAACTTTTAAGGTAGGTAGTACATATAGTTACCACTGGTTTTTAAACGGTTAATTTCGATGAACAGAATAACGTTCTAATTTACGATAATTCCAAAAGAAAAATAATGAATGAATATAATAGGTTTCTGTCGGCTGAAAATGTTTATAACCCAGAGTATACCTGCTGGATATTGAATTATAAATATTAAATTAATTTGCAACGTATTTTCAGGAACCTCAGCTGTGGGAATATGTATTTAAAATTTAATTGTGTGAACTATTTAAAAACTCACGTATATTTGTGGCAGAACATTATTTTAGCCATTTATATATGTTGTTGGCTATATATGCCAAAAGTTTGTTACCAGTCGGTACATTGATATCTTAATCGGTATTTCCTTGTCAGGATACAATGCAAACGATTTATATGCTATGTAATGTTCGCAAATCTGCTCGTGAATAAACTATGTTCACTATTTCACATATTTTTCGTAACTGGCGTGAGCATCGGCCTAGCAACTAACGTGTAACCCGGGGTGGGGTGGAACCTATTATTACACGTTGATGTACCTGCTATTGATCTCACTTTTCTCCGTATCACGTGATCATTGTTGAGTTGCATTTTAAATGATACGTATTGCATGTCGATAGTCACCATCGGCCTGCGTTACCTTTCACGTGGCAACTAGGCGACAGTGATTTTAATATCAACTACCATGAAATATAATACAGTTTCTGACGACCATCCATTCTAATTCATGATTCACACTCACTATATAATTCGGCGTTGTTTAACTGACGTTGAAAAAAGTCTCAAAAAACGAAGAATTATTTATTAATAAGTAATTTACAGTAGAATACAATTATAATAATGAGAAGAAACTGTCGCGGCCTATTTATATTTATGGAAGGAAAGCGAATAATACGGAAAATGTCAACCAAGGTAGCAAGCTCTTCGTTTCAGGCTCCAAATGTTTGCCTCCTGAATACGAGTCTCGAGTATTATGACCTACTTTCTCTCGATATTTTAACTAATCCTCTTATTATTTTACTCACTCCGGGTCGGTACCGCCTACTGGTACAGTAATGGAGAACGATCCGGAAGTCAGCGTTTTGAAACGGTTTGAACAGCTTGTTTCTTTGTGAGACATGCTTCAGTATATTTGAAATAAATCACCATTCGTACAATGCTTTGAGGCAACATGATGGCAGGCAAAGCGGCTTGCCGAAAAGTCGTTTTCAACTAGATGCTGAGTGAGTAAGCTTGGTAATCTTGTCAACCGAACTGCTACAATTTCATTAAACCACGAACTGATGTTATCTTGGCTTCGTGTGTAACGTCCAGAGGTTGTCAGTGGTTTGCCTGAGAACGGTTCTGTGGCCACCCGGTACTCCAACTGCTTGGAAATGGGCTGTGCTGAGCTGGAAATGCGAGAAGCAAGACCAAAAAGTGGTCTTCGCCCGAGGGTTCGCTTCTGTCTGAAGTTTGTGTCAGCGGTTTGTCTCAGTTTGTCTCTCTCGGTCCTACCGGCGCCATCCGAGCCGTCAGTTTGACACGGGGAACAGGAGCAAGGCCTACAACAGGGAAGCTTCCCGTATCTGCTGGATTTAATTCGCTAAAAATTGTTAAAGTCTAATTTGGGCCCTTAAAATTGTTCCACAAATGCATTCGGAATAACTTGCACATGTGTAATGACCGCTGAAAATTCAACGAAAAATTCCTTCCTTTATTACATAAATCATTTTGTTTATAACACGAGTTCTTGATCTTACCAGACCTTGCGTAATAATCGCACTTCCTTACAGAATATGGATCTTCAAGTTTGTAACGAGAGCAATTCAAACGTGGCCATTTATTAAAAATTTTAAAAATAAATATTTAAGGTTCTCACACGGCGGGAATTATGAAGGAGCCTGTCATCTGGCGTTTCAGAGGTGCTTAGTGTCTCCATATTATAGCTTTGATGATGGAGATGGCATCCAGCACATTTCTGCAAGACTACATGACACAACAGCGCATGAAGACAGGCATATTCGTGTTACTTAATTAATTCTACTGCTGCAAACAGTTCATATATTACTCAGTAACTTCCTTTAACAAAACAGGTTATTACGTAGAAACTTGAAACTGATTTTGCTAGAATAATCTTTCAGTATGAAGTTTAATTTTTGTTATTGCAATTAACATGCATCCCTCGGGGCAAGTGCTCATAAGACGCGCTACATTTCATGCTCTGACGTCATTCATTAAATTTACAATTCCTCACAGCAAACTTTAATGCCAAATACTGACGATAACAACAAAGCACGTTTTCTGATGTCAGATAACGATTTTCCATTATACAGAATGACACAGTAGTATAGATAATGGTCCTGGGTTTGAAGATCCAATATAGTTTACTTATAACACAAATTTTGAACGCCAACACACAGAAACGCAAATATTAGGTTGTAACAATACATAAAAAATACTTTTGGCACTTAGGCGGATAATCGGGGGGAAACGCAAATACACTGCTCATTATATGACCGATCTTATTGTTATTTAAGAATTCTTTACCATTTTCTTATAGAATTTAATAATAAGCAACGCACAAAGTGAAACAGAAATAAAATTTAGGAAATTTTAATCCTACAGCAAAAAAATCTCTTATGCTTTTTGACTTTTACAGTATCTTTGTAGCTCTTCTGAGTGTCTTGACGCGCGTGTTCTGTACATTATATTTTACTGCGGAACTCATTGGTTACATTCGATGTAATCAATTTTAAAATCTACAACGACGAAGCCCCGCCACTAAAAAAAAAATTTCTAGACCGTCCTGCCTCATTTTTGTCCCTGGTGCAACGGATCAGGAATTTTTGGAGTAGCAAATTCAATGACACGAGTTCAAATGTCGTGTTGGAAGAGTTCATACGTTTCAAGTGAAAAGAGCGAAAGAAACAAAATCTAAAATTACGATATTTAATACGACGTTAAACTGTATTCTGGCACTCTGCCAGATTGTGAATTTGCATCGTATCTCTTGAAGTATTAATTCCTACAAGCTGGTTCTGGAGATATATGCATATATTTCATCCAGTTAAAATTGAAATAGGCGACGAACACACCGAAAAGGATCAGCAAGTAGACAGAGGGAAAGTTCCCGCTCATCCATCAGCGTTATTCGGAATTCGATGGCTGACTGACACTAATATGGCGTAGTATCTTACCCCAGCAAATTCATTACCCCAAAGAGTTGACTGAAGAGTAATTTGTAAATATTTATTACTTAGAGAAGCATAATAAATTGGTTTAAATTAAATTATATCTTAGTGAGATATCAAGTGGAATATTTCCCAATTACATCGCGTCCTAAAACAGGGTTTTTATTATGCGGTTTTTAAATTTAAACTTAAAATTGCAAATTTAACATTATATCAACTTGCATTTCTATGTTTTATTCCATGAGAGACCTTGAGCCTTTGAGTATTTTAGACAGCCTACGTTCTGTTAGATCCTAACCCGATCACTAGTAGGGGTAATAGGCTTTCTTTGATTAATCTTAAAAATTCCGGTTACTTAGTATTAAATATACTGTGGTTTAACTATGGTTTAACACTACTAAAAAGTCTATTACATTTTAACATCATCTAACGCCTTCTAGTAACATTCAAACCAGTATGAATACAAGACAAATAAATAATATGAATATACCGACTTCATATGGGAGAAGAAAATAAGTTATGCTTCGACGGATATTATTAGAACTAATTGCTCAATGAATTTTATATAAAACGTAATGTGAAGTGTTAGCCATGTTTGGCTGACACTGATATAAATATATCCACGCGACTGCTGTTTTGGCGTATAAGTGCCGAAAATAATTTAGTTTGGCTCCAAATCACTGACACTTTGCGGTCGCAATTTAAATTCCTCGATACATTATAACGCTGACTTGAATTACGCATAAATATACAAATTAATATATGACACTTACTAGCAATTCCCGGTGGTGCTCAAATTTATAACTTGTGTTGGGCAAGGCCGTGGTCTAGGCATCACGGAGTTTTCCTCCGGGGGCTTCCCCGGTTTCTCCGTGGCATCCCAACAATTACTCCACTCACACACAGAAGAAGGCAATGGCAAACCACTTCTGATCATCTCTGCCAAGAATGTATATATGTATGAGCAGGTCCCTGACAACCTGAAGAGGTTGGAAGGATCCTGTTCATAATATATGGGCCTGTCGTCAGACAGAACACTACAAATAAAATAAAAATAAAAAACTAGCATAATTTCGATAATTAACACTTATATCACAGCAAACTCGTTTTGTGATATCATAAGGCGTACTGCTACAAATATTTACTTCGCACACATCACATTCGTAAATTATGTTACCACCGAATACGGTAACAACTGTGTGATATTTCAACGGTGAAACGAATTTAAATGATTTATAACCTACAGTTTATCACCAGAAAGAGTACCACAGCGAAAACAATTACTGAATCTATTCAACAAAGCTGCGTATTCAGCGTTTTACAGCTGACTGATAATACATTAAAATTTCGAGACCATATAATCTGAGACTCTGGCGGCCTGACAAAATAAACCATAAATAAATAAACAAACAGAGAATGAATGTCAACAGTTAACTGAAACTAAAGTCAGTATTATGCCAAATTTCGTCGTTAACATATCAACTTTATTTTACAATTTGCAGACTTTAATGCTTAATCATAAACTATATTCTTTTATTTACAGTTTGAATATCTTATGTCCAATAAATTGCCAGGTCAGAGACATAGCTGCGAACCGCAAGAAACTCTGACAACGTGTTCGTTGGCTGTACCTTAAGAGCGGTCACAGTCGAAAATCAAGCACTGAAGTCATGACGTTGACAGGTAAAAGCGACATATTCTGACGGAAGTTAATCGTTTAAGCGCCTGAGCTTTGGCGTGGTATTCTGAAGCCAGAACCATGCATATAGAGACGTATAGCTAATACACTTAAAGTTCATAACACCTACAGGCGTATTAATGCAATTAAGTTGCTCTGATAAGCAGTACTTCTGCAGGCTTATCTGCAAAGCTCCTTCTACTGTAAAATAACTACAGTCATGCACAGCTGATGTGGGAATTGCCTGTTACCTTGGTACTAACCGGCCTTGTTATTGATGATAGCAACTTCAGCTGTGATTTACAAGGTAGGCACTAAATTATATGTTCCTACAAACGCGCGAATAATGGATTCTTCCGTAGGTTTGACGTTAAAAATACCGATTTTTACCACTGGATATTCTACAGTGGTATTTCTGGGGCAGTGATCTCTTTATTAGTAAAATATACATGTTTTAAAATAAAGAATATAATTTAAAAAGGTGGATTTTAGGTTTTCGCGGTGGTGAGCCTGAAGAAGGCTGTCTTCTGGTTTTGGTAGAAGCAAACAGGCGGCGATCGCCCTGATGATGGAGGAAGCTAGGACTTCCGAAACGTCGGTAAACTTCTATCATACTACATGGCGCTACAACACAGAAGACACCCATTTTAATTAAATAATAAGTTTACATAAAACTGTTATACTACAAATTAACACAATTTTCATAATCTCGATATAAGATTACATATGTGATTGTGGTACATGCAATTTAATCTTATTCTTTTATTGAATAAAGATAAGTAACGGTGTTAACTTTCTTACATAATATTTAATTTTAATTTGTGTTTGCTAAATGCAGCGAAACAAAAGACTGTTCACTGATCCATGGCCTGCTATGTACATGTACTTCTATACAACTCAAAAAAAAAAAATTATGTGTTACCGATTAGCGGCTTTTAAGATTAAGCAAATATAAGTTAATATTTTAATTTTTAAACGCTAATTTGGGACACTTTTAAATAAAAACGTGTTTTTATACGTACTATATTAGAGTTGATGGTCATTCTAAACGAGTAATTTTGTAATGAGTTATACTGTAGAATATTTAAAGAATCGTGTTTGAAAATGTCGTCTCCTGACTATCTTAAGTTGCATATTTTCGAAAATGGGTGAAATAGATGTTCGATTTCAAGTGTTCTTCGTTATGTACCGCGAACTTTATTTATATGAGCGTCTGGGGATTAACAGCGTTAGGGCTTCCTCACTAGCAGACATTCCCGTCGAGTATCCAACACACTACCCTGGTCTCTGAGGTGCAGGCAGGCACAACTCTTCCAACGTCAGCCCGCAACGCGTCGTCAGCTCCTACTGTAATGAGTTTCCAATACTGTGAGAGTGGTAACCCGAACCTGAGGCCGGTTCCTCCGTTAGGATCCGCAGGAAGTTGTGGTAATAGAGTTAGAAACAGCGTTTGCATCTCACGTGGAACGATTCAATGTGTCAGGGTAGCGCTTTCAAAACACACACACTTTTTATTCGCCTGTCATAAGCACCAAAACCATCCAACAGCTTTCGACGTCGGTGTTACTCAATAATGAAAATGAAATTGTAGACTGCTTCAAGACAAAGGATAGAAGAAATTTGCGCGTTCAATGTTTGGAAGAAAAGGGACAATATTGAACCATATTATGTTCTCTAATTCAAACACAAAGTTGAACTACTGAAAATGAAGAAATTGTATATAATATGACAGGAAATTACTTAATTATCACTGAAATCAATTAATCGAACTACCTTAGAAGCCGACAAACTCAGCTGTAATTTTTTTTAATGTATGTAAGAGCATGCCATGAGTTAGTTAATCCAGGCAAGATTCTCAGGTTGTAGTAAATATTATCCTTGAATATACAGCTGTTTATCCCAAGTAGTGCCTTAACTTCAGGCTTTTAATTATCTTTGTGCGTAGTTACAAAATATTTGCGGATATTTCTTGACACTTTGATTTCGCAGACCTCACTAGATAGGCTTACTTTCGTTTAAACAACTACTGACTTAAACAGTAAATGTCAATGCAGCTAAGACAACAATTTTCATACATCATGGAGTTTTTTAAAATTATTTCTCACAACAATACAAAATTGACAGTCCGGTATATTGTTTTTCTGCGAAACATGTAATTTAACCTCGCTCGAAATATCGTCGGATCCCACGATCTCGACGTCATAATACAAATTCGCAAGGTGTTCAATAACGCATTTAACCATTTGAAACCGAGGCGCGTCTGAATTAACATTTAAACATTCAGGCCGTACCTGAAAGAAAACTTAATTTTACCATTACACAAGATCGATTTGTTAACGCTGTTACAGTAAATCTTCGCTGTTTACTATGAGAATCATACGCAAATCATAAATACAGAACGAAAGTTGTTTTATGGTTGAAACAGGTGGGTTCTACTGTGATTTAAAACCCATTATTTAAGAGCATATTTCTTGTAAACCATACTGTACGTGTGAGTACATTGTTAGGAAATCACCAAGAGGTATAGTGGTATTTTAGTTTGAAAATAAATCTGTGGCACGAGAAGTTTCTTGAAGACTCCATAACAGCATTTCTCCTTTGGCCGCCCTGATAGAGGCTCAAGGGACTACAACAGAAAGTCCACGGAAGTGAAGTTGCAGTAAGTAGACACGAAAGACGGACTTTGGATGGGGGCGGGTGTCAGAAAAGCAAAGTGGGGACTGGTTTGTGCACACTCATTCATCAAACCAACTCGGCCACGGCTGCGAAGATGACTCTGTGACTCCTGACATGGGTTGTAGACGTGCTGTGAGAACAAAGCCACTTCCTGAAGACATTTTCATCTTTCACCTCCAGAGAAGCCATTGTCCGTGTACGTAGGTTTATTCTTGTCTGACGTCCCATACAAAGTAACGGCTACACGAAGTCTTTATAACAGGTAGGAAGAAAGACCTCTCGCAAAAACGGAACTCAATGTTAAAACCACGGGCATTAATAAAACTATTACGAGTATGTTCTGTTCATAAACTGTGCATCACTTTTTCTTAGTAATGTAATTTCCTTTGGTATGCAGTTATTACATTCACATGCTTTATGTATATATTCGCGGCTGCTGTAATGTGTTCTTTTTAACGCCTTCGACGGAATTAAATCTAGAATTTCAGTTTTGCGGAGTTAACATTCTGTTAAACAAGTGCTCTTCTGTAAGTTTTAAGCTATTTTTTTTCATCACACCTTTAACTTCCACGTTGGAGAAAAAAAAAACATTACAAAAAACAGTACCTTATACCTACATTTTAGTTCGTGTATATTCTGTTCATACAGAACGTATAAGATAATTCTTTAAAGGAGTCTGCAGTACACAAAACATTCAGAACCACTGACTTGTAAACAACACAACTTAACAGCACAGAAAACCACAATACGTTTATATCTGCAATGTACACTATAATTTGTACATCACATACAAAATATTTTTTTAAAAAATGTGCCTTTCGACTCTTATTAAAGCAGATGATAAAAAGGCATGATCTATTAGAATATAACACATCTTTGTTATCCCCTTACTACATAGGTAAAATACAATTGTTCAGTTTGCTTTTCAGTGCTTCCATCCGTTTGTATCATCCTTAATCCATTCTCGCATTACAACTCAAAATTTCTTCCAAATTCAGTTATCAACTTATCGTGTTTTATCTCCAGCGGTTACAATTATTTCCCTTTATTTATCCGGTGTCTTCTCATGCCTTTGAACGCGACCCAAATGTTGGTGTAACTTGGAAGACATTGCCTCATCTAGGCCAGGTTGCTGATCGAACCGTAGCCACCGCACATGGGTCACGCTGTTCTTGGCACAAAGAATAACATCCCTCCTGAAATAACTGGCCCATCTACTTCAGCCAACAAAACATCGGATTTGTGGCCACACTTTACAGTTGCCAACACAGCTAGGTACATGCCAATGAACAAGATCTGAGGTGTAAACTCTACAAATGAATGCAGTTAACAACACACAGTCACTTAAGACCTGAAGACGAAGACAAAACTAGCCTCCGAAACGTCGTGAATTTTTTTAAAAAACAGACTATGGAAAAAGTCCTGACAACAAAGAATTTTTAAGTGTAAACTACTGTCGTCAAAACGCTTTAGAATTGAAAGACACAATCAGCCCAATAAAATATAAATGCTGAAGACTTTGTGTTATTATAAATGTATTTCAAGAAATGTTTTCTTATTAATTTTAAGTAGAATATTACTTTTCCTTCAATTCTTTGGAAATAAATTTAATACCAGGAATAATTCTGTACGTGTAAGCAAACAACCGATTAATATTAATAAACTATTAGATGATATAATGAATTTAAAATAGAAAATGCTTTGTACAAACAGTTAAAATCTGACGACACTCGTCGCCCTGATGATGGAGGCAGTAAGCACCTACGCGGTTACACGACGCAACATCCCAGACAGCAAGTCATCTTCAGAACTTCACTTTGAAATATAATAGGCGCGTATTCGAATTGTGGAATGCAAGATGGAGTATTCCAAAGAATGTTGTAGGTCTTGGAGTAAAGACAGCCTTGGGAATTATCAGACGAACGTATAAATCGTCGAAAATGTTGTCGAAGCCGTCCATTTGTAAGCAGCATCCCACAGCGCCTAATGTCCGACACTTCTACTGATGCATAGATCGGTCGTTCAAATCCTGCAGCGTCCACACAATTATCTGCGTGCATTAGGGAGTTAATCACTATGGCTACAGACTCTGTTGCTCTTGAACGAGGACCCGTATAAATAAACCATTGTACTTGCTAATGGATCATGACTATATGTATCATTTAAGTTAAATAATCTTTCAAGTAAATAAACAGGACACTTTCATGAAGTAAACTCATGTACGAGGTTGTACAAGGATTTCCTTAAAAGCAAGAATGTAATTTTATTCTTTGTTACATTCCGTCTGAACTAAATCTATGCGGAAAAGTCAGACAAGAAAGTTAGCCAAAAGATTTTACACATTGTATGGAACCCAAAGGTTTATCACAGAGTAAAGTCTATGCAAAGCCAGTTAAATCCATTTCATAACCTCACATTCTAATTACCAAACACAAATTTTAATATTATCCTCCCATACCCCTAGGTCCCCGGAGTGGTCTCTTTCCTCACGTTTATAACCATAATTTTGAAAGCATTTCTCTACTATTCGTCTACTTCATGCGTCCTACATGTCCGGCACATTATTAAATATCCGTAATTATATTAATTTAAGAGTAAAATTTTCATCTCTCAATACTTTTGTCCACAAGACTGCCAGCCCACATGTTCCCATCCATCTACTATAAAATTCATTTTAATATTATCCTCCCGTCTATGCTTAGGTCTCACAAGTGGTCTCTTTCCTTCAGATCTTCAAATAAAATTTTTGCATGCATCTGTCATCTACTATTTGCGTTCTAAATGAATTTAAGGGGACAAATTGTGAATATGGTCATTATATAATAATCTCCGTTCGACTATAAGATATGGAATTCATAACCGAATCACGGTTCATCGTGCAGAGAGAATTTCAACTGTGTAGTTAAATCTTCACATGCCGATTAACACCGATGTGGAATTTGGGGCACAAAACGGCCCCGCGCAGACAGGCTTGCAGTTTGGCGCTCTGCTAAATTGCTCTCAAACCTATCCTATTCGGCTTGTAATCCTGCATCAGAAATGCAACAGGAATAAGATTTAAAAGACGAAACAATTTATGAACGCTAAAAAAATTGACGACTGAAATCCAGCACCAGAAAGATCCTAATACAGTCGCTTCTGCATGACATATTTTTCTGTCTTTAATTCATCTTAGGAGAGATTACAGTAAATTCTGCCAATGCCAGAGTTTATTTTGTTATTCTAAAAGGTTTAAAATGCGAATCATCGTGTATTTGCCAAGCTATAATACGTTCAGTAATGTTTACAAAAGAGGCAAAGGACATTTCAATGGCTTTTGTTAGAATTTTAGCCTCAGTATGCTTATAGTGCAATAAATCTCAATGTTTTAAAATCAACTGGTGAACTATCACTGATTATAATAAAACAATTAAACAGGACTACTAATAATTAGAAATTGTTTTACTGGGTACATGTATAGATCCATTTTAGTAGGACAAAGATTACAATATTACACATGTGAAAAGTAAATTTAATATTGTATAGGTGTTAATGATAAACATATGGCATAATACGAGAGTCGTAGAGTCGAATCATATCGCTGATTTGCTTATTTAACAGGCATATAAATGTGCAGAGAAACGTAAATTATGCAGAAAATTGAATGTTTCAGAAACCAAAATAATTATTTTACAAGACGCACGACTGAGATGCTTTACTATTTCAAAACATGAATATCAGAATGTTATTTAAAATAAGAACGAAAATACATAAAATGTTTCGTTCACTACTGAGGGTGAAGGAAGTTTTTGGTTGAAAACTGCTGAATCACACGACCTATTACACATCACTCTACAAACTTCATTCGGAGATGACAGGGCCAAAACATTTTCGGCGTCAGTAAAATAAGCAAAGAGTCCCCTTAACCTAAAAATCTCGTTTAACTATTCACCTGTAAACCACCAACTATTTCATCACTAGCCATTAAACACAACTACATATTTTATCACTGATACCATTAGTTAGGTGTGCTCTAAAACGCATTAATACACACAATAGTTTGCGAAAAAGTCTTTCATACATTACAGACTATATGTGAAGGTCTTTATATACTGCAATTCTAACGCTGTGATGTAACTTTACATTTACATTTAAATGGATATTTCGTCGTGTCAGAACTCGGGAATTACTGAAATACCACGCATATTGAACAGAATGGCCATTTACCGTGAATATCCAGTAAAGCATTATGTAATATGCTAAATTATTGCCGCTAAATTTAAGGCATGGATGGAATTAGCTTAGATTTACAATTCCCAAACCTTTACTATTTCTTGTTCGCTTTGTAAATCGTTGAAATTCCTCATGCAGATGAAGACAAACTAACAGTTGCAACATTTAGAAATAGTTTCACATAACTCAGACAGCGATTGACTATGATCTGGATAATTAAGGTTCGGTGTTTGGACGGACAGACATTCTGATCTGGATCCTACCCACTCGTCTCGACCCAGTGACAATGTTATAAAATGTGTTATCCACACTCGCCAACACATCTTGATGTTTTGGTGTTTGTACAGAAGAAAATTATACGTTATACATCTTTTTCAGTAGCTAATTCAATATGCTTCAAAATGTTCCTGGGAACGGCAATAATAACATTCCTTAGAAATTAATCTGTTTCTAACTCCTACCTGAATGT
Organism: Zootermopsis nevadensis; assembly: GCF_977971745.1. Taxonomy (NCBI): domain Eukaryota; kingdom Metazoa; phylum Arthropoda; class Insecta; order Blattodea; family Termopsidae; genus Zootermopsis; species Zootermopsis nevadensis. The sequence goes on along the minus strand of NW_028259139.1, from coordinate 8,529,083 downwards.
TACACATATCAACTTCTTCACTTATGCAAAATTTTCATGCATTCTGCTGACGAGATATCTACATATACCACTGCGCAAACTTTTCTGTGCGTTTAGTTTTAAACTATTATTCATACATGCGTCTAACATAGCCTGTTATATATTCTATGGTATTTACATCGACTAATAAATTAACAACATAAAAACAGCAACCCCCTGGATATCAAAAGTAAATTAATAACAGCTGTAGTCCATGAAACACAACACCATCACCTGAATATACTGACAAACAATAATAAATCCGTTTTGTTAATTTATTCCTCTGATACCTGACATTAACAGTCTACAATGCGTTCACATACTACGCTCATAAAGTGGCCTGTCGCGTGTTTTATAATGGCATAAATAATGTTCACACGGAAATACAATTACAAAATAAATAAGCAACTATTTCATAAACTTTTTTATCTACAATAAATTTTGTACTGTACTCCAATGATCCAGTTTAAAGTTTATGTCTGCAGAAATAAAAGTTTTTATCTACGTATAGACTTAACTACACTTTCGTTTATATGCAGGACAAGATGTGTCTGCATACATTAAGGGGCTTCATATTTTTCAATCTTGAAAGGAATCGTTACGAAATGAACCCTCAGAATCACAAAACCGGAAGTGTAAATAGCACGCATTCAGAAGATGGCAAATACATAATTCTTTTAGAAATACATCAAGGCACTTGGAATCCCTAGCAAGAAAACAATAAAAATAATTTAATCATGTGGAAATCTGGTAAAAGTGCATGGATTACATTAAAAAGCTTCAAGACACAAACAGAGCAGTGAATTAATGTGAACGTGGCAATAAACATTACACAGTCTAAACGTTTCTGACATAACCCGACCTAACAAGAAGAAAGATTTCTGACAAATTACTTTACAAGCACTAATGTATAATTTCTAACCATTTATATGCCAGTGAGCTTTCATGTTCTCACGGCGACAAGTATGAAGATGACGCCCTTCTGGGTTACTGCGCCGTGTAGTCTGGCAGAAGTTTACGGACGTTTCAGAGACGACTGGTGTCTCCATCATCAGGGTTAAGTTACGTTATCAATGGTACGTCCTACATTATCAAGTTTTAGACGTAACCTCGCAAACTGCAGTGAGACAGCTTATTTGCACATAAATCACAAGTCTTACCCTTTAATTCATTTCGTATGACGGTCTGTTTGAGACACGTATCTTAATATTGTGTTATTTCCCGCTTGTAGACGAAGGGATTTGACGCCTACAGGGCACAAAATTCACCCCGACTCACACACACCCACCAAGATTCGAACAGTGTGAAGGAAGGTAGATAAAGAATACGCAGCAAAAGTCCACGTTTCGGATGTACGCGTGCAGGGATAAAAATTGAGTAAAGGAGCATTTTCTGTGCGGAGACCGACCCCTAGAATAATGAAATGGCTGTAGATACAATATGTAATGTATGAAAGTGGAGCTTGTATTTTATGAAACCTCATGAAAACTTAACTAAGTCTTTCCAATGTCTTACTGCAGTAGCGTCAAAGTAATACCAACCCCTCGTCTTCTAGATCAGTTTTGTTCCATTTAGCTCAACTCACACGTCAGACACAACGTGACTCAAGTACTTCCAAACTATCATGCATTTACAGTTGTGAACGTTTCAGGCAGGGAATATAAAGTTGTCCATAAATACTTATGTCTGCAATAAGTAGTTTATTTTCAGAAATATACCGTAAACTACGTGAATTTATCACAATTACAAGTGATAACTTTATAAATATATAATCCTAGTCTGCAAAGTGTTAATGTCCTCACTGTAATATTACACCTAAAACTATTACAAATATTAAATACAATTCCTTTTCTGTCTACACTTTATATTTAGAAGTTGATTCACGGAGATTCTCGACATAAGAAAAAAAATAATATGTAGCTTTAAATTTGTGAATTCCTTACAAAACACGATTTTCGAAAAAAACACTCGAGCCACTGGTACAAAGCGTTCTTCGCAGAAAATATAAAACATCTTCAGAGCCTAATGGGTATTTTATATTTGCGGTATTAATGTATAATTTCTGAAACTAAGCACTGGGTGAAGACAGCCAGTTTAAAATTCAACGACGTAAAAACCTCAAATCCTGCATAAGCACTGGATTTTTACAAACAATTGTATTTTACGTCAACAATATAAGCTGTTTGTCAAAAGTAATTTCGCCTTAATACAATCACTAATTTACAATAAAGTTCACACAGATTTTCGTAAATCATTCCGAAAACTTGCTGGCTGTAGAAAACACAGCAGCCTACATAAAGCAGAATATGCATTTCCATAACATAGAAACATTTATTTATGACAAAGCAAGTTCTATGTGCGAGCCTATAACTCGAAGTTCAAAAACAATCTATTTATATCTCGAAGAATTGAAAGTCAAGGACAATAAGATATACGAATTGCAACTAATGTATTAGGAATACATGTATATTAATTATTTACACTATTCATGCTCAGTGTTTGTCCTCCAAATGCTACAAACGTTGTGATGATCTGACAAGCCAGTCCCAGGTGTTTTTTAAAAAAATATATATAAAGGTCAAAGATCAAATTTTGTGTTATAAATTCAAGCAGAAGTTGCCTACTGCTTGTTGGACGGAATGCTTTCAAACACTCTCCTAGATTTCTTTGTTACTTTTCCTAATTTTTCAATCACAGCCTACTATTCCAGTTGCAGTAAACTTGTTTGCATGCAAATTACCTAGAATGAATCACTATTTCAAGTGACGAAACCGTTCGGTTTGACTCAGACTCTGTGTTTACCGAAGTTAAAAGGGAAATCTGGCAGTGTATTCGGAATGTAAACACAATGGAAACTAACAGGGACTTAATTTACATCGATCAAGCCAACGTGAGACAGAAACACGTTCTATTTTACCTCTAAATACCTACGAAAGTAAAAGGGCTTCTGAGTAAACAAGATCTGAGTGGGAATTTTGAAATACTTCCTTAATCCTTCTATGGGGCAAACGATTTCATTCGTAAGAAATCTGGTTTTCTCGAAGAAAAACTTAGAGGTTACAACACAGAGTGGTCAGAAAAACATAAACTCGCGGAAAAATTCCATCCATGACTTGAGCGGGGTTCGAACTCAAGATCCGAGTGTCCGACCGATCACTACACACGCCTCAGAACGCGCGGCTACCGTGGTTAGCACAAATTTTAAAAAAAATTTAATACAAAATTTTTGTTCAGCGAACATATGCATTGCCCCGTAGTTAGAGGCCTTAGGATTTGGCGAAATATAGAAAAATATAAAGAGCGAAAAATCAAATCACGTGTTTCAAATCTCAAATGCTGGAATTGTTTACGTAGGACAATCCATTACAGCGGTACACTCCTTACGTCAAAATACTAAAAATTTACGTAGATTCTGCCACACAACACAACACCGCAGAAGACAATCACCATCAAGCGCACATTTCCCCCCCACCCCTGATCTATTCGAAGTTACATAACTTATGTAGTAGATATATCATCATTAAATAAGGTACCTAAAATGGGGCGTGGCTTAATTTAAAAATGCATTTCAAGTCGTACGTATTAAGGTCTATCGTTATCTGGTGTGGTCATGTTAGTGAGGGCGTTATGTGAAATCAGGCGTTAATACAATTCTGTATCAACTGATGTGGTTATGCGCATCGACGGAACTGTGCAGGAGTTTTTTTAAGATACGCGCACTGCGTGGGAGCAGTATTGATCCTTGTTATCCAGGACTCTGTAACGACCATGCATCTGCTTCTCGGATTTGCATTCGTCTGTACGAGTTATTAACCTCGCATGGCCTTACCATTTATCATCCTTCTTTTTTTCTTTACTGGTGAACTGTTACAAATAAATTAGAGCTTTAGCAAATATACCACCGCTCGTCCTATACAAATGTAAGTCATTTTAACCTCTAAATGGTTCCATTACCAAGAAAACACAAAATTTTAAAGTTTTCCGGATTTTAGTTTTAATTTAGACACGCAGTATACATACACTTACGGATATCAATCACTTTATGATATATATATATATATATATATATATATATATATATATATATATATAGACTGTCTTCTTAACTGTGATGCCGTGTAGTATTCCCTCAACACGGTGATACGTTAATCCGAAACTTTTGATTACCGTATTGGAGAATACATGGCATTCCAACCCAAAATACCACACGTGCTCTTCACATTCCGAAACAAGAAAACTCTTGTCAAGTGTTCTCATATGTTACAAGGAAAATGTTTATAAACGCATAGTTTATTAGTAAAGGACATCAACACTTTTTTATTTATATTCATAACAAGCTATTTTCATTCCTAATTATGTAATGGGCTGTATTTAATTTAGAATAATCCGGCGAATTTGCAATTCCTTTGAACCTGATACCAAAGAACTCCGTGAGGGGAGTCAGTCAATAAATTTCCTGTATTCTTCAGTCGTGATCACAAGAAATCGACTCTGAGCTCTGCCATCAACGAGATTAATCGACTGTCATCTGGGTTGTGACGTCGTACAGATCTTAAAGAGCGGATCGTTTCCATCTTCTGTTTAGATTAAGAAGGAGATACTTTCATCCGAAACGTTGGTAACACCCTAAAAGACCATGCCATCAAAACTCCAAAGATCAAGCCAGACAATCTTGATCTTTGTCAGAATCTCAAATGCCAATCGCATGATAACACACCACGGCCTTACATACTAATTGTATAACACGCATTTCAATATTATTAGCCGATGTATGCCATAGTCTTCTCCAAGTCTTCGTACCAAAAAGGTTTACGAATGTTATTTGTCTCATGAACGTCACATGCTGTCTCACATTCTTCTTCTCGATTTTATCACCCTAATAATATCTGGTGAAGAGTGTAAAACCTTAAATAAAATATACCGTGGTGACTGAACACGAATGTGTTTCATGTCATTCAAATTCGCTGGTTGTAAAACGACTATGAGTTATCACTTCCTGCAAAAGTATGCCTCGTTTAGTCTAAAACTGTTTATTGTATAAATTCCACGTATGAAAATACCGCAGTGGAAACAAGAGCTGAGAAATATAAAAACCACAAATTTTCTTCCATGGCTGTTATGCATTATGAACCGGATGTAGACGAACAGAAATACAGTGAGAAAGAAAACAGACCGGGGCAGTAAATTATATCGGCAGTCATGTGAACCCACACGTCCGTTTCAAGTCACGTTACAGTTTCCATAGTTTGCTGAGCTAAGTCGTTCTGGAAATGAGTATGTATGTGCAGACATATCGAGGGAGAAAAGACATTTCTACTTATCTTCATGGTTTTGTTTGCAATGAAATAAAAGAAAAAAAACCCAATGAGAATGAATAAAATTTGGAAATCGTCATAAAAATACAAGAAAACTACCACCTGCTTCAACTTCATATAACAAACCTAATATCACATGTTTCAGAGCATATTCTTCGAGTCAGTTGTATCAAACTAACGATCAGTGTTTCGCATTGATGCTATTGCGCCATGTACCTTCTAGCTGGTATCTTGTGAGATCGTAGGTAAATCAGAGTACTTTGTATCATTTTGCACGTAACATCCTAATACTTGTCTATTAATTTTTGTTTAAAATTATTTATACTATCTCGATTTAGGTAAAAGATTATAGTATTTAATGAACACGGAATATATTGATACTTTATAAATTTATATTAATAATTCAGAATATGTGAATAATTACCGTTTTAATTTACATTTAATTTATTTATTAAGGATTTCACATGTATTTACTAAATTAATTCCATATAAGAGGGTGATTCGTGAGATGCTACTGACCTTGTCAATAAATTACCCATATTTTATAGAACACAAGGATTATCTACCATCCATGATTACAACAGCCCGTCAAAAATTCCTTAATGTTTTCGAAATACATTTTTAAGGAATTTCTCATATATCCCTTTCGCGTTAAATATTAGCATATGAAACAATCATTATTATATAGCCTATAAAATTCCTAAGTTGGATCAAAACTTTACGTCAACATGTAACACGTTATTAAAACGTATTATAAATGTATTTGAAAGAGCCTGAGGATAGACAGACCTAAACCTGTCGCCCTGTAGTATCTAAAATACCGTTATTGTTACTGTGTATTGAGATAACGAATTTCTTTGTTGCGTGTGCAAAATTTATATAATTTATATATTTTATTACATTTTACGTATTTTTAAAACTAAAAAGATCATCACGAATTCTAACACTTATCAGTGTATGATTTGTTTTAAACAATCTATATTTTCTCTGTGACTTAGAAGGTATTTAATTATTTAAGTTCCAACAAATGAAACAATGGGACATTTTAAGGAATAACTCAACAGTAGATTGCCGAAAAAACTTCAAGAAACAATGGAATTATTAAGTTTAGTTTAATTTAACAGTGACGCATTTCTCGTAAACAATATTCGTGGAATTTTGTACCACAGAAACTGTTTTTCATGGCTTAAATGACATTCTGAAATACCCAATTCTATCAACACCAAATCGTCTCATTGGGTTTCTAGTCACGCAGTACGTAAAAAATGACAGAGCTGGAAAAAATAACAGAATGTAAGGCTCCAATGTCCCAGACCTGCCGTTAGATCTGCAATGAACACCGTTATCTCACACAGAAGGTAACTGTTTTTACTGTTACCATGGTAGTGATTTTATTCGAATAATATCTGTGGGCTGGTCAGATACAGTCAGAATGCGCTGAGCCAACAAAAATATTATTACTACTCCGGAGATCTACAACAAAACTGCAGAGAGGTGCTGGGTTTGTGTGTGCCATTTGGTTTGAAATATTCCAGCTATTATAGCGTTAGAATAATCTCCCCTACATTTTTTATTAGCCACTGCTCGTCCTACATCCTTTTCCTGACTCCAGTAACCATAATCCTGAGCTGATACCACAGTCCATCAACAGCCAGAACAAAGGAAATAAACCTACGTCCAACTATCATCCAACGTCACTGCTTCAAACATTTACCCACGAGACAAACCAAGAATGTTTTCATGAATGAAAATCATAAGATTTCCTCTCGGAAAATTTCTAGCCAAACCATCCCTCTTCAAACGACACAGTGTGCCATAAAGCCGAATTCCTTGCAAGGAACTGAGTTTATTCTAGTTACATAATATTTATCACAAGCTTAAAATATCACGGGAATTTAAATAAAACGGCTTAAAATAATCTTACTCTCTTTCCAGTTGTACTATATGAAAAACAGAGTCACATCTACTGGCTTACTAGGTAACATCAGGTCAGCTGCATGCGATGTTCAGCGCAGTAGTAAAAAAAATCCGAAAATCCTCTCCAGAATAGCTCCTTAGCAGGGTGGATTACAAAAGCTTAAAAAAAGTATTGTAATATTTCAGGATCATATTTCTATGCTTCCTTTCAGTACAGGGAAAAACTAAAAGGTTCTGTACCATACGCAGACACATTTAATTAATCCCTCATATGCTGCTCAGTAAAAGGCAAGCCTAGCATTAGAAGGGGTGCTTTATAAGCAAGACAATAGACAGTTCATATCGTATCAGATGATCCACTTTGTTATGAAAGGTATAAAAAAAACTGCAAAGACGTTTTAATGACATCGACACCGTACGTGTTTTCAACTATCCCTCTTTAAACGTCATATCCTGTAAGGTCATCAAAAGATTCCTTAATTTCATTGCTTACATAAGTTTTTTTAAAAATATTTTAGCAAAGGTTACGTATTTTTCTGCAACTAAAAGATATTCTTATCATTAGAAGCAAACACTTATTGCGTAACAAACATTATTGTCTTTTGTTTCGCTGTAGTTAGTGCCTGTAAATGACAACAGAGTTTTGAGTAGGGGAAAAAATTTCATTTCAGAAGGAAATATCCTTAAACATTCCATAGTTTTCATATAACTTCCGTATTTTATTAACTTTCCTATTCTCAATTTAAGTTTGTGACACAGTAAACGTAGTGATATTTTTAGGTTATCACGTCAGCGACGCTGTATGAAAACTTCTGAGGTGTTGCGCAGTGTAATCGCCCTGATGATTGAGGCAGCAAGTACCTCTGAAACTTCAGTAAACTTCTATCAAACCACACGTCGCAACATGTTACATGACAGCCATTTTCACAGTACACTCATTTTGAGAAACATCTTTTTGTATTACTCTTTATTATAAATGTTATTAAATTATGAGTTGTAATTAATGTGTGTTTATACAACTGGAATAATCCAATAAAAGCTGAAATACTGTGAGACAGGTCAAGGGTATTTATACTTCCTTTACTGCAATACTCGCAAATCTACATTATAAAATAATCTCTTTTTTGTATACGTACGATCATGTGGCTAAGTTGGGCCAAGGATACACACATTTTCTTCATAACAAAGTCTGTAAATCTATGTCGTAACAAAGGGATTTGTCCTACAGCAAAGATTCTCAGCGCTGATTCTTTAAATAAATATTTTATTGGTATTAGTTTGATGCAGTGCTGTCTTGTTCAGGGCCTAAACGAAGCAAAGTGGCATAGTATGGTCCCATGATCCTATAAGAGTGAGATTAGAGTATCGATTCTGGAATTGTTGAAAGAGGAAGAATATTGCGAGAAGGGGCGATACGTCATATCCCCTGGCGCCACAGCTATTAACGCTGAGTGCTACCCGTCTGACGAGACGCTCCATCGGACGCGCGCGAGCGCTCTGTTTCTCATGCGAGTGCGTCTAGCGCAGTGGTCATCGGTATTAAAAGAGGGGACAGAACAGGGCGTATGTGTTTTCCTTGTTTGGTTTTCGTGTTTCATGTTCTAGGTTTAATAATTACTTGCAGTGTGTAAACTAGAAGTAAGTGACGGATTTCGTGTGAACAGATGAAAGTCTGCTTCGACGTATTTGTTTGTGTTGTGGTCCCAGTTGTAAATAACTGACTCCATAGAGTACAGATGTCTTCCAAAAGCTAACAATCTCACTGTTAGTCACCTTTAAGGTTTAAGGTTATAAATCTGTATCATGCAAGCCTATATATTTTTTTTTTAAATTAGCTTACGAATTTCAATTATGTTTGTAAAGAAATCATAGAAAACAATATATTTTATAATAAAAGTTTAATAAAGTGTAATAAAACGAAAATGAATGTAAAATAATGGCTGGCAGGTGTCAAGCTCTATCTTCCGCACGCTGACTCGCTGTAAGAAAAAAACTTTCCATTACATAGATCAAAGTTTCACGCGTTGTTGCATTAATTTCAGTCATTAAGTTATCTTGTAAATCCCCTAACGCAGCGCTTGCCTTGTTAATTCACATTCTCGCCTTTAATTAACTCTGCTAAAAATATACGCCGCTAAGAGATTTGTATCGTGCGGTCAAGTTCATATCTGGATTACAAAAATTCACACAGAAATTCCGCAGTCACTCTTAACAAGGGCAGCGCCATCTTGTTGAAACGCCAAAATGCCTTCGAAGAGTTTTTTACACTGAAGGTCTCAGAAAGGTTTTGATGAATATTTTTCTCTACTGATATCAAAGTTTCACTTCATTATACTCTCAGCATTTTTCATTCTGATACTGATGATAAACAATGGAATTTCTCAGATTCATAAGAGACAGTATTTATTTATAAAGCTAATGGAATTAACGCGAACTTCGACTTTCGGGGATGAGCTACGTGGAACGTTCAAAACAATCCGCTTAGAAAAAAAAATTGCATTCATTATCTTCAGGATGTAATCAGCTGAGTTTCGTCACTAATTTTAAAGTGAAAATTTATTCCTTTGTCCTCAGTAACACGTTCCAGCACTGACATAAGAGTTTAAAATTAAACTGGAATGATTTTTTGCACATTCTTTGTTTCCTAAGGACAACACTGCAAGGAGTTATAAATTTAGACACTGAACATTTCTCTTCTTTTTTAAACGAAATAATTATTATATTACGAATCATCGGCGTTATGGTAACGAAAGTAGCAGTGTATTTTAAATAATTTATTATAGAAGTGCTATATTGTCTAATTCCCACTGTCCACAGAACGAGGTAATATCGATTTACAAAAAAATCGATATTGTGTCTGCTCTCGTATTCAGGAGAGTGTCATTATACAAACAGATCTCTTTAGCATTTCACTGTTAATTTTAGCGACAGCGGCTGGATACAGAAACGCATACACACTGTACTACAGGTATGTAAGATAGCAAAATAGAAGTGTAACAAGAAGTCAGAAGAATAATATACAAGAAAAAAGTCTTAAACGAAGAGAGGAAATTAAGAAATGTGAGACTGTCTAGCTGAAAACCGAACCAAGCGAAAACATTCCTCTTCCAGTGTAAATGAGTTAGTGCGTAACGCATGCGTACAGAGACAGATAGATATCCTAATGTTCTTCTGGAGTGGAAATTACATTACAGATGTGCTGAGAGAAAACGTCACTCAGGACTGAACTTAAAGGAACATGCTACGTGAACATAAATAAGATTTCGAGTTCCTTTCAGCTGAGGTAAGCAGAGTCGATGTTTCTGTCACTCGCTGCAACAAGGAACCTGAAACTATAGACAAGTCATTTACGGAGGACACAGGGATGTGCTGTACGCGAATTATATAAATGTGTAAACTGGTACCGAGAATAAAATAATGTTTTTTTTCCAGACATGTCATTCATAAAAGATTAACTTTTTTGAGGAAATAATTTCATGAACAGTGCTGAAATGAAGACAACATGGAACTAGGTGTAAATGGAACACGAAAATTAAAATCTCTATGAGAGTAACTTAAAGTGTGTGAAGATTCAGTCTGAATTCAACTGATTCAGGCCATATTTCAATGAAAGTATTTAATACGGATATATAATGTCCAGTTTCGTGAAATAGGAGAACTTTTTGGCCAGTACAAAACATAATGCACTAACCGTCCATGTTAGGTTTGAACCTTTCATATAATGTATAAAACAGAATAATTTCATTAAAGTAAGAAGACAACTTTACTTACATGAAACACTTTCTCGATTCCACACACACGGCACATAAACATTTCCAGCATTTCCGATTAACTTAATGGACGCGAGAGTCTTTTGTGATGGTGATAATTCCCAGCTCGTTTGAAACCCAAATATGCACCACCGTGTTAACAAGAAACCGACCACGAGTCATATCCACAGCAAAATTAACTCAATCAGTAACCTCGTTCCCAAAATATTCACTCTGAGGTTTCTGACAAACAATTTCTTACCTCCCGCACACTTATTAGACAAGCCGCCAATCGGCCTCATATCTTGTGAAAAGTACGTAATTTATTTTCATCCTTAGTAGGTCTGAATATCCCCTTTCTCATCACCTCATTGTCAGACATCATGAATCTATGTTCTACCCTCACTATTTTACCCCCATAACACAATAGGTAAAAATATACTTTGTAAATTCTAACCTCTGTATTTTTTACATGACAAATACAAATATGGGACTCTAAATTGAATGGACCTGAGAATTCCCCGAATTAAATATTCTCTTGTTTTATTTTTTTGGATGGATGAGTCTATGTTTCCACGGAACTGCGGCCCCATTGTCCATCCTACAGATGATACGTGAATTTTTAATATGGAGCAGCGGTGGAATGATACTGACAGGGGAAAACCGAAGTACACGGAAGAAAACCTGGCCCAGTGCCACTTTGTCCATCACAAATCCCACCCGGACTGTTCTGGGAGCGCTACCGGGCCTCTGTTGTAAGACCACGGTGACTATCCGCCTAATCCGCGGCAAACCTATAAAATGTGCCGCTATTAACTTTGTCATAAATGTCGTTTGAATTAAATTCTGTCCTTCCAAAACATCTCAACGTCGCCACATTTTAAAATTATTTATATATATTTATATTTTAACAGTTTTAACGTAGTTTTCTCTACACATATTTGTAGACCAACTTCCTTGTTAATGTCTATTAAAGCGTTGTGTTAACTTTGGCCTCGTATAATGGACGACACCTTCCTACTAATGCCATCAATAACATAAGCCATCACGAGGTCGAAGGGGATCGAAGTCCATAAGACTGGATCACTAAACACAAAAATACAACTTTGATGAATGGTGATGGGTGGACTGTATATTATTCACTCTGTGTTGTTTTTGTCCGAAAAGATGATGTCAAAAGCTGATAGGTGTAATGTTGCTGATTGTGATATTCATGCTGATAAAAATTATAATGGACTCTGTGTTGAATGATTCTGACTTATAGTATATTAAAGGATCATGAAGAAACCGAAATATTCCATTGGCATTTCAGGGTTATGAAACAGTCTCAACCACGAGAAAATTATCTGATTTTGGAACTGAATTCTTGGAAATAAAGGTAAATGTAAGGCTGAAACTCAATTCAGAATAACTACAGAAATACAGAAATGAATGAGGGTTACAATGGTGTTACGTCATTGTACTCGTACGAGTACTGATAAATAATTTAATATTTAACAACGGAAATAACAGTTCAAATGCGTGTCGGTTCCCTATAAAGAAAATGTAGATTTTTGAACAGTTCATATGTCATGGCGGATCACTATGAAAGTGTATCTTGTTAAAGTGTTATGGTGCAACGCAGATGTTGATTGTATTGAAGATATTTCGGAGATCCTTACTGTCTTCATCTTCGCGTAAATGGAGACTACGCGGGTGTATAAAACATCGGAAATGTAGCCTACAGTGTTTCTAAAACTTATTCAGAACTGAAGAAACATCCAGACATTTTTATCGACACGCGGGCTCCAAGATTATAAATTATAAAGATTTAGTGAAAACCAAAATTAAAAGTATTGAAAATATTATGTAAGGAGGACTGACATCGCGAAGACATTAATATGTTTCTCAAATAATTTCTTTTGACGAAATCAGTCGTTAATGAGATTTATGATACAGCCTTTGCTCTGTACATATGAAGCTTCAATTCTGCCTTTGTATTCTCACTCATCCCTTGAATTGTTCATCACTGAAACGCATCTCCAATATTAATCTCACGTTCTTCATTAAGCTCAACAGTTGCTCACAGCGATAGTCAGCAGACAGCCAAATACTGATGACATAAACAAGATGTGTTTTTTCCTGATATCTAACTATTTTTAATTATAGAGAGTGGCAATATTACAACATTCTGGACCTAAGCGGACCTGGAAAACAAAAGCAAGCCGAACGCTGAAAATCTTTAACCTCCATGTCGCACCATCCACAAAGCAACCACATTACCACGTAATATTTAATTATATTAGTACAACATAATCATGGAATATAAAAGCCGAAGCAAAATTATGTCATATACCAGCACTTAATGTAGATATTTTAAGAAAGATAATGTACCGATTAGCATTTTATAGTGGTCAAATTTCATAGTTTCCAGGAAACAATTTTTTGATAATTCTGAGCGAATTGAAAGAAAATTTATTCAAAGGCTGGCAACGAGGTAAAGCATCCATCTCATAATGAAGGCAAGGACAGCTGCATCCGTTTTGGATGTCAGAAGCAGAATGACTACTCTGAAATTTTCCTAAGTTATTCCAGCCAAATTCCTCAGTACTGCGTTCAAACACTTCTGGTCATGTGATCTTACACAGCCCAAATACCAGGGATGCCGCTAGTGGTATGACGTATGCAGTTTGACCGTGTATCCTGCCTTGCTATGGGTCTGTTAAATAGATCCATTAAAGTGTGTATCATACCTCGTTTGAAGCCGTACGACGAATTCAAAATTCCGTCGTTTCTGCCAAGCCGTAGCTCGTCTAAAAAAATATTTAAGAATTTAGTCCGTACCGCAAAGAAAACACAACACTTTACCATTACATCAACTGGTTAATGCTGTGTAAGGAAATAATTACTATTTACACTGAAAAGCATACGATATACATAAATATGAAATGAAGAATTAATGGTTGGGTCAGCAAGTGGTACAGAGAGTTACCACTAGGCTTTATATGGTTAAATGATGGGAAGATAGTGGTAAAATATGACAAACTGAGAAAGAACGTTATTCAATCAAAGAAGCTATGTAATATGAAAATAAATAACATAACTACTATAATTTTACTAGTTTTATATCGAGACTTTTCACATTTTTGGTTACCTCAAATCTCTGCCACACAATTCAATTAAGAATGAAGGCAAAACACACCAAACGTGCTACGTACTACGTTATTCCGTTTTCGTCACCCATATTATAAGCAGTTAATCTCGTTTTAATGTGCAGTGACAACATTTTGACACGTGTGCATCAAACGACATAAAAAGATTTATTAAGACATAAGAAATTTTACAAGAAAAGTATATACCTCATTTATTCCTCTTGCAATTAATTAAATAAACTTGAAACAAAACAAACAATGGCTGAGTAACAGAGCTGTGCAATTTTAATGAAACTATCAGTTGCTTTGTTAAACAAACTCTACTCACAGTTGAATCCCTTTGTCACAGACTCCAAAGCAAACCGTACAACACCTTAATATCTTCGTCTGGTATACAGCGGGCGGAAACAGAGAGCTGTTGACTCAGGGCACGTATCAGGATGAAACGGTGGATGCTTGATCCCCAGTTTTGTTACATCAACTATCTGCACTTTACAGGATTTCACTTCTCATACTGACACCTTATTTGTATATTCTTAAAATCTTGTTTACGAAGTGTTTATGCTCGTATAATTAGTTATTATGATTATTTGTTGGTACGAAAAATATTTACAGAAAGACAATATTAATTGAGTTTTAGTTCCTTCACTTGTCTTTTTTTCTTCTTTGTATTTATTTTGTCCTCTTGTTCTGATTCTGACTCTTGTATCTATCGAGTTAGACGTTAAAAAAAAGAAATAAATTTAATTAACGGTATATTATATAAGGCACTTGTCAGATTAAAAATAGAGTATACATCGGTTGTACAGAACAATCTTACACTGACTGATGCTAATAAATCATTATTAAAAGAAAGTTAGTCATTTTGTGTCATATAAATTGAGTTTGATACTTCACGTACTTATAAGTTAATTCTGAGCTGTTTAAAATTTAGAACACTTTATTTCAGACGACATCTCGATGCGTTACTTCGTATTAATAATTTTAAGGGAAAAGTAAGTTATCATTTTACCATGCACACTGCTGACAGTTACTTTGTATGTCATTAACTAGTCATTTAGCAGCATAGTGAATATGTTAGTTGCGCAAGAAATGTTTGAGATAGATTTATTTGTCCAGTACGACAGAGCTGTAGTCTTTATGGGTAGTGCAAACATAATGCTGTTCTTTATAAAGGATTGTGTACAAGATCTAAGCTTCTTCAACTTCTTGATATTATAAAGAAATATTTAAAGATCACAAAAGGATAAATTCCAACATTATCAAAAGAAATCATTCGAGAATGGACATATTCTAATGCTCAGATTTTACTAAATATGAACCAGAAAATGGTAAATGTTAAACACATAAATACTTCATGCATCAATAAGTCCACGATATTCACAAACCATTACAACCCAGTAAATGCCAACCTAATGTTCATAGACGTGAGTTTTATCCTAAACCTTTAATTAACGAGAAGCCAGCGTGTTCGTTCAGTCGTTAACGTCGAAGTTAATTTTTAATGCAAAGTTACAAATACGACCCAATGTCCCTGTCACGCAGTTGCACTTGAAAATTTCCAAGAAGCATACACAGCCTTTAGCCGCTTATGAAGAGGCAAGACAGAACCTGAAATATTTACACTGATTTTTAGTGTTCCGAGTTTCCAATATGCTTGACAGCATATCACAGCGGCTGAAATGTTTTATAACCATTCCGTCCTGTGTTCTGTGACAGATTCATAGTTCCCTGTGTAAAATATGCACATAAACTGGTTAGTAAAATACTTACAATCCATACCATGGTTTCAGAGGATTATTTGAACATCTTTTATCAAATGAAATAAAGACTGTTATGGTCTTGAAATGTTTTCACCTAGCTGTCAACGAGTTAGACTATTTAGTGACACGCTATAAAAATTTATCATCAACCTTTTCTCGTGCTTCAAAATTAATCCGCGACAGCAACAATTTCTTTTATAGTCGACTTTTATGCCATATATTTCATTAATAACTATTTTATTTTGGCTGCGTTTGTTTGGCAGAGAAATTTTCACGCGGAAATAGGCTCCCATAAATCCATACTTCGTTAGTGAGCCAATCATAACAAATAAAAAGTTTAAGACTTCAAATTCCTGCTCAGTATAAAACGTATCGCTGTTGCAAATCATAATGTTTATAAACAGAACTAAATTGGGCATGCATACAATAAAGGAAGTGAACATAATTTATATTCATCTAAAATATTTCAGAGAACAGCACCCATTTTATTGTCAGGTTTACTTCTGGATTTGGGTTAATTGTGAAATAGGAAAATAAACACCACAATATTTTACTTTTTTGCGTGCGTGTTCACTAAAGGTACAATTTGGCTGCACGCGACTGAGACGGGAGACGGACACATCGGAGCTTGTCGCCACACACTTTTGAGGTGACGACCGAGACATGCGGCAAAGTGTTTGTTTTCTTTGTTTTGTTGAGACATACGTGCACATATTCTGTGAAAAATGAGTACACAAATGCTTCTAAAAAGGCTACTCGAAGAAGAAGAAGATGATGTGTTGCTGTGTTATTTGTTGCGAAAGAAACAAAGAAAACCTATGAGTTCAATATTCAAAACCAGACGCGAAGAAGGATCTTTCTGTCGGTGGTCAGTGGTCGGTTTTCTGTTACTAATTCTACCAATTGCTCATCTTGGTCACCAGTAAATTTAATTTCTGCCATTATTTTACTCAACAACACACGTGCTGCCTGAGCCCGTCGCGAGACACTACTGGTCCGAGAGCGGTCTCCTGTGCTTTGTCTCTGTCTCGCGCTCGTAATTGTACTTAATACGATTGTACAGAGAGCAGACAGGAAACGACCAGTCTCGGTCTCGCAATTCTGTCGCCTGACTCGGTCGCTTGTCTCTGTCGCGTGCAGCCAAATTGTACCTTAACAGCCGTTGTATTCTGTACAAATAATTTCTGATTTATTCGTTACAAAGAACGGACAACGGTACAACATATTAGTAGAAATATAAACATGTTCCATAGTCACGCAAATTCTATCACCTATCCTAAAAAGAAAGGAAAATTTAGTTAATTTGTGAGAGTAAAAAATTAGATAAAAATTGTTGCTTTATGCTGAAAGCCAAAACTGATAGAATTAACATTAAATTAAGGACGGCACCGTCATATTCCCAGCTTTAATTAGACAATCACAGTAAATCAAAGTCAGTTGCATCGTATTTTGAGAACCACGAAATTAAATCAATAAAATCATGTCATAGTAGCAGCTTTAATGAATAACCACGAAGTAAATAAAGTTTGGTGTGCAGGATTAAAAGGCGAGATTGGTGGATTTAATAACATTATTTGCAGATTAAATCAAGTAGTAATTTCTTGTTTGCATGACATAATATGTACTTGTGCGAAATAATTGTATTCATGTGTTATGAATGACGTATTCAATGTACATTTATTTAAGAATTTGGGCAACTATTACAGCTAGAATTAATGTTATTAGCCTAAAATGGTTAATTGTATCTGTTCGAATTGGCATTTTAGTAATTGGAAGGAAGCTGATTACATAACGTTTCGGGATTCTTTGCCACAATATCGGTATTATGACAGATGGGTCACTGAAACGAATAAAAATATTTAAAAAAATAAAACGTAACACACCAAACCCCAAAGCATTAATACAGAAATAAAACTTAGATTACTTTTAAGAGGAATAACACTGTTAAAAAATTCAAGCAACGGATATTAAATTTTTAAGATAAAATTAAAATAAAGGTATACGAAAAAAAAACTAAATATTTGTAAAGTAAATATTAGAATAGACTTACGTAGACAACATGATCTTAACTTTCCTTTCGTCATATATGGGCAAGATACAGAAACATACAAAGATCAATAAGAAATGGCTATGAGATCAAAAAATATGATTGATCTTAATGGAAGATAAACAAGAAAAATAGCTCCTTTAGTAAATGAATGCGTAAGAAAAAGCACATAAAATAAACACTGCTTAATATTTGTCACCTGAGTCCGTGCATAATCACTTATACGAACAGCAATGGTGTTCCACCAACATTCTATAATTATCTTTGTCATCATCAGAGGTTGACGGAATTAGAACCACGTGAAGAGGTCGGTGGCCGCTTTAACCATCTGAAAACCGCAGCAAATCTACGTAACATTTAAGAATTCAGTTTGTACCGCAAAGGAAACACCACACTTCAGCACTGAAAAGATTAAATGGTTAATGCTGCTTATAGAAACAATTGCTGTTTATTCTGAGAATTACACGAAACCCATGAAAACCCTCTGTGGGTAAAATGGGGAGGTTCTGGATGTTAAATCAAGTGGTATAAAGCAAATACTGTGCTTTAAATAGATAAACATATTACAATGAAAATCGCTGCTGATATTTACCAGTGATGGGAAGGCTAATTCGGTACATGGGGCACAGAATGGGTTGCTGTAATACCGGCAACTCGCAAATAATGCTCAACTTTGTGTTTTAGTTTCTCTACGAAGTACAATCACAATTTTACATTGTAAATAATATGATAAAAATGATAAATTTAGCTCAGAGGGACACTAAAATATGCAGGCGAGATTTCGGGTTCAGCCGGCGGGGAGTACTAAGACGTCTGTCTTCCGTCGTCAGAGATATCTCTGATGATGGAGGCAGTATGTACCTGTGAGATTTCGACCAACGTCTAGGAGATTACATAGCGTAAATTCCCACAATACAGTCATCTTCACTGTGATATGCAGACCATTAGCTACTGCTAGTTTAAAATCAGTATTTATACTGACATGCTACAGAGTGGCTGGAAAAGATGACCAGTTATTTTTCAGGACGGTGATATAGCAATTCACATTAGTCTGATGTGCATCGTAATGCAACCTGCCGCTATCATTTGCGTAATAAAAGTTGAATTAGGCAAATATGTTGCAACGTTCGCCGATGCGATAACCGAAGATCCCTGTACACGTGATTTATTCGTGCACGCAGTGATTAAATGCATAATTTTTTTAAGCTCCACACGATTATATCCGATAAAGGTAACTTCCACCGACTGCGATGAGTCGTTATGTTGTTTCACTATACAGAGCGTTCAAATTTAAAACTGAAAACTTAAATCAACATACTGCGTACTATGATCCCACACGTTGGTCGCCAAATTGTATTACGGCCATGACAGCGGCTTTGCAAAGAACGGGCAATTTTATCTCAAAAACTATTCTTCTCTGCGTGATATTCGCCACCAGAACACCAAATGTGTTTTCCACGTGTCTACATACCCTGTGCGTGTGGCCTACACCGACACACACCTTAACGCATGAATCAGTGCAAATCAGGTAAATAAACAATTGTATTTGTAATGTTATATATAGAATGTCCAGAAATATTAACATACACATCCAATGAATAGAATAGAGACATTTTAATAATCTACACCATTAAATATGCCAGCATTGGAACTTTGTAAATTAGTGTTCAAAATGATTACCGTCCGTAAACAGAGAGATCAATAAGAAGATTAATATCTCATATTATACCTGTATACATCTTTTGGGGACACATGCGTAAGTCGTGAAGGTGGTCTACGGCCCCACCCCCCGGGGGTACGCGAAGACATCTTAGGGGGTACGTGAAATTTAAAAAATATATATATTATTTTATGATAAACACTGAATAATCAGGGCCTGATTTAGGGTTAGCCACAGGAGAACCGGACGTAAGGACATTCGATTTGGGAGATTATATACTATGTATAACTTGAATTATACACCAATAACTTTGGGGGTACAAAGTTGAAGAGAAAGTATATCTGGGGGTACGCGAACAAAAAAGGTTGAATACCACTGGTCTACGGTACTATCGATATGATTATGAAATGATTCTGAATCAAGAAAGGACAGGAATGTGACAAATGAGATCATGGCCTATTCTAAGGCTGTATCTCGACACCTGTCTCGAGCAAATTACAAAATCCTCAGGTTACATACTTTAAATAACCTCTTAATTACGGTTCTGAGACTTAACTAACCTCCAGTCTAATGGGTCCTGAAAAACTGTAAAGAAAAAGCCACTCTCAAACTTCCATAGTTACGTTGGTTAGTATAGTTGGTTGCTTTAATTAAAATGTGTACAGAGTTGATTCATACGGAGAGACACATGGCCAGACATATACATCATCTTTGCATGAAATTCGTTCAAATAACGCGTGACAAACTTTTAGTTTGTACATTTAATTCGAAAGGGTAAAATATCACATTTCCTCACACAGTGGAAGAGACATGTAGTCACTGCAAGAAGGTCTCCTCTGTTGTGCATTCAGCTGAAGAAGATTAATGGGGGAACATCTTGAGTCAAACTAATTACACTAACAACCTTCAGATGTCATCTTACTTCAGCTGAGGCTGTAAGCGTATTGTCGGACGGTCCTGCGGGGAAACTGTACATAATCTCAAACTTTGAGGTTCGTTATAAGAGTTTATGTTTTCATCTTCCTCCCTGCCTTCTAGTGCTGGCTGTTTTTCAGTCTCGCATCCAGAATGTTGCTCTGAATACGTTCAAGAAGAAATTAATTTGTCAAGAACGACTCTGTTGTATGTATTTACCATTATAAACGAATATTAAAACCAATAAATGGCAAAAACTAGGACGGGTATTAAAAAAAAGAGGTGACCCTATTATAAATTGGGGTACAATTATCCTACATAGGTAAATAAAACTTATCAAACCGTACTGTAACTATCGTGTAAACAATTCAGTGACTCACAAACCTCATATAACTTTCCTGCCCCATCTGTGGCGTTAATATATTATTTTTACTCCATAAACACTCAGCCTCCGCGTAAAGATATAGTTCTGTGACCCAACAGCATCTTTCACGGTTCTGAAATCGATTATTATAAAAACCACCTGTGACCCTAACGGGGGCTAACGTGTTGAACGCATAAAGTGACGTATCATGAGGTTAAATCTGATAAGGTGGACTACATTTGGGAATGACTGTACTTGGGCTCTAAATGTTATGCTTACTGGGGCAGTTGCTCATTGCAGCGTTGGCTGCACTGTGTTTCACGACACATTAATCACAAACATAAGCATGCAGAATGCACAGTGCGTGTTCCTGGGCATTACATAATACATGTCAAAGCATAGACATGTTTCATACACACACACGACAATCATAGGGATAAGTGTTGGAATGAACTGTTATCCATCATCCACACAAACTTCTGTCGCGGACTGCGATACCTGCAGTCAACTCAACGTGTTAACCATTCGAAGCACAGTTACCGGAACTCTCAATCAGGGATGCCAACTGACAGACTGAATCACTAACTGTGCTGTGGTGAGATTCATGTCCACAAATTGTCGTATTACGAAGGTACAGTAAAGAGGACACTCACAAACAGTCTGCAAAATCAAAACGAAGAGAAATAAGAGATGTACGAGAGTCTATGACTGTTAAATAAGTTACTAATTTACATACTAATTAACTCACTTTGTTATAAACCGGGATTTCAACGAAGATAATACAAAAAAAATCAGACACGCAGGCTCACTTCTATGCCAATTTAAACTAGTGTTCAACTTCATAATCTGCATATTTGTAATTATCTGCCTCCTTTACTTACGTTCTTTTCCAAAAATAGGGCCACGTTTCGTAAACCAGCTTTCCCAATGTGAGGTAAATAAATATACAGTCCGTATTAACCTCATTAATTTCACTACTGCAACGTTATCAGAAATCATCAAAGATCCTTGTCAAGTCATCATAATCAATTATCATAGTCATCAACTACGAAATTCATGTATGCACTTACAATAAAAAATAAAACAATTCCGCGTTACGTATATTAGACACTCCAAACTGTGTTCAACTTTACACGGACGGATGCTCGCAGTTATGAGTACGTATCGCTGAGATGTAATACAGTCCGACTTGTCCATTAGCAATATTGCTATTTTGCATAACTGATTCTCGGAACACATAGGCTGTTAGTAACAAGTAAAATGTAGAAACACTGAACCCCAACCACGATTGCTTGAAGGCAATGGTGGACTCTGAACAAATCATTATTTTGAAGAAAATACTACAAATCTGATCCAGAACAAAATGTATTAAAATTCACAAGATAGGAAATTACAAAGACACTACAGCGCGCAGATATGTGAATCCAACTTACAGGTCGAACTATCCATTAAAGACATTTGAAATTCTCTACAAAATAACAGATAAATATATAAAAATAGAGATTTCAAAATTGCAATTTGGAATGGAACTTCTTTCTTGCTTTAATCTTTCTGTCGCCGTCTTTGTGACTGTTTCGTATGTCAGTCCATCGGGGTTAAAGTCTGGATAGTGCATGAAACAAACCGATATTAACTCACATAAATCCTTTCCCACTTACAATCCATGATCTTGTTCTAACATCACTAATTCTACACAATCTTCAAAGTTGAATTAGTAACATTAAATATCATAAGAACAAATCCATCAGATATTAAAACTATTAACTATCTTGTTTGTACTCTGATCTAATTCAACGTAAATTAGAGTAAAATTTAAAGCACAGTTTCGACACATTTATTTATGAACGATTTCATTCACTTTAATTCAATAAGATAAGAGGACAAGTCGATACCAGGGACCCCAGAGCGTAAGGAGTATATCTTCAGGGTCTCAAAACCTGAGGTTTCAGGCTAACACCTGTGCGAGAGACATTTGATCAACTTCTTTGTTTTACTGTGATGGGGAAGGATTTGCGATTTTCTGATTCCTAATATAAGGACATCTATTGTGCATCGAGGGTTCTGGTATAACGATAAAATTCTAGACTTGTATTATAATTGTATTGTAATTCGCAATTCTAGAAATCGCTATGCAACTGACGAGATCTTTTTAAAATGTGTTAATTAAACACATTTGACACACAGATCTTTACGCAACCTTCTAAATCTCGAAGTTGGTTTTAATGATTGTAACTATATAAACAGACATTAATAAAATAGAATAGTATATTTATTCTGTTTGTTGGTGATTCTGCTGTTTACACACATAGACCACCGGGTCGTGTCATTCGCAATGCACCCTACGTAATGAGTAGGAAATAAATGTCTCACATTTGCCGTAATCCGCATCGATTTGTCTGTCAGTGTTGGTTAGCTGACGGTACAAATTATGTGCCTTGCTGATTAGTTTATGCATTTGCAGGAAGGCAAAAAGTTGAGCTAGTATACTGCAGCACTATTTCTGACATGTGTGATGTTAGTGCATACAAGTTGTGGCTAACAGCAACAAACATGTACTCATATATTCATAGTATCCCCTAGCAAAATTTACCTCTTGTTTTGTATGAGTAAAATTTCTCTTGTCCTAAACGAAAAAGGCTGATAGTGGGTGAAAGGTTTACTTGCAAAGTCAGAGTATAAGACACTACACGAAAGTTCTATGCATTGTCGGAATGATAATATTAAAATTAATCTTCGGTATAGACTTCATTTATCTGCCTCAGGATAGAGAAGGTTTTCATCAATTTATTCCCGACAAGAATACTGAATGGAAGCTTTATTCCTTACGCATGAATACTTTTATCTTCCAAGACAAGCGATATACAGGTTGTTATAATTTATCTTTACACCTTTATTCGTGAATAAAACCTTCATGAAGAAACAAGGACACACTGTTTGAGCGTCAATTGCGAGAGAGCATCTCAAAGTTTCACAGAGTTCCCAGTTTTCCACTGAATTGCATCCGTCTTTGTGAATTAGGTTAGTCGCCAAGAACCAGCAGAAGAAGGCGAAGTGTATGAAGTTTTTACAAACGAAATCTGCTACACAAGGCCAAAGACAACCACAATCTTTGTGTGTGGTGCGGCGTATTACACGATGATTTGTCGGTCTCCTATTGTTTGTGGAAGCGATTGTGACATCCAGAAATTTACAGGATACGCTGGAGAACTTCGTCTAATTCACGGCTACAAGAACTTCAGTCTGTTGAAGTCTACCGGCAAGATGGAGCAGAACCACACTGGAACTTAAATGTGCGTGCATATTTTAATAAAATACGTAAAGACAGGTTTTACACACCTGTATATCGTCGTTGTCGTGCGAATATGCAGCAGCAGGCATGAAACATCACAGTTGTCTTATTTCCTACATGCGTGAAGATGTTACTAGACAATAATTAAAAAAGGTAACATTTGCGCGACAACGGATGCCAGTGTTAACAGCCAATTAGAAGACGCTTCGCTCCTCAGACACTTACAGCTACATAAGCAGGCGAAGCCCACCCCCAACACACACTTATATACGGGAGCACGTGCGCACCGACACTGCCGATTACACACAGATACACAACTTCCTCTCCACCTCAAGAAACTGGTACATGTCAGGCTTTCGTGTCAGAAATGCAATTTCCTGCGTTCGTAGAACACTCAGTCTCAGCTAGACAATGTGCAGAATAACTATTTCGTTTTGGTGTTTGTGACTGCTTCATTCTGAACAGTCGTTAATAACATCCCGAAAATCTGGTTGCGCCATGTTGTTTCAAAAAAAAAAAAGCAACTCGTTTGTCTGTTGTAAATAGACAGTGACATTCATGCTCAGTGGATGTAAGAATTAGATAATGTCACAACGTTTCAAGAATAATTTCCTGTAACGCGTACACAAACACTCAGTATTAACAGAGAAACAGACTGTACATGGGTATTCGCTCGGAATGAACACGTCAATCTGACGTGATACTTTTTAAAGTTCACTTCTCACGTGATTGAATTATTTGCTTATTAAGTGAAAAAATGTGGCGTGTATTCATTTCAACAAAATTCTATACCCATTATCTTTGACAACATTAAATGGAGTTTTTAAATGAAGATTTATAACAACAATTTTGTTTTTTAAATATTTTCACTTTTTCTATCAGAAATCTGCGTATAGCAGAAATTGGAACCTCTGATTTTGACGATGACTACATAATTATTGTGGTAGTAACAGACAGAAATCTTTAAATTACGCTGCATTTTTCTGAGCACCTAAATACATCGTGAGCTGCTACTCTAAGGTGAAAATTATTACCACACTGTGACACGTACAACATCTAAAAACACATTTCTGTCACTTCTGAATTATCTGAAAAATAATGTAGGTGCATTACTAACCCTGATCAAACGAAGCTCATTTAATAAAATACAAAATTCCAGTTCTTACGTCAGAGAAAACACAACGCGTCTCCATTAGAAAGCTCAGCTGGTTAATCCTGTTAAAGAAACTGACCACTCTTTATTCTGAGAACCATACGAAGACCACAAATACACTCTGTGGGCAAAATTCAACTATACTGAATCTAAGTTTTAACAGGATTAAAGCCACTGCCTCTGTTATCACCTAACAAAAATATTAAAACAATATAGGTTGTCATCGTAGAAAATATCTTCTTGTAGCTTTGTATACGAATCTAGTTTCACGTATACACTTCAGTAGTAAAAAATACCGTTCTTCAAGCACATGCAATGGTTAGGCACAGAATATTTGCTTCCTAATACAGCTTACTGACATTCCTAACAGCCCTAAAATAATTTGAGGCTCTTGTTAAATTCCATTGCGGTCAGAACACATCATTTTCGTTACAACATAAACGCATTTGATTCAGAGGCCCATGAAGTACGTTGATGTTAGCGGTCTAGAACCACAATTGTCCCTGTTAACTGCTCTCGTGTTTCCTAGACCACGGTAGTTATCGTCTGCAGACGTTCCATTACATGGGTCGACAACCTGCGACTCGCGGGCTGCAACTGGCCCTCGCAAAATTTGTATGATGCCCCCTACATTATTTACGAATTAGCCAATGAGAAAAACTGCTGTGGAGAACAATAATATGAATATATTATTTTAATTACCTAAACGTATGGAGAAAAATAGTAAACAATTATTTTTATCCAAATACTGTAGTCCCTTAACATTAAATGTCGTTTATGCGAGAAGATAAACTATATGAAATTTAAAAAAAAAATTGTGGCATTAATAACCGACTATTTATTAAATTAACAGCGATAAGAAATATGACAAATAATTCCTTTAAAATAAATTTAATTGCGTGAAAAACAAACATATTATCCTTTTTCAAGTGAATACCAGCTGAATTGATTAAAGTTTAAGAAACAGAGTTTCGCTTACTGTCCATTACATTGTTTATATGCGACCCTCGGTAAAGACATGAACATATAATGCGGTTTGAGGTAATGGAAACATTGTCTACCCCTGAAGAATGGGCATGGAAACGAGAAAACTGGTGCAGTGAACTAGACAATGGACATGCACACCGTTGGTACATCCGACGAAATTGCGTACGTCAGTGTTCCCCAGTTAATTCCTTTCACATGACACTTGACATCTGAAGTGTTTCGGGTTCAGTAATCACACATCGTTTGATATGGGATACATTCTAATGCGACCTTATTACAATCACGGTTGCAAGCGTGAATCAGCAGTTAACATGTTTCGACTCCTCATCACATGTCATAGTCCTGGAACTACATCGTCCTGAGGATGGACACTGGGCACGTTAGCGGCCGCAGACCCATGAAGACATGGTCTCATCCCATCGTAGACCTGCGTGGTTCACAATTTGTAATCCTACCTATTACTTATTTTGGGTAAAATGAAATAAAAATGAATGGGGCATGTAGCACGCATGGGAGAGAAAAGAAATCAAGATAGCTGTGACTAGATGGGTGCAGGATGGATTCAGATGGCTCAGGAAGGGAAGCAGTAGTGAGTCCTCGTTAATACCCTAATGGACCTCCACGTTCTGATATTTTTTTAAAAGGGATCATGGCACACAAAGTTATTTATTGCAAAAACAATACTTAATTGTAAATATAACGAAAGTTGACAACACATCCAAATGTTGACGTAAATAGCATTTTGGTCCCTACTAGAAGCATTTACAAGTTTTAATTAGTCTATCCACAAATGGGCAGTATAAAATGCAGCCAAGTTTGGTAATGATTGACTTAACAGCTAGAGAACACCAATCACAAAGAAGAAAATTGTATATGAATAAAGTAATGATGCAATTCTTATATATTTATAAGATTGTGTATGAAGTTGTGTTCACTCACTACGAGTAACTTATCCACATGAAATAACGTTAACTAATAAAGAGGCACTATCACTATCAACATTCTTAAGAAGTCAAATTGCCTTCTCCTCTTTTGTGGTGAAAACATTAACTCAGATTTTTTTAAATTCTCATAATAATTTTAAAGTCGTTTTAATATTCTGTAACTTTCACATATGCTAAAAGTAGAATGTAAAAAGAATTTATCGCAACAACTATAACCATATTTTGATTAACATATTTTTTTTTAAAAACTTTTACCGGCGTTAAACCATATCAAATATTCACGCCAAAGGCAAATGGACCTTAAATATGTATATATTTAATAAGCGATAAGCTTGTTTAAATATTTGTGTGGAAATTTATAATGTACAAACTGGTACACAGGAAAGGGCACTGTGTGTATGACACACAAACGTCTGGTTGTTAATTACCCCCTCGGGTTATTCAAGCGGCCTACTGACCCCATGCAGTTTTCAGCCAACACTTGCTAATTAGATACACCGACAGCAACTTTTGGAATAGTAATGATACAATTTGAAAGCAGGGTTCCTGCCCAGTATTTTTTTGTTACTTCTGCACACAAAACAAATAATTTGAACGCTACGTGATGTGGTGAATAAGTTAGGACAAAAAAGATAGTTTCAGGCATAATACGGCGTGGAGTCTGGCAGAAGTTTAACCAACGTTGCTTCCTTCTTGCATCCACTGGTCACAGTTCGAGAGAATATGGGTCCTATTAAGACCAGCAGTAAAGTTGCTTGTTACGAGATTCGATTTAGGATAGAGATACGGATGTTTATCTAGTTACGAAGTGATGAATGTGTGGAGTTTTCCCTCCACTTTACTATGTCTATTCACTGGACGAATGTTATGCTGTTCCGAAGAACGGAGACAGGAACTCAGATATCAACTAAGAAATGTCTACTTGTGTTAGAAGTGTACGTATGCGTTGAAGCAAGTCATATCCGATATTGACCATCAAAGAATTTGCTGCTAGATGGTCGTGAATTCCACAAAATGCCGGTCCATCTACTTCCCGTACTGTAGATCACTATAACCAGCAGTTTACACATTCCTGCTCTAAGACCTTCCTCTGTGTAGGATGCCGGACGGTTATGTATGAGCTATGAGCAGCCAAATGGACTATATTGGTGTTGGCAACACTCCCGAGCATTTCACATTGCAGTGACACCAAGTCTAGGATATTTCACGAGGGAACAGAGGGACAGGAAAAAATAATATAAAAAGAACCAGCCACTTTACTCCACAACATAACAGTAACATTGCAGGAGACAAAGTTACCATCATCATGACCTTGATGTATCTGAAATATTATGTGCTAAGTATTGGTTTACTTAAAGACGTCGTTTTAACTATAAAAATTATGAGATGGTAAAGTTGCGTCATATTGTGATATAATAAATATATATTGTTTAAATCTTGTCCGTCTAATCACAATAAATTCTTATTAAATATTAAAATATTACATTAATTAACATTTAAAATATTTAAAATATTAAATGATGTTCTTTATCGAAATATTCGATAAAGAACATCATTTAATATTTTAAATATTCTTTATCGAAATATTCGATAAAGAACATCATTTAATATTTTAAATGTTAATTAATGTAATATTTTAATATTTAATAAGAATTTATTGTGATTAGACGGAGAAGATTTAAACAATATATATAAAAAATTATACTAAAGTCGAAGCGACGATGAGTAAGGATTTTAAATGAAATGTAGGTGGTATTAAAGGTTCAAATAACACGTAAAATATATGGAAATATTAAATAATGGAAGGCAGTGCACAACCAAAGGTGACTGTAGATTTCCCTTGGGTGAAATTTTCTGTGGGAAGAAGTGTTAGAAATATAAAATTATCCACAAGTTATGTGTATTATGACAAGAAATATGTACGTATTTTATTATTAACTGACAAATAATATTTCATCAGGTTCAGGACTTAACTGCATAATTATTGGGTATTTAAAAATTCTGCATCATGATCATAAATGTAACTAGACACAGGTTAAAAACTACATGTTAATTACAATATGTAAGTACGCAAGCTACTTTCCTGATGCGTTTCAATTCATGAAAGCTTGTAACATGGAATGATTGATCTATAGTGTTTAGTTTTCCTGCATTCAAAATATGTCAATTTAAAAGCCAAACAGAATCAGGATGGACTGTGATAAAGTATCCATCATAAATTTTTAATCCCTGCTGATGAAGTTTAATTAGTAAACACATTAAAACAGCTCTGAATAACATTCACATTCGAATTGTGAATTCTTAGATATTAATTCATAACTAATGAGAGCAGTAAATGTATACAGATAACCGTGAATTAAGCAGAAAACTGTCTCTATCGAAAAACTAATCTGAAAGTGAAAATTTGACGTGAAGATATGTGACCAACATTTTGGCCTTCCGGCTTGTAAAGCCGTTTGGACTTACGGATATACGTCAACGTTTCGGAAGAACATGCTATGTCTGTCTTCAGCCCTGAAGAATGTTTGTACTTTAAACGTGACGTCACAGGTTAAAAACCGTATTTTTTTATTATGTGGTTTGTAGCGCTGACAGGTAATTTATTCTTTCAGCCCTTCACAAGTCAGCAGTAACGACGGGGTTTACGTACTTTAACCCATAAGACTTGCGCATTTCGTCGACAGAATTTCTTTGTGGGTCCGTCCGACCCTGATTTTATAAACGTTACGGACGACAGATGTTTGTAACAGAGATACAGTGTGTTTTCATGAAAAGAGAAAATAGTTTTAAGATATTATATAAAGTGTACCGGGGACTTTCCTGCCAAACTTGTAGGGAATGTTTGAACCGAATTGATCACACACACGCCAGTGCAAAGTGGAACAAATACAGAAATATGGACAACAGAAGTTTTAAAGAAAATGTTTTGCTCCCTCCGAAAGTGAAGTGTTGCCAAATGTGAATGCACAAAAAAAAATTCGTGTAGTATGAAAGATTACCGACGTTTCAGAGGCGCTTGCTTGCCTCCATCACCAGGCACTAATGGCGAACTTAATGTATGAAACAAAGTTCAACATAAGACTGGAAACCCTTGGCTTTATTTTTGCAACTATTTTGTGTACTTAACAGTTTAGTTATTATTAGACTTGTAACAACGCAGTTTCATTAAAACCTCTCTTATTATCATCCCCATAACTAATCAACTTCGAACTGTGTTACGTTTAATTATTTCGACTCAAATTTATCCGAGGAACATTCCTTTCGAGCATTGAATGAATATACCAGTACACTCTGTATAACTCGAGTTCGCATTTTAAAGGTTAATTAGCCGTAACGGAAATATATGATTGCTCGTCACTGCTTCATAAAGCACTATTTCTCCTATAACAAATATAAAATAAGAACAAAATAACATTTATATTCCCTATGTCCAAAGTCTAATTTCTGAAGTATAATATCCCTTAATAAACGCATAAACACATTAAAAGAAATATTATACATTTACATTGAAACTCTTGGTACTTCCAAATGAAATGTTATTACAACAACCCTGTGAGACATAATAGTAGCCATAGAAATCTTTCGAATAAACAGAATACGAAAAGTGAATTATATTTTATCCAAAAACATCTCGCTGGAATGGGAAATGCTTTATTATGATTTCAAATCGTACACATTCAAATACCACAAAGCAAAGAACTCTTTGAAACTTTGACAGTACTGATAAAATGCGTTCAAACATTTTGAAAAAAGGTCAAACTTCAGGATAGGTGAAAATTCTTTATTTTAACTTTATAAATATAATCACGATATATCACAAACTTACCAAAAGGAATGACTACACTCGACAATAAAACATCGTCTTGTGTTTTGTAAGACAACTCTACATAAAATGCTACAGGTATAAACGCGATGAATAGTCGTGATTCACATATTATAAATTGTTTTTTTCAGCTGAGGATCCATTACCCTTTAGAAAAAACTGATATATTAGCTTCAAAGTGTTGTTTCTAAATAAATGTTTATTGTGAATAGAGCTTGAAACTGCATATCCTACATTTAAAATATCTGCACGTGTTGAGATACGAATTACATAAAACTCAAAGGAGCTTTTGAATGCTACCATTCAAAATTAATAACAAAAACTATAAAAAGCATCAAAGTAATCCGGAGAATAAAGGCATTTTTCCAGGGATTTCGATAATATTTAATTTCACTGAAAGGAAACTAAACAAAAAAATTAACACCACGATATCTTTAAGTGTTCATAACAGCAATTTTTATGTAGGTACCTGACTCTTTGAACTTCAACACAGAAACGTTCTAAGTCAACAGAATGTTTACTATTATTCCTACTAAATTTCTTTCTGCAACATGTAACATTTTTCCTTTACGAACAGAAGGTTACATTTTTAGAGACATTTCTTTGCGGAAGCCCTGTTTTAAGTTTTCCCTCTTTCTCTGAGATCCGAGGTTAACACGGCGGTGAGAACACCGACTGTTGACTTCCGGACTGCGACGCTGTGTGTTCATAGACCATATCAGGGCGATGAGGGATGCAATCAAGCACCCCTGAAACGTCGGTAAACTTCTACCAGACAATATGGCGCCACAACCCGTACGACAGCCATCATAGATTGTAAAATGCAGACAGCTAAAATTAGACTTTTGGGTTAAAGTGAGATGTAAGCATATAAACGAGATGCGTAAATGAATTATAGTAAGGAATAAGCTCCAGGGTTTCTTTGCCCACGATCTGAAATTTTAAAATAACAATGATTTATCACATCATTGAATCAGACATTTTGTTTTAATAATCGTCTCATTATGAATTATTTGTAAGTGCTTCATCAACACCTGTTTATAAGTTATTATATTTTTCTACAATAAATGTATATTTAAATGACGAATGATGACTCTCAATAAAGCAAACCATAAAACTTCAACATACAAATTACGTACCGTGAACAAAATATAAACCTAAGACAAAAAACCTGGCAATGTAGTTGATCAAAATAGACCCTAGTTTAGTTTAACTCTGTGTTTAAGGTGGATAGAATTTATTTTTTACCAGTCTCAGAATAGTTCAGCTACGTTTCACATGTGCAGTTATCCTGGGGTACCGGGTTCGATTCCCGGCGTTGCCCGAATTTATAACTTGTGTTGGGCAAGGCCGTGGTCTAGGCAACACGGAGTTTTCCTCAGGGGTTTCCCCGGTTTGTCTGTGACATCCCAACAATTACTTCATACACACAGAAGAAGGCAATGGCAAACCACTTCTGTATCACCTGCCTAAAAACATATATGAACAGGTCCCAGTCCGAGAAAAGGATGGAAGGATCCTGTTCATAATATGTCGCCAACCTGTCCTGTAAAGGAGACGGCGTAATAAAGAAGAAGACAAGATAATACATGGATATTTTACTAAATGTTGTGGCCTTCATACCGAGTTCAGCCTAATCGAGACAAAGTTCGGTCAGTTTACCGCAATGCGGAATTGGAGACAGGCCGTCCAGCCTCGTACCACAATCACTGTATTATTCAAATCTGTTGTTCCACGTGGATTCCTAGGAAATAGGAACTGCCCATTTCGATTCTCCGAACATATAAACACAACAGAAAGGGAGTAATCAGCGTAATATTCAGTAGGTGGTACCTTCAGATTTGTGTAGGGCACAGAATACTGGGATAGTCTTCCCGAGGACCATTACACAGCTTAAGGCTCACAACAGTCAGTTGAAAAAGTACCATTACATAAACTAAGAAATAAAGAAGAATTTATTCCCCAGATGTAGAAGTACCAACTGTCCACTGAATAAATGCACACCTTGGCAAAGTTAGTTATTTTAATTTGTTTGTAGTGACAAGTTCAATGATTCGATACGTACTTCAGCTGATTATACTTTTAAGTTTCCTTATAAAATAATTACAGTATTTAATTTAATAAATCCACCATAAGTCCATAACAAGTTTTATGACCATACGGATCCTCTACAGTCAAACTGAACCGTCAGCGTGTACCGCAATCCTCTGTAGGGGTTCCTCCTACATTTACGTCAACTCTCGCTTCTGGAACACGCTTGTTTACCGTCATTTATTAGCAGAATGTAAAGCGTTGTTTGGTATCAGATCATTACTGATGAATGCTACATCACTAAAAACTTGCTGCTCTGTTGTTGTTTTATTTGGGTGGTAGTTTAAGCCATGTTTTTGCTGGCATCCATTAGTTACCAGATGTGGTTCCGCGGTGGCCTGACAGCCACTGCGTGCGATGTCGCGCATTTCCATTTACTACAGTTTCAATTTGGAACACGTTTTGTTGAAAATCTCTTTGCTGTCAGTGACGGATTTTCATCTGTGGTAACTTGTGCCGAACATTTTACTATGCTTCTGTCTTATTTCTGAGAATACTTCCATGTCAGACTTAGAAATTAGACTAAA
Organism: Zootermopsis nevadensis; assembly: GCF_977971745.1. Lineage (NCBI taxonomy): Eukaryota > Metazoa > Arthropoda > Insecta > Blattodea > Termopsidae > Zootermopsis > Zootermopsis nevadensis. The sequence continues at coordinate 8,495,390 of NW_028259139.1, read as the reverse complement.
TATCGTGTCGGTTGCTAATGTCCATTTTATAAAACGGTTTGGAAATATGTATATGGTTTTCAATATGGATGGGTGTGTTAGACATAAGAAATGCATTCATAAACAAATGTTTCCATGACCCTGTAATTGCCCAAAAATGAGTCCAATGGATGAATAAGTGGCTGCAACCATAATCACTGAAAAGAAATTATATAAAATGTATGTCCTCAAATAAATTATTCTTAACGAGCCTAGAATACGCCCTTTTTTCATTCTCCATTTTCGCTTGCTTTTATCAGTTTAAACGATATATAATTTTACACAAAGCTTCTCATATATGGGGTAGACGACAAATCCACTTCAAGGTACATCAATGAAAAAATAAGTATGAGTTCAAGGATTAATAATATCAGGAAAACAGAAATTAGTTTTCTCTAAGAATCGCGCTCTTAATAAACCCTGAGGTGCCTGTCTACCTCTGACTTTAATCGGTCACTTTTTAGCTTTCTTTCATTTCCACTAATTTATTTTATTCCCACATTTATTTTCCTCGGAACATCATTCTGACATCAGGTTTCTCTACACCGCCAGGTACAAGTGCTCGAACGAACCGTATCGGCAATGCAGGGGCCACTGCTTTTAACGTAGCAGAATTATAAAATAACACCATCAAAAGTGCGACCCCTTCTGACTTACAAAACTACTCTTCCTGTTAAGTTACTGGTACCAAATTTCATTAAGTAATGCACTTACACCATCCAATTTCTTCTATCAGTGTGCGCCTATGTTCTGTTAAATATAAATGTATTTATATTTCTGGCGTTTGATGCCATGTAAACTCGTAGGTACGAAAGAACGTTTGGGAGAAGAATATTTTCACCTTCAGCCATGAAGATTATGAAAGCATGTTTCTAAGAAACTTTGGTATCTACCTATGAGTCCGCGCGGCGTCAGAACCCAGAACATCATCATCATCATCACCGTCCCACAATTATAAATATTTATTTTGAAGTTGATTTAATTATGCCTTCGGTAGCTCTGTCGAGACACAGGACAATGAATAATGCATTGTGGAGGATGTGAAAGGTAGAGGTCGCGGCCATATTTATAGTACTACTCCAACATTTGCCTGGAGTAACAGAGGAAAATCACAATAAACCTCATAAGATATCCGGTCCCCGGGCCGAGATTTGAAATCGGAAACTCCCGAATATAAAGCAGGTCTCGGAAACGACACTCGGTTTACATAGAAAAATGCGGGTTTGTCTGCTGTAAATTTAATGACGGTGTATCAACTGCAGAGTTGATAAATTCAGCAGATGATTAAAGGAACAAATGAAAAGTGTGGAAAAATCTGTTAACTTTTTCATGGTGCCATCCGCACATGCATCTGGAGATAATGAGAACTAAAGTTTTAATGTTAACAAGGGTTTAGACATTTCAATTTTATATTATCGAATGAATTTAACTTCTAACTTCATACAAAAGAAAAAAGTTTTTATGAGGTGCAGAGACTGCAGTAATTATAAACGGACCGGAAAGCATTACGCATTTGACAGAACACAAAAGAGCACTGTATTTCAATTTACCTCGGGGCACTTGCGGTTTGTGAATGGAGCTCATTAAAACTCGGTTCATGGGTCTGTGTATGGTTCCAAGACAATGAAAATGTCATTTTAATAAAGAGTACTTAGTAGGTGTTAGACTTACAGAAAGTTTTACCAATTTCTTTTCAAGTAAACTTGACAATTATTCCGTTCAGAATCTACTGTCATTCCGCCAACTATCGATAGATGTACATATTTTATACACATTTAAAACTATTCATGTTTTTGTAAGAGTACAAAACTTGGTCTCTAACGCTAAAGAAAGAACACGAAAGAAAGACGAAGAAATTAACGGGACAGAAAATCTAAAAATTAGCTTCGTAAGTTGTAATCTTATGGTGATTACTTCAAGAAAGACAAGAGGCACTGGGCATGTAGCACGCAAGAGGTATGTACACATTTCAATCATAAAACATGAAGCAAATAGACCACATTAAGAACCTACACGTAGATGGTAAGGTAATATTAAAATGCTTATTACAAAAACAGAGTAAGACATTGGGGACTGGATTAATTCAGTTTTGGTTTGAAAATATATTGCGGAGTTTACTAAATATGACAAGGGGCCTGCAACTACCACATATAGCCAGAAACTTCTCGAATAACCAAGCGAACTACAGTCTATCTTCTCAAGGATAACTCTATTCCATAGAGACAAGCAAGGGTATTGTCTATCGTAGGGAAAAATACAATCCAAAAAAAGAAAAATATTTGTTTGTATCTGAAGACCTGACAATGTATCTTAAAAAGGAAATTTTTTACGGCGGCTAACCATACTGGGATGACATAACCATAAATCAAAAGGATTTTCAAAGATTCAATATTTAAATGTGTGGGAGCAGGGCAGAGTGGTTCGAATGTAGGGCCATTTCATGGCGTGATCCTTCACGGCAACGTGGAGAACGACAGCCCCCGAAAATTATGCAATATATTTCCATCCTCTCTTCAATGACCTTGCGCCACCCTTCACCAAGCCTCCAGTAACCTTTGGCCGCAGCAAACCCGCATCTTTCGCTCGAGTCAGGATGCAGTGGACATTTTTATTCGCCACTGTGTGATTCATGTTATGGCCTTTTCCGGGGGTTCTTAGCGTATCATTTTGCACGGCGCGCTAGCTGACTGGAGGGCAATACCGACCCGGTTGAATCGGATCGTTCTACAACGATATATTACCCCATAACAAACACGTGGCGTTTCAAAAAATAATAAAAGAAATTCTCCGAATTCGTCTTAAATTTCTGCGGACTTAAACGGGACATATTGATTTCGAAATGGGCGTTAATTTAAGAACACGAAAATAGTTCAGATGGGAGTTTATGGTTTTGGCGTTGAGATTTCAGTTTGTCAGGACAATGAAAGTTTAGACTGTGATCTTTCGGTACTTTACTGCAGTGGTACGTACGTATATTCTGAATATGGATCCGCCAGGACCCTGTCGTGTTGCAAGAAATATAACATCCAATGACGTCACCTCCCGTAATGTAGAGTGTAACCCAAGGACGTGACGTTTCCAATCTTGTTTTAAGTAGGAGAAACTTCAGGTTCTCATGACGACAAATATGATAATGTCGTAGTTCTGGGATGGTACAAAGTGTAGAGGTTCTTACTTCCTCCATAATCAGGGTAATGATTCATCCGAGAAGACGGTAATCTTCTTGTGTTTAAAAAGATCACGACTGCTATTTTGGCGAAAACAGTTTAACATTCTCATATATATATATATATATATATATATATATATATATATATATATATATATATATATATAGAAGGCCGACTCTAAGTTATGAATTCGAAGAACGTAGAAGCATGCAGTCATTGACTGTTCCAAGAAACTGTTTAGAATTTTCTGTACAAAGTAATCTTGATGTTTCGAGCAAGATAGATGATTTCCTAACAGCGACTATCAGATTCCAAGAACGACTCTGTTCTTGGAACACGGTAGTTCGTTCCGAATAATAAAGATTCTAAACTGAGAAACCTTACGAGCTTTATTGAATGGATAGCTAATGTTTCCTGAATATAATACAATACGAACTTAAAGTTCATTCACGTTCAAACACTGTGTAAACTTGAGACTCAAATCTGAACCCTTTTCATGAGTACGGTGTTAACAAGTTGTGGTAACAGTGTTTTGTGTATTGTATAATGGTAAATATTTTACCCACGAACTTTGCTTCATATTTCATAGCTCCGCAAATTTCTAAAGCTACGTCACGTTCCATGACTCAGGAATTGGCTCCTCTGACGTTTCTATTTTCCAGATTCCACAGGAATAGATGTGTGAATCAAGGCGTCTTTACTTTTTCATTTTATAGTAAGATCCAGCGTACTCTCAAGCTACGTTAGAAATTTCAGTATTCATCTCTGTTACAAAAAAGCAGCTCGACCTGTAACAACGACAGAAGATAAGAAACGTGTTAACATTTCTGTTCTATCACCTTGCACTTACTCCTCAGGAAACAACAATAATATAAAAATTTGATTATTTGGTGACGGCTACTGTAATAGAATGTTTTTTTTTCTGAAAATAAAGGCAGCATCGAACAGGAAAAAAGCCAATTCATGTTTAATATGTCAAGCAAGTAGTGTTCAAACTGTCCTGTATATATTATAATTATCGACTTGTAAAGGTGTGTTCTTCGTTCTGAATTGAATTTCGAAATTTTTACCCTTGAGTCAGCATGACTTTGGGTCCTACGATTTTATGCAACGCAAGTAAAACTTTCAAAACGCATTAGTTCTTACAAACGGTCACCTTCCCGACCCCATAAAGCAAAATCAATGACTGCAGACAGACCGATAGATATTCGTGGGAGGCAGTCACTTTATTGTAGTTCCATTTATTGATCATAATCCTCGTAAATTTATGGTTGCGCCCATCACACATGTCCAGAAGCAAACGTGTCTGGTGTGGAAATATTTGCCATGTTGTTTCCCTTGCAGGAAACTGTCGTAAATGTCTTGAAAAGGCGTTTTATATAAAATAAAAGACGAACACGTTAGAGAACTACAACAGAATAAATGCCTTTTATTTTTGTAGGTCACACCCAAGAGCATTTTTCTCTTTTATTTTGCACGTCTGTTACAAATATCGACGTCTTTCTCATAAAAACATTTTATGTAATTTTCTCTTTCGACAAGGTGACGACTACTTTAAACCATTTATTTACGTAAAAAGCCAGGTATAAACAGTCAAAATTTAGCTTTCATTTGATATTTTATAGTGACGTCTCCTTACACTATCGGCCATATGACGACACAACGTTACTGGGTTATCGATATGTGATCGTTATTAATGTCACTCTGGACTTCGATATTTACATATTAAATTCAATTCCTATTTCGACATCAAAAACATTAATTGTATTCCAAATACCTTACCAGATTCACTAATCGGTGTTTATGTCAACCTGACTCTGTCAACAAGCATCAAACATGGGATTCTGAGGTTTATTATAAATTTCGGGGCTAGATGTAGCGACTGACCACCGTTTAATTTCGTCTCTTTCAAGTTAAATCACCAAACTGCATGTTTCAAGGTCAGAGAAAAATGTAGAAAGTTGCATCGCGAATAGCAGAGGCCCGTCGAGTGAAGACAGCTCACAACGTGCAACGTAGCAAATCAAGGAAGTGCTACCGTGGCCTTGAAGCAAACAAAATGTTGACGGCTACTATAGTCTACAGAAGAAAGGGTACAGACCAATCTCGAAACGTAGACTACATACAAAACTCTCGATCAATTCCAAACATGAAAAACGCTAAGCGAGATTTGAGAATCTCATGGCGGCGTGTACGAAAATGGTAGTGTTCGCACTCTTTTCTCGCCATGTAATTTTGTAGAAGTTTACCGACATTTCAGAGACGACTGCTGGCTCCATTATCGCCAAGATGATGGAGACAATAATCACCTCTGAAACGTCGGTAAACGTTTACTCAACTACATGACATTGCAACCTAGAAGACTGCCATCTTCATGACAAAAACTCGTCTCCTTTCACATCCTTTCCAATCCATTACTCCCAACTACAGCCATTCATTTAAATGAAGCATATGCAGGCGATGGAGCTTTTCAGTAATGGAATAAGTTATATCGAGCAATCTACGTACTATAAAGTAAATAAATATGGACACAACAACAGCTTCATTAAGAACATACGATTCTTTGTGAATTCTGTCTCCACGATGCGTCGTCTATGTCAGTCAGAAAGGCCTTCATATCTTCTGTTATTATTTATTTTTCATCGTTATCCATTATATTTTGAATACATCCAGCAACACTAATGAAGCATCGGTTGGTTTTATTCTCATAATAAAAAATAAACTAGTAGCTTTCTGCAGGAAATCATAACAACATTACAAATTAATATCTATTTCCGTACTTCTGTACGTGTCTCATGACGTCAGAAGGTTTGAAAGCGGTTGAGTGACAACTGTTAAATAAATACAAATTCTTTCAAACGTCCATCAACGCTCTTGGAACTCTTTCGTATTAATGGATGCATTAATTTTGCAGTCCCCTGCAGTTATTTCACCAGAATACATAAAACAATAGAAAATGACCAAAAAATAAAACGAAGTGAAGATGATTAAATGAAATAACATGGCGGGACTAATCTTAAGGTTATTAGGATCTATTTCTGTAAGCACCTATACCTAATGGTTAAGCAGTTCTAACATTTAAGTCTAAATTAATTCTTCTCTGGCTAACAGCCTTGTCAGGTGGATACAGGGAGAGAACACCAACGTAAGAAGAGGACGAGGACGAAGGTGGTTCTCGAAACGTCGGTGTTTTTTTTTAGTTCAACGTCATTATATTTAGCCGCTGTGAAATTTTCAGATCATACATTTAAGTCAGAATCTAAATACTGAGTGAGCGATGGTACCATCATGTTTTTTCACATTATAAACAGGACATTCAAATGTTTATAAAATATCTAGAAACAACAAAATATTATACGATATTTATATTTCACCACAGGTTATTAAATCGATACACGACAAACAAAAATGAAAATCTGTGTAACAAACTCTTACAAAAATAAATAAAACCAAGAATTAACTTTCGTTGCGGTGCATGATATCGATATGTTATAAACAGTTGTGGTAACCTCTATTATCAAAATGTTACTAAAGCTTTAGGGGGAAAAACAGCAACACCGTAAATAAGTTTCACTTTTAAGTCGGTAAAATGACAACTGCTTTAATTCCGAAACCTACGAGGACTGAATTCAGATACACCGGATCACATGTATAATTCATAATAGTATGTACTTGGTCCGTTTATTTATACATACGTTAGTAATAATTATTACGACATAGACCAGTCTTTGCTGTACAAGTCAAGAAAGTCATGATGAAATGGAATACTTTACTCACAGGATAGGATTTCTTGTCGGGAAGCCCCGTTGACGAACTGGGCTTTGGCCACTTTGAAGGCTACAACGTATCAGCTTACCTGAAAGAAAAAATATGCACCTTATTAATGCACGCATGTGTAGGGGAGAGCGGGTAAATGGCGGTCACCTAAGAGAAATGTAAGATCAAACAAAAAGTATATGCAAAGCTAAAAATTTACATAAACGTAAATTTATTCTGAAAGACATTCCTTACGTATGCAGAATGAAATTCATTCTAATATACTAGATATTAATAAGTTAAATGACGGTGTAGCTTTAACCGTAATTACCCATTCCTAGGGGCAACGGCCGTCACAATTTCAACTTAATGATGCTATTGAAGTTCAAACCAATAGCCAAATAAAATGATTCTCGTTATGTAATGGGCATGTGACGAAGCTTAAAAAAATGTTTCCACGTTTAAATCGTATTAACGTACACATTTTAAGTCAATATTAACTCATCTCAGCTAAACGAATCAGAAGTGTTACACCACTGGAACACAAAACAAAAAAAACTGCATTTGAAGCGGGGAGCAAAATTCTCTTTTGTACTTCACTGAATCAAGCAATAGGTGGCAGCATATTCTGAAAGCATCTTTATCTGCTGTCGTCTGCCAAAAATGTATCTGGCCGCCATTCACCCGTCCTCCCCTAAGCAATTCATCGCAGCATGAACGCCCATCACAGTAATTATGACATCAGACAGATGCCTTATTTACATTTGACTGGTAGGCCAGAGTCAGATGGTAAACAACCTAGCATTCACACATACCACATCAAACAGAGGATCAAAAAATACAGACTTACAGGGAGGCATATGGAATTGTATCTGATTTGGGTAAATATTAATATCGGAATATATTAGTGTATTACATACAGATATTAACAGATAAATTTCTATATTTACACATGTCTCATATCAATCTCTACACATTCCTATAACAAAGACGTAATATATATGGCAATTAAATCAAATGAGATATGTCATGAATGTGTACTACATGTTGAAGAATTTTAGCCAAATAACCAAAATAAGTGTAATTAATAGCTAAAACTTTCATGTGGATTGTATTATGACAACTAATCTTAATGTTTTTTTACATATTGTACATACTTATTTAACCCCTTGAAACACAAGTTCGTCTTAACAATAATTAAACATACAATCCGTATCTCAAATAGAACATAAATCGTTTCCATTGTAAAGATCATTTCGTTAATGTTGTTAAAGAAAGTAATCACTGTTTATTCTGAGGTTTATATAAAGTTCGTAAGTAATCTTTGCAAGCAAAAAGCAAAATGCAGAATTATTGGTTGTTATAGCAGGTGGTACATATATGTGTAATTACCACTGTGTTCTATAGAGTTAACTTGGTTCTGAATTTTACAATCTATGCCAGCTTAAAAATAACATACTCAAACCCTATGATAATGCCCAGTGGTCGAAAGTAGTTGGGTTGAGAAAAAGTAACGTAAAGTTGCTTTAGATGATTGTTTTACGCATATTTATAATTTAATAAGTTTTAATTCCTATTGTATTAAATATATGCATTTTATACGCTTAAAAACAATGAAAAAATATAGCCAGAGTCTTGAGACAGAAGGAGTCTGTGCTAGAATAATAAAAAGGAGTTGATGTTTGTGTTGTTCAATGTCTTTGTTCCTAGGGTGTCATCGTCTGAGGAAAGCCAGTTCGTACTTGGTTTCCCAGTGGCGTCAGCTGGGTTTGATAGCTCACGCGGGGCCTGACCCGCATATAAGGCTTCTTCTCGTGTTCCTATTTCATTCTTGTAATGTCCAAGAATTCGTGTTTCTGCTTACAGTACTGGCACGCAGGAGTTGCGTCACTGCTGCATTTCCATGTCTCAAGCCACGGGCCATACTTTGTATACAACACGTGCACAATTTTCCGTGACTTGGCTGAAGTTTGTAACAGAAATAAAAGTGATGACAAATATGGCGTCGTACTACCTAGACAGTGAAAAGAACTTTGCGAAAGTAGCAGTAGATCCCTTATGTGCGTTGCATATTTCATACAGAATACAGACATAATTAATTCTATTTTAAAATCGTTAAAATACAAAGTTTTTTTGTATTAACACTTCCAAGCACGAAGCTTAATTAAATAATATCTAAGAAATTAATTTCTATTAAAGATACGAGACGCGTTTCGAACACAAAGATCAACTGGGTAAGGCTGTTAAGTGTGATATACCGAATATTTTAATCACCTCTTCCGTCTGATGTTTAAAGATGTAAGGATTAAAATATAAATGTCATCTGCTGCTTTTCTTTCATTGTCTCACGTTTAGGGGCAAAAATATAAACTGCAGGTGTTTGAGAACAAGGTGCTTTATATCAGAGGGTGAAAATCATACAGAAGGATGGAGAAAACTGCATAACGGGGGGGCCGGGGGGGGGGCTCCATCATTTGCATTCTGCACCAAGTACTTTAACTAATTTTAGAATGATCAAATCTAAGGGGATAAGATGGGTGGGGAATGTAGGACGAATGGGGGAGATGAGAAATATGTACAAAATTTTCGTTGAGAAGTTTGAAGAAAATATACCCCTCAGACGACGTAGAATACATATATATATATATATATATATATATATATATATTAATATTTATATTTCTCCAAAAACAATTTTAATATTATTCTGCCATCTACGACCAGGTCTCCCAAATAAGCTTTTCTCATTTCTTCCACTGCTACACGCCCCGCCCACCTAATAATTATTTGCCAACTCATATTAACAATATCACTCGACAAATACAAGTTATAAAGCTCCTACGTAATTGTATATATATGTTCTTTATTGTTTCATTACTCATACGTATCATCATTAGAACTTTGTTCTCTTGCTTTCAACGAGGGACCAAGTTTCACACGCTCATGTTATAAACACGCAGTATTAAATACCTGTGCAAATACAATAATAAAATTCAAAACCATATTTCGGGTACTTGTCCCTGATAACTGATCACTAGGCAATACGACTTGTACATTTCATGCATTCGTAATTTAAGACCTCTTTATAGGCTATACGACTCAGATGACCGTAAAAGCGAGGTCGTAATTCTATATCAGTCATCTTGAAATTCTCTTTGTAGCCTGCAATAAAAATGTGCGACAAATTAATTCTGGGTGAAACTGACGAAATGAAACGCCTATATAACATGAACCTTAGCTCAAATTCACCATTTTAAAGAATAAATACATAATTCACATTTAGGGTAAGATGTAAAAATATAACTAACATCTAAAACATTTTCTAACATGGGAATATTTAACGACATAGAAAGGAAAGTAATTCCTGGCTATGTGTAGGAGTTCTGTGGCTAGCTTTGGGACAAGAAGTTAGTTTCTATCTACAATAAATTAATACAAAGCATAATGGTAGCGGCAAAATTGTGAAGAAAGTACTTGGAAAAATGTTTCAGTAATGTGTTTTTTACGGAACACAAGAGAGAGTAATTTTCACAAAAATATTGTTTATACTACGGTTCAATAATTGAGTCATACACGGATCAAAGAGAAAATTATTACTGACACACACAGCTTCATATTTAGAGAATTGTAAAAAACTTTCTGATTCCCCGTTATGAATATGATCCTATAAAACAAGCACACATGTATACAGATCACATCTGAATTTAGTTTATAAAAAATCAATTAAAACTAAATAATCACGTGTTCAGACAACCGAGAAATTACGTGCTTTCGTTACTGCTTTCGAAAACGTCCGCAATTTTACCAGTTCCTAACCCAATCAGTTCCGGTATCCACCTTCAGATCTGCATTTATCGATGATAAATTTCGATATTATCCTCCCATCTACATCAAAGTCCCACATTACGTAACTTCCCTTAACATATCCAGACGATACTCATGTATGCGCATGCATTTGACTGGTATTTATTCCTAGAAACACAGATAATTAGTCAAAGGAGACATTGGTTTCGAGAATATAATAATCTCCACGTAGCAAAGTCCATTTTTTTGGAAGCTAATAATAGTTTAGCTAGTCAAGAAAATTACCGCAGTTTATAGAGGAGAGACTATTAAGATTTGTCGATTGGTGTGTTGATATATAACTATGTTTCCAGTTTTGTAACACAGATTTTCGAGTAATATTATAGTGTGAAGGGGCAAACTGTTCTGCGCTGAACAATGCTATGTAACAGCTGTTCAAACCCATCAGACAATGGGCTGCAATCAGAGGATTGAGAACCACTACATCTGTCGACACGACACATCTGACCCTCATTTAAACGATCCCTACTATAGATTCAAACCAAAATACGTACCGCATTAGCTCACTGAGAATACTGCAGCTATATGAAACAAAATAGATGTTTGGTACCCAAATTAAATTAATAATGAAGCGTTTTTTTTCTATTATCATATGACAATCATACACTGCACGTACTCAGAGATTCAAAAGGTATGCAGAAACGCAGAATTCAGTCTGCAAAACTGTTTCATCATAACACACAATATCATTATTCTTTTACTAATTTCATGGGGTATTATCCATCTTGAGAAGTTAAATGCATTTCATTAGCTTTTATAATAGGACGCCACTGGACCCTATAGTATAATTATACTCTAATTTGGTAAACATTTATTTTCATCACAATATTAAAGTATAAAATATATTGCTCCAAAGCTAACTGAACATTTAGACTAAATAATATTTAAGATTCCAGTCCGTACCGCATAGAAAACATCACATTTCACCGTTACAAAACTCAAATGGTTACTTCTGTTTAAGGAAATAATCTCTATCACACGACCCACAAACAGAAAATGAAGAGACGCTGATTGTTGAAGCAGACGGTAAATATAGTTACCACTATATTTAAAGGGTTAATTGCAAGGATTCTTAGGTTACTTAACAAAAACGTTTTAGCTAAAGAGTCAAGTACGGTCGAAGAATATAAAGATGTCGACATGTGTTGAGTGGCGAAGATGTAGCGGTAACAAGTCTTGGCTTATTTTAATATATTATCTAGGAATTTCTGTGAAGAACTCATAAAAATTATTGTGCCCGGTAACGTGTTAGAATCTATAATCTATCATATCTTAAAAAGGGGATCATATAAAGAAGGATTCGATGTGTGGGACATGTAACACACGAAAAAGATGCAAATAAAATTTTGGTTTTGAGAAGGCCGTGATGAACGTTCGGGTTTTATGAAATCAGCACATTTATTCTTAAACTATCTATGAACTGAAATGAGAATAGGAGTCAGTACTCGGTTCTTATCTGATAAGTTCATGCTTCGGTCCTTCACCAAGAAATTAATTGACACTAAAAATAATTTCAAAAATTCAATATAATTATTTTAATTTTATTGCGTTTTATTCAAACTGACGAAAAATTGACTACATGTTTGCTTTTGAACATCACATAAATATGTAAACGTATTTGATATCAAACCTACATTGCATTACATTGAAAATATAAAATCAATACTGCGAATGTAATTTTCATACTGACTGTACTAGCAAAGGTTCGGAGCTGATTCGACAAATGTTCACGATATGACCACATCGTTAATTATTCTGGTACCATATCCTTCATCATGTGTGGAGAGTTCACTAGTGAAAGCTTCCTGTACCTATTAATTATACGGCTTGATTGTCAAATCATGACTATTCGTTGCCAAACTATTGACTTTACAGTTTATTGACTTCAGCTGAGGAGATAGAATGTCGACGTTAGAGATGAACTGCAGAACGTCAAAAAATTAGATGGCTGTTTTATATTTTATTGTGCAATGGAGTAGGGTAGATGTTTACCGACGTTTCAGACGTTCCTGCTGCCTTCATCACCAAAGTGATGGTAATTACAACAACCCTAATTTTAAATTCGCAGCCTCAGAACTTGAAATGTACCTCAGTACAAAAGAATCTCGTCTAATGTGAACAAAGACTACAATTTATATAACAAATATCTAGAAAAATTATTTTTTGTTTGACCTATCTTGAGCTATTTAACGACGCAATTTTAAACACATTCATGTGTAGCATCACGTGGCAGAATGACGAATAGAGAAAGGATTTTGGAAGTGGAAGTGAAAGTGTTAAGAGTCTTCCTCGATTTATTTCTATACTCTGAGGTTTTCCTGGTGAAAATAAACACGTTTTGGGGCCCTCAATCTACATAAATAATTTAAATGTGATTTATCAACATAAATATAAATTTTTAACAAATCTTAAAAACATAAACGAAAATAAACTTTTATTAAATTGTGCGTTAATATATTAATGTTGCTGTTCTGCATATCAGTGTACATGTATATATAATTAGACGATTACCTCCCAATTTGGATAACACCTATTTAAGATGCTGCCCAAGAATTGTGGCTAAATGGAAAGAGTTAACAGAATTGCGAAGAAAACTCTCAGAGAGATTAATCGGATAACGATTCGAACCTGGTACCTGGCGAATAGGAATACATGAATGCCAACCACATAACCATAAATTTCGGTTTGTCGGTATTCGGAATTCAAGTTTTCTGATCATTCTGACACAATCCTTGTTTTGACAGCCACCATTACTAGGACACACGCCCACAGTTAATATTGTCGTCAGCCACGTAGCTGTACGCTCGCTCAATAAAACACTGTAACTTACACATTAAACTTACATGCAATCGAAATCCGTGGAACGAAAGATAGCCCATTCTGATAATTGGCTATTTATATGCTGGTTACTTAACGTTAGCACGGAAAAACAAATGCATTAAACACCAACCCATCAAAGCACCACATTACTGACAGTGCTCACGAGAGACAAAAGCCAGCGAATCACAAGAAAGCAAATACACGAAAATGTTGCAGATTTGTAAAGAAACCGTAGGATTAAATGTACTTAAACATGGCTAACTATATTACAGTGTTTCCAAAAAGCCAACCACTGGTCCGTATCATAAGCAAGAAGAATCCAGTCCACCCCTGCAATCATATTTAAATAAGATTAATTTTAATATTATCTTTCCTTCTATGCCTGGGAGTTCTGTGTGGTTTTTCCCTTCAAGCTTTCCAATAACATTTTAGTGCTCATTTCTCATTTCCTGTCACATATTTTTTGTGTTCCTTGGCGTCTTTCGTATTGTGCCAAAGTTTTCGTGTACTCGTTTGTTACAATTAGATTTAAAAAGAATGAACTTTAATTGAAATTTTTATTACCATATTTTGTTTTATTCTTTAACATACATTAAGACATACGGCATGCAGCATGAACTAGGTCTTTACGATTATGATGCCCCTCATAATTACGAATGAAACAGGCTAGAAAATCAAATTTAAACGTTCAAAATTTCCAACATACATACATACATACATCTTTATTACATTTCATGGATCCATAAGTTAGTCAGATGACAATAGGATGTAGAATAAGTCATAATAATACAATACATGTCACAAAAATACAAACAAAGGATAAATTACGACTTACTTGTAGACATTAGGAATTCATCGACAGAATAAAAGGAGTCTTTTCAATGCTGTTTTAAATTGTGCCTTTTTATTTACAAGACTTGAGAGATTAGATGGTAGACTGTTGAAAATTTTGATCCCTGCATAATATGCAGTCTTCTGAAAACATGAGAGGTTGGCAATTGCTACACCCAATAAGAACAGCTGGGCCGAAATGCTAACCGTTACAATTTCCATCAACAGGACAAATGAAAATAAATGGGGAAACTTCACTAATAAGAAAGGAAAATAAGAAATCGTGGCAAAACGAAAAGTACGAGTAGCATATTTGTTGAGCGTACGGCACATTAACTAGATGACCAGTTTCTTGCATGATAAACACACACACGCAATCAAAATGCATTATTACGAACATGCGAAAGATATCACGTGTGTAAACAAAAATAAACACAGCGAGAAAATATTAACGACATGATCAAATGTCCAATAATGACGTATAATTTACGGCCCAAACGATCGTATCTTGAACGCTCAATGTCGTGTTAATAGCAACCACGGAACCAGGCAATTTTGCAGACGAGACAGAGGTGGCAAAACTTCCGGCATAATGTGTTGAAAACATCACGAAAACAATGACCCACAACACGACATTTCTTTTGCGTTCGACTGACATTTTTCAGTAGTCGTTTGCCAACAGCAGTGTTTACGTCTGAAACCTAACACGAAGATGGTACGTCGACAATTGACAACGGCCAGAACAAATAAGAGATGGAATGTGGAGTGTGACCTCTTGTGGACTTTTCACCGCAGAAGTCGCTGTTTCAGCCCAGGTCAGGCCATTTGGGATTCATCTTGGACAATGTGGCAATGTGACAAGTTTCTTCTCAGTACTTCTGTTTTCCAAATGCAATATAAATCCACCGCCGATACACATCACCTGAGGACGAGCCAAGGGTCCATTCAGGCTGTTTCACAGAGATATAGTCTGATCGTACTTTAATAACGAGATAAACAATGATCTTCTGTGAGGACCTGAATATATTTTGTTGTGGTTTAACATAAGTAATTTTTCTTTCAGAAGCACAGCGTATGCGGCATCGAATAAGAACACGATTATGAAATATCTAAAGAAAATAAGGAAGAAATTAGACTAAAACATATGTAATTTTCACTCAAAATTACTTTTAAACAATCATTGTGAGACACACATCAGATATGAACCCTCATATGGCCTCTATCATTGTAATCTGATGATGTAGCATCAGTCGGAGATCAAATTCACTACGTTTGGTTTAACGAATTGTATGGATTTGTTATAAAAACGGAATAGCGAATTACCTTGGGGGGGATGCATAAAAAACACTGACAAAGAAGAGAGACGGCTCTGACACATGTCAAACACGTACTTACAGCCAGATAATGTCAGGCCGGGAAAAAATACACCACAGCTCACGGTATAGAAGTTCATACCTGGCGTGAACTCTCATGACCTACATTTGTTTGAGATGTTCTCTGAACGCGTTACGAAATGTCATGAAAATTATTTCTGACACTGTACAGCTCTACTGACTTGAAGCAAAATTTTACCTCGTGTTTGAGCATATCACTGTCCATCAGACGAGCTTCCAGGGAACCTAAAAGCTCAATACAAGTGAACATTCATAAAATATACCAAGATCGAAGTATAAAGCAAATTTTAGGTGACTATTCATATGGTCAGAGAAATAAGATTCTGGCGAACTGTAATTACTAAAAGTGATACCAGATTATGAGACGTCGGCGTCCCGAAATACATAATGAATTCCTATATTATTTAATGACGATGTTTCAAATTCAGGGTTTTTTATGTACGACTATATTTGTTAAAAAACAATGAAAGACGAATAGAAATAATCAGGAGATGGCAATCATGGTCTATTTTAAAGTACTACTTTGTCACTCGCGAACAGAGACAGGGAGGAAAATATAAGAATGTTGGTGAGAACAGCCGATAATCAAGGCGGCGAGATCCAAAGTGGATACCACTCACATATAAACCTTACAGCTATGCTACCTTTTAAGATAATTGTGGACGTAAGTTCGTTAAGGGTAAAAAAATTGGGATATTGCTGTGGTTGTTTTGAAAATAACTGATGATTAATACCCAACGCCATCCGCCTCAAATGTCATTATATTTTAACATGCGCTTACATCTAAAGATAGGACAATGTTTTCATTTTGCACATTTGTCCTAGATATTACATTTGATCTATTAGTCTAGATAGAAGAAATCATCAGAGGAAAATATAGATTAACCAAACTTAAAAACATTATTATTCTTGCCAAAAGGTGGAATATTTTCATTTAATTTTGCTGATATATATATATATATATATATATATATATATATATATTAGATATTGAAATTTATCTATTATACGAAAGAGAAACTAGATTAAAAATAGGTGAAGCATATTGTTACTGATCCCGAAATTCTCTTGTCCGTCTGATAAATCTGTAAGATAAACAAACAATAGGATAACATCAGATACAGTTTAAATTAATTTTCCATTTTCTATTTAAAATTAATATGTCCAAACGTTTCCACCTATCGATCTTCAGCCAGCATGAGTCACATTGAATTGAACTGGTTTCCCCATTTACTTTCGCCATTTACATCAATATTTTTAATATAATTAACTGCAGTACGACACAGCGAGTTCTTCCGATTCAAATTAAATGCCGGATGCGGGGAAATTAGCATTACAGATAAAGAAAATTAATTATTGTGTTATTTCCAGATGACACTTAATTAGGAAGGATATGAACAATATTACAACCCAATATGAGGTGAATTACTAGGAGCAATCTACCTAGAACAGTTAAGATTATATTTCTACCCGAAACCATGCTTTTACCCTTTTATTGTGAATATTCTAATGAGATAATATTTTTTAACGAAGCCTGCGAATTCATATTTTCAAAATTATACGTCTTTTGTGGTCCGATAACTAGACTTGTAGTATAGTAATAGTACAGCGGTATCAGAAGAAGAAGTACTTTAATTGAAATTCTCAAATTATGTATGTTTATCATTATGCGACATAATAACAATTTGTAGCCATTTAAAGCTTTGGAATTATATACGTACTACATATATGCCAAGAAAGATTATAATTTACTCAAAGCTTTAAGTTTATAAATTTAAAAAAATAAATGCAATAATAAGGAACATGTCCATAACAACTTATCGCGATCGAATCTGACTCGTATTTAGAACAGTAATCTTCATCCTCAAATTATCCATAATCGTGTGCCCAGCCAACAAAACTCCACACTACTTTGGTTTTCCTTGCAATTTCTGAGTGGATGACTTTTACAAACAAATTGAAGTCTGTTTACAAACCATGACCAATATTCTATAACAAATTTATACGTGATTTGTCAATGTAGAACAAGGTTCCCAAGCCAGCCATGCCAGTCTGCCAATGTTATCACGGGCTGACACTGACATATACGTTTTTCTTTCCAATATGACAGCTCAGTATAAATTACTTTTGTATGACACAGTCCGTGGAACCGGGTCACCAAATACGTGTTCATATAGCCCCCTCAACAAATCTGAATTGCAAAATACGCTCTGTGGTGTAAAGCCAGCAAAATAAAAGTAGATACGAAACAATGGTGATAATTAGAATGTGGTCTATCAACACAATACCTCAGGTCCCAATATGCGAAACACTTGTTTATGGGTTTACCTGGAAGCGGTACCCCACCCATCGCTGAACATTTGTTACGCTACCACATGGGCTTAAATACTTCAAATAACGGTGGTTTAATTAAAATAACTTAAGGCACTTTGTTTTAGCATTTAGAGACACTACCTCCATTTTAGTAGAAAGCTCATATTGCTAATAATAAAGACAGTCATTTAGAACAATCCTGCGCCAGTATCACCCAATTTCCCCTTCCCCACAACATATGTTTTTGGTATCCGTTTTAATATTATCACATATTCTGGTCCATAAAGTGTTTTTTGTTCAAAATTTCTCCACCATAATCGCTCATGGGTTCTAGTATCCAAAATCCTAATTGACAATGCAACCGACAACGATCCATTTTAAGTAGGTCTAACGTAGGTTTATGTCCTACCCAATTAAATATTTCTAGGCAGCGTGTAATAAATTGTAAATCACATTCATAGCTCTGATGACGGAGGCAGGACGACCTCTGAAACGTTGGTAAACATCTACCAGAGTACACAGCGCAACAACCCAGAAGACAGAAATCTTCATACTCATCGCCCTGATGACGGTGGCAGTATGACCTCTGAAACGTTGGTAAACATCGACCAGACTACACAGCGCAACAACCCAGAAGACAGAAATCTTCAAACACAAGATTCTTTTTAATGTTGATGTAAGGCGTAAGTAACCTTCTGTAAAATATTTAAAGTAACAAGAGTGTAATAGTCGAACGTGGTCACGTGTCTTTTCACTACCTCAAGCTTTCCTTAGTTCTATAGGACAAATATACGCCGATGGTATAAACCTGAATACAAATTGATAGTGATTTCTACGCGATACATTCTATAACACTGTGTTATTAACTGATTTCTCGATTATATAACGACTCTGTTACATCTGTAAGATCCATACAATCTCAATAACTATGTGGACAGAAGGTGGCATTGTATTTTAAAATAAAATTCTGGTATTACATGAAAACAGATAGAAGAAACATGAAAATTCTAAGAGTAAGAGTAATTTAAAATAAAACTGAACTACTTTAGAACTAGTTAATTGCCGAATACATGTCTATCGCCTTACAGAATCCATTTCAATACCGTAAACAAGGAAATAAATTCCAAGTAAGACCTGTATTCTGCAGACGCAACTGTTATATAATTTCAAGGAAGTGAGTTAATATGAACGAAAATTTATGCGTATGTCCTTAATTTGTTTGCTGAACTGTATTGGAAAACGCGCAGGGCTGTAAAATGTAGACAGCGGAACAAAAACTATTCAGTTCAGTTTTTAGACAACCCTCTGTTCAAACAGTCAATTTCAGAATTCTACCAATATTTAATTTTATGAAATGTAGCGAGCTAGAACTTAATGTATTCGTCAGTTAATCAATAACTTAGCCGCTCAGAAAGACCAAAGCAGCAAGTCGGTTTGTATAAACACTAAGCTCTGCAAAATTTTGATTAATATCAGCATAACACAAAAACCATACTCACATGGGGTAGGCTTCGTGGTCAGGGTGATGGGGGAAATGTGGGTTTTCAGAAACCTCACCCTGATTACAACTCAGAGCCAGTAATAAGAATGCCACTAATTCTAATTAAAAACTTTATAGAAACTTCGATCGATTTTATTACCTTCTTTCAAAAATTCTTGATAACGAATTCCCCACGCTTACAGCATCGTAACACTATACTTTAAAAAATAAAATAAACTTTCAAATATCTGATACATGTAAAGTGGAACAGAAGAATATAAATTATTAAGATGCATTACAGGCATTACAAAGAGATGTACGCCACGTTCTGCCTCGCATAAACAGCATAAATTATTATCCTATCTACCTACCTTCACTTCTAGAATATACACATGCCTCCCTTCCTCATGTATTCCAAGGCACTACAACCTCAGCATTACTACGGATATAAAAATACGGATATTTTACTGAATTATATACGACAAATTACTTCATCGTCTGCTTGGTCAACTTCAAATTGGATAACATATTTATCAAAAACGTACTTTATAATTTTGTCAAGCCTCATTGGAATTGATATTAATTTATTCATACTGTTGGTATAAATTTATATCTACAAATACTAAACTAGTATTCAATCCAAACTGTACAAATCAAATGAATTAGGAAGCGAGTAATGTACTTAATTAATACAATACTTTTATTTCCGTCGTTACACAAGCTTATTGTGTAACGACGGAAATAAAAGTATTGTATTGAGGAACACAAGCATGATGCAATTAAGATATAAACTGTACTTAATTAAATACCTGACAGAAACTAAACAAAGTCACTGTAATGACGTAACTCATTTTACGTCTGAACAATGCACAAATTCTGCTAAGCTGTAAAATATTTTCCTCGTATTTCATTAAATAATCTCCACATAAAAAGCATTTCAAATAAAACCTGTACAAAAATTTATACTTGGTGTGTAGCGCAACCAATTTTTTTCACATTGACAATTGTTTTATAAAATATATAAAACACGATTTAAGCTTCATGAAACGCAGAGGCTGCATTCGACATACAGAAAGAAAAGAACCTCAAGATTAATCACAAATAATATTGTATAGATATGTAAAATAGTAAATAATGAATTCGGAAAGTCTGAATACTCGATTCTCGGGTGCATATTCCAAACTCTGTTAACAGTAAGACTAGACCTTCCGGAGCAAGATTTTCTTTACACGGCATCTCAATCATACTCAGTGTAATTTCTCTAGCTAGGACGATGTCCAGTCTCCTATTGTTTCTAATTCAAACCGAAGCGTTATTTTGAACTATGCAACTAACTACTGACTAACGCTCCTATAACCAACATAGCAGTTAATGTCTCTGGTACACGTAAAATTACATCTTGTCATGTCTCGTCAATCAGGTGTCTAACATTTGTTCACGTGGCAGGCTAAAACAAATTAATGTGAACATGTAACTAGCAGTGACTGCCACTGCATTTGACTGGTGTCAGTTATCTGTACAATATGCTAGGAATTATTGTTATTTGTGCCTGTAAATTATTCGTAACGCGCTAATATACCTTCGAATGAAAATCAGTGACGTGCATTTTGGTGATAAATAAATATCGATTAGCGCCAGATAAACTTCTAGACGTCTGTTCTTTCAATATAGAAATTTATGGAGCACAGATGAAAGTGAAACCATGGCCGTTGAAAATTCAATGAAGTCTCTTCTACTGTTGCATAAACTATATTGTTATTCTCTACATCTTCAATTACGTTTAACCCTTTGAAGCACGAATCTCGTCTTAATAGTATTTAAACAGAGGTCGTACCTCAAAGAAAACTCAACCCATAACCATTACAAAGATTAATTGGTTAATGCGGTTTAAGAAAATGATTGACGTTTATAGTGATTAAATAGGAGACCAATAAATACACTTTGTAGGCAAAATACAGAATTATTGATTTCAAAGCGGCTGGTACATACATTTACCATTAATCTCTAAAGAATTACCACACTTAAGTACAAACGCCAACACAAAGCACACAAATGTGATACCGTAATAATACACTACACGGTGTCTCTGAAGAAAGTAACCATACACTACCTCTTATAAACATAGATTACTTATCTTTACTTACTTATTTATTTCACATATTTACGTACCAAACTTCAAATACTGTACTCTGTTATATAAAGTTAACTTAAATTTTCACAACACTAGTTTAGATACCAAAGACCAGCTTGTCTTCGATATTACATAACGCATTTGATCAAACCCAGTTCGTATATTCAAAATATATCACGGCGGACACACGGATATAATGATACCACAATCCTGCTTTTGCTTCAGAAACGTATTAAAGTCACTTAATAAGCCATCTACGTAGTTACTTTGTCGGTTAGTTACTGATTCAGTGATCGTTGGCCATCTAGTAGACACCTGGTTAATTAATTATTTACCCAGTTAAATAAACAAGTATACAGACAGACGGACGGAAGGCAGACAGATAGATTATTAGGTAGGTAGACCATTATCTTGAGTGAAAGCATACACAAATCAATATAAGGACTCATAACACAGGATAACCTATCTGCTGTTATTTAATTTATATTCCTCTCTAAAATTCGTATTTTCAATCCGAAACGGTTATTATGATAACCAGACGCGTGTTCTGACTAAGTGGGCGGGGGTAGATACATGCCCGCAAAACCTGCGTGTGCCGCTAGATCGGTACCAGTTAGTGACAGTCAACCAGCATCTACCGCAGGGGATCCCAACACCCACCAATAATTCTGTGTGTATCGGGGTTCAGTTGAACATGTAAATCCTTTCCAGGATTTTCACCAACCATCCATATTAATGAGGTATATATGCCTGATAAAAATGGGGGAAAATCGCTTTGAAAAATTAGTCTGTAAAATTAATTTCATTGCCCAGAGACTCGTATAACTCAATTTTTGTTTTATTATACAGTTCCACGGTCATCTTTTGAAGTAATGACACTAAGTGCAAATGAGTAAAGGTTCTTTACTGCCTCCATCTTCGAGGCAAAGCGACCACTGGATTCCACTTGCTACACGTCCACATGAGGGGAAAAAGAAACTAGGAAGAACCTGTGAGGACATGAAACAAGACTTTGTCGTTAAGTGTAATGAAATCTCGATCAATTTAGAGAGAATGGAATTAGTTTCCAATTATTCTGAGACACAGTGGTTGATCGTGAGAGACGATTTCACTGCATCCAGTCGGCGTAAATTACAGCCATCCCGTTAAATGTCGATGTTGGCACACAGGGAAGAGGTGGCATAGCTCGTATTCATTTTTAACCTCGACACTAGATAGGGGTGAGTGGTCAGCAGCACTTTGCGCTTTGCCCCCGGGAAACGAACCCGGTACAAATTGGACAGGAGGTTAGGTGAGCCCCAGAGCACGTCTGGATACAGAGAATAGAGAAAAATGTGACTGAGATACCCGGCTCAATGTTCAATTGCAGTAAAATATTCAAATTTTATATTGTAAAATGTCACAAAAAGCATACGAAATCAGACTCAAAATACAACAGCGTTCACAGACTCAAAGACGTTGATACAATGCTACGTAATTATAAAAGTGTTCTTCTCTTCAAATTTATAACAAGCACAAATCGGAGTGTACCTTATTTCAAGAACTGAAAACACTTCAGAACTTATGTTGCTTCAGTTGCAAAATATGCATTCAAGTAGTTGGATCGGATATTAACTGAATCAAAAAAGTCTTCATAACCGTGGGAGGAACAAAATTTCAATGTAGACAAGAGCTACAAAAAGACATTTAATATTTTGGAGCAAAAAATCAAACAACTCTAAAATGGTGATATAATGTTGCTAATTATTAAAATATTGAACACAATAGTTTGATCCACATGCTTGTTACGTTTATAAGATAAATTAACAAAAGTCCTGTATGTCATACTGAATATTTAAAACAGTTTAGTCCCTTATAAACAAATATAAAATGCTACTTATTCCCTCTTTGCACAAAAGTATTCGAATTTGAGCGAAATTCTTCTCATCCACGGTGAAGCGAGTTCTCAGTTATATGACAATCGATCGAAGAAGCACCTTACGAGTAAAGGAGGAATTACGGGTCACGGACATGGGATCACTACCCGAATATAAAGTAGATCGGCAAGAATATTTCGTATTTGGGTAAAAAGGAACGACTCAAACTTTGGGGGATGTCGTGCCGGAGTTAGAACCTAAGACTGGAAAAGGATAGATAATATCGATTCTAAGCATTTTATTATGTGTCTAATTGCTAATAAGTACTGATGTTATCACTATTTACAAAACTATATACAGCAAATTCGTGTTCAATGCGTGTTTGTCCAACCAATAAAAATATGATAATACCAATGTGTAACAAACGAATCAATTTAGTATAATTAAAATGTGCCAGTATGTGTAACTACGTTAAAAATGATGACACATAATAACCAATAAAAATGGTGATGGCATAGAAAAGCACAACGAATCTCAATATTATGTAAAGAAGACAAAACAACTGAAGAACATAACTACAAAATATCAACTTATTCATTAGACGGAAGTACCAATAGTTTAGTAAAGTACAGCTGTTCTACAGATTTTTACTGGGTCTGTACACGAACAGTAATGATAATTTGTCTCTGAAAGAGATTTTAGTAGTAAACAAAATATTTCTTCGAAAAAGTTTAGACGCTTGTCAGGGATTGGCGATGTATTGAGTAGTTTGCTGTGGGGCAGGATTTTGTGAATAAGGTATAACACTACCTGATATGCTGGTTCAAATAACACGAAAATGCAAAGCAAACAGATCAGTGGATAGCTTATCTGCACATCTGACGAAACAGTACTAAAGAAAATAGAAGAGTGTAATGTGTACATCAGCCAAAGCACACAGACAGAGAGACAGACAAAATAATGTAATTTTATACCTAATTTATATAAATATTTGTTTAATGCTAATAAAAAGCCATAATTTGCAAACTCAGGCAACGCACAATCATAAATTCTATTTTAGGACTGGTCCATTTTTGGTTATTTAACGTCGCACTTTCGGATAATAAGATTCACTTTAATATTATTCTATCTATGCCTACGTTTTCAGCTGACCTTTATACATCGGGGTTCAAGGGATAAGAAAATAATAATTTCAAATTCGATGTACGATATGTAAACAAATGTAGACTTTTTCCCCGACGCATCTGAGTTATGTTAACTTCGCCCATTTACGAACAGGAAATGGCCCTCGTGATGGAGGTATGAAACGTCGGCTAGTATCTACACGGTGCAACATTCCACAGGACAGTAATCTTCATTTACGAACCCTCAGAGCCAGACAATGGATGGAGGGAATAGATATTTGGAGCATAGCTGTTAACTTTTTACAACCCCACATAAACCATCCTGTAGCTGAAGTTATATGTAACTTTTATTTCGTACTTATTCTCCTGTGGTATCGACAACTATCGATTCTTTACTGCTTGCACATATACTATATTTTTCAAACTAAATAGTAGATTTTACGAATCATTCGGTGATGTTGCCTTAAGCACACAAGCTTCACGGAGAAAATATTCTTCAGTGGATGAAGCTTCTTTTAGAGAAGAATGTAGGTTCTGTTTCATAAAAGACAGAAATTTACACAAATATCCCAGTGATATAATTAACAAGATGTATAATTCAAATCAATTAAAAATAAACACCAATTACAGGGTTCTGATTACAGAAAAATGACAATAACAATATTAATATTAGTATTATGGTGTTTTAAATATATTTATAAATTAATTTATATAAGTAGATCCAAGACTTACATTGCTTTAATATAAGTATCTTCGGTATATAAAATAAAATAATTGTAATTCTGTCGAGCATTTTTTCATACGAGAATATTTATTTTAAAGCATCCATTCGTGCTATGACATTTGAAATTTACTTCTCCATTACTACTTATCCTCTAATGAGTTTTGTGCCCGTTTTTTTTAAATTTTTGATATTATAAGCTCCTCTTATTTGAATAATACACATTCTACTTTCTGTAAATGCTAGTCATGTCACAAATTTCACTGTGACATAGGGAAATGTGGAAATGTTATTCTGCTTTCCTTGACACCTTACATGTCACTATGTTAATGCTTGTCACAAACAAATTCTGGAAGAAAGCTTTTTAGAGTACAAATGTTTTGTGGTAAACGAATTTATTTTTAGCAACAAATATTTATCTTGCTCTGCAAAGCAAACATGCAGCAGTATCGTATACCATTTAAACTGCACAACCTATTCAGGAGGTAACATTATTGTTTGTAGTATGATATGCTACATGTGCTCTTCTGAGACATGTAATACGCACGTCCATCACACAGTAATGAGTTTTCATGACGATGGAAACACAAAATATGAGAAAAAATACGTATTCCTTCCTTGGCTTATAGAACGATGCTAGCGAAAATTTTAAATGTAGAAAAAATATATAACATTTAGTGATCTATTCTTCCTTTTAACTTCCGTTACAAACTGTAATCTTCAAGACCACAGAAGGATTTAACTCTACCCCTTTTCGTGCGGCTACCAGTACAGCGCTACAAGCTTTGCTACGCTGAGATTTCGGAGCTGTCTTCGCTTGGCTGGGCTCAGCTGTTCGTTCTACAATGTTATATGATCTTGCTGTGAACCTCAAAAATGAAATTTGGTTATGCTTACTGCAGTACGAACCATCTTAATTTCGTCAGATAGAAATTTTTAATATAAAATGTGTTGGTATTATGTATCTTTTTTGTTCACGTGATATTCATAGCTGTAAAATTGGTTTCAAACACCGAGTTAAATATTACATATGTTCCATAGCCTATATTAATTGCCAGATCAAATTTTAACAAAACACTTGCCCAGATTTGGGCCTGGGTTGTCTTAATGTGTAACGAACGCTTTCTGAGTGATTTAGGACTTCGTTTCTTGATTTTTCCAAAGCAAAAGACTTGTGTGTATGTACTTGAAGTCTCTTCGAGGTTTAAAAATACACAGTAGCTTCTCTGACGGTGGACATACTTGTGTTCAAACTTTTAAGCTGCAATAGTCAACGTTTCTCTTGAAACCTGAGATTTCCTGAGAAACGTCTCTACCACATGGCGTTCATATTTACAGTAGATCCCCTTTACGTTGCAGGCACTGAAGTTTTCAATTAATGGAACGTGTCTGATGTGATCAATTATTGCGGTCAAAGTTATAAGAAATTTTCCAACGTCAAATAAAAGTTTTCAAACGAATAGCCTCTAACGATATATGACTAATAACGAAACGGTACGTAGGCTTACGTAACAAATATAAAGATGGTGAGAGGAAACAGTCCTGAGTTTTAAACGAAAATAATCATAAAATTTGTTTGTATTTGAATATTATCAGTACCTTTCCAGAATTGATGTACTAAATAGCCTAACTCCATGGGGAAAATAAATAATCTTTCAGCTAGTAAAGAATTTCCAAGCTTTATACAGAACAAAACAGTTCGTTACAGTGTTCATACAAACTCACATCTGGTTGTTACCGTGAGCCAGATTAATCCTGTTCCCATTCTCATTCTCTACTTCTTCATGACATATTTTAACATTAGCCTATTACCTTGTCTTCCAACTGGTCTTGACTCAACACGTTTTCCAATCCAAAACAATTATATAATTTTTCACATACCTTCTAAATTCAATAACTTCACAATGAATTTTTCCTTGAAAATACCTATTTTCGTTTTGAAATGAGAAACATTTATTTTTCATAACATGGAAAATATTTTTAGAAAGAAAGCAATGAGTTGAATCCATAAAACCCTTCGCTCTCAACACTGGTCTTTATAGTACGTCATTTCTGTTTCGATTACAAATAAAGGATTTACTTTAATCCTTGTTAGCACTGATTCAAAGAGAAGCGGAATATCAATTTCACGGGACATGAATCAGAAATTCAATTAGATTCTCATTTAATTGTATTAGACACGACTGTCTATTACAGGCTTATATGGTATATTACCACACCATACCACAATTCCCATTGTTCATCATATTATGTGGAACAATATTACAAAACACCTTGTAATATACCTGGTGAGCTTTGTAATTTTTACATCCATAAATGTGACAGAATTAATAACCAAAATTTGGAATCAACCTTCCAGTGGAATAGTTCCAATTGAATATCACTCTATTTACTGCACCACGTAGGTCTTTATTAATTACCAGTTTTGTGACAATTCAAAAAAGCAGAATTTATTTTCCATAGCTCTAACAATAAAAGTTTAATTTTTACCTCCATAAATCACGTGATTTGCTGTCAATAAAAATAATTTTTTGGAACGCATATACTTCCTGCAATCATTCAACTTCATTTAAACCATTTTATTAACAATCAATGCTACACACTCAATTGACTGATTTTGTTTCAAACCTCACAGATTACTCTATTTGACGCGTTCAGATTCAGAATTTAGACAAAACTTTGTTTGAGTGGAGCTTGGCTCAACGCAAGGCACAATACAACATAGAATATCATAGACAAAACCTGTATCTAAAGCCAAAAATAGATTAAAGTAAGTTATTCCAGTCCACAGCGGTTAAAGACAATCAGCTATATAACACTACAATATAATAATTTGTACAATACGAGGCCCTAATATAATTTAACAGATTTTGTTCTTACTGACTCCTCGTGCAAAGAAAATTTACAGATAATAATATACAACACAAACCACATTTAGTTCTACAAATGTTATTTAAAATATTTTCCGATACCATTATAAAAATACTTCTGAGCACTGATAGTTTAGTTACCTTGTAACAGATTGGGGTAATGGTAAATTAGACATGCAGAATCACAAGAAATACTTAATCAACCATTTCAGTACATCTTATTTTAGCTTCAGATTTCACTGTCTAGCTGTACGTATATTCTCGTGCACAGTACAAACGTGTTCCGGAGACCTTCATGAAGTTGCTAAGAATGTCTGAATAGCCTCACAGCAAAGCCAAGATAAACTGAAAGAGCTCACACAAATTAGTATAATCAAAGTTGACTCAAGTTTCGAGGCACATATATATAATCAACCTCTATTCAACAAGACCCCACTTTGCTGCAGTACAAATTGGAGCTGAAATGCTTCCGGACTCAGTACATATGCGTGTTCTGTCTTCGAGGTGTTAAGCTGCAAATTAGAGTCTGGAGCTCGAATTTCTTTAGGCGTGACCTCCTTCCATTACAGAAGAGAGATTCCCATAATGCCACAGCTGATCCAGTCACCAAACACGTTTGTAACACTCTGGAGACAGAAGTGCAAACGTTTGATTCTCGTCTCACACGCTCGCTATACTGACTCATATTTTCGTGGTTTTCCTCAGACCTTCCAGGTAACAGTAGGTATATCAACTTAAACCTAGTGAGATTTCATAAGTTCTCAAGGCAGCATATATGAAGATGGCTGTGCTCTGGAACACCACAGTGTGTGACCTCGTACAAACTGAGAGACGTTTCAGAGGTGCTTACTGTCTCCATCATCAAGGCGATTTTAAAATCTAAAAACTTCTGCTTCCTTTCCGATTCACCAATCACAATTATCTCGTCTGTTCTGAATAACTTAATTGATGCACTGATGCACAATGGCTTGCGTTATACGTTAACGCCATAACGTCTGCCTTCATTTCGATATTAGTTTCACGTGTAATCTTTGGTCTACCAACTCATTTTTCTGCAGTTTTCCCAATACATTTTTTTGTTGCATAATTGTGCTTATCATTTGTCTCTTTTCTGTGCTACATATTCCAATCATCTGAACAGACCTCTACAGACACATACAGTAACCATAGCTGGCGTGATTATTTGTTAAGAAACTGAGAGATTTGTCCACTCAGATCTACGGCACTCAGAAGTGTTACACACATCAGCAAAATCTGTGTATGTAACTTAAGGTGGGTACATACAGACCTCGATTGCACCTCAATTATCGCTTGTTCGCTTTATTTCAGTCCCTGTTGAGTGTCATGGAACAACACAATCTATCAAACAAAACATACACGAAGTCTGTGCATGAAAGAGACAAGAGTTAACTGATGTTTTGGCCTCTTTGTTTGTGCTTCACATTGAAAATATGAGTTCACCTTTATGCTTCTGTGTAGGTAGAATGGCAGATATGCCCTCGCTTCGACTCCAACATCGATTTTAAATTACATCATAATCCATTTCCATATCGGAAATTTACTATTTTCTCTTCGCATCTGTACTGAATCAGACATAGGCACGATTCTTCTGAAAGGATGTAAGTATAAAATAAATTTATGCAATTGACGGGTTCAAATAACATAAAAGAGCATTAATTTTATATGGTTCGGAGTTTTAGGCCTTTGTTGCAATCAGAAACGAAAATAAAATCAATTAGAAATTCTATCACAATACGAAAAACTCTGCGCAGGATAATTATTCTTAAGAATTTTATATTCGTTCATATGTTAAAAAAATTGTCTGCCTTTTATCCGAATTAATTCCCTCCACACCATCATAAATTACCATTTGAAGATCTATTTTAATATTATAATATTTCTAACCTACGACAGAAAATGTAACCATGAGAACCTGAAATCTAACTATGTTCTTGTATCAGGATAACAAAGCAAGAGGCATATCCATACAAAACAACGGATCAAATTTGACGTACTAAAATCACCCACGTATTTTGATCCAACATCACACTATATGAAGCACAACTGACTCCCTGCCAGAGGGCATAGTTTCCTCATATTCTCTGCTTGCAATGATTGATGAAGGAAGTTAGTCGATTGTTCCCGTTCACGGCCGGTTGTCAGTTAATGTCAACAAACATTAGGGCATGTAGGAAGCGCTTCCTACAGTTTAATGTTAATGCCAGTTCAGTGCTGATACACATTAAGTAATACCTAGCCGGATTGATTTCCCGCTGTCACTTAAGTGTAGGAAACTACCGTCGCTCATTTTCAGTACTGATTAAAATCAAACCAGCAACTGCGTGATAATTTCCATCACAGTTCGAACGCCCTTGCAGATGTAGCCAGAATCATGCACCAAAGAATAACTGACGAATCTGGTATCCGGTATATGGTCCGTTGAAGCTTTTACCTTCTTCTGTTCTTATTCTTTCAACTAAGAGACAAGTGTTCGATCCCAGCGTATTTCACTTCCCACATTTGATATTTTATTCAGATGTAAATGAAGGATTTCGTGATAGGAGGATATGTGTGCCATCTTATAAATTATCTCTTACACTTCATTATCTTTTATCCTTTTTATATTTTGAAAATTTTAATATCCAACAACACGATTTAGCCACAGTGGAATCGCCATTTTTAAATACAAGTAATTAATTCAAGGGATAGATCCGATTCATTGTTTTGAAATATAAAATTAATTAATATTAACCATCTAAGGCCTGTAGTCATTACAACACAACATGAAAGAGGTTAAAATCATAAAGAGAAATAAGCAACTTAGCAAAATAGACATTTTAAAACCTAATTATCGTTCAGATGGCCAAGAAATTCTACCTCTTTTATGTAACCCTGAGTTGCAACACAGTCTCAATGAGAGTCCTTTACTGTTCTTTTAGTGAACCATACTGATTATAAATTAATTATTTCAAACATATTTTAATATTATCATAATGTAGGCAAAACTCTTGTTGTATGGAGTTGGACAGCTGGTAAGTACCCTGGGGGTTCATTATCGTGTTCACAAAATCCCACGAGTGGACACAACTGATAGCCAGTTGAATCCAGTCTCGAAACTCACATCCTATTTCTTGAAAATCTGATTTTTAAAATGGCAAGTCATTTAGTCTGTACCGAAAATAAAACATAATTCCTCACCATTACAATAATCAGCTGGTTAATTGTGATTAATTATGTAATAGATGTTTATTCACAAAATCAAACCAAAGTCATAAATTTAAACTAAAGCTTTACTTATTGCAGATTGAGGTTAGGACATTTAGTTCCCCTTTGAAGTTTAAAGGGGGTTATTAAGAACCACGTCTTACAGTCACAAGGAAAGGTTGAACTACACCTCCATACGTTAAGCTCATCATTATATGGATTTTGGCGGTAGGGTTATTTTACCGAAAAATAATTTTTAAACAGCAGCCAATGTTACAACTAGTCAAATGGAAATGGTACTCACGCAAAAGTTGGGAGAATGCAAAGAATTTGCAAACTACGAAGCAAAGTAACTTCGAGAAGTATGATAATAATAATCGTATCCATTCAAAAGCACTACTTGTGAAAACTGTTAGTAGATGCATAAAATATTGAATACTGAAGTTGAATGTAACTGTGGCCAAGTGCCAAGATAGTTCAAATGGACTGGAATAATCCGTATTGTCGTTGTTCAACTGCTTTTCCGAAGAAATCGCATTTACAAACACAAACATAACAGATAAACGGAGGTCAACATGTCTTACACAAAACTGCCTGTTTTAGAATAACAAAATCGAGCGCAGAAAATATATTAAATAAAAAACATGGCGTTATTATGAGATTTAAAGACTCAACAATCAGAAACTACATTTTGTATTTATGCACTTCATGTATTTCTCACTGCAAATGAGGATTATTTCCTTAAACAGCACTGACCAGTTAGTCTTTGTAATGGTGAAATGTTGTGTTTTCTTTGAGGTACAGACCGAATACTTAAACATTATGTAGACTAGCTTTGGCCTCAGAGGGGTAGCCATGGTGACAAGGATTAAGATACGAATTGGAATGTATAATTTACTAGAGTTATATACACTGAATTCAACAGCTGCTTTTAGGTAATCCGCCAGGAGTCTGGTCGTAATCGATATTTTGTACCCGGGAGTAGTGTCGTTCACCTCACAGTGATAGAAACATGACCCGATTTAATTTCTCTCGCTTTATCTTAGTACTGTATTCTATGTATAAAGAACATTTACCACAAGTTTCTACCCAAACGTCTCTTCGGAACGAAGATGGAAAATTTTTCTTCCTTGAGTAAATAATAAAATGTATTCAGTAAATGAAAGTTTAGATTATAAGAGTCAAAAATTGTCAACTAGTCCATCGTAACAAAACATGCTAGAGCCGAGTTTAAATAATCTTTAAATTCTTCACAAGCTAAAGATTACTGTGATGATGAGTCTAATTACAATCCATGACAGTTCATCCAAGACTAATATGACATAATTTGGAATTACCATAATCGATTATCTCTTGAAAATTTTAATGCATCGTCAGATATCTCGCATATTCACACTGTCAGCACATGTCCCTACAAAATAGAAATTATAATAAAACAATGAGAAAGGAATTTGTTCTTAACAAACAAGTTCAATCAATAATCTAATCCCTAGTCGTTGTGACGCGTTTGGATGTGTCGAGAGAAACCGCCTTTCACATTAATCAGCCTTGTCGAGACGTGTTGAATGCCTGCCCCACATTACGTGTTGTCTAAATAGCTTGTTGAAGGAAACTCAAGTGACATATGGAATGAATGTACTCGCGGGAGTGAATATCTGAGGAACACTGAGGTTGCGGATTTTGTGAGAGTTTACTAGTGAGGAGAGTGTCAGGCAAATGGCAGGTGTTAAGTTAAACGTGAGCCCGTAGTTAAACAAAGCCATGCAGTGTTGTATATCAAAGGTCGGGGTTATATTCTTTCCCAAACTAGTTCGATTTCAAATAGGATTAATTTATACCTTTACCAGTTTTTAAATGAAAAGCGTAAAAGAATGTTGTTATATCTGATATGGCGGATTCGGGAAACACCTTAATATTTATTTCAGAACATGAGGAAATACCTTCTATCAGCTTCAGGCCAAGCATTACGTGTGATAACGAAATGAAACAGATTTTTTTTCTTTAGAGGTTTAGGTAACAAGTGTCCGGAAAAACTGACTCGGATTTCAAAACGAGAGGAAGACGTCTGACAAAGTGGTTCCTACATCTCAACGTGAGTGAAACAGAGGATAAAAATAAGTAACAAAATAAGAAGAAGAAAAACTCTCATGAGTTTAACTTCCTTCTCCACACTGGCCTTTTGATAAACCCCTTTCTGTGACGAATTTATGCTACCAATATTATATTTGTGTGCGTATCATATTCACATACTTTCAGTGAGTGATTGCAATTTCTGCTTCGTATTAGGGAAATCCCGAATTCAAATCTCGGCCCACAGACCAGAAATCCTGACAAGGTTTTCGTTTCTCTTAGCTACTTCAACAAAACGTTGGGATAATAACTTAATTTAGCCCACTGCTGATTTTTTTCAATCCGTTCCAATTCATTATTCATTACGTATCCTGTCATTCGACACTATAGACAAAAAACTGAGTTACTGATAGCGTCGTTAAATAAAAAAAACAATTCCCTTATACTTTCTACATAACCGTCACATCTTAATACACTCTCGGGGTACTATATTAATGCATAAAACTTTATCAGTACAGATGTACCTTTCAAGATATGAAGTTTATATCATGCAGTAAAGAATGAGATGTAAGTTAGGGGATGAATAGACAAATGAAGGGTAGGTAAAAATAGAGGATGATGTAGTATCTTTAACACAGACCTACTCTCCCAGGGTTATTCTGTTCGGAAATGAGGAAACATACGTAAATTATATTCTGTAAATCCCCCGACCGGTATTCGAAGCAGTTACCTCCTGAATTCGGGTCACAACTGTCTTATCCCGCTCGGTTATCTCAATTTTGGTATCAGACGCAAAGTAAGTCTTTTCTTAATGATTTATATTCTTCTTTATCTTCCACCTCAGGGATTTTATGCCCTGAAGAGCGTGCGAGAGTTTCAGAAGTAGAATCGACTTTCCATACACACGTAACTAAGCAACTGATGAGTGTCCTCCTGAAAAGTTATCCAGCATTCAGCACGTCGAAGTTCCCTGGAGTTACAAAACCCGAAAATTAACTCCACGGATCACATCCTAAGCCCATCGAATCTGATGTACACACAACCTTCAAAATATATTTTTAATACTATCCTCGCGTCGACGTCTAGTAGATATCATACTAACTTAGGTTCTGATTAATCACATTTTCGTCATGAAAACACATATTCATGACTTTTGGAAACCTCTGAATTGAAATCAGCCTCTAAGCCTTCAATTTAAGTCAAGGTTCTTTCTGACACCAAATATGTAAGCTACGTCCTTCGGTTCACCCTGAAAAGATGTCGAATTCTTCCGGCTCTCACTAACACCCAAACCTCTGTTACAATTTTAAAGTTCCATATTTTTGTTATATTTTTCTGACCTATACATTCACTTCCCAGCATTCAACTAAGGAAATGGAAATAATATGTTTATCACCAACTTTTCCTTCTGCCTACGAGTCTACACGACGTCATAGCCCAGAACAACATCGTCTATAAACATGTTTTCACTCTGTAGTCCGTGTTAATTCCGAGGACACTATTCGTTTCCTGGTAGAGTCAAGAAGCCTACGTTTACGGTGACTTATTGTAATGTTGCAAAGAGTAATTCAAAAGACCCTGAGCGCCATTAAGAGCCAGTGTTGGAACTGGGAATTAAAAAAGTCCCTGATCACGCACCCGACCCAGGTGGTACACACGTATTTTGTGTGTCACGCGACTGTACGACTGCATGGGAAATCTTTAATCACTTTGTAGATGCTGCATTAATAGTCCGGATTATAACGCAGGGTGAGAGGTGCTATCTGTACAAAATGCTAGAAGGAACTTGACGGTGGTAATTAGTTGTTACAGAATGCGAAGGAGGAGGATACATTGTGGTTTGCTCATTCATCAGAGCGGAGAACCTGCGATAACAATCAGCACAAACCCACAATTAAAACGACCCCATAATTTACTTGCCCAGCCAAAACTCAGTGATATATTTCCTTGCACCAGAATATGTAATTTATTTTTTAATCAGTCAGACTCTTTACATTTCAAGACCTTGTTAACTTATTTATTGATTATAAGCAATGAAAAAAACTGAAAATAAGAGATCTACTTAGAGTAACTTACAGGACCAAAAAAAAAAGTAAGGATGTTAGTTCCGTATAGAAATAGAAACGATGTATCGATTTAGAGCTCCAAGTAAATAACTGAATACAGTAAAAAATTGCCTCTGTCTTCATTTATATTACAAACGAAATGGTTACATTTTACGCGACTTAGCTTACATTTTCAATTAAAACTTTTTAAGTTGCTTAAGTAATATAAACTCAGGCATTAACATTAGAAGTATTTTCTGGTTTTACTTGCATTACAAATTTGTCTCGGATATTCATTATTTATTTCTTCCTACTAACGAAGTAAATCAGTCGCCTACACATATTGCCAAAAATCGACAAATTTGTGATCATTTTAGTATTTTGAGTAAATAAGACTATATTTTTTTTTTTAATATTCACAAATTACGCTACGTACTGGTGTTGTGAACATGTGCCGATATCGAATGTGTTTAATCGAACTCATATCACGTAAATGTGTTTATATAAACCGGAATTCCTACTGGGTGGTAACGCTTCAAATCAATGCTTAAAATGCAGGCGCCATGTTTACAGCGCAGCCAAAACCTATTAGCCACCATAAAGTAACAGATCTGTAAAGATGGGGAAGGTGGTAATTTTATAAATGAAAAAAAGAACAAATAGGACAATAATTAAAATACTTCTATCATTAAAACTGAAATAATACAAACATCAGTAATTATAACTGTGTTAAGAGAAGACTTACACATACCCAGTTCGTTACATACGGTTTATGTAAAATATGTACATATATTTAGCATCTCATCTATTATTATGTGTAGTAAGATACCTGTATAATACTCACGAGGGCTTCATCCATTTTCTCATCTCGAGGTTGTATTGAAGAATAATCGAATACGTGGAAATGGAACAAGACCTTTGCTTAAAACAAGACGTATCTCAATCTCTCGTTTCATGTCAAATTGTTGCCATCCTCCTAACCACGTTTATATCCCACATGCGAAGTATATGGATGACTTCCTCTTCGTAAGGTCACACACGATAACAGATGAATGTGAGCAAAGCGAAACATGCCAAGGAAGCGGATTATAATAACGACACTTTAATCAAGCCTGCATATTTTGGAAATAATAAATCATTTTCACGACAGTCAATTTTAGCGATGGGGACACTATAAGTAGTTGAAATACAGTCACAGGTCACAGGTCACAGACTGTTTCAAAGCAAATGTCTATAATAAAAAATAGGCGAACTAATTTTATTGCTTAAATTTATTGTAAGAATAAAATATTCCCATTTTAACCAAGATGACAGGATCTATTACGTCAAAGTAGTCGGAACAATAACCACTTTCTGCATGGTGGTAACAAGTTGACAGTCTTACCTATATTTCAAGCTTCAACGGCGACTGAAAGCAACGAAGTCTTCTCGGGCGATCAGACTTGTAAGTAAGGAGTTAGAACCCAACGTTTCGGTAACTTTCCGTGCCTCCATCATCACGGCTGATAAAGACAATGAAGGAATAAGAGATTGTCTCCGAAATTTTGGATTGTGACTTCACAATTAAACAACAATATTTTTCGTTGAATAATTAACACCGCTCGTGTATCACGTGACGTCATGCATTAAAGTCATAAGTTCTGCGACATAAACAGAACTGCGAGGAACCAGTAAACAACGAACGACCATATGTGAACTGAGAGACTGTGACTGCGGTATTTTACCACTGAAATTCAATTACAGCACCTTCAAATTTCGTATAAAACACGTGTCTGTGGTTTACAACTCAGTGGTATTGAAATAATAAAATTATACGTGCCAACAGTCGACTGGTTTCAGTTCGAACATAGCTGCACATTATCCTATTATATTTTACGAATGGAAAATCCATTTATTCGTAAGCGTGTTCAATTTTTTTTTCCTTTCTTGTCTGCTGTGTACGGGCGTAATATAAAAGTTTACGAAACTATAATTTCACCTGATATTTTATATAATCTATCACATTAAGGGAAGGACACAGATTGTGTTTGAGAACAAGGTGATTAGGAAAATATTTTAATCTAAGCGGACACTGTCAAGAGACTAGAGAAAACTCCATAGTATGCTCTACACCAAATATTATCAGGATTATTATTTCACGAAGGATAGAAGGGGTTGTGCATTAAGCATATGGAGATAAAAAAAATGCGTACAAAGTTTTGTATTGCAAATCTAAAAGAAAGTGGCCACTCGAAAGTAAAGGGAGTATGTGGGAGGATAATATTAAGATGGATCTTCGGAATCTTGAGTTTTAGAAAGTAAGATAACGACTTCGTCTCGGTTGTTTTCAGGACTGTGGAGTCGACGTCGGAGTCATGGAGTTAGAGTCGGAGTCGGAAGCATTTTGAGGTGGAGTCGGAGTCGGTAAAAATGTACCGACTACGACAAAGACCTCGATATAAAACCTTAAGAACTATTTCACTGCCGTGTAAGCCGCCGGCGGCCAGGAGGATTTAACGACGCGTTGAGTCACGTGGTGTGGGAATAATGCTCTGTAACTTTGGCTCCGGTACCTTAAGAATACAAACTGTCTACAAAAGAACCGATTTCTGCAATAACCATTAGACGTATATTTAAATACAGGTTATAAATCTAAAAATAAGCTAATGATTCGGGTGGTGGTGATGAAATCTCTTATGGTGCCATTTACCATTTTAGGTAGGTTTACCTTCATTAATACATATTGAGCTTTTATGAAGGAGTAGGGGTCTGAGTCGGAGTCGAAGGCGGAGTCCGAGATTTTAGTAGCGACTTCACAGCCCTGGTTGTTTTGAGAGCAATTAATAAAAAGTTTCAGGGAATCATGTCAGATTGTGCTGATTCAGAGACATTATTCAAGCTATCTTAAGAAATTACCGCCCCCAACATTCTGTGCGTGAATTCAATGCAATTTGATTAGTGCTGCATTGATTAGATAGCGTCCGGCGTACAAACCACAGATTCCACGAACCCTTTGTCCAGGGACACACAGTTACAGGCTGTGTCAAAAGCAACGTATCAGGAAATAACCACAGAAAGACTTCATCCGTCTCAATACAAAATTCACAGTTTATCCCAGCGTAAAATTAATGAATTCAAATCATAATTCTTAAAGATATCGATCTTCTGGTACGTCTTATTTTGAATTATAGCCCACTTTCATGTAGAGACCTGAAATAACTCCGAGTCCTGCAAGAGATCAATCTACCCGGAAAATTCACTTCGTTTATCGCTGCGTACAATAACCATAAGAATGAAAGCCAAGTGAATATTTGTTTTTATTAACGGAATCTAAATGCAGCCTCTATATAAATCAAAATGACAGATGGGAAATTAGAAAATGAGAAACAATCAGTACTGGACATAGGTCATATCTGGGCATCGTTATCAGTTCCTCATTAAACACTGTGAGAGAATCTGTTCATGTCTGGTGTAGCCGAAATCTGTGACGTCAAAGGACAACGCTGAAGAAGCCTTGCCTTTTACAAAATGGCTTCCGACTATAGAATCACTTTACACCAAATATCACAATAATCTTGATAAAACGTCAATATTACGAGGACAAATAAATCGAGTGGTACGAAAAGGGCAGAGTATGGGTAACGAAAAAGGCGTACAAGTTTTAAGTCGAAGGGCCTAGAGACAGCCTCTGATGAAGGTAGTGACTAATTCGAATGATATATTTTGTATCTGACGTTAAATATACCATATATATCTCTTCCACTGAATTCTCTGTTCAGAAATAAGCGCTTAAGTCATTTTAAACATTATTTGGAATTCCGCTTGAACCATGGCCCACTAATTGTAACGTCAATTTTATTTATCATCATCACTTTACCATAATCTACATCTCCCTGATTCAATTACTGTCAATGAACAGTCTGATGAAATAATACTTAACGGCGAAATATTGTAGTAATGAATACAGGTAACCCTCCATTTGCGCCGATTCAGAATATAATCATAATTCTTACATCGCTGATTTTGAATAAAAATTATACGTTATTTCAGAGCTTTAAATGTAATGTCATTATATTACTCGTCAATGTCTGGGTGCCGGGAACGCATGTCATTGACTTCTCATTGATTTACATTATAAAAACAGTTTCACTTTAGGCCGGTTCGTCCAGCAACGCATCCCCGGCGTAAATCGAGGGCTACCTGTACTTACTTTTGAATAACATAATAAACGGTAATCTCAGTCAAAAGTGTTTCCGAAGACGCGTGCCTTAAATGCTCACATAATGGAATATAAACAATAGACTGCAAACCATGTCTAACATTTGTAATATTCTTATTTAGTTCATATTAAAACCGTAGACGTGTAATAACCATTCCCACTTAACAGGCGTAATTAAATATTATTTAATTTAATTGTAAAAATAAAATAAAAAGGAACACAATCCTCATTTTCTAAAATAGCAATTTTTTTCTCAAGTTGCAGTAAAAAAAATATTATTCCTAGTCAATAAATGCAATGTTAACAACAGTTTGCGGGCCGGCATAAATAAAGCCGTGTACCGTCAGTCGCAAGAAAATCTGACCAACAAAAGTACTATCGCTCCCAGATCCGTCTTGTCTACTTCAAAGCAAATGCGAGAACGTTTTCGTCTTAATCATCAACCAAAAACTAAAAACGTCCTCTGGAGGATTACGGCACTGTCTTAGAGGTATAAATTTCGATTAACAGAAGGAAGGGGAACAAGAATTAATGACGAAAACAAAACATAAACTACGAACGCCATTGTTGAAAGATAAAAGCATTGTTGTCATTTTAATGACATAGCAGCGTCTCTCACATATGCTAACATAGCATGTCAACAATCAACTACAGTATTTTCGATTCTGTGTACAACAGTGACCTGAAATGCACTTAAATTCGTCTGACAACTTTAGTGTGGTTAACTTCTTCAAATAAATCAAAAATAATAAAGAAGTCTTAGGGCTCAAATCTTGGCCCGAAGATAAGTTTTCCTTCGTCATTCTAGTCAAATGCCTGCAGAGCGCATAAATTTATACAACATATATTACTTCTTCCATATCCTTTTGTAGTTAATTATTCATCCTTCCAATTCATTAATCATCCTATTACCTGACAACGCTGTATAATCTGAACTACTAACTGCATCATTAAATAGATCACAAATAAATTAAACAAACAGATACAGCTTATTTTCTGGTCACGAAAGCCTGATAATATCAATGCACTCAAGTATGGAAAATGTGACCACGTCTAAAACAAAGACAAATTCGGAAAACAAATGACATATAATAAAAGAAACATCATGAAAAACCACGATAAATCTTATCTGACACAAGACCGAAATATCTATTATTAGACGTCTACTTGGTAATTCGCTTTAATTTATCATACGGGGTGTATCTGATACAGCAAATGAAGAATGGATACTCCCAGATGTGCAAACTGCGCTAGGTAAAAGACGTAATCCGTTGAATGAGCACACACTGAATTTCATATCAAAAGGATCACGGTTTCAGTATTCTAAACCTGAAGTCTGTTCTGTTAAAGTCCTAATACACGGGCGTTCTTGACAACGCTCTAGAGAATATAGAATGTATTTTACCATATGAATCGAAAGGCAGATAAAATGACACATCGAAAAGTTTATTTCTTGAACTCTTATATAATGTCAAACACGTGAAGAGACTTTCTAAATCTTATTTAAGATTACTGAGCACTTTTTTTCAAACAGAGAAAATAATCGATTTTAGAGCGTTTCTCTAATAAATCTATATTCAAACACTTTCATAAGCTTTCACAGATCTCACACGATTTATGCACACAACAGCGTTTACCGTGACGTAAATTCCTATTTTTATATACGCGATTTTCCTCAACAACCATTACTAAATCAAGAATGCGTGTTAAAATCGACAGCGTTCTTTTTGCCTAATATCTCTTACTAAGTCAAAGATGCATCTTACAATCAACAGCGTCTGAAAATCGAGGAAATACGATGTTAAATTGCAGTCATATTTACAATTCGCTGGTCGTGCACGAGACTTTGTTGCGTCACGTTTGGTTTGTCTGTCACGTGACAGATCCCTACCTCCTTAACCAGTTATGAACTAATGCAACCATGAGAAATGTTTTTGTGTTCTTACAGGTTCACTTTTGAATCATCCTGTAGTTTGCCATAACAACAACTGTGTCACAAAACAGAACATCATCGCCAAAGTAGAAACTGTCCAGATGAAATTTTTACGAAAAGTGAAGACTGTGAAGTACTGGATGGATATCATAAAGACGAAGTCAGAAAATAATGACAAACATTGTCACCGAATTAGAATATACACGTTTAAGACAGTTTGAACACGTATAGCGACTGGATGGCAACAGGAAACCTGAAAGTGCGTTAGAATATAAACCAAGAGGTATAAGACGGCTGAAATACAAATGGAATGTTTAGTGAAACCGGAAATTAATAGGGACTACTTTCGTTTACAATCCTTAACGTTTTGTTTTGTTTGCTAATTACAACTTCATATTAAACTGTAGTAGGATTTGAGGTTTTCATGGCGGTGAGTCCAAAGATGGCTGTCTTCTGGGTCTATAGCGCCGTGTAGTCTGATTTTAGTTAACAAACGTTTCAGAAGTCTTTTATGCCTCCATCATCAGGGCCCTGATGACCCGGACGACAACTATCTTCATATTAAACTGTTCAGCAAAGATTTTTCAGGGCAGAAATATACTTTTTATGAACGTTCCAACAGTTTCTGAATGATAATTTGATCTTCGGCGAAGAGAGAGTGGATATTTTGTCAAGTTGATTTCTCTGTGTGAAATTCCTCTTCAAATTAATGTGAACTGAGTATATAATCCGACCCTACAGTGGTCTGTTTAACATGTTGTGTTTAAATATGCTAATTTTGAATCATTCTGTGTGCAAGTTATAATCTGTTATACAGCAGGGTTGAATGATAGGCCGGACTTGAAGTGAATACTGGTGTACAGGAAGGTGGTTTTGAAGGGTACAGGAATAGACTCAGAGGAAGAGAGAGGGAACATGTTTATCCACGACAACGAGAGCTTACATTACACCAGGATCCTGACATACCTAATGTACAAATCGATTGACGTTGAGACTTAATCTACATGCAAATTGGCCATGGACACAGCACCAGTAGTGATGGCGGTTGTAACGGATTTGGTCTCACTGATGCGAGTTGGTTTCTGGGGTGGCGAAGGGGGGAGCAGGCCCAGTGGCTGAGACTCGACCTCGTATGTGTATGTATGAGGAGAGGTTGCCTGCCTATCTGGGGTATGATGGAAAGGAAACAATGGGAAGGAGACGGGTCATCTTATGTTTCCGTATCCGGCACGGAGAGACGTTATGAAGTTACAGTTGCTTTGAATTATACGTGTTTAGTAAGACAAATATGGTACACAGCTGTATCCTTATGGGAGAAACGCTGTACTTACTTCTTGGCAATGAATTTATGGACACGACACAGACTCATGACGTCACATATAACTCTCTCCCTCGCTGAGTTCCACTATGCAGTAATCGTGCTACCTCACCCCATCTACTGTTTTTATGAAGAGTCACACTATGCGACTGTTATTTTATCCCATGGGTCAATATAGGACAAGGGTCAGCAGAGTATGGAGTACACGAGGGATGTCCAAAACACTCGCCAATCCACCTAGGGACATGTAGAGTAGCTACTGCGACAGGGCTCGCCCAGATACTACGATGAAAAATTACATTACATACACTATTTTTAACCCTTTAAAGCCCAAGCTAGTT
The DNA here is from genome assembly GCF_977971745.1 of Zootermopsis nevadensis. Taxonomy (NCBI): domain Eukaryota; kingdom Metazoa; phylum Arthropoda; class Insecta; order Blattodea; family Termopsidae; genus Zootermopsis; species Zootermopsis nevadensis. Next base: position 8,451,933 of record NW_028259139.1, on the reverse strand, counting down.
AAAAATTCGGCCCGTACCTCAAAGAAAAGAACCAAACCTTTTGTAACTTCTTAGAGGACCAGACGGCCTGCGCAAAACCATGCATTGATGTGCTTTCGACTTCATCCTACACTGCATCTTCTACCATTCTACTGTATTCTTCTGTGTTGTGTTTCGTTATGAAGTAAATGTTTCAATATTGCTTTCACTGTCACACAAAGTACTGAAGTTTCACAGAAACCAGTCTAATCAAAATAACCATCCGTCTACTTTGAAACGTGCTGTCGATTACACAAGTGAAAGCGTGTCTCTAAGCCAGGAATAGATCGCCCTTCGGCCGAATTTACACAAGCGTGAACGCGGGCGAATGTTTATTAATTCCACAAGAAGTCCCCGCCATTAATAATGTATGTATAGCGGATTTCTTCATATTTATGTTCACTATTTTAACTTTTAAAGTAACTGACAGATTTTTATGGAATTTCGTATGAAGGTACACGTCATCTCGGATTTCTATTTTAAATTTTCTACTGCCAAAATAACACCATCGGGGTGGTCCTATGAACATTCAAGTTAATGATAATATTATGCTACGAGATTATCACTATATTTTATTATTAACGTACAGTTCCTGCAAGAGTCCCTGTAGTCTAAATATATGACTACATGAAATAAATCATGAGGCATAAATTCTATCCAGAGCTTGTCATTTTCAACATCTGTAGATACATTGGCAAATTAATTAAACAAATGTAGTTTCAATTCGCATTAATTCACTATTCTACAAAGTGCATTTCAGTACACATTTTTCTAAAGGTCGTTATCAAAATTTAACTTACATTTGAAATAAATGTGTACGTTTAACAGAGTATAAGATATGCACTATATCACTTTCGTAATTTGGTTTTACTGTGCCCCACATATACAATAAATTCAATAACACGTGGCAACACAATAAACAATCAACCAAATAACATCTGCAGATGGTATGGTGCCATTTAGCAACCAACCATAAAATCAATAAATAAATCCGCACTAATCATATAGTTGTGATAAAAGTCTGCTCTATGATGATACTTATGATGCAAGCGTTATGGTTTCAACACCAAATGTACTGTTTCCAGCTGAGTAATTCACTTTGATGGGAATAACAGTTAACAACACATGGATAGTTACCCCAAAGCAAAACACTTTTGTTTATAGGTCATTAGTGTTTTAAATTAATTTTACCATCACAATCTAGGTCAACAAATAAACACGCTTTTTAAATATATTCTTTTACACTGTACCCATGAAACATATCATTTGCACAGCCACACAACGACATTCCTCGTATGTTTGCACATACTCGAAAAATAGGTACGCACAGAAGTACATATATGCTATAAGCATATATGTATACACTGATTCCTACATACATAGATGAATGCAAACACTGAAGAACACTTACATAAACACAAACATATAAACATACGTACAAATACAAATTTCATATACAGACGCACTAATTTTTTTTTTTTAAATTTAATATCCGACGAATCCAACATACTTTATTAAAACCTCAAAGAATTGCAGGTTACCTGCATAAATAACTTATTTTCTCTAATTGTAGACTCGATGTTTTAAATTTTCCAATTTTCTCTTAAATTTTTAGAAAGACTGTAAAATGAATAACATTGATGATATTAATATAATTTACATAAAACTGGAACGAAAATTACACGTTTTAAACTGATGCATTTTCACTTCTGTATATGGAGACTTGAAAATGGAATTAAAAGGATGGACGAGCCGGGATTCCCTACTATGGAAAGTTCCCACTCCACGGGACTAATTTATGTTGGCGGCTGCACAAACAAATAATTTTGATCCGAGATACTCCCTAAATCTTAATGCTGTACGCGAACAGTGTAGGGGGTGGCACTGAAAGCAGTTGTGTGACATTTGTTTTACCCCCATATTTTAGCATCGAAAAATTGGTAGAGGTAAGTGTGGTACAATAGTCAATTTCGACAGCGTTGGAAGTGCTTTATAAAGATTTACAGTGCCATATATATGGACGATGTATGTATCCATTAAACGAGAAAATTGTCATCTACTTTAAAAATACGAGACTAAAAGACAGAAACTTGATACTTTTTTTTGGAGTAGGAACATTGTTAACATCGAAACTGGTACGTGTAATGCACTCCAAATAATATGTGAAATGTCTATTATAGTAATAGACTCAATGGAGATAATAGATATCATTACATCAATTAAATGTTCTACAAGAGAAAGAAATTATAGGCAATCACTAAAAGTAGACACGATAAATTACAAAAACAACTGAAGATAACACAAAGACGAGACTAAAAATATACAAAACACATCAGTGTCTAGATAAAATAATATTAACACATTAATTAATATATAATGCATGACACTGAAGTGATATACATTAAACTGGCGACAAAATTTCGGGTCCTACAACAGATAATTTCTTGGCACGTGGAATATCTATCAAATCACCATTTAATTACGTATGTGAAAGTTACACAGTCTTATTAAAACGTAAATTAAATGAATAGGCATGGCGGAAGACACAGATAATGGACAGCTCCGATGTACTGCATCTGGGACGAACTTATGCGTCCGACGTCCGACACAAGGGGATGAAAGTCATCGGAAGAGGCGGCAGATAAGGCCGTTTGTACTCCCATAAACCCTAACCATTACTTCGCAGGGGTAGTATTTTGCAGCTCGCTGTCTGAGTTGCAATGTCGGTAATGTTTGGTTTACGTAGTATATGCTTTTGTTCTCCTTCTACCCTGAAGCTAATGACGTAAGCGAAACGCACACTTCGGCCCCGACTGTTGTACACATTACCAATAAATCTGGTAATGCATTGCGTCTGATACAGCAGGCAGTGAATATGGCGCTGGGTGTAAATCACAGGAGCTGACGCGTCGGCACGCGGTCTTTTTTAACGCGAGACTGTTCGTCCTCATATGCTAATATCTTTCAGCACAGTAGTAAATACATATAACTCGTGGAAATCAGTATCAAATAGTCTCGCCTGATGTGAAACGAACTTTAAACAAATAACTAAAAACTTTTTTAAGTAAAAATGGCAGTAAAACTTATTAAATACTTAACAAAACAATAAAATGAGTTTCCATCATGGATGATTTTTTCTAGAGAAAACTTCGCTTGCTTCTGTATATCGTGATGCAGTCTATTTCATATCATACTGAGAGGGCATTTTGTTTGTTTATTTAACAACACTTTCTTATCTGCACATATCATGCAGAATCTAACATGAGGATCTTCGGTTGTGATTCGACAGTTATTCTGGTTCATAACCCAGGACCTGCACTTGCAAAACAAAGGATGGGAGGCTGTGGACTGGATTAATCTGCATCAGGACACGGGGCCCATGGGTAGCTTTTCGTTTTCAGTCACAGGTTACTGAAGTCACTTCAGTACCCCAAGGACAAAGACGAAAATGGTTCTTGAAACGTCGATGTCTTTACCTTTGAAACACCTAACACGGCTGGTAGCCCGAGAAAAATTCACTTTCCTTAGTCGCCGAAATAAATTCGAAGTATCGTATAAATCTGTTGTATAAATGATACTTGTGAACGATCTTGACCGATTCGCTTTTTGAAATGTATCGACTAGAATAAGTGTGAACGAGCGAGTAATTGAAACAAAAGAACGGCGTAGACACAACCCACTTCCACATCTGAATTCAAATTCTAAGTCTGAGACGTGTTTTTCCATAGCAATGAAATAAAAATACCCAAATGGTCCACCAATAAAATGTTTCAAACATGACTGATTGCTCCTTCACAGGCAGTGGCAGGCAGCCTTAGTAAATTATGAATTTATACGAAACGTGGACTGACTTTTCATTCTCTTCCATTTTGCTACTTTATTCCTATTTTTTTACTCATTACTCTTCGATGTTGGTTCTTTATTTTTTCCTTCTCTTTATATCTTCTTCTTGTCACAGAAGATTAAGGAATGCAGTGAACTGAAGTCTCTAATAAAATAAGGAAATGTGTGACTTTGTTCATAAGAGACAGAAACTACCTGAAATACTCATTAATGCATGAGAAATTAATTTTTATGTTCCTTGACAAGCACACACAGATTTTTCAAAGAACTACTTCAATAATTTATGTTTATTTATTCAAGAAATAAAAGTAATTTTATTAATGGAATATATATATATATATATATATATATATATATATATATATATACTCCAGAATTGTAAAATATGTCTTCCTCTTGAAAATATCTCACTCTTAAGTGACATTTATTAATGCGTGCTCTCACGCTCTTCATATTTTCATGCTCTGGTGGGAAAGAGTTTTTACCGATTTCTAGTACCAAATGTCACACTTAACGACACACACACATTCAGTTAGCTTCATCGTGTGATTGTGTTTTGCATTTCTAATGAAATATTCTTTTGTGCAAATAGAACTGACAGCAAAATGAGCTGATTGCGTTTTAATGCCTGACTCTGTATTGATGCTTTTCAGGGTTTCGAATAAACAGAACTGGCAAGTTGTTTTTGGATATTCTTATTAGTATTAGTTGTTCTCATCATACCACCTTTACAAATTACACAAGTAGAAATGTAGTGATTCAATATTCCCATTTGTTATAACACGAATGCATTTCGCTCAGCCGCCATGTTCTTGTTTCCGTGGTCCCTGTACACTAGTTTGTGCCATGGTCTATTAAACGTTGCACAATTCCAAAATTTGCATAATTCCATAAATAATAAGAATAGGGAAATTGAAACGTTCAGTACGCATGTAAAAGAATAAAAATATACTAAAAACGCGATCGGGAAACATATTAGAAGGAATTCAATGTTATTTTTATTAACAGCTTGCAACACAACAGCCCGTCCTTAATGTAATAGAAGCGAAGGGTCCTCTTGGAAGAAAAAGGCGTAAGGATACAATAATATTATTAAAGTAACACAATTTGAGTTGCGGGGTACTTATTCTGGTTCAGTGTTCTAGTAAGACCTACTTGTGAGCTGTAGTCAACGCGATGATGAACTCTTCGGTTACATAAAAGCCGTGGAATTTATTGGCTACCTGAGTGATTAATACCGTCTGAAGTATTCTGCCTCTTAGAGTTTGTAGTTCACTTCAGTCTCATAGTACCAGGATTACTAATTTAGGAAACTGTGGATAGACAGTTAACCAAGTTCGCCTCTTCAGTTAGTACACGGGCGTTAGACTGGCATCTGACAAATTGGGCCGAACGCGCGGCTGAGTAACTGGCACTACTTTAGATTCAGGAGGTCCCAGGTTTAAATACCAACCGAAGGCTGACTATCGTTACAGAGGTTTTCGCAGTTTTTCTCAGGACCTCTACCAAAATTAAACTGAGTCGGTCTAGAGGAGACGTGTCAACAGTTTCGTTCACGATGATAGATAGGAATATGCCTCAAGGTCAAATAAGATATACGTAGGCCTGGCTGTCCTAAGGTAATAAGTACGTAAGTGGCAAATATCAGTTGAAATTGTCACTACACGGGCTGTAAATCTAAAAGGAAGCGTTCGCTGACACGTGTTCATATGAACTTTGTGTAGTGTTTTGCTGTCAACCCCCAAAGTTTATACAGCTCGTGTTTATTTGGAGGTTTTTGGCAATGTCTGATTCATCACGACGATATTACGTCCAACATAAATTGATTTATGGAGTTTAATTGGAAGCGAAAGGTCTACAATCATATACAGAGAATGTTGAGTCTCTGTGAGGTCTGAGGTTGGCAGGACTCACACTTTCTTCTTATAAGTAATTTAGAAGTTTCTGGGATACAGACGTGTATATGTGGGGTCGCGTCTTGTAAATAATAGATTTTCACAAGAACGGACGCGCAGACCGAAGATTTGTAAGGTGCAGAGAATCTGTAATTAGATTCAACCTCTCCATCTCATGTGAACGAATGGAAAGTCTGACACCGAAACAACTTTAAAAAAAAACATACTATTTTAACTGAAGGACGTTTATAGCGCACTTGTCCATCCGAACAGACAACTGACCGGCGTACTTCCAGTTTTACGTATTTAATTCCTTTGAAACAGAACCACTATAGTAACTCATGACAACGAAGGACAGAACTGGAAACGATGGGACATCTATTCGATATTCAGTGGCAGAGAAAATTAAATTTACGTTATTTCAATTGACAATTTGTTTCTGAATGTGCCCACAGAGAACAAGCATGCCAGCAACCGGTAACAAAACGCGTCCTTTATTGGACTGGCAGCCGCAAAACCTCGAGTAGCTTTGTACTGGACACGCATCGGACTGAACATTCAATTTTACAATCAGAGACTTTCCTTTTTACCTGTAACGGGCACGTTAGTATAAAGCGTGTACCAGTCGCACTTGACACTATGATAATGGATCCTGATAGCTTTGACGACTATAAATTATAATGAGGTAGAGTGGAGCATAATCTACCCATGTGCATGATACTGCTGCCAATATAAAATAATTACAGAATTATTTTATTATTAATATTAGTTTAGTTAACGATACTGTGAAGAGATCAGATTACACACACACTGAGGGGGTAGAGGAGAATGGTACCATTAACTGGATAGGGTATGGCAGGGGGGTCATCTTAACAACGAAAAAACAAACAAAAAAACACTACAATTCGCTACGATGACCAACACGTGATTCCTTAAATTTCGTTCTTAGTTCAGCCATTATGCCAAAAAATTTACATCGTATGTTCGAATACTGCCATACTAATTTCTTTATGCGAGACGAACCTACAGCGGTCCTCTGCCAACCCTGTTATTATGTCACTTAAAACATCACGCGTAACACAACCGCGGTTTGCAATACTAAAGGCTTACGATTAAATGAATTTCATCAGAGGCAGGTCCTTAATTATAAACCAAAAGTAAGTTTCCTATTAACATAAGACAAAACGATAGTAAAATAGCATCATCTTGTTCATCTGGAAGCCAAATAAAACTTGTTTTTGACGGTAGTACTACACTGCTGCCCTCTCTATAAAATAGCGGATTTCTAGCTTGAAAATCCACCTGCCTTTTCGTGGAAGAAACACACTAGAAACCGCAGATACATAAAACCAAACATAAAAATGAATACGGAAGAACGCATCAAAAATCCACGGATGGTAAAATGACTGCACTAACCTATATGCATATATTACGAATAGAAAATTACTAACGCTATCCGCAATAAAGTTTATGTTTCAAGAAACAGCTTAAATTCTTTTTTCCGACTGGGTTTCACGAAAAACACAGCAAGATGTAAAATTCATTTCGTAACTAAAAATAAAATATCAGAAAAATCATACTTTTAAAACTTTTTTCCCCTGAACTGACTAAACCATTCACATATTTTCTGATATGTAACAGGTTTTTGAATGATATTACAGGAAATAAAAATTCACTTTTGGTTTTGTAACCCGTTTGCAGGAGCCATTTCAATTCAGGGTGGTTTTGAGGACAATTCAATTCATTCCAACTACAACTTCAATTATCCAGCGTCATTGTGACATTGTGCAGTAAAAGTAGAGCATAAACAGAATGTCTAAACACTAATTTAACCCCCCCACACACATTCCCCGCCCTTGTGTCAATAACAATACACCCCAATTTACTAATTAACATTATCAATTGAAATCAACTGTAACACTGAAGCCTAAAATGAACAAAAATCAAAATAAACGTTGTATGACTAAGAGTAACAAATACAAATCGGTACTAACATTTGCTAGAACAAACAATTTAAGTTATATTATAATTCAACAGTGGTAACTATATATACCACGTGCTTTAACAATCAGTAAAGATTCATTATGTATTTTCGTGTTTGATATAATCCAAACAGGGAATACTTTCTTAAACAACATTAACAAATTTATTGTTGTAAAGGTGAATTGTAGTGTTTTCTTCGCGGTAAGGACTGAATTATAGGAATTTCGATTTTAGAGGGTTAAATATCCGACATTCCTCGTCTAATTTTAATCATAAACATAGAATATCCAAAGATATATAGTAATCAAGACAGTCGCTTCAAATGCAGTTATTTTAAATTCGTTAACATGTGCCCGTAATGCTTGTGTTTTAGTAACTCAATTTCGCTGGTTATACCATATAGAAAATATGAAATATTTTAGCGAAATTAACAATAGGCCTATTAATTTACACTGGAATACTGGAGATAAATACTGTTTACACTAACAAGATCATATCTCACACCGAGATAATGAAAATGACAGTTATTGTATATTTCTTTAATAATCTTTTCAAAATAAAATAATAACATAGTTCAAATGTTTACCGTTTCAGTTATGCGCCAAAAAGTTATGAAATATTAAAGGCTATAATATCTTCGGAAGTAGAAAAAATCGTATTTATGAATGAAAATAAAGTGTTAGATTCCCAATATAACACATACTAGGCTACATTTTGCTCACGTTGTGTCGCGTGTAGTGAATTCATAAATTATCCACGGTTCCTTTTACTAGCTATACGATATGTACACACATTCAATATGGTTACCTCCCTTCTAATTTCTTGTACGTGCGAAGACGTGTGAGGAATTTAAGAACGGTAAAAAAAATAGTCTATATTTGAGCTGATAAGCCTATTTAAAAGAAATTGCTTTTTAAATGAGACGGGTAATCTTCAATAAGACTTAGTGGCAATTAGAATTCCAATATTATTATTGAGACAAATCCTCTTAGCTTCATTAAAGTTCAATTTTGATGTAAATTAAAAAAATCTCGTCTGTTACTTCAAGAGCTAAAAAAATTGTTATTAATTTTATAAGTCGTATTATAAAAGCGGTGCTGCAGTCAAAATGGACATTTTATGTGCACTAGAGCCATGTTCAAGGTGTATACGTTTCACGAATTAGTTCTTAAACAATCTCCTTCTACGACTTCGCATTAGGCCTTTATTACTAGTAAAAATAGTTAGGCTATTTATTTTTTAAAGTTATCGATTATTAATAATTACTTTTTATGGTATCCTGCAAACATGGAATTGGTATTAACTGCATAGCAATGAGTGTGTAATCATACAGAGTTATTAATGTTAGAATAAGAAAGAACTTCTGTTACAGTATTTGTCACAAGAAACGGATAGAAATTTTGCAGGGAAAACAAAGCACGATAATCGAAGACTCGCCCTTTCTTTTGTGAATTGAAAACGCATTAAAAGAGAAAGAACTTCGAACAGAACAGTAAAGACATTCATCTTTTACTAAATATGCATTCTTTACGGGGCTTGAGCGTTCGGCTTCCTAATACTCTTCTTCAGAGATAGAAAGAATCCTCAGATAGGTTAGGTTATTTGATCTCGAGGCCAACGCTGTGGAATATAGACTAGTTCGCCTCAGGCAGTGCTTGGCCTCTGAATATAAAGTGTCTCGAAGGCAGGTCATACCCACAAATCCATCGAAACGTGATAAGAAGTAGACGCATGGCGGAGGTTACCGGGTATGCTATATTTTTTATCACATTCTTGTCGTTACGGTGGAATGATAATGCCTGACTCCAGCACACTGCGCTCACAAGATTCCAGACTCTGTTCTTACTTACAGAATCCTGCGTTTGAAATGTAGACAGTTTCAAAAGTATGTACTCTAACTAGATCAACGACAAACAGCTTTCGTTGTATAATCAATATTTCTCATTAAATACTCCGCTTTTATGGGATCTGAAAGTTGTAAACGTTTGTATAAAAGATTAATGTCTTCTGGAATGTTCCGCCGTGTATCCTGGTAAAACTGGCAACCATTCGATAGGGTCTGTCTCCAACATCGCGGCATTAGCTCTGATGATGGGGTCAGCTAGCAACTCTGAAACGTCGGTCAAGTTAAACCTTATTAAATGACGCAACATCGCACAAGACGGCCCTCATCATAGTTATTGCCGTCAGAACCTTAAATCTCGCGTTTGTGCCAATGATTTAATATCGTCAATGCAGAAATGTAATCGGAATTTGTTATCTGTACATGTTGAAAATACATACTTGTCTAACGTGTGTATGTGTGTGTCCTTTCAGGCCAAGTTTTTTCCAAAACAATTTATTTATGACGCTTGGTAAAACGAAATTGATTAAATACAGATTATTTTTGACTTAATACATCCTCCGTGGCATCCCAACAATTACTCCATTCACACACAGAAGAAGGCAATGGCAAACCACTTCTGGATCATCTGCCAAGAACGTATATGAACAGGTCCCAGTCCGAGAAAACGATGGAAGGATCCTGTTCATATGGACCTGTCGTCAGACAGAACACTAAATAAAAAAATAATACCTTCTTACAGAGCACGAATATAAATTAAAGTAAATTACACACATATATATATATATATATATATATATATATATATCTTGATGGTGATGCATAAGAGGGAAGTAGAAGCCCAGTATTGTCTTCGAATAAAAATAAAACAAGATGCGATGACGGCAAACCTACCCAGCGTAATCCGATAGTGTCACGATAAAGGGATGCTATAAGTCCAAAAATTGCTACTTTACAACCTATATTTGAATTTGCGTGCAGTTTAACAAGACTTTCGCTACAACCTTGAGCTTGTGCGTACAATGTATATAACATTTCTACAAATATTTGTAAAAATCAATAAATATTACATGTGACAACTTATGAAACTGCTTTTCGTTTCCTGAACTTTTGAGATTTAAGACCTTTAACCCAGCCACCGCCCAACTGTTCATTATCGTGTTCACAGAGCACGCTACTGCACATATCCCAAGTCATATTTCTTTAAGAACCACTTTATATTATCCTCCCATCTACGTCTAGGTGCCCCAAATGGTCCCTTCCATACAAGTTTTCCAAAGAACATTATGTATGCATTTCTCATCCATTCCAAACGCGCTACGTGCCCGAAGTACTCCATTCTCCATCATTTCTTGCACATAACAACATTTGTATGCACTGCCGTTATATTTTAAAAGCTAAACATTATTTTATGTAAGAAGTTTCATCTCTAAGGCTCTGATTCAATTCCAGGGCAGTCCAAACGACATTTATTAAGTACATTATTTATATTATTATTTAGTGTTCTGTCTGACGACAGGTCCATATGAACAGGATCCTTCCATCCTTCTCTCAGACTGGGACCTGTTCATATACGTTCTTGGCAGATGATCCAGAAGTGGTTTGCCATTGCCTTCTTCTGTGTGTGAATGGAGTAATTGTTGGGATGCCACGGAGAAACCGGGGAAGCCCCCGGAGGAAAACTCCGTGTTGCCTAGACCACGGCTTTGCCCAACACAAGTTATAAATTCGGGCGCAAACGGGAATCGAACACGAAACCCCAGGTTTACAAGGCCAGCGTTCTAACCGCTAGACTACCGTGGCTCTCTTATGTATAAGTGTATAAAATTATGCTGCCATGTATATTTTTCCACGTAGGGTAAGGTTGCTCAAGTCGTACCCCTTAAGGAAAAAACCGTATAAAACTTAGGATTTATCAAATAAATAGAAATTAAATGTGTTATTCAAAACTTGTGTTAATATTGTTGTTATTTATTATAACAAAATTAGAAAATCTATATGCTTTCACGTAAAATAAACTAAATCTTTAAAACTTACATCGGTACGACTAAAGTAACCGGTTTCCTAAGTCGTACCACCTATAGCCTAAGTCGTACCTAAGAATTCAATTAAGCAACAATAATAATTAAAACGTATTTTTTATTAATCTGTTTACATGACACATAGGTATTCAGTTAGTACAAACATCACATACAAATTTTTTTGTTCTTTTGTCAACTCCAGCGCATACATCGTGCACCCATGATTTGGATTTCAAGCATTGAATCATGTTTTCCTCCTGATCTTCTCCACAAATAAAACAAAACCAATCCCTTTTCTTCTTTTTAATTTTTAATGCCAATTCCTTTTTATTAATTACTGCGTTTCTTTTATTTGCCGCATTTTTTATGTTTTCTTTATTCTGCGTTGACGTTATTTCGACTGACGAGGTAGAGCATTCACGAAACTCTTTGCTTTGGTTTATTATTGGAATAGGAGCTAAAATATTTAATTGCAGTTTTATTTGGTTTATAGGCGCGTCCGTTTCTTCCTCATGGATTTCTTTACTTTCTTGTGTAACCACTGCAGAAAGCTCTTCTTACCAGTACGACTTAGGAATCTCATATGGGTACGACTTAAGACACGGCACAAGTTAAATTTAACAGTAAACATAACCTAACATCGAATAAAATTAATAAGATTTCATTTCGACCAAACGATTATGTAAATTCTACTGAATTTATATTTAATAAGGAATATAATTTTATCAATAATTTACTTGCAAGATTAACTACCAAACATATGCAGAAAATTATAAGAAAATTGAAATAAACTTACTTGATGACAGGATTTATAACGAGGCTGGTTTATGGCAGACAATAATACGTAAAGCAACTTGGTTGACTCAGATGTATATTTGGTTTCCGTTGTATGTGCTGTTGTCGTCGTAGTTCGTTCAAAATTCAAGTGGTACGGCTTAAGCACTGGTACGACTTGAGCAACCTTACCCTAATTATTTTTATAATAACGAGTTTTCATTCTACCGATGCTTGATACTCATTATATAATCCTACTTGTCAGGATAAAGTACAGGCCCATCTGAACACATGATACAAATGAACGCATATTAATAAGACATAAGAAAATCTCGCAAATATTACTTTAAAATGTCATGTCCCTCGTTTCCTTTCTCAAGCTGTGTTTGTGTAATACTACACACCAAACGAGGTAAACTGTAATTTAAAATGGAATTTGTGGAATGCTGAGACAAACGTAGCGAAGCAAACCTATACCCAAACTCCAACTGCTGTATTGCGTGTTACGGGCTGCATACTGAAAACAGAGAATGTGGACGCAACAGAATTGCTTACGTAGCACACAGCCTACACCCAGAATGGCTCGGAGCAAACTCAATTTCTCATTTGAATGTGAATAGTCGCAGGCCTCGCTACGTCGCTCAAGCAAACTTTGTTACTCGGGGTCTGCTTGCTAGGTTCTGCAACGCGTACGGGTAAGATATGCTTCTACGTAACCACTATTCCTCTACAACACTACAACACCGATAATGAATAATGCAGAAGTATGGAGGCCCTTAGCGACTTCTATTGGTCCAACACCTTTTCACGAACGCTGTCGCTTCTACTTAAAACCTTGCATACCGAGCAGTGTATAGATATATAAAAATCATGCATACAAACAAAACTGTTGAAAAGACACTTAGTGCCAAGCGCGTTTCGACCTCAAGAGGTCATCATCAGTGGCAAACAAATTAATTCACATTATATCATACAATTCATAAGAAGATGGTTTGTTATAAAGCTTAAAAGGTCGTACTTTATAAAACTATGCTTCGTGTAATACCACACTGAACGTTTAATTGCACATAAGCTGGTGTATTATCTAAATTGAGTTACTCAGCTTAATGTCCACTGATCCAAGTTTTACTTGAGGTTTCCGTTATTGGTCTACGGTGAGCAGAGGTTATTGGCTGGATTGTGAGCTTCAACGTTGCGTGGTTGGTTTTATAAAGGAAGGTCTTTTATGTTCAGTGCTTTATAACAAACCATCGTTTCATGAATTGTGTGATTTAATAGACAGACTAATGAATCAATGTTTTTGCCACTTATGATGACTTCCTGAGATCTAAACGTGTTTGGCACAAAGTGTTATTTAATGTGTAAACAGTTTTGTTTGTATGCATGATATTATCGCTTCCACGTGCTAAAGTTTACTGCAAAATCTTTTTCAGAATCACTTTAACATTTCAACCATTACTGAATGAAGAACACAGATATTTTCTTAACATCAGCCATAACCATGATGTACTTAGTTGGCTGTTCTGTTAGATGTAGACGCCACTATACGGATAACTGGAACATATGAAATTTTAAGCTGAGCTCATGCTGGGGACATTTTATTATAGACTGATCGCCTGTCCGCGTTCTTTCTTTTCTTTGTGATGGTAAAAGACTTAAATTAATCTGATATACGACGGATCACTTCCCTATAGTAGAAAATGTCTTAGATCAAGAGAGAACGTAATACTTTCCAAGATAATTCTTTTCAGGTACGTGAATAAAAATCGACAATAATCTGATAACTGAAGCTCGTGTCCGCTGATACCTCGTTTCCACCCAATAAATCGCATTTATCTGTTGAATACACTTTTCGATCAGATGTGTACAGTTGGAAGGGCAAAGCAATTACCTAGGTTGGCAAAGCTTCGACATTTCTTACACATTTCACCATTAATTATAGAGGCAGTAGGAACCTGCGAAACGCGTTAATATCTACCTGACCACAAAGTGCAATATCCCATAAGAAAGGCATATTATTTTATCCGATAAACGTGTATTTATTTGCAAAGTACCATTCCACGAAAGCTCCACATTCATCTACCACTTCCTCTGAGGAGTACAAAGGTAATGACCAGCTAACACGTGGTCATAATTTCGGTACATGGCTGAATCACGACGTCCCCGAAAACAGACTTTCAGTTTTTATCTGTATCAGTTTTAATTTCAAGCGAAGCATGATGTTGATAGTGATAATACGCTGATACGATTCCTTCTAATTGTTCTCTATTCAAATTTCAGAAGAGTGGAGGTATATGATCGCAAAATATGCATGGGATTTATGTGAAGTTCGTTCTATATGCGTGGGCGTTTGTCTGTGCACGAAACAACAGACATTGTGACATAATATGACATTGTTTGCTGATTGTTGTCGTAACTAGGGAGTTGTAAAGTGGTTAGTTAAATTGGGGGGCAGACCTCTGGATTATACGTAATGTTAAAGCGGCTTTTACAGCCACAAAATGCATCCCAGAGAATTAATAGAATTAACATATCAATCAAGACAAGGGCTGTATCGGTAATACCCAGTTTAAATCCTCCCTCCTCTGAGTTCTGCGTCAGTCTTTTCCCTACTGAGACCTGCCTGTTTGTCCCTTGTCGCTTGAAGTCCTTATAGCCTTGCTGTCACACAATCAGACAATCCCAAAACATCAGACAGGTTTATGACGACACGCGCTTATGATGTTTGCCAAACACAGAATGTTCTTGTGATATTAACCGACATCCACGATTAAATAAAACAGTTTCACTTTCTAAGGGAAATCTCTTACTATTAGTGAATTTACCTTTTAAATCCCAGTAGTAACTACATGATCATCTTTGAAAAAATCAGCAACGGTAAATTTTGGTTTTGTGATTTCGTATGATTTTCAATGTAACAAACAATTATTTCCCTTACTGGCACTGTGACCAGTTGGCTTGGTAATGGTAGAGTGCGGTGTTTTCTAAGCGGTACGGACTGAATTCTTAAATATTAAAATTTGCTGCTACGAAGGCCCGAAAGCAGTATTCACTCGTCCTTCTGGAAAGGTGGGTTTAGTGAAGGTAAGGCATTTTGAGATGCGTTCGTGTATAATTCTAAATTTCATCTATCGAGACATATGAACGTTTTCCGTAACTACATAATTTTTAATTATACTTTTAATTTCACGTAAGTCCATTCTATTCTTGAAATTCACTAACACATATATTTTTTTTATTTAGTCACTTTAGCATGAAATTTAACAACGTAACTAAAGCAGTAGCAACGAGACGTGGCGGTGGTCTGACACACTGTACGCAAGGCTTAATTTAACCCAATCGGTGACGCATCATGCAGGTGTACACAACTTGTAGACCAAGTTAGCCAGAGTCACTATACAGTGTTCTTGGTATAGATAAATCTAATTGTTCCTAGAGTGAATTTTTTTTCTTCTGTAACCACACGCGCCTAGGAAATTCGAGCTAGAATATGCAAACTCTAACTAGGTTTTACTCTACAGTGGACACCAACCGTAAGTTAGTTGGCGTACAGGACACAGAATAGGATCTATGCTCAGAAGCGAGCAGCCTCGTGTAAATACACTGGAGAAGATTTACTTTCCTGAGCGATATCGTCTCAGCCGTTTAGCAATCCGTCATAGTTCAGGAGGAATGTTGAGGTGTTTGTGTTAGACGAAGAACTTGTCAGTTTCTTTACACAAACAACGGAGCCATTGTTACATCAGCACTCCCAGCATTCATTCTGCAAACAGAAACAGGTGATGCTGTTCCCATCGGCGTGGATGGTGCACAATGGCGTCTCTTTATCCGACGTGCACTCAGGGCAAAGTAAGACGTTGCATTGTGGCCCAGGATGAATAATGTTCGCAGCTATCGGTAAGGAAGTGAGAAACAGGAAAGAAACTAACCTAAGATGACTGTCTTCATAGATGTTGCGCCGTGTAATACGGTAGAAACTGATCAACGTTTCGGAGGTCCTTCCTGCCTCCATCATCAGGTCGAGTGATGGAGGCAGCAAGGATCTCTGAAATGTCTTTAAACTTCTGCCAGACCACACGGTTCAAAAACCCAGAAGACAGTCATCTTCATACTTACCACCATCAAAAACTTAAATCTCATGAAGGAAGCCTTTTCTGAGAGACTTACAGTCAGGATATGTCTACCCTTTTATGGAAACCGTTAAATCACTATCGTATTCAGAACAGCCCGCATCCTGAGCCAGACGAAACCAATTCATACCCCGCAACCCATTTTCCTAACAATCATTTTAATATTATCTTATATGCATAAGTCGACATGGTGCTCTGTTGGATCCAGGATTTCCTAAAGAAACATGTACGCATATCTCGCCTCTTCGTCGGATAAAATTATGATGATTATTAAGGGCACAATTGTTTCGACAGATATTTTCCATCTTACGATAGTAACCCCGAATTTTAATACATTTTTACAAAATGTGAGAAATAATGCTGTTCGTTAAGTATGGTAATACGAGCAACGTTCTTTATGACCTGTTCCCATTTAATTTTGTTAATTGGGATAAAATGCACGATTCAAGAGCAGAAAAAGTTTATTTCACATTGAGGACTGATGGTCAAGTGTTTTTTGGCCAGTTTAGCCAATACTTTAAAACAATTATAAACTAACTCAATTAAAATCATTGATACCAACGGTCGACATATTTTTTACTACCGATAACCATTCTTTTTTCAATACAGGGGGCTTCAATTGTTTTCTGGTGAATCGGAATAGTGTGACGTGTAGCCTACGTCTTCAAGAGAGAGAGAGAAAGAGAGAAAGAGAGAGAGAGTACAACACAATGCCACTAACACGAAAGACACGTGCCAGTTTTTTAATTGTCGTATCGATTATAAACGGTAATTGCTTTTTTTTTTAGAAAAGCCGTAAATGTACTGCAGGTTGCAGAATCCCCTAATTTAATTAAGTTTCCGCAGAACAGTAGCCAGCAATCTGAAATGTTTCAATGCAACTGTATCCGGACGAGAATCTAACCCAAGATCGCCGGAATACGAAACAGTAAATACGAGGACTGAACCACATATCGCTATAGAGGCTGGTAGTCTATTCTCTGCCGTCGACATTGCGACATCCTGAAAGAAAAGTGTTAAACTGGGTTTCTTTTCACACCACAATATCGATTCAACCTCCCTCAATTCAGGTCTAAAATTAATTTCCTCAGACTCATCCGAAAATTCTCTTTCAATACATCTAAGGAGTCTCAGACAATGATCCGGATGATGGTTACTTACTGACGAAGGAAATAAGACGTCAACGGGGAAGGGTAGGCTGGGGTTGTAACCAGGAAGCAGCCACTGTTCCTCTTTGTCGTCGCTAATTACAGCTGAGATAGATGGAATGTAGTTACATAATGGCCCACCGATTCATGGCATGCTAACAATGGCCGACGGCTACTTACTGGCGTAGTTTTCATTCATATACAATCAGTCTCACGATCCGAGCACAAAACAACATGCAGTCATTTTAAGTTAAAACATATAGATTTTAACAACCAATTAAAACAAATTGCGTCATAAAATTTTCCATCACGTTCAACTCTGTGAATTCATATATTATGTAGGCTTATTGTAGAGTAGAACCGCTGTGAAGTTACTCTGTAATTAAATAAATTTCAATGTCGCTTTCATATTTTAATCTTCATGACCACTTATTAATTCAATGGAGCAAATCTCTTCTTAAGAATCTGATATTCCCTACAATACTCGACAAATGCTACGCATTTCTGTAGAAACGTCATTAAGAGCATGTCAGTGGACCTGACGCTGAGCTATTTTTAATTAGCCTCCCTTTAGCCCTGAAAAAAGACACAGTATATTTCATGTAAGTGTTAGCATCTACCGAAAGGTTTACACGGCGCCGAAACCATGAAGAATAATCACCATGTACACTGCTTTTAAAATCTCAAATGTCACAGATTTATTTAAGAATTGTTTTCACATTATTGTTTCATGTAGATTTCAATCCTTCATTTTTACGACTACAAAGTTGTACGAATTCGTAATTATCTACATGCGTACTAAATATCTCACCAATCACATTATTCGTCACGCAACCAAAAAAATTATTAAAGCACATAATTACATAGTTTTCCTAACTCTTATATTACTCAAGTCCTCCTCGGTCAATGCATTCTTCCCTTCAGACGACGAACACTAGATTCGGGGCAGATGCAAAGTGAATAATTCTATACATACACTTAGAAATCTATATATGAACTTTGTACTATGAACTACTTAGAGTAAATATTCGACAACCGATAAAATATAATATATAAAAGTTGTGGGCGTGTTTATTTCTAAGTAAAGAGTCACCTAACGGTGTAAGAGATGGATGAGTAGTTTTGCGTCACAGTTCCGTTCCATTAGGACGTCAAGTAGCTAGAGCGACTCGTGTGATGTATAAAGTGCCATGTTTAATATTTGCCAGTATAGACATCCTTTACGCCCGGGTTAATGTATCTTCCATCATACTCGAAGAAAAAAATATTGGTCTAAGAACCATTATTTGCACCAGAAGTCTGCCTATATGAATCTGTCTTACTTGCCTTAAAAAGACTTTGAAGGTTGACTTCTCAGGTTAATATATTCATGATGGATTACTTATTTAATAAAGCAGCAGTACTTGTTTTTGGGGTTTGTGAACTCTCTTGTGGTTCGTATTAATATTACGCTGTTTTGGTAGATATGTAATTATAATTTCATGACAAAATAACAAAAATAAGTTTTCGTCTTGTTCCATTTATCTACTTGAAACATTTATAGTCCGTTCTATTTGCACGTTTGATGTGCAAAGTATTATGACAACAGTATATACTCATAACATCCAAATTTGTATTTATTAAAACTATAAGTATTTACATTTATAAATCTACTGATTACGAATTAATTTTATGCATTTTCTGTTATACTAAATCTTCACTATCGATAAAATGTAGTATAAATAACTGTTTGAAACAGTCGAATATTAGTCTTTTTAGCAATTCCGTTAAACTTAGTATCACCAAGTTGGCTGAAACTTTATTTTCTGTATTATAAGTGTCATTATAATGATAATTAGTCATCTGAAGAATATATCTCAGGTAATTGTCTGCAAGTAACACAGTATATACCAAATAATACGAAGCCTTAGAAAGTCTGCAGCAAAACTAACTCTGTAACTGTTTTTAAGTTAACTACAGCAGACTTCTCCAGAGAAAATTAACTTCCAGAAATCAGTAACGTATCTGATGCAAACTAATTGTCTTTTTATTATAAAACTGTTATAATAAACAGAATACAGATAAAGTGTACATAATTAAGACAACCCTGGCTGGTGTGAGATTTACTACTTACATTTTTCGGTATTTAACTCAGATGGTTAAATTCCATAGAGTAAGCAATAATACGGCGGAATAAGTCAAGCATTATTACAAACCTTTAAAGCATTATAAGTTAGTCTCACGTAAAATTTAACGAGAAATCTAAAGAGCAAATATAACACCAGCCAAAGTTACCTTATCCAGTGTGTTGTGTTTATCCTAACAGTCACATAACACAAAAGAGACTTCGTTACTGTCAAATGCATTACTTATTACTGGAAGTTTATTTACACTGGGGACCTGTGCCACATTTAACTTACAGCTAATTGAATACAAAGTTACACCTACAGTTTTCTAAAGAATTTTAATTAATGAATGACATAATTCAACTTCTAAAGTACTTAGGACAAAGAAACTATTAAATTCAACACAGGCGTTTTATGTTAAACA
The DNA here is from genome assembly GCF_977971745.1 of Zootermopsis nevadensis. Classification (NCBI taxonomy): domain Eukaryota; kingdom Metazoa; phylum Arthropoda; class Insecta; order Blattodea; family Termopsidae; genus Zootermopsis; species Zootermopsis nevadensis. Next base: position 8,431,749 of record NW_028259139.1, on the reverse strand, counting down.
TTTTCACTACGTAGAAAATGCTTATAACATTGCATTCATGCACTGTAATGTAACTAGGCGCTACCACAAAATGTGGTGTTAACAAAGCACCTGGCTTCACACATAACTTATCGCGTACTCTTAAAATGTGAATTATATCGATTTATTACTGAGTAAAGTCAAGAACCAGTTACAGAAATCAACACAAAATCCTTTAAGTTCACGCGGTAACTTTCTCTTCTATCATATTTGACACAGGGCTCAAACTTAGTCTAACAACTTAATTAGTTAACTAAATATTAGTACAGCTGCACCACCAAGCTTCTTCTTGAAACAAGTCGACTAATTATATCCCAAAGGTTATAATTTTGTTTATAATTTAATAATTTCCTATAATTTACAGCCTATAATCATACCACCCTCAGTAACGTGATAGGGCAGTAGGATGAAACTCGTCTAAATAATATTTTTAGATTACAGTCCGTACCGCGAAGAAGACAACACATTTTACCATTAAAGAAATTAACTGGTCAATAATATTTAAGGAAATAATCAAGCGTTTACACTGAGGATAATACAAGGCACACGAATACAGAAAGCACAGATAGAGACTGTAGAATCATGCGGTACATACTGTTACCACTTCGTTTTAAAAGGTTAAGGAACGTATGGACAACTCAGATTTTCTGTAGCATAAAAAAGGACGCCTTTGTGGTATATACATCCTAGTAAAATGAGAGAAACAATTATATAAATTCATGTAGTACCTTGTTTGTTTGCATATGTTTTGTATATTTTCTTTTCTTTTTAACCTAACTGACTAAATTTAATTAAATTGTTATTTAAATATATTAATATATTCAGTAGCAAGTTGCCTTTGTATATTAACTTTCTCCACACTCATGTACTTTTTTTATAAAAACTTTGATGTTATTTTACTGTGTTTATTTCTGTGTTTTTGTCTTGCACTGTATGTAGCCTTGTGGTTGTCAATGCAGCACACTAATAATAACGGATCAAATTGAACTGAAGTCGATAATTCCTTGTCACTACCCACTGGACTGTCCATCTCGACACATTTTCTAGCAAAAGACACCAGATTTTAAACACTGTAGGGTCACAAGTGTCGGGAAACGACTCTATGGAAATAAATGCAAATTCCGGGGCATTCTGTTTTATTACTACATTGACATGGAATAGTTCTTTGTACAAAAACACGTCTTGTAAAGAAAAGAATATCAATGCAGTGGTGTATGGAACCGTTCAACTGTACTGGTGTTGTGTGCCAGACATGCAGCTCTTAATTTAAATATGTCATGCAGAGAATTTTTCATCCTGCAACTGACAGCGAAGAATTTAATTCATACGGCTGTAAGTTTCTAGCAAAAATTCTCTAGAAAAGGCGAAGACGCTGGTTTAACTTTTCTCTTCAATAAAGAGGGGTTCATTCAACGTGATTCAGTGGCGTGATTTTACAGTAAATAAGAATCATACTACACTTATGAAAGATACGGCCAAATTTATATACATAGTCCTAGAAACAGTTTAAATGAATCCAACAATCTCAAGCATCGTTGTCATCATATTAATGTAACAATCGTTTATCTGAATGGAAAACAAATCTACTATAAAAATTTGTGATTTCGTCGTCGTCAATAAATTACGTCATCAACAATGTCAACTATAAACAAACTCGGCATTGTTATGGAACCCAACAATGCCGAATTTAGTGTCTTACTTAAGATTTTAAAACGCAACCATCCCCCCCCCCACCGAAGGGGTTGGTTGCTTTTTAAAAACTTGACCAGCCCCTCCGAGGAGCTCCGAAAGGAGCGTTCTGCCCTAGTGTATTAAAATTATTATCATATTCACGGATTAAATTCGGCCTGTTTAACTATTTACAAATTATAATTATTCCTTTCATGTTCTTCTCTGACATCTGAAGCTTCTTCCAATAGGGTCGTGTCGTTAACAGTAGCTTTCGGATTAGTTTCTTTCAGAAATTCTTTCACTATTTTCAAGACAACTTCAAAATTTATTCGTGTAATGATACATGTTACTCACACTTAGTCTCCAATATCGGTACATTCACGGAATCATTGTGGCGTTTCCAATTCCTCATTTGATATCTTACTAAAGTCAAAAATTCGGATACAGAAGGATGGATACGTACACTCATCTAAACAAAATTTTAGGGTTGAGTTAGGAATTTTCCTAGCACTTAGTCTCACAGAACTGTTACAATAGATGTAGGACTAGTTTCATATTATCATCGGTCATCTTATACCCCCCGAGTCATACTGCAGTATAAGCAATTAAAAGCCTTTAACTTAATTAATTACTCGTTTATCTAAAATATTAAAATAATTAGATTAAGTCAGTTGGATTCAAAGGAGAAGTACGTATCCAAATAAACAAGGGACTAAATCAGATAATTTACAACAACAGAAAGATAACACAAAGTTAATGATAAGTAGTGGAAGAAAGAAAGAAGAATATACACATTTGCACTGAACGCAAGTCATATCTAATATATGGATTGCAACACAGTTATTGTAAGATGAAGGTGTTAATAATAATAAACCGATCGCAGATATGAGTTAATATGTACCACAGAATCTGCGTCGGTATTAAAGCTATAGAGCAACATTTTCTAGCCAGATTAAAAGACAGTACCAAGTTCTGAGCATACGACAGACAACGAAATGCCAATCTCAACATATTTACTGCAGCATTTCAAAAGCAGAAGTTAAATCACTAAAATATCACAATTTACGAATATAACTTCACACGTCTGTGTAATTATGTTATAAACAAGACATTTCTATACGTAACTAAATGGAAAAGTAAAATTTACCCAGTTCAACTTGATCTTATTAAGACAAATTTCAATTCAATTCAATTCAATTCAATTAATTTATTTACGTGTTTGCCAACAGCAAGAAGCCAATAACAGGCAAACACTGATAATATATACAATAATAGTGAAATAAAAATTAAAAATCTTACACAAACGGATTAACTAAACTTATAAATATACAGTATTAAATATAACTGCCAAGTACAGGCAAACCCAAAATAGAAACAATATTAACACAGAGCAAAAAATGAAGGAATATAAATAAAAACAAAATAATCCACGTAGGGAACACTAATATAATTGTAAAACTTTAAAAAAATATAAAAAGACAGATAACCAAGCTAGATCATTTCCCTTGTTGAGAACGTTCGCTCAAGGGAGACAATGTTTATACTAAATACGTCCAAAGATTTACATAGGTCATTTGCAGCGATGACGCACATGGCTGAAGGACTATGTCTTAGCGCACTGCTCACACTAAAAGTAGAAAATTCTCTTATTTGCCTCGCCGGCACACGTAAACCAACAGCGTCCATAATGGAATGGCAATTTATTTTGCCCTTAAATACATTAATAAGAAATAACGCATCGAGATGTCGTCGTCTGGAATAAAGTGTTCTAAAATTTAAAGTAGATAGGATCAGTTCATATTTTCGGGGGATATTAAACTGGAAAAATCGGTAATTGCATAAACTGGCAATTTTTTTGAATATTTTCTAATTTATTATAATCTGTCTGTGTAAGATTATTCCAAACGACCGAGGCATACTCAAGCTTTGACCTAATTAAAGCATTATATAAAACAACAAGGCTGTCTAAAGAGGAAAAATTATAAGTAATAAAACGAATAAGCCCTAAGGTCCTTAGTGCCTGGGAATGAACACAATTTACATGACAGTGAAAATACAGTTTACTGTCTAACAAAACACCAAGATCTTTTATACAATTTGTACGCAAGATTAAAAAGTCACTAACAATGTAATTAAAATGGATACTGTTGGTTTTACGTGTGAACGATATAATTTTGGTTTTCTCAATGTTAAGTTCCATATTGTTACCATCACACCACTCATGTACGGAATCGATATCTGCTTGAAGAGCTCTGCAGTCATGCACAGATTTAATATCGTGATATAGTTTCAAGTCATCGGCAAATAAGAGAAATTTAGAATACTTAATTTTGTCGCAAAGGTCGTTAATAAAAATATTAAATAAGAGAGGTCCCAAGGTAGAGCCTTGTGGAACTCCAGATAACACCGCGTAGAGAGAAGAAGACTGTCCTAAAATGCGAACAAAGGCAGATCTGGATGATAAATAACTTTGGAACCACTTGACATAAGGAGAAGATAGTCCAAATTTATTTAGATTTTTCAAAAGAATAGAATGCGGGACTGAATCAAAGGCCTGCCTAAGATCAAAATACACAGAGTCGATCTGTCCCTGTGAACAAACCGACGGCTGAACATCATTAAGGTAGGTAACTAAATTAGTTACCGTAGATTTTGATTTACAAAAACCATGCTGACTGGGGTGTAATTTGAATTTCGCAATGTACTTAACTCACTGTGAACAGATGTTGACGTACCTTTTTTTTTTTAACACCACAGACTGATGTTGGGTTCTAGTAGTTAAATATCTGTGATTCTTATGCTTCCTGCCTCAGCGCGCGAGGTGTCAGCCAACAGCTGAGATGCCATCCTCTCATCTCATCTCTGGATTTGCGTGCTCGGATGAGCTGTTCTGCGTCACTGTTACAGTTCTTTCAACAAACGCGGGCTTACAGCAGCTATTGTAATCTCTAGCTTCCTTTCTGTTATGCATGAGAAGCCATTACATCCTAATGCTCCAGTGATTTCTCACAGTTCTCAACACAGCCAATACTAACAAGTGAAAAACCGCGAGTTTTTTCAGACACGGAAAATGTTTCTCCAATATTCTCATTTCCTTTGCTCCAAACGCGTCCCCTCTATAACAAACACACCTATACTCAATTGAATAAAAATTTACTTGGATATTATCCATCGTCTAGTAATAAAACGTAAAAAAAGTTTTTTACGTTTTATTACTAGACGATGGATAATATCCAAGTAAATTTTTATTCAATTGACTCTTCACCATCGTCAAGAAGTTTTAGATTTGATACACCTATACTCAGATGAAAGACTCGGGTTACAAATCGCGTCAGGTGGCTGAATGGTAAATAAACCATCTCTTCTGCCAACGTTTCGAAAGCAATCTCTGCTCTCATCCTCACGGCTACTGCGTAAGTTTCTGATGATATTTTTCATCTGAGTTTTGGCGTCGTGTAAAATTGCCGGTACAATCCAATATTTCTTGAGCCAAATAAATCCAGTCAACGTTCTTGCAACCTAATTCACTCACTCCCATTTTAATATTATCATTTTATTTACGTCTAGGGAATCTTAGCAATCCTTTCCTGCAGGTTTTTCGACCAACACTTTGTACAAATATATATCTCTAACGCGTGCTACATGTCTATGCATCCTATGAAACATACCCGCTTAAATAGTCGTCCGTAGAGTTGTGTGAGATTCGAGAGAACCAGTCCTTAAGATTTGTAAAACAAAAACTAATTAAAGCCGGTAACCTGTAGGTTTAATTTTGCCGACGCCAAGCTGTGCTCTTATTAACGAGCGCGTACTAATTTCTGTTCTGAGATTACAACGAAATTAAGCTCTTATTCGGTGTCATTTGGACAGGATGATGGTCAAGATATAGAAATCATCTGGGACTGGTAATAGCGATAGAACTGATCCTGTCCGGTTTCGAAGCCCTTCGCCCCTCTGTAACCAAGCGTTATGCTGAAAATTATACTGAATTATTTTGCCAGTATGTAATTCTATATTAATTTCATGAAGCAAGGAACATTCTTAAGTACTTAAAAGTCGCCCAGTTAATTAAAAAGGAAACTAAGCATCTTTAACAGATTCCAAATATTCATTATTATTTCCACACTATCCCAGCACTGGAAGTATCCTCAGCCAGATAAATCCAATTCACGCCTTCGAACCCTCTCTTCCTAAACTGAATACTGATATTATTCTCGCATCTACATCAACATCTCTCAAGCTGTCCGTCTCTTTCAAGCACTGCAACTAAAATTGTATGTGTATTTCTCACATCTTTAAACATAATAGATACTCAGGCCAAATCACCTTCACTCTAATAATACGTACTGAAGATCAATGTTAATGAAAAGTACAGTCAGCTGTAATAAATAAAAACCAGTGTCAAAAAATTTAAAAAAATAACAGAGAATTATGCACGTGTTTCCAAAACACGTGCGCTCCGCTGAGAGATAAAATTATCCATTCGTATATATTACATTTAAGCTTCATAATCCGTATCGTTGTTTCAGTAAAACAATAAAACAAAGCTTACTAAACTTTACTAAATTCCTTTAATATAAACTCAGGAAAAAGTATGATAATTACTTTACTTAATGACTATCAATGACGCAGCTTAATAACTTTAGTTTAGATCCATTTTAATCGTACTTCTTGTGAATGGAAATAATTTACTTTTTTGCTGTGTTATTTTGAAGTTTAATGTTAGGAATCATTAAATTTTATGCTGTAGAATAAACTTTAAGAATAATTATTCTGTTATCATTATCCTATATACAGCTTAAATATATTAAATAAACGATTCTCTTGAATTTTAATAGTGTATTATTAAAAGGATATTACATTCTTCTTACGCTGTGATGTAATTTAGAATGTTCATAACACTGCGAATAAATATTAAGATATTTCTAAGGAAATTGTCTAACTGATGCTGGTATATTTAACAAATGGGAATGGAACATATCTTAAAGGAATGAATAGTACATCGAAGAAACAAACAGTATGTTACGCCTTCATGAGTACCAAGTCGACTTCTAGCGACGATCAAACATACATAGATATCACATATATATCGATAATGATAGTTTCTTTAAATCACGTATGAACGTGAACCCTCACCAAGAGCTTACAAATGAACCACTTCTGTGATTTTTACGAAAGTCAGTATGAAGCTAAGCACAAATAACTTTAAATGTTCATGTTTCTCGCCAGTATCAATTAGTTTTATCATTAAAGTTTGTAGGTTTGTTTATTTATTTGTGGTTTATTTAACGATGCTGTAAGCAGTTCGGACTAAATATCTCTGAATGATAAGATGATTAATATTTTCACATAAAACCATTATATTAAAGAGAGTTAACTGACAAAATATGAGCCGGGATAGCTCAGTCAGTATAGTGACTAGCTACGGGCTGGACGACCGGGGTTCGATCCCCGACTGGGGCAGAGGATTTTTCCTCTAGCCTCTGCGTCCAGACCGGCTCTGGGGCCCACCCAGCCTCCTCTACAATGGGTACTGGAGTCCTTTCCCGGGGGTAAAGCCGGCCGGGGCGTGATGCTGACCACTCACCCCCATCTAGTGCCGAGGTCAAGGAAGAGAGGAGCTATACCTCCACTCACCCCAAACGCCTACATGGCGTATAGTGGGACAAACTTTACTTTTTACTTTTTTAACTGACAAAATAAGTCAGAATTTTCAGATGAGAAGTGCCAAACGTAACTGTCGAAAACTAGCTGTTTGCTCGCCATTTCACTTCAATATATTTGTGTCGTTACTCTGGCTTGCCGTCGACACAGATCTCGAAACAGAGGACGGGGTGAGGGGTGAATTCGGACAAAGTTATCACAAACGGACTCCTACTGCACGCTATGCCATTACTTTCAGTGTAATCGTTTGTAAAATTTCGGACACTAAACTAGAAACAATACTGTTACATTACTGTACTGTTTACGAAAACAACATACACTCTCACCAGATTGAAAATTTACGAACCAGAAGAGTCATGTAAAGCCAATAAAACTGGATGAAATAGATACTTAATTCTTTATATATATAGCTTTCTCTCGATTGTTTATAACAAAAACACGATGACAATCAAATATGTTTCTCGGTTCAAACTATACATCTGTTCTGAAGTTATAGAGCTCAATAAAACTAAAAGCCAATTAAAAGCAAATGTGTACTTAAATCTAGAAACTTGACCCAAAGAAAAAGTTTCCGTAATGTTTGATATAACGATGAGACAAAGTTAACAGCTTTCACAACATAAACAGAATATATTACAATTCAGCCTTAGCATCGAGGGTTTAGCACGTTTATAAATTACAGATAGAATCGTATCTGAAACTAAGAAAGTAAGGGGAAATTAACCCTTGAGATGGAATTAAAAAGGTTTGTTTTATTTACGTACAAAGACGCCTGTCTGCTATCTGTGTTTTATCTCTTTGAATTCCAATGGTAACTACACGTCCCAACTGCTTCAACAATCAGTAAACCATTCATTTTATTATAATTGGTTTCGTTAGACACGACAGAGCCTTAACGACATAAAAGATAATAATTTACATTCGACTTCAGTAATATTAATGCTACGTTAAGTAGCATACTTTCTGCGCCAATCTTTGTTGACTTTTGCTACGTGAACAATTATGGAAATGAGGACGGAATGAAACGTGTACTGGAATACCAATTATTCACACTCAGTAGTACCCACAGGTGATAACATTATCGTAAACCACATTTATGAGGGGGCAGATAAGAAGAGTTCAGTAACAATTGATTCTGAGGTCTACGCTTTTCATTAAAGAATAGGCAAGTAACACACAATTGTACTAGTCGTTCAAAACACATCTGATCACAAGAAGTGAATTACCTGGAAATAAATGTAAAATTTTCTGTCAATAAAACTAAATCATTAAACACATACAGAACTTTCATTCAACTCACACTATGGACTCGACGTCAAGACTTATACTGCTTTCGCAGAACTTAAAGCAGAAGTAAATGTTTTCAGCAAGGCGTGTACAAGACTTCTGCAGCGACCGCTACGAGGGGCTGGTAACGGTTGTTCACACGACAAGCACTTTGCACACAAATGTGAACACGAAATTAATTTTAAAATAAAAGATAATACAAAATCTGCCAATATAATGACAACCAGTCGCCAGTGGACAGGAATAAAAGCAAGCCCCGAACGAATGTGCACAGTAAATGTATCTCATATTATGGACAACACTCATAAAATATTGTCATAAAATACAGACATAATTGTGAGGACGACTGATATCTGTTCAGTGTCCTTCCATGCGATGCGAGGCTAAACTCACGATTTACACAAAGTTCGTTGATTTGTGGGTCTATAAATTTCAGAGGTGCTTACTACCCCCATCATTAGGGATTCCATTATAACCTGTTGGTGAAAGCAGTAAGTACCTCAGAAACGTCGGTCAATATCTACGGGACTACAGGACGCAGAGTCCCAGAAGGCTGTTAGTAACATTGCACCTTTATTTACAGAGAGGGAAGTAGAATTTGGAGGCGTTTTATTATTGAACCAAGGGCTAACAGGAATTTAGTGTTTCCACATGCATATTTAATTCTTCAGGTCTTCCCTTACAGAGAGAATATCTAAATAAAGATACACTGGTGCAGAACCGAATTTCCGTCCTCCGTCCTCGGTTATTCGTATATGCTTGTGCCCACTGTTTAGGGAGAACCAACAAACGAAGGAAAGAGTTTAAAAGCATGGCATTTAAAATAATATATTAAATTATGTAATTTGTCATACGGGTAAAAGTAAAAGCCATTATACCGCGAAGACAGGTAAGAAAATCATTTTGGATTTTTAAAAGCAGCTGAAAGATTCCATTTACTTCACCTCAGCAAAACATCCTTTTAGAAACATAAAATATGAAGCTGATTAAAGCAACCATAAATTTGATATATTCCTGCATGGAATGTAACCCCGGTCTTTCAGCTCATAACGAATCAAATGACATTTCAGATGTTCACGGTGGCGAGTAGCCTGATGATTAAGACAGAAGGCATCTCTAAAATAATCTTTAAATTTTTAAAAGAGTGTAAGACACAATAACCTATAACATATCCATCTTCATAGCCAACCATAGCCTTCGCTATCCTGGCTCTTATATAATTAGTTGTAAATGTTAAAGTCAGTTCATACTGAGTTAACTGTAGATATAATTAAGCTAAAATATACCTTAACATCGAGACCATCCAAGTCTTGGACCAGAGATAAAGCCCAAAAATTCAGACCGAGGGCATGCAGTGATTGGTCAGGGCTATCGTAGACCTCGTGGACAGGTGATATTTTAGTGTTGAGAAATCGTGGAATGATGATTAGATGAAGAAAACTGGTTAACTCGTAGAAATATGGGCTTCAGTGTAAATTCGTCCACATGGCAAACGAAATTAAATTAATTCAGAATTTTTCCACAAAGAATTATTCTTACGGATGATGCATATTAACACTTCAAAGCTTTAATATATAAAATTCGACGTTTCTTAATCAATGAGACTGAGTAATATTTGGGACTCTGTGGAGTTTGTACCTCTAGTTTTAGAAATAGAAACTAGAGCAGTACCGATGTTGTTTTGATAGATTTTTACTATATTAACACCTCTTACAATCAGTTCTTCTGCAAGTTCTTTATACATCAGTGATCCGCATTTCAAGAATTAATTCTCTGAGGTATTGAAAAAATTCTTTTTTGATGTTTTGAGCATTGCGGGCAGTATAATACACAACTATTTTTAGGTCATAATGTCACTTCCAGATCTTCATCATGACAGTAGCAACACAGAAAAACACTGACAAATATTGATCCCACGATCCAAACGCTTCTGAAGATCAAGAAAGCTCGGTAATTAAAATCCGTGTTTCTAAGTGTTAACAGTCGTATGAGCTAAAGAATATCAGGATTTTCCAAAAAGGTTTACAGAAAACCTAATTACGAAGCTTGAAATTCCTATGTATGTTGATGCGATACTTCGCATCGACAAATAAACCAGTAAACCTACAACAGTGTAGCCCCAGCAGAGCCTCGCCTATTAAGGTAACAGAGAAAATATAGGTTAAATTGCAAACAACAAACAAAGCAACTTAGTCTCGCTATAAGCTGGTATAATTTGTTTTTGTCTACGGATAAAGTTTAATTATTTCCCGTGCAAGAAGTAAATTACAAGCAAACCTCCATCCTGTTGTGTTTTTGCGTACATCTCGTGCGAAAACAATGACGTAAACTTGGGATATTTTAGACTCCTTCGTTGAAAAACGAATAAAATAAGTGAATCGATCCGATATAATCATAGATTCAGCCCAGAATAAGTTATGAAACAAATTCAATTTAGGAGAAATCGACACAAATAAATTTGTGAAATCTACGAGATCTAAACAAGTTCATATGCCCAATGTGCGCTTTATTGTTGAGAGGTAGTTGTTTCGTTTGTTTAAAATTAACGTCTACTGTGGTGTTAATTATAATAAAAATACGCAGTGCGCATTTAACACACGCGTTAGGCACAAGAAATTAAAAATGACGCGGTGTATCAATTATTTTCAAAAAACAATTATAAGAAAATAAACTGTTATTTAGTGTAAGATGAAATGTCAACATTAACAATGCATCATTCGCATGGAAACTATTCATCGTTAGTAAATATTTATTCAAACTGGCTAGAAGTCAAAACTATAATAAATAAATAAATAGCCAATTCTGTCTCAATGCCCAATGTTGTTATACAAACTAAAGAAACTCACATATTTATTTACGTGTATAACGTGTTTAATGTTTGTTTCATAAATATAATTAAGATTAAGAAGATTTATCTGATTTATACAATACTATTTGTAAAGTTCTGAACAAAATACGATGAAACATTCTTCACGACTGCAAGGAGTGTGGTATCTGTACAGCCTAATAGCTTTGCAAGAAAACATTTTCTGGCGTATCTGCAGCAAATAAACATAGAGACCGGTGATATTTGCAGACCACCAAAACTGCATTTAGAAGACAGGCTGCATTTTGTCCAAACTAGAATTCAGCGTTCAGACTCTTGTTACACAATGAGAAACACTCATGTTCAAATATTCATCTATCACCAACATCATACGAGACAGCAACAAAAATGGTTTTGCCGGATGCTGTTAACCTGAATATAAATATATGTCTGAAAAATAAATTGTAACAATGTTCGTTAAATTCCACAGGGACAACAGTCGAGTGTTACAAATATGGTAATTTAATACATCCGAACAAGCTTTAGGCAAGACGTAACAGAAATAGGTTGAATACGAGAATCCTCTAACGCTTCCAAGTACACACCACGGGACAGTTGGTAGTGGTTTGTACTGAAACATTGTTCAATCACTGAATACTGCACAGATACATTGGCATAAGAAAACATTTGTTTCGGTAGGACGAATAGCGGAATAGAACGAAAACAAATCCCATTTAAATTTTGTCAGTATCGTTGTTCGGTGTTTCAACGTCACTCGAATACTGACGTGTCATCGTTACCAACTTTCACACTGTTTAAACAGAGAGTGAAATAAAGAAACGACATGGACAAAAGGAAACAAAGACTAACAATAAATATGGAAGAAAAGTACAGATGTAAGTCCTGCATCATGAGAAATAGAAAGTACAGGAAAGATGAAACTTCATAATCTTGCCGTAAACAAACTCCACGGAACAAAATCCTCTTTGAGAAGTTTATGGTACGCTCAGCTAGTCACGAAATTTCCCGCCTTTAAAGAAACCAGAAGGTTCATTATCGTGCTCACAAGGGCTTGCTACCAAGACCTTTCGTAAACCAGACGAATCAATTCCATACAATCTCAGTATACAAACTTTAAGATCCATTTCATGAATATCCTCGCATTTACGCATATGAAGTGACTCATTAAACAGTCTTCCCCTTTCTCCTCGTCAATCATCCCTTTAGGCCAAAATATTCTTGACAATCTCTTTTGAAACCAGCAGACCTCTGGAGGTACGCATAAAGGAACACAAATATAATTTCAGACAGGGTCTGCTGGAGAAATCCAGATTGGCCCAACATGCGTATGAAGAAGCTCATCATGTCTGTTGGGATGGAGCCAGGGTGTTATTAACAGAACCTAATACCGTCTACAGGAAATACAAGGAGGCGGCACACATGGCACTACTCGCCAATCCTATCAGCCGGCCTAGTTTGGTTTTATCTCCTATTTGGATACCTGTCATCTCTGAAGAAATCCAAGTTGGGCATCGAGTTTCAAATTAATGCTCATATGTATTTATTCCCACATTGTGTGAGTTTTTTGTTTTATTTGGCTTTTTCATGTTTAGCGAATTTTGTTTCTACTATTTATTATTTTACGTCCCACGGATGGATGGTGTGGTGATGTCTTTTTATTCCGGGACTTTCACTTTTTTACTTTGTCCGGAGATAGGGATTAGCTCTATCTAGTGGGCCCAACTGTGTACGAACCTGAAGACGGAGATAGAGCCCCATCTCCGAAACGTCGTTTTACGTTTTATATTTTATATTTTACTAGATGATGGATAATATCCAAGGAAATTTTTATTTAAATGACTCTTTTGAAACATTATAAACTCTTCATCATTACAAAAATAAATTTGATGATGTTGTTTAAGGAAATAATCGCTATTTACAGCAAGAATCACACAAACACGTAAGTACAAAATTCATAGTTACTGATTGTTGAAACACATGGTACATATGATTACCACTGGGCTTCAAAGAATTAACATCATTAGCAGACTGTTTGGTTTTGACGAGAACCACTACCACTTACCGACAATCATTTTCAAACAGACAGACCTTTCGATCTTATTCGAGTCTTATGGACCATTGATGTATACCTAATTTTGACGCATCCTGTAAAGTAACTGTTTTTTATACAGATTTATTTAGCCTCTACAGTTCGCTCGTATAGGATTAGAAATTCTGTGGCTAATATTCCAGGCATTTATTATTTATTACCATTTGCTCCCACCCATATTTTCATGCTTAATGTCTTACTTAACCAGCACAAAGTATCTTCATAAATATTTCATCCTCCAACGCGGTCAACACGAAACGCATCAACAGAAAGCGAACCTGAAGTAAAACGTAACGCTTCGACTCCCCGCAGACATATTTTTATTTCGGCAATTTTTGGATTGGGGCATGGAAGTATTTACGTCTTACTGTACGGCGTGGTTCCTGCTACGACCCAAGGAGTCCTACCGATGTCTAGAAAAGTCTCTTAAATTGTTATAAATTCTGATCCGAAACAGACAATATACTGTAACTCAAGAAAAGTGACAAATAAAATTAAAATTTATTTGATTAGCTGTGCTAAAATATTCTTTAGCTGGTTAGAATAAAATCTGTGCTGTTATATTTTCAAGAGGTTAAACCGTCTCTGAAGAAACAGAGAAACAGAAGAGGGCAATAAAGTAATGAAGAAGCAAGGATATAAGAAACAAAGGAACATACAACAAACGACATGACGAGGGAATGAAAATAATAAAGAATGTAAGAGACACAGAAAGCACAAAACAGAAGAAATGAAAGACAGAGAAAGCATGAAATAAAATAAAAACATAGAGAAAGAAGAAAATAAATAAGGGAGAAGGTACGAAATACAGAGAACATACACACAGAAAACAAGACTGAATGAGAGACAGAAAAAATAACTAATTACGAAACACAGAGACCAATGTTTAATAACACGGGTTCACATCTGAGCGTGACGCAGACAGAGATTTCATTCGAATTATGAGGGTTTGTATGTGGACGAGACGGTGGTCATCTGGCGAACGGGGAGCGCTGCTTCTGCACGTCCACACCTGCACCAACGCAACATCCTTCGATGTTCGCCGAAAACCCTACCGTGCTTCGAACCGGAAAGCAGCAACAAGGCTGATGTGGAGACCACTTCATTGCCCGCTTGGTATTTGTTCCATGATGACGTATCTGGATGGTACAATGCATATTTCAGCAAACTTAGATTTATCACACGCCATACGGTCCCTCACGTTCATGGGTTAGTGCAGTCATCTGGTGGCACTTAGGCGCATCAATTCGCAGTAGATAATGTCTGTAATATTAACAGTGTTAGTCATTGATTGCGGAACACCAATCATCACCAACCTTGCATAACGATGATTTATGACGTCGGTCTTACACAAGATGGATTCCCAGCTCCCACAGGCACACACAACTTGTCCTCTGTAGTACATCGTATTACGTATCTCATGAAACGTTATATTCTAACGGGCCCGAATACGTGTGATTTTCCAATGGGACAGCTCCAGAGACGAACAAACTAAGAATTATTATATTAAAGAAGAATTTCTGTGACTATGTGTGTCTGATGATTTAAACCCTACGTAAAATATCAGAGTTATTCAACTTTTTGGCAGCATCGAAAATTCGATTATGTACATCACTCGCCATATTTTCATGTAACCCCATACATACAAATCTAGGGGTGTGAAATACGGTGACCGCAGTGGCCAAATAATTTCCACATGCCATTTATGACTGGGAAAGAAATAAGACACATGGTCTATAAGATCTTTAGATAACAGAATTTCTATCTAAAACTTCCCGACACCATTTCAAAAACACACAAGTGATGAATTGAATGAATAATGCTTAGGGATCTGTAAGGAAGTGGGAATGATAAGGTGCGCCAGAATCTCCCAGGGCCTTTGACTCCACAAGTGGATCGGATCTGTATTTTCTCGCTCTGTGAAGATAAACAACTGTGAAAACTAAAGGGAAATTAAATACATCTTTGTTCTTCTGTTCCAGGCCCCGACGATGGATTGTTAATGAGGGAGCAGAAATTCAGAAAAGAAAAAGTCGCGATAATGAAGAACCAAACTACAAAGAACACAAGATCTTTACGTCCACCATATTGCTCTGAGTATTACAGATTAAGAGTATACACAGCGTTGTCGCATTATACTATTAGTTTACATTCTGAGGGCAGCTTATGATATTCTGGCAGTACAGAGCCACGATTACAGAGATAAATAACACGTAAAATATTCCTTTAAACTAATGTCAAGGCAAAATATTGCCGCGAGGTCTGGTAGTACTTTACTGATATTTCAGTAGTATTTTCTGCCTCCATCTTCAGTGCAATTTGAGGCAGTAAGCACTCCCGAAACGCCTGAAAACGTCTACGAGACTACACAGTGCAACATCCTAGAAGATAGCATTCTTCATGGTCATCATCGTGAGAACCTGAAATCTAACAATAGTTCAAATGATTTCGTTTGTACAACGAGAAGCCATTTGTTCCGCGCCGTTGGCAAACCGAACTGTGTCGCATAAAGAAGAATACTTTTTCAGGAAGGTGTAACTTCTTAGAATGCAAGTCTCCACAAAGACCTTCCACTTGCTACGATGTGTTTTAGCTCCGAATACAGCACTTGCTTTCCAATTCACTTTTCTTGCTTGTTCTTTCAGCAAGATTTCGGTGACTACTTGCACACACACACACACCAATTATGTCTCGTCTCGCCACTTTCAATTTGTTAGAAGTGCGAGGGAGCTTTAGGAACGAGGACTGAGACCGCCATTTATTCTGCAACCTAGCGTCTAGGGTTGAAAGTGGGGCTCTATAATACATCTAAGTTAGCTCACTGGTTGCATGACGGAGTAACCCCGATAGACTTCTCCGTTATTTACTTAATCTGTCTACGTGCAACGCGCGTCTAGTGAAAAAAGAAACATGAATAAAACGTTACATATCTTGAGACGCCAAAAACAAATATACGCGGAAGGAAAACGACGAAACTTCTCCGAAAACGAGATAATGAATTAATTTTTGTAGCCGTCACCAAAATGCATAAGTCAAGGTCACAGGAAAATAGTATAACAGCGGGGACCACGGGAGTGAAGACAACTCGCAACCTGCACAGTAGCAAAGCTAGTAACTAACTATACACTTTTGAAGGTTCCATAATATTGGGTTTAATTGTACAGACATATATTACGTCTCCTTTTTTCACTACTAATAATCTTCCTATGCGCCCAACAGCACCATTACATCCATGTGTTCTAAACAAATACACTATTATGATTTCATTATTTTCATTATTTTTAATTTATAATGGCTATATTAAACGAGAATTGTAATTATTGATATCACTTTAAAAAAACGTTTAACATAACTGCAACTGGGATCTTTCTATATATTTTTAAAATTCCTTAGCAAAATTTAGAGTCACTTCTACCCGGAACACGGAAGTAGCAATTCCTCCGAAACGATAAGAAATTTATAATTTCGTCATAGGATTAACAACAAAACTGTGGTCAATGACCAACATGGTCGTTTTATATCTGAGGCTACAAGAAACAATTATAAGATATATCATAATACAAAATGATACGACATTTGATGCAGTTTTCTACAGAAACTGAGATAATATTCACAACAAGAATGAATTGTAAAAGATGATTTCGAAGTAAGTTGTCGACACGCACGTATCTGGATAAAAATATATGTATTCCTATACAAAATGTTGAAAGCAGCACTTATCTTTCACCATTTCTCCAAACTTTCATCTGTCATTCTGCAGTAGTATTACGTAGTAATGTACAGGCCTGCATCGATAGAAAACTCAAAACTCGGTTTGCGATAGTACTGAAGTAGCGATTGATATGATATGAGATGGCGAACAGAAACCCCGGTTAACGTTGATGTAGGGTTGACAGAAAACGGGCATGCCATCAACATGACACAACACACATTTTCTTCGAATGCAGTTGTCTCATGAAGGATTCGCGTTCTCGACGCACAAAATCAAAGAAAGGAACACAATTATAAATAACTTATCTTCCTGTACCCTGACCTTCATGCTAACCTTTAGCACTGGAATTATTTTAATACGGCCTCTGTTATATTAATGTTACTACATAAAGAATTAATTAAACCATTAGCTGGATCATAAAATGGTTTAAAGACTTAATTGAAAATTATAATTTCCATATTAATATTAGAACACAAACAATATTGATTTAATCCTGAGCATGTCGCTAGTACATGAAAACCCTGAATTTTTATGAATAAAGATGTAAATGAATTATACGTGACGGACTACATATTTATAAATGAATGGCTAAACACAGTTAACGCTTCTACAAATTATTTCTATCCATATATATTATATTTAAATATATTTCTGCAATAATCTCTCATCTGCTTTAACACTATCCTTCCACATGCACCTAAGTATACAGAGCTGTCTGAGCACCTAACGTGTTTTGATTGCGAATAAAATTTTGGATGCATTAATTACCAACCCATTCATGCTACATGTCCCAGCACACATCAACCCTCTAAACGTAATTAACACAATATGTGAGAAATGCTACAAAATATGAAGTTTACTTGTGCATATTAATGTTTTCTTACTGACTGTTACAAAAACCTTCCAGTGTTCTATTAATTAGTAGCACCTAAGTATTTTAGAAGTTGTTTTCCTCTTATGCCTCAGAGATGTTTATTGCCAACTCTACATTTATAGAAATGTAGTACGTCTTATTTGTTTGACTAACATTTCCTGTCGGTTCTTTTTACCCTTTTTCTTACTAATGACACTTTCGAAATCCTCTGATATTAAATCTGCTTTTTGTCTAGTATAATCCTCGGAAGCTTGGTATATGAAACTTCATCTATAAAAACGGGGTCTTAACTGAATTTCCAATATTCGAACGTTGGCAGCGAATTCATTCTGGCCAACTTCCAAGTTCCACCGCTAGCTTTCTAGGAGTTAGGGACGAATACGAGGTCCATTCCTGCTGGAATTCTCCTGCATATTTTCAAATAATCACCGCCAGTTGGTGACAACAGTGTCCCCATACAGAAACGTAATCCCAAAAAATAGAGACGCGATACTTTAATTACAACTTCTCAGTGCGGTAAAACTGAATGTCGCAGGCCCTTCTTTGTAGCAGCTGAATTCTGCCCAGACTTAAAAAGAAAAACATCTGCATTTGTCAGCGTTCCCAGAGAAGCTGTACATTATGTATCCTAATTGAATTTGTTCACAGCTCGAAGTTATGTATGCATAAGCATATTTCCTTCCTCGTTCCGCGTCGTGTGCACTGTAATCTATACCCAATTTTATTTAAAGCTGAAAGGTTTATAGAAGTTTGAAGGCCTAGGCATATATGTCAAGAACATATTAAAATGGGTATTAAGGAATAGGGGCTGTACGCGTGGAATCAATTCAACTGGCTTAGTATACGGCTGAAAAGCAGGGTTTTGTAAGCACAGTGACAAACCTTCAAGTTAAATGACAGTGGGTAAAATAATAAAGATTTTGTTCTAGGACATAGTCTCCGAAACGTCGTATTTAATTAAAATTAGGATTGAGATAAACGTTGAGATGTAACGATTACGGAGACAAGTGTCTGCTGCGATGTTGACTGGAAGGCACTGAGTGAAGTTTCAGATAAGCTTACCACCTTCACTGAAGAAGTGAACAGAAAATCACATTAAGGAATACGCGGAGAAACGAACTAAAAACCATCTCAACAGGAAGAAAACACATTCGATTGAAGAGCCAAATTAACTTGATATAATTCTTACTTTCTCGAGAATTTTCCGACAGTTTCGTTCTTACGACTTCTGTTTGAAATGTAATCCCATATTTATAAGAATCACTTACACAATACATCTATATTTAAAAACAAATATAAATCACAGCCCCTGAGAATATACCAGTTAAACATTGGTACAGTATAAGGATAACAAAATAAATTAATACAGACAGCAAGTCAAATCACGGATTTGTATTTGGCGCCGTGTAAAACTGAGGGGTGTGAAAGCCCTGTCTGGTTACTGAACAAATACATCAAAAGTCTTAACATTTACATGAAATTAAACATCCAGCGTTGGCTGGAAGGAGAGAATATATAGTTAAGAATAGGGACACGTGAGGAAGGCAACCAATTCGGGGTGTTGTAACACAAGGACAAAGAGTTTCGGTTGATTTTCAATTAGATTCCAACCAAAACATGCAGAAACAAGGAAGCCGACTTCTCAATACTATGCTTTAAAATCTACCCCTTTGGTAAAGTTTAAACCGTGAAACACGCTGCAGTGTTTAGTGAAGCAGTAACAGTGGATGGAGTTTGCTTCTGATAACAACAACTCGAATGCTTAAAATTCAACGAAGAATTTCCGCAAGACTTCATTTCCTCGGTGTCCTGCCAGCATAGTGAACACAACCAAATTAATTTCTAAACAGCAGGAATTTTCTTATTAAGTTTCAACTTCCATGTATAGCCCACTGTGTCACATAATAGTCTTACTAACATAAATACTTTTTTAAAGCGCAATTTGTTTATAACTGGTACATATAAGAACATACAGCTCAATCTGGAACGTTCTTCCGAAGATGCAATGTTACCTAAGAATCTGAAGTAACTGGATAATAAATACTCTTTGCAACTTCATTTATTTTTATGTCGAACGTGGGGATCAGACTTTCAACGTCGGTATGATCCATTTTTCATGTTGTCTGATCCCTATGGAGCGTGGGACGAGACAATAACAATGAAGGATAAGGTAAAAAAAAAGCACATCTACACAAATCATAAGGCGTTTAAAATGAAACGTAACGCAAAACTTAATGGACTAAAAAAAAAGTTCATTTAAACTATTTAATTTATTCTTCCGAAGTTTACTAATAACAGTTTCCTCTGCAAAAGGCATTAGTAATATGTATTAAAATATAAGCCGAAAAACCATACATAAGAAACTAATTAGTATATCAAGCTGTTGTAGCAGATTAATGACATATAAATCGTGGAAAACTACTGTTAATCTGAAAAGTGGATTAAATTCAATTACAGGATTTTGTGTACAAGGTAACGAACTTTCGTGTTTTTTTTTAAAAAAAGCTACAAGTTGTTAACTAACTGAATAAGTATTAAATCTCAAGAAATATACTGTATTATAACGGGTTATTTAGTGAATTCTCTTTAATGGATACCAAATATTCGTCTCACTATTCTGTACTCAAGACACAATGAAATCTGTACATACGATTCACATTAATGCACCGTACGTCTAACACACACATTTATCTTCCTTTCTAGACATTCCAGAGAGATAGGGACGCATTTCCTAACCCACAATCGAAAGTAAGATCCACCGCTGACGTCTATCACTTGCTGTCTCAAGACACTTTTAACTCGTGCATGCAACTCTTCCCCTCATCTTCCATACTAATCATCGTCTTTTCCATTTCTGCAGGAACGGACCTTGGTAAGAGGAGTGTATTTCCTTCGGATGATCGGGATTACCTCTCCAGGGGACACGCCCCGAGAATTTTTCTTAGCGTAACATTTTAAGAGTAGATGGCGTTCGTCTGCAATGCGCCAATCACAACACTACGACAAAACAAAATCATGTGTAAGATACAAATTCTGCCTCAACCTTTAACGTGACTGACTATGGACTAAATTAATTGGATTCGACACCCAGAAGACGTCCATCTTCAGACTCACCGTCGTGAAAACCTCAAATCCTACAAGAATCTTCCTCAGTACTCTCAGAACGCGTATGAGACTCATCCAGTAGCATGCCCAATGGGTGTAATGGGTAGAGGGACCTCTCTGCTCGGACACTAAAACGGCTGGAGCATAAACCTGACCACTCATCTCCATTTAATGATGAGACTAACAATTCGCCCAACTATTACTCCCAACTCTAAAAAAAACATAAAAAATTAACTCTTGGACCTGATGATGGAGAAGACAAAAACCTGCGAAACATCGGTAAACTTTTTACGACACTAGACGGGGCAACAGCCCAGATGACAGCCATTTACAAAAATATTCCAACTCATTCCAGTGTGAATGCGGACAAAGACTGCAAGCTTCTTGTGGGTAACGGGACCGGCTTAAATATTAGTTTTATTCATATTAATTTAGCATGTCACTCTACAAAGACACTGTAAAGGCAAGGTTTTTTCAAAATTGAAGTGAAGGGGATTATAGCCTTTGTTAGCTGTTACCTCATTTGTCTTCCAGAGAAACAAAGAGAAATCGCTAGACGTTTCTGTCGTTAGCAGGCAGGACTGAAGCTGGTTCTTAATATAAATTGATTACAAACCACAATTACGTGTATTTGTGAAAGATGATGACTCAGTTATTGTCATAGGGTAGCCTAAGGCAACTAAAAACAGACGTAGTTGATTTGTTCGGTGACAAAAATACTGCACGCATTTAAACAAAAAACTACAAACTATAACAACACATGGGCCCATCTATTTAAAATTTAAAATCAAATCATACGTTGAGGTGAGTTCTCTTTATATGTGGAGTTTTTGAGGCCCCCAGCTGTTAATCACCAACACTTCTATTTCACTAAAAAAACAACTATTATTACTACATCCACAATTCTACTACACACTTCCACAAATTCAAATTATGTTACTAATTTCATTCTCATTCCCATCTAATTTTACGTCTCACTAATATTTTACATAATTTTTTTACAGGCTTAATGGTGATATGGTAACAATTTTATATACTTAAGAAATGCACTTTTTCAAACCTTTAATCATCTTTAGTTGTCATCTGAGTTATTGCGCCGTGCAGTTTGGTAGAATTCCATTAACGTTTCAGAGGCCATGCACATTCATCGCCCTGATGACGGAGGCAGTATGACCTCTGAAACGTTGGTGGAAATCTACCAAACTGCATGCCGCAATAACCCAGATGACAGCAATCTTCAGACTCATCGCTGTGAAAACCTCAAACCCTGCTTTAATCGTCCTGCCAAAAAATACATATTGACTCAGACAGTGGAGTTGGGCCCTTTTTATACAGACGATTGCACTGAAAAATGCCTATTACCTAATGCTTTACACGGTCAGCTAGTTCAACAGTCATTGTCCCAGTTATGCAATCAAACAGTCATACAGATCAGTTACGTAACAAGAATTACAGTGGCATTTCAACATTCAGTTGGACCTTGTTATGAGTCTGCATCGGTAATGGCTAACAGCGCTGCATTCAATAATTAGTGTAGCTTACGTTCCAAGCTTGTGTTGATTGATAGTCGATTTGTTTTGTTTTTTGTATGTCGACTAATCAGTTAATGAAGAATCCAACATTGCTTTTTGCCTTTAAACTGAATTAAAATGCCACAGAAAACAGTGGTCAGAATTTATAAACGGTTTACTCACAGAAGAATAATGCATGCGTGACAAAGAGACAAACAGTTGTGTTA
This sequence comes from Zootermopsis nevadensis, assembly GCF_977971745.1. Taxonomy (NCBI): domain Eukaryota; kingdom Metazoa; phylum Arthropoda; class Insecta; order Blattodea; family Termopsidae; genus Zootermopsis; species Zootermopsis nevadensis. The sequence continues at coordinate 8,408,764 of NW_028259139.1, read as the reverse complement.
CCAGAATTAAATTTTTTAAAATTTAATCTGAAATTTGATGATTTCATACATGTTTATATCATTCAGTAATAAAAGATCTAATAATGAAAACACAAAAAGGTGATAATTTATTAATATGTTCAAACCCTTCTCAACTGCAGTGTAATGAATTTCGATGTTGACTGATTAATAATCCTGATTCATATTCAAATTTCCGGTGTTTCGAAAACTAGCTTATGACTAACAGATCTGGTAAAGGTTATGTAATTTAAATTTTTTTGAATATCAACAAATAATTACGATGTTAGTCACACAAATGAAACGTGATAAAATATTCTCGAGCAAGAAGCCGTGTAATTGTGGATAAAAGCCCTACGTTTCGGAGATCATTTCAGCTTCCATTATCAGGGAATAAACAAGCGACACGGATTGTTGCCATGGACGATTATCTTGAGTTTAGTCGTCGTGACAGCTGCAAGTATTAAATGAAACGTAATTTATACAACGCTTTAAGCCTCTGAAGGATGTAATCAGTTTGTCCAAACAGATTTCAATCTGTTACAGGAGTGTTTTATTTGCAGTACTTCAGTTAAATTAACAGAAGTTACTGAAAATCGTTTCTTATCGACCCCTTTACTTCGCCACATTCAATAATTCCTGTGATAGTTCGATTTTGTTCACTGTTCAGTACACGGTCTTCATTAAGTCTTCCATTTATTTAAATGTGACTCTGATAATTAAAACATACTTTAAATGTTGTGTAGAGTAATTATTTCACAATATTTATTAACTAGTATCAACAAACTGAATGACTAATTATTTTCAGTCCCAAAAATTATTATTATATGCTAATATTATTTACATTTTCGGTAATTATAATTAATAACAGAAAGGGGCATATATAACATATAATTATTATAGAGATATAATGCACCCGTTTTCATATTAACCTAGAGCATCATCTAGAAATTAGAAGTTAAATTACAACTGAGGGCCTCTGAAAACAGATATTATGCAGCGTGATATTGGTCAGTATCGGTTGATAATTCTCACGATTTCTCAGAAGAGACATATTAAATTCTCAAACGAAAACTGGTTTATAAATAAAAATTATTACTGGAAAATTTTCCGGGTTCGAATATATTCTGCATTGTTCTAAACATTGGGAAGTCGTTGCCATTGCAAAGCCAGTAAAACTTTAAAAATCGATACCAATTTCCTTAAAAACGTTGAAATAAGAAATTAATCATCATTTAACATTCAAATTCAGGTGAGAATAATTATGGTGACCTGAATATTTCAAGTGAATCCATTCAAGTAATCAATGTCAAGAAACTGTAGTATATCTTGTCTAACTTTAAAATAAACGTCCAATAAAACAATTCTTATTTTACCACAAGCAATAAACCATTGACAGCTTGTGGGATATCTCGTCGTGTTGTCTCCTAGACGTTGAAGGACATTTCAGAGTTGTGTGTTGCCGTCAGCATCAGAGGGATCATCGCCTTTACGATCGACAATCCAGAAGGTTGTCATCTTCATCATTTGGGCCACGAGAATTTCAAATCTCAGTTCCAACTAATCTCCAATGACATTTCCTTCAGTTGAACGCGTATTATAAACAAGACAAGGGAGTGTTACCGAAAGGCTGTAGACCTGACAACTTGTATCGCACGGCAGAACAGATCTGGCAAAATGCACTCGTAATAGGCCAGACGGGGAATCATGTATCTGTGACAAGTGGGAAGCAGGCAGCCGTAAGACAGAGAATTAGAACTCACATACGGTGATAAAAATGCTGTGAAATTTGTCGTTAACAAAACTTAACCAACGCAATGGTAAAACGGCCCGCTAGGAGCCCAGTTCTAGAATTTCCTTTTAAACAATGGAGAACGGGATAATTTAAAATGGTTTCTCAATGTGAAATTTTGAAAATGTACGGATCATCAAGATTTTTATTACCGATAAAAAAACATCCAAAGACACATGACAAAATATTAGCAGTGTTTGCAATGTTACATATGAATAAAGATTTAAATCTGCTGAATTGTTCAGCTGCAGTAATCTTAAACCGCGTCTATCTTTATCGAAAGTGAATACAAAAATATAAGCAAAATATAAAAAAAACAAATAAAATTTTTCGACTCACAAAATCGTTATAGAAATGTGACTGAAAATCACCTCATTTCGAATCGATCGCCAGGCGCCCACACAATAGGAAAATACGTTACCTATGGAACTACGACAGACAACATACAAATGAATACGCTTACAAAACATAATGAACAAACAGCGAACAAAGCAGCAGATAAAATTATGTACTGCAAAGAAACAATGGGATGTTAACACCCAATATTTCGTCCAGGAAGTCAATTAGAGGATCGTTCACTTTCATAATGCAAATCCAGAACCGGACCGAGGGTTTCATTCGGCCGGGATCTCCTGTCAGTGCTAGTTAACAGAATGAATGCAACGGTTGACGTATTTAAATTACTTATGCTACATGATTTTAAATGTGATAGCCTCTTCTCAGTCGAAATGCTATTAAGATGCAATTCAGTATGAATATAACAAACGGTATTCATTTGTAAGTTAACTGAATCCATAAAAGCTATTTCATTTCTCTTGTACGTAGAAGACAAAAACGCGTCACTGAAAGTGTCTTTTGTCGTCTTGTGAAATTCTCATTTCGGTTGGAAAATTATTTATAATAGTTTAATATGAAGTCGAATAAAGAAGTACGTAAGAGATGAAATTGTTTTACTCTATTTAAAATTTTATTATGTAAAATGTCGGCACGATACCGACGCTAGAAATAGAATTAATAAGTCTGCTTTAACAATCAATAACACTACACATTGTATTTATGAGCGATTCTCGCTATAAACACCGATTACTTCCTTAAACGGTGGTCTAGCGGTTAGAAAACTGGCCTTGTAATCCTGGGGTCTCGGGTTCGATTCCCGGTGGTGCCCGAATTTATAACTTGTGTTGGGCAAGGCCGTGGTCTAGGCAACACAAAGCTTTCCTCCGTGGCATCCCAACAATTACTCCATTCACACACAGAAGAAGGCAATGGCAAACCACTTCTGGATCATCTGCCAAGAACGTATATGAACAGGTCCCAGTCCGAGAAAAGGATGGAAGGATCCTGTTCATATGGACCTGTCGTCAGACAGAACACTAAAAAAAATCCTTAAACAGAGCTGACCAACTGGTCTCATTGATGGAGAAGAGTTGTGTTTTCTTTGCGGTACGGACTAATTCTTAAATATTATTTTCATTACATTCGTTCATCAAAGGGTTAAATGTATTTTGTAAAACGTTTATCCAACATAACACAGTACTATGAAAGGAAAATGTTTCAAATTATTAATTAACCAGCAAGAACTTGGGTCTTTTTTTTTTACATCGCCGAGTAATTTTATGTACCTACCCCCCACGTCACAGTACCATATGTGCAAGAGCAGTTGCTGCCCCCAGGGGACTACACGCTATACTACTGTTGCCCCGGCCAAGATAATATGACCTTTTTATGAGCCAATGCCTTCCAAATTGCTGGCTGGCCTTTCTGTGCAACCGTCTTTGAAAACCCAAAATTACAGTCGCCTACTCATTCAATGTTGTCTATAAAATTGCAACGACCATTAGGAGTATTTTATGGGATTTCAATGAGATTAAGAAAATTTATGGGCCGAACATCACCATGTAATGATTAGTACTCTTTTTTCATTCTAGATGTCTCAGGTTCGAATCCGGATGCCAGCCCAGCTAGTGTCTATTTTAATCCATTTTCAACGATTTACAAAGTTATCTAGCTCACGAATTTGACAAAGAGTTGTTGAATAATATGTAACCAAAGCCATCTACACACAATTCTGGTGGGGGAGTCTTGTGATAAGATACCCTCGCAAGATCTTAGAGTGAATGGAAGAATCATTTTAACATACATTATAAAAAGTACAGACAGAGGGTGTGAACTAATTTAACATGATTCAGGACAGCTTCTGGTGGCGGGCTGCAATAAACATTCGGGTTACAGAAATTTCGCTGAATTTCTTGACTAGCCGAGCGTACTATTAGGTCCCCAAGGAACCTCGCTGCATATAGTTTGTTATGACTGTACCTATAATTTTACTGACGTACAACCTGGTGCTTCATCTCGAGGGAAGAAAATAAATTTGGAGGGGGTTCTGAACAGGATACAAAGGGTAATATTTCGACGTAACAGAGGTATAGTGTTTGGGGGATAGTAGGAAATTCATAGCTTAGCGAGTAGATTAACATAAATCCTTAGACAAATATTACTGTTGGGGTTATTCAATCAAAAATGATGAAATTTATGGTAAATTCGAGAGATGACAAACATGCGGTAAAGGGTTTCCCTTAAAAAGGAAAGATCCAGGCGTAGGTGGGAAGATAATATTAGAATGGATCTTAAAGAAACGTGGTATATATATATATATATATATATATATATATATATATATATATATATTAAATTCAACTTGCTTTGCATGGGGGTTAATAAAAGCTGCCTTGTGAACTGGTTCAATAAATTGAGGTTGAATTATTGATCAACTGGGCTTCTACAAGCTTTTCTAAAAGAACACTGCTCTAAAAATGGAAACAGACAAACGAAAGATAAAAATAAGAATGAAACGGACACTTGAAAGAATAAATAATCAGTCGACAGTTATAAAATGATTTTCGAATTGTCATGAATTCTCCAGAAGAATAGAATTCGTTTTAAAGAAGGAACATTTATTGCGATGTTCAAATGCAGCCTGTACATTTTAAAAATGGAATTCCCTTTCATACGTTGAAATCGACAGGGAATTGCGTCAATCAATCAATTTACCAATTCATATTCATCGCCTGGCGGCGAAACGTAATAGGGCCAAACCCCAGTGACTGTTCGCGGCTTCATACGGCGATGCAGAGCAGGGGTTAGGTTCGTGATAACAGGATTCGTTAGGAAGACGCAGCGAGCTAGGATGATTTACGTTCCACGTCTTCTACGTCGTATAACGACGTCTCGAACGTATCCTAACGCAGCTGATCATGATTTTGAAGAAAAAAAATTGTTTCAACTGTTTTATTTAGACCTACATGACGTCAAACCGCAGAAATACAACTTAATTTCTAACTAAAATTGAGTTCTGAATTTGACTGGGTGTGTGACACACTTTTCACTTAGATAAACACAAACAAAAACATATATTATGCATGAATACATACATAAATACATGTACATAGAATATGGCCCAATGGAAAACATATGACAAATGACAAAATTAATACGTAAAATTATACAGCGATAAAATCTAAATATTAAAATATTTATATTTTAAACTAATAATATTGTAGAGTCTTTATCGTACCGTTGCATGAAAGCCGAAATTAATTAATTTTCATGTACTTCGGAAATGCTGTCAGTATTGTTATTTTTCAATCGTTCTGTGTCGGGTGACATTTAAGTCACTGTGTATTAATTTCTGTGTTTCAGCCATTTCATGAAACGGAAATGAAAAGCGATATGGAAAACGACTACATTTTCTCATTAGACTGAACATATGGCTGTCACTTTGCTTACAGCACATCGCATTGCGTCAGAATTATTACAAAGGTTAAAGTAAATAATTTTCGAGCGTGCAAGATGGAGAACAGTAGATTAGCGCGGGGGGGGGGGGGGGGGGAGAGGCGAGACTCGGGCTTCATACACCGAGCAGTCAAAACAGGGCGAATCTGCTCGAAACAGCATCAGACGCCTGGAGAAGAAAAAAGTTAAAGCCGAAGGTAATTTAAATGTTATTTAATAACTGTATCCGTACCGCAAAGAAAACAGAATTCTTAACCATTACAAAGGTCGACTGGTTAATGCTGTTTAAGGATATAATCGCTGTTTACTCTGAGAATCTATACAAAATCTCACAATTAAATAAATGAATAATTACTAAAGTTAAACAATGCGGTACATATAGTTACCATTTACAATGTTTATCGTAACAGCAAAAGTAGCCTTGAGGAGACAAGACGTCAGAAACAGGAGTAATTATGACATCTGTTATAGGAGTTTTGATAGTTTATTTTGCTATATTGCGACATATTGTGTTAAACTATTCTTTTCGGGCATTACTTATCGTCTAGGTGTAAAACCACAAAGTTTCTATTTCCGTCTTCGGATTAAATGAAACAAAAGCTGACAGTTCTTGGATCCATGGCCGTTGTAGGCTGACATCAGCGAGCCAAACAGATAGGATTTTGTAATCCATTCACCCGAAGACAAAATCAGATACAACTTCTGCGGCTTTAATAACAGCAATGAGACGGGTAAATTCCACAGAAAAATAACACAATAATTCTGGTCGTCCACACATCAGAAGAGGTCAAAACTGAAAGCTTCGTCTAAAACTTGTGGAATCCGTAAATATGATGTCTCCCACAGACAGTTAAAACGTTTACGGTTTCAGACGAGTATTATATAGAAACTTTCTATTCGCCTTGGTGGAGTTCGATCACAAAACAAATAATAAAACCCTTCTTCAGAAAAGGATGAATCGAAAGCTTCTTGTAGCCCTCCTAGACTCAATTTTAAAAACCCGCCATATTGCCACAGCACTTTTATCGTCTCTTAAGATGTTTTGAACAACTACTGACAAGAACTGAACTGACTTTTGTGTTCTTATGTTTGTCCAGTGTGGATACAAATTTCAATCAAGACTTTTTGTCTTGTCATGTCAGGTTTTAGCCATAGATCGTGACCGGATGAGTGAACTACTAAGCGAAAAATTCACAGAGCAATTTAATTATTCGAAGCCGAAGTTCCTTAACGCAGATGACTTGTATAGTTAACATTGGGGCTTCAGAGGTTAGTGGGTGATCGGTTATTCAATGCTTTAAAAAAAAAAAAGATTAGACAGCGAATGAGCTAGTAATCGTACAAGATTGTGTTAGCGTCTTAGTCAGTTGGTTAATGCATTCGTAACGAAGTTACTGAGGGACTTAATAAGTAAATGTGGTACTTAACAGAATGCAGATTAAGTGTACAAGCGGGCTGAACGGACAAATCAGTGACACAATGAGAAAACAGGTCGAAACAAAATTTACTTAAACAGTTTCTAGTGGTATAAGAATATCATATAGTTCCATCCTAGCAGACGATCGCTTTTAAAAGTATTCTCTTTTGCTTTCCACCACACCATTACGTAAAAGGCAAAGGTAACCAAGCAAGAAAGTGCTTCAACACTTCATGTCCACAAAAATCGAAGCGTGATCCCTTTCAATATGTAATAAAGAGACAACGAGGCATCCTGGTACCTCGTACCGGTTGAGGCGACACGAGAAAGCCTCTGAGACCATAAATATCGAGAGAAGGAAGTGGAACCACGAATGTTTAAAACGTTTAACATAAACCGATAACCTGACCTACTATCTAGAGTGACCCGATGTACCAGCAAGTTGAATAATGGCTCAAAAAATTCTTTGCAATTTATAAATCACGAAGGGTTATATTGGGATTTGAGGTTCTCACGGCTGGAGATTAATCTTCTGGGACGTTGCGCAGTGTAGCCTGGTACAATTTTACCGACGTTTCAGAGGTATTTTATGACTCCATCATCACCATGTTGTTGGAGACAGAGATGGTCTCTGAAATATCGACGATCAGCGGACACGACTGATAACACCAGAAGATTGTATTAATCTGTGTCATTGTTACTGCTGTACTATCAGATTCTGAACTGAATGGCGGACGACATATGGACTTTATGTTGTGTACTGCCATTCTATGAATTTGGAATACATAAAATGCCCATTAGAAGGTGAAGATAACTACCAAAATTTTGAAACGGTATAAAGCGAAATAAATGTACAACTGTTTACTGTGGTGCTGAATCTACAGCTTAATTATTACTAATATAATTAGCCTAACACTATTTTCGAGATTAAATTAGTGAACTATGCCACAACACAGAAATTACACAAATTTAAGACCGACGTGACAATGATAAGACTTCCACACAATCTATGTCGCTATATGGTTTCGTAAATAATAAATGTTGTTAAAAATATTCAACATTAATACCTTTGTAAGTTAAATAACCTTGCATTTAGTCATTAAGTTTTCGTATTTGGAAAAAACAAGAGCTTGAATATACAGAGCTGTTTAGTATTTCAGGAACAAACAGAGTATTATTTTCGAAATGCTGATGAATTCACAGTTCACAGAGTAACACGGCAGACCCATTAGAATGAAAAATTCCATTAAAACTGACCGAGTAGTAGCAACACAATGTGTGGGATCAAACAACATTTTAATAACTGTACGTAAACACGTTATTAAGTCTTGTATTCTACATCTGATAACAAAGCAAGTAGAATGTGATGAAAGAGACAGGAATTCTGTGATTCTGTTACTAAAATATCGAGTTTGTATTCCGTTCAGTATGTTCTGTATACGAACAATGCAATAATGACACTTCAGAAAACACCAGTCATGTCATCCCAGTTTTATCGAAAACCGTCAGAAAGGTAACAATGCACCTACCGCTCGACTTACGAATTTTAGCTACAAAACAAATCGTACAAATTTATACATATTTTTGTCACTTTACGAACACTGTTTTCGCTAGAACGAGAAACAAACCTTAGTCTGAGTACCAAACGTCTATTTCGTAACACATTATCGACACGAGGACATTCAATTTCTTAACGAAACCTTATTTTAAATATTAATTATTAGACAATTGAATGAATCCTTTAAAGTTTACTCTTTATAATTATTACACGTACAGTAATGAAAGTTTCAATAACAACTGTTTATTTTTTTTACATCAGTTCCAATTTTGACACTGTAACAATTTAATTGTTTTATGGGGTTAAAGAGATAATAACTATCACAGAAAAATAATACTGTTGTTATTTTTGCGACCATGCAGTGTTATAAAACACGTGAGAAAATAGTGGGTTATTTTTCTGGGAGTCAGAAGCCAGATTTCTTTCTTGTTGAATTACTTGAAATTTCATTTTAGACTTACGAATTTTCAACTAAAATAGGATAAGTATTTATCTTGTACTGACATCGCTAAGCCGAAACGTCATTCAGCGTACAAATGACATGAACTTCTTTACGGATAAATCTTGTTCGTAGAACGTAAAGTGTTAATAAGAAATGTTTCCAGATAAAATAAAGTTCAGTATAATATTTCTTCTAAAACAATCTTTATATGTTAATTTTAAATAAACACATATAATAACAATGTGTATTTTCAACCAACAGTTCCACAGACAAAGAATAAGGTATTACGGTGGATGAATTGTGGCTGGAAATAACATTAAATTACCTCATTGTTAATTCGGTGTAAAAATGAAGAATGAAAAATATCCTACATAAATAGGGCAGTGTACAATCGCATTGTTTGCAGGATACAGAAATGGTACATATTCAGATGTCATCCGAATGATTAATAACCACACATTATTATACAGACACACTTTCAGAAATAGAAACATGGCGTAGATCCTTTCTTACAAATGGCAGACAAAAGATTAGCTAAGCAGTTTATTCACCTCGATATAAATGACACGAAAACTTTCTTTTTATAATTTTCTGACGTATTTTTTTTAGATAACTGACAACGAAAAATTGCAATACATAATCTGAAAACTGAAAATGGACTTTAAAACGGATTTGAAAGCAATTTTCACTGAGATTGTAAATTTACAGCGGCGTTTGGTAGTTATACACTGAGGGTTTATTTTTATTATTAAAAACTCACATTTGCGTCGGTTAACCTCGTGACGACAAGCAGGCAACGTTGTGGACACAATCTATAATGATCTTACCTGGAACAAACAGAAATACATGCAGCATAAACTTCATACAGTTACACAACGTATATCAAAGGTCATTGTTCTGAAAGTGTCAGTATGCTTACATTAAATATATATGCTTTCACTAGTTTGAATAATGTAGACTAATTAAAACTTACATTTCTAACTAAAGAATAATGACAATTTACTTTCCTTATCGTCAAATGAAATAGAGGCTAATGATACGACTTCTGAACTACTGACGTTTGAATCAAATTATGGATTTGTATTAAATTTGGTATGTAGGTCAGGCCACAGGACATAACAGTAACTTCGTATTTCTTAATTTCCCACCATGTACAGGTTGGAGTAAAAGTCAAGAGACACAATATTAAAACTCATACAGCTATATATTTTTCGTCACAATTTTTCATATACCTTAATTAATTTTCACGTCTGTCCTTGCAAATATTTATACATATACACACATAAATGTTCTTTTGTTTCATGAATTAAAAGTGGCCGCCTTCCACGACTATATCATCAATCTGTATCCACTGTTCCTGCCACTTTACATTCTTCGCGTGAGGCATTATGGGAATATGTAATGTAAATTGCCACGTTGTATGTATGTTTCATGTAACAGATAATAGTTCTGAGATTCAAAATAGTGTCATAATTTTCAAAATACTTTTCTACATGTCTCGTTATCGGTACTGTCATAACAAAATCATATGCATAAAATGTGTTAATAAACAGGACTGCATGTAGCCATTATGTGGAATTTGAATCTATACAATCAAATTAAGCCGACTTTGATACCTGCAGACTACATATGCATTTAATAAAACAAACAAGTGATTCGAATGGAAATATGTAATTCGACCGATAAATATTTGTATTTTTACTAAAATAGGGTTCAACCCATTTCTCTTTGTTGTGAAACCACACCTTTTAACGATATTTTCATCAGTTTCATTTAAGTTATTAAAACTTAATCACCAGAATTTACCCACCATTCAGGCAGCAGAACCAGAAAATTCAATATATATAATTCAACAGAATGCTGGTCCAATTGAACCCACCTGTCATTCTCAGTAAAGTTTAAAAGGTAAGAATTCACAAGCTGTAATGTATTACATATTACACTGCACTATAAGTACTTTGATCAAAACGCCTGACAGCTGATACTTCAAAAATAAAATACAAACTGAATCATTTACAGATAATTCCGAAACGTAATTCTCAGAAATACGTCTGGTGGCTACACAAAAATTGGTTAAATCAGCGGTAAAATACGATAGTGAAACATGGGCATGGATGTCTTGATCATGTTAGAGATTAAAATTTAAAATCGTTAGCAGGAAAATATGGTTAAGCAGGAACCGTATATGGAATGCAAAATCGATAAAAGTCATGACTGAAGAGATTACTACGTAGAGGAAGACGTGGATAAGCATAATTGATTACACGTGACCAAAGATAACATGGCACTATTAGCCTACAACACGAAGGGCGATGGAAGACGAAGGCAGACGTGAAAAGAGAATTTTAGACAGATACAAGCATTGACGTATCATCCGCGGAGACAAAAAGAATCAAGGTTGTGTTGCCGAATCTAAAATATTATGTATATTATTTCTACTTACACCTAAAACTGCAGATAATGTTAAACACAACAGGGGTACAACGTCACAAAACTTCGAATAACCATTTCTGGTATTGTTTCGTTAGTTTCCTTCAAATACGAAATTATTCGGTGAGTGGCAGTGATGAACCTGAAGTTCAGAGTTGCAGACAGTATGGCCACTAGACTAGCAATCACTCAGCCAGAATGAAATTCCCCCAACCCCCCCGACCTGTCACACACCGCCATCCCATCCAATAAGTAGGAAGTGGCGAAGACTTGAAATGAAAAAGATCCCTGCAGTAGAAGGACAATAACAGAGGAGGTCCGCGTCGTCCCAGGCATTTGTCAGGTCGTGTCCGCTGTCTTACAGACGGAAATTGAAGCTGGCCGAGCATTTGCGGTGGCTAGCAATGTGACCTGGCCTAAGGAGCACAGTAGTACACCAGAATACCCATCTGAAATGATTTCAGTAAGCCAGCGTGCTGGCGTCTGACACCTTAATCAACGTCTGTTACTGTTAAGAGCTCTCACCCCGAGACCAAACTGTACCTCTCATCTTCTGTACACGATCTGTCTGAGGTGATAAGACAGCAATGTCTTAGAGATACTGAGGAAAACTACACATGAGAATCTAAAGCAGGGCTTCATGAATATGAACCAGTGTGATGGTCAGTTGTTCTTTTTCATTACACGGTAGGTTTCTTCAGCTGCAGATAAATTACGTGGAATCCGACTGGAACATTCTGGTATGACTATTGATTAAACAGGGGCTGGTTATAAACAGTTCCTCATGATATTCTTTACAGTTGTTACACAATATTTACGTCGAAAGACCGAGTCACAGAATAGCAGAAGTCACAGAGTGAGAGACAGCTAATGCTGAATAAGGTAACAGCGGTTTATTTGTACGTACAACCACACAGAATTTGTCTGGAGAACACACAAAATATTACCATAATAAATCTGTTAGAACAGACGATACTTCAGCCTAGATTAAAAACATCAACCTCAGGAAATAGATGCGTCAGTATGTTACCGTTTATATATAAAATAAATTTCTCTAAAGCACTTGATAAACGCGATCACTTAATTAACCATAAAAATGTTTAATGTTTGAAGCTGTATCAATGATTTTGTACCTACAAATGATTCCTACTAGCGACGGAGACTAAGCGAGACACTGGTGCTCCATTGATGAACATCACAGTTCTAAACCGTGGGCATATCGGACCGGCCCGGATAAGTATAACATATATGAGACACCCTTGGCTCGGCAAACATATCAGATCTTGATAATAAGGTCCGACGCGCCTTCCGAAACGTCGGTTATTTGTGGCCACCTGACACGGCCGATTACCCATAAAGGTTTCACTAAATTCAGTCCACACGAAAGGTATAAATCATATAGATCAATTATAGTAGACCATTAATATTAATTTAAATATTAACAAAGGAAAGATAAAATTTACTTTTTTGCATCTTTTTAAAATATCACCCAATAATAAGAAAGATCATTCTGTATAACTGTATTGATCTCTTGGTGAAATGTTGGTGATTAAAAACATCTGTGTCTTCCTCAGTCGTGAATCTAAACAGACATTTTAATACCGCAGTTAAAAAGCTAGCCCAATTGAGAATAAACGTAGGAAAAACGTACACAAAGATAATTAACATATTAATTGAGTTTCAGGATACGAAAGATACCCGATTATCGATCCAGTAGCCAAGGATTTGAAGTTGCAGGACGGATTAGTTAGCAATGAGCTCGTCGAAAGAATACAAAGGAACCGGTATACGATTCTGCGTAATGAATTTTCTCAAATTGAAAGAAGTCGGCAAACTTCCTTACTGCTAAGCAAAGCCTAGAAAAACAGTTCGTCCTAGGGAGTCCCACTTTTGTATTCAGAAGGAGACACTGAAAAGACATTAAGATACGAGGTCTGTCTGATGTAGCGAGTCAACACCCAGGGCGTTGCTGGCATATTTCACAGGGGATGTTGGAGGACCTGATTTGTGACCTTACGCTGAAACACGAAGCGAAACTGACATCACTAGCAGGGCCACAATACAAATACAAACTTCATAAAACATTCCTCCCAGAGAATCTGATAGTCGATCAGCTTGTCAAAAATTATATAACTTTTATAGACCCTCACATGTTCATTATCTTGTTTACAAAAGCCCCGGTTCCTTTCGTATCCTTCCTTAGCCCCTCCAGGTAACTGATGGAGTATTACATTAAATTAGGCTACTATCGTTTCATTTGACTTTATTTAAAACTAATTCAGCAATCACCCATCATTGAATGCCAAATATTCCGAGCCACTGTCAGCGTCGATAAGTAAATAAATACGTAGCACGCATACGCGAATACAACTGCGTAATCTGTTGGGAAAATGGTGACGGTATTGATCGATTTCTATCCGGAACAAATATAAATGGACTAGCTTATAACATGGCACTGTGAACTGGGGTTAAAGGGCTCGAGGGCAGACGCTATACGTCCCATTTAACAGCCTATAGGGCAGGGACATTTAATTTCTGGTTCCACTTAACAGGGTGAGTGCTGGATACAACAGCTGTTCCCATTCTTTTTTGATACACGGACGAGTAAAACAGCAGTGGATTTTCCCAAGCCCGCCTCACACTGTCCAATACAAATAACAGTCTACAAACCTAATTATTAGCAACACGACCAAACACGTTTATTTGGTTTATATTGAGGTCTCCTGTGTTATTGTACAGCGTAGTTTTGTGATTACATACCAACGTTTCGGAGGAACATGTAGCCTCCGTCTTCAGGGTTAAACCAAGTAAGAAGTTCAAACAGTCGTCAGTTGATTGCGGAAAACATGAACGCACAGATGAAAGTTTTTTAAAAAAATACAAATTAAACTGTAAACCCAAGGATTCACGTGAATTATCAACAGTGTCATTATTTGGTCCGGATATCAAAATGCATGACTTCATGCGATGTTATCTCGATTGTTACAATAATTATGATGAAGTTAAACGGAAAATATACTGCAACATACAAAACAGAATTCCGGAAGTAATTTACTTGATTTCTATCTTAAAAAGAGACCAAGGTAAAGGCTCTATCGAGATAAAGAAATGCTAAATTAATACGGATTCTCAACTTCGTGATTTTCATTACTGTCATTATACAGAGTTTTGTTTTCCATCGTGTGTAGTTCTTTAGTGCCATTGTCTTCACGTTTGAAAGTTTATTATTTTCTTTAGAGGTCAGAACGGAAACCTACAGGCATTAAAGTGGCTCCCAGTACAATGTTCTTTTTTTTAAAGAAACCGGAAGTTGCCTGCAGGTCCCTGTAGTGTATATAAATAGAGAACGTCATACACTTCTCAAACAACTGGGAACAAAAGAAGTGTAATAGGTCTGAAAACACAGGAAACTGACCAAATAAAACAGCAAACAATTACAATGGCCTGGTAATTAAAGAAAAAGAATTGAACTATATTTTGTGCGCCCTCGAAAGGCGTCACCGTGAACTGTAAACATTCAACATGAACGAAAATGACGTATAATAGATTTTAATACCACACTCACACAGTATTATATTAAAGTCGTACATGAATATGAGTGTTATTAGTATTCAGATATGTGAAAATTAGGGTCTGCTCAGACCACACGATATTACGACCCAAAAATCACAATATGAACTGAGGATTAAATTCTCAGTGCCGTCAGAATTTAAATGCCATTAGATTCATTGTTAGGTTAGGTTTTGAACAAGACTGCTGTATTAATGGTCCATCAACACAAATTATTTTTGAAAAAAACACTGGCATTAGTGACTTCGTGAAGGACGATTACATCTATGTTAAATGTTATCGTACAATTATAATATGGCTGTCTTCTAGGTGGTTGGGTTGTGTAGTCTGGTAGAAGTTTACCGACGTTTCAGACGTCCTAGCTACCTCTATCATCTGGGCGATGAAGCAGGAATGACTTCTGAAACCTCAAATCCTGCTTATTTTATTATAGCTGCTTAGAGAATAAGTATGGTAGTGTCCAGGGTTGGAATAATGAAGACAAGTATTTTAGGTCGTTGTTCTATTCATTCTCAGCTTAAGAGAAACATTATTTTCTTCTCATCGTTATATTGTACACCAATGGAAGGAGATTGTTAAACTGGCTTTTCTTGTTCCAAATATAGACTCATCATAGGATTTACGTCTCAGTAATAGAGTTGGATAGACGAAAGACGTAAGAACAGGACAGACAAAGCAAGGCCAGATGAGGATAAGAATGCAATAAATGGTTCGTCTCTCTTCAAAAAGACTTAACAATAGAACAATGCGATGGAGGGACAGACCAATGTCTTCGCTATAATAAGCTAAGTTGTTGAAGGGACAGTTGTTCCAGCGAATTTTTCCTTTCAATGAACACCCACAAGGAGTACTAACTGGCGAAGTTATGGTGGCAACAGTGTAATACTGGACAAGCAGCCAACCAACTACCAGTATAACAAAGCCTTCCATCTCAGGAGTCCTTTGTAGACTGACGTCAAGAAAGGCCAAGCATTACGGTCACAAGTACTGTTGCAAAGACGTCGAAATAATGGGATTTCCTCACAGTAAAAACGAATAACCTTTTCGTCTCTTTTGTGTTTCTGTTTTCATCTGCTGTCTGTCTACGCAAGACACCTGTATCTCGAAAGAGCCCACTTGCGTGTTCGCATTTCCACCATTTTTCATTAATTCCCTTTTTCATCTGTAGCCTACACATTTTGAAGTTTTTTTCACACTCTGGCGTGAGCGACGAACATCCTATGGTCTTCTCCCATTAGGGTCTGTCGTGTAACAGTTCGATCACACTGCTACATCGACGACGATAAATCACATTATTAAAACAGTGGTCATAAATGCAATTACCGGCTTTGGTATTATTTTTAAATTTATTATTTTGCCCAGAGTTGGCATTTATGGCCTTCGACTGATTCTTACAATAAACAGAAACTATTTCTTTAACCAACGTTAAACAACTGGACTTTGCAACGGTGAAGTGCTTTCTTTGACGTCAGGACTGATTGTTTAATTATTATTAAGATTAACTTTGGCTATAAAATTTTCTTTGACCACAACATCTTGGATTACTAAAGACATAGAAAATACGAAATCAACAGCATTCAATTTTCAGATTTTGGATTGCCTGTGTCACGGCAAGAAATAATATATTTAGTATGAACGAAAAAATAAAAGGCGAAACAAAAGCGAAATGATACATTTTACGAATCCCCAGTAGATGTCACATAAAGCAACGAAATCGGATCCTTCTGGCAAAATGTAGCAAAAGTGACAGAAGGGTCTTCATTTTCCCTGGAGAGAATGTTCACCTTCTGTCTGCAGCCTCTACTCTGAACTCCTTATCATCATCATCATCATCATCAATAGCAGCAAGGAGAGACGTGTAAATAACATGGCGAATATTCGAACACATGCCCCTCTGGTGTTTTACAGTCCTTCTGAAAAACATAGCTGATTATCTAAAGTAGTGGTATTCAACCTTTTTTGTCCGCGTACCCCCAGATATAATTTCTCTTCAACTTTGTACCCCCAAAGTTGTTGGTGTATAATTCAAATTATACATAGTATATAATCTACATCTAAAATAAGTTAAATAAATTACATTACTGATTATTCAGTGTTTATCATAAAATAACATATATATTTTTTTTAAATTTCACGTACCCCCTAAGATGTCTTCGCGTACCCCCGGTTGAATATCACTGATCTAAAGTAACTACATCAACTGCAGATGTTAATTAACGAACAGGGGAGAAATATTTTGTGTCCTGTCTGAATGTAATAAACTGACATTTGTAAACAGGAAATGGGGGTGGGAGAAATACAAATATCTGTCACGATGTCAGGTGTAAAAGTCGGTAAATGAACCGGACACCACAGAATACAAAGTCAGAAAGACTACCTTTTCAGATAATCTGCTATTTAGTACCGCATATGAACAGAGTATTTTAATTGGCGAAACACTTGAAGCGTTCATGCTAGAATGACATTGTAAATGTTTTCCAATAATGACCACTTTTCTCACTGATCAGCTAACAGGCATGGCATCCGTCGATTGCATAAACTCAAACAAACGAAACGTATGGGATGACAAACTTTACTAGCTCTGTAGTGACAAGCCTGCCAGTTTGCAATCAATCTACATTGCCAGCTACAGATACACGCTAGCTCCATCTGCCTTTTTTCATCAATTTAAAGTCTGACGACGAAAAAATCCTGGAAATAAAACAGTCTGACAAGGTCCATTAGACTCTAATCTGAATTAAGTACAACAGTATTGTGATTAAAATATAGAGTAATGAAAGTTTGATTATCTGAAACTAAAAGGAAAGTTTTTGAGAAGACCAAGAATTAACGTTGAAATTCAAGCAGTTTGCTGTAAAGTCCCCAACGAAGCATTTATATTAAATAAGTAACAACTAATTGAATCCATGGGAATAATGTGCTAGGAGGCGGATTTGATGTATTTTATTGGACAAAACATTTGTGTTGTGGGACTAACAAAAACTACGAAAGCCCTCAGTAGAAACAGCTGGTTTTGGGGCTGGCATTCGAACACAAACATCAGTCCTTGAAAATACGAAGAAGGAATGCTATCAACAATATAATGGCCTCGGTAAACACATGGCAGAGGCAATTAGAAACATCATAATTATAAATAAACTTACGACAAAAGAAAATCCAAGAAGTTGAAGGAAAATATAGAAGTATGGAGAGAATAAATGTAGCAATTCATGTTTTGCTTTGTGTACATACACTTTTAGAGGCTGCATTTTTTTTAATATTTTGTAAGATTTACTGCAAAATTAGTCATTTTTTTAAATTTCTTACAGGCTCATTTCCTTACATATTACACGATAATATTCCTTAGTTCCGTATGATTTACACCGATGTTACTAGCTTCCCTTTCTTTGTTCGTTATTGAGTTGAAAGGCGGTACGTTTTGTTACTACTTGTATTTCAACAAAAATTCTCTCCCAAATGGGAGCTTTCGTGACGTCAGATAAAACTGGTGCACCCGAAGCAGGGAGGAGACGGAAGACGTAGAGGAGGTCGGAGATTTATCGCGTCAACAACTCAGCAACTTCCCCCCTCTCGATGCCAGCATTATTTGGCTACAGTACGCCTTGCAGAAGAAAAAAAAAAGAAGAAGAAGAAGCAAAATACTGCAGTTCGGAAAGTGTTACAGCAGAAAATCCTAGAAAATTAATATTTTTTAAGTCGCACACAAACACATAAGTTTCCCAACCCATGACATTCTATAAACCATTTAGATTCCCCAATCAATATTCAGCGAATTTTTATAGATAATATTTCGTAATATACAGAGAAAATGTTCAATGCCGTGCGACGAGCGTCTATACTTTTACTCAGACACTGAAGTCTTTATTTCGCACTGCAGAAGGTGTTATTTCTTCCTTATTTTTTTCAACCTACATCTCATTCTAACCTTTAATTTTTCAGCGTGACTGTACTCCATTACATTGCTTTTACACATGCCGTATACAACCAAACAAGAAACTGGCTCTTAGTCGATTAATGCACTGTATACATTACGACAGCGCTGTGTTTCGAAACCCAGCGCTTGAGAGAATACCAGCACAAGAGACGTTAATAGGTTATACGAAACTCCATAACAAACATTTTTAAGGCATTGAACATTCACGTATAAGATAATACTAAATATTTTTATTTGTTAAAATCTACTGTTTTGTAGTAGCTGAAGTTGGATTTTAAATGTAACACTGTAAATCAGGATGAAAAGAAAAAAAAACATCGTCTTGGTGAGTCTGTTGATGATTATCTACTGGCATTGATGTCGCTTTACCGACGTCTCGTGTCCTCTCAACCTTACAGATAATTGGAAAAGTTTTAAAGTGACAATCGAAAAGCCCGGAGATAAACAGTAAGGCACTGTGTCGATCTCGTGTACCAACCATAATATCCCGCATGATAATGATGCAAGACGAAAGATGCAGAGGCACAGTACATCTACGCAATGAAATTTACAACAAGAAAACAAATTTTTCTTTAATTTGGTAGCAGTAATCCCTACGCAAGAATTTCCCACTCAGTCACGCCTGAGTTGAGAGACGCGTAATGATTTTTATGTAAAGTGTCCGTTACTGCTGCTCGATTTTAACCAAATTTAAAACTGTCGACAACGTTCAGTCAAACTCCAGAATATGAAATTTCATTAACATCCGTTCAGTTAATCTCGCGTTGTTATACGTCAACAGACTGACAGACATGTCGAAGATAATGAACGTATTATAGGATCTTTGGTTGAAAACGCGTCTAAGAATATCACAAGATTTCTGATGCTGTATATGAATCTGTCTTAGTTATTATTTACTCTGAAAAAAAAAACAAGAGTGTAAGAACAAAATCACAGAAACCCGAACACGGGTTAATTGGTCTAGATTCTATGTTTGGTACGAAGATACTTGTTTCGTACAATTACATTTCTCCCGTCCCATTTATTTCGCCTCTACTAATTCTGATACAAGCCTATAATCAAGAATAATTGTAATTTAAGTTAATGACTGAGTTCCAGATATATTCACCCTCAAATTAACAGATCAGGTTTGCGCTGCGAAAACGAAATTCTATGGCTTCTCGACTTGAATGTAGTCCGCGGATTGATATCATTGAAACGAGTTCTTAGCTCTTGTGTATAAGGACTTGAGTTCGGCCACAGTAGAAATCAATGACCAACGTGATATATATTTTATTTTTAAATGAGGTTTTCACGACGGTGAAGTCTCGGAGAAACCTACTGTCTGCATTTTCAGGGCTGATATAAATGTTGGTATCAGTTAATCTCTTTCGATTAATGTTTTATTCGAATTTATGATTTGTTTATACCCATAAGGTTTACACATTTTCAAATCTATTAAAGCTAAAAAAATAGTAAATCAAATAACTACGTTAAACAAATATATTTTTACTGTATTATTTGGAACAAAATTGGCATAAGTCACAGCTCTTTTCTCTCGTCTACAGAAATACCAGTTCTTGTTGACATAATTCGTTATCACATTATTTCGACCTAGTCTCACAAATACTTAATTTCGTGTAGAAAACACGATGTAAAGTACATATTACGTATCTGATGCATTGCGTGATTACAGCTAAGTCTGTAATAACCATTCGATTTACAAGTAAGACAAACTGGTGAAGAAGGAGCTGTTGTAAATCCAGCTGAAAGGTTCCGTAAGTAAGGGCAGCGAGTTTAAGTCGCTTATGGTGAGCGGATCTATTGAAGGCAAAACGGCTGTATGAGAAGTGACATTTCCTGATTTCACATTCAAATGAGTTCGTAATCATAGAAGTGTTTAAAGCTTTTTTTCCATTTTCTGCGTAAAGGATAAGGATATAGCTTAATTTAAAAACAGCGATCTATAAAATATTTTGCCCACATTTCACATATCTGGCTTAAATTCACACGTTGTCTAAATATATAAAGTATAAAAATACTTTTCATAATCCGTTACACGTTTTCAAGGCAGAGGCCTAGTGAGATGAATTTACCCATCGTAGACACGCGTTATCTAAATTCCGGAAATGCTTGCTACTTCTCAGTCCAAAATATTTTGTCTTCCCGTCTGATTTCTAAGAACCTGAAAATTAAAGTATACAAAACAATAATCTTGCCTGTTGTTTTGTATGGGTGCGAAACATGGTCTCTCACTCAGAGGGAGGAACACAGATTGCAGGTGTTTGAGAATCGGGTGTTGAGGAGGATATTTGGGCCTAAGAGGGAAGACGATGGGGCGTGGAGAAAACTGCACAATGACGAGCTTAAAAATCTGTACTGCTCCCCCAGTATTGTGAGGGTGATTAAGTCGAGAAGAGTGAGATGGGCGGGACATGTAGCGCGCATGGATGGGACAAGAGGTGTGCACCGGGTACTGGTTGGGAAACCTGAAGGGAAGAGACCGCTGGGGAGACCTAGACGTAGATGGGAGGATAATCTCAGGCGGGATCTATCCGAGATAGGAGTTGAAGGAAACTGGATTTTGTTGGCCCAGGACAGGGTCCGGTGGAGGGCTTTGGTTAATTCGGTGATGAACCTTCGGGTTCGGTAAGCCATCTAGTTAGTTAGTTAGACACGCGTTATTGTGGAATAATTTGAAAGAGATAAAAAAAACACAAAAACCACTGAATTTCAGTAATGAACTTTAACCATTTAGGTAACCTTTTACTGTTTTATTTTAAAATAAATGAAAATTCCTGCGCTATAATGTCGTCTTTTCTTTATTTCTTTCAATTACTCTGCTTCTTTCAGATAAGGCTCCACGGTGGGTGAACTGAGTGGCTTAGCCCACCATGGTCTTAACCGCCACTAAGGCAAATGTTGATTTTATGCTCACTCGCCTTTATCATGTTAATATTTTCTCATTTATTATCGACCTCTCTCTTTCCTTGTATTTGTAATTCTAACTTTTATATTTCCAATGGAACGAGTCGTCTCGTGCTACTAATATAATTAATATTTCAAGCAGTAGCACTGCAAAAATAATTAGTTATTTCATTAGGAACAAAGGAGAGATGTATGATATCAGTTTCATTATATCAGAATAATAAAAGCGCAATAAAGTTTTCATTTCGAATATGACGTATTTCCTAAGTATGAAAATTCCCTGACAAAAGTAAAATTAACTCTGAAGTATGGTGTAGAATATATTAAATTCCCATTCACTTTCGTAGTGTACAAAGTTAGGTTGCTGTTTTTAATAAAATTCTATATTTTAACAAAAAAAAATTAAGAAATTACGTAACTGATGTAGAGAAAAATACATTTAAACTCGTTAGAGAGTCTTTAAGGAATATTATAAGTATCTATTAACGTATACAGTATTTTGCAAAAAAAGAAAAACGTAAGTAAGGACCTCGCTCTAAAAGTCTACAGTTAATTAGTCGGTGGAAATTTTCGGCTTTTACGACGCTAGAGAGTCGATCACGTTTTCAAAACGTAACACGTTTATAAATAAACGAACGTAAAATTTAATGCGAAACAATGTTGGCCACGTGTACATGTACATATGATCACTGTGCTAATAATGCCAATGAGTAAGATGCAATAAATCTCGGTCCTGATTACAGGCGCTTAATTTCTCACATAACACTTAACTTACTAATAAAATTTATGGAGCATTCTTCTCAAGAAAAAGATCAAATGGTCCCAACTTTTATACAGTCCGAAACTTATTTATTGTTCACATAAGCCCTAAACGTTACTCTACATTGAAACACGTGAATATAATCCACGCCCGCAAACCCTGTTCCTTTAAAATACGTTTTAATATTATACTATCATCTACGTCATGGTTTTTCAAGTGATATCTTTTCTTGAGGTCTTCCAACTTAAATTGTTTATGCATTTCTCGACCCATGAAAGCGTTGCAGATTCATCATTAAATCAGTCTAATATTTAATTAAAAGTACAAGATATTTTTTCGCCAGCATCCTGGTACATTCTTAATCATAAATCAAATACAAAATAGTCTATTAACGTGCAGTAAAATTATATGTAATTTATTCTTACAAGATGCTTTGTGCTGGATGAACATACAAAGTAATTAAAACTTTGGAATCCCTGTAGAGAAGACGTGAAGAAAGAACTCAGAAGTTCGGGAGAAAGATAAATAAAGCGGAGAGATAGAGGTACAACATAGGGGCGTGCTTTGAATTTTGAAAACGGATGTTAGATGCCAAAACTGCAAGCATAATACACAAAATACGTCGCAAATGCAGACTTCAAGTGTTCTACAAAAGCATACATAATAAAAAGATACTTCAATTGACTTAGGGGTTGGACGGGGGTGTAAAAACCCTCAGAGAAAAAAAATAGAAAATATGAACTAAATATTAAACACAGTTCTGGGCTTTCAAAAGGTCCTTCGCGACTCTTATAAACACAGAATTGAACTTTGAATTTATCACACGCAGTGGCTGAGTGATTAACAACAAATCTACGAATTAGGGAGGCCTAGGTTTAAAATCTCGGTCTTCAGACCGCTATATTATTGAGGCCCCCTCATTGTTTTACTCAGCCTCTCCATAAATATTCCGGAACAAAACCATTAATACGCTACATCCCCTTCTCTCCTTACAACTTTCGAGTTAATTAATAATCTTATAATTAGAAGCTATATAGTGTGACGTATTGGCAGCTTCGTTAAATAAATTTAGATTTGGCCTAAATAAAATCAAAAAAATATTTGGATTCCACAAAGACTGGGAATTTATTGAGTACATGTATGGCTGTTAATTTTACTTGGAATTATGAGTTCCATGAAGTTAGTCAGCTACTTATAGTGAAATTCAGATCAAAATATCTTAAAGCCATTTCCTCCTCGTCAGTTGTATTTGTGTAGCCTTAAATATAAACAACAACAAAGTTTTATGACCGATAAATGTTCTCAACTTTGTTTCAACTGAAATATACCAAAACAGTCAGTTAATTACTGGCACGTGCAAGGGGTCCAGAGATTCTGAATCTGTAATTAATGCTGCTATTCATCATTACACAGGCCAGCATATTAAAAAAAGGTGAAAGGTAAGTATTCTACACACAAACAAAACAAATCTAATTCCCATGTAATTACGTGCTAGTGACAACATTGTAAAATATCCTATTAAAACACCTGGGGTATTTTATTGTGTGTGTGTGCAACAGCAATGAATTGGACACGTGCATTTGAAGTGATTAACGCCGACATGTAACTTAAATAACAAATTAATCAGCGTTTTGTGCGTTTCGGAAAGAGAAATGCATATATGTTCATTATAATAACACAGCAGCCCTGATTGATAATTTAATTAAGTGAACCAGAAACGTTAATGTTAGTCAAAGAAAACGTTTGGGTCCATTTTGAAAGATATTTTTTATTTATCAACGAGAGTCACAGTCACATATTGACGGACAAACGCAGTGTAAAATTATTCTCACGATGTGAGAATTATGTTCTCATGGCGACGCAGAAGTGAATATACTGTCTCCATCTTCAGGGTAAATTATCTCTAAAGTTGTAGATGTTATTGGGAAATTTTGGTAACGTCACAAAAGCACATACGAAGTCACAAACCAGAAGACGACAAAAGACATTAGCCCGGATTTGATCGATTACAAATGCCACATTAAACAATCCTATAAACGTGATTAGTTATGTTCCCAACGCACACAGTAGACTGAAAGACAGATACCGTATCCATATAAGCAGTCACGTATTTGTTACATGTAGGGACACGGACAAGACAGACAGACAGAGAGACAGGAATGGTGAATATGTTACAATTTTGCTACTTGCAGTTACGTACAAGCCTAAGAAATTTTAAAAAAGTCAAAATAATCTTAATGTTTTCCGTCACAAAAATTCGTCATAAATCGTGGAAGGAATAATAAGAACATATAAAATAAAATTTTAATATTTTAATGACATCGCCACACCAAAAGATTGACTTATTTATCATTATATAAATCTGAAAAAAAATATTATATTTACCATTTTTACGTCCTCTGAAATGCATTTTAATAGGTTCACAGAAAATCGCGTAAAAGCAGAAGAGGTTCTGAGAGTAGCGAAATTACTTTTGTATGGAGTGCACGAGGAAACGCTGACACACATATGGCGAGAGTCTCAGAAGACTGCAGGTCTGTTTCTGCACTTGTCACTTGCTGGTTAGTTACTAACGTGTGCGAGCTCTAGCGAATACTTAACACAAAACGGGACTAATCTAAAACTTTACTGTTAAAATGACCACAGTAACTACACCGGGTTAAGAGAAACGTAACAATTCAGTCAGGACCGCAACAGCAGGACGCAGATTGACCAAATCAACACAGAACGACGCTATGAAAACTAAACTAACTAACTTGCAAAACAACTAAGTAAACAGCTCAGTTCAAAATTAAATTCCTTTTCAAAAACTACATAGCCTAAAAACTACATTTCCTGTACTAGACGCAACGTAACAAATAAATTAAAAAACTTAATTTCTAACGTACAACGTTCATTATGTTTAATTAAGTATTTAAGCCTAGCAGCAATTGAATGAAAATCACTTTGTACTTGTGTTTTGTATGATTCAAGGTATAAATAGTTATTATTTCCTTAAACAGGGTTAATACAACTTGATCTTCTTAATTGTGAAGTGCTGTGTTTTCTTTGCGGTACGGACTAAAGTCTTAAATATTATTTCGACGAGCTTCGGTTTAAAGAAAGAAACAAACTGAGAAATCAGTGGCAAAGAACCCACGACATTAGGCTTCGGCCTCTCATCAACGCCTTGAAACAGAAAATTGACTCAGCCATTAAAGATCAAATTTCGAACACCTGGCAGCAAACACTTCAAGGCCTCGACACTACCAACACTAAAGACACGTGGAGGATAACAAAAAGCCTCACAAACACGGGCACAAAAATCCCACCCCTGAAACACAATGGCAACGTTGCAATTACCAATCAAGACAAAGTGAATATTTTTGCTGATACTTTAGAAGAAATATTCCACACAAACCCAAACGTAGACACCAACTTCACCATTAACACAGAGCAGGTAGTTACCGACTTCCTGATGCAACCTCCGCAGGCCTCCGTAAGGCTTACAAACCGTTGCGAGGTCGAGTGGATTATCCGCCACCTCAAACCCCGCAAGGCTCCTGGCCCTGATGGGATTCAGAACATAGTACTAAAACAACTGCCACGGCCTGTTTTCGGATTTATTGCAAAAATATTTAACAAGTCATTAGCTTCAAATTATTTTCCTACCCAGTGGAAAAACGCTAAAGTTATCATGCTCCCAAAACCAAAAAAGGACCATGCCTCCCCATTAAATTATAGGCCAATAAGTTTATTAAATTCCCTAGGCAAAGTTTTTGAGAAAATCATCTTAAAAAGACTAAATTTTCAACTTAAGGAGCTCCACATTATCAGAAATGACCAGTATGGTTTTAAACGTGGACATTCCACAACGCACACACTATTAAGAAATATAGAGAGAATCACTCACGGATTTAACAATAAGAAAGCTACAGTGGCATTGTTCCTGGACATAGAACGAGCATTTGATAAAGTTTGGATCACGGGGCTAATAGCAAAACTCATTAAAGTCAAAATTCCGCCTCACCTAATCCACGTAATTCACAGTTACCTCCAGAACCGTTCATTTTCTGTTTCACATGGGAGCTCTCACTCAAGCTGCCGCCCCATCAGGGCCGGCGTTCCCCAGGGTAGCCTACTCGGGCCAACACTTTTTAACATCTACATAAATGACATCCCATCCATTGAGAATGACTCCAACGTTTCCATCTCAATCTATGCAGATGACACAAATATCAGTGCTCGCTCAGGAAAATTAGACATAGCGATAACGAAATTAAACAGAGCAATAGGCCTTCTGGAACCCTGGTTTCGGAGATGGAGAATTCAGATCAACATTGACAAGTGCACCACAACGGTGTTTTCAAAACGTTTACGCGACTATCGCTGCACTGTTCCCACCGTAAAATTTTTTAATAAAACCGTAGCTTTTACCTCCGAAACCAAATATCTGGGTGTCATTCTAGATTCCAAATTGACGTACAAGGCCCACATAACATCCATTCTCCGTACAGCAAACTTCAGACTGAGGCAACTATTTCCTTTACTCAATAAATCCTCCAGAATGGATGTAAATTTATTGTTAATGATCTATAAATCACTCCTCCGGTCCATACTGACGTATGCCTCCCCCGCCTGGGGCTACGCTGCTAACACTCATTTACAAAAACTTCAGACATTTCAGAACAAAGTCCTCAGAATAATAACCAAATTGCCAAGGCTTACTCCAATTAGTACCCTACACGAACAGACCGGAATGCCGTTGATCAAGAATTACATTAAAGGATTAGCGAATAGGCTATACTTGAAATCGGCCACCAGCTACAACAGTCAAATTCAAGAGCTAGGACAGTACGATCCCAGCATTGACAAATACCTCCGCCCCCGAGCCCTTCTTGCGAGGTGACCCAACCTGCGAAATCCTCCAATCCTTTTGCTCAATAAACGGTCAGAGGATTGCCTCTGTAGTACATTGTTCTGTAACATTAGCCCAACAGCACACCTTAAAATTCCTTCACCTCCTGCATAAACGCAGCTAAACCTCGGCTTTTCTTTTGTAGCCCCTACTACAGTGCACCACCAGCCCGTTATAGGTACCCCGGAGAGTCCAGTCCATAGGCGGTCACATCGACCACTCCCCTACGCTGGACCGACCGTGAACCAACGGACACAAGACAAGACGACCACGGCATGAAAATGGAAAAGTGATCAATGGAATATGGATTGGAACTTTTTGTAATTGGATAAGCAACGTGCCAAGTTGGTCGTTTCTTATCCAAAACAAATCTATGTAAAAAATGAAAAGAAAAATGTATCAGTTTTTAATAAAGGAAGCGCACGGACAGAGGCTACCGTTAGGGCTCGCGATTTTAAATGCCGGACTGCTGGCTAGAAGTCAGCAGCACGCATCCGGAAGGTCCTGCGACCGGCCAACTCGACCAAGGTTTTCCGTGGTTTTCCTCGGTACTAGAGCAAATGCTGAGTTGGTACCCAATTTCCACGTTGCTCTGCATGCCTCCCATGCAGCCCTCTCAGAGTAATATCAAAATTCCGCTCTATAGTAGCCCCCCCCAAAATTAACGTAAATTATTCCTAACGCCACCCCCAAGGCCAATATCAAAATTCAAAATTAACGCAAAGGCCCGAATCAACTCCCCCCTACCCTATTTCTTACCCTATCCTGTCTCCTAAATCCCTTGTCCTCACTAAACTTATTCATACCAGAAGGACGAGCGGGCGCTGCCTGGGAACCTTCGTAGCCCACAACCAACTTTATACCCCTCCACCATTTATAACAGTAGTGCCTATCGCTAATCCCCCCACTTTCTCTTCTCTCTCTCTCTATTCGGTTTAAAAGGGTCACTCATGACAACGAAAACTATATATGAATTATTTTACTATAAGAAGGATTATTAATGAATGTGTTACAATCAGAAAGTGTAAACACAGTACATAGGCACATTGTGTTTCCAGCACTGAATTCGTTGTAGTCTGAAATATTTCGTATAAATCAAACCTATAGCAAAATAAGAGTATCTACATTCATAAGCCTGTTTGTCTTGAGGTACCAAAAACTTAAGGGCTGGGCTTTGAGGTTCCCTCTGTATAGAAGTATCGACTTCTTGTAAGTTCTGTATTTTGCCCAACCTTAATCCTGATGGCGACGCAGTTGGTCTGTGCGAAGACTTCTTTCACGGCTTAATTCCGGTCAATGCGCAGGATGAGACCGCCGGTTGTAATCTACGGGGTAGACGCGGGGTCTTTGAAGTTTAAAACGATTTTTTCTAAAGTTGGAAAATACAGGGAAGTGGAAACGAAAACCGGAGATAACTAAAAATATAAAAGAGAGAAAGATTAGAGTTAAGAGAAAATAAATAGCATCTGGTCCCCACAGAAAAACGCAGAAAACATTTGAAAGAGTTCACCTTGGACGGCTTCCTTGTTTGTAGGCAAATAAGCAAACCCTGCTTTAACAGCTTTAACACTAGTAAGGATGAAAAGAAACGAAATTTGTAATGTTAAAGCCTCGAAATGCTACACTGAAGAAATGATTGATCTAATTAATGTAGGGGCGAAGCCATATATGAGGAAAGCGTGTTCACTGAGGCGGTTCAACTTTACGTGCTGAAATACATGTAGGCTGTAGCAACACATAAGAACAAAGCAAGTGTTTGAATTAGCTACGCACTTTGAATGAAACCATAACTTTTAATACGTTCTCTTTACATAACAACATGTCTTTTTGATTATAGACTGCAGCTCTTTGGTTTGCTTTAAGTTCTTTGTTTTGTGAACATAAATAAACGACGTAGAGACGTGACATGAAGCAAAGAGCGTTATAATTATATTCCTGGTTTAGGAATTGGAAAGAGAGATAGGATTTGAGGTTTTCAAGGCGGTGAGTCTGAAGATGGCTGTCTTCTGGTAGAAGTTTACCGACGTTTCAGATGTTCTTGCTGCCTCCATCATCCGGTATTATGGTTACAACCCAGAAGACAGCCAACTTAGTACTCACCGCCTTGAGACTCTGAAGTCCTGCAAAATAAACATTGATTGTTTTATGCATTAAAATTTAACGGCTGCTTAGCGTCCAAACATTGGTAACATAAGTGGCTTTATGAAATATAAAACAGTACGTTATGCTACAAATAATAGGATTTTATATGACACATT
This sequence comes from Zootermopsis nevadensis, assembly GCF_977971745.1. NCBI lineage: Eukaryota > Metazoa > Arthropoda > Insecta > Blattodea > Termopsidae > Zootermopsis > Zootermopsis nevadensis. Next base: position 8,379,010 of record NW_028259139.1, on the reverse strand, counting down.
CCGATTATTCTTGATTATAACAAATCGTGTGAATGTTATCCCGTTCGAAATGTCGGATTTCTGTTCAATAAGTCAGGCAACAGACACAATTACCGCTGAGGATCACAGAATATGTAAGTTTTCAAAAAAAATATTTACGTCATTTTATTGTTTAAGGGTGAAAAGAAAATTTAGTAGCTAGTACAGAATAGATGGGATCAACATATTTCATCTATCAGGTGGAAGCAGGCTGCAAGGGATCTGAAGATTGAATGCAAACTGGTTTGGCGAACGAAGATAATAAAATTATATAAATAAACAAAGAGTGACGGTTCAAAGTCGGTGAGCGCATCAAAGGATAAGCAATACATCACACTGTACAGAGGTTAAAAACATTTCGGTGTAAGAGCTTTATAGCAGTTCATTTTCGAAATTTAATGTGACCACTGTCAGCGTACGTGGCAGATAAAGCTGCAACTGAAGAGTCAAAGTTTATGTTTCTTTCTAGCAGTCCTAGTTTCAAAACCTTTTATCTATAGTTTCTAAATACGCTGCAAACCGGAAATTAATTCCCAGTTTTCATAAACAGTATCAACTACATTTTTATTTTAGAGATCCGCTATTTGTCTGCCCCTTTATATACACCAAAATCTTTCTCAGTTACTCCAATATTAACGTATGGTAATGGCTTCAACGGGTTATGATTGTTTGCTTCTAAATTCTTAATTACTCAGTAAAATTTGGCGCTTATAGTCTATGAAAGTGAAACAGCGTCATTAAATAATCTGCAGTAGCCACAGATTTTGGTCGGGGTAAAATTGAAGTATGCGGATAGCTGCTTTCAAGTATAATTTTATGTCATCAGATCACTACTACTTCGGTGTGTATTAAGATCAATCTGGCTTTCGATCTATACTCACCAAAGCAGAGCCTAACCTAACGTATGCTAAATTAGGCTAAGCTGATATAACGTATGGTGTTGAGTTGCTGGATAACTGGAATGCTGGAAAACTGAAATAATGGAAACTGGGAATGCTGGAAAGATGGAATTATGGAAATACAGAACACTCGAAAAACTGAACGCTAAATACACTGGACACAGGAACTTTTTAAATCTGAAAACCTGAAAGTTGATGTCATGTACGGTGGCCGTTCTGTTTACGGATTTTAACCAAAACTGTAATTTGTCGATGAAGTTTAATGAATTCACCAGTAATACGTTCAATGAATTTCATTCGGTCGTCTCGATTCGTTACATGCGGACAGAGGTACGGACATACATGACGAAGTAAATTAGTGAACTTTACAACTGTTACATGAAAATTCGCCTAGTACGATGGGAAAAGCACTAATATATGTGAATATATGTCTCCCTTCTTATAAATTGTCTCTAAAAACAGATGAGAAATGAATAAATAAAAAAAATTCCTCCAAATTAGGCTTCCTTGTTTCTAACGCTGATTTTTGTGAATTATAATGTCTCTCTCTCTTGATGACATATATACGCGTCCCTCGAAAATTATTCCTCTTGAATGATACGTCACAGCTTCGACGATAATTGACTCGCTTTACATTTTGATGACAAAACAATTTCCATTGCAGTGGAAATGTAACGTTATAAACGCGTTACACTATTCATTATTCTGCCTTCCTGAAAGACACACTGATGCCTGACGCTGCTCCATCAAATTCTTTTAGCGTCAATAGACTATTTCAAAATCATCTTACCGATTGTAAAAATCAGTTTAAATTATGAGGTAGGTTGTCAGATATTAATCTCTAAACTTCTAAATTTATTTACGTAATTAATTGCCAAGATTATTGTGATGTAAAGTATTACAATTTAATTCTGAGAAATATGATATAAATGTATATTATATAAAACAATATCACTTTAGGTTTGTCTAATTAAATCTAAGGGCATTTCACGCTAAACAGATCACAACGTATTAAAAAGAAATTTTAGATTAAATACGCAATAAAGGAACAAAAAGACACGTGTATCTTTTTTATTTCAAAGTGTGTTTTAGCTTTTGAAGCACTCTGTACAGTCCTAATGTGTTACATAAAAACGCCAAAACGCACATCATTTTCTGGGGGAAACAAGGGAACATAGAAGTTTCGAAATGTAGAAGCGGAAAGCGAGACAAAAAAATAATTAATTAAGATACCAGAAAGTATTGTTAAATTACCCCCAAAACCTGAGAGGCATGCAAGATTGGTCGGACAGTTGTTTTTGTGCAGAGTCCAAATTCGTTTATGCTTCGTTTGTGAAAGGTGTCTGAACTTTGATAAAGCTGTGCCCCTCCCCCCCCCAATTGTCGAGGCTACTAAATTAAAAGATTTATTCCGCACCGCTCATGTCATTTTGACGTATGAATGACGTTCATCTTTTCGTTCGTACACCATGACGGGTGTTATTTTCGGAACTTGGCAGTCGGGGCTGTCAAAAGTGGGTTAAAACTGTAGCAATGGCGACGGTAAAGCAACTTTTCAGGCAGTCAAACAACACGTCCATGTTTCACGGTCCCTTCAAATTTACTTTGAAGTCCTAGTGCAAAATGGTTCTATGTAAAAACTTAAATAATATCTGCACTGTAATAAAACACCTACTTGAACCTCCTAAACCCTACAGTAATCAAATACAGATATGTTATCTACATCAGAAACTAAATACCACTTAGTTAATCAATAAATCCGCCTCATTAATGAAAACAAACGAAACATCACAGTGTTAAGGAAAACACGATAATTGGACCTTTCCCAAGCCAGGATACAACTCACACCTTCCACGTTAATATTATCCTAGATCATCGAATATAGATTCAAAGTAATATCGTCCCTTCAAATTTTCCGAATGGTATTTTTTTTTACATCCCCGGTGCGTGCTGCATGTCCCGTTCACGTCATATTCTGTTATTTATTCACTGCAGTCGTATTTATACTGCTGCACTATGTACCTCGGGGGCAAGGTTTCTCTTGGGTACATATAAGTAAATACCCTATAAAGTGGTGAACAGTTGGAATAATAATAATTCAGTTCAATTCGTCAATAATTATTATTATTATTATAAACTTCATTTGTAATTATTTGTCGCCACGCTATATAAGGTAGGTTTTATACGATTAGAAATGCAATTTATGCTACAATTAGTAACCATGCCGATATACTTGAAGGAAAGAGTGTCATAAGTAATCCAAACAATTGTTATGTTACGTGGAAACAAGATAAAATATTAAACTAACAAAAAATGATTACGAATGCCAGAACGGCAGCTGTAATTACTGATCACTATTTCCGTATTTGATAGAATGAGATTTGAGGTTCTAACTGTGGCTAATATGTCAATGTGGGGGTTTTAACGCCGTGCGGATTTGTAGGTAAATATCGTTTCGGAGAAATATACTGCCTCCATTTTCAGAGCACTAAAACCCAGGATGCGAAAATCAATAAACGACAGGAAACACCAATTTACTTAAAATGTGTATGGACGCTTCCTTCTACGTTCCTTCTAATTCATTTTTCACAGTCATCCTCTAATTCAAAACTATATAAGATATATAACAGAACAAGCGAGGCAAAAAAATTCTTTTCGATGCTGAAATTTGTCTAATATCTAAAGTTCGCAGAAAATTATTTTAATTCCACACCTATAGATCCAGGGCTTTGCAATGAGCTATGGATCGTTCAAATCCGGTTGCATATGTACAGATTCACTGAACAGTATGACAGGGCAACATTAACAAGGATTAAGAGTATAAATTCAGAGCGTAGTGTACGCCAACTTCACTGTGGCTGCTGTCAATGCCATGAAAACCTTCCATGTGCATTTGTATAAGTGTGAAACAATGTTTTCGTCTAAACTCTTAAAAAATTAAAATTTTGAAAGCCACGTATAGTTACAGCGTTGCAATACACTAGTTAGCCCATGTCATAGCTCGGGTCATTAGAAGGGTTTAGAAGAGTAAAGACCTGGGTTTAATCCCAGAACTATCCATGTCGTATTTGTGGCGTCAAAACCGAAAATGGGGCAAACATTTTCTCCTATTCATCGAGCTTTACCTTTCAATCTATCGCAGGTCGCCTTTTATGCGACAGGCAAATATTTACAGTGATCACTGTTAATTAAAAATCTTGTCTTAAATTAAATTCACTATTTACGGAAAATCTGCAGACAATGCACTGTTGTCCACTGAAATCTCACACTGCGACGCACAGTCAAATTTTTTATACGTGGCCGACGAGCAGCGCGCGGGGGGAAGTAAGGAGAAGTAGTGGGGGTAAAGTTGTAGCTAAACTAACCCAACACCTCTGGACTCGTCCAAACCTACGGCGCATCGCGTGAACAGCGGTCATGTCTAAGAATCTGAACAGTACAGAACACATTGGACGGAAATCATAACCCAACGTGCATCAACTAACACTGCAATAATTTGTGAGCTGGCGGCATGAACTGGTTAAATCAGTATTACAACAGGCTTCATCTAATCCTAGTTATTAAGCATTCTAACAGAATTACTAGTGTTATCAGAAACTAAGCATTGACAGAGATTTGGAAGAGATTAATTTGTGTCTTACATCCACATTAGTTACCGTAATGTATTTTTTTAATGGAGCGATGCAAATAAAGCAGATTTCCATGCAGTTTCAACAGGAAGCCTTGTTTCAGTTTGGAGCCTGGTATTATAGCGGGGAATTATTATGCACAGGGAATCCGCTCTCAGCATTTGAACTGCAACTTCACTTCTCTGTGATTAACGTGTCCTAGTCCCTGTGGTACAGCAAAGCCCACTAAACGCACTCAGTGAAGGGTGGAAGGGGGTAGTAGGTCAACTAGAGGAGAAGTCTGGACACTAGGGGAGGAAACGTGATGGTACTTCGTCCAAATTAGTGGAAATATGAAGGCGAGGGACAGTAACGATCCGAAGGGGTGGGGGGTGATGCACACAGCGATTGGACAAAGTTTCGCGTCATTGATATATAAATAGATCTAATTCAGAATTAGTACAAGTGTTTTCAGAATTATTTGTATATGAACTTAAACAATGGGAAATACATAGTTTTTGGGCTTCTGGTAAAAAAAGTAATAATCAATTTATTTTTAAATAAAGCGTGACTATGTATGCTGTAACGGTAAAATATGGATATGCTTTCGTCACTTATTTTACGTCTATCCACCTGAACTGTGATACAACATTCCTTCAGGATGATGGAATATGATATGTGTGATCAATCCTTGGAGAACGAAACAAGAACGGCATATAACACAGAGAAATTTGTAGAGAATTTTACTCGGAAACACTCAAGGAAGATACTACAGAGAAACAGAAGTTTAGATAGAAGGGTAATATAAAAATGGATGTTTAAGACACAGGGTCGGAGAGCACAAACTTAATTCTTCTGGTTCTGGACTGAGACCAATAACAGTAGCTTCTGAAGGCGGCAATGGTTGCTGACTGCTCAACTGAAGATGACTGTCGGCTCACTTATTACCCTGAGGATGGATGCAGCACGCAACTCTGAAACGCGGGAAACTTCTAGCCGACTACACGGTCCAACATCCCAGAAACCAAACGTCTTCATTCTCATGACCGTATGAATCCCAAATATCACTATTTCCTTCCCTGTTCCGTCTAGTAAGTAAATTCAATTTTATTAACTGATCTACGCTTATAAACACGGCTAGAATTCCTGCCCAGAAGTGTGTCTAAATTTCGCTTTCCCATCATGCGTTCTACATGGCCAGTCTTTTATTACTGATGAAATCAGCATATTATGCGGCGAATGCCTGCAGCTCGGCTATGGACGAATGCGGTCATATCACAGTGGGCTAAAGGTAGGAATAGGCGAGGTCCTCGTAATATTATGACGACGGGGCCTTGTGGCAACGGCGGTTAACAGACCCCGAGTAACTTCTGCAGAAATGGTACAGATGAGGCGATAATCGTGCGGGACATAGCTCCAGTGCTGCTCTCTCAGTGGTATTGATCTGTGTGACCCACGAGGTCGCAAGCAGGCTGGCTGGCTGGCTGGCTGGCTTGCTGGCAGGCAGTGCATCTACTATTGCAGGCAGGCGAACAAGCAGCCAAGTGACGATCACCCTGTTGGGAAAGTCACACCGTACGTCACTCACACACCCCGGGGATAACCTCCCTCCCCCACCCTGTGCCAACCTCAGACAAGATTTTTCTTGATTTCCTTCAACTGCATCCCGCAACGTTGTCAGTCTACTGCCCTAATCGGTGAATAATCTACCTGCGAATCAAAGATCCGTATAAAGTGTTAAGAACATAACTTCACTGATTAGAATCCTTAAGAAGTTAATAGTAACTCAAGTACTCATATATTCTCAGATTTTTATGCAATCATAAAATCTTTACCGTATTCACAATAGTATTGAGCCTGTCTTTAGCCAGTTGAATCCAGTACACGACATCAAAAATTTAAGATACGTTTAATATCATATGTGTTTGTGTCTAGGAATTTGTTAGTCAGATTTTTTTATAATAAAATTTTGCACTTCTAATTTCTTGGTATAACAACGGCCTTGTAAATTGGATGATCGAATATTAAGTTTAAAGCATCCGTGTTCAGAAAAGTGGACAGGGTTTAGCTCATGTGCCAACACTATGCAGCGGTGTTCTTTGGGATTATAAGATTTACTTAAAGGACAAATCAACTTCATGCTTTTATTGAATTCGAATATTTATTTCCGTCTTTACAAAATACACTCGCTGGACAAGACCAGGATCGACTATTTTATTAATATGCTTACGTGTTCATAGTTTACACTTTTGCTGCGTGTACAAGGCCAATATTTTGTCTGCCTTTCGCATTTCGCATCCGAAAAAGTTAATAGTCACTATTTAATCTACCTAACATAATTACGTGAAGTGTACCGATTATTAAAAGCTCCTCGTTATGTAATTTTCGTTATATTTGAAGTGAATATCTTCTAAGGTAATGCGTCGTTTAGTCTGGTGACGTTTACCGACGTTTCATAGATGTCTGCTGCGTCCAACAGGATGATGAGTCATCGCCCTGAGATCCTAAAATCTCACTGCATTTGCTACTGCTTATTTTTAACGCCAGAAAACATCTACTCCCTCATTAAAGACTATCTGAATATATATTTTTCCTTTACTTATAGATCAATTCCAGTACTTTTAATTAACAGCTGAGTGCCTACGGCAGTTTTTAAATTCCTGACAGAGTCCATAAAACTAAAGCAGGAAATTGAAAGAAAAACTAAAGACCTATTTCAAAGAATCCAGTCTAAGAAACGTCGTGTTTTTAATTAAATAAGATGATGGATAACGTGAATGAATTTTACTACTGTAATTTCTTTCGGTGTTCTTAGAGAGTCCTTTTGTTCTTATATTGTTACTGTACTGTTAGCTGTCATTCCCACCCAGTCTGAAATATCTTCATTTCCTACAGAATCCATCATTGTATAATATATCTCACATTTTTCTGAGGAAACACGTGTCTCCCACTTTGTGTCTTCCTTAGGAGAAAACATTCCGATACAAACAAAAGCACATATATGAAGGTATATAAAGTTTCATAAGCTCAGTAAATAGAATTTCTCCAAGAACATAGTTTTATTATATATAGTTCCACACATTTATTAAATTCTTTCCACCTTTATAATAACTTCACTGACTCTCTTAGTAAGTACTCTCTGACAAAATAGACAATTCCTTCAAACATGGTACTAAAATAACGAATAACTGATCACGTATACTATAACCGAAATATTTAATAAATTTACGTCAATAATAGATCAATTTTATAGGACGAATCCTTACGACATTTATTTACTTACAACATATTTAACTACGCGTTTTCACTAACACAGACAATATTAAACAGCGCCGGATGATAGCATAATGGTGAATCATGAATTGAAAAGGAAACGGTCATGGCATAATTTTAGGTACTATGGTGGCTGTAGCGACTGAGGAAAACCACCGGGACTTCCCGAATACGAAGCAGGAATGTTTACCACCTGACCACAAAGTTCAGTCATATAAGTAAAGGACTATTTATGTTTTACTTGAGTGTTGACTAAAAGAACATTCTCTATATTTATAATAAATATGATGGAGTTGAACACAAGTGTCACTCGTTGGCTTCCGGTATCAACTGATACAAAAGAGGTCAGTTGACTTTATTGTTACTATGGAGCGATATTTGAGCGCTTGGCTGTGAAACATGCAATTCTTGCTGGCAGCTGGAAAGTGGCAATTGCTTTCAACTGCATCAGTGAACGAACTGTATATTTTACATCCGATACTTAATATTTCTTTTAATATAGTATGTATTTAAATCGCGATTTTTTCAATGTTATTTTGCATCAGTATCAAGATTCACACCAGACGTGACGAATTAATGTTAGTTTGCTTGATTGAATCTCGATTTATTTAATAAAGCTTTTTCTTCTGCAGTGTTCATAAAATATGAAATTAGAGGATGATCCTGAATAATAAGTTGGAAATTAGATTGAAATCGTACGGAATGGATTAAATACGTACGAGCTTTTGTTAACCGAATCTATGGGTTCAAAAACAACATAGAATATCTTAATTAACTGAATTCCTGTCAAATAATGAAGTAAATCTATTCAGTAGTATGCAATAATACACTTTATTGTTCTTAATACGGTTCATGAAAGGCATCAGCTAAGCAAATAAATTAATTGAAAACTAAACAGTCTATTTTAAGACTGTAATTTTCAAGCACAATGGTATATCAGCCGAAGTTTTCTGGGATGTCTACGCTAAGAACATTCTCAAATGTAAATGTCAAAATATATTTTTTAACTCTGACATTCAAAATGAAGGGGGTCACACATCAAAGAGGAACGCTACAGAGATGTGACTCTGTACTAAATTCATGTCGTTCTAGGTGGCCGTCCACAACACACTAGGTGTTAATAAACAAAGGCGCGTTTTCCCTATGAAGCCTCTAATGTTATTTTCTATGGGTGTAAAGCACCGATTCTCACATCAAGAGAAGATAAGAGAGTCAAAGAATTTCAGAACAGAGTGTTAAGGACGAAATATAGACACGAGGGGAACAGACAGCGTAACGTGAGAACGGAGAAAAATCCATAATAAGAAGCGTCATGAAGTGCACTTTTCACTAAATATTATTACATGAGTATATGCACACAGAATTAGCCGGAAAACCTGAATGAAACAGATTAATTAAACGTAAGTAGAAGACAATATTAAAATGGATAGCAAAGTATTGTAATAAGGCGGAGAATATGTGCTGGCTTCGAACAGGTAAAAGTGTCATTATTTAACGTCTTACAACTACAAAATTTAAGTGACGTCAAGGTTATTTAAAAACAGTGAATTTAAAAATAAGTGAAATAAATCGGTCGTAATCCATTTTAAAGTATTATTTCGTTATTTGTTTGGTAGGACCCTTGTTATAAAATATACATTTCACACTCAGTATACTTAAAATTAAAATAATTTCCTTCGCAATTTCTTTTAAAATATCTTAGAACAACTTGTCTATGTAAGAATAACATTAAAATAAATACCTTATTTTGTCGCTGATGGTAACATTCATGAAGGAGTCTCGTGTATAATGCAGACTCGCAGACATTATTGAGTACAAAGTGTAACATGCTTTTCTCCTATAGAGATCTAATGGATGTAATTTGTTCCTATCGTGCACTTCTGAAAAGATCCGTTGACATACGTAAGAAGCTGTCATTCTGTCAGCTCACCCGAAGGAGTGAAATTTGACGTTGATGCCTACAAGCAAGGCGTTAAGAAGGAAACTCATCCATCAAGGCTAGTTGGATAAATGGGTAGTTCAGAGAGCTTCACGGTTTATTTCACCGTAAGTGACAGCAAATTTTGTAACGACAACGCATTACGGAAAATCATTATCAGATTAACATCCAGAATAACATTTGAAGTTTTCCCATCGGTGAACCCGAAGATGGCTGCAGTCTGGGTTGTACCACCGTGTAATCTGGTAAACGTTTACTGACGTTTCACAAGTACTTGCAGCCTCCAACATCGGCCTGATGACAGAGGCAGCAAGGACCTGTGAAACGTTGGTTTAACTCTATCATATTACACGACGCTACAACCCAGAAGACATCCATCATCTTACAGTTTGACCCAAAATGTATATATATACACAATGGTAATACATGTAATTGTGTTTATAAAAATCTTTTAGGGACAACGTATATGACAGTTGAGGAAGAAATCATGATGAATAGAAGTTACATATGAGGATGAAATTACTTTATAACTATGCTGGGATAAAACTTTCTAAGCAGAATGACTGTATAAGGAATAGACAGTGTTTTGTTTCCGGTAAGGGGTATGCATTTTTTCTTCGCCACAAGGATCAATCCGAGTCTGGGGTCTAAAACAGCCTTCTACATTAAGGGTACCATTAGCAGCTTCCTCAAAATGAGGTGCCTTAAGAGTGAAGCTGACCTATTAATATCGACATAGTGTTATTTAGTGTGTTGCTTTAATTCAATTTTACGAGCCGTCTTCATCGAGCAGTGATTAAGAACAGGAAAAACCTTTTTTAATTGTGGCTGATGAAACACGTGTTTCATCAAGTGTATAATGTACTGGGAGTTAGTACGTCTAAATGATCATTATTTCACACAGTCTGTCGAGATGATAATAGAGGCGCATTTGGTATAACTGCAGAATTAACACACCTATGCAAATTTACAGGGAGATTTGGCAATGTATTATGTTTTAATTATTCAAACATAATCAGGGAGTATTATTTACCAGCACGTGTACGGTTTAAACATTGTTACATATGTGAACACTAAGTTTAAATGACCATTAAACTGAACTGGAAGTCAGCGGCAGTATAAAATGTGTGAAAATTAAAACTGCATACATGACATTACCACGTCTTAAAATATGGCAACAAATTGGGTCTTATCGCCGAATATTCAACACATTACCAACGTAAAATACATCTAATTTATTACATATTTTTAGCCACCTTCAAGAAAACAGTTTATAAGACCAAAGTTATTAACAATTTTCAATTAAAGGTTTAAAACTTAGTACGATTTTATATTTTATAGTTATTACCTTGTTTTATTTGTTTAACCCTTTGAAGCGAAACTTATGTAAATAATTTAATAATGCAGTCCGTGCCGCAAAAAAACGCAACTATTCACCATTACGAAGATTAACTGGTTGATGCTGTTTATGAATATAAACCCTCTTTACGTTAAGAATAATACGAAAATCATAAAATCGAAATGAAAGTTTCTAATTATTACTATTGGGCTGTAAGGGATTAATTATGTATTTTCCTTGTTATTAGTTCATTGTTGCTGCCTACTTATGTTTTTTCGTTACCTTTTATTGTTTTATATATTATCCTCATATTTATGTGGGAATGTGTCTTAAAGAAAATGTGTAAAGCCAGAATACAAATAGAAGATGGTGTTGATATGAATAAAAAAGGTACATGAATATCAGTTGGAAAAAATCAAGGAAACAGGATTATAAATTCATTTACAAATACGTCAAATTCATATACATTTATAGCAAAAAGTAGAAATAAATAAAACAAAGGACAAAAATTACAAATGAATAACAAGACTAAAACTTGTCCCTCATGCATGTTTGTTGGTTACTGAAAGGATAGTCAGTAACGTGTCCATATATATTTATTTGTGGTTTATATAACAATGCTGTCAGTAGGTCAAAATATATAAAGTTTAATAGCAGGATAATTAATAAAAAATAATTGAAAATTATATGAAAAGTAGCGGCTGACCTAACTTATTGTACTATTCCTCGTTTACCTGTGGGACTGAGGACAATCATGAAAAACCTTATCAGGATAGGTGGTCTCTATGCCGAGAATTGAACCAGGGAATTCCTGCATGTATTTGGTCGTTAAATAATGGTTTCCAGGCTAATGGAGATGACACCATTTATCGTGGTATACTGTGAACTGAGTTGTATTTTAAATTAATATTCTATAATATGCCTGACGTGCCCAAGCGAAACTCAGTTACGACCGCAGACAAGTCTGGAGAGTTCAGTCCGAGACAGATTCCAACAGACTGAATGTTACTTCTAAAATGAAACTGTTGGCAGACATGAATTATTTATGTAGCAAAGATAAACTCTACCCTGTGACTTACGTCATGTCCTGAAGGTGTACTGAGGGACTGGAGGTCAAGATGCACTCATTATTTTCGAACCAATCAGAGTTGAGCTGTGATTCAAATTTCCATTCGGTTTACCGATCAGAAAATCGTTCGATAAGTGCAGATCACAATCGTAATTATCGATATAATGCTGATGAAAACATTCCAACACTTCTTAAGAAAGTTTATATGTTTAACCCTTTAAAGTCTACTGATAATTATATGTCCCACCTGCTTTAAAATCAGTAACTCTGTATTTTATATTTATTGATTTTCATAAACAACATTAACCAATCTATCTTTGCATTGTAGAATCGATTAGATCAATGTGAAAGAAGACCACAACAGATGAACCTACCGAAACGTCAGACGGGCAATCTAGAATCTAGCCTAAATATGGTGTAATATGGAAGATTGTATTCTATCCAACGTTTCGCAACACATCAGACAAATATGACCTAGTGTGTCATCAAAGGGCACTGCCTTCTCATATAAATTGTGTGCAATCCAGAGAGTGATGTAAGCTACGTCATTCGCCGAGGACCCATGTGGGTCGTGAATTCTAATTTGAGTGGTTTCGATCGTCGTAACAAATCCCATTCATTTATCAATGTATAAAAAGAGACATTTGTTTGATGTTTCATTCTGTACCACAAATCGAATGAGGAAATTTAAATTTTCGATGCTGTAACACATAACTGAATTGGTATTCTTCACTATTTTCTTCTGGATACTCTACACCAGTGGTATTAAACCTTTTTTTGTTCGTGTACCCCCAGATATAATTTCTCTTCAACTTTGTACCCCCAAAATTTTTGTTGTATAATTCAAGTTATACATAGTATGTAATCTACATCTAAAATAAATTAAATAAATTATATTACTGATTATTCGGTGTTTATCATAAAATAATATTTTTTTTAAATTTCACGTACCCCCTAAAATGTCTTCGCGTACCCCAGGTTGAATACCACTGCTCTACACTAAATCGAATGCTGAAATCTGAAATTTTTACTTTGCCGTCATGAATGAGATACATCTAGTGGAAAATTAATGTAACTTTTTGGACTATGTCAATAAATACTGGACTTGGACATTATGATACTGTACATCATTATTGTATATTTATCAGTGTTTGCCTGTTATTGGCTTCTTGCTTTTGGCAAACACGTAAATAAATTAATTGAACTGAACTGAATCATTTGCAAATGTTATTTGCTTTCATAGTACTTTTATTATTTTTTTAATATATCTTATTTGGGTTCCTGTAAACAGTAATATACCTTTGGGTTCCTTAAAGGCAGAGAATTTCTTGACCAGCTGAGCACACTAAAAGCTTCTCAAAAAGCACTCTGTTCCATGGACACAATATTTGTTATTCCGAGTTTCGTAATTTCTCCATTACTCTTATGATATATTATATTCGTTACTTTCTCCCATTTTCCTCAATTGAACTAAATCTATTGATTAATATTCTAATCCATACAAAAAATAACCTATGAGCAGGACAGAAATATGACAAATACATAGGTCAGAAAATAAGTCTAGTACTTGCAAAATATACTCTTACGTTTAACAAACGGCATCACGATCCAATATCGATTTCAGCTCATTTCGTGATTCTTATCCCAAATTGAATTTCAATGGGACTTACATATTTATATAGACAGATACCTAAAAATGACACACGCACATACACACAAGAGGCCTATACTTATTACATACCTCTAATTCGTTTCAGAAATTTGGATATAACAGTGGCAATAAAACTTTGAATCCTTCGAATAACGACCAAAAAACTTCTAAACACGAGTACAGGAAACTGCCGAAACGTCATGTATTAGAAATTTAACCTAGATAATAGGTGATTCACAACATAATTACAGTAGGTATATTATTATCATCAACTTTAGTCGAGTAAAATTAGAATAATGTTCTAATCCATTGACTTTTACTCGTAAAATTTAAGCTATTCCTTTTCATGGCTTATAAGAGTCCAATAATTAAGATTTCTACATATTTGACGTATGTTTTTTTTATCCTGGTCGACTGGCAAGCTAGAGATACCGATTAAACCAGCCAATAACATATTATTTAGCAGTGAATATCGGTCAAACAATTAGCAGCAGCAAGAGTGACAAAATTTATCCTAGTCAGACAGTCAAAGTTCTGTTGGTACCCGATGTCAGTGGCGACTCGATGATAATTCTAGTGATTATGTTTGCCGTGAGTCTCAATTTCTTGGTGCTACTGCTGAATCAAGAGCCTTTGTACCAGCCTCTGATGGCATAAAAATAATAACAAATGAATATCGAAGAACTGTAATGACGATTAGCAGTGGTAAAACAGGAGATGTCAAAACTAGGAAACATGCCAACTGACATTTCTCCGACAGAAATCCAGTATGTACCGCCAAGGGATTGTACAAGGCCCTTCTTGTCAAGTTACTCAATCTCAGTATGATACCGGCTTTAAGCTAGAGACATGTTCGCTACACTTGCTTTAGGCTGTTAAGCTCAGTTTAAGCTCTCTGTATATCTTAAATTTAATACCACGCTGTTCTACGTTTATCCTCTGCTTATCAGCTACCTGTCTTTCAAAGTCTCACACCACAACGGTGCAAACTTACATGAAAAAGATCGATATTTTTCTCTTATGCTGAACTGCATTGTAACAAGAAATTTCGTTGCAACACGCACCTTAATACAGACTTCTGAATATAAACTACGAAATAAGCAATCAACAGTATTTTGATTTACATATCCGCATTATTCACCAAGTCGTCAGCGTAAAATCACGAAACACAGACTTTGCAAAGTTGTTTTTTTTCAACAGAACTTAAATAACACAAGATATACGTTCTATCCAATACAGACAACTGCATATAAGTTGTCCGTCTTCTGGTATCTAGTGGTGTAAATTCTAGTAGAAGTTTACCGACGTTTCAGTGATACATGCTGCCTACATCAGCAAGACCAACACGGGTGGTCACAAAGCAACATTACCTTTACCTGTCTACTTGTTTACACAAATAGCTGCAATGACTAATTTCATTATGTGCAATACGAACTATCTTATATAATTAATAACATCATCGTTCAAAGTAATAGCATATTTGCTTTAAAAAATCTGAACTACAAACTCGCTTAAGTATCCAAAGGATATTAAATAATATTAAAAAAACCTCGCGTAACGGAGGAGGGGATACTTTCCTCGAAACAGCTGTTTTCGGTGAATCCACGTTGGACACACTTAAAAGTTATAAATATACTGTAATGATACTTGTTTATGGCAAACTGTGTAACATAATAACGCATAATCGGAAAATTAAACATTAAAATAAAATATCAACGGAATGTTATATTTTAAAATAATACATAAATGGAACGTTGCTACATAAAAAAGCAAACTTATTGATTGTTCAAGCAGATGATACATAATACTGTAGTTAACATAAGGCTTTAAACACTTAACTTCAAATGTTGGCTTTGTGGGTAGAGGTGGTATGTTTCTCTAAAAAGGTGGTAAAAAACCCAACCAAAAATACCGAAGAATAAACTTTCGCGCCCGGAAAAAAATTTAAAATCTAACGTTTCTCTTAAGTCCCGATATATTTCTTGATAAAGCAAAAACGCTGTCAAAGTAAAAACCTATATGTAACCCACAATTTGAAATTGTACCACATCAGAAGGTTAAAAGGAAGATGGCTCACATTTTTGTGAAAAAGCTGTTATGGACTACTAGAAGAGATTTTTATGTTTACCGCAGGCAGTTTCTGAGGGATTTTTGTGGCCGTAACGGGGAAGTATGTGCCACTGGGTGAAAGTCGTGTGACAGTACAATGACACCAGGGTTGAGTCGGGGGGAGTGAAAGGAGAATTAAGTTTCGTTGCCGCTGCTGCTGAAATAGTACTGTGTGGTGGGTATCGGAACTAAGCGAAACCCGTGTAAACTTTCTATCCAAATACAGATGATGAAGGAAATGGTTCTATTGAGTTTTGAATAACAACACCCCCCACACATTTTTCAATACACGTCAAACAACTGTATTTAAAATAGAATTAAACAGACGTACAGCATATATACATATATCTACAGGAAAACCGTAAGAGAAGGGAATATTTACGTTAACAGCAAAATAAATGTGATATGAAGTAACAATGGCTTGACGTAAAAACCATCGGTCTTATAGAAACCATTTCGATTCTTTAATATCCGTTTGAATGCGTTCACATATACTTACAAGTTCTGAACAATGACGCCAGATATTTTACAAGTGCTGCTACCATTAGGCGTCATTAAGATTTGATTAAATGCGGTGGTGGAAAACGACGTTACGTTGTACGGGGTGGGAAGTGAAGTCGAGAGGAATATGGGCAGAGGACACAGGTAAGAAAGAAACGTAAAAGAAGAACGTAAGAAAGAGATAAAGATACGAAACAAATAATTCCAACTTCAAATTCAGCAGGTTCTACACTGCTTTAAAACAAAAATTACATTCAGCAGTAACAATAGAGAAGCAGTAATAACACTACGAAACATGATTTTCATTTAACTATTAATAATTACTGAGTTGGTCAAGAATTTTCTTGAATTTATGTTATCTGAATGTTCATCACCGTGCTCACATAAGCCCATAACTGAGCATAACGTTTGGCAGTCAATGCTATTTCTATAAATATTTTTCTTGTTTATTCATCATTATCTTACATTATAATTAGATGACAGTCGAAAGATTTGTCAAACAAGAAATGTGATATAAGAATTACACACTGCGAACTCACGTGGAGTAAGCCGGTGATAGTTACTACATAAAATAATGACAAATTAACTTCTCTGCAAATTATGAGAGTAAAATGGGTGTGTTTGTTCATTTAAGTCATGCCAAAATTAGGAAAAATTAGAATCTGAGTGAAGTACAAAATATAAATTGACGTTCTCATTATTTTAATGAAACATAATACATATTTTAGGTTAGAATTAACATGTGTGTATAAATTTCACTACATGGAAAGTGAAACAGACAACTTCTAACGAAGATAGTTAACTGTAATATTTTTTTCCCTAAGTGTATTTTTTTTTGTAGCGTCACATTTCCCTGAGTAAAATATGCCTATCGACATATTCGTATTTCGCATACACGGAAAAAAATATTTCAAAATACTAATATGCCTATGTATACAGCCCGAAGCTAAATCTTTATATCCATATTAAATGAAGATATCCAAGGTTTTTGTAGGGCATACCATATGTAACTAGGCTTTGAATTCACCCTTTCTCCAGTACAGAAAATCTCCCTCGTAGGCAGTATAAGCTAACCTCCGTTACAATGTTTATGCAACAGACTAAAAACGCGTAAGAGAGAAGAGTGCACGGCTCTTCTGTGCTAATCATGCAAATGAAGAACTGGATTTTAAAACTAAATTTTTCTGTTACCGATAACATCCAGTATCAGGCACGCAGTACGAACAATGAATATTTTGTTAAGCACTGGGTCTTGGATATGTAAATATTTGAATGACCAAAAAGGAATAATTATCATTACATTTCGGAAAGAGATGCTAAATTGTAGATTTTAGGATGCAATGGTTTCAATGTTAGGTTATTCAAGCTTGCGGGATAAATATCCGTCACGTGTACATTACAAATTAGATACGGTGTATCAAAAAAATCGTTCAACACACGTTAAATAATTTGTTTACATACAATGAAAACTGATAACTAATAAATAACTTAGAAGAATGACAAAAATATCATGTTTTAATAACACAACATTTAAGTAATTACTCTATGGAGTATAATTCTTCTTGTGATTCTAATACTAATAGTACATAGCTGATAAAGAAATCCTACTTGGAAAACCTATATGTTTCATTATCAAGTAAAGTTGTATTTAAAAGTGGTCCAAAATTAATAAAAAATAAGAAATCAATTAAGTGTTTTTGTGACAGTACAGAGTAACGCGTTATTTTCGAATTCTCTGAAATAGACATTAATCCTGAAGAGATGTCGTATTATTATTATTATTATTATTAATTCCGGAACATGACCAACACAAAACTAAATTTATCCGCTGGCCGTATTTTTCCCACCCCTTCTCTAGTTAATGTTAGATCTTTAGTGTTCATGGAACTCGGATTTATGTTTCTTTTTACAAGGTGTTTTACTATATAGCGAACAGTAATTACTTAAACTTAAGTATCCTACTGTGATCTTCCTCGTTCGATGCCAACATAAACATTGCATCAAGAAGCTCTGAAGCGAGGCTGGATGAAGCTGATACACTCACAACAAATAAAAACCTCGTTTCGTTGTACGTTTATCTGTATATTCGTGGGAACATTAAAAACTTAACAGTTTTTGTCATTTCTGAAATCGACTTTGCATTCAAATCGACCATTCACACTGTAATTCAAAGCAGTAGATTTCTTATTGAGAAGCTAATAGACGCTCGGCTGGCCAATAAATACGCTGCATTTTATAGACATCCAAGGTGTATTACCATGCACAAAAAACCTCGACACTGGAACTTGCCAGATTAATCCAGTCCACACCCTGAGAACCTATTCTTTTAAGGTCACTTTTTACGTCAATCTTTCATATTACCTTAAGTATTCGTATTTCAAATGCATTTTCGCTTTAAAATAAAATATTACGCGTTCCTCATCCATCACACGTGTGCTGCATTGCCTGCTAATCTTACTATCTTTCATTTCATTATCCTAATAATATATGGTGAGGAGTATAAATTATGAAACCCATTCTAACCCAATTTCCTCCACGCCCCCCGTTATTTCCTGCCTCTTGGGTATCGATATTCTTTTCATAAGCAATCCTCAAACACTATCATTCTGTATTTTAAGACATAAAATCATCATACATGGCTAATCTTCTTCACTCCTTGGATTAGGCAAATTGCCTCTTCCGTCTTGACAATGACAATGACAAATATAAATAAGATTCATAACAAAAATAGATAATCAACTCTGAAAATTTCTCTCATTAGTAAATTCTAAAAGTATTTCCAAGTCTACTATTCAAAACATAAATTCAGTATATACGAAATAATAATTTTCCCCTGTTCTGTATGATTGTGAAAAGTAGTCTTTTGCTTTTTAGTAAAACACGGATTATGTATATATTTCTGAAAATTGGCTGCTCAAGAAAACATAAAACACAGATATAAAATGGATGGCGTAAGTAACGTGTGTTGTTATTACATTAAGACAGCGGCTGTGACCATGGACTGGATTCAGTTGTCTTTGGATAAGACATAATGGCAGAATTTTGTTAAGAAAGTAACAGATATTCTCATTCCATAAAGCAAGTAATTTCTCTACCAGCCTTATAATAATTCCTTTCTCAAGCAAGGAATTGTATCGTGAAGGTACCCCCTATTTTATGCACTGTCCTACAACATTTTCCTTCTTGGAAAACAATTAAAGAGAAAGCTAAGGATGATTATAACTTCACTTACATTAATTGACGTGAATAGAAGTGTTTAAAAAGTATCAAAATAGTGCTCTTAAATCCAACGAATATCTAGTACCCAATCTTCTTTGTCTAAGTCCGTTTGTTACTACTTTTGTATAAGCAGTGAGGCAGATAAATGGGGGGTTCAGAACATTTTAACCTCTAAACTACAAAGTAGAATTCCTTAGCCATTCTCCATGGTAAAAGAAAAATGCCACTATCTACGTAGCAATTTTTCTCTAGAGGACTGTAGCACACCATGTAAAACCCTATCGCTCAACGTAACGACCTAGGGAATGCCTTAAACATCAATTTGCGAAGAACATATCACCATGAGAAGTTACACAATGACATTCACGTGGAGAAAAAATGTTTTTTTTAAGCTGATAAATTCGTTGATAACTTCAAATAATCTGACGTAGACCAAACTAGGTAGTTATCTACTTAACTATACACATAATAAAGTTATCTGAATCCACTATACAGAACTCTTCCTTGAAATCTCTCAGTTGCTGACCTGCCCCCAAAATGCCCACTTTTCATGACTCCCTAAAGTACTTAATATTGGAGTTTACAGAGACCGCTAACAGTCCCTATTATTAAACAGCTGAATTCAGTCAACAAACATTGATTTAACACGAACTGTAATATTATCATCACATCTACACCTAGATGTAGTAACTTGTTTCTTTTTCAAGTTTTCGGAATAAAATTATATACTTCCATTTCTTACGCACTTATTCGACATGTACCACTGATGTTATGGTTATTGTTTAAACAATATTGGGGAAAGACCATGAATTATGAAGTTACATATTACGAAGCTTATGAGTACTTTCCTGGACATTACGAAGAAATTCAACAGGATGGAAGTTGTATTATAACGGAGTGTATGTTTTTTTCTTTAAAATATGTAACTTGATATTTTACATACATCGTTAGCCTTGCAAAGCTAATAACATTACAGATACAGTCAGAAAGTAATTTTATTTGATTTCGTTATTTCATTAGGACGAAATATTTGTTGAACAAAACTTTTCATCTTAATGAGATCTCGTTTATAAAAGTTACCTCCTCTGTATACAACACTACAATCACAAACTTTTACAGAAGACCTGTGTTTGAGGCTTAACCATTTCTACTCATTTTATGTCTGACTTGTCGTAGAAATTCTGGTACGTCTAGTGACGAAGAGTTTAGAAAACAAGAGATGATTAACTGTACGAACAGCTTCAACCTGGTGCAGTGATTTGGTATATAGTATTTGACATGATGTATGGATCGTACACTTTCTGTTCCACAGCGAAACGACGTATCTTTGCAACAAAACAAAAAGTCATATAAATCGGCAATCTATATAGCAGCATCTACGAAAACAAGTCTAGAAAATATTATGTCAGAATTTCAAATGTGAACAAAATATTGGACGAAGTTGGAGAATGAATTAAAATGGCTCAATTCATGAGCTAGTTTCAAGATATGAAGAAGTAGATCCGATGTTATTAAACAGTATCGTAGAAAAATAAGGTACAGTGTGTTCTGGATTTTATGACGTAGGATAAGATCTCATGACAATCTTTTGTGACAAAGGCGATCGATATCCGTTGTCTGCAAAAGCAGGAAATTTTCAAAAGATTTACAAAGACAATACGTGTGTTACGGAGTTAGTTCAAGTTTTAATATTAGCCACGTGCCATGAATTTTACTGAAAGAACAGTATGGGCCATGTAGAGTGAACCCTCACGACCAAGTGGTTTAAGCGTAGGTATTTTTACAACACACGGAATGAAGACAGAGTAATTCGTTTCCAGTCCTTATTCTGGCGTCCAAACCCGAATTCCCAACGCCAAAAACTAGGCAGCTGTGGTGTTCACTTAGTTACGACAACCAAGGGAGATTATGTCGTAAAATTACAGCCGGTAGACGAATGAGCGAAGAATAATACACAGGAACACAAGGGATGGCGTGCGGAAGACGAGACTAAATATAGACAGGTACTGAAAGCTCTGGGGTAGCAATTCTGCGGCTCGCGGGCTTAATGTGGCCCTCAAAACCTTTATATGTCGCCCGTCACATGATTTAGGAATTACCAAATGCGCGAAGGGTAGACACTTTCTGTTGTTGAGGAATAATATGATATACATAAATATTTTCATACTATCTAAGCGTAATGTCAAACAACCCCAAAAATAATTTAACTAAAAATGTAGTATATGTAGGCCTATAACGTTATAATTCCGTTATTGCGTAAAGGTACGCTGTTCTGTTATTCAAACCACAAGAAACCTAACAAAGCAATATAAAACAGTGTGGTATTAATATCTGAATTTTTACAAAAATAAACAGTGACCTGAAGTCATTAATATTTTGAAAGATAACAAAAAGGTCTTTAAATAAACTTAACTGTAAGGAAATGCGGTCAATGTGGACAGAGGTAATGAATTGTTTGCCCACCCCTGTTTGCAACGTCTTCAAAACCAAAGGACCGGTGGAGGATGAAAGAAAAGTTAAAACTTCCAAACTCGTGTAAGTGAAATAAACATGTCACCACGACAATGTCACTGTCATGTTTTACCATTTCGGCTAACCATCGCTGTCATAAGACTTGCGTAATAAAATTTCAACAATATAAACACAACCAAAATGAATGTTATCAGTGCTGAACGGCTGAACAATGAGAAATGAAAAAATGGTATCCTGAAACACACCGACGGTATTGAACGTCGTATACAGCGACGCATTTAAAATAATAACAAGAACAAAACAAACCTAATTGTTGCAAGTTCAATGGGTTGAACAGTATTTTGTGGTATCTCATACAATGTTTCATTCACATGACGAAAAACTGGGCTGTTTTAAATTTTGTCTAGCTTAATAGGGTATTAATATGTTTTTTTTATATAAATCTGGAAAATGTTTCAAAGGCTTTTGATTTTATTTTATTTTATTTTATTTTATATGTCCAATATAGTAGTAGGAATTTGGTACAGTTATATAATACATACCACATGACATAAACATCGAGAGAAAACATTAGTTGGGGTAATTATAGTGTCACATTAAGTATAATGTTCGACCTGATTATGGTGAACGTACGCGAAAACATGTGACCATAAAGAAAACAATGACAAAAAAGTCTGGTGATGAGAATTTTAATTGCAACTATATAATTATTTAAATACTGCGCACGTAATGTCTTCATCAGAGCCATGACGAAGCCAGCAAGCTTATCCGAAACGTAAGTCAGTTTCTACCAAACTATACGGCGCAACATCCGAGAAGAATCTTCAAATCAAAGTATCTAACGGCGAGCGTTTTTAAAAATGGTGATGAAATTTAAATATTATGATAAACGTATAATTTCTTTATATTGCTGTGTAAATAACAGGTTTTCAACGAGACCACTTAAATGTTAGTACAGGGTACTAAATCATTCTTCTATTCCACTAACTATGCAGTATTATCTCTAAGAAATTAATTGTTTTGTGACGCATGAACACAGCTGCGAAGTAAAACACAATCCTTTATTTGAGCTACTTGTAATTAGTTTCGGTTTGTGCATTGTCTGTTTTCGGATGAATGCAGAAAGTTTTAAAAAAACCCGGTGCGAAGTTGTATCCGTTCTACAAAGTGTTATAAAGCTAAACTTGGCCAATTAGCTTCTAGATACTTATGTAACGTAATTAACAGAAAGTTCCACGAGCATTCTGAAGCTTAGACTTTGCCGTCAGGCTGCATGTAATAAGCAGAGCCTTCTATAAGACATTACAAGGATTATAGCTGCCACTAACGCACTTGAAAGCAAAGAATGAGCTCAAGTTCTTACGATGCGAAGCACAGTAACTCGATGAGATTCGTTTAATTCATCTTCCCTTCTGTTTTGTTTACGTTTCTGATCTCATAAGTGAAATGTATTTACGTAGTCTGAGAGATTGCCCTGATGACGGAGGCAGCAAGAACCACCGAAACGTTTGGTAGACTTCTACCAGAATATATGGCGCTAAAACCCAGAAAACAGCATCAAATTATAACGCTTCGTCTGAAGTCGTTTTAATTCTGTAGTCTTATGCTCTTAACATCTTCCTCTGCGATACATTCTGTTCTATTTATAATATCACTGCCTGACTGCTATAACACACTACACAGAAAACGCACCTCTGAAGCTATAAATAACATTAATTACATTACCATCGTAAGATTTGAGGTTTTCACAGCGGTGAGTATGAAGATATCCGTCTTCTGGGTTATTGCGCTGTGTAGTCTGGTCGATGTTAACCAACGTTTCAGAGGTCATACTGGCTCCGGCATCAGAGCGACAACAACCCAGAAAACAGAATTCTTCATACATTATCATCATCACTGGTACATAATGAACGACTCTGTTTATGGTAGTCGAAAAATGAAATCTCATGACGTAAAATAAAGAATAGAAAAATAATTTTAAAATTCACGAACTTTTAGCAGGAACCGAGGAAAACCAGCAGCTGGCGGCCGAGACATGAACCACGACTCTACCAATAGTCTCAGGTATGTTACGGAGAAATTCCTATAGAAGTCTGGGAATCTATCCCATAACTTTCATTTAACATACCCAAAAGATTCATTACCGTGTTCACAACATCTCGCCATGTGCCCGTATGCTGAGCCACATGAATCCAATCCACAAGGTAACATCCCATATTTTAAATATTATCCTTTCATTTATGCCCAAGACACCAAAGTGTTCTCTCCTCTTTCCAGATTTTCAGATTAAAATTGTGACGACAGTAAAGCGAAAGTTACAAGCTCGCTTTATCCGCATGTTACGACGTTAAAACCTGCGTGTGCTAAGCCCATTAAGTAGAGCATTCGATCTTGCGCATGCGCGAACAACATCTATTGCCTAATCATATAAACGATTTGTGTAGTCACGAGCTACAGTTTTAACCACCTTGAATTTTCCCTCTTTTCGTCACCCTGACGATGACCCCCGTAGCGTGTACACGAGCATGGCCAAATGAATATTTTCTACACGTCAGAGTTAACGGGAATAAACCTTTTTTGTGTTGGACAGTAGTACAGTTTATAGCAATGTATCTTTCAAAATCGCATTGAAAGCTCCAAATGTATGAACTTTGAAGATTTCTGTCTTCTGGGTTGTTGCGCTGTGTAGTCTGGTAGATGTTTACCAACGTTTCAGGGGTCACACTGCCGCCGTCATCAGGGCGATGAAACGCTCTGATGACTGGGCAACAACCCAGACGACAGAAATCTTCATAATCACCGCTGTGAAAACCTCAAATCATTTATGAACTTTCTTTATGAATTGAATTAAATATGAAAAAATCTACACTCAAATGCAACCAGATTCTTGTCAAATGCCGAGCGTAAATTTTCCAGAGTAAACTTGTCAGAAATACAAAAAAAGAAGCAACCCGCAACACTTCGGGAAATCACAGATGTGGCCGGTGGTCTATCCACCAGGAAACTGCTTCATACTGTGTATTATGCTACTTTAACGGTTCATCGATTTAGCTAACCAAACAAGCCTTTGTTTCACGTTATGCACCAGAACAGTCTTGTGTTTTGTTTGGTTTGAATAGGTATCCGCCCCCCAGCCCCCCGCACCTTCTGCGACCCTAACTTTGTATAGACACACTAAATTAATCTTCTAACTCACAAGCTACAGGGTTACCATAATACTCTTTCGAGTAAATAAACAGGGTTAATGTCAGAAGCAAGAGAATAACTGTAGATAAGAAGCCACTAGCTCAATGGTTTCATATACTTTGCTTATGGTTACTTCATTGTTTTATGAACCGGGACAAACCAGTGGTTACATTCAAGCTGGATGAAGGAGGTTCGATTTTCGGCAGATGCACTAATTTCCTCCTTCGTGCCTGATGGGTATCCAAACGTTTTCCGCACTGACTCAATGGCGGATGGACCTTGATTAACATCGTCATGATGTATGGAGGGAGTAGAGGTATATTTCCGTGCATTCTGAACAATGACGTTAGACGGAGGTGAGTTTATATCTTCACAAGGACATTAATTTGTATTTAATAATTTTTAATAAATAATCATGTTGTGAAATGTAATAATTGGTTTATATAAAGGCACTATATTAAATTACCGAATTAGGTTCCTGTTTATATTTCAGGTTCTTACGTCAGCGTCGTGTAGTCTTATAGAAATTTACTGACGTTTCAGATGTGTTTACTGTCTCCGTCATTAGGGCAATAAGTAACTTTAAAAAGTCGATTAGTTTCTATAAGACTACACTGCGCAAAATTCTTATGACATAAACCTGCAAACACTTTATAGCCTACACAATGTTAATTCCTTGTATATCTCTCGAAAACCAAAAGTTCGCTATTCAACAATTACTGTAGCACTGGATCCTCCCATTGTTCTGTTGACATGCCTATTACAACTAGTACCATTCATTTCAGGAGTACATATAATGACGTCATGGTACAATCAGTCTCGTAACTAATATTCAGTATAATCAGATTTACAGTTGTATGACACAAATATAGGTGGTAGTACACTTCATTATAAATAATTAGATTTCAGTTCAAATTGTTCATTCTAAATAACAATACAGTGGACGGACAGTGTGTATTATGAACGTATTTTCGTAGGTTCCTTGTCACACATTGTTAAGAAAAATTGTGGAACTTTCATAACGCACACATAGTAAATCTCAAAGGGAAACAATCATTTGTTTAATGTTACTTAAATTGTGTTCTCCGTAAAAAGGGTTGCATCCGAGTACACCAGGTCTTTGAGGTGTACAGATCAACAACTAACTCCCTGATAGCAGAACCCACAGGTACAAATTTTATATTATATTAAGAACGACATTGCCACCGTAACCAGAGACGCAAATTTTACAATTAAATGTCGAACTCCACACTTCCCTACGTAACTAATTAACTCCTGGTCACAGTCTTACTTAAAAAAATAATAGTTGCTTAGGTGGTCAATACATTTCACGCTTTCATGGAACTCAAAATGAGTTACCGTGCACACAAAAGCCCTATCCTGCCCACGACCTCACACACTTTCCCTCAAAAATTCTCCGTTACACCCAAGTACTCAAATGGTATCCTTTCAATATTTCTCGACTACAATTTTACATGCATTCTCATTCCTTGCGCAGACTAAATTTCTCACAAATTGCACTAATAACAGAATGTTAAGTGAAGTGAAAACCTAGTTACAAATGAGAACTTCACTCCTTTTATTCTCCTCATTGTACTTATCTACCCTTTTCTTTATATTTCCCTTCAACCTTCTTATTATTATTATTCTTCTGCACGTAAGTTGGTTTCTTGTGGTAGGGTCCAGTTTGGATAGATGAAAGAAGAATATTAAAAAGAATCTTAAAGAAATAAGATGTGAAATTCGACTGAGTGGATCCAAACGATTCAAGATTCGTTCAAGAGCTCTTGTGAGTACGGTAATGAACCTTCTGGTTCTATAAAAGTCGGAAAATATCCTTACCAGCTGTGAGTACTACAGACTTCTCAAGGGCACTCTACTCCACGGAAGTATTTCGAAATTAATAACTCCAACATTCGACGCTAAACAATCTTAGCTACCGAGAGTATAATTACATTAGGAAGTAAAATAATTATAAGCAAACGTAAACGCGGTATTGTGTCACACACTGTAAATTTAATATAACGAAGTCCTCTTTTGTAAAAAAAAAATACAAAGTGATATATGGCAATGACATTATTGATTAATACAGCAAAGAACGTACACATGTTACACATTGCACCCTAACAAAGGGTCTTCCAAACGTACAAAAGATTCAGTGTGTCAGAATAAATTCTGAAATAAAACACGAAAGGAGGTTAAATTCACGAACATTTATTAAAATGAAAGAGGTGAAAAATTAAAAAACCTTTTACCGACGGGTTTATCACGAGATGTAATTCCTTAACTTTTCACAGTTTCACTGAAAGATGACCAATGGTTAGACTCGTGATGGGTCTTGCTGCTTGCATCATTAGCGAACTGCAGCCTTTACATAAAATACGAATTCGGAGTGGGAAAGATCGCGTAATTTAACAGAATATATAAAAAAATTAGGGAAGGTTCTGCGGCCGACTACGAGATCAGACGCATCCGTGAGACCAGGTTCCTCACTTTTCCGAGCGTCTGATGACTGACACAGGTCGACTTGACGAAAAGTTTATTTTTCAACAGAGTGATTAGTATGAAGTCTTCTAAGCTTCAGATGGTTTTGAGTTTGAAAGGTCTACTGAAATAGGTCAAATGCGATGAGGTGCCACATCAATATAGATAAAAAGGCACAGTTTAATGACATTTAAAAAGAAACTAAAATAATTATTCAACAAAGAAACATTTTTAAAATTATAGCGACAGTCAGTATTCCACCGCTACATAGAATCTTGGTATCCGAGGTTCTTTTGGCAGTGAACAAGACGACGTTGTTCTTGTTAAGTTGTGACGCCTTCTAGAATCTACCTAGAAGTCCACACGGCGTCACAACCCAGAACACTTACGGAGAAAAATAATATATCAATAGAGTGAGATTCGAACCCCTGTTCCAAGCATTTAGGCCTCTGCGGGCCTTACACAGCGTGACTAAATGTATCGACTAAATCGACGGAGTAGTGCAGAGAACATCGTCCGGATTTTGTAATGCACTTGGCCGTTCTGATTTTCACGGTACACAACGTAATTGATTTCGTTGCCCCGTCTCCCCTCTGTGTGTGCCCCCATCAATATCGGGCAGGTCCTTAACCCATTAGTCTCCTGTCAAGATCGCTCAGTCTTGTTGGAATATAAACGAGGATGTCCCGGGAGTCAAGTGCGTAGCAGGTCACGGCTTACCCCGAAGACAATGTTCGGTTTCGCGCCAAGGAGGGAATCATGTTAACCTTTCTGTAACGTGTTTAAAAACAGTGAAAAAACTGTAGCTTTCTTTCTTTCTTTCTTTATTTCTCTCTCTACCTTCATTTATGTGGTTTGTTTGCGAGATACCTTCATCTCGAAGTCATACTGAGTTATAGGTAATGGAGTACTACTCTGACATAACTTGCGAACAGCGTATCATTCTAAAGTTTAATGACAAAGTCGTGTTAGCGACACAATTATTAGGAACACTGAAATGATGGCTGTGCACAAAGTCACCCAGTCTTCGCTGACGGTGAAACAGACGCACTCAATATGTCGGGGTTCTTCCTTGTGACGAATTTCTGGGGGTGAAAGGGGTGTTAATGATGCGGAACTGAGTAGGTGATCTTTTTTAAAGCTTTTTATCGCCCGAGGAATAACTCTGGTCTAAACAAATTCAAGAGCTTAGAAACGCTAGGAGAAACATAAGAATACACCCAAGGAAACAAGTCATTTACGTATCTAAGTAACAGAGCACGGAATTAACTTCGTTGTGTGAAATCTATAATTCGATCAAGAAATTCCCATATTTTGTAGAACCGGGAAATACATTAGATCAGTGTTTCTCAACCTCACCAATACCACAGACAGCCGACTCAAATTTTTACGCATTTCTTATTTCACCAATACCTGTTACAATTGTATTCAATATCTAAGCTGGGTACTAAAGATTTTCTGCATATCTGAAAGCGAATTGTTGGTAACGGTACGAAATTTTAAATTCTTGCTTCAAGCAAACAGCGAAAACTAAGTTTTCACTAGTTCACTTCCCACAGAGACCGCTCATGTAATTACCTTCATGTCTGAGGAACCAATTGTCTTAAAACTCAAATACTGTCATATACCGTTCACTTATCATTACTGAAAAGTGCAGTTTACTTTCAGTACGATTGCTTTCCGCAAATTAATATCGTTGCCAGAGGGAAGAAATTTAGTGAGGAGCTAATGCGGGTTCCGTGACGCTGTCATAATAGTTTAGCCTGGAATTTGCCGGAAAACCTCAGTTAGTGACGTCTGTATAATGCGATATCTCAACTTAAACTTGACCGCCGGAGATTATAGCTGTCAGTCGCGCTTAAGTTTGGTCTGTCGTATCAGATAAACACTCAAATGAATTTCATTCTTTAAATGTACTCAAAGACTACGTCTAACCACAAATTAACAAAGTTTGAATTATATTTTCTGACTAGGGTAAATATATTTTCAAAACATGTTATTACACAGCTGAATGACATTGCTGTTTGTTTCTTTCAGATACAAAACTATTATTACTGTTACATACTCATTGTTAGAAACCTCTCAAACTACAGACATTTGACCAACAGAAATTATTTGTTTTAAAACGGTTAAATATCCGCGATTTAAAATGAATGTTTCAAACAGAATTTGTAAATCTAAGTACTTTGTACATTTTGAATGATCAACCTTTGTGGAGAAAATTTACATAATTTCATTTATTATCAAGCAGCGTTTGGATTATGATGGATCAATACAAACTAAAATTAAATTAAACGCCAATATTCATTTTAATAAAACTGGTATAAAAAGATTTTTAATTCCGTAATGTATGCAGATCAGAATTCCCTAGCAGCAATGGGTGAGTGAAACTTGTCCATTAGTTTCCAGTATAAGAAATGTAAGCGAAAATAACACCTTTGACATCCCTATTATGAGTTCGTTTTATGGACACCCCAGAAATAAACGCAAAGTAACATCCGAGTGATTAAGAACACAGCAATAAGTAAGTTGAAGACTGTAAGTATTACTTAAGGATCTTTGTGAAAGATTGGGCGTTGTTTCCTCAGCCACATTGTGCTATCAAAATTTCAAAAAGAGTTGCCGGGCTCGTCAATGGAGAATATTTTCTGTTTTACGTAAAGAACATACATCAAATAATTTCTGAGGGTTAAAAGGTTGGGGAAAAAAATACACAATTCAAAATTTCATACGACTTCGTAGAAAATAAAACTGTAATGTAAGCAAATACAACCTGCAACATTTAAAGCCAACTGACTATAAAACTAAACTAACATGATGGAAGATAATCATGAGCAGGTGGTCGTCGCTCAAGTAGCAAAGAAAATCAGCGAACTTTATGGAACTCAAATCTGAACTACCGTCTTCACAAGAGCAAGCCATTGGACCCGATCTTAAGCTAGATGAATCAAATACAAATAGTCACGTATTAATTATGTAAGAACAATGTTAATATAATCATTCCTGTAATAAATCGGTGTCGAAAGTGATTTTACCTTCAACGCTTATTATCAGCGTACTGCTGGATAAAGCAACAACCAACTCAAAACAAAATTATTGCTAACATTATGTCACGTTACATTTGATTATGTTACGCACATAAATATATTTTGCCCGAATGTGAATGCACATATATTTGCACAAAACCAGGACGCGCATGTACATTAATAAGTGCAGTAAACAGCAGTATGATACATTCTATACTCCTGAGAAATACAACGTTAAATAAATCCAGTCCTCAGTCTGCAAGCGAGAGTTTGAAAACAATTAATTGGATCTGTTCTAAACATGTGTGTTTGGGAAGCCACAAGAGGATAAGGGAAAAATAACATTCCCGTTAAAACCCACGGTAACAAGCAACTCAGAATTCTGTATTTGTATATTTTTTATCATAAATTTTTGCTCTGTGGTGCTTCTATGCTTTTCTCGAATGAAATACATAATAAACTATCATTCATGCCTTTCTACTTCTCCTTCAGAATCTTTTATACAGAAATTAGTGAAAGGTTTTCGACTAAATTTCACACTGCGGTATACACCTAACTTTGTCCTCAGAATATAACTTTGGTTAGTACCAATTCAATCGAAACGGCATTTCAGGCATATAATGAACATTAAGGATTTGTCTTGTTCGACCAGGTCCTATATACTAACTTCGACC
The DNA here is from genome assembly GCF_977971745.1 of Zootermopsis nevadensis. Classification (NCBI taxonomy): domain Eukaryota; kingdom Metazoa; phylum Arthropoda; class Insecta; order Blattodea; family Termopsidae; genus Zootermopsis; species Zootermopsis nevadensis. The sequence goes on along the minus strand of NW_028259139.1, from coordinate 8,347,543 downwards.
TATGCATCACCCTAATGATGGAGGCGGTAAACACAGTTGTAACATCAGTCAGTTCCTTACACAATATATGGCAGAACACCCAGAAAGGCAGGCATTTATTTTCTTAGTTCAAATCAGTACATCCTTCGGAATATTTATTTCGACGCCTTGATTTTTAAGGTAAATAAAGAGTCACAGACAAAAAGACGTTTTTAAAAAGCAAAACGATCCACAAAAATCCCTGCCCCTGCCACTTCCGTTATAAGAAGAGGTTTTAATAAGACTTTTATATGAATATATATGCTTCTATGTATTGATTACTGCCAGAAATACCTCATTTCTATAGCTCCATCTAAAATTGTATTTAATTTCCATAAAATGTTTATCGGTAGAGTACTGAAAAATGGAAAAAAGTAGATATTAGAATGAGGGATTTGTATCACGAGAAATTGAACCGGAATGCAGGAAATGAGACCATTTCATCTCGGTAGTGAACAATTCCATGCGTTCCTAAAATATATGAATAAGGAAGAAGGGGGGAATCCTGTGGCTCAGCGCTCGGTCTTTAAAAGAGGAATCCCAAATATAACCCCCCCCCACACACACACACACACACTCACAGAACAATGTCACGTATAGTGAGGGAAATCTATAATTTCTGATGACGTTGTAGTCAACTCTTATTTAATATTACAGCAACCGAGTCTGACAATTTTTCAAACTTTAGGGGTAAATCTCCTAGATATAAATCAAGAGGGGTGAGGTTTAAGGAGGGGGTGGAATAAAATACATTTATCCCAAAAAATATATCGACATGTTTTGCTCACTGGAACTTACTGTCAACTAGCACTAAAATTTTATTTTATTTTAAAATTATTATTAAGAAATTTGATTGATCTATTTTATATATATATATATATATATATATATATATATATACATTTATATGTTTAGTTTAGTCCGTTTTTTTTATTATCGGTGTTTGTCTGCCATTGGATTTTCGCTGTCGGCAAACACTTTAATCAATGATTTATTATTATTATTATTATTATTGAATTGAATTATTATTATTATTATTATTATTTTCTGCTGCTTGAGTTTCATTTTATCTTTGTTTCACACATTAAACAATTTTACAGTGAACACGTTCTCAAATGTTTTACTCTTTCAAATTTGCGCCACACACATAATATATTTAGACAAATTTGACAACAAAGCTAGCTTAAATAAAGAAACAAAAATTTCTAAAACCCTAGCAATACAATGACAAGTAGTTTGGTTCAGTTAAGACAGACTCCGTTCCCCTTGGGGTCAGCAACTTAATTACTCACAAGCGCTGCCAAGAAATAATTTATTTTTATTTAAATAATATTTATACCTCAAATAAATCAAGAACATGGCGCAAAAAATATATTCCGGAGATAATTTCTCTATATTTTTACTCTATTATTGCACTGAAGGATTGTTTACCGATATTGTTATAACTCAGAACATGCAGCAAACCACGATTTTCAGACATTTTCGGATTCTGTTGGAATGATATTTGTTACTTCTCAAAAGTTCTCTCGAGGAACGAAGTCTACAGAGAACGGAAGAAAGAATATAATGATAATAGTCCGAATGAAGAAAGGTCTCTTCGGTTTCGGAGCCTACGGATCAACTTTAGATAAGTAACTTCCATTTCCTTTTGTATCTTTCTCATTTATATCTGCTGTTGTCGTTTCTCGTCCCCTGCCATGTAGGTTGTACGCAAAACACGTCAGTTTTGAGTCGGGTCACGGAATCATTTTAAGTCCGCTGAAGCTGCGGGCACGCACGTGTTTCCACGCATTCACGTGTTTCTGCGCGTACCGTGACCCTTTGAAGTACATCTCTGTCACACGTGCCGTAATGTTTTTCTTTCACGGGACGTTCTGCTCCACACGCAACATCAGTTCTCCTTTCGATTAGCTCTGATTCCGAAGTGCGAACCATGGGAACGTTTATCGCTTATTTTGAGCAGGCATAGAAAGATACTGAATATACTCGATATATATAACTAACTAGAACTGAGTTACTATATGATCTACTTGATGGATAAAAATTAATAAATATAAAACTTAATTTTAATAAACATTCTGAACGCTCTGATCCTGAATTACAACTATCCAAACACATAATGAATTATCAGATCATCTACACAATTCCTGTTTAGTCGTTTCGGGAACTAGGACTCCGAGACAGACAAGCTATATTCTGACGTCATTGCCCCTATGTGTCGTCCAGACCTCTCCGCTACAAGCACCTCAAACGGACTAGGATCCTAATTAGTAGAGGGAAAAAGTTGATATTAATTACCTACTGGCTGGGACGGGTCATTAGTTAGGGTCATTTCACCATCACGGCCTCTGCTCGAAGCTTGCCAGGGTTGCATCGCGTTAGGTTACGAGAACATGATACATTTTCAGGTGCATTTGGGACTATGAGTTTCAAAAGTGTTCTTCTAATTAGCCTTCTATGTGTATCCGTCCGTATTTGAACAGATTTTCATGAAATTTGGTATTGGAGAGGTTTGCTAAAATCTGTCGAAACATTCCAGCTGTGGTTAAGATCGGGAAATAATAACATCCATATTTCACGAACAATTACGCGCACATTTTATAGCGGAAGCAGCCAGGTGAGAAATTCCCAGGTTACATTTGTTAACACGTTCCAGTTGCCATGGTTACCTGGTTAATCCCCAGCCACCTACCTAGACAACTTTGTCATTGGTACCATTCATATAGGCCAAACTGTCGCCAACACGCCAGAATTATTGCGCACCACACGTATTTCCTAACTTGTTGGAATTTGTAATGAGTTAAGGACTGTAATCAAAGTGGTTATATCGAGGAGAATCAAACTCAGGGGAAAACATAACTTTAAAGCAGGAATGAGTCATGTAGGTAGTTCTAAGAAGATAAATTTGAAGGGAAGAGACAATATGAGAGATATAGGCCTAGATGTGGTGATAATATTAAAATTGGACTTAAGGAAATATAGTGTGGAATGTGGATTGAATTAACCTCAATCAGGAAAGGATTTATAAACAGGATAATAAGAATAAAACAATTTCTTGACCGCCAATCTCTCATGAAAAAGCTCTGTCCCATGTAGCAAGTAAGACCTATATTCTAAAACGGAATAAGACTTCAATATTGGCATTCCCATACCTACGCGCAGATATACCAAATCGTCTAGCCACTTCAAGTTTTCCGACTAAAATACTGTATGAATTTTTCATCTTACACATTCTTACTCTAAGTGCAGCCATTTCAAAGTAAACTGTCGTTTTAATTATTGTCAATGTCTTATTCAGAGAGGCAGTAGTATTATTTTTATGATGCATCAGTCCACAGTAGATCACACACTTTCTTAGAATAACGTTAGAAAGAGTGCACATATTACGGCCCCTAGCCGGAATCGAAAATTGGATTTCAGTGTATCGATACCTTATACAATACGCATCTTACACAGCGAGTTATTCCTGTATTATTTCTAGTATGTAGGTGATTCAAGGTTCTCAGAGAAGCAACGTGTGGAACCACAAATAGCACCCAGACACCTATTAGTCATGTAATTCCACCACCGATATATTCAGTACGGATGATATATTTTTAATCTCAGTTCAACGATTCCTTACTATTGGGCAGAGTGCCCAAGAGTGGGTACGTTAAATAAATTATAGCAGAGGAGCAGTTACTTTATCTAACAGCTAAATGCTGACGTCACAGTCCACCCATTTCTGAATTTAAGTATCACATAAATCTCCATTCAAATCACTTAAGCAAATAATAGGACTTCAATGATATGTATCGCAGGATGAAAAACTGTCTTGGTTAAGTCAACGTTAAGATGATACAAATACCAGAACACAGGGCCCATTTAACCCGAATAACAAATCGTGATAAGCAATATTTCAGTTAGGAATTTCAGTGGATAATCTGATCGGTATGATAATTGAATAATTTTTAATATACCTGAACGATTTTTATAGGGAGAGCTAAAACATTTCAAATAATTAATTCAATCATTTTTGTTACTGTTGTTCATGTTAAAATAATACGCATATAACATGAGCCATTATAATTTTTAGTTTAAAATATTGGGTAGGTGGGTGTAGGCTGCATTTACCTACCACAGGATATGAACCACTGACGGACTTTCGGGTACCATAAAATACGATGAATTTATTGACCACCTGAGCGACTATTAACTTCCTTACATGTAGACAGGCTACTCACTAATGTCGAGTCTTGCCTTTTTCATCCTGAAGCTCATAGAATTTGCCTTTTTAAGCAAATTGTTTCGCCTCTTATATATTCTGTGTAGTTCGTAAAGGTTAATTACTTAAAAACGTAACTGCAGCTTGCAGCGTGTAATTTCTCAGTTTTAAAACACCGCTAAAAAAAACTTTGTGCAAAGTTTTGCAAATGTCATGTTGATAAGCGCACTGAACGGCGATGCGTCCTTACGGCTGGCGTCACGTATAAAGACCGGCGTCGTTTTATTAACCTGCAGGCCCTACACACCGTGAGCTGTGCCTGTCATTCACCCACTATCATAAATTATATAAAACAGGATAATTTTCTCAGTTTATTGCTGGCTGAGTAATAATTTCGCTTTGCACATTCTTTATACAAAACAAGATGTCTCTTAATGTTATCTTCCATACCTTTTTCGGTCTTGAAAATGGACGGTGTACAAGAGGACTCACAACCAAAATTCTCATACATTCCTATATACATCATTTCAGCCCCAGAGCCTCGTAGAATGTATTATCCTACAACACTAGTTTATATGTATATCTTGTTATATAATTATAATAATATAACAGGCTTATTAGTAAATTAACCGTCAATAATGGCGGGAAAATCTAAAGCAATAAACATATATATCCCATAAGGCCCAAAATCCCTTATCATGACAACAGTTAACAATGAACTCAATGGAAACTGATCTTAAAAGATAATCAACTAATACTTGCCTATTATAGGCGTGTATATAGGTCCTATTATTCACTCACCTATTACTTCCTAGGTCCAAATACTTTCCAAAGTATTTTACTTAAAAACACACCTACAGGAAACATATAACTAAGTACCATTTCTTTCGTCAGCCAAACGTCATCTAATTCGTTTTAAAAAATCTGTTCGATTCGAGTCCCTTGTAAAAGTTTCGAAACAGAATATTTTACGTTGGACGGTTATTAACTCTGCGCCCAACCCCCAAGCTAAAGGATAACCCCTTGTCGTCTGTCAGAAACAGATTAACCTACATTTACAGCTACTTTCCATTCTAGAGACTGGGTTCGTCGATAACACGAGGACGTACCATACTGGTTGGGAATTATTTAGTATGGATATAATTACACTCCTGTGCTAGCATGTGCGGAGTTTTGTGGCTGTTACTACCATTGAGAGACGAGTTAAGAGCTGGTTCAGAAATTAATGCCTAAATTCGGACCGAGAGTATGACAATATACTACTTGGTCAGGATTATCGTCCACAGTGAGAGCTGACAGATGAATATGGAACATTTGCGAATTGATCTTTAACAGGAAATAATAGAAGAACTTTGGTGAAACATCTGCTTCAATACCAAAGCAAATCTCAGTTGAATTTGCCCGGTTCTCCGCGGTGGGGAGTAAGCGACAAGACATGTCTAAAAGAAATGCTATTTAGCAAATATTAAGAACGTTCGAAATATCTGTAACATCATCACTAAATCCATGCTTCATACCGATACAACGTGTGCGAATTTTGATTTATCTATATCTTTTAACATTATAACGTTTTGTGATTAACTAGAAAGGACGTCGAAGAAGATTATAAAAATTAGAAATACCACAGCCAGTCACATTACATAAATACATGCTGACATCATTTAAACCATGGGTTCTCACCCTTTTTCGCTGCCGTACTACCAATACTAATTTAATACATTAAATGTATCACTAACCAAATACGTTCCGGGAAAACGTATTCATATTAATATTATCTTTTGATTTTCTTACTTATTTCGCGTACCATCCGATTCATTTAATCGATATTATTCTTGGAAAGTAAGTTTATCCTTGAAATATTGTTACCGTCGTATGTGCTATAACCAAACCGAGTTTATGTTTCGGAAGTGAAACATAATAATTCAATTCATTTATTTAATAATAATAATAATAATAATAATACAAACTACACAATAAATTTTATCCAGATCACCTGGTAATAACGTTAAACGACGGAATACAAAATTAATAAATATAAAAACATATTTGACGATATAACATTTTTTTTAGAAAATGGAGAAATGATTTGCACAGAAATCAAGTAAAGATGATCCGAAAAACAAAATGCGCCTATTGTAGTAGTGAAAAAAGAGATGGAGAAAGACCAAGAAATAAGTCGAAAAAAACCAATTTAAATTCCAATTCTCGAAACGGGGCTTGAAAGCACCTGATAGGTTCAGAAGAAGAACGGAAAATATTCGACAAGTCTGGTTTATATATTCGTTCGCCTGAATGCGTATGAATGGAAATAAGAATGGGACGAATGACAGAAACAGGATGCAGCCTTCTTCCTTCTTTCTTTCTTTATTCTGGTCTCACGGATCAGACCTCGGCGTCTCTTCCAATTCTAAGTAAGTCACAAGAGAGATGAGGTTTCAACGGGGTTGAAAATGTTCATAGTTGCCTTCTCAGTTGTAACGGCATGCGTACTTGTAAGTGGATATCAAAATTTAGGAGGAACATACAGCCTACATCCTCAGGGCTGCCGCAATCTACATTTCTAAAAATTGAGGCAATATATTCTCCCGATACGTTGGTACACACGCCTACATGGAGTCACCATTCCAACGATTATAATAATTCACTATTTATTTATGGTTTTACTATGATTCTAATATGAAACGCCATTAACAACTTGATTTTTGTAATGGTGAACAGCTGTGTTTTCTTCGCGGTACACACTGAATTCTTAAATATTATTTTGACAAGCTTCAACTTTAAAGTGTTAATATAATAATGCCTTTTCTTCTTCTCATATTATTGGTAAATAACGATTTAAAAATGAATGGCTGTGTAGCTATTAACGGAAATATTATTACATACCATAATTTATTTATTTATTTATTTGTGGCTTATGTAATGACGATGTCCATACCTCAGACTATACTGAGTAGTGCAATAAATGATGAATTGGATAGAATGCGGGAGGTAGCGACTGTGGCTTAATTTAAGTCATATAAACTAAGTCCGGGATGAGGTTTGAACCCGTGACCTCTAGAAAAATCAGTAATGTTAACAACTCGGCTGCGATGTTCACTGAAATGAGAAAGATTTCAAAAGTACAAAGCCAAATGTCGTGACCAAACTTAGATGCTCGGAGTGACTGGGAAAACTATGAAAACCTCCATTTCTCTAGCCTGTTTCCGAGCAGAGATTTGAAACCGGTACCTCTGGCATGCGAAACGGTGAAATTACTAAACCATGATTTTAATTACAATAGACGCGTGTTGGTTTCTATAATGCACCGTCTCAATTAAAGTTCCTTCCTCTAATTTATACTAACAGCCAATTCCATGCAAATGCGAAGTCTTGAGTGTTATGTGTAATCAACGTGCCACGGTCGTTGAATATTAAAATATTCTGCTCAAAATAGATGGGTTTAATGTCTAAAATTGCTGAGGGGAGAAGAGGGTGATACTTCGATATATATCGTTATATTATACAGCAACAAATTGGCTTACGTGACCTATTCTGATTGGCTGGATTTGAATCGAAAGTCGTGAACTGTGACAATGTAATGCAATTTACAAAACAGATATTCCTTTTGGTGTATTTATTTCTTAGCAATAAAGCTGCAAATCAGTTAAAATTGTCTCTTGGTCGATTAGCTGCATTCCTTTAGCCCCGGTACGCGAAAAATCAATGTTGTTTGAAGCAGTAATAGAATCACTGTATGTGAACAATGCAGAGGTCATAGGACACGTGTTGGGTGTGCCTGAGGCCAGCAAAGGGTTTTCAGGATACATGCCTCTCTGGGTAATTTATGTGTTATTCAAGGGTGAAATTAGTTCCTTTGTTACGAAAATAACATTACTAATATCGTCTGGATTTCATACACATCCTCTACATAACTATCTACAGAAAAAATCGGACCACTCTTCATTCAAAATTGTATACCAGTCCAGAACCCCTGTAACTTTTGACTTTAAGTTTCAACTGGCCGGAAGATCAGGGGTGAAGGCCCCCCCGCTAGCAAGCCATATGTGAAGGTTCCCTCGCCAGCAAGGGATCTGGTCTCCAGGTCAAAACACATGGCAGTACTCAAGTGGACAGAGTCGACAGCGGGCTTTCAGACAGTAACCCAAACTTTAGTACCAGTCAGGGAAACAGTGTACAAGATTTTCTGTAAATTAAAAAGTAAAATTATTCGGTTTCTTAAATTTGTTGTTCCTGTATTTATTGATATACATCAAAATTACCACGTCAACCCTGAGGTGATCCTTGTTCCCCACTGACTCTAGTTCGGGATATAACTATCTCTTTCTGCAAGAACAAAGAAGATAAAAGTAGTGAGGAAGGATAGTTATAATTGTTGTGAATATTCCGTTCATTATTACTATAGGCCTAAATATAAATGTCAATCAAATAGGAACTAGCGCGAACACAGCACGAATGATACATAATTCTCGTTCAGAAATATCATATAGGCGAAATACTGTTGATGTAACACGGAATTTTATTTTAAAAATACGTCTTTCCTGAATTAATTTGAGTTGTTTTAATTCATTACTTTATATTTATGCACTGACATTGCAAATTCATATTTTAACATAAACATAAAGTGAAAATTACACCGCTAGCAAAATTCAGCACCTCATTTTCGAAGGTTAAAAATGTTAATAAAACAACACTAGCCACAGAGTATGTTTAATACATGACATTATTTATTATTCAGAATTAAACCAGTAAAACATATCATTACTATATGCTGCAAAACATTTTATTCATAAAACCGGATGGATAATTCATTTGAATCTGACATTATAAATTACTATTCTTATAGCCATAATTGGCTAGCATCATACATTACAACTGCACAAATTAATGATACAAAATAGTTTATAATTGCTCACAATGTTTTGCGAGATGTTAATAATCTGTAAAATTTGCTTTAAGGGAAGCACAAATTAAGAAAGAGGAATTTAGCTACTTCGTTTATATGACGCTGCAAATTAAAATACTTTTAATAATAATCAGAAATTATATTTGCAAACGTTTAAAGAATTTTGCGTTAAAACGCATCTGGAATATACTGGTACAGGAGAAATCGATTTTAAAGTCTCAGTTGGTCGAGGAAGCATTTGGTCATTGGACATTTTCGGTGTGATATATGGGCTCGGTGGGTTATGGCGTCTCTCCAGTCTCAACGGGGAGGATTTATTCTGGCCACCACCCTTCGTGAGCTTGACCGAGACAAAACCAGTCGTCACTGCCAGCGTTATGTCGTTCTTCTGCACCAATTACACGACTCATGAATCATTCACATTCTCTGCACTCTGTCGAATCTAAAACGGTTGAGATTTGGATTACAAATGACTACGACAGATTTCATAACAGTCCTCATGTCAGAATTTGCATGTTTTCTGTATATTTTCCTACAACAAAAAACCAGTCGGCCTCTTCTTTAAAAATGTACACCTTGTAATCCTGGGGTCTCGGGTTCGATTCCCGGCGGTGCCTGAATTTATAACTTGTGTTGGGCAAGGCCGTGGTCTAGGCAACACGGAGTTTTCCTCCGGGGGCTTCCCCAGTTTCTCCGTGGCATCCCAACAATTACTCCATTCACACACAGAAGAAGGCAATGGCAAACCACTTCTGGATCATCTGCCAAGAACGTATATGAACAGGTCCCAGTCCGAGAAAAGGATGGAAGGATCCTGTTCATATGGACCTGTCGTCAGACAGAACACTAAATAAATAATATAAAAATAATAGGCGCAATAAAAATAAATATATTTTTTTCAATGCTGAAGTTGGTCACTAGTTAGTACCAACAGACGAAATGCACAATAATTCATTAATTTGGTGAAGTGACTAGCTGGCCGTATAACCCATCACGATTGACGGGAATGGATCGCTTAGGAGCCATGTTCCTGCCACAAGTTCCAACAAAAAACGGGCCCTAGACTGCAGAATTCCAGCCAGACGAAGATTCTCCCAGACCCTACCACACATGCCAAAGTACTCTCGTCTAAATTTATTGCTACCAGAGTGAGAAACCGTCTTTGCGGTACGGAATGAATTATTAAATATTATCTACTGAAGTTTCGGCTTTAAATGGTTAATGAATTCAAATTACCATTACAACGGATAAGAATACAACTGATAATTATTCAATTTTGAGATGCATTACTGATCGATTTTAATTACACTGGTCTATATTTTCTTATGGATTAAATCAGCTTGACAGCCGAAAATAACTACTCCACTTTTCCCAAGCGAACCTACACTAAACGAAAGCAAAAGCCTAGGTGTTGTTTGATCATTTATCATAAACTAGTAATAACTGTTCTGACGCGTAGAAACAATTCGTCATGCCTTTCTGTACAGTTCTCAGCCAAGCATGCAATCTTTGCTGTTCAAATTAGTTACAGAAAATTCTGTAAAGAATGGAGAAACTCTTTCGTTTCAATATAAAATCATAGAGAGTAAGAGATTTCCAGAACTCTTGTTTACTCTCTTATAAAAGTCGTCTAACGCCAAAATCTAATTCATGACATACCTTCCAAGGCAACTATTATAATAGTAATAGGCATCAACAGCTTCTTCTCACACAATTTCCAATTCATCATTAGCAACTCCCTTATCACTCGGCGCTAATCTACAGTTAAGAAAGCGTTAGACTTACAAAGTAATCTTTTACCTTCTTGTATTTACCATAAAATGATTCTGCGTTGTAACGTTATATATCGCTATATTAATATTAACATAACAACAGCTGGTCTGAAGAGTTGTAAACTCAATATACACCACAATAAGTAAATATTTTTTTACCAAATACTGTTCTGTACGCGACCGCTTTGCATATTGTGTGGAAAAAGATTATTTTTATTTTAATTTTCAGTGGCACTCAAATAAAATGCATTATAATCTCACATACTGAGTAGACCTTTGCAATGTATTCTAATAGGGGTCAGAGCACTATAAATATCAATAACCTACGCTGTATAACATCAATAACAGGATCTGTGATTCGTCAGTTTTGAAAACGGAACCAATAATACCCACACATAAAACTGTCTGTCGAGACGTACATGATTGGTTTATTGGATATCGGACAAATTGTTCGCTCTTGCATTATAACGTGACGAGCAAATAGTAACAGGATGTAATTGAAGGCAGAACCCATGATCCAGGTGTTAGTACACTCTCCTCTCACAGCGAAACGTTCAAAATATCGTCCAATAGCGATAAGAATATCGAGTGGTTCACAATGCAGAACACGTATTTGCTGAAACCGAACATATGAGACACAACTAACTGCACGTAATTCTCAACTATCCAACATATTATCTGTTGCTATAAACACCTGAACGCTCTTGTCTCAGTAGGGATTTGTCCAACGATTGTGGTAATCTTGCAAGTAAAAGAAATTAAATTGACGTGTCGACATACTACAAAGGGTAATTCTGCAGGAATAATCTTGCGATAACAGGTAATAAATTAAGTGGGAATGTAGCATGCACGATATAGATTAGAAGTGCGTAGAAAAATTTAGTCGGAAAACCTGAAATTAAAAGGTAATCTAAAAGACCTAAGCGTTGACAAAAATAAAAAATATATATATATTAAAATTTATTTTAAAGCACGCGTAAAAGGGTGTAAACTGGATTAATCTGATTCAGAACAAGGAATAGAGAGGCAATAATTATTTTTTTAATGGTCAGGTCTACAATTATCACTAATGCACGTGTTTGCGTATTCGAGAGACTTCATGCAAACTATGTCAGAGTAAATCTCGGAAGTCAGAGATGAGTATAATATTTCCAGGTTTATGGTTATACTTCCGAAGAAAACAAGAGACTAATCCTCTGAACACCGCGCTGAAATTTGTCAATGCCATGGGAAGGAACTGCTTTCGAGCCATTTCGTTTCTGTCTTCGCGATCCCCATTTCTTCGAAGAGAAGTAGTGATTTAAGTTTGCCTCAAGTAAGAGTCTCGAGTTACGAAAGAAGGCATTTCTCCACCATTCATTTAAATGTATGCACGCTGTGACTTGGTTTTGTGTTTTCCTATAAGGAAGACTTCATGACAAACAGACCCAAGTGTTACAAAAACATTTTATTACTTAAAAGTTAATATTTCTCATACTGCCCCGTTCTGATCCCAACACTTAGATCAGGAAAGTTCCATACGATGAGATTCATAATCTGTATTTCCTACAAATATTATTAAATTCATGGAAATGGTAAGTGATGTAAAGGTATCACAAAGATTTTAGTTTTAAAATATAATTTCAGAGACAAATATAGATGGCAGAGTAGTATTGCAATGTATCTTAACCCGTTGAAGCGAAACGTCGTCTAAATAATATTTAAATATTGAGTTCTTACCGCAAAGAAAACACATCGCTATTAAAAAGATCAGTTGTTTAATGCTGTTTGAGAAAATAATAGCGGTCTACATTTATAATTGCACGAAATTTATAAATACAAAATGGAGAGTTACTCATTAACAAATCAGTGGTATATAGCAGATTCTGTGTGGAAAGACGGAGGGAGCTGTGAAATATATCAGTTAGGGCAGACAAACTCCGTACCTAGAATCAAATCAAAATTCTTCTAAATACGACGCAGGAATTCTAACCACTGTACTGTGATGATCGATGTAACAAATTCAGGCACTGAAAATAATCACTGTAAACCGTAACTAAACTTTCGAACTATACCACGTTAAGTATTGAAGCTATAAATCCTTCTTATAAGTCACGCTACGGCTTGAGATTCACTTATTGAAACTCCCATACAAAAGGCAAGAATTTGCCTTAATCTTACCTTGAGGTTCAATTAACTAATTTCTGGTTTACCTTCCAACGTCTTTCCAACTTCGTAATAAATTGTTAATAAATAATTTAAAAGGAATTAATCCTTACGTACATTGAGACAGATAAATAAATCGGCTACACAATGAGAAAAAACCACGGAAATTTAAGTCAGTTTAATCGCACATCTCGTACAATATTTAGACTTGGGGTTTCCGAATATGATGCAAAAGTAGAAACCATTCATTCGACCGTGATGTTTGTTCCGTTAAAGTCTTACGAATAAGATCTGTAGACCTGCACGTTTTCTGATTACTTCAAATCAAAATATTGAAATAGTTGAAATCTGATTATCACATTTCAGTCCATTTACTCTTTTTCGCAAATTGTTGCACAAATGGAAGGAAAATGGTTTACCTCCTGATGAAAGGGAAAGGAATTAGCTTAGGTGGCTGTCTGTGTTGATTCCTACTCCCACGCACGGATAGAGGTTTTATAATGCACTGCGCGCTCCGTGTTTGTTGATGGCTAAAAATCGCCGGTAACCACACCCTGAGGGATTTTCGCTGACTCGTTTCCCTCATCAGCAACGTAACCACCCACACCCTCTTCCCCGTCCTCCTCCTCCTCTGACCCTTCCTCTTGTCCTCCGGAACACAAAAACGTCCGGCACATGCGCAGTATCAACGAATATTGCCGCAGATTTTGAAGATATTAAATTGTTGCCAATTACTGTCAAAACGGCCAAAGAGATTCACTTTTTAATTAAAACTGGCCCGGAAATCCCTTCGCCCAACGCTTCAAAAACGGACCTGAAACCTGTAATGCATGATTAAAAGCGATATTTCATGAAACAGTTTTTTGCCCCGTGGAAAAAGGCCATTTATGAAACAAAATATATTTTCTGATATAAAAAAAAATATTATGGATAAATTTGAAACTTTCTGGGGGGAAAATCCAAACAGAAAAAAAAAACTATGAAATGAGTACAATCATTTTACATACGATATAACTGACAGGCATGTAATGTGGTAATATTCGGGAGGAGTCGATTATGTTACGCGTAATAAAACAGACCATGACAGAGAGGAATGGTGATTATACTGCATGAATAAGACATTTGAGAAAGCATTTGAGTGAAATCACAACAGAAACATTCATATTGGATCTCTGTGAACGTAAAATTAATTTAATACTTCTGCCAGATCAAAACGTCTGTTAATGTGCGTCGAGACTAATCATGCCAGGCCTAGTAAAATCATTCATATCGTCCAGAGACAAGCTAAAATAAGCAGTCTTAATGCACATTTTCTGTGGTTACTTTACCGGCTTCTGAGTTTCAAACTCATCCTCCCAACTTCGTAATTCCAACATCCTAAGTTACATGATTTATACAGTTGTCAAAAATCCTTAGATATTCCAATAGTTAATAAATAAACATCCCAAAATAGATTGGAAATTGCTCTACTGAAGGTAATTGTCAAAATTGTATCGCTATTTTTTGATCTTATTTGAAGTTTTTCTAACTTACGTCTTCTCATAATTAGTTGTCATTCTACTGTCAGACTTATGCCAGACTGCAGAATATCCCATATAATTACGAGACAATAAATCAACCGGTGTCAAAGTTTTAGATAACCATCATTAAACACCTGCTGGAACAGAACGAGAAAATCTTTGTCGCAAAATTATTACAAGGATAAATACAAAATGTTTACCGTATTAAATGTTCCCATCATGTTCAAAATCGACATCGGACAGAACGGACATATTCAGGACCAGCCTACAAGTTTCTTTGTTCTTAGGACTACAGTGAGTTTATGGAACTCGTTGGGTTAAGTGTATCTAACAGACATGTGAAATAGTTACAGCGTCTATAAGACAACCGCGTGTTGTTTCTTTGGCTGTTAAGGATAGGGAAATGTTTGTAGCATTGCCAGCAGGCTTCATGGTGGCTGCTTCTTTGCTTCTAGTTCGTACCGGTCCCCTCAGATCTCGGCCCCCGAGGGCCTGTCATGTTAATCCATTTGTATGCAAAGTGAGATATACAGTTGTCCTCATCCTCACATCATTTCAGAGAGATTGATGTTTATGTATAAGCGTTAAGAGATCACCATATTCGATTCACTATCCTGAATGCTTTGTTGTTATTGTTATTATTTGTAGCAAAGGGTTCTTACGACCACACTGATTTTACCCGTTATGTGTATGGGTTAGAAACTTGGTCTTTTACTCTATAGAAACAGATATAGGACGTTAAGGTGAGAGTAGTTATGAGAATATTTCGATTTGTGACAGATTAAGTAACATTTGACTTAACTCAGATGCTCTCTCGTCAACTCAGAACGTATTAGGCGCTGAACGAGATGTGAACATAATCACAAATAGTGAGCATATAAGGATCTGAAAGGACACGATAGTGGTGTGTTTCAGAGTACGGTTTTACCATCCTTAGCATCATGTGATGTGACTGGGGAAAACCTCGGAGAACAACTGATTATCCGGCCTCAAGAAAATAGCTCAAAATATAGCTGTTCTGGTAATGTGCACTGCATAGGGGACTTTTTAATTAATAACATTTTCTAATTACCAAGATATATGAACACATAGGGGGAAATACACAAAATTCACTGAAAAATCAAAAAAAAAATATTAGATTGGACAAAAAAGCAATCTGTGACCATTTAGCTTGTCAGAGAGTTATTCAAGTTGGTAGTTAGATACTTAACTAGTTATTCAGTAAATTAAGTTGGTAGTGACTTCCTCTTCTTCAAACGTGTAGTCAGTTATCTCTATTCATTTAGTTAGCTATTTAGTAATTCAAAATTGTACTTAGTCACTAATGTAGTTAGTTATATAGTTGAGTTAGCATTCAATTACTCAACTAGTTAGCTCGCTAGTTTACGTTTATACATAGTTTATTATATTCACTGCGAGGTCCCTCCTCTTTGGATTGATAAGAAGAAGACAAATGCCTGAAGTAGATCCATTGCAAGCCTAGCTAATGTCTTGGTGTTATAAACACTCAAAATGCTTGGCTCTCTGCCCAATGTCCTAGTAGCGTCACTGCGCGTCAGATATATTAACTCTTGTATATCTGCCAGTCTGAAGCTATGTCAAGAAACAAACATTGGGTTCATGGAATCGTGACGAGAAATGTTTGTTGAGTTTATCTGGCGTTGAATTCCAAGTGGCACGATTGTATAATATCAAGGAGACTCTGGAACTATGAGATTTCACGTTCTCACGACGGTATGTATGAAGATGATAGTCTTCTGGGATGCTGCATTGATTGAGAAAACGTCACTTTCCCTTACGCGATGAAGGCGTGTTACCGTCAAATTAAATTACAATCGCCACCTAATACAGCTTTAAAAAATTAGGATTTCCCGAACATTTTCGGCCACACTATGCCATTTTCAGAGGTAGTCGCCGTGTGTGTAAGCTTGTAAAAACATTAAATTTCGGTCACAATATAGATTACATTCAAACTTGATTAAAATATTGTGGTGTTTTCAATTAAATTGTAAATTCTTTTTTACGACGGTAATGGAGTCCATTTAAAGAGAGTATTTTTATTAATCATTACTTTCTTATAACGAAATAAATTTGAAATGCATCCAACTTAATACAAAATGCGAAATGCAATAAAATATAAAGTTAGATGGTGAAATCGCAAGATAATATTAAAACTGAAGATGATTCTGCATCGGATTTTAGCGCCGTGTACTTTGGTATAAACTTACCAACGTTTCAGAGGTCCTTCACACGGCGCTACAACCCAGAAGACCGCCATCTTCGTACTTATCGCCGTGAGAACCTCAAATCCCACTGATTCTTATAACAGATGTCACATAAATACAGAGTGAATGTTCAATGCATTCAGATTTTTTATTATGCAATCCCATAGAATATAATAAAGTATCTTGTGCTGTTCTTCTTTCAAGCGCTTGGTCTGGAAATATAGTGCTACAGCAACATATGCTGTGCATTAACCGACTAAAAGCCAGTTTCAGATTTGATTGTATAAAGCCTTTGTAAAACAAACACTGTAATGGAGTAACTTCGTTCAGAAAGTAAGGTATGGGGACAGGAATAGGACAAAGTGAAATACAATATATAATAAGAACGAAACAAAGATAAATGTTTTGAAGTAGGAGTGTATAATAGTCATTGTGCGGGAGTGCATGAAGTAAAATCTCGAAACATTCATTCTATACATGTCAGGTTAGAACAGATCCCAATGATAAACTTTGTGACTGTAATCTGCTATCTTCCAGCTCTGTTAAGTGAGAATTAGAACTTTAAATAAAGATCCTTTCGCGGATGATTTGGGTGTAAAATGGAAGAAAGGGTCAGTACGGAATTACGAAAGCGGAAAAAGTCAATTAATTTCGGCGAATTTCCAACTCGGAAGCCGCTTATGTGCAATTTCAAACACCAAAAGTATAGACTCTCATTTACGCAGACCGATCACTTTTTAACATCGAATGTAATCAAACCTGTTTTAATTACGAAAGTTTTTTAATCTATTACGGAAAGATATGGCGAAAACTGAGCGCCTAAGAAGAGAGGGCAAAGTTTACGGAGTAACGGAATCAGGAGTGTGAAGTTAGAACCACGCAAACTATGCGTTTTCTAAGCAATATATATATATATACAAATTATTGTACTTTTACCATTAACGTCATTGAAAGACCATGCACTGAAGCGATTCACAAATTCTAAGCTTCACAATATAATAGGCCTATCAGGGTAATTAAATAAGTGAGGTTAGGTTCGTGGGGAGTTAACATGCACGAGGGAAATCATACACACAACGTTTTAATCAAGAAACCCTTAAAAGTAAAATTTCATTTGGGAGACAAATCGCAGATGGAATGTTAAGCCTAAATTAAAACGGAGCTTATAGTGCATAAGGATGTATTTTTGACTTTTTAATAAGGTAAAAAACCTTCAAGTTTCATTAAAGGTAAGTAAATACTTGACCAGTTGACTAACTATCAATTACTCGAGATGGATCAGTGCTTACACAATGTTTAATTAAAGGACTCTATAATGTTATATAAATATATAATAAGTTTCAATCAAAGTTTCCGGTTTCCTGTAATGTGTCTCTACTCTCGAGACTTATGACCTTTTACTATCACGTCAACGTGGAAATATCACCGTAACGTATAATGACAATCTGAAGGAGAAATCGTCAATTATATCATGGAATTCTGTCACAACTGCAGTCCGTGGCAACACTGTACAAACATAATCCTTATTATAATATTTTCATTCTTACTCAGAGAGATTAAACAATAACAACCGGATAGTTAAAAGACAAATTATAAATAGCGCTCATGAATATTAATATCCTGAGTAGAATATAACAAGCAGTGTGAGATGACTCAAATCGCTAGGGATTATGTTGGAGAAAATTTAAATTTTAAATGAACATATGGCATTTTTACAACGGAAGTTACCTTAAATTACAAAAATCGTGAAGAATCCTTCCTAAACTACAGGATGGGTGGAAAGTAAGTAGGCATTGAAATATGGTTATAACCTCTATATTTCCAATGAAAAGATAATGAAAATAATTCTTACATGTACCTTTTTAAGGACGGATATTATGGTACTGTGTTATTAAATCGCTATCCATATTCAGACAGAATAGTGTTTTATCAGAATTAAGTCATTAATGGCTAATGAGACATGGGATTTAAGGCAACAATTCATAGTGAAAGATTAAGTACGAACTCAGATACGAAGAGTACAATAAATCGGAAATTAGTAAAACAACTTCAGTCCACAAAAAAACATTGTTGTTAGACGTATTTCGTCAGTGTTGGGGGTGACCTGTGTCTGTCCGCTTCAGTCATTTCTCTATGATCATAACCAAAAGGCAACAATATTAACACAACATGAGTCCAGGAGTTACGTCATTTTTACACGGAAAATAAGTTAGACAAGGCAATAAACACAAACAATAATGTCGGAAAATGATGCATTTATCCCCAGTGATTGATAGATTCTATCAAATGTGGACTTATGTGGTGTCAAAATGACTCAAATTACTTATGAATTCGCCATCCTCTCAATATATCTACATGCGTAGCCCATCACTGTCTCTTAAAATTTTATATTTACACACTTAAAATTCTGAACGTCAAAAAATTCTTTGGTAAGACAAACCCAGATAATGAATTCAGGAGATATTTCTATCAAAGGACGAGGTAAACTGGCCAAGAATCGAACCAGTTACCTTCCGAATCAAAGCACACAGCGTCACCACTACAGTAATCTGCTTTTTCTCTTATTATGGAATCTAAATTCTCAACAATATCACATCAGACCGATATTTGATCTTGTCTTGAACTATAACAATCTATCAACTTTTTCGCGATATTATTTCATAGATCTGTTTTAATATTATCCTCTCATCTATGAAATGGACTCTGCCTGTGACATGAATCTCTGTGCCAGGGCTGCAGCATAACAAGATAAAGAGATACTTGGCCAAAAGGGACGGAATTTTCTTGTCTTGCGTCAAGCCATCTTGCTTCGATATATAAAGAAACAGTGGCGTCATACAAGCTTATACGTGGTATAGAGGGGACAATGAAAATAATTTATAAGGTCTCGTTTATTTATGGTGCATACGAAACCAAAGTTTCTCCTACGGAATGCCAGTTTCTGCTGTCTGACTAACGGAGCATGCAAAAATAAAACTATCAATTTTGGAAAAAATTTATCTTCTCACATTCTTGGTTACAATATGAAAGTTTTACTTTGTTTCTTGTCATAGTTTTCCAGTTACAAAAGCACGAAGTCAATCAGTATAAACAAAATAAATCCAGTATTTTTCCTACTCCTCAACCAGATGGAAAATTAAACACGTTTACACTACGTCAGAGAAAGTTTCTTTTCTCAATACACCACTCAAAATTTCTTGTCTTCATTGTTAAAAAAATTCTTAGAATATGCAAAAGTACGTGTCCTTTTCATTAATTTACTTTCTGTCATGAATAACAAATTTCCCTAAAATAATGTTTAAAGTATCCCATAATACCCTCTCCTTTACTCCAGAAAGCTATCTGTACTCTTTTCAGTTAATTAAATACTATGAGAAAGTTATTATCCGTTGAAACCCCAGTGGCTAAATGAATTTGTCAAATGAAACCCAAGAAGCACTACTGTTTTCACATAAACGGACCATTTTAATTTGTCCCACACGGTCGGGAGAGGGAGGGGACATCCACCGTTCTTCAAGATCCATTTCATCATCATCATCATCATCATCATTGCGTCTACTCCTAGGTCTCTCAAGTGACATTTTCCCTTTTACGTTTTCCGACAAAAATTGTGTAAGCATATCTCGTCTCTTCCGTGTTTACCTTATTTATAGTCTATTTTCCTCGATTATATCACCCTAAAGCTACTCATAACTCAATTTCTTCCAACCTTCTGTTACTTAATAACAAGAAACCAATGAAGACATCTCACGGCGGCATATTTAGGAATGAAAACATTTTAGATATTGGATAAATTTATTTTGCAGGTCATGTAATTTATATGGCCGGTTACATTTGTGCATCTGAAACTAATTTCGTTAACAGAATGAGCAATTGGTTGACAAAACAGTAACGATGTTGATTTGCATTGCTGTTCCAGCCAACAACTGCTAGCCTCTCCCGGAGCTGAAGGCAAATTCCGGGATAATAAATTAAAGTAGGTCATGAGGGATTTCTCTTTCATCCCTTCGAGTCCTTTTCCATATTCATTCCAGTCACAGGATCTTCAACGTCCTAGAATTGTCGCAGTAAAAACACCGTGCATTATACAAACCACTGGCACTATGCTACAACCACACGTAATTAATATTCATCATATGTCTATTTGCGGTATGTTTATCGACGATGTTGGTGGCTACGAGAATACAACGTTGAATGATATGATAGTGAATAATGAATTGGAAAGGATTCGGAAGGAAGTGCCTGACGTCTAATTTAAGGAAGTAGCCTATCATTTTCCTGGAGATACTGAGAAAAAGTAAGAACCTCAATCAGGATAACCGGTCTCCGAGCAAAGATCTGAAACAGGGACTTCCTAAACACGTAACAGGAGTGCTAACCACTCTACTCCGATGCTCGACTTTTATCTTTCAAATGACCATCACAATAAGGCAAGCCTTTCTAGTGTGTGCTGTACCCTATGACGTTTAACTGTTTCAAATTTGGTGCGAAGTCTTGATAAGCTAATGGTCGAACAGCTGGTAAATACATTGAGAAATTTATAGAACACGAAGGTTCATTACCATGTTTAAAAAAGCCCACCTCCTTACCCGATCCTGAATCAGATAAACCCACTCCGTACTACATAGCTTTAAGATCGATTTTAATATCATCATCTGAAAAAATTTCTTCAGGTTTTCCGACTAAGTTTTGTGTGACGTGGATCATGATTTGTACATTCCACAAATATTATTGGTGCAATAAATTAAGGAGAATGAGATTCGTGGAAGATTTACGTTGCATGTGAGAGACGAAAAATGCGGCCAAAATTTTTAATCGGAAAATATGAAAGGAGATGATAGCTTGAAAGACGTAAGCGCACATGGGAGGATAAGATAAATATGGATTTTCATTAAACAGTGTGACAGGTTACAGACTCGATAGCGGGGGTTTGATTCCCGGCGGGGTAAACAAGTTTCTCTTTGCTACTAAATCCAAGCGGGCATTGGAGGTCGGTGTAACACCGCGAAGTTAACTATTCACTTCCGTCTGATACCAAGGTCTAGAACGCATTGATGTGTATTTCTCATGTGAGCGTGGTAGATGTTTCGGGAATCTCGACCTCCTTAATTT
Organism: Zootermopsis nevadensis; assembly: GCF_977971745.1. Taxonomy (NCBI): domain Eukaryota; kingdom Metazoa; phylum Arthropoda; class Insecta; order Blattodea; family Termopsidae; genus Zootermopsis; species Zootermopsis nevadensis. The sequence goes on along the minus strand of NW_028259139.1, from coordinate 8,325,644 downwards.
CACAATTTCTCAATTATGTTAAATTTTGAATTAATTTTCTGCATTGTGTTTTCGACCATAGAACACTGAGAATTTACACACGCAGTTCAACAAGTACCTTCATGTCCGAAGCGGTCTTTCTGTTTGCTACATAACAATTATAACGCAGCCACAGAAGATGGATTATATCTGCCAGGAGGAACTGCTTTAAAGACCAGGCCACTATCCATCTAATTAATCCGACCGTAACAAACCCTCGCTTAATTGCGTTTGTTGAGCCAAAATTGCTAACTAAATTCGCTTCACGAGAAGACTGAATTCAGTGCCTTTGTAAAATCACGTTCACTGTGACAACCTGGCAACCATATCCAGTAAACTTTCCAAGCAAATTCCTGTCAGCTGTTTTAAAATTTACAGTTCATCTCGATATAGTGTTATAAATTCTCTTGGCGTTCGGTTAAATAAAATCAGAAGAAAACACATCAGTGTTTGAATTACGACGTTTCAGACTAGATGATGGAAGCGTCTGTTTCTCCAAGACGTTGGTAGCCATCTACAAGACTGTTTAGTAAACCAGTATAAAATGCTGTCACACATAAATTAATTAAACATTATTCTTGTATTGCTACACTTGAATTACATAAAGACAACACAGCAGTAATAAGCCGCTTTAACTGACGCAACAAGTGTAAAACACATCGACAATAGCGCGTGCCTTATTTGTTACAAATCCGTATTATAACCAGACAGCATATAGGCACAGCATTAGAAATCTTCATAATGAAACCTTTAAAGCTCATAAGTGACTATTCCTTATCGCCTCCTTCAAAAATCATTAACCTTGCATAAACAGAGACAATTGTTTAGACAACATTAACCAGTTGATCTGTCTAATGTTGAAGTGTAGTGCTTTCTTTGCGGTACGGACTGAATTATTATATATTACTTCGAAAAACGTTTGGTGCAAAGGTTAATAAGTTTCTTGTTAAAATTCCGTGTGATTTGTAGAAGAATATATCTCCATTAGCCTGTCAGACTGCTTTATGCGATTCTCATAAATGAAAATCACGTTAAATAAAAGGCGGGAAAATTTATTTATCAGCTGAGCGACTGTTACCTTTTCAACCAGGACTCTGCTCCACAGACAAAATTCATTTCTTTCTTACTCTATCTTAAAAATCTTATTTCGGAGGTTTCCCTTTTCCGTTCCTCATTTCTATTAATAACCCAGTTTCTGTTAGACTTAAACTGCCATACCTTTATAGTATTTGAATGATGTCTCCATTATTTTTTACTCGATGAGCGTATTTCGCATGTCTAATAACTACGCCTCGTGTATGAGTTTAACTCGTATTTTCAGAATAACAAATTTATTCATATTCATAATTCTACGGGAACCACAACTGATATAATACAGCGTAGAATTTGGCTAACAGACCAACGAATCGGTCAGTCTAATTTAATATCAGAGACCGATGGAAATATGTAGGATAAGAAGAAGATCGAAACCTAAAACCCTTCGAAAGACTGGCATTTCATCAACTACGAATTTCACGTGAAGTAACAAAAATCAAAACATTGCTGTCTTCAGACACACCACCGTCATAACCTCAAATCCTACAAAAACAAAAACCAACCGAGATTCCGTGGAATACGATACCAAGTATCGCCACCATCAACAAACAGCCTGCCACATGTTTCTGAAATACTGAGCGGTCTGTAAGGAATACGTTTCCGACACAAGCCACTTATAATAACAAAGAATTCGTTCTAAATTTATATTTGGGGAGGGCGAGGATAAGCCGAACAGACAAAAGGAAAATAATCAGCTGAAATGGGGTCCCTGAGTTCGGAAGTAGAATATACATCTCCTAGATCAAAAACGTGGTACAGACATACGTTCATAGTTACAAATATTAATTATAACTGAATATAACACAGAATTATGAATTCATCGCCCTGATGACGGAGGCAGTATGACCTCTGAAACGTTGGTGGACATCAACCAGACTACACAGCGCAACCCAGAAGACAGAAATCTTCATACTCATCGCCCTGATGACGGAGGCAGTACGACCTCTGAAACGTTGGTAAACATCAACCAGACTACACAGCGCAACAACCCAGAAGACAGAAATCTTCATACTCATCGCCCTGGTGATGGAGGCAGTATGACCTCCGAAACGTTGGTAAACATCGACCAGACTACACAGCGCAACAACCCAGAAGACAGAAATCTTCATACTCATCGCCCTGATGACGGAGGCAGTATGACCTCCGAAACGTTGGTAAACATCGACCAGACTACACAGCGCAACATACACAGCGCAACAACCCAGAAGACAGAAATCTTCATACTCATCGCCCTGATGACGGAGGCAGTATGATCTCTGAAACGTTGGTAAACATCGACCTGACTACACAGCGCAATAACCCAGAAGACAGAAATCTTCATACTCATCGCCCTGATGACGGAGGCAGTACGACCTCTGAAACGTTGGTAAACATCGACCTGACTACACAGCGCAACAACCCAGAAGACAGAAATCTTCATACTCATCGCCCTGATGACGGAGGCAGTACGACCTCTGAAACGTTGGTAAACATCAACCAGACTACACAGCGCAACAACCCAGAAGACAGAAATCTTCATACCTATCGCCCTGATGACGGAGGCAGTATGATCTCTGAAACGTTGGTAAACATCGACCAGACTACACAGCGCAACAACCCAGAAGACAGAAATCTTCATACCTATCGCCCTGATGACGGAGGCAGTATGAACTCTGAAACGTTGGTTAACATCGACCAGACTACACAGCGCAACAACCCAGAAGACAGAAATCTTCATACCTATCGCCCTGATGACGGAGGCAGTATGAACTCTGAAACGTTGGTTAACATCGACCAGACTACACAGCGCAACAACCCAGAAGACAGAAATCTTCATACCTATCGCCCTGATGACGGAGGCAGTATGAACTCTGAAACGTTGGTTAACATCGACCAGACTACACAGCGCAACAACCCAGAAGACAGAAATCTTCATACCTATCGCCCTGATGACGGAGGCAGTATGATCTCTGAAACGTTGGTAAACATCGACCTGACTACACAGCGCAACAACCCAGAAGACAGAAATCTTCATACTTATCGCCCTGATGACGGAGGCAGTATGATCTCTGAAACGTTGGTAAACATCGACCTGACTACACAGCGCAACAACCCAGCAGACAGCCATCTTAAGAGTTATTTCCCTTGAAGGTCCTGTTTAAATTATTTGCACATCGAGAATCAAACGATTGTAATCATTACTAAGAGAAACGTACGAACTCGGAGAGAACCCTGTGTCTGTATCACTCTGACCACGACGTATCTCATTTCAACTCACCGGGTTTCAACCCTGCTCTCCAGAATCCAGCATATACGTGCAAGAACTACGTATGTCACTGCCCTGATACACAAAACACAGATGACACTAAGAAAACTATGTATTTGAGCCGGAGAGATAGCTGACGGTTGTATGAACTTTACAACGTTATATTTGTGTCAGCAGTAAATGGATATTAAAGTCAACAAGTTGTTAAAAGACGCAACAATTTCGTTACGAAAAAGATGTTACATCAAAGGCGTGTGGAGATTTCTGTAGAGTTGACTGAGTAACATGTTAAGAAAAATTAAAAGACTTATATTTACGTTACGAAAAACCCTTTCATGTTTATTTAAAAACATAGTTTCAGTTACACTGACGATTAGAAATGCTATGATACGGTAGATACACGGAATAAATATTTTAAATATCTTAAGGTTTGACTAGAAAGAATATTATAAAACAAGTCATGCAGGATTTGAGGTTTTCACGGGGATAAGTCTGAAGACGGCTGTCTTCTGGGTTTACCGACGTTTCAAACGTCCTTGCTGCCTCCATCATCGGGGCGATGATGGAGGTAGCAAGCAACTCTGAAACGATGCTGAACTTCTATCAGGCTACACGGCGAAATAACCCAGAAGACAGCCATCTTAAAACAAGTCATCTTGTCTATCAAACAGGACTTGACTAATAGAACACAAATTGAAACTCTGCTTTCGACTAAAATAAAGTCATTTCAGGCGAAATGAGAATTAACGTAAAACGAAGGATAAGCCATTAGACTTCATACAGTGACTTTCCAAACTGTGACAGTCAACTGGAACTACACGGCATGACACATCAAAAGAGCGTAAAAGATTACGTTTCCTTGTTCTCAAGGCGGTGAAACGTCGATGTTGGTCTCTGGTTAGTAACGGCATGTATACCTGTTAACAACGTTTCGGAGAAACATACCGTCACCATCTTCAGGGAAACATCGACTTCCCTCATTCCGTTCACGCAAATACCAGCATAAGACCTTGAAACATTTAATACTGTATTTTTCAACTTTACCTAGTCGTCATTCATAACCATCTTTCCATCACAATAAATATCGTGGTTGGCGAAGCATAATAAATAACGTATAAATCGATTCCCAATAACACTGTAGCACGCATTATCAGTTTTGCCAAAGAATAAACGTAGTTACGCGAAAGAGTCAAAGTTCAAACAAATATCGGCTTATGCGAGCGCGCATGTATGTGTGCAAGATGAGATAGAAAACTTATCAGCGAATATCGATTTCAGATCGACATTTCCCTGCTTAATACGCAATATCTTCTGCTTGGTAACAATTTTTCATCCCCCCCCCCCATTTGTGTGCAAAATTCAATTGGTTTAATTATAAATACTGAGTTGAACTTTATTATCCGTTACACGCAAACCCAGTTTTCGTAAACTTTAGGATAAAGCAACCTTTCCAGTTATATAACATCCAAATTTAACAATCCCACGACTATAAATAATAGGTTATATAACTTCAGAAATACGCACAGCTATGTGCCCCATACATTGTGGAATAAAACAGCGCAATACAGTTGCTTTCCTCTTTAACTTGAATGTCAACATTCCCAAACGTCACTACGAATTTTTTTTCTACTGTAACGTGATGCCATGTGAACTGACTACCATCTGCCGATACGTTCCTAACCAATCAGAACCTAGCTTCAACTAACCAACCTACTGCTAGAAGTGGATGACAGATGGGAATAAGGTTCCGAGGTTAAATGCTCTTTCTACATTCCACGACTGTGACGAATTATCATACAATAGAACTAAGAAAAAAACATTTTAAAATAAAATTAAATACTAAATACGAACAGAAATAAATAAAAGGAAGCTCTAATAAAACCCCTGCATAAATCAGTAATCACGATAAAATTTTCGACTTGGCCTGGATGAAATTTAACACATCTTTCCAAAAATAATCGAAAGTAAAAAATTAATTTTTTTAAATATATTCTACGTGTAATAAAAAATGTTACCCCTTTTATTACAAACTTTAAAACTGCAAGGGAGTTAACATTATTCTTATTATTAATTACCTAGCACAGAGACTCTTAACCTCCCCACGTTCTTCCCACCTTCCACTGCAGCAAATACACGTTTAATGAAGTGGTACACCGTGGAAACAGATTAAGACGCACTCAAAGGCTAAGACAGTCCCAGCTTATACCCATGCTACTTTACATTACAGTACCTTAAGCGCATATGTGTGCCAAATTTGACGAAAAAAACTAGGTCTATTATACTGCAAAAAAAACCTTTAAACGAGTCTATATTTATCTACGAATCAGTCATTATAAACGAATCGCATTCACGTTAACTGTTAACAATCTTAACTACATATTATCAGGGTAAACGTAAAATGTTCCTTATACTATAATGGCTCTTCCAAGTGTGGTAAAATACGCGTAAAATAAAACAGTTACACTTCTTATAAAACATTAAGACGTAAGTTACAGTAGTAGTTCTGACGACACCCTACCTGAGTTTCGACATAATAGCATCAGGATGAAGACAACTGATGTCTTCACTCTCCTGTTCCCACGCGCAGGTGTTGTTTTATTCTTCACAGCCATCATGGTTGGTCAGATCGTTAAGAATGCGGGTTCAGATTATTACAAATCTTCCTGCAAAAGCAGATATTCACAATTTAAACAAGTCTTCTCACCGACAACTTTGTTGTGACACTCACACGAACTTCATTACACAATAAGAGATCGCCATTGGTAGGGCGCGTATCATCATAGATCATTTCGTAATTCATTCCGAAAACTTTAAATACGATCCATTCACATTAATTCCATAACACTTTGAACCTTGTAGTAATACTTGATAAAATAAAATATGAGAGAATCAAAGCAGTAGAATAATCCAGTACCCCGCCAGTTACGTCACTAATTACATTATTCTGAATAATATTTTAGTTTGCATACATTAGGCTGAACTATTAACATACACGCATAGAGACGTATTTAAGAATTTAAATGCAATATTTAAATATTCTAAATTAACATGTATGAAGCACGCTACACAGACTTCAAATTAAAAACTGAGAGTAATTTAATAAAGTACTTTCTATGGTCACATATTTGTTGTACAAACATCTTCGAAGTTTGCTAGTAACAACAAAACCACCTCTCAAATGGTTTCTATATGCACACAAATAAATATCGATGTATCGAAGAAACAATACTAGATTTGCATTAAGGTCTTGGTAATGACTTCAGTATTTACACAACTGAAACTTTCCCTTCTGTTCAATCCACAAAATAAACCTGGCAACTGATTGAGTTACAGTTCACTAAACGACTAACAATAATAAGAACATTTATTTTTGAATTCGATAATGACGAATCACGTAGATCTTGGAGTCCATGAAGTTTGTAGCCACTGCTAGGTCAACATCCAGGAACATAACAACATCGATGTATATATTATTCACTTGAAGAAGGAAGGTGAAACACGCACATTAACGACAGAGAATTGTTCTTTCGTTTTGTCATGGAGTCTGAAAGCAACGCGTAGTTTCCGGAGTCTGAACTCGTAAAACAAAAACTGCCAGTTATGCTGAGCCGGATGGCCTTAAGACATCAACAAACTTGAAACACACGACGAACTGGGCGGTTCGAGTCCAACTGGCGGCGACAGTCTTCCAATCAACTCACTGGCTCGCACGCTCGCTTTAGCGTAGCGCCAACTCTCGCAACGAGATCGAAATATCGACGAAGCCGGCCTCGACTCGCGCACACAGTCCGAGTGACGGAAACTAACCTTATTCAAAATCGGTGCCTCTATATTTATTTATTTTATTGAGAAATGTCTTATTGCTTTTCGTCGATCGAAAACTAGTAAAATGATCATACATCGTCGTTATTTATCCTTCTTTGGATCATCTCCGATACACGCAGCGCTGCATTCAGACGCTACAAAAGACAAAAATTGATTGAAGGGAAATAAAAATGTTGGCCAAATTCAAGCAAGGAATATACCACATGACACTAAATTGTGAACGAGAAGATAAATATTTTATTTATCGTTCATTATTGTTGTATTATTCTTCCGTTAATTACTGTACGCCTTGTTGACAATAAAGTTGATCAGACATGTTATATAAATTCAACCCACATATGTTCTCTATTCAGCATCACTCAGGAGCTTTCTCAAGCACACCAAACAAAAAAACATCATCAGTTAACAACATTACATTTCACAAGATAGGAATTATTTTTTCCTGAGTCTATACAATTTTGTTTCTACGTTTTAAGTTTTGAATTTAAACAATCACGTCTTCCTTATTTTTATAGATATAATTTCCTGTTACTATATTCCTTATATATTTAACTACACTACACATTGTGTTTACTACTTTATTGGATATTTATTGTTAGATTCTTAGATCTTTATACTGTCCTGTTATTTACATATATTTCAGATTCCTATTCCAGTTTACTTAAAGTCCCAGAATTACCCTTTTCACAGGGAATGACGTAACTCAGTAACATCTAACAGATATAAATGGCATTTCCTTGGCCTATCAGTTCTTTTTCGTTTTAGATTCTCCTGGGAAGAGCCAACTGTCCGATAAGTCACACCTACACCTAATATTATTCCATTAGGAACAAAATCCCTTAACATTACCATTGCAAAGGTTATAACATTGACAAATATTATCTCATAAGGTCCAAAATCCCTTGACACCAAATGATCACCAACAAAACAGCTACCAACTAACACTTGCCTCCTTCAACGTCAATTAAATTGTGAATGATAGCTGGAACGCTGACTGGTTCTAAATCAGATTCTAAAACCAAAATCTGGTCATGAGTCATACACACAAAACATGCATTCATTCTCCGGGAAATATTATAATTGAGGTACATGAGGCAAAATACACCTCTCTGACAACCGTCTCCACTTCATGCTTCACTCAATATAAGATCATTAGGAAAAACTACGCTCGCGTGAAGTGTAGCCTACGAGTTTTGCTTGTACTAGAATGTCAGCGTGATCTTACGTCAGACGTCAGTTTCAATTCGATTATGACCTGAAAGCTTTTAGAAGCAAGTAAGACAACCTACATTAGAATTTTATTTCTATTAATTATAAACACTAAATAGTCATTGAGGTGGGAAAAAAGTCCACCAGTTTTATGGAACCAGAAGTTTTTTAATACCGTGTTGACAAGAGCCCTTCGCTATAACCTATCCTCCTAAAGATAGATCCAGTCCACACTCTGTACAATACTTATTTAATTGACTGAACGTATGGATAAAATTGAGTAATTATGTAATTATTACAGTAATCAAATCAAGGACGTTGGCCAAATGTGTAGGATTGTTGGGACAGATGAAAATTTCGCAGATAATCTTTCGTAACCCGAAGATCATCTAAATATTATTTCATAATTGTGTACGTACCGCAAAGAAAACACAACCCGTCATCATTACACAGATCAACTGGTTAATGGCGTTTAAGGAAATAATCGCTCTTTATAACACGATTAACACGTAACCCGTGGACTTTGTAGGCAAAATCCCAAGCAAAGTTATCGAGTCAGCTGAAGAAAGAAATGTAATTTATTAAAGTGTAAGTTTGGAAAGTCTTCGATTTGTTTCGTACAGAACACAGCTCACAACACGGCGTCAATATTATATATAGAGAAAAATTACATCACAGAGAGAAAGACGACAAATATAAACGTGGAAGCACAGGTAAGTTAGTCCCTTGGCGAGAATGTAGATGAAACCACGTTTAACTTAAAGTTTTAAGCAAGGAACATTATTCAATTAAACTGAATGATCTGTGATGATTATAGAGGAAAGAGTGGAAAACTTGGACTATAAAAGGTATGCAACACAAAATGAAACGCTCGAGAACAGATGTTGGCATTGAAAAGCGGAACATAACCTAACATTACTCCATTAAGGTACAATTTGGCTGCACGCGACAGAGTCAAGCGACCGAGGCAGGCGACAGAGTTACGAGACCGAGACTGGTCGCTTCCTGTCTGCTCCCTGTACAATCGTATGAAGTACAATTACGAGCGCGAGACAAAGACAGGCGACAGAGACAAAGCACAGGAGACCGCTCTCGGACCAGTAGTGTCTCGCGACGGGCTCAGGCAGCACGTGTGTTGTTGAGTAAAATAATGGCAGAAATTAAATTTACTGGTGACCAAGATGAGAAATTGGTAGAATTAGTAGCAGAAAACCGACCACTGACCACAGACAGAAAGATCCTTCTTCGCGTCTGGTTTTGAATATTGAACTCAGAGGTTTTCTTTGTTTCTTTCGCAACAAATAACACAGGAACACATCATCTTCTTCGATTAACCTTTTTAGAAGCATTTTTGTACTCATTTTTCACAGAATATGTGCACGTATGTCTCAACAAAACAAAGAAAACAAACACTTTGCCGCATGTCTCGGTCGTCACCTCAAAAGTGTGTGGCGACAAGCTGCGATGTGTCCGTCTCCCGTCTCTGTCGCCTGCCTCGGTCGCTTGTCTCTGTCACGTGCAGCCAAATTGTACCTTTATAAATCTAATATAAATGGACTATGCCGTATGACACAATGGTGCGGCGAAAGCAATGCACTTGTAAATTACAGCACGCTGTAAATTATTGAATTAAATACAATTGTACTACTAATATGAACGATGTGATATTATGGAAAACAATTATAAGATATGTGCGTACTGGGTTAAAGCAGTGATTACAGACTAAACAACTATGGCTCACACACAATGTATTGGTTTATAAAAGAAAACAATGGAGGTCTACCGGACTGACACAGCATTATCATTAAATAGACAACATCAAAGTACCAAAATTACATGGAATTATTAATAAAGACGCAACAGCAGCTTTTGCACGAGGCGTTAAGGATTTACAGTAAGTGCAAAAGTCGATGTTTAAAAGAATCGTTCGACGACGAGAAATAGAAAAAAAAATATGCTCGTTACAGGCGAATGAATACTTTGGTAAAAATATTTTACCCTTACAACCCAATGGTAACGGTGAAGTTTGTGTTTTATTTTGAGATACGTAATGATGAAATTAAAAATTACAAACAATTCATAAAACTAAATTTCAATGCAGTAGTTCAATACCACCACCACAAAGTAATACCAATAAAATAATAATATTACTATTTTTCCCACTCCTACTACTCCTAATACTAATTCTATGAATGTAAATCTTTGGACGTATTTCGGATAAACATTGTCTCCCTTAAGGGCACGTTCTCAATAAGGGAAATGATCCAGATAGGTTGTCTTGATAGATGATCTAGCTTGGTTATCTGTTTTTTGTATTTCTTTAACGTTTTAAATTTATATTAGTGTTGCCTAGGTGGATTATTTGTTTTTATTTACTTTTCTTTGTGTGCAATATTATTTCTATTTTGGGCTTGCCTGTATTTGGCTGTTATATTTAATATTGTACATGTATAAGTTTAGTTAATCTGTTTGTGTAATATTTTTCATTTTTATTTCATTATTATTGTATGTATTATCAGTGTTTGTCTGTTATTGGCTTCCTGCTGTTGGCAAACACGTAAATAAATTAATTGAATTGAATTGAATTATTATGACTACTAATAGTACAAAAATTGAGGTTGAAGCTTGTGAATTTCTTTACTTGAGAGGGCACTAATTTTTTTTTAAAACTAGCACTGCACGTTGAAACAAATGAAATTTAAATTATCTTACTAAATGTAATACTGGCTGTAGGAAGCTGAAATTAAAGAGTAGGAAGTAAAACGAAAGTGCCTAATGGTCTTGGTACGCAAAAGCAAAACAGAATAAAGGTGGAGGCTGGCAGTGTGAGAGATGGGAAATTTATGGACAGCCTCGAGTGCTTTCGTTCTAATGAAAATTCATTACGCATACCAAAAAGGAGTATTAATTTTTAAAATGAATTAGTGGGAAAATTCGTTAAGCGAACGTTAGCTAAACGAGACGTTTGTTTAGACGCAAGTATACGAGAAAATTTAATTGCTTCTTTAATTTTGTGAGAAGTTGTACGTACGGGTCCAGTCACCTCAAGTAATCCAAATTTACTAAACGCTTTCTAACCAGCAGTAAGCTTAATTATTATAATTGTCTGTTTTAAGGGCGATTATACAATAAACATTGTAAAATAAAATAAATACTTTGTTAAGAATATCTACAGTACAGGCCAAGTTCTTCGAAAACAGCATGAAAACAGCAAAATATAAACTACGCTAAATGTGAGTATGGAAGGTCAGATGGGACAAAGGTGCCTAAAAAATATCACACGATTAGACTTACACAGTGCCCCAAAACACACAGAGATCGATAAAAATGAAAATTAATATTCCGTATTATAATTTGTGTACATCTTTTTCCGCCACCCTATATCAACACGTGTCAGTCCGAGGATTATAAATCAAACAAAATAAAACTTTTCACATAGATTACTGATAACAGGTACCTACAATAAACATGAAATTAACTGGTACTAAAACATGTGGTATGGCATATGGCGTTGTGAGTTACATTAACTTTCTCATACTTCAAAGTGAGCCTAAATACCTTTGTGCTACTGTTTACCTTCACCATTATGGAAAGCGTTGACTAAATATTAAATCTGATTGGATATTTTACTTTCTATGTATGAAATATTAACACTGAGTAAGTCTCACGTGAAGGAACGAATGTATGTGATGCAAAAGATCCATCTGAATAGGTAAAAAAGATCTGCTTTGTAGTCCAGCGCATTTTCGTATGTCTAAAACTGACTATAATAAACTAACGAAATCAAAGACAAAATGAAATTAATTCTAAACATTCAATGCGGCTTTTGGACTTTATGAAAGCACTTTATGGTACTAATTCCAAATTCAGAAACATATTCACAGCTATTCAAACAAACATTTTAATATCACTGAAGTCCAGCGACATTGTCCACACTTTGTCTGCGTGCATTTAAAAACGCAGACTGAAGAATCTGCTTTAATAAAATCATTTTTAGAATCTCCAGCTGTTGTTACGAACCATGGAAACGTAACTGTATTAAAATACAATATCAACACTGTAACATGCAGAAACCACAATTACATCTGAATTTTGTTAATTCTTGTATCTTTGTGATATTAACTCACTCCTACGCAGGGAACAAGTTTAGACTTATGTAAATCTCATACCGAAATATAAGTCATCTACTCTTATTGTAACTAACTCCACTGAACAACGTAATTTTGGAGAAGCTGACACTATGCTCAGTTAGCAAAAAATTCACCGTCCTTTATGGCACACACAGGATCATTACCGATCTCCTATATTAAGCCAGATGATTGCAAACCATATATTTAAACTTTATTAATTATTTATTGGATACAAATATTTTTCTGAGTATTTTGTTATGACATTATCAGTTAACCATCATGTTTCAATGTAAATAAATTAATGGACAAAACAGGAATTTCCCATTTTAATTCGACGTATAAATATTATACAGACGCACTCAAATAACATTAAACAAGGAATTTAGGATGTGTTTAAGGGTTTCTCTAAATAAAATACACTCCGTAAACCACGTTATGTTGATTGTAGGAATCTACACAGATGGCACTGCTCTTCAGGCACGCATCGTGCATTCCAGGAAGACCACACACACACGTCAGTGAACGGCGGACGCCGTCAAGGAAGGCGACTTTGCTGAGTAAAGTGGCACCAGGAAGCTAGCTCATTCCTCAGCCAGCATTTTAAAGCGTTCCTGAGTCTTGGTTGGAATGGAAGGTGATCACACATCTGCAGAGGGCAGTGGAGTAAGCAAGACGTTTCCAATTTCCCAACAAACACTTCCCTCGTTTAATCCCGTAAAGAGAAATCTCGCCTACAGAACTTTCCAAAAGAAGTTGAAACATCGCGTTCATGTTTGTTCGCTTATAGCTCGATAACATATACACCGATTTTCACTGAACTTGGTATACATATTTTTTAGACCAGAAAGAGATGATACCAACAGGGTCAGAACTCCGAAAAAGGTGACCTGAGTTCAGGCCCAGCGGATGGCGAATTACCTTAGTTCGGAAACTAAACACGATATAATGGAGCCCAGACGTAAGTAGTTCGCTTTGAAGAAGCTGGATAAATGATATATCCACCAACGCGTGTCCTTGTTAGTAGCCAGCCTTGAATAAAGCCATAGCTCCAAATTATTTAAATTGTCAAGTACATTATGATCATTCTAAACACACTTTGGGGGCGAGGGGGTACGATGTCGTAACCCCGAGGTATACGTATTTTCTCACAAACGATGTTGTAAATAACATTTCTGTCTGTCCCTTCCGTAAAGCGTTGAGTCTGTGCGGACGTCTCTTATGCGCAGGCGCTGTGCAAGAAGGTAAAGAGAAAATCGATGGGTGGGTTTCAAAGAAACCTTATCTGCTCGCTTATTATTACCTGTCGAAACATCGTGTCTGGAACTTCATTATCTCCAGACAAATACTGTCAAATCGTTCACTACTTTTGTTTCAAGAAGTGACTACAAAGTTCAACGTCTTAACATTTGACATTAAACTTCTACGATAACGATTTAGAACCTTATGGTAACCGTAGGTATCAAATGATTTAACAATCATTAACTCTTCATTTTGGCCACTTGTATTCCTGTACAATTCTCAGAATGAATAGTTATTATTATTTAAACAATAAAAAATTGAGATTAGTAATGGAGACTCCTTGTGTGTTTTTGAGCTACGAAAGAATTTATTTCAAGGATAGGTTAATTGTTTAAGACTTGAGGTTCTCACAGCGGTGAATATGAAGATTTCTGTCTTCTGGGTTATTGCGCTGTGTAGTCTGGTCGATGTTAACCAACGTTTCAGAGGTCATACTGCCTCCGTCATCAGGGCGAATATTCATCGCCCTGATGACGGAGGCAGTATGACCTCTGAAACGTTGGTTAACATCGACCAGACTACACAGCGCAATAACCCAGAAGACAGAAATCTTCAGGTTAATTGTTGCTTTACAGACTGGAAAAAAGAGTTTTTTGAGAAGACAGGCGTGGGATTAAGCGTCTACACGTTTTCTGGGAAACTCTAGAATTCTGTGGCGTGATAGATGTCACAGGTTTACAAGTCACAAAGGACTTGAAGGTGTAAAAGCAAACAAAAGGAAAATTCCATTAACACGTTCACAGAAATATAAGTTATTATCCCTGGATCCTCAACTGGAACAACAAACACCTTTTGGGTGATGTTTTCGTACGTAGAATCAGTGATATTTTATTGCTTCAACTTAGCTTATAATTCTACTCGTTGCAGTATTCAATCAAAATGAGATCACATCTAACTATAATCACTGGTTTCATATGGTATAAAAGTCTACAGCCCTGATGATGGCTAGACTGAGCTAAAAACATATGGAATACAAGACAGCAAATGTTAAGATTTCAGTGGTGATAAAAATTAATAGTGTTTGACGGTTGTAAACATTTTTTCCACAGAAACAGGTAAATTTTAGGTTCGTTACAAGTGGTAAAGGGAGTAATAATTTCATGACAGAGGAATTAAAAATATAGTTCTAATTTATTTTATAAAATCCTATGAGACACTGAGCTATAAACATAATTACCAAGATACTGCCTATCTTTTCATGCTCAGCTGTAGGTCTTACATTTTGCACAGCGTCATACCATCCTTCATAAGAAAATGTTTACATCTCCTTGGGTGTCTGTAAACCGTAATGCAGTATCTCTGTCACAAATAAAATGAAACGCTGAAAACGTTTCATGACTTAGCCAGTTTCGAACTCATGATCCTTGTTATCCCTACTTTGAGGAGCCTTTCTGTTCTACCGCTATCACAGTTGTTAAGTTTGAAGAGTCTAATAATTTTCTGAACAGTGAATATGTTTTTCTTAATCTGCAACCAGAGGTAACGTTTGCTAAGTTTTAGCGGTAGTGTCAACTGTAACGACTTAGCTTGCAGTAGCAGGTACGTTTCTGTTCACAAACCAACTTTGTTGTATGAGGATAACGTGGGAATCTGAGCGAAAGGGCAGGTATCCAGTACTCAATTTGCCCAGATGGTTACCGAAGTGTATGCTGGAGTTTGTAATAGTTGGATTACACGAAGTATCCACAGACGCACAGACGAAAATGAGAGGTTTTGTGTACTTGATCCTAGTTTGTTAGTATCAGACGGAGTTAGTACTTTGAGTTCATAGGATATATATTTTTTAATTATATTAGTTTGTTACTATAAACACTGCTATTTTAATTCAGGCTTAATTATGGGCGGTTAACCGATTCTTCATATAAATTAGGACAATCATATGTATATAGCTTATTATAATATTGAATACAGGTCAAGATTTACCTCCATGCCCCGTGCCCTCAATGCCAGCTTCTTATGCACAGAAGATGATTGATTGTCTTCTTGGTTTTAGCGCTAAGTAATCTGGTAGAAGTTTACTTTCATTTCAGAGGTTCTTGCTGCCTCCATTATCAGAGCTATAAGTCAATGCTACAACCCAGAAGACATACACCTTCGTACTCACTGCCGTAAAAACCCTCAAATCATACTTCTTGGGCGTAGGTAGAACGTTATCTATACTTGTCAATTATGCATTCTGAAGACACAGTTTTGTAAACACACGCACAATGTTAGGACCCCGTGTGTCTCTGGGTACAAGAATCTACTTGTTTCATTGCTAGAATTACTCCAAAAATTTTCAGATTTTGTCCTAGGCCTAGGAGGCTACACTAATTGTTGATGAGGGAGTTTAATTTTGATCCATATTGGTCAAATCCGCTCAAAAATAAACTAAACGACACTTAACCCTTTAAATCTGAAGATAGTCTAATATTTCAGAATTCAGTCCGTACCGCAAAGAAAACACGACACTTAAACATTACAAGGATTAAACGATTAACTCTGTTTTAGGAAATGATTTCCGATTACTTTGAAAATTATTTCACACCCATAAATGTAGTTTCTTGTGACAATCCGGAGTTACTGGGTCTTAAAACAAATGCTACATTACATTCATCATAGGGGCTTCAAGATGTTAATGAATGTCATAAAGCAATTAATTTATACAAGTTTTATTTGAAACGTTTTCCTTTATGGTTTATGTACAATATAAAATAAGACTAATTTTGAATTCTGTGGAGCATTGTCTTTAGCGTGGCTTAAAACAATGGATCTGTACCTGTAGTCCACGATAATAAAGACTAATTAGGTATGCAAAACAGTGACAAAATTTGTTTCTCTCTTGTTTTGACTTAAAATACGCAAGTCCCAAATGATGTCGTGTTCTACATTGTACTGTTACAAACGGTCGACGTTTTACTCCTGTGCAGAATCATTAGGGAAACCAATGCCAAATTATATTATTCTGTCTTGCGGTTGACACACATCTGTATTATAACAGCCCGTGCATTTTCAAATGGAGTACAATTAACATTGTTGTTATCATCGTTAAATGATTCAGTATGTGAATGCTGCTACAAACTAAAAGATAAAAAATACACAAATGTATCCCAGTCATGGTGAGGGGGTGGTCAAAACATAAAACCTATGAAAGGGGGGGTTATGTTGCGGACGTCCAAGCGCTCCAGAGTTTAATTAGTAATGAGTTGTGACGTACAAAATCTCCCTCTGTCCCCCCACCCCCACCGAAAGTATCTCAACAAACCGTCCTGGCGAATTGACGGACATAACAATATGAGTCACACTCAAAATCTGTTTACAGGAATTTTAAAAAAAATAATTACGAGACTAGGACTCTGAATTTTATATTAAATTTGTCGTAGCAAAGTAATAATATATTTTGATTATCTATGTCTTCAGAAATGCTGTGTCTTAATGTGTCAAAATGTTTAGAGAAATTTTATATTTTGAATGTTATTGTGGTCTGCTGGGTTGCGAAGCCGTGTTGTCTCGTATGTGGTTATGAGTCCTCTGAAATGCTGGTAGATTTCTTTACGACTACAACCACGTGCATCACTATCGATAACACGTGAGTGATAAAAAAAGTAAATTTAACTTAAGACTTTAGATAAAAAGATGTTAATGAACTATAAAGGTATCAAATGTTACATATTTGCAATTATTCTTGGGGGAAAATAAATCTAGCTTAAAATAAACATTGTAACTGATAGGATGCTTCTTAATTTCCTGGATACCGAATGTTGCGAACTCGTGGTTTTGCAGATGACCGGCTCACTTTTATTTTCGTCTCTGAGTTTATAAAGAATTTGAATCTCTCGCACCGTCGTACTCAATGAATAGTAGGTGCTCATTTTCTGAGGTTTGAACAATTGAAGTAAGAAGCTAAACTCAGTCCTCTACTTCAGTGGAATTTTATCTCCGCTCTCTATACCGCTTTAGCGTGGTGCATTAGGACACTTAAATTTGAGATAGTGACTGAAGTGACCGTAAAGGTGTTAGAACTAGACGGAAGTCTGAAGGGTTTCGTTCAGATTTCAAAATCTCTTGCTACGAATAAACAAAAACCTTCCAATGATTTATTAATTCTTTGTTACTCAATTTTTAGTATAATTTACAGTTATCAAGTGTTCTATTTTGCCAAGTGTCCAGTTTAAACAATTTCGGTATTATTTATAGCAATGCATAGGTTATTAATTTTTCCAAACTAATCTATTTTTATTTTAAAAATCGCTCATTTTTATAATCAACGAAAAATTTAAATAGTTTTAACACCACATAAATTTCATTGATGTTCAAATGGTGTAGTCAGTTATTATCATGTAAAACATTCGTTCCACAAATTTATTCGCTGATTGATGAGAAGTGTTTTAATTGAAGTATTGTTAATGACGGGTTATAAAGGTAACCACTGTGCCACTGCGACGAAACGGACATTGTAATTGGATGCTATTTGTACTCGATTCTCACAAAATACATTAATATATTTACCGTTGAGAACCAATGATGAATGAATTCTAGTTAATCTATTCACTACAGTGTATTCGACAATGAAAATTCACTGTCAGTGACATCAATATTGTTACACACTTTCTGTATAATATGTAACTTTGAACTCACAAGAAAATTTAGACAATCCATAAACGAGTGACCTAAATCTGGAAATTTTTATGATAATAGTTTTAATTTGCGCGGGCGAAATATACATGTTATAGGCAAAAAGTTAACTGCAGAATTTATTCTTCAGATCAGTAAAGAAATAGGTCTTACATGGAGGTTCATTGATGTCGTTTAGAACTTCAGTAGCTGATAAATATTTACAGTATAAGGGCGTATACATGTGACCAGTCTCCGCGATCAGTCATAAGCTGGTATAACCATTCGCTCTTTAAAGTTTTGTTATTAAAAAAATAAATAAATAGAATATATATTATTTGATTTGTGATATCATACAAACTTTATTGAGACCAAAGAACGGAAATTTGAAGGACATTGATACAGTAAGATACAAAGGACGTCTTTTTTTAACTTTACCTCATTCGACTTGTCGGCTTCAAATGTCACCACACCGCCATGCGATGTTCCCACAGTAAACTGGAAACGTCCAAGATCGGGAAATGAAAAATGTTTCTTCCTAGTCTTTCTTTCCATTCTACTTTTCTCACAGTAGAAGCAAAAGAATGAAAGCAACGAGAAAAATTACCCATTTCAAAGAGTAAACAACTTGAACCAAGAAATGGTCGATCTATCGATCGAACGGTTCTCTTGATTGATGCGCAATGGCTCGTGTCTTTTGTCTGTGTTGCGAGCTGACAGCACTAATTTCGAGAGACTTAACCTCGCGAGAATTCTGCCTCGCAAAAATGTAAATAAAATAAATTTAAAATAAGAATCGGAGAACTAAGTGTAAATGAGAGGATAATATTAAAATGAATTTGAAAAAAAACAGCGTTGTAAGGTACAGATTGTATTTGTCTCGTCAGGACAATGGCAGACGTAGGGTTCTGGCGAAAACATTATAAGCTTTATTGGTTCCATAGAGGACGGAAAGTTAACTTCTCAGAAAAGGCTTCTACTCTATAGAGTTCATTCGTTTGTTGGTGACATGTCATAAAGACAGCATAAATATGGCGATGACTGTATTCTGGGTTGAAGCGCCGTGTTGTTTGGCAGAAGTTTACCGACCTTTCAGAGGTGCTTACTGGCTACATCATCAGGGTGTCCTAGGCTTTTCACCCAGACGATAGAGGCAGCAAGTACATCTGAAAATTCGGTTAACTTTAACCAGACTGCAAGGCGCAAGGCATCAGAAGACAGTCACCTTCAAAGATTAATTAAATCTCTAACTATGTACTTAATTCCATGGAGTACAGTACTTTTTAGAAGCGACAGTTTCTCATTTAGTCAACACAAATCCCTTCCTGTTATGGAACCAGAAGGTTTAATACCATCTTCGCAACAGCCTGGCACAGATAACCTTCCTGAGCCAGATGAATCCAATCCACACTCTCCCACCCTCTTTAATTAACTAAAAAACCCTGTAATAAAAACGAAAGCTGGCTTAGAATTTTATCTAATGCAGAAAAATAGAAACAGTTTTTTGTGTTTCCTGCTGTAAGTGGCGAGAAACTGAATACAGTATATAATTATTTGAATTCACTTGAATATCCCGAGAGACTTAGATAGAAATTTCTTGTTTTAAAGCCTAGAACTCAAGAATCATTGAAATTAAGTAGGCAGCTTCATAGCGGGGAAGTACGCGATAACTGAGCCAGTTACTTAATTCACCTTTTATTGAACCAAAGATAATAGTTTGTTCACAAGACCTCATGAGTCAGTTAAAAAGAAATGAAATATATTTGCCGAGCATATAAGAATTCAATTAACGGTATTGATATGTAATGTAAATCATGAAATTTGAATAAGTCTTCGAGTTGACTGACGAACATTTAAATTGATTGTTCCCTGCAGGTTATTCAAGCTAATGGATGATTCGGGCAAGCAGACACGACGTCACAGTTCAGGCTGGCAGTCTATTTTATCATTAACTACGTACACCTTTATTCACGAAGATGTCTTCAGCATACAACTTATGACAGCTGATGAATAATGAAAAAGAGTTTTCTTGGGTGTGTCCGAATGAGGGCAGGTTTTCGTGCAAGAGTTTTATTTTAAGATTCAAACACTGATGTAGCCTCAATATCTACATTTGCCAACAAGACAAATGTCACTAAAATTATATGTCGGTATATTCCTAATAAAACTATGTTATTATTTACATATACAATGAAAAGTGAAGTTAGTGAATTGTCTTGTTACTTTCAATCGCCTCTGAAGTTAACATATGTGTATTTACCACCAACAATAAATATTGTTACTAGAATTACATATGTCTTAACTATACACTTTTTTTTAAACTATTTATGAATTCCGATAAAAATAAATTGTTATGGCATACACTGTCTATGTTTCAGTTGTGGCCGATGAATCACAGAGTAACATAAATGAACAACTGTATAAAATAAGGTGGCAATTTTTATGTAGATATTAAGTAACACGTACTTCAAGTGGATAAAGTGTTTATCTTAACATGTTAATTGACTAAATTTATTAATATTTAACTTGAATAAGAAGTTTCTGAGTGAATAGGAAAAGCTGTGTTTCTGAATCATAAACACGTATTTTTCTTCCCCGGTACTAATGTTCCAAAACAGCTTAATTTCATAAAATGAACATATTAATATGTTAAATAAGGTTTGTCGCTCTTTTCGTGAAAACAGAGAGTAGTAAATCCTGAAATTAAATGTTTATTGCGTTCTTCTCCACACGTACTTATTATTTAAGTGCTCAAAACTCAGTTGTTCATGCATTACGAATAACTAGATCACATTTTCATAACACCATGCTTTTGTGTAATCAGATAGCAAAGTGATAAACGTCTGTTGCTATTTAATTATATTTTTCATAACCAAGTTTTTGATTTGTAGTGTGGTGAAGATTTGCTGTTAAATTATTTCGGGCCTTACGGAATTACATAAAATTTCATCAAAGTCAGTTTTCTATCTCCAGTTATTTGTCTTTGCGTACGGACAGACAGGTTTCGAAGGCAGCTACGAATAGGCTACGAACTCTATGTTCAAACTCATCGCCCAGGACCATAGTCCAATTTTGTGACTCTTTACAGTTAAAAACAGCGGCAGGACAGAACCTAAGAGTCAGCGAAGCAGCCATGATGGAACGCACATGTGATTGATGAGTTCAGTGAGTGACAGGAAGTGAGGTTAGCAGAAGGATAAGTAATGATCGAACGTGTATGATTCTGATAGTAAATAACTGAGGATACTCGTTGGTAGGCGAGTAACTAAGCGGATCAGTAGTAACACAGTGCAAACATGGCGAAAGTTTTCATAATATTGTGTGTGCAAAAAAAAAACAGCCTGGAGATTGGTTTATTATTGTAATAACGTATTCTGAGTGTGCAGATGAGAGTAATTAACAGGGATGATACAAAAGAATAAAACAACGATAAAGAATAAAGTAATTACGAAGTCTGCTAGATTCACACGAGTAGAGAAATTTTTCTTTGTGATTTATTACTGTGTAATATCTTAAACCTGGTCAAAAGCGAACACGAAAATGGAAAAAAAAAACTTCGTCGCGTAGAAAAGCTAAGAGCGAAAAAAATATGGAAGAAATTTAAGCGAACACAAAACACAGCCAAGGACAGAATTTATTCATTGGCTGCACAATACTGACGAATTATGAGTGAGAAATGTTTGTGATTCCTTGAGTTACGTTTTAACCCTTAAAGTCTAACGTTCCCTGTCTTACCAAGATTCAACACTGTAGAAATAAATGTATATATATATTTTTAGGGAATTTTTTAAACAACAGCGTATTTAAATTTGGTTCCAATTCCGTGTTTTCTTCTGCAACCGATCGCTTAAACATGATAGTAGAATAAACATATCAAAGCTGACTGAGGAAGTATGCTCCTCCGAAACGTCTTATAAGCCCTCACGTGTCGTAACTTAGTTTCCTACCATCGACATTTCACAGCCTTGAGAACCTCAACTCGCATACAAGACAACGCGCATAGAAGAATAATTTGTGTCCTATTTTCTATAAATAATTCCTTCTGGAAACAAGCGTTTAACACAAACTGTTTTGAACGTTTAAGCTACCTTACCTAACTTACACTTATGGCACATAGTAAGACGGGAACTTAATCGTGAATACTGACCTTAAGATTTGGAACAGTCATTATTGTTTCAGTAGTAATTATTTTGAAAGTGCTGTCATGTAAACTAGCTGCTGAAAACCATTAAAATCAGGCGCCCTGACAGTACAAATAATAATCTAACCAGATAAATTATAAATACAGAAAAAAACTTATTGTGATAAGATACATGATAGTACAAACGCAATTTAGGTAAATATTAATATTTTTCAGCGTATGTATAAATTTTATCTCAGCCTAGACATTTCGTTGAGATGTTCACATCCGTTAACAATTTTTTTATCCTTCTTGTGTAACTGAAACACGTCTGAGCACTTTGTTTTGAAACTGTGATGAGATTGCAGTTCGAATTCGTATAAATTTGTTATCTAATACACCAAATGCAGAAACATAGGTTAGCGTAGATATACGTGAGCTGGTTTAGTTCATTCATGAGAATGTAACCGGATTACCAAGTGCCTCTCTATTCACGTATGTGTGGCTCTAAACGGACGAATACGTGGTCCTATCAGACTAAGCAGACAAACTCTAGAAGTTGTAATCCTACACAGATCCTCTTCAATCCGCGCAAGCCAATTTATGTAATGTTACATTTTTTGTACATTTTATATTAAGTTTCGCAAAAGACTACTTTTAATTCTCTCAAAAGAGTTGTATTAATACGTGGAAAAGTTGATTTCATACTTCAGTTTGTTAGTAAATATCACGCGTACACTGACGTAACTAATTTTAAAATTCGCGTAGTTTTTTATAGTAAAGAATAAATTTGTCGCTCTAACCCAATCTCTTATTATTCCACACCTCCACAATATTTTGATATTATTTTTAAAACAAATTTTAGTGCTACCTTGACGTATGTCGTAGTTATAAAACCATTGCCGTTCAGCAATTTAGACGAACGTCTCCTTAAAAGTGTTTATAAATCGATTTTGGAGTTCAGAAATTGTGTGGTTTCAATATATATGAAATGTTCATAATGAATTGTGAGTAGTTACGAATTCATAAGGAATATTTTATTTCTATTCCGAAATTCACCTTGAGGGACTACAACGATTAATTTCGAACACGATTTCGGGTAGTCTCGCTGAGATTCGAACGGGGAATTACCCAAATACATATCCAAAGCGTTCATTACATACCGTCTAAAATGTAAATCTAACAGAATAAAATACATTTAAATTCAACTTATATTGATTTTCTTATGCCTTTAAACATCAAAAACTGTTTTTCGATAACCATGAGGGTACTGCAAAAGTTTAAATCGAATGTGTGTATCAATACGAACGTAACTAAAACCCGCCCATCAACTATACGTGTCAACTTCCAATACAACACGTCATTAAACTTGTCAAGAAGTTTCAGGGATGAAATATTCGGATTGACAGACGAAAACACACAGTTTCCTAATGTGTTCATTTTATTATACAAAACTCCTACTATATTATTCTGAAATACGAAGCTCTTTATAATGTTTTGAATGCGATATACTTGGTCATCAAACAAGTAAAATACCAAAGTCGCAAGTATTAAAGTACTGCACTGTGCTTTATCGTACCTAATATAACTTAAATTAAAACGGTTCTGGTGTGTTGAAATTAGGTCAGTAGTTTTATTAAAAATTAATTCTGAACTCGAGCTTGCCTTAATCCACGGCTAATTCGATTAGTTTCTGTAAATATAACACGTACTGCAATTGTGCACAAATATTTCACAAATATATCATTTATTCTTCTTTATGTCATTGCCTTTATGGTGATTTATTGCAGATACAATTATTTTACTTTAAAGCTAATCGCATTACAGAAACACTGCAAAATCATAAAGAATTTACTTTTATAATAATAATTTATCTATATTTACCTCGATAATGGGCTATCTGATGAGCCTTTGCGATCGGTAAATTAAACAATTATGCAAAGCTTTATGTCAAACATGCCCATGTCTTTTAGGATTGAAGGTTTTACACATTCAGTAACTGTGTTCTTCAGCGTTGTGAATCAGTGTGAACTTTTACATGGGTACAAACCTTTGGGAGGAAAATACGTCCTCGGTATTTCGGGCTCAAGATGGAGGCAGCACGTTCCTTAGAAACACCGGTCTCATGTTACAAGTTAAAATAGCAACAACTCTCCCCCCAAGCGCCTACATGGCGTATAGTGGGACAGCTTTAATTTTAGTGTGTGATTCTTAGAGTTGTGTTTTAAATGGTACGCTTGTATGTACAAACTCGTCCTATCGATTGAGCTTAAAATAGTAGTTCTCTCGAGAAATGACACATTTCTCGAATCACTCAAATTGTCTCTTTCATCTTTTATTTTACACAAGTACCGAGACTCTACAGTGTATCAGGATTCAAATTATATCAACAACTCATGTACTCAAATCAAAAACAAAAATAACCTCCTCTTCCCCAAACCTGTCCCATACTCTGGTCGAAAATCTGTCAACAAGTAATTAAACAAATTAACTTTATGGATTACAAATGAATTACTCATATTTCAATAAACTATTCCCACATTCCCAATTTGAATACGATACGTTGTGAAAATAGTTAACTAGTTATATATTCCTTTATTGTGTTTAGTTTGATTTTAAATTATTTAATTAATTCAGTTTAACCTGAATAAACTTTTTTGATTTATTTTTAGTTTGCTTCAGTTAACTCGTTTTCATTAAAACTATCAAAGAACTTTGATGGTTGTGTGTCGTTTAATCGATTTTTCAGTAAAGTTTCGAAACCATGACTGAACACGAGCAATTAAACAAAAATAATTAAAGGAGTAGACCCTGATATAACAGCACAGAACACAAATTGACAGCTGGATTTTACAGGAACCTTCCACCTATATATTTCGTAATTTCATCACAGAAACTCAATTTCATTGAAGGTGAAGACAGAAAGAGAGAGAAGGGGGGGAAGGCAGAAACATAAAAATAAACGGTCCTTACGAATAAACGTTGTCAGTTGGACGAGAACTTTTTGATTCCATTAAAGGCACAGGATTTTTTGATCAGCTTATCGACAGGTTCTGAAGCAGTAGTATATTACATAGGATGGTTAAATTTTTTTTTCTGTGTGTGATAAAATCAAGTTTCCGGTTTAATCTGTGGTTTACCATTGGCACAAAACAGGTAAACAGGACTGCCATTTTCTTCCTAACTGGAAAATTGTAAAATATTTAATTAATCTATATGAAAAACAGATTTACGTGCGTGTGTTTGTGTTTGTTTTTATGGTTTATAGAACTGGGTCACGTCGCTTATACGTAGACTGATCGTTATACTAAACACTCCACACATGTACTAATTCGCGTTTGATTTGATTCACACACGGCTACACCATATGTGAATCAACCCCGTGATATGGAACATATCATCAGGGAGGTGAACAGCAATTAACCTGTATAAAGTTTGTGTTACGAAGGTAATCTTGTACACAATTAGCATACCTCCTCTTTAGTGAATGTGTCATACAACACGATAACAATCTAAAATACTTTAGCGTTTTTAAAATTTAACATTCATCATCAGTTGAAAAATTAACTTTAGACTGATATATTTATAATGGTTTACATTTACGAAACCACCTTCGTTACGGACATATTAAAATTCTAGTTTTAACATTGAAATGGAAATTTATTTAACACAAAAATATTTACAGTAGCTAAGTGCGAGCTTAACTTATCTGTCGCCTGTCTGTTCGTGAATCAGCGAGTTAAATTAATCGTCCATTCACAATTTGAAGCCGAAGTTTAACGACGCCAACATAAAACTTCTCCAATACATTTCGAGTTGCTATATATATAAAAAAAACTTTAAACATTTACTCGCTTCGATTCGT
This sequence comes from Zootermopsis nevadensis, assembly GCF_977971745.1. Taxonomy (NCBI): domain Eukaryota; kingdom Metazoa; phylum Arthropoda; class Insecta; order Blattodea; family Termopsidae; genus Zootermopsis; species Zootermopsis nevadensis. Next base: position 8,299,245 of record NW_028259139.1, on the reverse strand, counting down.
CAACAAAGAAAGGTCGTAACACATCACACGCATCCTCTTCGTAGGAATATGTGCCTGAATGTCATCGCAACAAACTCCAAATCCACTTATCTACTCACAGACTACAAACCTTGTTACTCCATCAGTCACAATTTATATGTAAAATGAAAACAATTTCATGAAATTAAAAAACGTTAAATATCACATCTAATATACGATAAAATAAAAACCAGATGTTAGGAAATTAAATAAATACTTTAACTATCACATTAAGTATTTGAGGTTGTAAAATATAATGACTTTACACAGCGATATTCATCTTGTGATAACACTGCCTTAAGTAAAAGATAACGTTTCGGCTACTATCACAGATACTATGAAACCAAAGTCTATAAATAAACATGGATTATCTTATTATTTGCAGTGCCTGATCGCGATTCAGAGCTGCGAGATTAGGTTAGGTTGGGTGAGGTTCGGTTAGGTTAGGTTCGGTTAGGTTAGGTTAGGTTAGGTTATACCGTGTATACTAAACGGCATCCACCTCTCGCCCTCGGCGCCATGACGTGTTTCGTTCCTATGATCGACGTCGACTCTCTAGCATCATGCCCACCGTAATACAAACGGTTTGACGACATTTTTTGACGTCATTTGAAGGCGTTACGACGCCAGGCGTCGGTTTTCTAATTGAGGACTCGCTGTTATCAGGCGACATCTGATGTGAATTCGGCGTTATTTGAAGGCGTCGCGACGCTCGGCGTCGAAATCTAAAATTCGCTCTTAATGTTATCCCAACGGTTTGAGACGCGCACGTCGGATACTGTGATGGCGTCGCGGCGGATGGCGTCGCGACGCTCGGCGTAGAATTTGTAATTGAATCACTTTTATGTGGAGACTTATCAGATGTAAATTTGGCGTCTTTTTAATCCGTCGCGACGCCAGGCGTCGATTTCTTAAAGTCACTCCAAATGGCATTCAAACTGTTTAAGTCGCTCTCCTGAGATACTGTGATTGCGTCGCGTCGCTTGGCGTCGGTTTTTCACTTTCGTATGGTGTCTTCTGTGGACTTATCTGCGGTAAGTTTGGCGTCGTACGAAGAAGTCGCGATGTTCGGAGTCGCGACGCCTAGCGTCTATTCACTATCATTGTGCCCAGTCTTAATGGATACAACACAGGCATTGCGGTGGCTTTGGGATGCGCCAAGGTTGCCGCAAGTAAGTCTCCGTGTTTCATTGGAAAGGAAACCGAAAACTTACGCCTTGCGTCGCGACGCTAAACCGAGACGACAATTTTTTCATTCTTGTCATAAAGACGTGTCTAACGATTTTCAATGAAATATGTACGTAATAGAAAATAAGTAACACTTTATTCGCGAAAACTATCACAGGTTCTGTATTTACAACCATAAACACATTTTGAATAATTCTATTGTCACTAATACTTCTATATTTCTCAATGTGGAAACTGTGTTAACTGATAGGCCTATTACAGAATACCGTTTTCTAATCTTCTTAAGGACATATTTTGTCTTACACTTCTAATCAGACACACAACACAAATGCTATCTGCAGCTTCTGTGTCTGTTCCAGACATGTTTTTAATTACCAGTGCAATTTAGACTCCGCCTGGCATCGTCCATAACCATTTTTTATTCCCTGTTGTCAACAGTCCACCGTCAAACATTCGGCCGTGCCTATAATAAAAAAGTAAATGTGTCCGGCTACACGCCATGAAGTCGCTTGGGGGGGGGGGAGTATTCCACATTGATGTGAAGCGGAAAGGATTAATACACGATGAAGTTAAATGGTTTCAACTGGATCAGGATAGAGTCCTAAATCTGGTTCTTATGAACTGGTAATGAATGTTTGGGTACCATTAAAGCTTTTTCAAGCTGTTCAAATATAAACTCTAAAGATTACTGTGTTCTGGTTTGTTGCACCGTGTAGTCTGGTAGTAAATACTGCTGAAACGTCCATCGATATCTACCAACTACATAGCAAAACATCCGCGAAAACAGTAATATTTACACTCTTCGCTGTGTTACCCTGAAATCTCATCAAGTATAAGGTCTGTAAGAACCACGGTGATCATAATACAAGGCCCTAAACGCGATGTTAAACAAAACAAAAAATAAATAAGAAAAACGCGGCATCATTTTCTTGAGTTATCCGATATCTTTCAACTACTGTGAATGAAAAGTTAGTCATTATCAAGAATGTAAACTCAGTAAGACGTATTAAAAATCCCGACTCGTACAGTATATCATATGACAAAAGAATAAAGGACAAGTTCTCAATTTCTCGTGGACGAGATTGGACTCTTATTACTCAACCTTCGGGCAAATCTTAAAACTGAACACGTCCAATTTTCAGCAGAATCAACTGTGCAAATCTAAACTACATTTCTCCTCAATTAGAGCTACGACACTGATCGTGACGTAAAGAAGAAATGCGAACAAGAGAGAACGAGAAAACCAACAGATGGAGACGGATCTGTAGCCATTTTCCATCTCCACTGCCGTAGAAATTATTCTGTGCCAGTCACGGTACGGTCTATTGTCTCCTGGCACGCAAATCTAGGCACTGCCAATAGGCCCGTCCGATTCATTGCTTCCTGACGTCCAATTAGTTATTTCTTAGCATACAATTATCTTCCAACAGGTAATGTGTTAACTTGAGAAATTAAAACAACTGTGTTTGATAAGATCGGACTTCCTCACAGTGGTGAAGATGTGGTTCATCGTCTGGGTTGTGACGTCATGTGGACTTTTAAGGTACGTAAATAAAACACTGCATGCATTTTCAGATGATAAGTGTGTTTCGCTCCAGAATGATTTCGTATTTTTTTAATTAATCAACCACCTTCTGAAGCTAACTAAATACTGGATAAATAAACAGCTGATGATTAACTCCTTAAGAAAGTTTAGGGTAAAATACCTCTCATAATTCCTTCACAGAACATGTTCGATACCTTTCAGCACATACTTGGCATTTAATAATTTATCTGTATTTATTAAATGACGTTGTTAGTAGCACAAAATTACATAACGTTGAACGATAGATTGACTAAATAATGATACATTTTAAAGAATGTGGAAGGAAGGGACCAAGGCCAAATTTGCTGTACTATCCCAACATCAGCCTGAATCGACTGAGGGAATCTGCAAAAAAAAACATATCAGGATATCCGGTATACTGTCCGAGATGCGACCCAGGGACTTCTCGAATAAGAAGCAGATGTTCTAAACATTCTACGGGATGTTCAGTCACATTATCTTAAAAATCACAATTCTGTCATATCCAGTCAGTCGACACAACAGCGACGTATTTGAAACAGCATTGTGAAATGTCCGTACAAGCAATCAATCCAGAATGCTAGCTTTCAAAGACACATAGTTACGCTAATGCTATTATGTTCACTGCGCAGTTTATGGTTACACTGACATTCACGACAAGACAGAATATACTAATTGTCGTTGATGACCCACATAATGAAACACTGTCCACAGAGACTGATTCAATGCGACACTGACTTCCATTATAGTTCCTAATTGTATCTCTGAACAAGAAATCTTCGCCATTACTGCAGTACGCAGAACGGCGATAAAACGTCATTCGAATACAATATAACAATTATACGTAACCGTTTACAATGATGTAACCCACTAGCATGATTTAACGGCTATCAGACATCTTTCTGGTTATGATATCTGACGTTCTCACAGCGGTGAAAATAAATACATTATTCTTCTGGGTTGTCAAAACCCATAACAACAACACTGTCGTATTTCCGTTTGGTTTAAATTAACCAGTTCGACTAAAGTGAAACGCGACGAAGAAAATTTTCCACTGTCTCAATTTGTCTTCATGTCTCATCGTTACAAGCGAAGTTCTAACGCAATAATTGCGTAAAAATGCAAATCCAGGCCGATATAGAATAACGCAAATTCAGGACACACTTGAAATAAAAACAAGAATACGTCTCTTTGCGTAACATAAACTAAAGTAACTTATCCTAACCCAACGTAACCAAATTTAATAAAATCTACCCGTTAGCAGGTTATACTGGCGCATGGACGTCACTAGCATTACCATAGATTACTACTGAACGTTTTTTAACCCTTTGAAGTCAAAACTCGTCCAAATCATATTCAAAAATCCAGTCCGTACCACAAAGAAAATATAACTATTCACCGTTACAAAGATCAAGGGGTTAACGTCGTTTAACAAAATAAACACTACAGTGAGAATCATACGAAACCCACAAATATTAAAATAATAATTTTTGATTTTTTAAGTAAAATTACCATCGGGCTATAAAGGGTTAGTGCATCACCATAGTAAGAATTCTGACTAAAGGTAAGTTCATTCTTGCAGAGTTTTATTCAACTTCTGACTGAAAATGCAGGGACAAAGAATTTTGGCATGAAATCATTACTACTATGATAAACTGCGAAGAAGCTGGAAAACAAGAGACTCGAATCACATCACGATCCATCTCAAAGTGCGCAGTTTTTGCTGTAATCAATAATACATCTAAGAACAAAAATCCGGACTTGAAGTAGTCAAGGAAGCCTCTTCCCGAAACTCTGAAATTACTTCTTGAAATACAATTGTTATGCTTCTACACAGAATCAGAAAAGTCCTCTTTTCTCATCTTCTTCTTTTAAAAAAACTTTCTGTTTAGTCCTAAACATCGCACACACTTTATTAGACTCGTTACAAATGTAATTAAATGTGTTAAGATCCAATTAAATTCTAATTATACCGATTTACCGATTACTGCATAAAAAATATATTCTACCCACATACATATTTCGCATACAATTATTATATTCTTCTTCATTCAAGTAACAGACAAATGCTTATATTCCTACTAATAATTAGTCTGAAATATAAAATCTCACTGATGGTTGTTCCAGTACAAGGCAACATATGGTAACGTATAGCGTTCAATAATACTCTTGTCTCAAGTGAGATTTGAACCCCTTGTTCCAGCAAGATTTCTGCGAGAATGTAGTCCTATAAGCGACCGCAATAACAGGAAATCGATATAAGCGGGCTTAAGGACGATGTATTTCAAAGTTAAATCAATTGGTTGTCATAAAAACAAGCAAATACATTACAGCATCGAACCACAGAAAGTTTAAACATCTTACACCTGGTATTCCTTTGTTATTTTGTGAATTATATGGACATCATTTTGCAATTTGCCTGTCCCGAAATGAGTATAGGTTCCTTGAAGGATCCGTCTTAAGTGTCCGACACAAACTATTTTTAAGTTAATAGCATTTAATTTGTTACTAATACAATGAGTAATAACAGAACGGTTATAAATGAATGGAGAAGAATACTGAAGGAAGCACTCGATACCTACTTAAACGTACTAGTCACGTATTTGTTTGGAGGGGCATAGCAAAACAATTTAATACCTCGTCGGTACACACTGCTTTCCAGCCGAGATTCAAACTAGTGTTCTCCAAACTACGAACAAGTGTCAGCCACTGATTTTTAACTTCAGGTCAGATTTTTTTTTACTTTACTGATGTCAGTTTCCTTTAAGGAGAAATTATATTTAACAGATACATTTTATAGTCTGCCATAATTATAGGCAATAAGAAATAAGACATGAGTCGGAAATTTATAAATTCAAACTACCTCTACGCCTTAGAACAGAATATTACCAAAACGCTATCTCGTCGAGATGAATAACAAACTTTAATTGAGCTTAATCAGCACTGACAAAGGTCTAATGAGTTTTGCTCGAACTGAACTGTTATTATAGCACTGAGTAAAACTTGCAGAAGCATTTTCATAATAATTTTGAAGCGAATGTACTGCATCCCATTATGAACATTCTGTCTTAATACTGCGCTATACTAGGCACGAAGCTGTTATTACTTGTCACTCGAAATGTCTTTATGCATTACCCCCCACCCCCACCCCCGCCCCCGCCAGTCGACCTGTTACTAATTCTGCAACGTCAGAGCTCAGCAAAATCAGATTTCTGGTCTCTGATAGCACCTATTAAAAAAGTGCGATTTCTTCAAATCCATGTACTAGTAGGTGACAGTCTACAAACCTTATTCAATATTCTAGTTTTTATACTCGAGGTGGTAATTCGTGTGCTACTAAAATTAATATCCGATTAAGACGGTACAATTTAATTATTTTATTACATTTTTGTTAAGCGACCTTAGAAAAATAAACGCGTAATGAAGAGTTGACGCCTGTCTATTCGTCTATCTTAATTTTCATTTAATACTACGATTTAGCAACCAACTTTCTTCTACACTTTGTCAGCATATATAGACTACAACTGAACCACACTCTCAGTCACTGCCAGGCCTCGAGCTACAGCAAAACAGCGGAATTTGTTATTAAAATGAAAAAAATGGCGTAAATTAAAATACGAATAAACTATTGCATATTTAGGAAATAACAGTAGAATATTAAAATTCTGAGGTTTTAATACCGTTAAACATGGCTATAAAAGAAAACTTTCTGCAATAAAATTGTCGATTTTTAATTTTGGGTGTCATTTTTCAGTCGTTCGGGAACGAAATACCTAATTCTTACATTGCCCTTATGGGAATCAACTATTCGTCTATTGGATCTTAACTTTCCATAAGAGCGGTGACTGTCTGTTACTTTAATGTGCATGAGTGAGTGTGTTTTTCGTTAAGACGATCAGTACATATTATTCTCTGCCTGTATGTTGACGGTGGAATGTCCATCGGACACATAAGTAGTCCTGGATTCTTCAGTAAAACTTCCTAAAGTCATTATCCGAAATCAGTCAGGAGGTAAAATACATTACACACACAAGATGATTTGAAAGACACAGCCCATTACTGACACAGGTTACATCTGTGGCAAACAAATCCACAATTTCTGGCGTCTTTCAACAGTCGAAGTGCAAGGATATCCTACATCTAACCAGAAATCAACATGAAATGTCGCTAATGACGACCTAAAGTCTCTGAAAAAGTCAGAACCACTAAAGTAGAACTGAAGTACAGTTTGGTGCGAATATCAAGTGAACCAGTGATTTCGCATTAACTGTAAGCAATTGGGATGAGGCCAACAGTTCTTTGTAGAGGCTTCAAAGCTGATTGACGACTTCTTGTTGCTAATAAATTATCAAAACCTTTCTCAGTGACCTTCATTCGTCTACCGTCAAGTCTGGTACAAAACTGTCTGACTTCCTGATCTCGATATACAATGTCAGACTGAACATCCTTATACTACTTTAAGAAAACACTTGACTGATGCTTTTCAGTAATCTAGGTCATTTAACATCAGTTTCGCCTAAATTGTTTTCTGTGCAGGCTTCTGTGAAAATGGCCACAGATTATAGGACGATGTGACACGGAACATTACTCGGTTAAAACAAGAGTTCTACGCAGAATTCGAGGACCCAATGTAGCGTAAGTCAGACCTATCGGTGCTACCCTCACAAGGCATAATTACCTGTTATAGCCTGGAACATGGAAAAAGCTTATTGGTTATCCCTCGTAAGAAGATCCGGTAATCATTCTAGTAACTTTTGAAAAATATTGCTTTTCAGCCATAAATCTTTCTCCATCAACCTATTATATACCGGTTGCCTACTCGGTATTCCGTAGGTTCGAATCTCAGCCCGGAGACGTGCTATATTGACTGCGAATATATTCTTGTCTTTCCTCAGTCTCAATAGGTAAATGTATGCATAAATTATTTAATAAAAAACTACTTCCTTGTCCTTTGTACTTTATTAATCAATAATTATTCATTCGATGCTATGTAATTTGAACTATTCATAGCGCAGTTAAATAAACTATAAATAAACAAATTACTTAAGTGAAACTCAAATGAAAGGTGCAGATAGACAGAAACAATCTGCATCATCTTGATCACCACTCGATAAGTAATCAAAAAAAAGTCTTGCATAATTTTGGGGAAATAATTGCTGTTTACATCAAGAATCTGACACCAATACACAAAATTCAATTTTTTGGATTTTAAAGCTAGTGGTACATAACATTACCACTAGGCTTTAAAGGGTTAATTAAATATTTAACTTGGACGATACGTATTTCTAGTCATTCAGGATGATATAGTACTACATAAATATAGCGGGCCGAACAAAATATCCTGGCCGAGAGCCGCAGTTTGATAACCCCTGTTCAGATAAATAGTTGTGGCGATAATACATACTTTTTCTCCTCGATTCATGTATCGGCGCTTATGGGTTGTTTTCTTTGAGGTACGGACTGAAAGTTTAAATGTTGCTAAGACGATCGGCCTTCAAGGGCCAAAGCCAGCGAGGGCGTAGAAACGCTCACAGGCACTGGATGCAATTAAACCCACTTTCTTAAAAAAAAAACTGTTTCAATTCATCTATCATGTAGGTTACAGTGATAATCCGGTCCCGTATGAAGGAACGCAGTGTGAATCGTACGTAATCCCCAGTGTGGACGGGACTCAGCAGACGCCCGCAGACACGTCACGTCAGAAACACGCCATCCTGTCCACGCCCGGCTCTTATCTTGGCACTGACACACGAACAAGATAGATGACAAGTTTTTACTCGTGCTAAACCGATAGCTGATGACGTCACGAACATCACTTCGGTCCAGGTCTTTTTATTATTATCATCTGAACCGAACCATCTTCTTATATGTGAAACACAGATAGTTTTCCTTCTGGTGAGAAAATTATTTCAAAACGAGTTTTCAAAAAACATAAATATTTAAAAATCCGGCTAACTTTGCGAAGAACTTTTTTATGAGAATCCAACAGTCGCTCAGCTGGCCAAGACGTTCACCGCCTATTACGGAACAAGAATATATATTGCCGTCTTTATAACAGACCACCTACCCTGAGTCAGATATTCACATATATTATTTATTTAAAATACACTTGAATATATTACTTACATCAAGGAATACGTTTCGCAAGAGTATCTTTACGAAAGTATATTCAATTCCATTTGTATGATGGAATTTCATCTCTGAATTTCATGGGGAGATTAAATACCAGCATGACGCAGAAGAGCACCATACGTCATAGTAAAGTTGATACTTCTGCTGCGTATTCGGAAAGACGCAGACCTGAACCTTGACCCAGAGTCCGAATACTAAGGATTTCCGTCTTATTCGTGATTTTCTTAAGAAAATAATTCAATAATAGTTTTAAAAAATGTGGACACTATTTTGGGGTTATTTCATAGTGCAGATATAGGCTGATGTTTCGGATATCCGATCTTCATATTCAAGGCGAATTACTATCGATTTCAACTTCACATACCGCGCCCCGTTATGAATAAAGTCGCTTTAGAGTCAGATTAAGCCCTCAAAGCCTAGCAGTAACTATGTGCATCACATTCTTTAACAATCAGTAAATTTGTATGTTATATATATTAGCTTCGTATGATTCTCACTGTAAACAAGGATTATTTCCTTAAACGGCATTAATCAATCTAATGCTGAACAGTTGTTTTCTCTGCGGTACGGACTGAAATCTTAAATATTATTTCGGTAATCTTCAGACTCAATCATTATCCAACCTGAGTAGAGGAAAAGAAGCTGTTAGCATTCAAGGTGTCAAAGAGTATAGATAAGCTCCACTTATTCATAACTTCGATACCCGATAAAGGCAAATCGTCAGCTTCACGCTTCGGTCGCTTAATGAACTCCATGAGAAAGTGTCCAATGCGCCTGCTCTACCAACAGTTAGGACTATAAAGTACATTTTATAATCGTTTAAATGTACGCACGACATGAGAAATACGCTGTGAAGGAGCGCTAGAAGAGGAGAGAGGGGTATTATCCTGCGCATGCTCACTACGCCTATTCCTATTCCAAAAACATTGCATCCCAGCAGTATCCAGTAGCGTCCATGAATGGTGTTGCAGAGGTATTGTCATGGCGCGTGAACAGTAGATTCGTTGTTTTATCAGTCAAGAGAAGATCAAAACAATTGCAAATAAAAAAGCACGAAGACCCACGAATATGAAACACACGGATTCCTACAATAATCAATTGGCTGAAATGAAGTCACCTGATAACTCAAATTTATATTTTGTTGAATACCGATCGTCATATTATATAACACGGTCCATACCAAAATTTGGAAATACGATGAAGGTTCTCATATAGCCAGTGAGAAGGAACACATGAAAGGAAGGGGGGCACCAGAATGGATCAAGTCTACATGTTTCCAAAATCCAGCATTTTCTAGTTCTGTTATTCTGATATATTAGTGACAATTTTAGTATTATAGTCGGAGAGGGGGGTTCTCTGTTGTGAAGATGACGATGTCGATTTTATAGGTTAATACGCCAAGCAGATGAAGGTACAGTCCACAGATCAGGAGAAAATCCCTGCTAGGAATTCGATATACGCGCATGCGCAAGATTTCGCGGTGAGTGACGACCGATCCTAAAAGCATTCGTTCCACAACCACTGAACGAACAACAGATGACAGGCTTTCATGTGTTTTAATGGGTACAGCTTTAAGATTACTTCACAGTGGCACAGTGATTTAATCTAGAACACCCGCAGAACACATTAGAGGTGCGCTCAGTATACGCTACTCGTAAAGGCTTGATGTTTTCAGTCTGTGTGTAGTAGAGTAAAACTCTGACGTATCACACTTCCCACCAATAGCAGCCCCCTAGTCCAGCTGATAAGTAACATTCTCCCCGGACCGCACCAGAAACGACTTCCCACAGCAGGGTTTTTCTCGTCATCTGTGGACAGTAGTTATGGTACATAGACATGCTGGAATCTACTTTCAAGTTCACATAGCGTTGTATCTCAGAAGACCAACACTAATATTACAAAGGTTTTCACACATAAATAAAATTTCACACAATAAAAAATCTATTTTATTATCTATCCCATATTTCGCTAAATATTTACCATTTATAAAAGTCACTGAAATAAACCGTCGTTAGTTTGGATATTATTTTAGTACCCCTTGTACCAAAGTACATACGTTTGTGCTTTGCTCACAGCCCATTTCAAGGTAACACAAAATTAAGTCAGCGAAGTACGTATGTTATACCTCTACTCGAATTTCTCATATGAACGAAATACGACAACACGAAGCCTCTCCACGAATCCCCGGGCAAATGTAATAGTAGGTCTTTCTGAGAAACATAAAATGAATTTTCACCTTTCAAACGTTCTGATTCAAGGTGAGCGAGATCAAGATCGGCCCAATAGTTTGTTAGATACAGGTCTTTAAAATTCTCAAGGTCATAACTTTTCGCCTCATTTCTGCCAAACCGTAAATACCTGGTTGACCATACTCATGTTAAAATGAGGTCACGTAAAGTTCAAGGTCTTATGGAAGTCACGACAAAATCGGCCAACTAGTTTCCCACATACGGGTCTTTAACTTTTTCAAGGTCATATATTTTCACGCTTAGTTCTGCTAAACGGTAAATGCCTGGTTAACCATACTCATGTAAAAATAAGGCCACGTTTAGGTCAAGGCTTTATGGAAGTCACAGCAAGATCGGCCCAATAGCTTGCCAGATACACGTCTTTAAAATTCTCAAGGTCATATATTTTCGCGCTTATTTCTTCCAAACCGTAAATACCTGACTGACCATACTCCTGTCAAGATGACGCCACGTACAGGTCAAGGTTATATGGAATTCACGACAAGATCGGCCCAATAGTTTGCCAGATACAGGTCTTTAAAATTCTCAAGGTCATATATTTCACCCTTATTTCCCCTAAACCGTAAATACCTGGTTGACCAAACTCATGTTAAAATGAGGTCACGGAAGGTCAAGGTCATGTCAAGACTAGGACAATATCACGCAAATGTTTGAGAATTACAGGCATCAAAATTTCAAGGTTATTCGAAATACTATTTTCTCACGCATATACACAGAGAACTGTAGGAATCTGAGTGAGATTACATACATCATAGTGGTCATAGATATGTCAAGGTCATGTGAAGCTCACAATATATACTCAGTGCCTTATTTGTGTTTCGTTAGGCTAGTTTAGGTTAGGTTATGTTAGGTAAGGTTGGATTAGGTTTGGAAATGTTAGGTTAGGTTAGAGTGGGTTGTGTTAGGTTATGTTTTGGTCCCTTGCGTTGCGTGTGTGGTTAGGTTTGTATCGTTTTAGCTATTGTTGTTACGGGGTAGGTGTTTTGTGATCACATATGAATACCTTTGGTTTAAAATATTTCCATTTGTGAACATAAGACATATATAATAATCCCATAACACAAGAATCTGTTATCTAAAAAGAGACGTTTCTGCACATATAAATCCGTGGCGAGAGATTAATCGTTACAGATCCACTTCTCAACTCTGTGGTACGAAACCTACTATCGGAGAATATGGGATGTGTTTCTGAATAGCCTGCTATTGCTGATACGTCAAAGCCAAGGCATTTCTTTCATTGAATCCAATATAGGTTGCCCTGACATGTGCTATGCAACTTCATGACAGCTCAGTACAGTTTCTATATCCGCTTCCTGACAGCTCATATATAATGACTTCTCGGGTGCTGTTAGGTGGTTAAGAGCTGAAAACACCAGCGTTTCGAGAACCATCTTCGTCCTCAGAAGCCCGAGAAGACTTCACTAAACTTAGTCGCTGTGAAAGCCTCAGATCAAACAGTTCGTAAATGCCCTCAATTTTATCAACATTTGGTTTTATGATCATGAAACAGGTAAATAATTCCAGTAACATTGCAAAATATCACTGAAGACGTTTGAAATTCAGGTACACAGTGCTTAAACATTTCCATGATGGTTTTTATTTAAATAAATCTAGCTCAATCCTGTATCTAAACATACTTTTCTCTGGCCATGCATATTTTTTAACACATCAAATTTTATCCATGCGTGAATATAATTGACTGCACTTTCAGGCACAGAGTCATGAACGAGCTATATGTCTACCTCACTGTACTTTCGTTGACTTAACTACTTTAACAACAGTCACCAAACTGCATGAACAAGGTACATAAATATGAAAACATCCATGCCAGTTGGAATAATACAGTTTGATATTTTAAATTACGTCAGAATATTGTTTAGATTTAAACAATGATTCACTACTGTGAATAATTATTTCTAACCATGTCATGTTGTAGGAACTTCTATAACACTATAATAGTATAGATATTTGTGCTTTCTTGCGTTTAATTTTAATGATTCCTATACTGCTCCTTATGTTGATTTGTAAAGTCGTCTTGAGGTTCATGAAGTCGCGGTAGGTAATGCCAAATGTTTTCCCGTTTGAGTTTAAAAATTCTACTCCTTATTGATGCTATTTTAATATTATAATTATCATCTAGTGCTCACGTTGAAAAAATTGATCTTAGGAACTTAAATTTAGTTTTTATATAATTATTTGAATGTAGCATTCTTCATAGAATATTTTTACCCTATAATGCTACATTCAAATAATTATATAAAAACTAAATTTAAGTTCCTAAGATCAATTTTTTTAAATGGAATGTACAGGAACTATTTCTCAGCATTTAAAGTGGCCGGAACTTGCAACTAAGCACTCACCTCCTTCTACTGACGAGTTACAGAATGTGTGAAGTTATATATATATATATATATATATATATATATATACACACACTCACACAACCTCATGGCATAAGAATAAAGTACACAGTTATTATATTTGAATGTATCCTATATTTCAACAAATAATTTATTAAAAGGTGAAAAGAACCAAACGGACCTTTTGATGTCGATCAAATTAGTATACTGTCTGCATGGTCCTTTGATTTGATTTTCAAATGTTACGTAGAAATAGATAAGTTTTTGTAAATAAAATTTGCCATTTCAATGCTATACCTCAGGGTGCGTTTCAACGTTCCTCTCTTAATATTCTATCTTATGAATCATCAGATGGAACACTGCATCGAGTCTATTGCGTCCAATAGATATACTGAAATAATAGTTACATAATAAACTCTTGTCACCATGAAGTCTTCTACAGTGAATCCACTCAAACATTTCGAGTGCCCAAAGGGTTTTCGTATTAATGTTTGGGAAACACTATTTCCACAAAACACGAAGCGGTGTTTCGATTTTCCAGGGCTGTTGGTAACACACATAAAGCTTTGTCACTAATCACAGATGTATATCGCAAATGATAAGTTGTTTCTTTGCTAATGTTTCCTGTACTAATCTGCCAGACCACAGAGCACATGAGGCCTGGAGAAGAAGCGAAACGCTATGCACGTGACCGATAGAAAATTAAAGCTCAGCTTACGAACACACAAGCTCTCAGACACGGTGTTTGGTTACTAAATCCACATGTGACCATTTACGTATTGGCCACAGCTCCGAACATAACAAATACAACAAGTGATGCATGACTATAAACGGAGCGACCCACGTGTGAATGCATTTACAGTTCTGCACATAGGTAACATTTATTTTTGGTTAATTTAACGACCATCTCTCTCAATCCATCAGAATAAGGTTTTTAGCGCGCACTGATAGGATTAATTAACAACGAAATGGATATCATCGCAGCCTACTTTCAGTTGGTATTCAGCCATTTGCCTGGAGAGAACTGAGGAAAATCATGAAACACGAAGTTAAGATAACTCTGACGTTCGGTTTTCTTTTGCGTTGAGATATGTAGCCTCGTGAAAACGGACTATATTTCAGGGCGGAAGGATTGATTCAGTAAAACCACATACTTTATAAATACTAAAGAATTCACTGATTGAAGTTGTCCGTCCATCTGTTCATAAATAACTTCAATCATACATTTCAGCTTACGATATAAATTGCAAGAAAATAACAATTATTTCATTGTACTAGACACATTACATGAAAACACGGACGAATTTATTTCGAAGTGACGTTAGCAATTAATTATCTTTTGACACGAGAAAGATTTATTAGGTTTTATTGTCAGCTGTTCAACAGAAAGAGAAACATGATTTCTGTACAACAACGGCATGGATAATGACATTACGCAACATTTAATAACCTGGTTCTTCGGGGTGAAATTCACATCTGGTGCTGTTTATTGCAATTACAGCAAAAAGGAGCTATAAAAATAGTTATGTTTATTACGCCTGTAACTCTAAAATGCACACAAACCGGTAATGTTTATTTCATTTTTGCCTGCTGTACTATCCAGTTATATTTACTGCTATTGACTGTCTATTTATTACTGATTGATTGATACTTAAAGACGCTGATTCCGTTACATAAGTTATATATAGGTAAATCGCTATAAGTTTGGACACACAGCTGATGCGTCCTACTTATGAGCACAACGCATTATCAACTTCTGCGCACACAAGGTCATGTGTTTTCTTACAACGAAACTTCGCATATAAATTTACTGGCGAGAGTTTTAAGGTCTTGGATTCCATAAACATACAAACTGTAGCAACATCGTACGGAACCTACAACTACTAGAAGTTTGTTGTACGCGCACGTTAAAACCTAAACCTCCGAACTCTTTTAACACAAATTCATTTCATTTAATCTCAGATTCGCTTTACCGTTTTTACGCACTCAGCCATACACAAACTTGTCTTAATACTATTATTTTTGTGTGTGAGGGTCGGGATGAAAGGTCGAAAAACTCTCACGTTATTAAGTCAAAAAATGAAGTAAGTCCTGCAGATATTTACAGCTTACGCCCAGCATAAGTCTGCCATTTAGATAGTCAATGCTTATGAAGAGGAGATGCAGATATAGAAGTAAAGATCAAAATCAGCTGCTCTAAAGTGTTTACCCCGTGGAATGGGAGGATATGGGTGAAGAACCAGGCCTAATGGTGGTGAGCCAGGGACGAAGATACGCTCAAACCCAGCTTTCACGCTACGACAACCTAACCCACACCCCATTTCTTCATGACAACACCCCTCCTACCCCCCAACCGACCCTCATTCCAACTAGGTTAATGAGTACTTAAGAACTTAATCTCAAGTAATAAGCAGAGAGCTTAGAAATGTGTCCCCAAGACATGATGATGGGTCTGGCACTCTCTCAAACAGACTTCGTAATCATCAGAGTCTCTGTTGAAAAGGTAAAATTTTCAACTCTATTCTACCCCGTTCTGAAAATCTCACGGAGATTTCTCCTTCACTTTGTCAGCATTTATTCGACAATATTTTATACCTTCTCTCTCACTAAGATGGCGGGTAAGCTGGGATAGGAACGAGACGAAACAGTTGGGAGTTTCTGCTCTATCACGAAGCACTTTTCCTCACTTGTTCCATGTGAGCACCAGGATACTACCTCCAAACTTGCCACATTTTCCCGTACGAATTCTTTACAATTTCTCTGTTAAACTGCCAAGAAAACCCCAATACTACAGTTCTGCACGGCGGACGTGCGGTTTAAATTAAAACCGTATGGCAATTATAACTCTTATTATGGGTATTATTACTGTTATCGAAAATACACCGAAAGTCGTGGTCAAGTGGCTTCGTATTCGGGAGGTTCCGGGTTCAAATCTTGGCCCGGAGACCGGTTATCCTGACTGGGGACCTCCGTGGTTTTCCTCAGTCCCTCCAAGAATTTAATCAGGCTACGACCGCTTCCTTCCACATCCATTCCAATTCTTTATTCACTACAATCATCTAATTCGACGCTATATAGTCCAAGATACTGAAAAATAGTTTTTAAATAACTATAAATATAAATAAATTATCGACAAAAATTACACGACTCGGTCTAACATTTCATGAAAATGAATGTACAGCAACAAATTTAGTACATAATTGATAGAATTTCATTTAAGAAATACTATTAAATACCAGTCCAAAATCACAAAGCCTCAAACACTACAGTGTCGGCATACGTTATTCTTTACTACCACGAAACTAATGCGAATATAACAATTATATCACACTGCTACGCGAAGTTCATAAAGCAACGTCTTACGCTCACAATTTCCTGTATTATGAAATATTGTTAATACGTGAACCTCGTATCCTGAAGTCCATAAATAATGCAGTTAATGACTCTTAGGCCGGGTGCACACCAAAGGAACTTCAGCTCCACAACGAAGCCACCGCAAGTGAACAAGACAATCAAAGACGGACACCTAGTGATGCCAACCCCAAGTGGAAATAAACTGGGGGAAATGTTAAAAACAACTCCACAATTCGGTTTTCTGCGAGTTCGGTTACCGTCCACGTGTACAACTGACAATGAAAAATGCAGCAGAACGCCTATTATCCGGGGCCCAATTATCCGTGGAGTGGATAATCAGTGATCTCAAATTGTCTCTAATATGTATTTATATTCTTCTTAACTACTTGCAAACTGTCTTATGTATACAAATATATCAAAGTTCCTATTTTGTTTACATTGATGATAAATAATTCAGATCAATATAATTTGACAGCGTTTTTCAATTATCTGCCCCTCATGCCTCCCTAATTACCAAGGACATAATACGAACAAAACTAGACTGGATTGCCAGTACTTATCTATGAATAATGACGTGGAAAGGATATTGAATGAAACGGTAGTGGCCTAATTTAAGGAATCTGATATTTCCCTTAAAATACGTAAGAGAAACCACAGTCGGGACAACCAGTCCCTGAGCTGAGATGTAAAGCCGGGATCTCTCGAAAACGAAGCAGGAATGCCAACTACTCATCCGCGACGTTCACTTTGTTGTTAGTATCGAGGTCGAGATTCGAAACGGATACCTCCCGAAAGCAAGCTAGGAGTGTTACCGGTATAAAATGCCGCTCAGAAAGTTTGACTAAAAAACGTGAGTCACACATAAATACAGTTTGATTTATTTACGTTACGATGGGGTGAGTTTATGTCTCGTCTGTGGAACGGTGGCCGCTAAGTGGTCCATTTACAATCCCCCAGATTATATATGAGTGAATATGGAGCAGCGGTTACATATTAGTGACAGGAGAAAGCCGAAGGACTCGGAGAAAAACGTGTCGCCCGTTCCACTTTGTCCACCAAAAATCCCATACTGACCACCCTGGAAATTAACTCTGGCCTCTGCGGTGAGAAGCCAGTGACTAATCGCATAAGCTATGTGATACTATGTGGTAAGATGTCTTATCGCTGCACGCAAGAATGATGGCATATTTTGAAGAATTTTAAACATGAACACAAATTTCAAACATAATTTAACATGAAGATTTCTGTCTTCTGGGTTATTGCGCTGTGTAGTCTGGTCGATGTTAACCAACGTTTCAGAGGTCATACTTCCTCCGTCATCAGGGCGATGAAGATTTCTGTCTTCTGGGTTGTTGCGCTGTGTAGTCTGGTCGATGTTTACCAACGTTTCAGAGGTCATACTGCCTCCGTCATCAGGGCGATGAATATTCATCGCCCTGATGACGGAGGCAGTATGACCTCTGAAACGTTGGTTAACATCGACCAGACTACACAGCGCAATAACCCAGAAGACAGAAATCTTCATATTCACCGCTGTGAGAACCTCAAGTCTTACATAATTTAACATCATCTTCAGACGTGTATAAGAATAAATAATAGTTTATTAAAAATATTCGTGTTAAGCTTCGCTCTCCAATAACAAATTTTTCATCAATTCACGTTTAATTGTCATAATATACAGCATTTAATAGGCAATTATATATACAGTTGCCACAGCAATAAACTAAAAAAAAAATGAAAATAACAGATATTTTTAGACTCGACTTCGATTTCAATACAAAAAATTGTCAATATAACAAGTACATATGCGTAACATTTTCTATGCACGCAGTTTCTTTAAACTCCTACGGCATTTTATGAGAGGGCACGATTCATTCTGTCAACGATATTTAATGTTTATTAAATCAGTTTTCTGCTTCAGACACGGATATGTTTTTAATATTTTTCAAACACAGAATTATATTAATTAAATAAATTTGTGTTAGTAACCTTACTGATTATACTCGTTCTGTTTATAATGTTTTAGACATATCTACAGTAAGAAATAGTTGATATGTCTACCTCCTATAAAAAATCATACAATGTAGTAGCAAGGAACAAGTGATAACATTTGAAATGTAAGAGACCATTTTATAAATTCCTATAGGCCTAACTTAATACCTAGTAGATGATTTGGCAAACCATCGTAAAACATTTCCATGAGGACAGCGGGTTTTCCAACAGAGATTCGAAACAATAGTCTCTGGAGCACGAAACATGAACGCTAATCTCTATACTGGGATAACACCTATGACCGGAAGTTAAGCATGTGTAATCGTGATACAATATCGATCTATATTCAGGTAACATGCCCCACTACAGACCTGCATACCAGAAATATCAAATCCAGTGGTAATAATCCACGAACCCACACAATGAAACTTTGGCAGAGAGATCAGATTACTTAATTCGTGTTTCGATAAACCACTTATTAAACTATGTAATTTGTATATCTTCTTAAGCACGATTCGTTTCGAGTTATCGCTTGAACGAAGTATTCTTAATGCGTTTTACTTCGTCAGTGCAAAGAAGGTTCTAAATAAAAGTGATAATGTTATCAGAAGATGGTTTTGAATACTACTGGCAACATAGGTATTCTGAAGATTGTCAGTTGTCTAAAATATATTTTATACATGTTTCGGGATTTGGTTCTACTACCTTCATCAGGTGATAGTTATTACTCTGCTAGATTCCGTTATTCTGTATTTTAAAATTTGTGGCGACGATTCGGACCAAACGTTTGTTGGTCACTAAGCCGTGTAATTGTAATTCTAAAGCTTTTTACAACACACTTTGCTCTAGCTATGACCTAATTAAATAATTATATAAACAACACAAAAATTATATAATAATAATAATAATGAATTTTATAATCACGAGAAGGTGCGTACCGCTCTTACAAAATTCGTTACTGATAGCTTGAGACATTGATAAAATTCGCACAAGCGCAGAATGGATATGAAAACTGAATGGCGTAGTCGATATTTCTCGATCAACAGCACCCGACGGGGAAGTCAATTAGCGCTTATCGCCTGGGACTGACGCTTGCATCATTCACTGGCAACGTGCTGGTAGGTTACAGGCAATGGGTCGTGAAATGGGAACATCTCAGTCAAATTAACTAATTAGATAAGGTCACAGTCTTCCCTTCGTCACTAACAGAACTGGAACCAATATTGCCGCAATGATAATATACCAGAAAGATATGGACCATGAGTGGGACATTCGGGGGGAATAGTGTTGTTGTGGCGTGTTACATTAAGGAAGGAAATTTCAAGTCATGTGGACTTGTAAGTAGATATCAAAGTTTCTGAGAAACATACTGCTTCCATCTTCAGGGATAAATAAGGTTAGGCGACTTCCTGCCCTGATGTTTCTAATGCTTGGAAGGTACAAGGGACCGGATATTCTAGTAAATTTAAACAGATAGTGCTATTATTTCCTGACATGAAATAAGATTTACTGCAGAACACATTAACCAATTCTCATCACATGATAACAGACAGCTTAAACTTACAACTAGTTCCGGATATTTTACCTAATAAATTTCGGATGAAGTTGATTTTTAAGTGAAATATATCATTCCATATTTGAACCAGAAGTTTCATCGGCCTACTCCCAAGTGTCCGCCTCTGTATCCCAAACTCAGCCGCTTGAATCCACTCTGTCCAACGAGAGAAGGGCCGTCTCTTCCATTCAGGTTTCCCGACCAAAATTGTACACGCATCTCTCATTTATATACACATGCCAGATGTCTCGTCGGTCCTATTCACCTTCATTATATAACACTTAGTAAACTACACTCAGTTTTGTAATGTTCTTAATTACTCGTAAAATGTTTTAAATTGTAGTATTTTCCCGTTATTCTTCGCAACTTATAGCCAGTTGTAATTTGTCTTTAAATCAAAATTGAACGTGTAGTCAGTGTAATTCCATGACCCAGGGATTATGTGGATTGTTTTCAAAGCAAATAATTGGTGCACGTGTACGTCTTGCAATGTCGGTACAGACACCTAAGTACATTTATCACGGACCTGTGATTGTACTAACGTTCCAAACAACTTTGTTGGGAAACTACGAGGGTCGCTCATTAAGTAATGCCCCACATTTTTTTCCTCAGAACATATTTATTCAAGATGGCTCAAATTTAGTGACAATATAAATCAATGTTTCCTTTACACATACTATTTTTCCACATAGTCCCCATCAACTTGTACGGTTTTACGCCAGCGTGGAACAAGTGCATGCATGCCTTGCCGGTACCAGCTCTTGTCCTGTGCACGTAGCCATGTCCTCACTGCTTGAATCACGCTCTCGTCATCTTCAAATCTTGTTCCGCGGATAGCATCTTTAAGTGGCCCAAAGAGATGGAAGTCGGAGGGTGCCAGATCTGGACTGTAGGGTGGATGGGGTAGCACCGTCCAACCCAATTTGGTGATTTCTTCCCGGGTTCTCAGACTTGTGTGAGGGCGTGCATTGTCGTGCAGGAGCAAAATTTCTGCTGGATGCTTGTGAGGCCGAACTCGTCGAAAACGCTTCTTGAGGGTTTTCAGGGTCCTGATGTACGCGTCTGAATTGATGGTCGCACCTCTTGGCATCACATCCACAAGAATGACCCCATCACTGTCCCAAAAGACAGTCATCATGACTTTTCCGGCGGAGGGAGTTGTCTTGAATTTCTTCTTTCTCGGTGATTGAGGATGATGCCACTCCATTGACTGCCTTTTTGTCTCTGGCTCAAAGTGGTGTATCCAGGTTTCGTCACCTGTAATGATCCGGGACAGAAAGACCTCTCCCTCAGCATCAAAACGCTCCAACAATTCAGAAGAAATCGTTTTCCTTTGAATCCTGTGGTCTGCTGTGAGACTTCGTGGAACCCATCTTGCGCACACCTTCGAATATGCGAGAGCCTGGATAATTGCAATCACACTTCCATTGCTGACTGAAAGCTGTTGGGCCAATCGTCGAGTTGTGATGCGCCGATCCTCACGAATAATGGCATCCGCGCGGTTCAACATGTCTGGAGTGGTGGCTGTGGCAGGACGCCCAGAGCGCGGCAGATCACGGAGCTCGGTTTCTTCACTTCCTGAAGCTTTAACTCTCTTAGCCCAGCGACCAACGGTGCTCCTATCGACTGCACAGCTTCCATACACAGCACACAAACGTTTATGAATGTTCACCACCGTTTCTTTTTCAGCAACAAGGAATTCAATTACAGCTCGTTGCTTGTAACGAGAGTCGTTCACAGACGCCATTTTAACAGTTCACTACAGCTCCGCTATCGGTTGGAATCATTTGAAACTCCGTACACGAACGCGGGAAACATCAAATCTCAAGCATGTAAAAGTACACTTTTCTATCTTCATTATTGGCTGAGAAACAAAATGTGGGGCATTACTTAATGAGCGACCCTCGTATAATAGGCACGTCCTATATTAAGTTACGAGGTCAACCGCGTACAGCGTGACGGTCGCTCAGAAAATACAGTTGTATGCAAAGTGCTCAGTTTATCTGGAATCTACAGTAATGTTACTGTAGATAAATGCATCAAACAACATAAAACTATTATCTAAGCCTGCCGACTTCCTGTGTGCGTCAGAAAACGCGTCAGGACGAACGACCAGGCACTGATAGACAGTTCGACAAAGAAGAGCGAAAATAAAGAATTTAAATATAGTATTCCTAAGTGACGGTGCAGGCTCCAAATGGAATTAATGAAGTCAATTAGACTGGAATACAATGATGAGAAAACAGAACCAGATTTTGCTTTCAAGAATTCTTGAACTTTTAATTAAGATATCAAAAATCTATAAATATTTTATTAAATTCCAGCAAATAGGATCCAATCAGGCGGAAAAGACTTTCTCGTATTGTGTAAAGTGACGTTTATATGGTGCAGTAAGATTAACCCTTCAAAGCCCAGTGGTAACTTATGTCCCACCTGCTTTGATAATCAATAACTATTGTATTTTTATTTGTGGTTTTTGTACGATTGTGACTGTAATGGTAGTAGTGTCCTACCACCTTAATAAAGTAACTCAGGCCGCGAACAAATCGATATATCAGTAAATAATCGATATATACGGTTCCATACATGAAAACACACAAAATGGATGAGAAGAACTGAACACAATAAGAGAAATAATAAGATTATGGCTGGATAATACGTGCATTCCACTTCAGACACATATACAGTATTTGTAATATTTTATGATTCTAGAATATGGTCTCTGGTTAAATCTTTCATTTCACACGACCACCAACGATATACAGAGTGGGTGGGAAGTAAGTAGACATTGAGAAATCGTTATAACCTCTATATTTCCAATGCAAAGATAATGAAAATACGTAACATTAATAAAATAATTTTTACATGTACGTACCTTTTTAAATTGGAATGCCTACTTACTTCCCACCCACCCTGTACTTGTAAAAAAACGTAGCCCTCATTTATAGCCTCGGCCATCAACACCCAGAGCGTTTTCTGAATAGGTCTATGTATGTCTCGGGTTCGATTCCCGGCGGTGCCCGAATTTATAACTTGTGTTGGGCAAGGCCGTGGTCTGGGCAACACGGAGTTTTCCTCCGGGGGCTTCCCCGGTTTCTCCGTGGCATCCCATTCACACACAGAAGAAGGCAATGGCAAACCACTTCTGGATCATCTGCCAAGAACGTATATGAACAGGTCCCAGTCCGAGAAAAGGATGGAAGGATCCTGTTCATATGGACCTGTCGTCAGACAGAACACTGAATAAATAATAAAAATAATTTTATTAGACGCCTGACCAGACGAAGTTCTTCCGAATTTATACTCACCGCTGTACCGTGTCAGCGGCTACATCCAGTTGCAGAGATTTGCATAAAGACTGGAGCTTACACGATCACTCTTGAATTTTAAAAAGCACAGTTGTAGATTAACTGTAGAGCTACACCGACTCCGTTTAATAGCCCTCTTACAACACGCAGTGCGGATCTAAAAATGTCGCATTATAAGGCGAAAACACAAAATAAAAGTCACGTTTTAACAAAGTACAGAACTAGCTTCTGAGTGATTAGAAATCCAGCTTCATACTGGAGAGACCCCGATATGACTTCTAGGTTCAGACTTCTAGCCCAGTAATTTCCATCAGATTCTCAGTGTAAATGCTGGAAGACTGAATATGTGACGGTATGAATAGAAATTGTGCAAAGAGTTAGGAAACTTTTTTCTCCGATGTCATCTTTATATATGGTGAAATAATGTCTTTTAGTTACTTTTTTTATAATGCAAGGGATTTTTATATAACGCTGTCTGCATCATTGTCCACGTCTTATAAATTGAGCTAATTAACGACTTTCAAATACCAAGAAAATTATGAAACATTCAAACTTACTAATTCACAACCAATAATAATATTTATTCGGCGGGCATACGAACATCTGAGGTGTAAGCGACACAAATGTGTCTCAATTTTCCGGTTTTAAAATTCTACGAAATTCAAGTAACTTTTAATGACGTAACTCCAGTTTCAAAGTGATTAACAATTAATTAGTGTAGATAGGTAGAAAAACTTGGTGTTTAGAAGAACAAGCATTGAGTTGAATCCGTTAGGCGTACAAGCCTTTTTGGTATGCAAAAAAAATTACAAACATGGTGACAGTGCGAAAACTTTTAGTTTTATTTATGACTTATATCTGATTCCCAAAAATTATGTTGAGCGATAATTGAATAAATATTAATATTATAACCTAACACGTCGTGTAAATAATTTTACACAATCTAACAAACCATCATCCTTCCTACACAGTTTATTTTTATTCTATGACAGACGTCTTTCAGTCCTCATGAGATCATCAGTGTTAGCTCAGTTCATTCCACCATCTAAAATCACACAATATTACCGTTTCTAAAATTACCAAATAATTACAGTCTACGAAAAGTACGAAAAGAAATCTAACACAGCTTTTTGACAAGTTAAAATCTCCCGGCGTTTCGGCTGAATTCCATTATCCTCAGTGACACTCATATGTATAATCTGTTAAAATTTTACATTTTGTAAGTAATGTGGATTACATTAACGCATGAATAAAATGTGATAAAAAAAACATCATTGCTTCTTCAAAATAAGAATCATTAATCTTGAATATAAAACAAAATAAAAAATGTAAAAAACAATATATTATATTTTCATATACAAATATAAAAACAGTATGTCAAAAATAATTCTACACAGTCGGCAACATAATTTACAAACATACATTCCATTACAAAATTTCTTTCCTTTAGACACAACACCATTCTGCATTTAACATTATGCGGACAATAACAAAACTGCTTTAAATCCTTGCTATTAACATATAAAAATGTTGCCAATCTCTGCATATTGCAGATCATAAAGCTTTAAACAGCTTACACATCTGATTGCCAGCGAGGACGGCAGAATTTAGCCGAAGTTTGTTTGCAAAAAATTTGTGACGATGGTGATTTAAATTAAATTTAGTTGTATTAAAGGTAGTGAGTTTAGCAAACGTCTGACATGATTCCATAAAATACTAGCTTAAAGATCCCAGTTACTAATGCACATAAAACTCTATAACTGTTCTACAAAGCAAGCATGAAATGTTGCCTTAAAACCGGTATCGCTGACCTATCTATAATACAAAGAGACTATTGCACATGACTGTCAAATGTCCTCCTACTACATGCTGGCATTTTTATGTAATTATTACAATTACGTATAAAGGATAGTATGCTATTAAAAGCTGATACACCTACAAACTGATCTATGTGTACAATTAGCTGCCTTGTTAACAGCATGTGTGGACTTTTGCCAAACAAAACAAAGGCCCTGGTTTTTATACGCGTTGTTTGTATAGGGTTACTAACTGCTGCATATTTATTTACATGTGATGACGACTGGCCTACAGTAATTTTTACCACATCAGCGTTATTCTCGTAAACGTTTTAATGTATTCAAATCCTCAACTAACTGCAGTTACGGGACAGAGTGAATAATTATAACTAATCATTCATAAATTCTGAAAGAATGTTACTTTTTAAAAAAAATAAATTCATTCTAATATTCCAATGCTCGGTGGTTATTATCTACTTGACAGATTGAAGTGTGGTATAACATCTCGTGAAGTATAATTATGATAAAATTCTTAAATATTATTTAGACGAGCTTCGGCTTCAGAAGTTTAAGTATTGCTTTGTGGGGCCTTTTTCACAGCATTCTGCCAAAATAACAACTTTGTCTTAGTAGAGACGAGGAATTATATGCTCAACGAATGCTCTATACGAACCCTCATAGCAGAATGCGATATGCCATCAAAGTAAGATATTATTTCATCTTCCGTGACGGTGCCCGACTATGAGGATGACCGTTGCCATTTTGATTTCTGCTGAATCAAAATGAAACAAATCAGATTACAAATGTATGTTGATGACATTAAATTTGTGGTTCTGTTGATTTCACTGGCAAACTGCATACATAAATTGGCATGGTGCCGGTTATTATTTTGCCCGACCAGTTATCTATCATTTGGGAGGGATACGCGAGGTGATGACAATGATGCTGAGTGATGACAATGATGCCGATGCATTTAAAACAGCTGTTGATGGAGTGGGTTCAGGCATCGATCATTAGGTCACGTGTCTGAGTGTAAATGTGTGTGGTTGTGTGAGTTCAGTGCACTGAAACGAACTCGGGACATAAAACTAGATCCGTGTTATATTCATACCACAGGATGGATCTATGCTCCCTTTGTTTATTAGCAGTTTAAGCTTATATATACTGAAATCCCACCACTGGACCATTATAATCAGATGTTTTGTTACTCAGTGCTTTGGCATCGTTTGAATTGATTAACCCTTTGAATTCGAAGCTCATTTAAATAATATTTAAAAAAAATCAGTCCGTACCGCAAAGAAAACGCTAAGCGCCTACGCTGCCAAGATAAATTTGCTAATGCTGTTTAAGGAAATAATCGAGGTTTATTCTGAAAATGACATTAAAAACAAATAGAATCTGTATATGTGGTTCATATTGGTAACACGGTTTAAAAGTTTAAAAAGCCAACTAAAAATTGGAGACCCGGAGTCGATAAACAAGTTTGAAAATGACCGAGGCTCTCGGAAGTTAAAACCTTTCATTTACAGAATTGGAAAGAACCCTAAACTGCCAGTTCTGCTTACGTACAATGACAAATGTAAGACGAAAGTGTTTATACTCCTAAATACACACCCTGAATTGTTGAATAATTTCAACTGTCTGCCATTGTCAATACAAACCTCTCATTTCAAGCATTATCTGAAAGGAATTAATTAACTAAACGAGAACATATGTCTGCACTAAGCGAGCTAGAAAAGAAATTATGATGGATACTTTACATAAAATGACGTTTGCATTCATACATTAACAAGTAACATGTCATTTATGACAGTGATCTGCATTATGTAATCGCAATTGTGAAGCTGGCATTTACGTGTTCTAATGAGAAACAACGGTAAAACTTGATACATAAGGAAAATAACAAACATTTTATCATTTTTATTTTATGGATTAAGAGTTAATTTTTAGTCTACAAATTATATCATTCAAGTACATTCGATGAGCGGGAAAATCCTGCAAAACCTATAAAATTAAGCCCTTTCTCCCTGTTAATTTGTCTCTTTCCTTCT
This sequence comes from Zootermopsis nevadensis, assembly GCF_977971745.1. Taxonomy (NCBI): domain Eukaryota; kingdom Metazoa; phylum Arthropoda; class Insecta; order Blattodea; family Termopsidae; genus Zootermopsis; species Zootermopsis nevadensis. The sequence continues at coordinate 8,271,678 of NW_028259139.1, read as the reverse complement.
GCTTTTATACTGTTTTCCTAATCCACTCTGTTCTTCCTACTTCACTTGGCTGTCTCAAATTCTTACTGCTAACAACCCTACAGTTAAATCTCATTCTATTTTTATCAAGACGAGTGTACAATGCCTGGGAACCTTCTAAGAGAATTAAGCTCTTTTTCATTCACTTACGATTCAAAGGGTTAACAGGTTAAGACACATGATCTTAGACAGTGAACATTTAGAGCTACATTCTGCATTGTAACCCCTTTGTGCAGAACAGAAATACTAACCTTACTCATTACAAAATATCCAACCATTCCCATTTACATCTATTATCTTACGCCCAATTAAAACGAAAAGACACAATTATTGAAAAAGGTAGCGTTCTTAAACATTCAAGCAGCTTCCTTTCTGTAATCTACATTTCTGCATATTTTAGTTCATTTTACGTCATGTGTTCGTTCTTCAGCACACGCACAGCGTACGCAAAATAACACCGAGTTTGAGCTACATTACAGTAAGAGACGAAGATCGAAAAGGAAAGGGGAAGAAGACGGCAAAGTTAATGTCTGAACATGTATGGTGTAACTAGAAACATTTCTCCCTTTCAATTTTTACACAATGTTTGACTTTTTCGACACGCCGACTGAATTTTTTTTAAACCAAAGCAACTATAAAACACTATAAATGCAGGAAAACTCACTACTTCTACAGTCTAAACGTAGTAATTTCATTTTTTATAGTATAACACAGAACTTAGCCATCTCCCAGTGTGCGCAACCGATTCGCTGTCTTCCCCTACCACACACGCGTGAATACGTAATGATGAAAAAAGCTCGAAGCCATTTTGCGTCTACTGTACCACGAACTTAGTAAATTATTAAACAAGCCATAAAACAAACAACGCACAGTAGCAAAATATTCGCCACAAATCAAAGTTCCAGTGGCTTCTATATCGAAATTCTACGCTATAACTCATCACTGCTGTTCTTGGATATTACAATTCGTGAGAGAAATAACAAAATCTATTACTACCATCATAACAGCAGCGGATGCATCAACCATCACGTCAGGGCAATATCTTGCATGAAAGTACACATTAACAAACCTCCCACTTTCAGAAAGCTTTTAGTTAATGTATAGCGGTTGAGAGGCGCTGTAGTAGCCTGAGACGAAGATAGCAAAACGTCTTCGCCTGGAAAAAGTCCAAGTGCACAGATAACCATTACTCAGCACTAGTCGTAACGCAAAGCAATAAGCGACCTGAACAATGACTCCAGATGATTAATAGCACACGCTGACGACAATAATGACGTAGGTGATGAATCCCTGTGACGTAATTGCTATAGTATTGCTGTGATCCCTTGTAGGTAGTAATCTAACAGGCACAATATATCTGTACAAGTCCCTGTGCGAATTGTCTTCGAAGAAGATATATGCAGGAAAGAACAATACATTTAATTATAAATACATTCTTATAATTTACATATTTTTTATAAATGGTTATTCAAAGTTATGAAGGAATAAATTAACACCCTGCATAGAATACCTCAAGGAATAATCTATTTAAATTCCAGTTACCTGATTGTGTCTTTAACGCTTTCCTGCAGCTGCTTATATATATGTAGTTGTAAAACACATGAATGTATTAATTTAAAACTTAATAGTCCTTTAATAAGTGTATTTATGGATTTAATAAGGTTCTCAGAATAAACACATATAATTCCCTCTTCATCATCAGCTAAATAATCTTTGAAATTGGCAGGTGTTGTCTTTGAGTTACATACGAAATTTCAAAATATTTACATGAACTTCCGGTTTCTTTTGGGTAAATTAAATTCGTTCACATAACTATAATTGTTGCTTGCACGTTTGATTTGAATGTATGCGAGACATGGTCTCTTAAGTTCGAGCAATCTGTTCTGAAACCAAGTGTTTACGAAAATAGTGTGCAGAAAATTTAAGTAGTCGATATTAGATTATGATATTTGGCTAGAATATAATGGAAAACGAAGTGGTTTATATTCAGATTCTTATGATAGCCAAATATGAAATACAGAAGGATATAACTGGCTGTCTTAGTGTTACGATACAATGAACGGCTATAAGTACTAGGGTTGGGGAGCGCATATTTTACGGTCGTGTCAAATTGCAGATGTTTCTGTTATAACATATTGAGCCTTCGTTTACTAGTAATTAAATTAAATTCACTTATTTAAGTGCTTGACAACAGCCTGGTAATTAACAATATTCCAATAAATAGAAACTCGCAAACGTAAAACACAAAGGTTTTCAAGGCATATTAATTAATTTAAGAAACGGATGCTAATGAACGCTTAAGTTAAAACGCGTAGCTTAAACAGAAAATTTTTAATGTTGCTGAAACTGTAACAGCCCAGGATCTTCCATGACATGTAAATATTCCCCCAAAGTTCAATTTACACGAGTATAATTGTCTGGTAATCGTAGTTTTAATTAAGCCCGTATGAATGTAAATTTGTGAAAATTAAAACGGCGTTCAGGATTCAAACAGTAGCAGGACTGAAAGTGTCGTAGCTCATTTATTTCCCATTAATTTCCATAAATTTTCCACTGTTACATCATGACGAGAGACAATGAGGGTGCCATTCAAAGCAAATCACGTTCTGCAGACGCTGAACACTGCATTACGACGAGAAAACAATTAAAATCACTGTTCTGTTCTTACCATTCACGCTGCGCAAGAAATCTTGTTACCAAGATTCAACATTGTGAGGATCACATTTCAACTTAAATCAACAGCACTCAAGAAACTTCTCTCCTGTAGTTGAAACCAACATCTATTAACCCATATTCCAGCGTTCATTAATTTAACCTTAAAAACAAAATATTACTCTTCTTAATCAAAAACAGAGACAATAAACTAATCATTATCATCTTCACGGTTTAGGTCCATTGATACTTTACGGGTCAAATATAAATATTTGTCTCCATCTCACTGGTGATTTCCTAGACTTTATCGTCCATATAGCATGTGGAGAGATTTGAGGTCCTCACGGCGCCGTGTAAAAAGATGGTTGTCTTCTGGGTTATTGTGACGCGTAGTCTGGTGGGTAACCGACATTTTGTCACCCTGATAATAGAGACAGCAAGCACGTCTAGAACGTTGATAACCTACCAAATTACTTGGCGCAAAACCCAGAAGAAAGCCATCATCACGTTACGTAGTTCAGTGTTTCCTTTGAATTACATTTCTTATTATTATGCCAGGTTTTACTGGTATTTAATGATTGTAAACAATGCGAGTTTAAACGTACATCCTGTCATTATGTTTTTATTGTACTTTGAAATGCGCACTTAACCTACCCTAGTTCTGTATCTTTGTTGCCTGGTCGGGGTCTACCTTCATGTCATACGACACTGGCAACTAAAAAAACCCTACAAAACTTTAAAAGCTTTTACATAATTTACTGATACATTTCTAAGCATGCCTTTCCCTGACAAAGACTCCAAATACGTGAAGAACATAAGACATAACCTCAAAATATCGCAGAGTCGCCATGTTTTTAAATGTTAACATTAAAACAGTTTTGAGACACCATTTGTGTAGGTCTGTATGATTATAATACACGCCCCTGTAACTTACGTAAGATTTGACTGTGTGCACAGGATTCAACTGGCTCGTGATACGTTTATCTGGCGGGTGAATATGGTAATGAGTATCTGAGTTGCATTAAAGGCTATGAATTCTTTGATCAACTGAACGAGATAAACCTTCTTAAGGACTTTGCTAAGTATAGTTAGCTAATGAAGTTTGCAATAACAATCTCTCATTTTCGGCCAAATGTAGCACTGGTACTGTACAGCTCTTCACGATGTTGGCTTATTTCTCAGTTCATGATTAATTTGTCTTCTTTGGTTCGCCTCTTTAGAACCGACCGCGGTATCAGCTTGCTGACTTTGATGAAGAGATCTGACATTGATAAACGACACTAACGTTAAGAGAGACACGCAAATCTACTTTAGTATATCATTGTCACTTAACTTTAGCTACACAAAACTTATGTGTTCATATTGTTACAGTCTGTAAAATATAATCCTGGGACGACCACGAGATGAAATCATTGGTTTAACAACCCACATATTGTTTGGAACACGACAGAAGCCGTATACTCCGGAACATAAATTTGCTTAGTGACAGCAGGAAACCGGTTGAATTATTTTAATTTTTATTAGTCGGTTCTTAAATTGTTTAGGATAATGAGGGCGATAAATGCACTCCACCAGAATACAGCGCAAAAGAAAAGAACAACTGTTTTGTTTCGGTACGTAAAAGAGTAAACACAGCCATAGTAAATAAACACAGAAAACATTTTATTTCAAAGACGGCTGTGAATTCGGAATGAACAAAAAGAGACAGACAGGAATACAAATCTTTACAGAGGAAACACTTATCAAAAAATTTAAGCATAAGTTTGTTAAAATTTCCCGAAAGAATAAAACCCATAAAATGTATTATTTTTATGGTTTGTTGCATTTAATTAGATAAAATATAATGAAAACTTCTAAGGTAAGGGTTACTTAGCAAAACTTCATCTCAGCATCTTATATGATTTAACTAAAGAACCAAAGACATTCAAGTGACTAACTCCACAAATCAGAGCCCCTCTTGAGAAGCTTACAGTAGCCTAACTGACTAGCAACTTCATCACCAACTACTGGGATTCTGAGGTAAAATATCGAGTTCAAAAGAGCTACTCTATTCTCATCACATCCTCAAACAATACGACAAACTCGTCAGGGCAAATTGGTGTCTGTTAGGGGAGGACTGCTCAAAATATTCCCTTCATGTATCCAGGCAGACACCAGGGGGTCGGAAAAACAAGCACACAATCACAGGAGTTCTACCCAACACCTTGTGCAAAGTGCTATATAATCTTTAGGCGTGTTAGCAAATCAACGTTTAAAAATGCACTAATTAGCTTTGCCATGTCTGTCCACATGTGACAACTCAATAACACCAAAATTGATTTTAATTACATCTGACACTGTGTGGTTTATCTGTCAACATATTCCAATTTATTTTAAAATGTAACAGAAATTACGTAAGCCTATTTGCTTTTCTCCGCAGCGAAGTTACTGTGTGGGGAATCCCCATCCAGAAGCTGAACAAATGGAGAATCCTCCGCTTTGTCAGTGGCCCAGCTCTCGCAAAGACAAGTGACACGTAGACCATTAAAACTTCACTGGTGATATCGTCAGAGGCCAGATTCTGACGAACGCGCCAAAACTGTTACGTTATGTATACATTTCCAAATTTGCTTGCATTTCATTGTGTTAATTTAAAGGGGTGGATTGAGAAATTGGTCTTGTAGAAACTTCAGTTACAACGGATAATACATTTCAAGCTATAAGAACAACGAGAATGGTATTATTTAATCTTAATTATTTTATGACTGCGGAAGGCACTGCATTTGAAGAAGTTCTGAAGTCATTACTTAATGACAAAAACTGACGTCGCCAGCGAAGAGGCAACTGGGACTTCTTTATTCTCCATTTGTGTTCTTATCCTTTAGTTCCGCTGGCTGACAGCCCTAGAGATAATTACCCCGGGGGGGGAAACAAACATGGCGTCATAGCATGTCAGTCTCCTGTGAGCTTTCAATAATACTGTGAATACGAAGAGTTAAAACTAAATATTGATTTATATTAGGCCAAAAAACTAAAATGATGCTTTCATTAACTCGATCATGTGGAAAATACGAAAATACTCTATTAGCATCTGATAATACTGAACACGACGCGAACTAAGTGTTACAAAACATTGTGGTAAGCCTTAATAACACTCAGCCAATACTAACACAGGTAGAATTTCAGGTTCTGACGGAGACGAATATGAAGATCACTATTCTGAGAAGTCGTCCTTTGGCGTCAGTGTTAATTCAGTGACCCCTTCGTCCAATTTATCTGTAATCTAAGACCACCTGCAGTAGGATGAAGAACTGTAATTGTTCTCTTGTGGACTTGTTCCTTCCAGTCTACTTGGCAGTTTTATCCATCCTCGATTTTATTATATGCTTAAGGCCATATGAAAGTCACGACAAAATCGGCCCAATAGTATTCAAGGTACAGGTCTTTAAAATTCGCAAGGTCATATCTTTTCACGCTTATGTCTGCCAAACCGTAAATACCTGGTTGACCAAACTCATGTCAAAATGAGGTCAAGTATCGATTAAGGCAATATGGAAGTCACGATAAAATCGGCCCAATAGTATTCAAGATACAGGTCTTTAAAATTCTCAAGGTCATATCTTTTCACGCTTATGTCTGCCAAACCGTAAATACCTGGTTGACCAAACTCATGTCAAAATGAGGTCAAGTATCGATTAAGGCCATATGGAAGTCACGACAAAATCGGCCCAATAGTATTCAAGGTACAGGTCTTTAAAATTCTCAAGGTCATATCTCTTCACGGTCATGTCTGCCAAACCGTAAATACCTGGTTGACCAAACTCATGTCAAAATGAGATCAAGTATCGATTAAGGACATATGGAAATCACGACAAAATCGGCCCAATAGTATTCAAGGTACAGGTCTTTAAAATTCTCAATTTCATATCTTTTCACGCTTATGTCTGCCAAACCGTAAATACCTGGTTGACCAAACTCATGTCAAAATGAGATCAAGTATTGATTAAGACCATATGGAAGTCACGACAAAATCGGCCCAATAGTATTCAAGGTACAGTTCTTTAAATTTTTCAAGGTCATATCTTTTCACGCTCATGTCTGCCAAACCGTAAATACCTGGTTGACCAAACTCATGTCAAAATGAGATCAAGTATCGACTAAGGCCATATGGAAGTCACGACAAAATCGGCCCAATAGTATTCAAGGTACAGGTCTTTAAATTTTTCAAGGTCATATCTTTTCACGCTCATGTCTGCCAAACCGTAAATACCTGGTTGACCAAACTCATGTCAAAATGAGATCAAGTATCGACTAAGGCCATATGGAAGTCACGATAAAATCGGCCCAATAGTATTCAAGGTACAGGTCTTTAAAATTCTCAAGGTCATATCTTTCCACGCTTATGTCTGACAAACCGTAAATACCTGGTTGACCAAACTCATGTCAAAATGAGATCAAGTATCGATTAATGACGTAAACAGAATTTTTAAAGCTAAGTAATAACAGTGAATAGATGAAATTATAGTAGTGTAATTTTCAAATCATTTTAGTACACATTCATAATTTCATTACGAAAATTCAATCTGATAGCAAGCTATCACATATCATGAATATTGCAGCTACTAAATATTGGTCCAAACTGGAAATAATTAGTTTATAATATTTGAGGTTTTCACGGCATTTAAGATGTAAATGTAACGCGTGCGGACTTGTACAGAGACATAAACATTTCGGAGGAACATACTGCATCCATCTTGAGAGTAGAAGATAAACACGGACAAATACCTCGTAAGAACATCATCCCAGAACATAGAATATAACAGTAATTAATAAGAATAATAACGTGACGGCCTAATGAACTTCTGAGTTGGGTATCGATTATCGCTTCGTATAAGGTACTCAAATACCATGAGGTAACAGACCTTAAAAAAGTGTAGCTTTTAATAAATGGAAATGATCGATATTACCATGAACACAAAAGAACAGAACCATCACTTACATAAATACTTTATCATTCTGTAAAGCAGAGACTGATTCGGTGCCAAGCGGTCTTAAATTCTATAACACATTTATTTACAGAGTAAGAAAGAAATTAAATCAAATTCTCTGTATTCATTTTTTATTCTGGAATTATACTATCTCCACCTCCCTCAATTTCCCTCAATTTCACACATGCTGCATTGCACTTACATAATTGTTTATAGATACTTACAATTGTGTTTTACTGTTCTGAAACAGCAGTATTCTCAATAAAAAGTTAAAAGCAAAGTTAAAGATTAAAGTGAATTACGAACTGCGTCCTTTAACATCCAGACTCACGAAATAAAAGTCGTTTCAAATAGCGCACTAACTGTAGTACATTAAAACTAAGTTTTATAATAATGAGTTCGTGTTATAATTAACGTACACTGAAATTTATTTTAAATTACGCAATTGTTAATGTACATATCACTGATTAAGATATAGTAGCAGAAAAAAAATAACGATAATATAATTATACTAACACATGCTGTACTCTGCAGCTTCGTGTGTTGATTTGTGTGTCTCAGTACTTTATAAATATTCGAGATGATACGAATGTCTCTGTTTCCTTCAGTTGTGATATTACGGTGTACATGAACACGTAAAATTAATGCTAACTCTCACAACTCCATGGAACCGGTATAATTCAATCCAATTTACGTAGTTTCTTCAAACACCTAGACATAAGGCTTCATTTTCTCCACATGTTCAGATTAATTTGCTAATTTTCCATCCGCGTTCGTATAACAAGGACGGCTCGTTATTACAGCAGTGTAATAATAGCTTAGTGACGCCATTGCCACGCGCAAATTGGGTCCTGATATTTGTATTACAGATTACGACAAAGAAGACCTACGATTTCCAACAAATCGGTACAAATGTTCAAAGGTTATTTTTAAAAATCGCTGAAATTTATCTCAGTCACGTGTGTATCTCTACAGAACATAATCTGCTTGTGATCATATTGTTGGTAATATTATTTCCGGGTAAGCATATCCGTTCTGAGCCTTATAGCCCAATATAATCTACACGTAGTTAACTTGATATTTATAAGTTTAAATATCATGTACTACCTTCTGTTAGCTGTCAGGACTAAAAAAAACGGAATTCTAATCTCAAAGTTGTGTTCAAGTACACTAATAACACAATTCTAAAACATACACAACTCTTTAGACATTAACAATCGTCTTGATTTTTGTTACAAACACGACGTTTCGGAGACCGTACTCTGTGTCTATCCTCAGGTTAAATCTACTCAGCTGGGACCGATCGAATAAGCTAGTCCAAAACACCAGAAGGTCCAGAGATATGGAGTTTATTGTTTTAACAATACACCATCGTCAAAATCCTTCGCATTTTATAAAATTTTAGATAAGAAAACACGAAATTATTTCTTTTTTTAAATTACCCTATTTTCTCGATTTTAAAACGCTACCGATTTCAAGACGTACCCTTGATTTAGTAATAGGTATTATGGACGAAAACGCTATATGGATCTTAGGCGCCATGAAACGTAAGACCCATCCCCGAATCAAACATTTTAAACGTGAAAAAGTGCGTCTTCGAAACGAGGAAATCTTGCAATACTTATTCCTTCTTTCTAATGCAATAATTTATACTGTTTTACTACTAAGTATTAATGAAAAATAATTACACTACTGTACATAATCCCGACTAGCAAAGATAATGACTGCGGAAAACCTGTGCTATATACCTCACAAATCCGCATCATCACATTGTTAACATTAAATATCATAATAATCAAGATTTTTAACTTGTAAGTACCTACAGTCACAAAAAAATGTCACATAACTGGGTCAAGTTGTTGTTTATTTAATGACATGAAACATAAAGTTTAATAACCACGTTCATTAGGCATTACCCAGGTATTTCGGGTTTAAAAATAATCTTATTGGCGAAATATTAAAAAGCTGTATACATTCTGTAAATATACATGCATGTAACAGTCCATTATTTTAACAAATTAGCGAAAAATGAAACAATGTTTCATGAAACAGACACTTGTACAACCATAGACACAAATTATTTAACTCCACCATTCACTGTAAGTTTGAATTATGTTATATACAACATATATGCATAAATCTTTGGTGGGTTTAAAAGATATTATAATGTGTGTAGCGTTTTATATAATCCTTATAAACGACGATGAACAAATCAACGAGTGGTTAACTTCCAGCTACCCGACTGATTAAATTGCTTTCAAATCTGTCATCTGTAAAAGTACCTTACATCAACAAAACAGTAAATGTATCTGCTCGTTCACTCACGAATGTCAAGATATCGCTTCCACTCGCAAGCAAAATTATTGCAGGCCCTCGCCATCCACAGTAACGTATATTACATTACAGTTTAGTTAAATGGCGTAGATGACGCAGTATATGGGTTGCAGTGTTTTGGAATCCTAACGGTAGACAGACAGACAGGGACGAACGACGTCCTAACCGGTCATCGGACTGGCAAGTTTAACGAGCTGGGAAAACAGCTGACGTCCGAAGCTCCAGCCAGTCCTCCAAGAGCTCGTTTAACGATTTCCGATCTGACGGAGAACTAGAAGATTCTTGCTACTGTGTGTTAAAAGTGTGTGCCATCTTTTAGTGTCGAGGCTGCTGACAAAGGCATAACTTTGTCTGTTGACGCGTTTGTTCCGCCAGCAGCTTCAAGACAGGATTAGCAGTTGATTTAAAAAATAGTCCTCTTGAAAAAATAAGTCTTCGACGTTGCTATGGCATTGCATTAAAATGTAGAAAACGCACACAAGTCAGTAACTATACTACAACGAACGTCATTCGTTAATTTAACGCTAAATAAATCCAGCTACCGGCAGTGTTGTTAAATAAACACGTGGGGTTCTGTACATACTTGGCTCATGCATAATATGAATATACAAAAATGGCCATATTAACGGAAATAAATAATGTAAGAGTATTTGTACATCATCGAAATGAAATTCCCATTAAAACAGGCACTATAAACAAATTAATTTATTTGTATAGTGTAACTGTTTCTATTGAAACTTATGATGGTTAATGGTTTCAATAAGCCATTCAACTGAACAAACAGTGGAAATACGAAATTAAACTATAATTCTAATTCACAACTTATTATGCGTGTAAATGTCAGGATAAAGAAGTCTGTTTCTACTAGAGACTTCTTTTTAAATTGGGTTTGCCTATATAACACTTCCACCGATGCATTTAATAGCAATTCAAATATAAATGTTTTGAGCAATAAAATTGTATACTATACGATTCATTCTTAATACGAAGTTAATTACACAGATAACATTTTTAGAATCCAGAGATATATGATTGAAACCTGACACACGTTCTAAATAAAATATTTAAATTCCATCAGTTACCTACAATAAAACACATAGTATCTTCACCACAAACATTAAATGGTTTGTGATATCAATGAAAACAATCACTACTTATTCGTAGAACCAAAATTGTCTGGCGAATAAACCCTGTGTGTGTGGGTAATCAGAGATCACTGTCCAAGCCGTCAAACAAATTAAATGTTTTCATAAAAATTGGCATATTTTCGAAACTTATTACATACTTCTCGTTGATACGTAGGAATACTAATTTAACTTTCTTCAGATTCATGACGTAACGCATATAAAGCAAGACAATTTGTCATATCACTACGCCCGAACACGCCATCAAACGTTTTTAATCATTCAAGAAATGAAGTTCCCGATCCACCCATCAAAAGTTTCCAAAGCAAAAATAAGAAATCAATTTGAAACGAAAGAGACTTTTTCACTTTCAGACATAAAAGAAGTCATACAGAAAAGATCAGTAAAAGAATGTTTGCCTGAGGTAACGTGTACAAGCCATTCTGGTACCACACTTCAAGGAAGTCTGGCATTGGATACCAATTTCTGTAGAATACGAACTGTAAATAAAGAGATGTCTGATGATGTAATGGAACCTCGAGCAGACAAGCACGTAAGTTTGTTTATTGTTCTAACAACTAGAATAGGGGACCAAATAGCAAATGCGGTGAGTCATGGTTTTATAGAAACGGGGGTGGTCCAAACAATAAGTGGGAAACCGCGTCTTGTATAAAATTTCTTGCAAATTGCAGGACAAACCAGAAACTTTCCTTGAAGCATCTGCTGCCTCCATCTGTCTACCCACCCATCTCTTTATCCAAACCCTTAACCCCTCGCCGTTCAATGTCGTCTTAAAATGTTATTCGCCATTATACATCGTCTTACATTTAAAACGAGGAACTGAAGAACGTAAGTGAGAGCGAATAAGAAAATAGAATGTCTACTTAAGAGTATTGACAAAACATTTGGCTGGAGTAAAAGCGAAATATCATGAAAATTCTATTACATTTCAACAGATTCTCTGGGATAAAATTAAATTGTAATAATACAGAATCTAACACTGAAGTTTTAAAACATGGCTGCGGTTAATTTCCTTATTATTAATTCGTATATTTATTTTGTTATTTTAATGTTTGTGCGATTCTCAGCGTAGGTCTATACGAGTAAGGTGTTAAGTACATCATTTTGTAATTAATGTTAGTAGCAAGAAGAGCCATAATTATTTTGGTTAAAGAGATTTACGAGGGAGAGATTTACTTATACAGGAAACTGCTTGAAGCACACTTCACAACTTGGAAAACTTCACTCTTCTTGAAACTGGAGAAGCCTTCTTTCAGTCAAGTCAGTCCACTTTCTCACTTCATTTTCCGTCTTTGAAGAATGTTTATAGCATCGTCTTCATTATTCTCCATAAATATTAATTAATTTGTAGTTTGTGGTTAACATAAGACAGTAAAAGTTTAAGGAAGATGTATCTTGTCTAAAGTATTTGCCAACGAATACGTTACAGCTTTAAAAAAAATAACAAAATAAATTTACCCTGCGTATTTTATTGAGAATGTTTACATTTATTATTTGTGTAAATTCTGATCAATATATGAAAGGGAAAAGATATGTTTGCTTTAAATTAAGTTACAAAATTTAATAACAGGATGTCATATTCGTGTTTCCTGTGACACTACTATCAACGTCACCATGAGGAATATGTTAATTTTTAAAGTAAAAGCCATACATGGGTTAATTAAATAAAAATGTCAAGATATATTGAGATTTTGATATTTTGACGTGTTGTTCGTTAAGATTAAAGTTTAAGAGAACAAGATTCTAGGGAGAATTTATGGACCTAAAAGAGACAAAGTAATATGAAAACGGAGAAAATTAGACAACATATAATTTTAATCGTCTTCACCTATTTAAAGGAGATAAAATTAACAGTCACTAACTGCGTGTTTAAACCACGATTATTTCCTAAAACAACATTAATCAGGTGATGTTTGTAATGGTGAAGAGTTTTTTTTTTTTTTTTTTTTGCCGTAGGGATGGAATTCTTAAATAATATGTAGACAGGTATCGTTATGCACCTTTTCAATGTTACTATTAAAATTCCAACCTAAAGTAGCCCCCCCCCCCCATTTCAATATAAAACGTTTACTAAACTACGCCCTTCGAAGACTAATTTTAAGATTAAGAACTGTGTACGAATACCTTTCAACATCTCCAAATGCTTTATCTTCACTAAACCTTTCTCTACCAGAAGGACGAGCGAGCACTGCCTGGTGACCTTCGTAGCCGCAAATCAAAATGTAACTTCACCTCCCCGTTAAAATAGTAGCACCTACCTTTACTCCCTTCCTCTCACTCACGTATCGGCTTCAAGGTTAAATTCTGTCGAGAAAAATTAATATCTCATTTGCGGCCATACATCTAACCACTACAACGTAAGTCGTTATATCTGCCTCTCCATTATATTGATACGCGGTACATTTCCATCATAACACATTTCATATCCAATTCCATTACTGAACAGAGCTGACAAAAAAAATTCCTTTACGAAATATATATATATATATGAGAACTCTCTCTGTCGTCATGTTTCTGGAATGTCGGCAGTCTATCCTTGTCACTAAGGCGTTTGAGTTCGTGATCAGGATGGGATGTGAGACGTAGGCACCAAACCTTCAACATACACATTTTGCCGCATAGAAACCGGCGAATAATTCAATGTAAATGAGGCCCGTTGACAAGCGGAGGATGAGAAAGGTCTCTGCCCCAGCTCGAAGTGAAACAGGCTAATATGCAGATTTTGAAGCAAAGCAACAGCTTCATTGAATGAGTATCAAAAACGCATCGCTTCGAAGATACTGAGGCAAGACAGCTATGATGTTTGAGTATCGTAGCAACCTCACAATGGCCGACTTACAATGGAAATTAACAGCTGACCGCTTTTGACTGTGCCGTTACATGATGAACTGCAGTGGAGATTTTGTGGATCCACTGGTATTACTCCGCTTATGTGGGTAAAATACATAACAGTGCGTATCTGAATTTGCGTTGAATATTTTTTATCGTCTTGAGTTAAACACTCTTGAGAACAATGTGTCAAATCTAAATAAATGTCTGAAAACTTCCAAGCTCTGCATTTCTATAAATAAATCGGCCATTTTGCAAACCCACCTAAGTCCATAAAATTAACTCTCGAGAAAATTATTACCTATTTAAAGCTTAATTTATTTTATTAATTCACTCATTCTGATTGCCATGGAAATAACAGGCAACTTCTCTTAAAAGTGGACTTCTGTTGCTTTGATAGTTATCTATTCAGGTCTACATTAAAGTAAAAATCAAACCACAATCACACGTTAAATTATATTTTAACGCATTATCAAAATGCTTGTGTGTACAAACGCCAGAAATATTACGATATGCGGAATGAATAAATTCACATCTCGTTTCAATCATGTTTAATTATGTGTCCGGAATTCATGACTGAACTAAAACCAGGTCAAAATCATTATTAATAAAAATCACTGATTATCACTGAAACAGGAAAGCTTAGGTGAAATCAAACTTAAATGAGCTCTTCCCACACCCTTTAGAATCTCAGCTTCTCAAAACTGAAACAAATCCATCATAGAAATAGTTTAGCTTTTACTTCACGCTGCCGTGAATCAATACAACTAAAATACGTCATCCATCAAACCATCTCAGTTATAAAGGCATATACACACCGGATTTCCAGGAAGTATATTATTAGCCATTTTCTGCAATGGATTTATCCCTGACGTCCGATAACCAGAACTACGCACTGGCAGAACCCGTTCGCCCTTCCACATGACACAGCTACCTCTCCTGCAACATAAATGTCATTTTCTCTCTACCTCGCGTGCCTTTAGTTTCCCATTGTATGTGTGTATCTGTTTCTGTCAAGCAAGGAGTTGAATACGGCGTCTGGAGATTGTAGCAGTTCCCAGAGGCATTATACTGCACTCTGCTATCGGTCTGCCCTGTTACTAGGGGCACGCAAAGTTAAAAGAAATGCGCATATCAGAAGTATTCTTTGTTGAATAGACGATTCAGTGAGAGAGAATGCAAATCGTAACCAAATATCCAATAAGATGGCCTTACCAAGGGCTTAAGTGATGGACAAGAGTAGAGTATTCTTAAAAAATACTTATGAGTTTGTATACGAAGGCTGATTGTCAAATACTTGTCTGTGTATATATTCCATTTGACTAGCATCAGGCTTATTGCAATACTTAACGTCGAAACAAGGAACTAAATATTTTCACTTCATTTTTAAAACTCCTTCTGGGTACTTTACATAAGTATGCCAACTAAATAAAACATCTTAACAAAAGAAATTCTACGCTTTTGTAGATATTCGTTTTCTGGGTATTAACGCATTGTGTAGTCGTAGTCAGATATTAAAGTTTCGGAGAAACGTACTGCTTCATTTCTGAGGATAGAGGCAGGTTCAGCCTCGAATAAGGAAGCAGCATGTTCCTCCGAAACAACAATATCTAAATTCAAATGCACATGGCGTTAGAACCAAAAAGACCAACTTCGATATCTACACCGCAGAGAGAACTTCATATCCCACACACTAGAACGCTGTCAGTTAAGTTCCCGTTTCCAAGACACTGGTAGCCATATTTAAATATAACAAATCACGTGTCAGTTCGTTCGCTTATATATGAAAACAGAGGGTGGTAGTGATATTACTTTTTCTTATCATTTCGCATTAATATAGCTGACAAGAAAGTTTCATCTCCTTGAATGAAGTTAACTATTATAAAGTTAATATAGAATTAAGATTATCATAAATAATTTATTCCATAAGCATGACAGTTTAAGTAAACACTGTGTCATCACGCTATAGGAAGGAATACATGGGGCAGAGTCCCTAAGAACCCGCAGTACGATAAGTTAGTCAAGACATTCCCCGTATTTTATAGGACCAGAAGGTTTAATATAATATAATCCAGACTCCCAACACGTAATAATAGATAGAAAAAAGCAAAAAGTTAAATATAAACTTAAAATATCCTAACCTAATGCTAATGGCACTTGAAATTAAAATTAAACAAAATCCTGTTCAAGGTACACATTATTATAAGCTGCATACCCACAGCAGATAACATGAGTGTGTGATGGTGATGCCTTCATATATACCATATACGAAAGACACTTATTGTTTTAAAATATATTTGGGGTGTTGGTACATTCCACGTTCTTTGGAAGTATTTGTCCAGGGTGGGAAAGGTAGCAGATAAAGAAGTATGTACTCTCCAGTCTATAAACATTATTACTCAGTGGCAGTAGCTTGTAGCTAGCCGTCTCAGCTAATGTTTTTAGTTCACAAGTACATGCTTTTGTTTTCGTTAAAGCAGCAAGCCAGTGGCGTATACGAAACACACAGGCTGGTCCCGATTACTGTAATTTATAAGCTAACAAAAACAGTCTATAAATAAATAACCATAAGCTTAAATGAAACGTTAGTAGAGAAACCTTTACAAAGACAGCATATTCTTTTTCCGCTGAATTTACCTTCCTCCCCCACCCACTCTGTCGCTTTGCGCTCTAAGGAGCTTGCATATAATTATTTGTATGAGCTACTCTGAGTTAATTAGAGTGTAATTAAATTACCTCGTCCCTTCCTCAAGGAACAGGTGTAGACACGCGAGCAAACCATACGTACCAGCCTCTTAAAACTTCTTTTACTTTCAATCTTACTTAATTAACGTAATATTACGGTTTTTAAATAAGTCCTCTTTGAGATAATTTTCACTCCGAGTGCATTAAGAAATTACAGTTATATTGAATTTAGGCAAATATTTGTTTTGACTTAATTACACAGTAGATTTAAGTTAGAGTTGAGAATCGTGTAACTTATATCAGGAGAAAACATCACCGAGTTGTTTCCAATATAAAATTCGAAAATATACGTCACGCTACGTCCTATTTGTCCTGCACGCATTGTAACTAGACACGTGATGACGTTTCGCACATGCCTCGTCGGAATCAGAAGAAAGGCATTCTTCATACTGAGCCGAGCCATCCATAGCCTTAATATGCGTTAAATCACGAATGAAACATGAATTCTATGTAACTGTTTCGAATTCACTTTGCCAATGCTTCTTCAGTGCGAGACAAAATGTTACCGGAACTGAAAAATCCTACTGTTCGTTGACCGTTCCCTGAAGTGAACCAGAAATCGTTGACTATAACAGCTATATATTATATATACAGATAGAAGGCTTATTAGTAGTTGACGTGTATTTTTGATCAAACGTATATTTTATACTGAGCTTCGAACATATGCTCCCCCGTATTTGCACATCATTTTTTGTGGGGTTTGCAGCACTGAAATCTCAAAAACATACATATATAACGTTTTATTTGTGAGATTAAAGTAATATATCACATAGCACTATTAACTAGAAACAAATAATGAAAACATGCACACGAAATTCCAATTTGAAATACGATTTCTTCTGCCTGTCTTCTTGCGAATTTACATTTATCATTACGGACATAAGTTCGCTGCTGTAAAGTTAATCACCACACCACAAATTTCATGCTATGTGGTTTCATAACTAGGTTTCGTATCATTTAGTTTAATATTCAACTCACCGCTAATGACTGTAGTAAATCGTGTAGATTTCAAACAGTCATGCATTTTATATTACATATCAATGATTTCACTGGGGGGGGGGGGCCGTTTGGAGAAAATGTTCAAATTTTAATTTGCGCTTCACGTAAACCGATATAAACCATGTTTAATAGTAAAAAATTAAAACAATACCTAAATTAATTAAAAAAAACAAAACCAAATCTCGTCAAAATTCGTCCAGAAGTTTCAAAGATCAAACATGTAAACATAATTACTTCACTGAAATACGTTAATTTCGCAAACTTCGTGCAAGCAACGTACAAGTATATAAACAGCTAATTCTCAAGGAAAGGTAAAATAATTTCGTAGTTTAAAATTAGTATTCTTTGCATAACCTCGTCTTGGAAAAGTTTTTAATCATCTATGTTTTAAAACAATTCACCCATTACATGGAATTTAAATATTGCACCAAGAAATTTTATTTCCATTACTGCACTGTTGTAATTTGCATCGCGTATGTTAAAACTTCAAACATATAGGCTTACAGTGATATTGTACTGCAAATGTCAGGTTAGTACGAAAAAAAATAAGATAAGAAATACTGTTTCAATATGGCGGATTACCGAGTATTATAACCGATACAGTTTTTAATCTTCCTCATTCTATTTAAACAAATACCAAATACCTTCAACACCCAACCTCTTATACCGTTTACGCAAACTACACACACAAACTTCGAACCTGAGAAATTTTCAACAAGGTGTTTTGTAGTTCTAAGAATAACAGTTGCTACATTAGGGAACAGTACTACAATTCTTTAGCAGCAAAGAATATCCCACCTAACATATTAGTTTGCACGGGAAGGATTATAATAAACTTAATTAAATTCGGTAGAATTTATATGTGATTTGGAATTTAGGTTCTCCCCTGAAGTTAGTTCAATGTTATTGTTATCATTTGCATAAGACTGCTTTCCATCACGATGTCATCGCGAGGAACTAGCACTGTTATCCTCTGAGGAAGTGCTATTTGATATCTTGAATCTAAGGTTACCAACGCAAGGAAATGGAACTGTGAATATACGTAATATTTAAGGCTAGTAGCTACTCCGTACCCCTTTCTCACTCCGACGTGAACACTAAACCTCTAGAGAAGTCAGCCCAACTCCAAATTGTCTAAGTTGGTAAAGTATAGTCAAGTGAATTAAACTACAAAATGGAGTTTATAATACAAACCACGTCACATAAAGCATACTAATACTAAAATACAAATATCTATAATGTAAAATGTGTTGTTTAAATAACGTAAACTTTTGAGATCCGGAGTGTCAGTACGAGATTCTCAACAGTGGTTCATTTCCCGGCAGTGAATGATTTGTTTTATTGCCCACAACGTCCTGACTGACTATGGGGTCCACTAGCATCCTATATGTTACGAGATTTTTTCGTAGGGGATAAAGCAGCTGGGACGTGGATCTAACCACTCATATCCAATCACCGTATCATTTCACTTGGCGCAAAGTAACTTCTTCAAACAATGCTGTTAAATAATCGACGAACAAAACCTCAGTTGCAAAGATTTAATAAATTCTGAATATTACGTTGTATGAGGGAACTTATTTTTGTGTTACCTTGTCTCACAAAATCATCTTTAATTTCGGATTTGAGGTTTCCACGCCTTGATGATGAAGGCAGTAAGCAACTCCGAAACGTCGGCAAACTTCTACCAGACTACACGGCGCAACAACCCTGAAGACAGCAAACTCCATCTTTAATTTCGATAACGAAATTTTTCTTACTTCTGGCGCTGTGAAAAGTTACAGGAACAACCCAATATTTTGTAGAACATACGAGGTGCGATCGGAAAGTTTCAAGACTGTGTCAATAGAGGGCGAACCGGATGTAGTACGAGCTTCTGCCGCTAGGGGGTGCGGCCTACATTCATAGTGAATCAGTATGCCAGCCGGCATCATCGAATTAGCATTTGTTTCTTAGTTACGGGCGTTTTGGTAGTGCATTACACCGACCCTCCTGCGATTTCGGAATGGCGTGTGCATCAAATTTTGCCAAAGACTCGCCAAAACGGCTACGGAAACCTATGAAATGCTAAAGCAAGCATTTGGAGAGTCCGCAATGGGTCGTGCACAAACTTTTGTGTGGCATTCACGTTTTAAAAATGGCCGAACCTCTGTCGATGATGACGAGCGTTCTGGACGACCATCTTCGAGCACAACGCCCGAAAATGTTACGAAGATTTGGCAGGCCATTCACGAAGATCGACGTCGTACCATCAACGACTTGTGCGACATTGTTGGGATAGGCTATGGGACCTGTCAGCTGATTCTAAAGGAAGAACTCCACATGCGACGCATCACGACAACGCGCTAGCGCACACCGCCCTCAAAGTTCGGCAGTTTTTGGCCTCAAACACCATGACCGTCATCCCGCACCCTCCTTATTCGCCGTGTGACTTCTTCCTCTTCCCAAACATGAAAATTCGTAGTATCCCTATATTCAGGTCTGAAAATGGAGAGATTGTTTCTACGAGTCTACATGTTACCAAAACCCAGAACATCCTCTTTCTCACCGCCTTGAGGACCTCAAATCCCACGTATAATTTAATTTCATTCCACTGAAGCTAACGTTTGCATTTGACACAGTGTCGTTAAATTACATAGTGAACTCTGAATATTTCATAACTTCCTAAGCTCGTGTTCTTCGTATGGTAAGCTTGCCTTGTTCTCAGTAGGCCCTGGTACTTCATATTTCATTGTAAGGCCTCGAGCACTGCGTTCCCGGAGATATTACATTCAACCTGTGCACTATTCACTTGCAGGTTAAGTTGCGACTCGTTTCAGCTACGAAGGAAGGTCACACCTTCTTTCAGCTGAATATAACAGCAGAAGCTAAAACTTTGTGTGGATTCCCCACAAGACTAAAGAATAATTGCTGTAATAAAGTTCCTGCTTTAATTAACGTCTATTTATCTCCACGTGCTGCTTAACAATGGCGTCGCGGATTAATAAAACCTTTCTTCTTTTCAACACGGTAACGGCTTTCTAATGAGGCTAAATATAAATAAATTTCAGCAAACTCTTCCTTTCTCTGTTTTTGTAATGCATAATTCCTATCTGCATTGTGTTGCGATACAATAACACAGAATTTCTCGTAATTTCAGGCCAAAAGTATACAGCAGACTCCCGATTGATTAGAAAATATATTTTACCGGATCATGGAAACTCCCACATAATTCGCAAAAATTAAATAAATACAACCAAATGTAACAAATACGTGTTTATGTATAGATATATACTACTTACAAAAGTAAAGTAAAGTTTGTCCCACTATACGCCATGTAGGCGTTTGGGGTGAGTGGAGGTATAGCTCCTCTCTTCCTTAACCTCGGCACTAGATGGGGGTGAGTGGTCAGCATCACGCCCCGGCCGGCTTTACCCCCGGGAAAGGACCCCGGTACCCATTGTAGAGGAGGCTGGGTGGGCCCCAGAGTCGGTCTGGACGCAGAGGCTAGAGGAAAAATCCTCTGCCCCCATCGGGGATCGAACCCCGGTCGTCCAGCCCGTAGTTAGTCACTATACTGACTGAGCTATCCCGGCTCATATATACTACTTATACTTTTTAAATATTTACCAATAACAGAAAGGATTTTACATAAAATTTAATACAGTACACACCAACTATTGTTTAAAAAGGATTCCAAATTATAGTAACAACGTTCTATTTTTCTAAACTTCAGGTTACGGCAAATATTTATTTATTTCTTTACCTTAAATCACTTGTCAATACTCTTTATTTGTTTCTCTTTTCTTACTTCTTACTTTTACAACAGATTTTCTAAATTAATTTCTAGTTTTCGTTTAAACTACGTAGACCCCCTTCAGAAAGATTTGAGATTCTCATGGCGTTGAGTTTATAGGTTTCAGCTACCAAAACTGAATAGATACGTTTCCTTCCAATAACCTAAAAAAAATTAGTAGGAAAACATGAAGAAAAGATACACTTGGTAAACCTAAACGTAGAAGGAGCTAAATATAAAACTATATTATCGACATGCTTTGTGGGCCATTAAAGATGAGTTAATAATTCATGAATTAATCATAAATTATATTCGCGTAACCGAATAAAACTTTCAAATACCCCACAAAATGTTCATACCGTCGATATACGTGTTCTCATCATAGCCATGTTGTTTATTTCAATGACTAACACTAATGAAACGAAGTGTTACGTTTCTGTTAGAAGTGCAACCACAAGGGAACATCCAAATTATTACTTTACAACAATCGTGTAACGTTACTTTCACCAGGAATACAAATTCCTGGCTTTCCTCTCCTCACCCTGTTTTTACGTAAGTGAAAAGTAAAGTAGGAAAGTCGAAAAGGAATAAAATTGAATCTGAGACCGCCTGAGACACCTGTATGTATAACTCAAGTCGCTACTAGTTGCTAACAGAAGCATCCAAGCGATGAGGATTGGATGTTTTGAATTCCCTTTAGATTCTTCAATTATTCATCTCTTTGTCTACCTCGTTCTTTGTCTACCTCGTTCTTTGTTCCCCTCAGTACATCTTACATTGTGTTTTACTGCCACAAGATAAAAAATAGTTAATGTGTGAAGTGGAAAATGAGTTCGGACGTGTCTGATTTGTTTCATAAACATTTACAGTAACACCAGCTTAAGAATGCTTAGTAAGGGAACCCAGAATAGTCCAGTACCACACAATACCTTTACGCCTAGGTTCACGATGGGTCTCTTCCCCTCAGACTTACCAACCAAATTTTTGTACGTATTTCTCATCTATTTCTCCTCTATTTCATTACCCTAATAATTTCTGGTGAATAATTCAAATTATATACATTCCCAAAATACCAAAATTTAAACTAAATGCATTGAGTGCTTTTGGAGTAAGAAACACACGGAAGAAGTTACAGGCGGAACAACAGACTAGTCCCTTTTATTGTGTATGTTGCGTACAGAAATCTTAAGACCTAAAGCCTGGTGCCCCCTTGCCCATTTGCATCAGAATCGATAATTGGTTTCACTAAGTTTCCTCGTCTATTGCACGAAATCTGTATTTACCAACCCCTTCCTCTCCCCCCAGCGACAGCTAAATCGATTTTTGTCCCAGTCCTCCACTGCGATCTATATACAAGCTGAACGTATCTCGAAAACTAACTTTAATTGAAAATCCCACGGCTCGAGGATTTCTACAGGACAACAAACGACGCTGGAGGATAGACAAATGACCTTCCTCTACCACAACACATTTCGGTCAAGAAACAAATATCATGTGACATTTTCCAACAAAAAACATCGTTCATTTCTATTGATTTTACCACATTCTTTCTAAATTCTTCACTTGTCCAACAAAGCCTTGTGTTTTGAAACCCAAGAAGCTAGTAATCGCTCAGCTGGTCAAATTAACCACCTTCAATGATTCATTACCGTATTCACACAATCAAATCCTGCGCCAGATAAATCCAATCGACATTGATCACGGTATATCATGAAGATATATTTTAATATTATCCTCCAATCTACGCCCATGTCTTCGAAGTGGTCTCTTCATTTCAGGTTTTCGACTAAAAAGGTACATGAATTTAGCACTTTAAACCCCAGTGGTAAATATATGTACCACCTGCTTTAACAGTTAGTAATTATGCATTTTTATTTGTATGCCTGGTATGATTCTCAGTGTAAACAGACATTATTTCCTAAAACAGCATTAAGAAGTTGATTGTTCTAATAGTGAAGTCTTGATTTTTCTTTCAGGTAAACCGCATTCTTAAACATTATTTAGACGAGCTTCGGATACGAATGGTTAATAAACTCTCCCACACTTTTTACGTTCTTAGCTTATCTTATCCTCCTTGCTTTGGTTACCCTAGCAACATTTCGTTAAAAATACGTATCATAAAGCTCCTCATTACAGAGTTCTACTCAGCATGTTTTTTTAAATTCTTTTCACACTTGGAATCAGTGGTGTAGAATATAATTCAAATGCTTCACACAGTACACCTCTTGGTTCTTGACACTAAGAAGTGTTGTTTTTGTTGAGCGGTGGGTTTTGAATCCCGTAATGCGGGCATTCTGCCGCCTTCAAAGAGATATTTCCCCACAGGCACCTTCTGGGATTTAAATTATGAAAAGAGATGAATACGCAAACTGAGATTTGGTCTGTCATCACTACATGTTTAAACTCATCAGCTAAGTGCATCGTTACATGTATACCGCATTAATTAATTACGTTAAATATTTCCTTACCGGGACGAGAAGCTTAAATCAACGCCCAAACGTTTCATGAAGCATCACTGTGAACGATATATTCTTAGTTAAAGATATTTACTCTCCACTAATAAATCCCACTAACCTCATGAAGCAGGGTCTCTTTTCAGAAGCTTACAGTTCTTAAACCATCCAATAAAATGTCCGACTTTTATAGAAACCTAAGGTTTGTTACCGTGTTCATACCAACATTGCTCTATCGTCATTTATTCCAGCGTTATAAGAGTCTTTGAAAACAAAAGCTACCTGGACCATGAAAGAAAGAGAAACTACTGATTTTCGGGTACAAGCTACGACACACTACATCATCTGCTTTCAAAACCAGAGCCCCACGCAACAACCAGAAACAAAAACTTTATTGGTTGTCTCTCTCTCGCCTGTCTAAGCGTTACAGAAATATTGGTCTCGGGAAGTAACGTTTATGTAGTCGGACCCGAAAGGTAGCCGACTGTACTTGGTGAACTGGGATATGGAAGGGGGAACACAAAACTTTTCCACCGTCAACCTTGGTTCGGGAACAACACGCATATATCTGAGGTGGAAAAGAGAAATGAGGTGGGGACAGGAAATCAGTAACCATAATGGAAGTTGGCATGAGGGCAGAACTATATTTCAGCCACTTTCTGTTACCGTAGATTCCAAGAAAGTAACATGTAAAAATAATGCTAGCTCTACTGGGTTGCCTTAAGACAGACTTGGACACACAGCAGAAAAGATATGGAGGTCTGTTGACAGCGGATGGGTTGGGGGGGGGGGGGGGTTCCTCTGAACGAAAGATTTCAGGGCTGTGGCGAAAACTGCACGGCCCCTCGTGAAATCATGACATTCTCTTAACTGCAATTCTTTTGCTGATGCAATTAAATGCGATTGTCATTTCCCGGCTCCCGACAGGAACGATTACTGAAATCTGCATAAGATTACCTTACTTAGTCAACATATAAAAAAAATTAAAATGTAAAGGTCATGTGTATTTGTGTTGTAAAATTATGCTTCATAGCATACAGCCTGGAATCCCCACAGCGTGACAAAGTAAATGGTTCGTTTCCAAGTAATTTGCGCCATTACATTTTCATACTGTTAGTAAAGCCAAACTCTTTGTGTCTTAATAAAGATATGGACTTCTGATTTCATCCAGTGAGGTCACAAATGAATCCATATATGATTTCACTTTTCCTTCAGTAAAATATTTTAAATTCGTGGCTCGTTGTTAGATAACTTTCTCTTATTTCCCGGGAGGAAAACCGAGAACTTTCAAAAATTAAAATAATTAAGCCGTATTCTGTAGCTACTCTAGATCGTAATTATATTTCGGATATCTTCACTAGACATATTTCAGACTCGACAGAAAAAGGGTAAAAAGTTTCGGAAAATTACGAGTTTCATTCTTCTGATTAATTCCAATTCTCTATAGTGTAAGTTATCATTCTACGGTATGCTATTAGAATTTAAAATAGGTGTTTTTAATTCAGGACATAAAAACTGTTCACAAAAATTCTCTTTTAATATCTCATAAATAGGAGACTGGACCTGTGTTTAATATTTTTCTGTAACGTTACACTTGCTATCAAAAGCCTGTAACACATTTCCGCATGGTGCAGAACGTCCGAAACGTCGGTGAACTTCTACCAGGCTACGGTGCTCAACAACACAGAAGACAGTCGTCTTAAAAATCGCCTTGGCAATACGAAGTCACTAAAAAAGGCATGTTTTTTGTTCCATAAAAGGCGTGGATTTCCTCTGCCGGTTTAATGAAAACTTTTCGCTTCCCAAGGAATTTCCATATCTGTACAACTGTCTTTCTGTATTAACAGTTCCGAGACTTTTCAATTTGTGTAGTAAATGCTACAGCAAAATTATAAGAGCGACGTTTATAAAATTGTATACAATTCCATAGGCTGAAACTTGGAGAAACATAAACTGTTTCCACAACTGACAGCTTGATAATTCACAGTGCTGAAGGTAAATCACTACTGAGTTTACGTTGTGCGTGAGTGGCAGCAAAGAGGACTTGTCTGCGGTGGTTGCACCCACCAAGATGAGGATTAATGATATATAGTAAAAGCCATCCTTTCCCCTGTACCCATCAATTATGCAACCCGTGTATAGTGGCATTTGATAGTTTACTGATAGACAGGTCATGTTTCTTACGGTGTAATTTTTATTCTGATGAATGCATATCAACATCACGTGTTTGGTATTTATATCAATACAATTTTTGTATTTTCGGTAACCATATAAGTCATATTTAAGTTTTTAAGCGGTTGATTTACATTTTTAATTAGCATGAAAATCAAACTTTTCAAAATTTCTAATTTTTCGCCAATACGTCTTTATTTACTAACATATGTACACAGTCTCATCACACCAGGTATTATTTTGCAGATTTACAAAACGCGTTATCCTTGTGGAGAATGTAATGAAGCAAGCTACAAGGCCCTGCCTCGACAGTTTTTACCCGCCACAAACACACATGAAAGGTACATTAATCCGCTGACAGTGGTGATTCCAAAATTCGTCGTTTCCAATTCCCTAATGTTGGAAAATACTGGTTCCTAGGGATGCAACCAATAACTCAAGTAGAGGACAGCGATTATCTCACCAAGAGGTTTCTTGAACATAGGCGGAGGAGAAGGAAGATGGCTTCGTCTCGGGCCCTAAAGGAGTAAGCATCTCAAGTGACCGACTCAAAACACAATTTGCATATCCGATAAACCAGAAGGGACTGCCCAGCGAGTAAGCGAGGGAGGTACGACAATTTAGGCCATCCCTTTCTGCTTTCCAACCTCGTCTTCGCGGTCTTCCCTTACGAACTGTCTCGAAAGTTAACTTGTGTAGTTGAAGCTGTGCAAATCATTCCAATAAATCGGCTTCCTTTTTTACATTCATTCTAGTTAAATGTTTTTCCATACACTAAAGAAAATTTGCAAACGATTGGTACTTATTCATGTGGTAATTTGCTCATTATTCCTTTCGTAATTTGTACAAAAACAACGAAAGGAAAGCTAAAATTTCACAAAATCATGGTGGTTACAGCACCTTTACACGGAACTAAACATTTAGTAACAAGAAGAAAAATGCTTGCAAAAATCAAACAAAGGAAATTAAATTTCGCACAACGGAAGTTTCACTACAATTTAATATGATCCTTTGTTTGTTCTCAGTCAGTCTCATCTTTCCTTCATATTTTTCGGTCAATATTTTGTGTACATTTCTTGTCTCTGCCGTGCGTGCTACATACCCGCCAATTTCATGTTGCATGGTTTTATCACCCTAACAATATTTACATCCTATAATTAGTTCAGTATAAAAAACGTGATTAGTTAATATGGAAACAATGTGTATCATGACAGAAATGAAGCTCAGTTTCGTCTGGATAATTAATCCGGTGACTATGATAATTACAATCAATTTATTCTGTACACTGTTATCCAAATATAACGATGTTTTGGAATTCATTTTATGCGGTCCATAATGAAGTAGGGAGAAACAGATTCACTGTGCTTGCGTGCTTGCGTTTGTGCACCCCCTCAATACACGCTAATTATGAAAACAATCATAACATGGAACAGAAAATTAATGAATGCGTTTCTAAAAGTGACATTATATATTACTGTTTATAACATATTTAAATTTCCGGCCAGCATATGACATCAATTTTACATTGTAATATTGTGATAGTCACATTTTCATAAACTCAACAAACGCTGTAAGCATCGGAATTCATACTAAATGAAATATAGCATCATCATTTTTTTAAATAGATTTAATATTTGATCCATGGGCATCAACAAACTTGGCCTTAAATAATTCTCGGTTAATAAAGTGCACACAGGTTAATAGCATGTCTTATTAGAAGTGCTGCGATGGGGTGAGACCCACTGTATATTCCCCAGATGATACATAAGTAAATACGAAGCAACCGTGGAATGACATTGGCGAGGAAAACCGAAGGACCCGCAGATAAACCCCTACCAGTGCCACTTCGTTCACCACAAATCCAATATGGACTGCCTAGGCACAAATACGGGCCTCTGCTGTAAAAGGCCAGTACCTAAAGGTAGCCATCTTACAATTCAAACTCTAACAAGCCCACACAACCATTTATGTCTCTTGCATTTTACACTTTATAAATGTCACAGATGGAAGGTGTGAACTACATTTTCACATCTTAAGACACTAGGTTTTACTAAGCAATAATTCAATAACTAGAATAATAAATTATAACAGAGAAAATAGTGTCTAACCAACTTAAATTTTACATTGGTTTATCCCAAAAACTAGTTTATTAAAACCTAAATTGATACAGAGGTACAGAAAGAGACTTTTAAATATGAATATATTCAGACTAGTAAGACAAACGAAGAAGTATATCGGTTTAATAATATTAAAAACGAAATATAAGCTTAAGAAAAAATAAGGTTAAATGTCTCTGTAGTCAATCCACTGATATAAACGTTTCATAAAAATATGGTACAGTTTCCATAGGTTATACGAAACGCATGGATGTTCAACATAATAATAACTCTATTAACCATTTCTCTCAGAATTTTTGTTATTTGCTTGCGGTAATGTTCATGCAAAAAATTGTGTTACATGTCTAGGGAGAGGCAAGGCGGAAATGTGTTATAAACACGTCATGTCTATGTCTCGTAAATCCTGTTAGATGGAAAATGAAATAATTAACAAAACAAATGAAGAGGAAATGAAGTGGATAAAGGGACACAGTATCTGAGAATCACTTGGTAACCTTCAACAACAAAAATACAACACGTGTGACAATTATCACGTATACATGTGCACAAACATTTCCATGGGCCACAGTCCTTGTGAAGAAGCTACTAACCGATTATCTATACAATATTTTATCTGCCTTTTATTGATCTCAAAACTTCATTATCATGTCCACAAGAGCCCACTACCGGTCCACAAACTTATAGCTTATTTATTTAAGAATAATTTCAATAGGCCATTATTCTCCCATATACAAAAACATCTTACAAGTAGTCTCTTTGGGTTTCTGGACCAAACACTTTATCAGCTGTCTGTTATTTAAAATTATTTTAATAAAATCTAATTCCGTGAAGCACAGTACTTTTTGAAGAGCTAATAGTATGCGGTACGCAAACGAGTCCGGAAGACGGTACTCTCAAGTAACTTTGGTAACGTTATGATTACATTCTAGACATCAGAACATTCCGAGTCTCCAAATAGTTAAATAAAGCCAAATGTATACATATATTCACATTCAATACAATGCATAGGTTATACTAAGTGATGAAGGTTCAAAGAAATGCGTCTGCTATTGTATGCGAAATACATTTTGACAAATACGGAACGCTGGAAATCTATTTGTTATGCATTGCGATAATTTCGACTTTACTGACATTAAAACATAATTTGCTGTATGCATTATTCATTTCATTAAAGAGAATAACGCATGAACCAGAACTAGCACGGCAGTTTTGTAAATGTACAAATATAAGCAAGCCCTCAACTGAGGCACGTTCTGTCCGGTGCTAATACTTTGATTTATACCCCATCTTCTCATTCTACCATGCATTACCTTACTTGCAATGACAAATGGAAACGCGTATTGATCAAAATATAAATATGAACTCATCCAAAAATGTGCATTCTGACAAAATTATCTGACCTCTATATTCATTGTAACTTTTGAATTTTATAGCAAATTTACAAAGGGTCCCTACAATTAAGTTTAATAACTTACAACGTATCCCAGCTTCTACTGTTATTAGTAAAAATTTCAAAGGGATCCTGAGACAGCTGGTAAAGATATTACCGACTGGTACAGACTCCAATGGATTATTAGGAACTTTATCGGCTATTTAAGAAAACCTCTAGGTTTCAAAACTTTCTGGCACAGATACTTATCAATTTTTTTCAGTTTCTGATTCCGAAGTAGTTCAGAAAGTGGTAATCTGGTAATGTCCTCAGTAAAACCGTGTACAGTGAGACAGGTTAGGCCAAGTAAAAGGCAGATTGTAACAGCAGAAACTTAATGAATATTCAAATTCAGTCTTTCTAACAGTTTCCGCTTGTGTTCTAATTTTATATGACGATTCTGTATACTGTTACATCGTCTCTGCGAATTCATAAGGTGCTATGTTCATCGTATCTTCTGCATTAAGTAAAGCAATCTGAATATAACCTCGACTTAGTCGCAGTAAAGTTCCCTTGAACAGAGTAAATGACATACATACACTTTACTTTCTGTGCCATTTCGCACCAAACCTCTTTATTTTCTCTTATTCCTTTCCACCCCATCTTCTCAACTCTTCCTGTACTCGTAACAACAGTTTTGTGCATCCAACCCCCCCCCCCCCCACCCCACCCTCGGGCCAATGTTTTAATCACGAAGGTTGGAAACCAAGAACCAAGACTGAGACTCCTCCCCCCTAGCAACTTTCTTTATTTCATCACAGAATTACCAATTTTAAGAAGCACTAAAAGAAGTAGCCTACAGGGTTCTGCATCTCACTTCCATTAAAACAAGCCATCTGCTCTTAAAGACGCCAATAAAGAAGTTATAAGGATTTACATATTTTTCGCTAGAAAGATACAAAATGTATCTACAACACGAGCCATGGATGTCATTACGGGAAGTGTTGAATCAGGCTGCTACTTGATTTAATGCGTCAAATCTACCCTAAGAGAAGTAACTGGAGGAATGTAATGGGTTTTGAAAATGCTATAACAAAATGGTATAAGCAGTCTGTTCTACTTATTCTTAAAATCACGACATTTACCTTCGTCTTTAAGACCGCTGGAAAGACAACGTGTACCACCAGATTACAAGTAACCTGAAGACAAAAGAAGGCCAACATCCGAAACGCCATGGTTGTAAATAAATATACTTAGAAGGCGAAATTCATTTGTCTGACATCTAAAGACGTAAATATTAAGGCACAAAAGTGAAATTTTAAGTGTTGTATTATGAGTGTAAAAACTGATTTCTCAAGTTAAGGCAAGAACGCAGAATGAGGGTATTTGAAACGCGGGTACTTAGCAGAATCTTTGGACTTCAAAGAGACTAAAAGAATACTGGAGAAAATTTCATAGGGAGAAGTTCCATAATGTGTACGCTTCACCATATTATTACGATGATCAAATCAAGAAGGATGAGATGGGTGCAGGGCGTATTGAGCACACGGATGGAAAATTTTGGGTTTAAAACCCTGAGGGGAGAAGCCCTTCAAAAGACCTAAGGATTCGATTTATGGGAAATGGTGTTTAAGGGTGTAAATTAGTGATCAGAGACATCCAAATACATAATTGACAACGTATAGTGCCAAGAACGAGACATGAACTGTTACAGCCTATGTTAAAGCAACGTATAAGCAACGACAAGATTGTAAGACAAGTTTATGACTAGAAATGCGTATAAGGCCTCCGGAAAGTGAAGCCAGCAGCTCAACTTTACCTTGTACCAACATTCAGACTTCAAAATTGATCTCCACGCCCCGTATTCGCCTTAATATTGTAATACGACGACGTTAACTTCGCCCTAGCTAGTCTGCTAATCTCATAACCACAGACAGGAAAATCAATTTCAGAAGAATTATTGTCTCGTACGTTTGGTTTGAGAGACGCCGTTCTAAGCCCGTAAAACGAATCTAATCCTTTGGTAGAGTCTTGTACTTAAAATGCAGTAAAATCACTAATCTTGTCTATTGACAGGTTCCAGCATCCGTTCTAAGAAAAGCTGGCGGAAGTATGTCTGCTTACCATAAATTGTCTCGTTACTCCAGTGGTATCACTCGCTTCTTTGGCAGCCGTATCTCGGATTACAGAGACACGGCTCCTGAATTTTCAATTTGCTAGGGTTCCCTTTGCTTGGAGATGTAAGAGCCTTGCAAGAAATTTTGTGGGATGTAGTTCACATCAACGATGCTGATCCTACCAGAAAGGGATTTGAAAAAGTTTCCTTTGAAAAAAAATAATAAGAAAGATCATAACCTGGCATAACTGCGACGAAACTTGTTAAAATGATACGGCCTAATTTTCTTTTGTGTTAAGATTGCGTAAAATATTTTCTCAGTTATGGTAATAGTATAATTTATGACCACAAAAAACTTGCTTTTAATACTTATTAAAAATTCGCCTCTCAACTAATTGCTTCATTTATACATCCATTCAATACTTTAAATTAACATATACAGCATAATAATTGGAAATGTAATAGAATACTCATGTTCTGAGGAACCTACTGCCTCCATCTTCAGGAAAAGACGAGTCAGAACTGTCACACGAGGCGTAAGCCAAAACGTGACTCACAGAGGTGATAGGTCCTTCTAAAATGTTAGTAACCGCGTACAAAACCAAACCATGAAGCCATAAACAACACCTGACAGCATTTCATTACTGGAGCCGTGTCCCGCTGCTGTAGCTGATGAACTGTTTGAAATCGTCGAGGCCGTAATTTCGACTGTTTTGTCGCTCGACGAGCCCTTGTCACAAACAAACATTACCTCTGCCCCGAAATTTCGTTACCAGTCGCTGTATTGCTATCGTATTCTATACTTCCTTGTCAGGATAAGCATTCCTTTAACGCTTCACGAACATCAGCTAACGATTTTGAAGTAATATTCGAGAACAAACACAAATTCTTCTCTTAAATATATTATGTACGCAACTGACCTGAGCACAGGCCTAGCAACTAAAGTGACCTTAACTCAAATAACCCGAGGGAGGTCGAGAGAGTTTATTAGACGAGGATTGGCCTGTGATTTTGGTACCGTATTACGTGTATGTAACTATTACTAGCTTGTAGCAAACCAGGTTCAGTACAAACTCAACGAAACATACGGAGCATTTACGTACGAAAACGTTTTTAAAAAAATATAAAAATAAATGTATATGAATATGGCGCTTATCAATCAAAATTATAATATACCCGTAAAATTCATTAGGAAATGCGCTTTAGCTATTGTTTCCATTTTAAAATTGTGAAACAACTTACCTGTATTGCTGGAACTGGTATCATGGTAACGTCTTGAAAAATTAATTCTGCGTTAAGGGTAGTGAAACGGCAGTCTGTAGTCAAGGAATCCGACAGCGGGTTTCTGGAAAGAAATTACACAGATCCTCATTCGACTGTTATGTCAGCTAACATATCGATCTCTGCTGCATTTCTCGACAATGCCAAGTTACTTCGTCAAATGTACCTATAATTCTCAACTTCTAGGTACACCGAAGTTGCAGTGACCTATTAACTCAGGGGTTACTGGAAAAAAAAAAAACGAAGTTTAAAATTAAAAATTTAGGAAAATCAATAAAAATATTTCCACTATCTAAACCAATAAAAATTCCTTGGCGGTTTTAATTTTGTCAGTGTATTTTAACATTATTCCCTATCTAGTTCCAGATGTTTCTGGTGGTCTCTGCCCTCCTGTTTTTCAGTCAGAACTTCTTGTGCTATTCCAATTATCTCACGCGCGTTATAAGCCTTGCGCATCATCATCGAAAACTGTAAGTTATTACTTCCGAAGCACTTTCATCAAAACTATTTTTACACTTCAGTTTGTTAGTGTTCTGCCTTCCGGCTCACAACCAGAAAATTCTCATCGGCAGAGTAGAGGTTTCATTTAGTCAAGAGTTCTTTCCGTTTCCAACTCCTTTTAAGCTGCTGATGTTGGTAGCTCCTAGTATAATTCCGGCCAGCTTTTGAAGAAATATTCTGTCCCATAGTTTTCGAATCAGAAAATAGATGCATTTCGTCAAATACTCACATCAAAAAATATTTCCAAATGAATTTGTAGATAGTAAAGAACTCTATATTACAAGCTATGTAGAAGACGTCTGAACGATGAACCATTTCTAAATAAAATCTAAAACGCTCGATCTGAACATAAAGGATATTAGGATATCTATTTTATCGACAGAAACCGCAAATACATGTTTTGAGCTTTGATGTTCTCATAGCGGCGAGTAGGAACATTACTGTCTTCTGGGTTGATGAGCCGTGGAGTCTGATTCACCGACGTTTCAGAGATGTTTACTGCCTCCATTATTGCTCTCATGATGGAGGTGGCATGAACCACTAAAACTTCGGAAAAATTTTACCTGACTACACAGCGCAGCAATCCTCATGGCATTCATCACCACAACTATATCTGCCCAGCATCTTTCAGTTCAGAGATTCGAGAGATTCCAGAGATGTGGACAAACACACAAGACATTTCAATTATAAATTCGGTTTACGAAAATAATTGCTGATATGCGTCCATTCCCAGAGCATTTAATTCTCATACAAATATGAAGTTCATATCGCTACAGTTTCAGTCATAAAGTCCAAAAGATTACTAATGCAACAATGCCAATTTCATTGTTAGGTATGTGCCGAAGTTTAAGTGAACAAGGTATTCATTTATATTCTTTTAATTCTTCTGGGGGTAACGAGGGTGAATTTTGATGCCGTAAAGTTCTATAATTCTGCTTTCCCGAATCTCCCTTTACTGCATATTAAAGTAAGTTTGAATGGACAAAAGTTTATACCGGATTTGACGCACAAAATACTATGTGCCTTGAGAAGTATAGATCGTTACTAAAGACGGAGATAAAACTATAAGAGTAATTACAGAGAAGCTAAATTAAACTTTTGTCGTATATTCAGAGTATTCAATTGTTAAGAAGAGATTTTCCTATACGGGAAACTTTTCCATTCCATAATGTTGATGTTGTAAAACAGAGAGATTACAAGAAATATTGGGGTTTCTTCAATAGAGCGAAAACTAAGTAAAAGAATCTTGTCAGAAGTGACTATTGTTCTATTTATGAAGTTTCACTACAGCTGTAGGAACATGACTTGTTATTCAACAGAGTTTCAATGCGAAACGTGGTTTCTCCATGAACAGAGAATCATATTATTGAACCCGGAAGACGGATTAATACTTTTATATTAATTCAGAACCACAAATTCATTTCTTTCTGGTGTTCTTAGCTTGAAGTTAATAAAGTACGATCAGAGGGTAACACAATCACCTATTAGAGACCTGAAATTCTCACGGCGGTGAAGATGTGGCCCCGTAGGTAGATAACAGCGTTTTTTGGAAAAACGTACCGTCTGTTTCTTCCGAGCACGTTTCTTTGCAACGTCGGAATCTATCCATAAGCCTATAAGAGACTACAACCCAGACGACAGCCAACTTCGTACTCACCGCTGTGAAAACAAAATCCCACCTAAACGCTCATTTCTGCTTCAAGAGATCACCACAAAATGGATAAGAATATATAGACACAGATATTTGTCTCCAAAAACCAAACATAACTATAGCAGAGGAATTAAATTTTACAAAAAAAAAAAAAAAAAAAGCAATGATAAATATTTATATTTACATTCGCCTTATTTTAAAAATCTTTCTAAATTCAAAAAAAAAAAAACACTTCCTGCTTTATATACAATTAGTACAGCAGTGTGAAACACAGGTACGTAATGTTGTACTGTCAATACTCATGTAAACAGCAGGCTGAACGTGGGAATGTCTCAGCTGTTCAAACTGTCAAGATTTCCTTCCATCCATTGGCACTATTGGCAGTTCTTCGTTGTCATTGATTTCCTGTATGTAAAGCCAAAGACCGACCCCCACCCCAAAGCAAAATGACATTCAGTCGCTGTACGCAGGAAGACAGATGAAGTTCAGTAAGATACTAGAAGGCAGAGGAACATTTTGTCGTCTCGGAAACATTTTCTTTATCTCGTATTTTTCCCTTTTCTTTCTTTTTATAAAACTTCATGTGATCGAAAGTCTCAATGCAGAAGAAAATTGTCCTCGATAAAAAAATAGCCCTAGGGAACTCCTGGACATCTTGCGTTATACTCGGCCTATCCGTGTGCTTCCCTGTTCGAAATGATGAGCAGCGCTATATTTTTAGTACTTCCATACGCAAACACGGACCACGTGAATTTGTGAGTGGTTTTCCTACATACTCCACACATTCCATGCAGTTTTTATGGAAGTCTCACAGTTTCCTTTTGGAAAACAAACGCGAACGAAAAAGAGAAACTTATTCCTCTGAGACACAGACGGAGAGAGTGACTGAAGTAAACAACTGAAATCTTCAGCCTACACGGCAACATTCGAACACGTAGCTTCCAAAACAAGAAGCAATATTTGACATTATTTTTGAAACAATACTAATATCTTCTTTACATTCCAAGATTGCTTTTAAATGTCGAGGGGAATCATGGATTTCAGAATTCCAATAAACGCCGTCCAAAAGGAATTAGTTTGCAACGAGAAAATTTTAATCATGAATACTAACATCTACAAAATCAAGTACAACACATCACCGACCTTTTGACCTTTAAAATTAATCTTCTACGAACAGTGCCAGACTGTGTTGATAGAGGTACTCATAGCAGTAAAGACCGTAAGTCAAATATTACAAACGGCACAGAACAAGCACATTCCACATCAAAAGGCTCCAGTATACCTTTAGGATACATTAACAATTTGATTTTAAAAAATAATTTTTGAAAACAGGAAACAAATCACTGAAGGTTGTATACCACAGTTTTCATGTTCTTTAACGGTTCTGAAGTTATATTAAATCAAGTGTTTTAGTAAATTAATAAGTTGATCACTTAGAGAGGCAACACGCGAGGGTCTTAACTCAGATATGACGTCAACAAGGAAACAAGGACTCCTAAGCATATCAAACGATGGGATGAGTACTACTTTATACTGGAAGTACACAGTTTGTATCCCGGCCGGGAATCAGTTACGAAGTCAAAGATAAAAGTTCATTCCACACTTGTCAATAACGACTAGTTTCGAGTTTTATTCATTGAGGCAATAATGTGTATTATAAATTATATAATGCGTCATAAAGATTTTGGTTCTGTTATCATCACTAATTCTTCTAAATGAAAACTTTTTTTACGTGTTTCTCTGTCCAGCCAAATACGTGTGTGCAAGTCTCCCATACCTAAGTCCATGTAGCATTACAACCCAGAAACCAATGCTGACATCTTTACCACCGTGAGTGTCTCAAATCTCACGCAGATTTTAAGTTCTCGATTTCTCTATTTAAAAGATTTTCCTTCGGGCGTAATCCTTTAATTTAAACTTTCAGTACTGGTCCTTAATCATACTTCCGTCCTCCTGTCATCTGTTACTGCCGCTATCCGACTAAAATGTTCCACCATTCCACTTTTCTCCGTCTAAAAATTGGTATTTTCCGTCCGTTCGTGTAATTCAGTAGAATAAATTATGTATTCTCTGTATATGATTACACATAAATCAGATGCATCTTTTTAAACCTGTGTCTTTAAAAGAACGTTGTAATTTTGGGAATAACTAAACAAATAGGAGATTTGTTAGTTTTGTCATAAGTACTCCAGACATCCGTTTACTTTTGATAATTGAAGACGAAGAATTTCAACTTGGTTCCAAACGCTGTGAGCGTTATTAAATAAATTAATAAATGAAGATAACACAACTCAATATAAGCCACATTAAAATGTCTTGTAAACCGTTCAGTTTCACAATAATTCATTTTCCTCTTTACATGTTCTACCACTTATGTTCACGAAAGTGTTAAGACAACTTAATGAGTTACGAAACCCAGAAGTGGTGAATCTCCTAAACGTTAGCATTGTCTAAATTCTATAACAACTGGGCTTTTGTAATCGTAAAGTTCCACGCGTTGTCCTCATTATAATCTTCAGGTCTTATTATCTTGCATTTTGTTATTATTCCAACCTGTTGTTCATTTCATTACAAGCCAATAGATCCCAAGAGAGTCCCTAAGAATATCTATCAGGTTCTAATGCCCTCCTTTCTTATTCTGTCAGAGCCATTAATAGTTAGTTTTGACGCTGCCTTTAAGAAACGATTATTAAATTGAAGATTGCCGTCTTCTGGGTTGTTGCGCTGTGTAGTCTGGTAGATGTTTACCAACGTTTCACAGGTCATACTGCCTCCATCATCAGGGCGATTCATCTACCAGACTACACAGCGCAGAACACAGAAATCTTCATACTTACCGCTGTGAAAACCTCAAATCACACGATTATTAAATTCGCTGTCCACGGAATGGACCACCGTAGTTCGATTCTCTACATGTAGAAGGATTCTTCTGTTCGCCAAGACGTCTATACCTGCACTGAGACATCTTAGACATCAGTTAAATTTTATCCGGGGATAAATTTTCATCAGCGTGAACCTTATCACATATCTACATGCAACGTCAAGGCGCTGTTTGTGTCGTGGCATACTACAACAACACAAGAAGTACTACATCTTTATCGTCCTGATTATGGCGGCAGTAATCACCTCTGAAACGTCGATTAATTTATACAAAACTGCACGACTCACAGTCATATGATCGTTAACCCTTTTCATGTGATTTAGACTGAGGTTCTTTGATGTCAGAGCGCTCAAGAGAATAATTAGACCTTAGAGGCACAACGTAACATGATGCTCAGGAAAAGTGCATAATGAGGAACTTCATAACGAATATAGAACACGGAAGTAGACAGAGAATACATTGGACAGAAGGCAGAGATGAGAAATACGTACAAATTTCGATGAGAAAACATGAAGACATGGTAGATGTGATATTAAAATGAATCTTAACAAAACGTGTTGTAACGATGTGGAATGGGTAATATGGTTCAGGGTAGCGACCACTGGAGCTCTGTTACAAACACAGTAACGAAACATGGGAATCAACACATGGCGGAAAACGTCTTGATCACCTGAACGAATACTACCTCAACAACCACTCTTCATCGTAGAGATACTGGGCGTGGAACACCAGCAGCCGCGTTAGTGAAAGAGATCAAACTGTGATGATTCTAGCAGCGCCGTCTGACTTGAGGACAATGCAGACCGCGGGCGTCCGTCTGCTCTCAAACAGCAGGAACTATGTTAAGCTCAAGAATATTCTCTTATATAATAGCTCTTCCAGAAAGACGTAACAGGATGACGAAATTATACATCTTGGTTCATTATGAGTCTTCATCGTAATCACTTTGACTTCTCTGATGACCTCTGATCTTAGGACTTTGATTTTCTATATATTACGCCCTAATGGCCGGTGTCTGTCTGTAGGACAAATTCTTTCTTCGCCTAATGGTTCAAGTCAATGCATTTGATTATATCTGTTTGTGGTCGCTTTCTCTATGTCTGTCGGCGTGGAGGTCAAAAAAAATGTATTTCTTTTTACCGATTGAACTGTGTTGAATGGATATAAAATATGACGGCTCACGAGAAAGGAAAGTATCGGTACAGTAAGCTGCTTCAGTAGTAAACCAAATACCAAATGTAATCCTGAGACAATATACTCCAGATATACTATATTTTGGCGGGAAATTAAATCCCTATCCCAAGTCATATTTACCTTCCTTTCACATCTAGGTCTTCGGAATGGTTTTCTTTTTCAAACATATCGATAAAAATTGTGTAAGCATTTAACATCTTCATCACGTATGCTTCAAGTCCTACCCATCTCATCATCACCAATTTTATCGCCTTAACAACGCTACATAACCTAAGTCCTAAAATAATCTAAGAATCGACTAATTCATACCCTACATTCAACACGAACAATTATTCTCCATAATTTAGATACATGTTTAAAATTTCCAAACACGTAAGGGGACAACAAAACCCTATTTTCTGCAAGACAGATCTCTGTGTTTTTTCATTCTCCGTGCAAGAAATATGAAGAAAAGTTACAAGACTAAATCTTCTCTATTACACTCTAAAATCCTCTTTTTCTTTGTATTCCTGCAACACTTGAACTAGTGTCTTCTCATCCCCTTCATGTGGTTTAAACAAAGATTTGCTTTACTTTCCGCTCCACTTGTTGAGATCCGATTACTGTCAGAGTTACAGCTTTATCCTTCCTGATTAAGGCCCATGTATTCAGCTTAAAGTGAGGTTGTTGTAGCTGCTAGCCTGGCTTTCCCCAGAGAACTGGGACCTGTCACGCCAGCCTTGCAGTTACCATGCACCTTCACAGAAAAACGACTCCACATACAGCACAGCCATGGATTCAGACTCCTGAATGAATAAATAGGACTATATGAACACACTTGATAAGGAGACTGTCTCTTATTGCTTTGGGCCACATTAAAATTCATAGAACATTCCGACATGCAGACAGACAGGTTATAAAATAACCACACTTCAGTGATAGGGACATCCAAAACCTTGTAGTGTGTGACTCTAGGCATATAGTTATCAAATTTTATTCTGCAAACCATGTTTATTAAATGATTCTTAGTTTATTTCTCAAATACACATGCGTCGAATAGGAGGATGGCTGTAAATAATGAACAGATAAAAATTTAAAATGAAACAGCTTTGTCTCATTTCAAGTAACAACCTAGAATCTTCTTGCAGGGATGAAATTAAACAAAACACACCAGAACAGCGGAGCAACCAATCAAAATCGAAAAAGGGACCTTACAGACATGAAACAAGAGTAATATATTTTAGGTTCAAGGCTGTCTTCTGCAATGTTGCAGCTTGGAGTCTGGTAGAAATTTACCGACGTTCCTTCCTGATGATGGAAGCAGTAATCACTTCTGAAACTCTCTCCACTCGTTAGAGCGGTGACGAGAATCAAACTTGAATTACAATTTTTACAAACTTCTGTTAAGGACCTCACGAGTAGCCAATTAAATTCAGTTCACAACCTCTACTTCTTTAAAGCCCATTTTAATAGTATCTTACCTTTCCAATCAGTTTCCTACTTTAAGGGACTCACTTCTTATTAACTGCCTTGATAATATATCGTAAAAACTACGAATTATAAATCTCCTCATGATGTAATTTTGTCAAATCTCCAGTATCTTCTTCATGGTCAAATATTCACATCTGAGACCTTTCTTCGATCAGAATTTTGGACGAGCGTAATGTAATGCATGAGAAAAGATGACTTGTTCAAGGAAAAATAAGTCTCAGAATGTACACTTACAATCCAAATCAACCTCTTGACATAAAATTTCATCCGGGCATTTAATGATATTCTCAAATTATTTACCTTCTGTATCGAGGCATTTTGACTGAGAATAATGACACACAATCGATACTAAACCACACCTTATTTACATGTTGTATGGTAGCATTAAGTAATCTACGAAGAAACCAACCACTATTTCAACTCCTTACTCGTAATGATAATTCTCTTCAGTAACCGAGTGTAATGCTTTGTAAATGTATTTTGCGGCGTTCAAATGGGGAGGAGAGCAAACAAACGAAACCACTTCCTTCGGAATGAGTCTTCCCCCTCCCCTAAACGTTAGCAGTTTCCTCTACTAACATTTCACAGAGTAGCACAAAGTGTTACTGAATACAATAGTGTGTCGCGTTATCACCCATTATTATGAAACATAGCTACCATCAAGCTGAAAGAACAGCGAATTTGAAAACAAACGAAATGTGATTTTAAACATTCATACAAATAGATGTGTTCAAGGTATTAATAAATATCAGCCATTTCTATTCATCTTTTATAAGCAACCACATTTTCATTTCCGAAACGTCGGAGGACCAGTCTAACACTAAATGGTAAAATCAAATATAAAATAAAATAGGGTTTCTATTTGAACATTTTGTCATCAGAAGATGACAGCCTTCTGGAATGTAGCCTCGTAGAGGGTGACCGACGTTTCAGTGATGCGAACATATCTCTATCTACAATGTACGGTGCCTAGCGTTGAACTAAGGTAACGAGGAATCTTCTTTGAACTTACACTATCAGTTGCTTCTTCGTTTCTGAACGTTTTGATTCGTTAACTAAATTTAAAAAAGCAGGGTCACTTCTTTATTTGTTCCAATCTTCCTGCTAACAAATCCCTTTATCCATTCGCCTCCCTCCTAATGTATCAGACCATGCAAACACCTCGTTAGCATCAATTTCACTCCGACTGGCGTGAATTACGTCAGGAAGGCTGAGATCTTCTTGTTTAAATGTTACTGTCTCATGCGTTTAACTCTGATTTAAGAGTTTTAGCCGAAAAATGTAACCTGCATAGCATTAACGATAAACGTACATTATCAACTCTTTACAGACGCAACGTTTTCCACGTGCTTACGTAATTCGGGAAATATTTACTACCATTCGGTTCCGAAAACTTCATATTCCCGTTTTCTATCTAACCCATGACAATTAAAACAAAAAAACTTCAATCGTAGCTAATTAGGTACTGAGTTGCTCACGACGGGGAGTACGAAGATGTCAGTCATATGAGTTGTAACGTCGTGAAGACTGGTGTAAGTTTACAGACGTTTCGGAGGTATTTCCTGCCTCCATCATCATGAATTCATCACTCATATGGAGGCAGCAAGTACTTCCTATCGACTGTAAAATTCCACCATACTTCACGGCGCTACAACCGGGAAGACAGCCTTCTTCAATCATAAATGTCCCTTTATAAGGCTGGTAAGAGCATATTTATTACCTTCAAAATGATTATACTGACATAGCGTTAACTAAAACTTCTATTCGGCGGTAGTTAGCCCAGCTTCTTCGTTTAAATTAGATCCTGGGTTTGAATCTCTACTCGGAGATCGTAAGTGACGTATTGTGTGATTTTCCTCAGTCCGTCCAGTATCTCTAACTTAAGCCACAACCGCTTTATTCCATATCCTTTAAAATTTATGAATTATCCGATTATTCGATACTAAATAATCAGCTACTGATATCATTGGCAATAAACCACAAATAAAGAAATAATTCTTAAACTCGTTTAGCGCTATCCACTATAACCGAAAGTCTTCCGTTTCTGAACATGACACATTCTATTTGTACTCACACTACCTTCATGGAGTACAGTCCCTCAGCAAGTCAGAGAATTCTCACCCAAGGTTCATTACCACGTTCAGAAGAACCCGACACTAACCTGTACCCTGAATCAGATAAATCCAGTTCACACTGTCACACTACCTGCCTAAGATCCATTTTAATATTATCCTCCCATCTACTCATGTGACCCAAACGGATTCCAATAGAGATTCTGAAAATATGGGACATATGTCATCTAAAACTGAACTACGTTTTTAACAACCACGCAGCCAGGTAGCCATTTTCGATCAAATACTGTATTATTATTCTTACTGACTCAGATTCTTCATCACCATTGATATAAAAGCCCGCAACGACATCAGTG
The DNA here is from genome assembly GCF_977971745.1 of Zootermopsis nevadensis. Classification (NCBI taxonomy): domain Eukaryota; kingdom Metazoa; phylum Arthropoda; class Insecta; order Blattodea; family Termopsidae; genus Zootermopsis; species Zootermopsis nevadensis. The sequence goes on along the minus strand of NW_028259139.1, from coordinate 8,228,584 downwards.
AGATAATTTCGTCCACTTAAAATTTCCATTTCTTGACTGAATTTACCGATACGAATGACGCCGGATGAGTTTTGGACGCGTCTACGTACCCTCGTGAGTCAATCGGCTTGAGTGTAATATTAGTTTGTGAACACGGACACTTCTCTTTGACATTTTGGTTATTTCTTCCAAGATTAAACATTTTTCGAACCTTGAACTTTGCTTTAAAAGTGTTCGCTCTTCTTAAAGTTTTATGACAGCAATGTAAGACAGCTTATACGAGATAACCTGAGACGGATCAAACATAATTTAATATTACATAATACTAGTCTAAATTATATTATACGTCATGGTATAATGCATTGCATTTTACACATGTACTGTACCTACTCATAAAATTTTCCGGGGACTTTCTAATTCAGCTTATGAAGTGTTACAAAAGAGGACATTTTAATTTCTTTTAGCTGAGTTCCTTTGTTAAGAACTGTTGCTTTCAACATGATTGTTTAAGATACAATGCCCCTCAGCAGTCAGCATACTGACTTGGTTCCGTCCTGATCACAATCGAAAGCAAACACGAAAGGCACACAGAAGACCTGTCGGTTAGAAGTCTAGTTGAAAAGCGACAAGTATTCATGTTCACGTTTCAGATGTCCAGATGTCACGTCGTCATAGTGAACGATTTTAATTCCAATTATCTCAGTAGGTCAGTAAATAATATATCTCCTTCCGGCTATTCATCAATGTTAACACCGCCCTTTCAATTTAACTAAATTGAGGGAATAAATATATTAATATAAAAATCTTTAACTTTCATATTAATGTTATCTAAGATTTGAATAAAAATGTCCTTGGATATTATCCATCGTCTAGATAGAGCTAATCCCTATCTCCGGAGATAGGGATTAGCTCTATCTAGTGGGCCAAACTGAGTAGGAACCTGAAGACGGAGATAGAGTCCCATCTCCGAAACGTCGTTTTACGTTTTATATTTTATATTTTACTAGACGATGGATAATATCCAAGGAAATTTTTATTCAAATGACTCTTCACCATCGTCAAGAAGTTTTAGATTTGATATGTTATCTAAGATGTTACGTTTGTTATCTAATAACGCTAAACATTAAAATGTCAATACTTTAATTCCTTATTTATGAATAAGATGCCTAAGCATCTCCTTTGGTCACAAAGTTAGGCAAATAACTGATCCGTTTCGGCCTCAAAATTGTAAGCGTCTGTACGTCTCTTTCAGGGCCGTAATATATTTCTTACTGTTGGGTCAGCGGTCATCAAGTTCTTTTGGGTGTCCAATATTTCTATTTTTCTAACACAATAAGACTAACTTTATTTAAATCTTACCTAGACTCTTTTCCATTCCGACAATGCAGAATTCTAAAATATCTTTATTTCGCAATATTTTTGGATTCTCACGTCAATGTTCATCTTCTGAATTGTAACGCCCTGTAGAATCCCTCTGCCCGTCACTGCAAAGTATTCTAAGCCACTTGAATCCAATCAAATCTCTCATGCGTCGTGTATTAAAGATCGATTTTAATAACCCTCCTTCTACTTTTAGGTCTTCCGAGTTGTTCTTTCCTTCAGGTTTTCCAACTAAAATTTTGTACGCATGGCTCCTCTCACCCACATTAGCATCAACCCACCTCCAAATACTTAACAAATACTTCCAAGGTGTAAGTGTAGATTCTGTTCTTCGGTATCCATTGTGGAGCAGAGAGGTACTGTACAGTAGGTAGGTGTACGTACAATCTCGACTCTGTGAAACTACGCTGCCGGTACTTACAGCCCGTCGGCACAAATGAACTGAGCCCAGAAGAGGCATATAAAACACCGGTTAAAGCCCCGTCTCTAGCAAGCAGCTCTGCAAATGGTTTGAGTCAGACTCTTTACTACTGCAGCCAGCAACTGGTATTAGCTCACTTTATTATACATAGATATTTCATGAATTTTAATCTTGTTTAAGATCTACTGCTTCATACAAGTTTTTACCAATGAATTATACAAAATAGTATATATATACCACTGACTGCTATTCTACCTTCCGACCCTGCAGCGGCGCCGCGTGACCCTGGTGTGACGTAGAAAGTCCCAGTTCTACCGAAAAATATATTTCTGTTTTCAGCTCATCATATGATAATAAAAAAGTAGCTAGAAGCTTGCAGATTTCAACCACGTAGCATCCGATTAGCAGCAGAAATAATCGTCAGGTGATTCAGTGGTAAAACAGAGCAAGTCTTAATGAGAATGGCAAACACGTGACTGTCGGAAAATTGTTTTGAAGCTTATAGAAATTAGTTCTGGTTTAAATATAATAAAATTTAGAAAACAGGCCTGCTATAAGAATTGGTTGCAATTAAATTTCACTGTTATATTATTTAACAGAAGAAAACTAGAAGTGTGTTGAAGATTTCTGTCTTCTGAGTTGTTTACATGTAAACATCTACCATACTACACGGCGCAACAACACAGAAGACAGAAATCTTCATACTAACCGCTGTGAAAACCTCAAATCATACATAGAAGTGCGTTGCTGGCTCATGATTGCGTTGTTAGTGTATTCATAAATATTTAAAACATTCTCAGTTCAAGAGTCACTTTGTTCGCTAAGTGTGCTTTTAACATTTGTCTGATTACAATACGTAAAAAGACGTAGACTTACTTTGTGTCGGTTTCATCCTTATTTAAGGATTGTAAGTCACTAAATAGAACAGAAGTCACATCTTAATAACAGCGAGATGCTATCCCATAGAAAGAACGTGTTACACGAATACGACGTGAGAAACACAACATTTATTGAACGTAATGTGCCCTCTACTAGCCGATATCGAGGTTTTAATTGATTCAGCTCCATGAAATACATATATTTGCATAAGCCACAAGAGACATAAGCTCGCGAGCGGTCTTCAACCACTGAGATCTAAGACTGAAATCTACCTCAAAAGTAGGTAGATTCCTATAATCCTTCAAAATGTTTGATGAATTCAGTGTTCCAGAATGAATTCTGGATACGAATAACCCACAGGACCGATACGTAACAACTGAAGTAATGCGATGTAAAATCTTGCTACTACTTACACTCCATTTGTCACATCAAAACAGATTTGATGTAGTGGTTTTGTGAAACTTACAGACTTGTCAAAAGCACATTAGTTCTTTGGTATTATCTGTTTAAACTTTCCACTTTCCTTCCCGCTTCCCTCATCCATCTCAATCGTACCTCTTTCTCGCCTCTTTTTATGTCTCACGAGTATCTGTATTTCGATCTACGTCTTCCATTCCCTCCTTCTCCTTTTCTTTCACGAGTCATAGAACAATTCTTTCGAAGATTCAAGTGACTAATTTGCAATGCAGAAAACTTCTCCGCTAACTTTTTTGTAGTATAGGCCTAATGTAATGAAGAAATTCAATATTTTCTTCCCTAAACTGTGTATATCTTCCTAACACACCAGTAATGAATACTTCTGCGGCAGGTTTATACATTTTTAAATGTATGTACGAGGAATTAAAACGTAGTATTGTGATTAATGTAGGTAATTCAGCTGAATTCCGTAAATAACACAGGCATTTAATACAAAAATAGAATATGGAACTCTATTTCATTAAGAAAACCACTTCAGGACATTGACTTCAAATTTCGTCTTTACCTGACTGCAATTTCTACGTCAGGATTGATGTATAGGCGTGTAGACAGTCATGTGGGAGAACCTGCGAAAAGACCCATCTTAAATGCACTGTTCTATATTAATTATGCAATATTTCACCTGTAGGAGAAAAATTCTTACACGTTCCCCTCATCATAATAACTATTACTGCATTACTTTGTTCAACATCACGAAAAGTACGTATGAATATAGTACATTATAATGTAACTGCAAATATTATAATTACGTATTACATTAAATGCACAGTATATCATATAAATTGAAAATAAATAGACAGACTTTACATTGTAGTGTCTTTAAACTACTCTTCAACCATTTCTCTCGTTATATTTTACATCTGAATCTGAGTACGTTCATGATACACTGAAAGACAATACTGATGTTACAAACATAATTACAAAATATTAATATCACAGCAAATATATTTTACATTGTCCATTATTAGAGACAGGCTTATATTTAATAAAAATTTATATGTAATACAATATTACATTATGTTTATACATTTAATAAATTTTTATATACTTAACGTACTGTTGCAATGTATTTATCTATACCCGAAGGAAAGAACCTGCCTAGGGGCCCTAGTGGAAGATGTAAGAATAATATTTAAATTTTTAATCAAATATGATGAGAGTTTCGACAGGATTTGTGTGGCTCAGTACGGGGGTTAGTTGCGGAATAATGCGAAAATAATAATGAACATTCAGTTTTCATTATTCAGAGTGATTAATATTATACAAATGTAAGCATGAAACACAAAACACACCGACGTGGTCACGAGTTCATAACCCTGGATCTAAACACTTAACATAACGTCCACAGAAATAATAAGATGCAATGGAGCTAACAAATAAACCCTGGGCCTTCAGTATATTAAGCTACAATGAATAAAAATAACTAATTTAATATTTGCGTAACAGAGGCGGATTTATCATTAAGCATCAGCTATCTTCTTTTTACTTTTCCGCCTAATTCTATGTCCTGGAAAATACAACGTAACAGACAATTTTATACAGTGGCTCTACTACAGAAAGGAGCAGTCTTTTCGTCAAACGTTAGGAGAGCTTAAGGTGAGAAACTTGTAGCAAGTTTGCCGTCTCTGGCTCGTCTCATACTGATAAGTCGTTAAGATCTGCAGCTCTTTGTACGTTCCCAATCTCCTTTCTTATGGGACAATGCCCGTACCTCTGAAAGGGAATTTATTAGGTAATTTTACTTCTACAAAAAGTGAATGTGAGCGACATCCCAAAACGTAGCGTAACTCTGAACAAGTCCTTTGTCAAATGAAGCATAATGTGCGTAGGTCTCTTATAGAATGAGAAAGGATTTTATTTATAAAAGCATTAGAAAATTACGCTGGGTCGTAAACAAGCTTCAAAGCTATAGATTCTGAGAAATTAGGCGACATGGGTTATTTTAAGTCTGAGTTTTACGTAAACGATAAAATATTAATAACGTCATCTCGGATTATCAGGCGTGTAAAATGGTTAAAACTAGCCGACGTTTCAGGGAGCATCTGTCTCTGTTCCTCACGGTTTTACATTGAAAATTTTATTCCAATTACCGTCGTCTGATGATTTTATATGGAATCCTCCCTCCTTAACCGACTATAATATATGTCTGTATTACGAGACTGGTTAAATACGGTGTGATTGACTTATTGTAAGTGCACTTTAAATGTAATTTTGTTTGATTAGGTGACGTTGTGTCACCAAGTATGCATCTATGAGTAACGCAGACTGCACGTCATGTCCTGTCCTGTGGCGTAGGATTTCGATATGTATTAGGTCTAATACATATGGATATGATTACTGTGAATAAAATAACAAAAATGTCTGGTTGTATATACCGCTACTCGGCTTGTGGAAACATTTCACACTATGTGTTCATTTTGAATGCAGAAGAGTTTCGGCGTGGGTAATCTCCCCTCCTGACCCTTGAACAAGGCGGGTTACTCCAGAGCCACGGTCCCTTCCAAACGCGTTTTCCACTTTCTGAAACCCTTTTCAGCCACGTAAAACACAGTCACTTAATCCCAGGAATAAAAGTTGGAGAAACACTGGCTACGTCACTGCCACCCTTCTTTTAAAAGAAGCTTTGTAGAATTTAAATTTCAGACATGCGTCTAGCGTTGAATATCTTACGGTCTCTTCCGTATTCCCATCGTTAAACCGCAGAGACTTTCATTTCTCTTGTTCATTGATTTTCACCTCCGTTCGTGGAAATGAGATACTTGTTTGTTCTGTAGTCCTTCGATTGAGGTTATGTAAAGAATCAGTCTTGTTTTAAATTACAACCGTCTACACACCACAATGATTCCACCTCATTCGTATGACTTCTGTCGCACGGTAAAAGACAACATGTAGATAAACAAACTTGTAAATTAGAACAGCACAGAACAAGACGCAGCCTCGTAAAATATTTACATTGGTCAATACAGTTTAATATTTCGTATAGCAGGCAACTGTACCTACGAGAAACCAAAACAACAATTGAATAAAGCATAACGAAAAGCTCTATAGTTCCTGTACTTCATCTACAGTTAACAAGATTAAAAATTAAGTAAGCTTAAATGGGATTGGAGGACAGAAACTACACATACATATAAATATATTATGAACGGCATGTATAGTACAGTAATAATATGGTATATGAAACCCAAGAACAACCACATTCTACGCTAAACAATGAAATCAGAAGCAGGAAAGTCCCAGTGTAACAAGACTCTCCCACAACTAGTTGCTAGGCCACTGCTCAGGCCAGAGACGCAAAATTTTACGGGTAGAGCATTCACGACCAGAGCGCGTGTTAATCCTCGAACATTACAAGACATCGTAGTCGTTTTATGCTGTCTGTGAAATATTTATCAATGCGTATCCTGACAAGGAAATACCGAACAACACAACAATACATCGACTGGTTACAACATTTCCGGGCACAGGAAGTGTTTGTCAGTGACAAATGCTCATCCAGCAACAACACAGCTGAAATTACGGCAGTACTGATTTCAAGTTATGCATCGCATACAACAATGTTGCAAATATAGTTAATTCCTTGAATGGACAAACTGCATTTATATTTCTAATGATAACAAGACATACAAGGACAGTCTAGAATCTTACTGTTGCTGCTAGTACAAACAAGACATATGTCTCAGTTTTGCACGGACCGGCTAGACTGCAAGGCAGACTTAAAGGCAGAAGGCAACCACGTGCTTTATGCAGAACTCTTTTAGGAACCATTTTTGCCGTCTTTCTGGAGGCACTGTAAGCGTCTAGCACGAGACACCAGACTTTGTGAGTAAATAGAACATCATAATGTCTGTAGTAAAACAGAAGACATACCTAATATAAGACCGCAGAACTACTCTAAAACAGAAAGGAATAAAACATAAATTTGAATAAGTCATAATGGCTGCTAACGTCTGCTTGAATTCGAAAGTGTAATATGGAACAATTAACCACTGAGAGGTAAAAATACAGGAAATAAATATCTGTAATTCCAGACACACAATGATGTAGGACAGCGAGGAAATGTCATCATTGAATTTGAAAGATTATTCCTTTCGGACATTTCAACAATACGAATTCAGTTTATTATAAAAATTAATCCTTTACATCCTGATTTTCTAACCACTTAATAAGCATTTACCTCTATCATATGAATAATAAAACATGAACGTTTGTTCTACATGCACAGATAGTATTTCATAATGTTTTGAACGGTGCGTTGGAAAAAATCCCACTTCAGAAGCCAATAACCAGTCAGCTGTCAAGAAATTACCGGCTTTTAATAGAAATTGAGGGTTCATTGACCATTTTAAACCCAAAACTCTCCCAAATATAACATAAAAATTCAGTCCGTACAGCAAAGGAAACAACTTGCATCCATTACAAAAATTTGTCTACGAATATAATTACCCTGCTTTCCGATAGACACTCACTGACACATAGGCTAAGTAAATTTGCATGCATTATAAGTTCGAATATTGCACAGAAAATTAAAACAAATACATCCGTTACATAATTACCAAAATATTTCATCCGTGTTTTAAATTAATTAACTTTTGAACTGAATAGTCAAGTGGCCTACAATATAGAGCAAGTTAGTTCCATTTAATACTGCCACGTAGTTAATATTAGTCTGGTCTGAGATTTTAATGTATTGCTTCTTCGTGCCATAATTCTTTGGCTAAATTTTCCTGCTTTTCCTTTGCTCCCATTTATTTCTCATCTTCCTTCTATTAAAACTTATTCTCTCTTGCACTTTTTGGTAACAAATTGCTCCATCTAACTGGCAAGTGGTCTATTTAATTTCTCTTTTGTGTAATTTGTCTTTAGCTCTTTCCTCATCCTCGAAGTTCAAACAGTCGGAAAGTTTTGTGACTCTTCAGGTAACACAGGTGTATCATTCGAAACCATCAACACATGTTAAAATATTAATTTTCCAGGCGTTATCTATCTCGTGATAGTGGAATTAACCCTCTGAAGAACACGTCCGTAAAAAAAATGCTTAATAATACAGTCCGTACCATAAATCGAACATACTTCACCTTTACAACGATCTAATAGTCAATGCTGTTTAAGAATTAATCAACGTTTGCATTAAGAATCACATTAATTCTATGAATACCGAATTAAGTGTTATTCATTCTTAAATGAGAGTAAATATAATTACCACTGGGCTTCAAATGGTAAATACTTTGCCCATATATTTCGTACAAAATTATTTTAAATCCCAATACATTAGTGTATAGATGAAGATTATATAGACAATTGTTTTACTTAAAATCTTCAAATAACGTTTGTATGTTACTTTAATTTAACTGAAGAAAGGTGAGTCATGAGCATCAATAATTATATAAAAAGGCTTTATATCAGTATATAATCAGCCTTCGGAAGGCCTGTTAACTTCCAGATGGTGTGCCCCATGCACAGATAATACCAACATGAATATCGGATAGAGCGGTCCACTAGATGTGATTGGATGATTCGTATATATTGAATAAGAATCCGTGGATTAACAGGGATAAAGGTCCCAGGAGGCTTTAAAATACTGGGCAGTCCTTTATCCAAGGGTCATACATAAGGGGCAATCTCGTCAACGGGAATCAAAAGAACGGCTACCAACCTACCAGGTTTAAATAAATTGCTGAAGGTTTCAGAAATGAAAGTTGGATAGAAATCGGAAATAAATATGGAAAATTTCGCATTCCAGAGAAAACAATCACAAGACATAAAGAGCGATAGAAGAGGAATTTACAAAAACGTACTCATTTTAAAGATCACGGAGCGATTAATAAATCAGTGTCTTTTATAGGATGGCATCAGGGCGTCAGACTGAGCCGAAACGTCTTGGTTAACTTTTACGTAAAAGTGTATCGTTACAGAGCTACAACCATTCTTTACGATACTTTAGAACAAAGGAGGGACAAAACATGATTATTTAATGGAATTTTTTTTTAAAATTTTGTCTATTACTAACAACATTTAAAGATGGTTTTTGGAATGATTTTAGTTAAAATCTCGCAATTTGAATTTTGCGCAATAGCCAGAGCAGATAATGCGCTTATAAACCCATTACTACTACTAATATCAGGGCAATACGTTAAGAATTTTGGGTGGATATACAATGTAACTGTCCGTGGAATCATTCTGATTTGTACAGTTGAAAAATAAACGCTTTCGATATCAGAACGGGTGAAAATAAAAGACGGTGGGCGACCGTGGCAAGGGTGTGGGTGAAGGGGTTTCTGAAGGATTCGTAATCTCAGCGGGCGATCAGACTTCGTAGCCAACACTCTCTTTTACGTTATCCCCCACTGCAACCCCTGCTGAGTCATAAATCTCTGAGCCTTGTCCCCTTTAAGATTATGCACAAGGGAATACATCACAATATAAGAACCGCCTATTTTAAACTCTATTGTATTTTATGCTCTATACAGACAGTTCTATTACAGTACTGACGCATGGGACTATTTCGAAATGACCACATTTCAGGGTGTTCGGAAGAAAATATCTGTCGCTAAAGCTTCTTAAATAAACCACTTTCCCCAGACCGAATATATATTTTACATATATACACAGTGCGTCCCGGAAGTCGGAGTCACGAGAAATTTATTAATTGGAAAAAATTTAAACAGGGAAAAATTGCTAATCACGTGTTTCCAGTCTCACGTATTCTAACTTTTAACTGAGAGGAGACTTTACGACACTACACGTTTTAGATTATCAGTAGCTAAAAATTAGGCGACATTAAAGAGGAATATTTCCAAAGTAGGGGCAAGGAATAATGTAGGAAACAATGGTACCACCGGATTCTCAGAAAACACATCACTTGAAAGTCCCACGTGTTGATAAGAGGACGACATTAAAATTTGTCTTACGGAAATGGAATGGGAGGATCAGATTGGATTAATATGCTTCAGGATAGTGACTGATGGCGTTAATGGATCTTTTAGAGTTGCATAAAAGCCTTGAAGTCTTTAAACAGCTGAAAAATTATTTACGTCTCAAAAATAACTCTGCTCGCGTAGAATTACAATCAAACGTGACTGACAGTAGTGGTTGTCCCTTGAAATACAAAAAATTTCGATAGAATTAGGAACGAAATTTTCCCTCGTTAATTTGCGTGTCTGGGAGCTTTTCATCTCCTTCAAATGCCAGGCGATCATGGAAATCGCTAATTACTTAAAATACGGAAATCAGCCCGGTATCGCTGGACGTAGTTCTGGGCGGATTACCGTAGTTATCTGCAGGAACACACAAAGCAGCAAGATTTATGAGCTTGTTACGGATGTAAAAATATGTTCTGATTAAATGAAAATCACGAGTGTTGACGGATCAGTAAATACCAGTTTGCAATCGTAACAGATTAAAGAGATGTTACATATCAATGCAGACGTAAAAATTTCCGATGGAGGAAAACAAATATGGCGAGTACACTTCCAACTCTCGGCGTCACAAGAGTGAAATTAATATTTCTTGTATGTTTCATTTGATTATAAATCCATAATTTATCAATGTCACCACCCACTGGAATTTCATTCACAAGAGGTGATGAAAATACGAAGCCAAAGAAGGGTGGAACAAACACAAATAGCAAGCCAGCGACCTTAAGAGAGTCTTGCACTACTCAGACAAAGAGAAAGACTAGAATTTTAAATTTTCTTCGCCGTTTGGTTATAGCAATTTTATAACACACACTTAGTTATCTTTAATTTAATAACACTCAACAATATTTGTAGTAGAGATAAGGTTTATAATTGAAAGTTACTTTTTTCTGGACTGTTGGGCCTTGTAGTCTCCTACAAATATGCCGACGTTTCAATAGATGCTTACTGCCTCCACCATCACCACCTTGAGGATGGAGGTAGTATGTGTTTCTAAAATTTCGGTAAGAGACTACACGGTACAAAATCCTAGAACACAGAAATGATTTGCAGCCACGATAACCTCAAAACTCACCAAGGTGTTTATTTCAAGCCTGGATCTTTGTGTTATTTTTAAATAAATCTTGGAATAGTTATGGTTAGTACCTGAAGCGAGTACCTACTGTCAGGGAGACCTGTGTTCGACTTCCTTCAGAGGCATATACTTACTGAACCAAACTCAGACCCCACAACCTTCTATCCGACAGACACGATTCTTTCTTTAAGGATAGTGAGAACGTAGTGAGCTGTAAACCATTGAATTCTCTCTCATTCATAGTTGTAGAACAATTGGATCCTTATATCCATGTCCCCTCTTCGTCTATGGGTTGAGTTCTTAAACCAAGCTACAAATGTACTCCAAGCCAAAACTCAAAACAATCTTCAAAGGCAAGAAGGAGATGTTTACATATTCTGAGTACAAGACCACTGTGCATTACTTGTATGACGTAACGTTGTTTTTGTATTCACTCATGTTCTGAATCAAAATTCTTGGCTTAGCCAGTTGACGCCTATGCGCCTCACGAAAGGCCACGACATACGAAGATGAAATGACATTACCTCAAAGATACGTATCACAAATTGCCACGTGGTACTGCAAAGAGGTGATGTCAACATCCAGTACTGAATGAGAAAGATAATACATAAGTTACTATACACAAAATTTTCCACCTGTGGGTTAACATGTCAATAAAGAATTATATATTTTTAACTTTAAATATTAATGAGATATTTCTTGAAAGTACAATAATTTCTCTTTATTAATATGCAAATATTTAAAATCGGTAGTGATGGTAAAATGTATTTTATATAACATTTTCCAAAGCTAAGTTCTTTAACAGGAACAAAACTATCCTAAATTATTCATGTGAAATTAAATTAATACAAACGACTACTTCGGCAAGAATGCACAAAGCTCTTATTTCGAAATATGTAGAAAACTCTGAATTAATTTTACGTCAGATGTGGAAATGAAGAACTGTCAGTATCGATTCTCGTTAATTAGCTACAGCAAATATATTTACCGCAATGTTGACGTCTACTATACAGAGTTATATTCTTAATTTTTATTCAATACTGCTTCAAGTTACTATCCGCAATTAGTCAGTCACTGACTACAGGTTGAAAGACCTGAGTTAAATTCCAGGTTGAACCAACATTAGTTTATTTTCACAGTCATGTCATTAACCGGCGCTGAACACTGGAGACTTTTTTCTCAAGGTGCTAAATCTGCCAAAGCGTGAACGTAATCGCTCACCTCTATTCAGTGCCAAGACAAAAATTAACGACGTGAAGCTTCTTTCAAACACAAGTTTTAAAAATCACAGAGTTTTGAAATGCTGGCATACAACATTTATTCCGATATGTAGAACTGGTCAATGCGCTGTTTAAATTTAACTTTTCCCCCCTTTAAAAATCTCATAATGGCGCATGTCTGTCTATGGCCATGTGTAGTCACCATATGCGCTTGGATAGCAACGTCATTAATACGACAATTAAGGATAACAAGTCGGCATCGGCGAAAGTTAAGTATCAATTAACAGGACACAAGAGAAGATTACCACAACTATAACAGGGCCATAAAACGACCTTATTCATAACAGTCAAGTGACGAAATGGGTGCTGTGGTTGCAGGTTAGGCAATATCCGCAGAAATGGAGTGTTAAGTTAAAGATTAAACTTTAAAGTGTTACAAACTACGACATCAGGAACGATGCGGTTAATAGGGCGTCGTTAAACACAAGTTCCGTGTAATAAACGCAACCAACATTTTCACATCTTCACTACAGGCCTATATGTTTTGCTGAATACATAATAAAGACTTTATCTAAAGGGGCCTACAGAGGACGTGCTTTCTTCCTGAAGACGGCACCACAGAAAGCCTCCGAAACATAGTTAACATATTTTTGTGCAAACAATGGACACCGTTCAAAGATAGTTTCCAGTCTGCATGTGATACAACAATTACAGACAGACAGAAATCAAGGCATAAACATTTAAACTCGATTCAACACTCATGGGACTAATTACAGAATCACAACAGAGGATTATCAATTATTTACAGCGTGTACTCGCTTATCAAGATTAAAATGAGAGAGACAATAAATAAAGACAAATAATGTGAGAACAGAATTTTTAGAAACAGAGCACGTATTTATTTTAAACATAAAAATAAAACAAAATTAAAAACACGTGAAGCTCACTATATCCAAACACAATGTCAGTAAATTTATCCTTCGGGTATATAACATCCGTTATAATATTTTTAATACAAACACGAGAACTCTATTTTATGTCGTCAAATCCGTAACATAAAATACAGGCAAATTCGGAAACTCTCACAACTTTATTATCTGGAGTAACGATAAAACAGCTGCCAGAAACATGAAGTTTTATCCAAGGTTTATGTAAAGCAAGCATTAAATTCGACTAATTTGGGTCAGAATTAAAATCACTGAATAATATTTTACACACCCCACCTTTGCCTCCCTAAACATTTTTAGCCAAACTTTATTTTCTGTGTGATATTAAATGTGAGTAAGAGAGATTAAAACGAAAGTTCTATTATGCTTTTATTGTACGCAATTTACGAAAATAACGCGTAATTGCAATTGCTGGCCTCCCGAGCTGTTATCTACGTTGCCTTTGGTCGACATGACAACTTTCCGGAGGAACACAGTGCCTCCATATTGTAGCCTGAAGGCCCAGAAATCTCCGGAAATATCAGATACTACAAGGTGTAATTAAATCTCGAACCGAAAAAAGAATAAGTGTGATTTGAAGTTTCCAATACGATAAAGATGATTATGGTGTTGGTCCTGGTCTTAACGTCGTGTAAACTCGTGTGTAAATTTAAATGCGCCAAAATCAAGAATAACAAAATCAAATAAACAATAGTTCAATTATGATTTCTCTAACAACATACGTTTGAAGTTTATTTCGAAAAGATCATGTCTTCTGACCGATTACTGAACCGATGCATCTTATAACCTAACCTAACCTCCTCCGATAACATTGCTCGTGTCACTGCAGATCGTCGCTGACGTCTGTGCGCAGAAAGGCAAGTTCGCAGTGGCCCCTTACCTCCTCTTGAAGGTGGTCTTCACGTCGTCTTAAAATTCATCAGCGGTTCCGTTGGAGTTGCAAGTGCGACGTGCCCAGAATTTCGTTTCCATAACTACCCTCTTTTCATGGCCGACATGAACACGTATAAGCCGCATGACATAGCCGTTTTAAAAGGTGCTTAAAAAAACTAGTTTCACTTTATAGTTACATATGAGTTTACGAAAGAATGAAAATCTTGAAACTTTATCTGGGACACGTAATAACTTTTCTGGTACCTCAACATCACGCATTTTTCTTTTTTTGCAGAGAAAGTTTTAAATATTTGCATAAGTGTATGGTATGTTCAGGCATACTAATCTCTTTATGTTACACTGCTCTATAGTTATGAATTAAGCGCGCAAAGGCGGACGGACAGATGGACAAACTGGGCAAAGCGGTCAGCAGATACAGAAAGCGTTTTAAAAGACATACAGCACAGTCCTTCTTGAGAAGACAAGAGCGCTCAAGTGTTCAAGGAATTCCCCACCTTTTGTGAACGAACCTGAAGGTGCATTATCTCGTTCAAAACATCCCTACAGTCCAAGACCCTATGTAACGCTTTCTAACACGCTCACAACCCCATCAACATCCAAGCCAGAAGACCACCTTTCCCTATTGCAAGCGACTTCTTTTTCAATATATTCACCGCCACCCTCCATAACTAAAAGGGGTCTCCTCCACCCTTCCCCTCCCCCCAGAGAACGCGGCAAGAGACCGATTTTTCCCGGTGTTATGATAAAATCTTAGTTTTTCTGCCTCAATATGGCCAATGTGGAATTTAACCTGATGACAGCCACACAGGATCGAAACATGTTTTTAAAGTGAACAGACAGCGAAAAAGTTTGTAAAAAGTGACGGGCAGTAAAAGAAACTTTGAACTAGCGTTTTTTTTAAAGGAAACTCTACAGCCAATTGGAGTCACGAACCACAGGTTTCACATTACGTAACTATTGATCAGCTGACCACAAATTTCACAGTGGTAAGTTCCATGTTATTGATTTGTATGATTTTTACAGAGTCCGCATTTAATATGGTAAATGAAGTGTTAAGTATCTAGATTATGGCTCGCTATTTTGTTTGAATTTTAAATCAATCCACCGACGACTGACATAGTACGTTAGGTGATACAATAGTCTGGTTATCGAGACCAGATAATCAATAACAGACCGCCCAGTTACATCGTGAATGGTGATTAATCCATTTAGAACAAAGCGTAATGATCACAGAACTTGCTTTATTTACACCGGTTTTGCTACACAAGGGCGTGCATTGCACGGTCATCAAGCGCACGACGAAGCTTTCACGGATAATAACAGACGTGGCTTCGAAATGCCTACATCGCTATATACAAGTATTGATAACTTATCGAGTGCACACACACACACACCGTAACACAAAAGCAAAGTTCTTTGTGCCCAAGCACCTGTCTCAACAAACAAGTTTCTAAACTGTCGAAACAAATCAAACAACGCAGACCTAAGAATTTCGAAAAACGGTGATAATGATCTATTAAACATTCAAAGCCAAAGATCATCTAAATAATATATTATTAATTACGTACCTCAAAGAAAACACAACACACTACCCTTACAAAGATGAACTGGTTAATGTTGTTTACGGAAATAATCGCTGAGAATCATATCGAACCCGTAATTACAAAATGCATAGCTATTGGTTGTTAAATCAGGTGGGATATTAACCACTAAGCTTCATAGGGATAGAGGAGTTATCACAGCATTTGCCTGGACTAACTAAATAACTTCCAGGTAGCAGAACCCGCAGGTCCATCACCGACAACCGCAACCAGACACGATCCTGAGCCAACTCCATCCATTTTCCATCCTTAAAACATACCTTCCCAAGATACATCTTGATATCCTTCCTTCTTCTTCTTGGTCTACCCAGTGGTAATTTTCCTGAAGTATTTCCCACCAAAATTTTGTATGCACAGCTCCCCCTCCCCGTGCGTGCTACATGTCCAGCCCATCGAAGCCTCCTATATTTCATCATGCACAGTAAGAATAAATCCAGAACAGGCGGTAACCCAAACGAAATTCGAACCGTGAATCTCCCGAATATGGAAGTTTCAACAGCGCTACAACAACAAGAAATATATCTGCACATTAAACACCAGGCCACTAACACTTTCATGGCTGTGTTTTCTTCTTAATGTGAGACACCCGCACAAAACAACAGGCAATGTTAGTTATTAAATCAGTAAGTTACTTTATCTTTATGTTTCTGGATACTAGACTGAGGCGCACGAGATTCTCAAGTGAGTGGCATTTCCGGAATTTAATCTACTTTTAATTTATTCTTGAATTAAATTTCAATTTTATACCGTCGTTTCCATGTATTTAAAGTATGACACATTTTTAAATGATTTATTAGTTACCTTATAAATAATGTTCTGCGGTCTGGTGACGAGACTACTTAGTTATTTCTTCTTTTACGTCTAGACAACGTCCTTAACTGAATATAATAGTGTTTACATGTTTCCACTATAATACTTATGTTTTCATTCAATAATATAACAGAACTAGCTCAGACCAGATACTGATGTGTCCCATTCATTTCCAATCCGACTTCGCGGACGTTCCTAATGGCGTAATCAAAAGTAAAATTAAAAATCAAAGATGATAAAGCATCTACTTTTTCCGAAAATTGTGAATAGGAGATTTGTCACACAGATCGGATTTAAGACTGATTCGGTTTAAAAACACTTAGTTTTGTCTAACTAGTTTCAATGGTATACCCAATTCATGAGAATTCTAAATAACCAATTTCTTCTAAATTAAATGTTTTCTTTAAGTCTATATACATATTTGAACTTATATGATTGAAATAATTAATAGAACGCGCATATAGTAGTATAAAGGTAATTACGAGCAGAAGTCAGTCTATCATACAGAGAAAACATGTGTTCTATCATATAAAACAAATTTCATTACTATCTTTAACGTTCATTTCAAATTATTTTCGATTTCGTAAACATTTAAAGAAATACAACAAAATACATTTTCGTTATGCAATTAGATACCAACAAGCAACAGATCTGTATCTGCAACAAATTAGAAGATTAAATGTACTGAACCGAAATTTCAAGCTTCTATTCATCTTATTGGATTCAAAAAAAACATAGAAATTCGAAATAAATTGTTTTCTGCTCAGTAACATACGACGCAGAGCATAATGCTTCAATAGACAAAAATTAATGTGATTGATACGCGAGCCATTCTGTAACAAATATCAAAGAATAGCTCAGCGAAAAGAGATCGCAAGGGTCTGTCTGTGTTAGACCAAGCTACACCTCAACTAACTGTTGAAGCAGTAAACGCCATTGTTGATAAATTGAAGATAAAGTTGAGTATCTAGAAAGCAGTTCTACAAACGTTCCTTGAATGCGAAGACCATAGAATATCTGTTGTTTCTAATAAATGATATCTTGAAGATACTTAATACAAGTTAGCTCAAGCATGAAATTTATCTGACTAAGGACAGTTCAGAAGGCGTCGAAAATAAAACGTCCATCTTCGCGTAAACTATAGAGGGAAGTGTAAGATCTAATGAAAGTCGTTTATCTGATACATTTGTTAGTTGATTTCTTATTTAACGACGCTTTATTATTTGTAAAGGCTATTTAAGACAACAGCGTAGAGTATAAATTGAATATTATGTGGGCAGAATTGGAAATGTAGCATTTTAAGGCATCATACAAATATTTTTTTATAAATAAATCAGAATAAAAAATCTTAGAATAACCTAGTGTGCTGTGCGGAAAATCTAAAACGGGACTTTCCACGTAAGAATCACAGAAAATTAGTCTGTAGGACTACCTAAGGAATTGTACGGAACGACTCAAACAAAGTTTGAGCAAGAAACACAGCTCGCGTCCTATTATTCACAGGTTTTATGAGTGGTTTGGATTCAATGTTCCTATGGCCTGTAGCTTCTTCCTTTGAAGTTTCTGCAAGAAGCATGAGCAATAAACCGTGTTCTATGTAAGCAGCATAAATACACGATTATGGAGATTAGGGATCGCAATTAAGGAAAAGCAATTTTCTTCACAGTTCTGTATTCAAAAGCATACAGAGCTAGTATCATTTAGTTAATATTTAAAGTAACTCCGCTCAAGGAGCCTCATGACAATACATGCTTCCTGGATGTTTCACATTAGACTGGCAAAATTTTGTTAACCGAGATAGCATCTTTTACAAATTAAAACGACTGTATTCTAATTATTATAAAACTAAGAAACGATGAGGCACCAGTAATATTTTTTTCACAGAGTAAAACCGCTTCGGATTCAAGAATACACGTTTCGAAAGCCTGGATTTTTGGTGAGATTTCAGGTTCTCAAGGTGATGAGTAAAAAGATGTCTGACTTCTGAGATGTTGAGCCTTGTACTCCGGGAAACGTCAACCGATGTTTTAAAGATGTTTTCTGCCTCCTTCTATCGTTTTAATTATTTAGGCACCAAGAACCACTGAAACGTCAGCAAACTTCTACCAGACTGCAAGGCGCAACATCCCAGAAGACAGCCATCTTCAGAATCGTTTTCTGGTTCCGTAAAAGGGAATATTTATTGTGACAGAAATGAACTACTTACCTAATCTATAATTTTACATTTCAGAACACGAACACCAACAATGTTACCAAATCACTTTCACAAAATGTTTCTAACTGCAGACTATGTTATTTTTTACCTGTAGCACGGATTTAAGACTTTTTTTTCCTCTTGAATACGTTATAAAAATCCTGTTAAAGTAGTTCAACCTGTAACTATAAGGGATAGTTTCAGACAAAGTTCAAAACACGCAAGAATTTGATTTTAAGAAGAAGCTGAATAATTCATTACATATTTTGAAAACGACTTTTTTAAGATCTGTTTCGTTGAAAACAGTGTCACGGCAGCCATTAAGAATGATATACGATAGTAGCGTGACCGAAAGATATAGACACACCTAAGGCTGCTGATTTGTTTTTATCCTCTACATTCATAACCTAAAACAGGAAGTGGCATCATCAACAATAATATCGAAAACAATATTGAGTTCTATTGTGAAGAACGATAATACATTTTGATCAGAGATACAATCGATATTTGACCGTATTCGCAATACAACTATCACGCAACACATATCCCGCTGTATTTGAAAGACGCAGTGGAATTTCAATGACTATTTTGTCTCGTTTTCAGAATAAATACGACTTAAATACCACAATTGTTTTCCTTCTTCAGTTTACACAGATTACATCCTGCGAAGAATTAATTCCAATAAAGATGGCTGCCTTGATAAATGTTACGCCATATAGTCTAATCGATATTACACTGATAACTGAGGTAGCGCGTTCCTCTGAAACGTCTGACGTATCTAACAGATATCTGCATATTCGTCATCAGAACGTGAAATATTACTTACTTGTGATGCCTCAAACGCTTTAGATATTTGGTATGAGTTCCTTAGACGGTAAATTAATCACACTGAAAAACACTACACGTAGAAACGTAAACACACGTCGATGTCTCGACAGTGAACCAGACATGCAGAAATACAACTGTCTGCTTCTAAACAAAAAAATTCAGCAGGTCTCCGCAGTTTTCCTCCACGGGGCCGGCATCCATTTCCACCGACTTCGCTTTACTGTTCTTTTTTACATTTTATTTACCTTCGTTCGACGTAATATATCTTGTGTCTCTTTTCCTCAATACTTGGACATCACTACCACGTTTCATGGTTCATTTGACGTAATGTTACCTATTACTACGTTTTCTTCTCACGAAACGTAAACTTAACAATGACAGTTATGAAGCAAAATTCTTCTGTCATAAAGGTAAGAAATTTATGGTACTTATGAAACCCAAAGTTTTATCACCATATTCACAAAAGTTCGCCAATAATTCTTCTCATAAACCCCATGTATCTAATCCAATTCCTCGCACGATATTTCCTTAAATTCATTCTTCATCTACTTTGTTAGGTAACACGTAAGTTACTGACGTCATACCAAGCTTCTAATAATTAAACGTGCACAAACCATTCTTCATTTTTTTAAAAATAGTGTTTCGGTCTTAAAATTAGTTTCTAAAATCCCAATATACAATATTGTAAAACATAATCAACTCTTTATACGAACCGTTAACCAACTATAAATAATCCAACATCTACATCGTCTGTAAACAACAATCTTGGAGATGACATCTTTACTGATATTGCTGCATATGCATTACTTTCGCTAATATGGTAAATAACAGCACATACAATAATGTTGAAGAAACCGAGACTCGAACTACAACCCCGTCTTACAACTCTTCTTTGTTCAAAAAAATTTGTGACCTCGTCGCCTACTCAAACCAAACAGAATTTGGTACCGCTGTACAATCTCTTCATATACTCAATCTTATTACCACTTGCCGCTTTTAGCCTCATTTTGCATTTCAAAAGGGTATTTAAATGCTATCAGTATGCGTGTTCATTGCAGTAATACGTACGATTCAAGCCGTGATGGAATGCTAGAGAACTAACAGAACAATGCATATCACAGTCTCTGGATTTCTAGCTTCGTGATGATGTGCAGTTGAAGACTTCATTCACACGAGTAAGGAAACGCATTTCAGAGCGACGAAGCGTATAATTATTCCTCAGGATCACAACTGACAGACAGACAAACAAGTAGACAGAGATACAGATTCCGTCGATCACTCAATATAAAAGCTCTTATCGTATGAAACGGACCACGCACTGAGGTCACTTTTGAAGTAAGTAAATGCGCTCATAAAAACACATTCATAATGTGTTAAAGGAATTTTGTGTTGTGTTAATAGGGTTACATAAATAATTATTTTAAAATGTAAATACTTAGGGAATATATTTATCTCCCTACAGTCTGCCGCTTCGCCGTATCTGACGGCAACTTCTGTGACCAATAAAGCACGCGTGCAATCTAACATTAAGGGGTATTTTTTAGTCTGTAAGATTTGAGGTTTTTCACAGCGGTGAGTATGAAGATTTCTGTCTTCTGGGTTGTTGCGCCGTGTAGTCTGGTCGATGTTTACCAACGTTTCGGAGGTCATACTGCCTCCATCATCAGGGCGATGAGTATGAAGATTCCTTGTCTTCTGGGTTGTTGCGCTGTGTAGTCTGGTCGATGTTTACCAACGTTTCGGAGGTCATACTGCCTCCATCATCAGGGCGATGAGTATGAAGATTTCTGTCTTCTGGGTTGTTGCGCTGTGTAGTCTGGTCGATGTTTACCAACGTTTCACAGGTCATACTGCCTCCATCATCAGAGTATGAAGATTTATGTCTTCTGGGTTGTTGCGCTGTGTAGTCTGGTCGATGTTAACCAACGTTTCAGAGGTCATACTGCCTCCATCATCAGAGTATGAAGATTTCTGTCTTCTGGGTTGTTGTGCTGTGTAGTCTGGTCGATGTTAACCAACGTTTCAGAGGTCATACTGCCTCCGTCATCAGGGCGATGAAGATTTCTGTCTTCTGGGTTGTTGTGCTGTGTAGTCTGGTCGATGTTAACCAATGTTTCAGAGGTCATACTGCCTCTATCATCAGGGCGGTGAGTATGAAGATTTCTGTCTTCTGGGTTGTTGCGCTGTGTAGTCTGGTCGATGTTTACCGACGTTTCAGAGGTCATACTGCCTCCGTCATTAGGGCGATTCTTAGTATGAAGATTTCTGTCTCCTGGGTTGTTGCGCCGTGTAGTCTGGTCGATGTTTACCGACGTTTCAGAGGTCATACTGCCTCCGTCATTAGGGCGATTCTTAGTATGAAGATTTCTGTCTTCTGGGTTGTTGCGCCGTGTAGTCTGGTCGATGTTTACCAACGTTTCAGGGGCCATACTGCCTCCGTCATCGTAGTCACAGAACAATTTGTTTATCTCACCTTTCATCTTGTGAAACAGTACACCAATTTTCACGAAACTTGGCAGAAATGTTATAAGTTATGCAACACTTGAAATAGGGCCAGAAATGAAAAACAGCAACTGCAGAACTCTAGTGGACGTGAAACATAACATTGTGTCCGCGAGAATTTCTTTTTTGCATTTCAGTCTAACAGCGATAAATAATGAAAAATTAAAGCTAAGCATATTAAACATGGTAATAAGATAGATTAAAAACATGCCTACAAACTGTATATGAAATTTTGTAATTTAAATGTATAAATATGGCAACGATGCGAAACGTTTGACATAATATTCTAAATATTTAGAGTAGAAAGAATCCGCCTTGATAACTGCTTTCTAATAATAATAAATAATAATAGAAATATTAAGTAACATATTGAAAATTATAAACAATAACAAATATATGAACAGAGCTGGATTCTATCACACGACCACCTATGCAACAGCAAAAAAGAACGCAAACTCATGAAATACATCACACTTCACATATATTACAACACATGATCTATAGAACTAAAAAGATATCCAATACGATAGCAGGTTTTATGACTTTAGCACAAAACTCCTCATACAGCTTACATTATGACACGACATGACATATATCAAGTCTCAGATAAAAATCTCTCGAAGTGTTTACGCCACAGAAGATAAATTACCAAAATACACAGATGCGAAGTTCGTCCGACAAGACAGGAAATTGTTTACAACCACGACAGTACCAGTGTCAAGGATATATTTCATTCTATTGCATATCCATCAGTTCGTAACATATTGTTTATTAAAATGGCACTGAAATAATTCAAACGAGTTCTTCGACCTCATTTCTTCGATATCAGTAACAAGCTTCAAAATACGGTGGGATTCAAACGCGCCTCTGAGAACGTGTACTTCGCTTTTAAGAAATTGATCGTTGAGCGTCTTCTATGTTATGCCGTGTAACCTGGAAGACGTTTACCGACGTTTCAGAGGTTATTACTCCCTATGTTATCAGAGTAATCCCTATTCATGACAGAAACTAAGCACCACTGACACGTCATTATATCGGACTACACGGCCCTACATCCCAGTACACAGTCATCTTCAGAACGTAGGGATTTTGTTCGGAAAATTTAGATTTGAACTTTAAGACTCCCGATTTGGTAAGGAGGCCGCTGTCCATAAGATTCCTACGCGCGATAGATTTAGTGTTGCTTGATACAAATGTACTTTTACTATCAGCAAAGCAAAGAATGTGTTCCCTTGTGGCAGAAATATGTGTATATCGTAGTTAGAGTGAGAAACGCGTCTTCCAAACAGTTTCCATAGTGTCTCTTACATAACTCAGAAGCTGCAATCCGTAGGAAGAGAGAGCTGACAAAACATGACGGTCTTACCACGATATGGTTCAATCACAAAAGGATTTCGCCATGTCCCGGCGTCTTTTTATCGTCAGCCACCGAACAACATATTAAAAGAGAGACTTCATCTTGGAATACTTCCACGAAAAAGAATGTTTGCTTCGGGCCACAGGAGGGAACATTCGGTGGCTTTCAGATGGTAGTAATGCGTCGAAAAATAAAGTCAGGGGGTGAGAATCTACAGTTACCTTCATCATTCAAAATTGTTTCTGAAATATTCCGTGTAAATATTTTTACGTTTACAATATCGATAAGTGTATTGTAAAAGTTTATTTCAAGTGTGACTTTATTTATTAAATTTTTCATTTTGTTTATAAATATTGATCCTTTCTGAACTTGTCGTGGTTTTAAAAGTATGGATGCAATGTAGCAAAACACCTCAAATATGCAACTACAACGAACAACACACAACATTCTAAAACAAATACTAGTCACTTTTAGGTCTAAAAATAATTCTGACAAGGAAAAATACGTGACACAAATCCTGATATGGAAAAAACTATTATAAAGTTACTAAATGGATATTTCATAATATTCGTACTTACAAAGTGAGATTTTCTCCAACGGTGTCCGCCCTTGAAAATACCTGAAAATATAGAGGCAGAGATTATAGCAGGTAAAAATTAGAAAAACTCCAATAACAGTGCCAATAAAACCAGCACATAAATTGGATTATTCAATTTTTGACTTAAGACAATGACTAGTTATACAAATATATTTTTAAATTAGTATACTTTCCAAGTGACACTCATGAGGAAGTTAGGAGGAGATTAAATTTTGGAACTGCTTGCTACTTCTCAGTTCAAAATATTTTGTCTTCCCGTCTGATTTCTAAGAACCTGAAAATTAATGTATACAAAACAATAATCTTGCCTGTTGTTTTGTATGGGTGCAAAACATGGTCTCTCACTCAGATTGCAGGTGTTTGAGAACAGGGTGTTGAGGAGGATATTTGGGCCTAAGAGGGAAGACGATTAGGCGTGGAGAAAACTGCATAATGACGAGCTTAAAAATCTGTACTCCTCTCCCAATATTGTCAGGGTGATTAAGTCGAGAAGAATGAGATGGGCTGGGCATGTAGCGCGCATGGATGGGACAAGAGGTGTGCGCCGGGTACTGGTTGGGAAACCTGAAGGGAAGAGACCGCTGGGGAGACCTAGACGTAGATGGGAGGATAATCTCAGGCGGGATCTATGGGAGATAGGAGTTGAAGGAAACTGGATTTTGTTGGCCCAGGACAGGGTCCGGTGGAGGGCTTTGGTTAATTCGGTGATGAACCTTCCGATTCGGTAAGCCATAGAGTTAGTTAGTTAGTCAGTATACTTTCCAAGTATTGTCTGATTTTCAACAGGTAACTAGCAGAACATTAGGCAAAATTTATTATTTATCCAACGTTATTATCCTGATCAACTCTAGGATGGCGAGATGGAATAAGCATATTGTATGCACGAGGAATATGAGAAATAATTTTAAAATTCTAGTAAAAAGCCTCAATTGAATGAGGCTACGTGCTTTTGTGAAGCTTATAGAAAAAGGGACGTGATACTGAACCGAAATAAAGTTTCGTGGAGAAGAGATCAAAATGACAGGTTCTTGTGAGAGAGGTTAGGATCTGGTACCTTAAAAGTGGGAGCTAACACGACCAAGTCAGATATTACGAATTTTTACGAAAGAATTAATTAGTAATGAAAATGTATCTCCAATTATACGTATGTAAATACACGTATATCTTATTCTTAATACTATTAATGTAGCAAAAAAGAATAAAATATTCCAGTAGAATATATTATGTGCTTTAAGACTTTAATTATGTTTTAATTTAATCTACATACAAAGACCAAATAAAAACAAGGTTTGAGAGGAGGAATATACTGCAGAAAATGACTTTACTGTTTGGCATGGCGTCGTCAAAAAGGCAGAGGATTATGGAGAATCTGAATATGCGTTCGGACGAACCTCAGACTACCAGAAGCAGCGCGACTGGATTAAATCTCACTCTTCGAAATTCGTAACAGCAGGCAAGTTACCTGCGGTCTCTAGATCCGTGCTAAAGTTCTTCTTCAGTTTCAACGATGTTGTTTTAGTGGCATCAAAACCACAGCCCAAACAGCTGAATAGACGTACCTTGAATTAGATAATTACTGGAGAGAACTTAGAAATGTTATGTTTAGATCCAAAATAAATTTAAAACCACAATAAATTTAAAACCACAATGTTCAATTCTTAGTTTATTTAATCATAATCTATTAGTTATGGATCTTCATGCAATGGAATGAATTTAAATAAAGATTACTACAGGCGTGGAAAAAAGACGTGGTGTATTTTTAAACTGACTTCTCAGTGGCTTCTTGGACCAGGTGCTGTGACTTGCATCAATGTGAACTGCAGATTCAGTGCCTATATCCATTCCATCCAATTACGCTACAGACCAAGTTCGGCTTTCTTTATTATATATCTTCTTTTCCTACATCCTTTTCCCATTACTTTGCTCCGAGATTCTAATTGCACCTAACTGCGAGTATACCTATAAAGTAATCACCAAAACAATGGCTTTGTCTTTGCTGGTGGTAGAAATAAAATTATAAGTGCTTGAAACAGTAGGTCCTCTAAAAAACTCGATGTCACTCGTCCTGTTGTATTCATTGATACATGTTACGAGCTATGTGCGACAAAACAGAGGCAAACTACAGGTTACAAGCTCTGAAATGAGTTCTGGAACAACAAGGGGCAATGCGGCTTTGCAGCAGTGCAGAGATTACACAGACTGAAAACCTCTCTTCTGGTTTACGACCCATTAGCACAGAGCCTATTTTTTCCAGAGAGGTTTTGAAAAGGACAGTAAAATATTCATTCTTTCCCCCAAGTGACCTCTGGTATAATGGGTGATGGAACTTCGCACTGCAGTCATTGCTTTTCAGAACGCAGTAATCACTGAATCTCACGGCAGACATTTGCGACATTACATAAATGTAGTTATTGTGTGAAATGTACTTTTTTTGTTTCGCTTAAAAACTAAATGTGAAATGAGGGTGGAACGTCACATCGGTATTGGAGACTGGGAGGCAGTTTTCTATGTCCACTGCGAAAAATGTGCTGGGAACACAAAACACAAGTCGGCAATGTTGTTCTGGGTTCTGAGTCCATGGCGACTCACAGGTTAATATCAACTTTTCGTAGAAAAATACTGTATCAATTTTCACCTCTGAAGCCCTTAGATGAAGACAGCAAGTTCCTCTGAAACATCGGTAAGTCCACACAGTGTCACAGCCCAGAAGAGCAATGTCGTCTTCACCACCCCGAGAAAATAAAATCTCACACTTATTTTCCGTTTATCAAACATTCGCCATAGAAATTATTAGCTATCGACCACACAAACGGGAAAAAACGCTTATAAATCTATAAAATATACACTGTAGAATTACGTAATACTTCTATGACGCTCTTCAGGTTGCGATAAGTTATGTACTTTCATTATTTTAAGCTATGAAGTATTTAAATTACTAAAGAAATTATCTCTTTCAACTTCCTTTATTTCATTATTTTCGTTTGATATTCAATGGAGTGCCTCTTCTTTCTCGATAGAAAGAAAAGTTGATTAGATTTATGTGTCAGAAATTTGAAATATTCAGGAGGATACGGGATTTCTAGGATTTACTCCGCAAGAATAAATCAACTGTGTTTTAAGAAGATGTCAATGAGTATTCATTTTTGCTATTATTTTGTCTTGTTTGTTAATCAAGGATATATTTTCTGTAATTTCTTACACATTATCCTGAACCAGGTACGGCAAGCATATGTCCTTATTTTTCTTCCTTAGTGTTTTACTACTTGTAGGAAATTTCGTGTTTACAAACGAATTCTAGAAAACACGTATAGACAGTCATTTGTTTGTTTTTATTAGGGTTTCAAAAGGAAGAATCAGTTTCACTTCTTTACACAGGATAATAAAATAAAGATGGGAAAGTTATGTGGTAAAAGAGAAATACGTTTTGTATCCTGTTCAGAATGAGAGTAGATGGAATTACACAATGGGGAAAACTATGAATGGATGTACAGTGATTTTAAGCAAGGATAGAAGACACGGGCCGAATGAAATAAAACACGAATGGCACTGTGATAAAAGTAGGATAGACACATATTAAAAAAAGAAGACAGCGAAATTGAGAAACTACGAGATGACGGTAGACATAGACGTCTGATTCAGACGCGACTATAAACGCAAACCTCGTAGGCGACTCACCGATGCTCCTTTCCCCCCCCCCCCCCCCCCCCCCTTCTTCAAGTCCGTATTTCATGTCGCAGTGGCTCCTGGCGGACAATACCTGACTCAGATATTACGCAGTTTCGAGTACACACACATCGATTATAACAATTATTATAGCCCGGACTGAAACACATACAAAATTGTGTTTGGGAAACGTCAAAGAAGAAATAGAAATGTAGATGTCATAACAATATTAAAGTGGATCTAAAATGCCCAACAGAATAAAAATTCAACGCAAGTGGCTCATGTAATGTCCTGTGCAGAAACTTGAATTCGGTAATAAACCTTTGAGCCGAAACAAGAAAACGTAAATTTCTTGACCAGCTGAATAACTACCAGATTCTTAAAGATAATCCTGTTTCAAGAAGGTAGTTATTATCTACATTATTACCACTGGTAGCAATGCATGTATGGACGTATAAGTTTCCTCTCAAGCTTTCTGTAACTATATTTCTAAAATTATATAAACACGATTCGTGGGAATTTTCTGTTTCGGATTATGTGCCAACTAGTAAGTTGCCTATCACGAAGTACGGAAAAATCTAAAGTAGTCAATACATATAGTCATAAATATCATCCCATAAGGATCAAAATCTGATAACAGCATTACCATGACAATGCTTAAACCGCCAAAATTTATAAGGCCAAAAATCCCTCAACAGCAAATGTTCAGCAACCAACCAACACTTGCTTAATATACAGATAGATTTCATGCTGTTTCTAAATTTCCCTAAACTTTTACGGATTCGAAACTATAAAAATTTAAAAAAAAATAGCATTTACTGTGTCCCGCGCCGTAGCGGCGCGGTCTGAGGCATCATGCTTCGGACCGGCGATACGAAATGCGCGCTGGTTCGAGTCTCGGGGGAGAAGAAATTTCTCATGAGCTTTCGACCAGTGTATGGGACCGGTGCCAACCCAGCATCGTGAGGAAATTGGACAGCTACAATGAGTAGCGTAATCCGGTCATGAAAACCAGCAATGGCTGGGGGTTCATCGTGCTGACCACACGTCACCCTATATCTGGTTGGATGATCGTTCACCTCTGCTTAGGCATGTGAACGTGAGGCCAGCAGTCAAGCTAGTCGGCTTTGGCTCTCTGGAGCTGTTAAGCCACGGATTTAATTTTTTAGCATTTACTGTGGAAGATATTTTAAAGAGATCTTATTTAGAAGTTTCGATGCTTCATGCTTTCAGGGCGACGATTATATCTGAAACATTGGTAAATTACTACCAAACTTCACTGGGCATATGTCATTATCAGAATTTACGGTATTTCGCGGTTTATGAATGTTTGTGGTAGACTAGATACAGCATAAATTAGGTGACCTACACGGCAAATATTTTTCTGAACTGGTATTATTTAAAGTACTGCTAACTGCTGTACAGATTCTCATAAAAAAGTACACAATTCGAGGACAGCGAAAACGAAAGAATATGCCTGGCATGTGTGTGATTGCACACGTTGGAATTCGTACTGCGCTTACACGCGTTGCTTTGTCAATGTTTTAAATTTTATTTGCAGGCAGCAGACAAAGAGTTGGCCCACGGGGAAACCCCAAGCCGTTACAACACAGAAACGACTGACATTCCCGAAGCTTTGGTGATTGATTATTTGACGTGGTCGATCACAAATTCCACCATAATAGTCAGACAAAAAGACGCAAGTAAAAGTGAATAAAACCAACACCCAATACAGCTTTGGTGTTGTTTAACTGAACAAAAACAAAGGTCATTTTATTGTCATAGGCATGATGGCGGCTTTGTTAGTATCTGATTCAAATGTTTACACAGGCATGAATACACTCGACAGAGACAAACGCATTTGAAATAAATAATTGTGTATTCAACAAAACAAAGTCTATGTGAGACAACGTTAGAGCATTGTGCATTTATTGACCTCTTGACGAGTGACACATAATTACTTTCCGACAGGCACCATAAAACGTAAAATATATTTTGTATTTAAAGAGACTTTTAAATGCTAAAATATGAAGCATTCTTTGTACATCATCAAAATATCCTTTGTTTTATAGCCATGTTCTTCTGCCTTTTCCCTTGCGGACAGCACATGCCACTTATTTATTCTGTGTTTCCGAAAAATACACTCAGCAAGTTTTGTATCTATTTCTTCATATTAAAGGTATTAAATGTCTTAGTTGTAATTAAATTCTATAAGAATATGATGCCTATGGAAGTAACCCCATTTTGGCGCGTTTTATAACATATCAACGCGGTGGCCAAGTGATATTTAAAGAAAAATTAATTTAACACAGCGCTTACAGATTTCTTTGTATCGTGATTGATAATTTTTGATAAATCAGCAATTTTAATTCAGTTCATGAAATAAAATTAACATTGGTGACCATAAGATCCGTTTCATTTGTTGACAAAGGTTCATGTTACTTAACATATGCTATTTTTACTGTGACATATTATAAAAGTATCTAATAGTATTCTTTGTGAAGTTTACTGGGGGACCTCTTCGTGCAAAGACAACACAAAGTACCCAATTTTACAAACAGGCAGATAAACATACTATATATAATTAGAACAATTATCAAAAAATATAAAGTTAGTTGATGTTTATTGTAGATTAGCACAGAGAGAAACATTTACATGTAACTTTTTTCTGTATATGGCATTATCTAAGTTTGTTTCCGTCCTGAAATTCGTTATGTTGAGTTTTTGTAATTTTTACCAAACTCTACATAGAACACACATCCGAAAATATTCATTAACAAGCTAAGAAAGAACTATAATTAAAATATTATTTGAAATTGCTGACAGTAAAGTTACATATCTCTTGTAAAAGTTCAATGCTTTGAAAAAAATTATAAAATATTACTAACCAAGTTTGAATCATTGAAGTTTCTGAACTCGATTCCTGTAGTTTTCAATTACCACCTGTGCAGCACTTTATCCTAAAACGACGATGCAATCGAGAGTTCTTTGCGTCGTGGTGCACACAATGAGAGCTTCTACGGATATGATTTCACCCCACGAAATATCTCAAATCTTTGAAGGAGACAGCTGACAGCTAACTGCTATAATTGGACGCTGAACAAGAAACGAGGATAACACGTCATTAATGGTGGCGTAACAAGAAATAACGACTTAGATATAATATTGACTTCCATTTTCCCCAATTATGACGAATTCCTATATCCGGTCACACATCGACGCTAATTAACAACGGAAGACAATTTTTACCGTCCAGACAAAAGGTAACGCTGAATAATGTTAACATTAAAAGTACGAAATATATAACAATTGGTCCCATATAATTTGATATTACAAAATTGAGATAAAATTAATCACGCTGTGGTCATGTCTCGATTTTTTAAAAATATTCTGATTCAGAAAACAGAGGACTATTAATATGTTCAAATAGCACCCGCTACTATAATTACGCTTTCGCAATCACTTTGTTTAACACGAAACTATATAATTTTAAAGAAGTGTAAATGACAGTCTCTAGTCGGTGGTGCTTAAACAACAGCTAATACAAATATTTTATCAAGAAAGATAAACCACGGACAGATTTATATTTTTGATAGCGATACTGTGCTGTATTCTCAGCTGACACTAGCTGAGCAGACAACTGGCAGAAATCCTAATACAAAAATTTACGAGAAGTTAACTGAGAAACGTGTTCTAAAGGGGCATATGTTAAATTTGTTCGGATAGCTTCTGATGTCCAACACAGATATAATATTCCAACAGCCAAAACCGATTAACTATTTTGTTCATTTCCCTGATCTATTCTTCCCTAATTACCTAAAATACTGGAAATATATGGGAGGATTATAGAAAACGGGTAAGGGAATGACTCGAACCCCAGGTGGGATCTGCGAGGAAATCACACAAAGAAAGAGGTCTTATTAACACCCAAAAAGTGATTAGTTTAAACCATTCTCAAGTCGAAATACATATTTAAAAAAGTATTCATACATTCGTAAATTCTTCATCTAGGTAATAAACCACATTTCACACCAATACAAAAAAGTTGTGAAATTAATGTCGTTGGGTCTATATTCAAGGTTCTGAAAAATTAGAGAGAGTTATAACAATTTTCGAACTGAATAATAACAAGCATACATTAAACAATTCCCATTGTGAAATACCGAATAAGCACTCTCGTTTTTAAATAATGTACATATCAAAATAATAATCACACAAAAAACTAATCATTTGCAAACCAGTACACACATAGAAATTCAGTCACTTACAAAACAGTAAACACATAGGAAATTAATTATCTCACATTTCTGAATGTACCGAAACATGGTCGATGCGATACATTTATGGGTGCAACAAGGGTGTGATATGAAGCATCCCATTGAGCAGCCAAGTGTCCGGAAACAAGAGTTACCTAATCTTACCTCTCAGTTGACTAATAAATTGAGGGATAAAGCAATAAGATGCAGGCGAGACTCCCCAAGGATAAAGTTCTCCCTAGCGGAAGAGATTTCTGTAATGGGATCACGCTTCCCTAGGGCGACTGAGGAACAGAGAAACATGGACTTTTGCAAGAATATCCGCTTGCCTTTCTGTTATTTCACGCTGTACTAAAGTTCGGAGAAGCGATTCCTGACTTACGTGTAATTCACATACAGATATTACCTAAAGACCCAGGCTGAAAGTTTTATAATTGGAGGAAATGGTAGCTTCAGTTTTATGAAGAAATTACATCTGTAGACGCATACTTGTCTTATAATTAAAGAATTTGGTTAAAACATATGTATCTAGATTCCTACAAAGTGTATTGATAGTTTTTTATAATTAAGAAACTTCCACGTGATAAAGATGAAGTCCTCAATTTGTACAAACAAACTGTGTAACATGAAGATGACTGTCTTCAAAGACATTGAACCATGTATTATAGCAAGAATTGACCGTCATTTCGGAGGTGCTTACTGCCTCCATCGTCCTGATGACGTAGGCAGTAAGCACCTCTGATACCTTTTGTTATTTGGATTTAACGGAGACACGCAAACGCGGATACCAAAAGTTAAAGGAAATGAACAAAAAATTATAAAATGTTTTGTAATTACATTTATAAACAAATTATCTAAAGCATCGTCGTAAAGTTCAGCATTAAAGTAAAATATAAACGGAAAGATAGGCTTTAAAATCAAATATAAACAGGAAGAGAAAATGTAAGACAAAAACAGAAAATGTTTATTTACAGACAAACAGCAATGTACACAGCTAAAGCATGACACGTTTCTTATTAATTTCGTCACATATTTCAGGAATACGTGCTGTATAGTACTTTTCATATGTAAACAATAACTTGTGTTGAATGTAAACTTGTCTACAACGGGAAAGATTAAGGTCTACTGGGATATCATTACAAGAAAGTTTCACTGCACTGTGTAAATCGATAATGACGAAGAAAATAAACAAAGAAATCTGATCCGAGACGTATTTAATAATCAGGAAACGTCTTCTCAGACACGACTTAATTAAGCGTAATTTCACATCATCTACTTGATGTAACACTACTGTCACCGAAGCAGTTAAGTTAGGCATTATAAATTATGTTTCATTACCTAATAGTTAAAATTCTTTACTTCTCTTGAACCTACTTGGAATAGAATAACATTTTCCAAGAAACAGATTCCATTACCAAATTTTGCATAAAAGTATAGCAAACCAATTAGTCAAAGCTTCAGAGAAGAGAAATACAATTAATTTAAAGGAATAATTGCAGTACATGTTGAAGTTTCGTGCAGAGGGAGACGTGGCAATGCGTGCTTTATAACATACTGCTCCAGATTTTGATAGTAGATGAGTAAGCTATGTTTCAGTTTCGTGGTTTTGTGGCACAGCAGGAAGCCAAACTTACCGGCAGAACCAGCGTTACCGACAAGCATTCAATGTGCGTGGTATGAATAAAGTGTAAAGTCATTCGCATCCACAGCTAAAGCTACAGGAGGGTAAATTACTTTTAACTCCGAAGTTCGTCTGTTTCTAAGTTTCTCCTTATGAACCGAAAGAAACATTTAATATATTCAGAATCGTTATTCATGAAAAGCCTGAAGGATAGAGATCGCCCCGAAGAAGCAGGTGTAGATTGAAGTATATTATTAAAATGAATCTTATGGAAATAGGTAGGATTTCAAGATTAGCACAAGGCCTACCATTTACTTCAGTTCTGTACGTCTTATAACAACGTTTCAACCACTGACAGACTTTTGTTTTCATATCTTTTATTGTAATCTAATGGACCTATTTTTCTTTTCTAAAATGTTGATCTCATATATTTATATACAAAAATATCGATGTCGACTTCTAGGTTATGTATGACACCATGTAAACTCGTACATAGACACTAAGGTTTCAAAGGAAAATATTCTCCACATTTAGCCCTGAAGATGGAGTCATAATCTTGCATGAAACTTGTAAATTATGATTAAATTATATTGAAGAAAAACATGACGAAGTATAAAGAACAGAACTAATTAAGTTTATGAGCATACAAGTAGATAAATAAACTTTAAAATATTTCATGATATGGCGTGTTAAAGAGTTGTTGAACAGTATTGTGACGTCACGTACAACACGTCCACAAATATAGAGTTAGAAGGTCTGTATAGGAGCGCACAGACTCAAGATCATTCTTATGCATACTCTGCACCGAACAATATGAAATCAGTCAATTGACACAGCAGGTGTATCAAGCAGTGTCATACTGACTGAGAGACAAGCCACAGAGTAGATTCTCTTGGGAAATCATAAAAGCACAGGACTTTCTGGCACCGGAGAGAGAGTGAGAAGGGGGGTGGAACAGAGAATGCAATTAATTAACGCGTGGAATATAACTTGAATACAGTGAAATACAATTATGGAGCTTTACCTACAATGACGTATAAAATAATTATTATACAATTATTTGTATACCTAACATATAATGGTGCATTTAAAATATCTACCTCGCAGTTTAGAAGCATTCTGGAGCATGACAGAAGAAATAAAAGTGTTTAATTGATATTAAAACTAAAACGAGATTTATCTAAACATTTATATCACACAATCCAATTTACAGGAAACTAAGTCGAGATGGATTTTAATGTCGATATCTAGGGTTGCTGTTTTAGAATTAACATATTTTAACATTCGCTGCTCAATCTTTTCTGAAAAATTCAAGCTCATTTAACTATATAAACCTAAGAGGTGCAGACGATAGCTAAATAACAGGAACGCTGGTGGGTCTAAAATAAAAAAATATCCTTGAAACACTTACCATATGGTAAGGATGTACAGTACCCCACATAAAAACATTCAATTTATCACGCTATTTTTAAGAAAAATCGAAACAAAAGCTGTGTAAAGAGAAATAAATAATTGTATAGTATTGTAATGGTTATAAATTATTGTATCCAATATGTCTCTTATTTTAAATAACTTTACTGAAAAATAAGCAACCATTGAAAGTAAAAATCAAAACGGTTAAAAATATAAAATCTTTAAATGGTGTCATTAATATATATTTACAAACAAAAATATCTTAAACTGACGCTATTACAAACCTGATATACGTTCTGAAAGAAAAGCAAGCATTATGACAAATAATGATAAAATAATAATCTTAAGCGCATGTACAATATTTCTTTGATTGCAGTTGGTAGTAATCTAATGAGACAGATAACTGAAATAAAGAAATATGATACTGACCGAACATTAATGAAGAAAAAATTGTTTTAAATTCTGCATAGTATTCGCAAGAACATTCCATGTTTCGTAGTACCTTATTCCAGCTTCCGTCTCGTAGCATACAGGTTAAGTAATAGCCAGCATGTTAAAACCCAAGCAATTGCAATAAACTGTAAGAATATGAAGTTCATAAATAGCCCCTCGGTAATAGAAAATTTAAATAAAGTGCAATTTGAACGATGGCAGTGCATACATTTAAAGTGGAAGCTTAGTTTCGGAGTGCGGTTGGTAGTCTGCACGAAATCCACTTGGACGCAATTAAGCGCCAAACAGCGGGTGTTGAAAACGAGGCGTGTGAACAGCCCGTGGGGTCAAAGTTAAACCAACTTCCTGTGCCCGTTCACCCGAGCTGTATTCACACCCATCCAAAATTGAACGTTATCTATTTCGTAATACAAACATTATGAAACGACGTACACATTATCCGCGTAATAATATTGTTGTTCTTACGTCGTGTAGACTCTTCAGTACATACCAACGTTTAGGAGAAACACTATGTCCATCTTCAGAGCTCAAAACGTTTGGTTATTTACCGACGTTTTTCAAGACGTACTTGAATCAGGTGCTGTTAAAATGCAGAAAGACGTAATGACAAGAAACCATACACACAAAATGAGGAAACATTTCAAGGCCGTGAAGCAGGTTTCGGATCATCCTGTATACGGAATTAAGTTATGTAGAGCCGAACAGTATGGTAATTCTGAATAACTAATTGGAAATGATGGTAAAAGAAATAGACTTTGCCTAAGTTAATGTAGTGGCTTAGAACGTTCCTAAAGAAACCAATTAAAACCACGAAAACCCTCATTCACGAGAGCAATTCGAAGATTAGATTATAAATAAGGAATTTCTGAACACAAATCACGTGTCACAACCATTCAACCGCGATTTTCGATGTGAAATTCCCGATTACGTGCTACTGAGAATATTTTATACAATTAATGGTGGTGTAGTGGTAATATTCCAGACCAGATACGCTCAGCTTACTCCAGGCGTAGGGCGACAAAAGATACATATATTACTAAATATTTTCTTTTACGTAATGCCTTTAATGAGATATATGATACTTCTTTAGCTTGAGAAATACTTAAATATCGCGTTTGATTTTGTTGTAACTCGCATGCATCCTTCCAAGTGTTTTTTTTTTACGATGAGACGATACGCCCTACTTTTGATTTGATTTTCTTTATTAAGCTAAACATTTTCTCACAGTGATAGGTACTATCAATTACCGACATTAACAAAGCGGATCTTCTGATATCACGTAACCATATACCATAATACAAGACGACACAGCATTACAATAAATATACAACGGTCGAAGAAAACACATCAACGAAGATTCCATGTTCTAGATTCTTAGTCAGAGGGTATCAGTTTTAAATTCAGGCCGAGACAGATTTTAAGTGGTTTATAACAGACTCTTAAGAATAATTCAAAAAATATCTTGAAATAGGCCAGAAATATTTCTTTAAACTCTTACCCATTCACCGCTCAAAAACACATTCCCATGTTAAAACAACGTCGTTTAATAATATAATGATTAATGAAGATAATATTTAAGTATTAACATAGTGTAACGAAGTTTTTAGGATATCGGAATTTGAACGCGTCACCCTGAAAGGAAACCGCCAGAGTCTCTCGCTGACTTACTTCACTAGCGGCTGAAAGGGAATAAATAAATCAAATCCCCCTTCCGACTTGTTTCTTTTATTCTGCATACAAAACGTGATCTACAAGAAATGTAAATAGAGTGAAGTATATAATTAACCAAACTGCTTCAACTATGCTAAGTTGTTCAAAGTTTGTAACAAATTTGATGAAGACACAAGTGTTGAGGTAGGAATAAGAGAATTTCCGAGAAGCTTCCAAGCAAACCAACCTCCAACATCAAGTCGTACTCCATACAGTCATATCGCAATGACGAGAGACTTGGAACAAAACGTTCTCTGCCCTTTCCACTTCACTTCTTCCACATAAACACCACAATTAAATCTTAAAACAAATTATATAATTTTTCTTTCACATCCTTGGATTAATCATCCAAATTCATATACAAAATCATTCATTCAAACAAAATTGCTTACACTTGAAAAGAAACTTAGTACCAAAATTAATCCTTTAAGACCGAAAGACAGCAAATATGTACCACCTCCTTTAAGAATCAGTAACTTCGCTTCGTATTTATGAATTTCGAATGATTCTCAATGCAAACAGCGATTATTTGCTTAAACAGCATCAACGAACTGGTATTTTAAATGGTGAAGTAAGGTGTTTTCTTCGCGGTGCGGACTGAATTCTTAAATATTATTTAGACAAGTTCAGTTTTAAAGGGTTAAACACACTAGTACAGGTTAATATTGGCTCTGCTCATAGAATAAACGAAAACTGGTACTAAAATTTATCTTATTTCAGGGATACTTCCAGAAATAGCCCCAGTTCTCCGAAAATTCAACACTCACCCGCTTCACTCTGCTCCATGTACACAATGAACGACATGGCACAAAGGTCTAAATGTTTGCAAGGAATGTGACCTTTAGCTGATTACGAAGAAAAAATGGCATTTGTCCAAAGTCACATTATCCTAATGTTAATGACGAAATGCAAATGGAATTTTACGGTAATATCCCATACACAATACTGAAGCTGGGAATAAATGTCACTGGTAATGTAGGATATGACTTGTTCACGGCAATGGGAATAAAAAATAATATTCTGGATTGCTGTTCCGTACAGTTGTTTCGCCCGAAGCGAGGAGTGATTGGAAGTGCATGGTTAACGATCAGGCCAAGGGTATCGCATTATCCCTGAAGATGGAGCCAGTTTCTTCTTGCGAAACTTTATCAAGCGGCCAAAATGCTATCCGTTAAATAGCCTGGTGAAAGTTTACCGACGTTTCAGAAATAATTATGGTCTCTGATGATGCCAGTTAAGTACTTATCAGACGTCGCCAATTTCTGCAACACTAGGGTGCAACATCACAGGTCGCCGTCGTCTTGAGAAGACAAAATCTCACCTGAATACGGCAATGATCGTGACAGTGCATTATAAGCTCAACTCAAAACGCCTTCTTGAAACTCAAATTATGTATATGAGACTGTTAAGATAAACCGAACGAAGCCCGATTCTTGAAATATGTTACTCAAACATGAAACGGTGAAAGGATTCTCTACTTGCAGGAAGCATGGAAAGTTTACTTCCGGCATTCAATTATAGACTCTGAGCTTCGTAGAGTTTCTGTCTTCACTAGACCCATATGAATATGCAGTTCACTCGACATCAATTTCTTCGTTGAAGTCTGCGTGCTGAGAACAAACACCCGCACTTAAAAAGGAAATAGTCACTTATCACCCCGTTTTCCTTATCTCACGCAGTAGTTAATTTTACTTAGAGTAACAGGAATAACTAGTGCTGTGGGACAGCGGGTGTGATTAAATCAACACCGTACTAAATTAGATTCACGCTCTGCCCCTAGCATATCCTTTTATTCTTACCCGCTACAAAAATGTATTTTTTTCTTCTACTTTAATTCATTTTTCTCCTCCTTATCCTCCTCCATCGTCTTCTCCGACTCAAAGTGCGGCTGACCGTAAGTATTTGTCCCTATCCTCTCACTATTAATTAAGATTATTCCCCTCCATTCTCAGCGACTATGATTTTCTTTAGAACATAACCGAAACAAAACACTTTCGAAACGATATCATGTGAACCGTGCTTCTAGTGCGCCGAATATTACGCCTAGCTGGTTCAGTTCATCGTGTGAGGCCTACTAATTATTATAACATTACGCAACATAAATTATGGAATGCTCTCACAACTAGAATTTGGCTAGTTATCCGTGGACCATAGTGTGTTCAAGATGGCTTAAGGACTACTTCATATTCAGTAGTAATGATCCTAAAGTTACTTGAAGTTCTAATAAAAGGGACCCTCTAGAGGATGAGAAATGCAAATCTACTTTGTCTTAAAGAGAATTTCAACTCGAATCTGATTCCTTTCACAAATATTTTCCCTCACTTCCTTGCTGTTAGTAACAACTTTCCCAACGAAACTAATTGAAAAGAGCTTAAGCATCAAATCTAGTGAAACGCAGCCTTAATCAAACAATTCTTATTTAAACTTATGTAACAGTCTTTATGGAAGAAAATGTGTAATTTTTTTCTAAATTCATACAAAGTAAAAGAAATTTCTTTTACGATTAATAACTTGAGCTTTTTCCGATTTGGCACACTGGCCTTTTCTAAACTAGAATTGAATTCTGAATATTAGTCTCTTGTAGCGAAGAGAGAGAGAGAAAGAGGAATTGGTGGGGGGGGGGGGAGTAGTGAGAGACACTTCGATATCTGGGGGGGGAGAAAGAGCATCTTATAGTTAGAAGGTCCCCAGGCAATGCCCGCTCGTCCTTCTGTTAAGGATAAAGTAAGAGTGAAGACGTTAGTGCGATAATTGGCAGAAAAGACGGAATTTTGAAATTTTGTATTAGAGAAAGCTGAGGCTATTAATTTGGAGGTTTAGTACATAATTTATAAGTTCCTACTGGGGGGGGGGGTAAATTTTTACGGCGTTAAGGGGTTGTAAATTTTGATTAATTTATATCGGGAGGGCTGCATGAGAAGCATGCAGTGGCAACTTGGAACTTGGGAACCATCTCAGCATTTGCTCGAAGACAGAGGAAAACCAAGGAAAACCTGTGTTGAGATGGCCGATCGCAGGACCTTCCGGATGCGCGCTGGCTACTAGCCAGCGGTCCGGCAGACAAAAGAGGAATTTATACGACCCCCTAGGTTTCCCTAACTTGTGCCATGGGCTTTATTATAAAGTTAGGTACATGTGGTGCAATAGCACAGCATAATATGATGAATGCAGCTTTGTAGCGGAAGCTTGCCTCATAACATTTAAGGATTCAGGCCGTACCGCGAAGAAAACACAGCTCTTCACCATTACAAAGATCAAATGCTTATCGCTGTTTAAGGAAATAACAGGTTTTTTTTAAGGAGAATCACATACACAGAAAATCTTGTGCTGACTGAATGCTGAAGTGGGACATATACTTACCGCCGGACTTAACAAGGGTTAAGAAATACGGATAATGTGTAGATGAAAAGTCTGTAAGAAGAAGATGGTTGTTTCTTAGCTTCTCAGCCATATGAGGCATACATTTGTTACCTTGTTAGCATTACACTCTCAGAAATAACATTAAAATAACAGCGCGAATTTTTTTACACTGTAACAGCAAGCCGGAGGCAAACTATAGATGAAACTCGATAACGATTTATGTGGCAAGTTAAATAATATCTATATCACGCTGATGATCGGTTACGTGCGTCAATAATTGTTAGTTGCTGCTAGAAACCTCAAGCGAGATTTTTTTTTATATTCGTGTCCATAACGTTTCTTTCTATAGGCGAAAATTACACAAATAAAACACACACATCATCATCCAACAAATGTAGAAAACATTAAATGTACTTCAATTACAAAAAAACATACAAATGCAGAACATTCCGCTAATTGTCCAACGTATAACAACACCATAGAGAAACTCATCAATCAAATATTACGGACATGATGAGGCAGATTAAATGTTCAATAATTATTTTCGCAATTACAGGCTTAAACGTTTACAATGTAAATGTCACTGAAATGATAATATATGGAGTACTGAACATCGTATCAATTTACGTATGAAGTATTAAATTATTCGTCACTTTAAAAGCAACACTACATATCACTCATAGTCGAAAACTACAAAAAACACATTCTGTCTCGAACGTGAACACAAACATATGATGCATGTCATTAATACTCTATATACCCTTACAACAGAATGTTCTTAGTGTGGGCTTTGTGATTAAACAATATAGGCCAACGAAGCATGTAAACCCTCTCACTCAAAATTATTTCCGCATTACATAATATTCATATGAACTGCACAACATCAACATATCTCATGAGTATGTTGTGAGATTTCAGGTTCTATCATCTGGGTTATGGAATAACCTCTGAAATGTCTAAAAACCTCAACTAAACTACACGGAATTAAAATCAGAAGACAGTCATCTTCAAACTAAAAATTTGCTTAAGATGCCAGCTATTATAGCAGTAGAAATACATTTAAATAAGTTGAAGAAATTTTAAATAATATTTTCTTATTAAATATTCACTCAAAACATTGGCTGACAAACAAAATTAGGATATGTACATTAAAATGTTTAAGAGGAAGTTATTATAATGGATAAAATAGGTTCTTCCTAAAGGCCTTCTCTACTTCGAGGTGCATCAAACCGAAAGATATATCAATTCAAAATTTAAGAATTTGATTCAACCCCTGATCAGCCTTTGTGAATACAGCCCAGCGCTGTCGCCTATCCAAGTCGTCGTCGTCGTCTCGTTCTTGAATCTAGAATCACAGGAACTTCCGTTCCAACTTAGATAATACATATAGTACGTAGACAAGAGGTGGGGCAGTAGTTCCCTGTCTTAATTGCTTGTTCCACGCAGCTGGATGCCGGTAGTGTTCATGTTCCGACGAAACCCTCGTTGTCTGTCTTACAACATGGCCGACATTCATCACACGACGTACTGTTGCAGTGTCTCAATCTCTGAGCCGCGTACTTTACACGAACAAGACAATGAGGGACGCTGACTTTGCAAACTCATTAAGATCTCATTAGCCACTCAGCTGTTGCCGTCATTTCCGACTGCGTAGCTTCTTCTTCCGGGTCTAACATCCGACCCGACCTGTATCACCCGACAAAACATCACACCCTACAACCACCGCTCTCAATCCTCTAAATCATCATTATTTTACAGAACTTCTTCATACTCATACAAAGGAGAGGAAAAACTCAATTTAATTTATTACTCCACCTCAACAAAAACAGACGAAAGCCAATACATTTGCCTGATAATTCTGTTCTTATTTGGCTCCCTGTGGAATCGTCGGTAGATTCCAGTGTTTAGAGCAAATTCCCTGTCTCCATCTTCAAGGCTAAAGACGGAGACAGCATGTTTCTCCAGAACGTGTTCATCTACCGAAGAGTTCAAAACCCAGAACATTATCCTCACGGCCACGAAAACCTCAGATCTCACAAAGACATTAGCCTCTCTTTCTCGACGTGTCAAAAGTCAGACAGTTAGCAGCCGGCTTCTCGCTGCTGATGTACGTGTTCGCACCAGAGTATTCCACATGGAATTCGTGGTGGACAAAGTGTCACTCGGACAGGGGAATCTCTTTCGAATTCTTAGGTTCCAACACTGCTCCATATCCACTGATGAATCATCTTAGGGTTGAACAATAAACCCCCATTAGCAGACACAGTTCAATATATATGTAATCTGACCCTTTCGAAACTATAACAAGAGCATTTTTAGTCAGTTTCTAAAGATTTAGCGTATCAACTGTACTTCAGAGACTTGCTTGCTTTGGAAGGTAAAAATAATGA
The DNA here is from genome assembly GCF_977971745.1 of Zootermopsis nevadensis. Taxonomy (NCBI): domain Eukaryota; kingdom Metazoa; phylum Arthropoda; class Insecta; order Blattodea; family Termopsidae; genus Zootermopsis; species Zootermopsis nevadensis. Next base: position 8,185,639 of record NW_028259139.1, on the reverse strand, counting down.
CTAACTTTGAAGCCACTTCGATATTCAACTGTTTCATGACGCAGAGAGACTAAACTAAAGATCAATATTGACAGATTACTGACTTTTCAAGCATAAAAATTATACATTACCATTAAAACATAAATTCGGAGCAATATTTTTTACACAAAAACCAACCTGGAAATAGTTAATAAAATAAATGAAATACATATATACTTTTCCTTAGTTCATCTCGAGTGTCTTACTCTGTACCATCCCAAAGAACCAATCAGAACTGTACATCTGTACTTTTAATATAATACATTTACCATGACTTGACAAACAGAGAGAAAAAATTTAAGGCGACGACAGTCGAGAGAACAGAGAACCAACAATTCTTGATAGCACATTAAGCCATATCAGGACAGAGATTCAATCGGAATACTTCCAGAATACAAGTTCACTGCTACGTAAACTCTACGCTGTTGAGTTATTGCACATCAAAGCCAACCAACGACTGAAAAAATTTTGCTCTGCACAGAAAACTTTAACCGAAACGAAGTTATTTTAATGGCATGATCAAAACGTGCGTCACTGTGTTTCTGAACAAGAAATTAAATTTGTGACATGGACAGCCGTTCTAGTCCCCACACGAAAATATTCATATGTAAAAGTGGCGCCGAGTGAGACCATACCACGGGGTGAACAAATTACGGGGGAGTGGAGAACAGTTACGCAGCTAGGAAACCAAACTTTGTTATTCGTCACGTGTTGTCATGTCATTTGAACAGTAAAAGGTCACGAGGAATGGATTCACTGAGCATATTATAGTAATGAAATATACGTCAATATTAAAACATAGTTGTGTAGACTTAGAGAGATTATAAAACATTACTCTTGTTACTGCTGACTCAGCACAACACAGGACAGCAGAAATATTCAACATCCTTTGCTAATCTATTCACGGTCCAGTAAACTTAAAAGTATCCTAAGATGATGCTTGCAGAGATATTGGACAAAAGAAATGCACGATGTGGAAACCTAGTAGGTAAAGTTGGCAGTGAAAATTGCATGTCTTTTCAGGCTACACAGAGATGCGTTTTAATCACTTCCACACTACACACGAAATAACTCGTTCAGAAAAATCTAGAAATTCTGGACTGGATTTATTTGGCGTTTGACAAGATCAATTAAAGACAAAATTGTCCCGCCATTCTCAGCAGTTTAATCGCCTTGAGTTTTCAGCTATATAAATTACACATCAAGTTTTCATAAACAGTAAAGTCGTTCACAGTCGGTATATATAAATTCATGTATTAAATATATTAATTATGTAGTGCATTCCATTCATTAGCAAAGGAATTATCGACGCATAAATATCAGTGTCCGATTAATATCTTGCTATTTCCAGCTAATTCATTGCTAGGTTAATGGTGTCTACAAAACACGATTATAAACATGTATGAAAAGTTTCGTTACACAGAAAGGAGATATAGTAATTAAATCATTTAGACTCCATTAACCAAAAACTCCAGCATTCTTCAAATTATAACAGTAAACTTGCATTTCATAACAAAAATACAAAACACATACATACACACACACCGAGAACGCTTACCACAAAATTGACGTTCGTAACAGCTGTTTTCAGGCTACATGGAGTTAAAATGTCGTATATGCGTAATTATAGCGATCATAACTTTTATCTACATTTATTTGTGAAACGTGTTGGCTTTAAATTCAAAATGAAACAAGTTATATGAACCGGGTAACATGCGTAGCATTGAGTCTATGTATAAAAAAGAATTTTCTGCTGCAGTGTTCGTTCGTTTATAAATTAAGGGACCAAAATAGCGCACTAAAAGCGGATGCATACAGTATTTGTGTTTTGCAATGAAGTAAAATATGACTTGAACAAGTCTCATCCGATTTTGTGAAATTAATTTTTTCAAAACGTACAGTTGTAATGAAACGAAACAGACAATTAAGTGCTGGCTGTCTTAAAATTCGAGAACAAAACGTCAATTAATCGTCTAATGCTAATATTGTTCCCATGATTTAAAAATTTCGTTATAACAGCGTGTTCAAATAAGCAATGCAGATTATATTAAAATATTAAATTTATCGAACTTCAACTTCAGAGTATTTCTTGATAAAGTGATAATCAAAAAGTTTCTCACTTTTATGGAACTCGAAGATTCAATGTAATATTCTCATAATATTGCCATTTGGCCCCATCTTGAACCAAAAAAAAAAATGTAGTCCATATCTTCAAAAATTGTTTCTATAAGATCCAACTTCAGACGGAATAAAATGTCTAGCAAGATATGACAGAAGGCGACGATATTTTGCACTTTGTTCTAAGTTTAAACTAGTGAAAAGCGGAAAAGTGGGATACATGGCAACATTATTTATTCTTTGGTGCAGAGGCGTACACAGTTCAAATATTTTGCTGTAAATGTTTAAAAATCCCAAACGCAACAACATTTAACAACACGGAACCTGGAGACAGCAACTCTCCTAAACGTCTTTTTTTGGCCCAGTTTTTCCGAGGATTCTAGAATATGTAACTGCGGTTTCTGGGGGCGAATGTTGATAATTATCCAGCGTTTCGGTAAACGTTGCATCTCTCACGTTCAGGGAGAATATGTAATGGATGCGCGTGTTTTGAATCCTTATACAGATCCGGCAGTGGGTGGCGAATGGATTTAACGGTGCCAGCCGCTAAACAAGAACAAGAATTTTAGTCGCCTAAGCTCATTCATTCGCCGTGAAAGTTTCAAAACTTACAAATCCCACATAACCTCGTGTTCGCGGAAGAGGGGGGCGGGGGTAATAAATAATTTCTATATACAGTCTGGCGTGTGGCCAGCGAACATCACGACTCATTTTGTTAATGTTCACGCACGGTCTCAGGTGCCTCATATACAAAACGTCCTACGTACTACGCCTTGCTAGTAGGCTACCTGTGTTCTGTTACAGCTGCCTGGTATTGTTTGTACAGGGCTGTGTTATAACAGGTCGTGTAAAGGAATAATTAAAAACAAACATAAAGCAGTATCCTCACTGAGTATGAGACAAAGGCCGTCATAAGATAAAACAGATGATTTACTTTAATGACATGAAAGTGAAAGGGATTTTTTTGGTCTACTTGAACAGTCTCGAAAATTAAAATCAGAACAATGTATTTATGACCAGAATGTACCAGTGGTGTAAAATAAATTTAATAAACGCAGTACAATGGACGTAGAATAACATAACAATGAGCTGCTTTATTCTTTGTGACAGCCTTTGAACATTGAAGTACTGTGGACAGAGGAATACCATAAAATGCTACTCCAGGTAATAACATGCACATAATAAAATTTAGTAAACAGACTACACAGTGAAAAAGTAATGTAATTGCAACCATTGTTACAGGCAGGAAATTTAAATTATCACTTCGTCACTACCTTAGAATAATGACGAGAAAATTAATAAGAATTCTCAGACACGCACCAGGCATCAAAATATGATATCCTTAAAATGAAATATTTTAAACATTTGAGGATAACATAAAATTGCAATTCAAGACGACATTCATTAAATATTCTATTACCAACAACAAGAACAAACCCAAATCACACGAGTTTAGTACTTACCAGGTTTTACCAAACAATGTTTGCAAAATTCCCAGTGACTCGTCCAATGGGTCCTACAAAATGTCCAAAGAGATTAAGAAATCTCCCATAGGTCAGGAGACCAGGGTCCTTCAAGGACTGTAGAGCCACAAATGATGACGATGATGATAATACTAAATATGCACAATACACTATATAAATATTATTTTAACTGGTAAAATAACAAATTTAGGTAAATTTAAGTGCGATTTTTGGTTTTAACGGCGGTAAGTACGAAGATGACTGTTTTCTAGGCTGTAGCGCCGTGTAGTCTGGTAGAAATTTGCCAACGTTTCGGAGGTCATTACTGCCGCCATCATCAGGGCAATGACTGATCGGCGCTGCAACCCAGTCGACAGCAATCTTGAGCAAAATTTCTCGGCTTGACTCGGATCGTGCTAAATTGAATGTCCGTACGCCTACTTACGAACCGTATTTCCTTTTCGACGTGGAAACAAAGTGTTCAGCCCTCGCATTCAAACAAAACTTAATTATTTATCAAGCAACTTCGAGAAGTGGGCGTTCATTGTAGAAGGTACGTTCTGTTCAAACAACATCCTTCCGTACAATTCACACTTTATTTCGCCAAAGAATGAAATGTTATTTCATGATGTATATAAACTGTCACCAAACTAATTAATTATAACTTTTAAAAACGTCGTTGACTTATTAGTGCCACGAGGAGCCTTTGATCCAATTACATATTTCTACAAAATATCAATCTAAATCAATCAGTTCCAAGTAGAAATCATTTAGAAATTAATATCCACTCAGATGATTATGGTTTTCAGTATTTTATGGAACTGCAAGTTTCATTACTGTGCTTAGGACAGACCAGCACTAAATTTTCCCTGAGTCAGATAAAGTAACACTACATCTTTACACCAAATTTCCTCTAGGTCAGTTTTCAAATTATCTCCTCTTGTATGTCTGAGTCATCCGAGTAAACACCCCACTTAAGTTTACGGATTTCTCTTGCGTGCTACATGCTCTGTCTAATCATATTTGGTCTGATCACCGTAATAATAGTCGGTGAAGAGTGTCACGTGATCTAATTTAATGATATAAAATTATCCCGGACGTGTAACAACGACTTTAAGACACGTATCAGTAAACCTAAGGTTGTTATTATGATTCTTATAAACTTCGCATTTACTCGTACTAACAAATTTATCGAGTGTTATTTGTCTCTGATCAGTGTCTATTTTTTCTTTCACAATTAAAAAGAAATTGACGATTTTTTGTGATCCAGTGTGATTTTTAAAATAAAAAAGAGTGATGAGAACTGTCACTAGCAAAGTGCTTCCAAAATTGTGACAAGCGAATCAAAGGACAATACACGAAATATTTCTGGGATTATGCTAAGGATACACGATTTTTAAAAGGAAACTTGTTTATCTTAAAAGAATGTTATCGATTGCATATTTGTGACTTAGCTGTATGTAGATAAGCTTGTTCACACGGGTGTAAGGAAAAATAACCGAATAATTTAACTCCTCGGGAACATACAACTGTTTCCGACATTCTGATGTTTTAACAGGTCCGTGGAGTGATAAACGTTTTGGAAATCAGTCCAAAGAGAAGGATAATTTACGTCAGTTCTTCGCCATTTGCACATCATTTTCATTGTAAGGGACTTTCGCTCCGAGCCGGTTAATGTGGTATCAAGATAAAAAAATAACTCGTCACAGCGTCTGCATCACGTGATTTAAAATTCGTTTTACATGACCGGTATCTTGAAAAAAAAATATCCGTCATAATTTTTTAACTGAAGTTCCTCCAGATTTTAATTTAAGACAATATTGCAACCATCAGCGATATGGTTCAGTTTCTCAGAGTTAAGAATTTATAAGTTAGTCAAGACTTAAATATCGATTTTCTTATATTACAAAACATTTCTTTGCATGTTCATCTTCAACAACGTGATATAAAACTTCATGAACCGTCGAAACCATGCAAATAAGCAGGAAGGTGCTGAGTAAAGTTTCCGTGTATCATACATGGTTTCAACTTTTACATACTTTCATATGTTTTATGCAGCCGTTGTGGCTAAGTTATGTGGTAACAGAAGAACATTCTCTCTGCATTGCTTCACGTGTAAACGAAAGAAGCCAGACACAAAACCTGGCGAAAACAAAATTTCATTCTTAACTTGTAAGGGATAAATTCGTTTTGTATTTATTTTAAAGTTTCAGAGAATAATTTAATAAAGGGAACAATGACAAGGTTCATTCATAGTTTAATGTCCCATAATTTTGCCTCTTTTACGGTTGTACATACAACGAATGTTAACAGCTGAGAGCTGAATTCGATTTTAAAACACAACTGACGACCCCCAGCACTCACCGCTCAGCAACTAAAATATAATTCGTTAAGTAACGCAAAAGCCTGACCCATTAATCAAAAATATGTTAATGCATAAGTTTAATGGCTGATATTTTAAATTAGTACGTAAGAGGCTTTGCGTATACAGATAAACCCAAACTATGACAGTGCATTACAACGAAAGTTCACAACACACGTTATAGGTAAATAAAAATAATTTGGCTACTAAAAAGAATACAGAACAAACCAATGTTGTTTTGTGCGAGTTTAAAACTTGGTCTCTCACAGTAACGTAACAACACAGACTGGAGGTTTTCGACAAAACAGTGCTAAGGGGACTACGTAGATAAAATTATGAGAGGGACGAAGTAATAGGATATAATAATAATATAATATTAATATATATATATATAATAATAAAAAGCTTCATAAATAATATTCTTCAACGGATATTACTTTCAGTTCACTTTCGGTCGACAGCGTAGATCCTGACCGCTCGAACGGTAATCGTGGGTTCGAATCCCACTCGAGACCAGGGTATTTTATTCGCTTCTATATGTGTTCAGCTGCCCCGTATTTGTAAAGGTATTTCGTCAGAACACACGGCCTAATACGAAAATGTTATTAGGATGATGAAAAAGAATATGATGAGTGGAAGAGGTATCAAGCATAGGGTAAATGATAAATGTGTGCACAAATTCGGGCAGAAAACCTGAATGAAGGACCCGATTCGTTAGAATTAGACTCTGTATTTTGCAATTATCTTTCCTCGGCAGTGGTAAGAACTATAAATAATAGCTTCTAGTGTCGTTTGAATTAGTCTTACGTTTTTAAAATGACATTTATTGGGCACCTATGAAAACTGGCATTTTGGTTGAAGAGTAATTTGAGGATTTGTAAAATTTCTCTTATCACATTATATTGTATCCAACTTATATATTTGTCTTAGACTAGGAGACCAGATATGAACGATAAGAATACTATGTCCGCAATTAATATAATAAAAGATTAATTTCAGTCCAAAAAATTCGCACAAAAATCACATGACAAAAAGCTGAATAACTTTGGCAACTGTGGGCTAACCCAAATTTGTATTAAAACTAAGAAAATTGCTCTACCTCCACTTTGTACGGTTCTGAAGAAGCAATTTTTAAGGTAACAAAATACTGCATGACATTTCTTTCATTTTTTCCAAATTATGAAACTTGTGGGTTATCCCACTGTTACTCTCAGGTCTATAATTTTATACATTACTGGTAGTTTCACAAATCAAGTAGACTGTTAACAAGTTTGTCCTCTCATTATCGTATCTTTCTTTACTAACAACATCTGAAAGAATGACACATTTTCGTTTCACATCGCTCCGGATATTTCAGGGCGTCTAAATCCGTAAACCCACTCCAAATACGACCCTGTCCCTAGATAAAGCATAGCGCCCATAAGCTTCAGACTAATTACGCTTTGAATGTTAGAAGGAAGGACTCAAGGCATCAAAGCACATCATTAGTAGAAGCTCTAAGCAGACCCTTAGCGCTCAAGCGAACAATTCGTTGTGCTCCTAAAATCCAATGGAGCTCGACTTTTCCCCAAACTGCATTAGATTCCTCAACTGTAAATTTTTCTTTTACAGGTGTACCTACTATTGAATAACCTCCACGTGTGTAAAATTTTATCCTTTAATTACGTTTTAAAATAACTGACCGATTTTCATTAAACCAAGTATGAACGTTATGCCATTGGATGCTGCCTCGCGGTCGTACTCTTAGAATTCCTATAACCACTAGAAGCAAGATGGCTTTCATGTGAACTTCTGAAGAGGCAACGATAGTAATTCCACCTTACGTACGATTCTGAAAATAATGTGGTAAAAACCTTCCAACAATTATGTGAATTTTGCTACGGTAATATTATGTAAAATATAAAATAGCATGACGGTCGCCATAAATTTGTATTTCCCTTTTAAAAAAATTACAAACATAGAGAGAGAGAGAGAGTTTTAAATAAAATATAATAGTTTTCATGTGAAATGAATTTACACTGGGGAATTATTGGCCCGAACAAAAATCTGCCACGTGTAAAATAATTATTAATTTCCATTTCGTCCACCCTCACCACATGGATAAGGAGGTTCAAAGAAAAATACGTAGCTTAAGCCACTTCAGATACCAAGTCGTAGGAGAGACGATATCATGAAAATTTACCACCAATAAACATCATGAGAGTGTGGGTGATGGATTTATCTGTAAATTCTTTTCACCTCTTGTTGACGTTATAACAAGCGAAAAAAAACAACACTACATCCACCTACCACTCCCTTTTCTCATTCCGCGAAGATCCCACTCAGCTTCCTACGGGAAGTCCTGATTGACATCTTGCTATAATTTCACTTCATTTCTAATCGGAGATGTTTTCCACCCAGGTGATTACAAATCAGCGAGTACAGCGTGTGGCAGAAACGACAGAGTCCTCGTTTAAAAATCAGACTAATTTCTCCCTGAAAATGGCGTCTACTTGTTAATTTCCCTATACGGCCGGTAAGGCTTAGTTGGAACCTATGAAAATACTAAGTTTGTACAATAAAATTTATGAATGTACTTGTCTAGGAATAGAAATAGCTAATTTTAAAAAAGGCAATGCAATAGCAGAGACCAATTTTTTAATATTAGTAAGAAGATAGTCATTATTAACATGTTTTCAGAGAAATACGAGGACAGGTGACATAATTTATGGCTTATTGCAGACTTTCAGATTACGTTTTCAGGCCGGAAGCATGTTATCTTTCTTCAGGCTTCCGCAAATTGCTAAGGTTGAAACTGTATGACACTTCTACGTCGTTACCAATCCGTCTTTATAATAATTCTTCCATTCGGTTCTATATATGTAACCCGTGAATTTGAGAAGTAGTCGGTAAATAAAGCAAGAAACTAAACAAATTTTCTACGATGACAAAACACAGGATTCGCCTATTCTAAACCAAGCGTCTTGTTCCGGAATTTTCTCTCACTTTTCGCTAGATGGCAGCACATCCTGATGTCTTTCGCAGATGTTACAGAAATGGCAAGAATCCACCCGAATTCCAGGCACAAGAACTACTAATTATTCTACCCAAATTACTGAAACAAAACATGTAATCCACTGCAGAAATGTGAACAACGTGTACGTATGTGTTTCTTTCGCGAAAACAGTTTCTTCATCATCATGAACTGTTCTTGATTAAGCTTAATTAACTCATTAACTCTGTGACGCTGTTACCCACGTTATTCGGGCGGCCTGTTTTCAGTTCCAGAGTCTGGTTCAGTATTTCACTCGTATTCAACGTGGTAGTCAATTATTTTCGCGGTCTTCAACTTTACTGATTTGTATAAGTTATTTCTGTTGTACGTCATTAGTTGGTTAACCAGTCTTTAAACTTTTCAAATAAAACGCTGGTTCACTTATAATCGAGTTTCCATTTCCGATAGGCCTACTGATAAACTTCTGTGAATAAATTCAATCACCGATTTCCTCTAAAACTGGCGCACAATCATCATTATTAAGTTTACATAATACTCTACGTCTGCATGCGTAGTAGGGTTTGTCGGTTTTTAAAAACCGGTTTTTTGGATAAATTTGAAAAATTCGAAAACCGGTTTTTAAAATTTAAAAAACAAGTTTTATATACTAGAAGTAATACGTAAAAATTAAACATTTCAACAAAGAAATCTAGTGTAATTCCACTAGCTTCAAAACTCGATATTATTAAGTTATCTGGAAAAATATTGTCTAGAATATATCCAAATTCTTGTATGGAAAGAGATTCCGATGATCGGAGACGGAGAAACCATTAATCAGGTCAATGCTCTAGAAGAAGCAATGGAAAAGTCAATTCATAGGTTTCTTGAGGAACCTGAAGAAATAATATCAAATCCGAAGACACTGAAGGCCGAATTTTCAGTATTTGAGGCAACCAATAAAAGAACAAAGAATTTAGATTTATTATTTGATGCCCTGAAAACGATAAAACCAAGTTCAGTAGCCAGTGAGAGAGTACTTTCTATTTCAGGCAATTTTGTATCTAGAATAAGAACAAGATTAGGTAATCTTTCAGTGGACATTTTATGACTTTTGAAATAATATTTCCTGACGAAAAATACTAAATGAAATAAAAATTTATAATTTATATTTTGTACGGATTTTAGTTATTTTAGTTTTTTTTTTGTATGGAGTATATTTTATTTTGTTATATTTTTGTATTTCCATAAATATTAAATAAACTGAAAATTTTTAAAACAAGTATAATTTTTATTTTACTGTTTTAATTATTTTTTTGTAAAAATTCGGAAACCTGTTTTTTTGGAAATACTGAGATTCGAAAACCGGTTTTTTCAAAAGTCGGTTTTTGTATAAACCCTAATGCGTAGTCCTACTCAATATTCCTGTACACATGTGTGTACACGACATTGACTTATACGCACTATAGTTTGTTCATTTATTAGATTCCTTTTATGTGCGCATTTGTTATTCAAAACGTTTCGTAAACACGAAGCCTCAAAAAATAAAGATCACTACGTGTTTTTATGACCTCAGTCTGCTCCATACAGGTAGCATTCAGTGCCCTTATATTGTTCGCACTGATGGACACTACGTATGGTAAAAACACACAGCAACACGTGTTTGTTCAGTCACTCGTTTATACTTGGCTGTAAGTAATTACACTGCTTTTCGTTTACGTTCGGTGAATTTACTGTATGTTAAAGGAATTCAAGTTACGAGTGTGTTGTGTATTTTCGATACGTTTAACTAGGGCAGTGGAGAGGAAAGAAGTGGGGTGAAGGGCAAACTATTAAACTAGACAGACTAACTATAGTTCGGTTACTTCGTCGTGGCCGCTGTAAATACGATGCGCCAGAGATTTGGACGAATTCCAAGGGCGCACGACTTAGTTCAACTGCAATTACTTAACTATTTAAGTCACCCACTGCACGTAGAATTTCAACTACAGTTTCCTTTACGCACTGCTCAGCGGCCACTTCTAAAAAGTCGACCTGTACTATACAAATGTTTACATTTCTGCAGTCAATAAAATAATTCATAGCACAGGACGGAATTTAGAATCATTAAACAAACAAAATTAATTACTATAAATTACTATGAAGTATTAAAATGATATTCAACGTTTACTACATATCGATTCTGGAACCAAAGTCGTGATAAATAGAAAATTTCTTTAAATTATGTAGGCCACCTTTAAATTTTTCATAATTGTTCCTTTATTTCTTAAAAACTTCGTCGGAAGTCACATATCTTTAGTATATTTTAAGATATAATAGGACATTGTTCATGTTTAAAAGTTTCTAGAAGCGATATATGATTTTTTACAAGATTTCTCTTCCAATATTTCATCTAGTAAAAACAGTGTGTCATGCTACAGGATTAAAGAACTTTTTACTACCTGTAAGGCATTTATCCCATTGAGGACGTACAGTAGTGATTTACTGCCGTTTCGCTCATACTCACATTTAGCCATTATCCTTAACCCCAGCTATGTTATTAAATCTCTCCATTTTCCTTCATAAGCTATTCATCTTACTCTCCATTTGGCCCCACCTCTTTCAGCTCCAGTAGAGCATTAACAAATGCTACAAAACTTTCAGATTTACAGAGTACGAACTTGAAAACAGGTAGAAAGTGGCAGGTTTGCACGTACAATTCCCTGCAGAAAAACTTAAAAGAGTTAGTTGTTAAGAACCCACTTCAGTGCATGTGCTGTTTTAATATTAAACAGCAGAGTTTCAATTCTATTATATGAAGTCAAACCTGTATATGCTCTATTATTCAATACGATATTGCCAGATTCAAACTTTCGAATTATGTATAGTACGCGTCGCCAAATTGAATGATTCAAGTTCACAACGTTGCAACGCGAACAGCGAACCCCAGGCGAGTGAACAGGACAATGACAGCTAAGCAACTAAGTAGATGCCTTGGGAAAGCCGAATGTTCATCATCGAACTAACCAAAGCCCTCCATCGGTAAATGTGATGACAGGTACTATAATAATATTTTCGTAAATCATAAATTCCATTTACAAGGAAAGTACGTCTCCTCAGATATAGGACAAAATTCATCATGTGACCTCTATCTTCGCACGGAAACACCACAACACATTTCCCTGTTGATATTTATTAAATACACAATAAATCGAATAAATATTCGTATAAATTGTAAATCGAAAAGGGATCTGTATCTTGCGTAATGTAGCTACTAATTTTTTGGGTACATATTCGACGGGCAGACTGCACATCCAAATCATTTCCTCCGACAACACTTGGTGTACAACTGGGTACTGCCGGGCGTACTAACCAAATTATATTTCTGAGCATCGTAGGCCACAAGCACGCTTATCTGGCGTCTGTTCTACTAATTACATGCCTAATTCACACATCAAAATATTATCGACTATGAGGGATAATAATATTTCATTAAAATAAAATATTGTCCGTTCGTAGTACTACATTCTAGAACAGCAACATTACAATGTTGTTAACGCGTTGGAAGTACGTTTCTATAAGTAAGCTAAAGGATTATCCCGACAAAACACAAAAGACGTTTTATATTGCTTCGAGAATGCGAGGTAAAATTTTGCAGCTTTCAAGTCGAATCGCAAAATCTGTTTCTTCCTGACATCAGAACGAAGTTGGCTTTGGTATGGGTCGTCGTACACCCCCGTACGTGTTTCCGTTCGCTTCCAATTTCAATTACTGAAAACTCTTACAGAATTCTATATTTACATTAGTTTTGCAATAATTCCGTCGTATTCTGTGTCAAAAGCATTCGTTGTGAGTTTACTGTTTTCAGTTCAATGTAAATTTATGTACCTACATTACAGGAGACCTAAATTCACTCATAAGGGAATATCCAGCCGAACTCTACGTCTCACTGACAGTTTCGGATTGTCTGCATTAATTAACTGAAGTAAAGTACGCCATGACACCTCAAGCGGATGCGACCTAATGAACTGATTCCCATGAGGTCGATTTGTAGTGCAATAATTTAGCAGTCGCTCGACTTTCAGGCTCTCTGCTCGGTATGATGGAAATCAGGTCTCAGTTTAAATTACTATCCCCCTCTTTATTAAGTCCCACAGGAAGGTTATTTAGCACGAGATTAAAAAGTTCATTAAACTTATTAAATGGAAGGTAATTAATACACTGAAGATGACTGTATTCTGGGATGTTGCGCCGTGCAGACTGGTAGAAGTCTGCAGACATTTCAGAAATACTTGCTGCCCCCCGAAATCAGGACGATCGCCCTGACGCTGCAGGAAGCAAGGACCTCCGAAACGCCAGTCAATATCTATCGGTCTAAACGTTGCAAGACGTGAGTGAGAGCAAACTTGATGCTTGTTGCCGTGAGAATCTGAAATCTCACAAAGTAATGCACTCTTATCTTACATTCAGCTGAAGAAAATGTTTGGACATCACTTAGATAAAGCAAATTGAATCCTAATTTAAGTATTTTCCCTTATTGTGATCACTAAAAGGACATTGACCAAAGGTTTTAACGTTACATGTGGTCTATCTGCTCTGCTGTTTCATCAATAATTTGTCGCCCAGGGGGATTGAGGTCACAACTTTTTCTTTTCTAATACATAAATTTATTCCGTACATTTGATATTTACAATACACATAAATATTTTAAGGAAAACCATTTATAAAACAAGACGTTTTGTTATCGTAATTAAATACACAACATGAGATTATGGTAACCCCATTAATTAAATGAAGTTACCTCATGTACTAACATGTCGAGTCGTGTTCTGATGGTCAAATCTTTGTCAAGTCAGAGCAGTTAATAGCTTTGAGTTTTCAGTATGTTACAGCTCATTAACATATAATTATTGATCGTATTAATGTTTATTATCTTCACGAAAAGAAACTAATTTTACACTTACGTATTTTGTCCAGGTACAGCCTTAAGATTTGCATGGTCGCCATAATCTTAGTTATTTATTTATAAACAATATTTCAGACACAACTGGTAGATATGCGTATCATACATCTGTATACTAAGCTTCACAAGCCTAGCTCCAATGATTTATTAGGTATCAATATCAAACTAAAGGGTAATTATATTCCTACAGTTCACCCAACCGCTACGTCACTGTTTCCATTTGTTACCATTTTCATAAATTGATAAAGTATGAGTTTAGATTGGCATTTTGTGGTATAACGTTCATACCAAATTTATTCAGAATCTGTCCAGCGGTGTTGGAGTTTAAACATGCTGACACACGGATTAAGACACAGGTAACGTGCGTTTATGTTATGCACAACGTGAAATGAAGAAATACTAGCAATTTTAAGAGATATTTCAATACAAACTCAGGATGTTAGACCCTGGCGAACATGATAAAACATACAGAGTTCTGCTCGCATATCAAACCTATTTGAATAACCGAAATCACGTACCGAAGTTCATCAGTGCTTTGTAGGCTTCATGCAATAAATTCATTTGCTGCACAATACCATAATTACATTAAGGGCTCCAAAGAAACCCAATCATGCTTTTAACGCTTCTAATAATTTAATTTGTGGATTAATTTCATTTACGTATATTAAATTTTGACTGCAAATTTAGATAAACAAAAGAAATTTAATATCGTTTAATATGTTACCACTAACATATTTAATTAACTGCACAATTCCAAATAATTAGATTTTGTTTCAATTACAAAGTTCACTCTGCATGTACTTCATGTCGCCTATGTTTATTACACGTACGCCATGAAGCCCATTTTCAAAGTTCTGATTTTAATTATCAGAAATTTAATATAAACGTCAAGTATTTATTATAAACATTACATCCTCCCAGAAAAATAAATCCTAACCTTCACAATATTACAGAATCGCACAAGCATTGATACTGCAACGTTATAAAAAGTCTAACGTTTAAATTTACGACACATCTCCATGATGAATCCATAACAAGTCACAAAAAAACAAAATCTGATAATTTCTGACAGGCCACTTTGGTGCAGCAATACGAAATATGAAGCATAAATGTGATATCTAGTCACGGCCGACTCGAAATACACCCCATTGGCACAATAATAACAAAATCAATACGAAACAAATAATGAACTCCATGATAGAGAATGTTCATTGAAAACTATTTCAAATTCATTAATCGCTGTATCATTCGATGTTGTATAATCTGGGTTACCGACAGTGTCGTTAAATAAGCAATCATGACACACTCGTCTGTAGTTCCATGTAGTTCTGTGATGGTTAGAAATGAGCATAATCTCAAAAACGAAATGATGTGTCCTGTATATGGAAACCAAAGAGATTTCCAGCATAATGAAGCTTATAAAGGGGTCCTTCCGCATCCAGTGAAACTAGCACATACCCCATTCCCGCAATATCCCTCTCTTCCATCATACAAATAAGTCAAATCGTTTCAGCATCAGTTCAATAAACGTATTTAATGAGGCGCACATCTGTCATATGAAGTGGTTTCGGTACAGGCCTATAATAATTTGTTCTGTCATCAATTCTAGGTTCTGATCAATTTGTCGCAAGCTAGAATGAGGGGTTTCAAGTCCTCAGGGTACGTGACATCTGACCTCTTTTACGAAGGAATATTATTTTTGATTATGCCAATTCCTGGCTTTAAATAAGCGTTTCAAAACAAACCATATGCCTGTACGTAGTTTACGAAGGGAAATGAACACAATCAGCCTTGAAAAACCTTGGTTGTAAAACCCAAATAAATCAATTATAATGCATGGAATCGTAAAACGAAATTGTAATCACACGAAAGGCAAAATATGTTGCTTTTTTTTAAGATCCGAAAATGTAATACTAAATTATGTTAGTATCCCAGGCCTCATTTCTCTACAAGTTGTAGTTCTTTACAGGACCCGTTTTATGTCAGAAAACCTGTCAGTATGCTATAAAATAATATTTATTTCCATGTACACACGACCTGTCCTTTACAGAATACAGACTATGTATGAAGCAAGTTTTTTTACATGAATCTATAGCCTTCCATTTTCAACTTTCCGGTCAAATGCATTTTATGTTTGATGTTACAGACATGGCAAAACAAAATAAAACAGCAGAAGCTCACATGGACAATTTGTGACATTTGCGTTCTCGGTCAGGCAGAATATATTTCGTTACTACCACTCATCCTTTGAAGCCACCTAGATTCATGGTTTAATTACCTTGGCTTCATAGCAAACCTCAGCTACATGATCCCAAAACTCATAAACTTACTTTGTGATCAGAAGTACTAAGAAGATAAACTTCTCAACTCACCTTCCAGTGCTTCGTCTGGGATATGAACCCAAGCTATTCACTCCACTGAATGAGTTGTCACATTTCGATAAGGTTTGAAGCAATATTTCATAGGCCCGAATCTGATATTTGAATTCCGCGGGGACTCATTTTGTTCCAGGGTGTAGAGTAGACACCACACAAACGCCCGACGGGAACTGTAAATCGTCGGCGACTGCTACTAGGCCAGCTACTTTGCAACCAGACACATTTAAATTAGTAAATTACAACTCCCCCTACGTAAGGGGTGTACAGACTTCTCATAAATATCAAAGTTTCTCGTGGTAGGTCCATATTCCGGTAACACAAATTAATAATTCAAGTCCGAGAGTGTCTGTGACATCACGTATCACGCAAAGCCCATATGGCGAGGACATTTTACCCCCCGTACAACTCCTAACCTCGTGGACCAACCACTTTTCACCCTTGCCACTCCTTGCCTTTAGCCCTGAAGATGATGGCAGTATGTTTCTCCAAAACGTTGATATCCACCGATGACTCCACACAGCGCCAAACCCCAGAAGAACACAAGTCCCGAAATAAATCTCAGACAATAAACAATTATCTGTAAATTAACGAAACAGTCATCATGAAAAACGTAAATAAAATAAAATCATAAACGAATATGGTCATGTGTATGTGCACTGAATTACAACAGCGTCAAACAGACTTTGATCTGCCTTATTAATAAGTTTTTCTACCCATTTTCTGACAGCCACACAGCAACAAACTTTACACGCTTCTGTCTTAACAACCTTTTGTGAACTGTCAAACTACTGTCCTACAGAGAAAAGAAAAAGGAACCCTTTTTAACACCATCGGAAGTTTCTGTTCCCCGGAGCCTGTCACACTTGAACATCACAGCCAAGGGCGCGACCCGACTAGGACAACGTAACAACAATGACACCCTCCTCAGGGACGTCAGCGTAAACTCGTCCTCTCGGTTTGGTCACCTCTGCTACATAGTCTCCCAGAACGGGGGACCGACAAGCTCTCGTCGTGTTTGCAATGGATTTAGTAGCGGCAACGCGAGCAAACACACATAAATCTCAACTGCGGAATGAAAATGTAACAGATGCACTGCAAACGATCCTCGCCCCACTTATGATAACGTCATGCTCTTTTTGTAGGGAAATGAACGCGATTTTCATCAGATAACTAGGTCACGCTGCTAAACCAATTTCATTGGAAATAATACCATTTGATTATCATCACAATTACGTACTAAATAATACACAGACGAAAGCAATCTTGAAAATATTCACTTGATTTTTTAACTTCAGATTCCCTAACTGCGTGGATTTCGAATTGAAAAAAACCCAGCCATTTGTCAATATCTAAATTCATATTACTACCGATTTTCCTGTACAAATTCAAAATACTTCACAATTTGTAGTATTCCAGTCGAGGGTTCTTTTTTTTTTTTTTAGTACAGTCCAACTTTCTTTATGTGGCCGCTGAACAGCGAGTGAGGGGAAGTGAGGCGAAAGAGTGGTGGAAGTTGAAATTCTACGCGCAGTGGGTTAGTTAAGTATTTAAATTACAGTTAAACTAATGCACACAATCCTTTAATTACCTTACCGGACTCGTCCAAATCCCAAATCTACGTCTAAGAAATTAAACTGAAGACTTCTTTTTAAATGACGCTGGTTCGCGTACTGCAACTGAATGATGTAGGCCATTCTACGGGCCGATCCCCAATCAATATAACCCAAAAATGTTGAACAAATATGGTATTATCCTGTGCGAAACAAACCCTATCCGTTGTGGGATTACAGAATAAGCGAGTAGCATAATGGACTAACATTTTTAAACTTTATATGCCTTATTGCAAATTTTCTTCGTTATTCACTGCTGAAACTTAACTCTAGTGTATTCAGTATAAAAACAGTTCCTGAGCTTGATAATTGATTAATTAAAGATTACTAGGTTCAATACTTTTTTCCAAAGGAACTTAAGACATTACAATATATGTTTCTGCTAACGGGAAGGGTGTACGGATTTTTAAACTAAGTTGTGAGTGAAATGAGAAAGGTTAAAAGCCAGTGGAAATAGATTAAATTAACTACAAACTTTAACACTGTTAACTATAAAAAGTATAAGACTAAAGAAACTAAGAAATAAGAAATAAAAGTACAATGAAAAATAATAGAATGACAGACGTACAGATAAGTTAATAGCACATCTCTGAAACTGTTATTCTCTCTAGCAGAAGACCGCTCCTTTTTAGCGGGTTTCAACTTCTTTGTCTTCAGCAATCTCTTTTAACTTGTTCATTTAAGTTTTAGACTGTACAATGTTTGAATTTAATCATGGTCTTAAAAATAACTGAAACATTACGGATGTTACCGATGTAAAACAATTTATATGTGACTAGTCCCAACTTTATCCATGCCAAACAAATGAATCGCGACATAACCTAAACCAACTAAACACTACCCAAACCCACGCTGTTAACCTGGGTCAGCTTAGGATGAGTCATTAGGGGACAAGGGAAGAGGGTTCAAGACGGTCGAGCAGAAATCAAGGAGAAAAGAACAGAAGAAATTAGAAGATGTGAGCTTTCAAGAGATAAAGCCGCAGGGCAAGTTAAGAGAAAAGAGATCTCAGAGTAAGATAATTGAAGGAAACAGATGAGATGAGAGGAGAAGAGAAAATAGTCGAGGAGAGAAAGGATAAGAGGGAGAATGAGAAAGTAGAGGAGTTGGGAAGACAGCAGGGAAGATAAGAGAAGAGACGACAAGCTTTGTAAGAAAAAGGGAGGAAAGAGGCGAAGGGAGAAATGATCATGAGGGAAGTAAGAAGAAATGAGAGAACTGAAGAGAGAACAATAAAGAAGAGACAAGAGATAAAGGAAGGTTAGAAGGGCGAAGAGAATAGAAGAAAAGAGTGGAGGTAAGAGGAAAGGAGAAGAGTATAAAAGAGAGGAGGTTAAATGTGCAACCACGAGAAGAGACGGGGAAACAGAGGTGAAAAGAAAGAAAGAAAGAGGCAGAAAAAAGATAGGATATAAGAGGCAAAGAGAAGTGAGAATAGGAGAAAGGAAGTAAGAGATGTCAGTAATGTATGTTTGGTTAAAAGGGATGGGTAACGTTGGGTTAGGTTATGTTAGGTTAGGTTAGGTTGGGTTAGGTTGGGTTCGTTTAGGTTGGGTTAGGTTAGGTTGAGTTCGTTTAGGTTAGGTTAGGTTGGGTTGGGTTGGGAGCATCGTCTTCGGTATACTTTCATCCTTCGATAGCATCGTTACACATGGCGTCAGTTTTATAGCATCCTGCTGAAAGTTATGCGATGGGATAATTCTTCGTCCGGCGTCATTTGATGGCGTCGTGACTATAGGCGTCGCGACGCTCGACGTCGATTTTCTAGTTATGCGTTTAATGTAATCTGGACGCTAACTACTGTAAATTTCGCGTCATTTGAAGACGTCGCGAATATTAGGCGTCGCGACGCCCGGCGTCGGTTTTCCAAATTCGCCCGTGTTTTGCGATGAGTTTTGTTCGTCTTCCTGGGGTATTCTAACCGCTTCGCGGCGATCGGCGTCGCGACGCTCGGCGTCGGTTTTCTATTTAGGTGTTCAATGTAATCTGGACGCTTCCCTGCATTAACTTTATCATTTAAAGGCGTCGCGAAGTTAGGCGCCGCGACGCCCAGCGTCGCTTTTCAAGACGATCGAGCAGAAAACAAAGAGAAAAGAAATGAAGAAATTAGAAGAAATGAGCTTTCAAGAGAAGAGAGGAGACGACAAGCTTTGTAAGAAAAAGGGAGGAAAGAGGCGAAGGGAGAAATGATCATGAGGGAAGTAAGAAGAAATGAGAGAACTGAAGAGAGGACAATAAAGAAGAGACAAGAGATGAAGGAAGGTTAGAAGGGCGAAGAGAATAGAAGAAAAGAGTGGAGGTAAGAGGAAAGGAGAAGAGTATAAAAGAGAGGAGGTTAAATGTGCAACCACGAGAAGAGACGGGGAAACAGAGGTGAAAAGAAAGAAAGAAAGAGGCAGAAAAAAGATAGGATATAAGAGGCAAAGAGAAGTGAGAATATTAGAAAGGAGGTAAAAGATGTCAGTAATGTATGTTTGGTTAAAAGGGGTGGGTAACGTTGGGTTGGATTAGGTTATGTAAGGTTGGGTTAGGTTAGGTCAGGTTAGGTTTGGTTGGGTTACGTTATGTTGGGTTAGGTTAGGTTGGGTTAAGATTAGGTTAGGTTGGGTTAGGTTAGGTTAAGTTATGTTGGGTTGGTTTAGGTTAGGTTAGTTTAGGGTGGGTTAGGTTAGGTTGGGTTGGGTTGGGTTGGGTTTGGTTGGGTTAGGTTAGCTTAGGTTTGGTTAGGTTATGTTGAGTTGGTTTAGGTTAGGTTAGTTTAGGGTGGGTTAGGTTAGGTTGGCTTAGGTTAGGTTGGGTTGGGAGCGTCGTCTTCGGTATACTTTCCTTCGATAGCATCGTTACGCATGGCGTCAGTTTTCTAGCATCCTGCTGAAAGTTATGCGATAGGGTTAATGCCTCGTCTGGCGTCATTTGATGGCGTCGTAACTATAGGCGTCGCGACGTTCGATGTCGATTTTCTAGGTATGCGTTGAATGTAATCTGGACGCTTACCTACTGTAAATTTCGCATCATTTGAAGGCGTCGCGATTCCCGGCGTCGATTTTCCAAATTCGCCCCAATGATTTGCGATGGGTTTTGTTCGTCTTCCGCGGATATTCCAAAGGCTTCGCGACGTTGCGAGTCGCGACGCTTGGCGTCAGTTTATTATTTAGATGTTCAATTAATCTGAACGCTTACCTGCTGTAAATTTTGCGTCATTTGAATGCGTCGTGATGTTGGGCATCGCGACGCCTTGCGTCGGTTTACCATATTCACCCCAATGTTTTACGATGGGTTTTATTTCTTCCTGGGATATTGTAATGGCTTCGCGGCGATGGGCGTCGCGACGCTCGGCGTCGGTTTTCTATTTCGGTGTTCAATGTAATCTGGAAGCTTACCTGCAGTAAAGTTATCATTTGAAGGCGTTGCGAAGTTAGGCGCCGCGACGCCCGGCGTCGATTTTCTAAATTCGCACCAATGTTTTAAGGATGTTTTGGTCGCTTTCCCGGGGTATTCTGCCTGCGTCGCGACGATGGGCTTCGCGACGCTCAGCGTCGTTTTACTAGTTAGGTGGTCGATGCAATCTGGACGCTTATCTGCTGAGAATTTCTTTTCATTTGGAGGCGTCTCGACGCCAGGCGCCGGTCTTCTAAATTTTCCCCAATGCTTTACGATGGGTTTTGGTGGAATTATTGAGGTATTGTGACGGCGTCGCGACGCTTGGATTCGTGTTCTCGTTTCGCCTTCAGTCATCCGGAGACTTACATGTGGTAAATTCGGTGTCATTAGCGGACGTCGAGATGTTCGGCGTCGCGACGCATGTCGTAGATTCTGTAACATCATCCCGCTTTATTGCAGGGGCTTCAAATTTGTCTTGGCGAGACGGAGCCATGGGGCGCTTGTCATATCATTACTGGTCGCCATTTTATGAAATCGACGCTAGGCTGCATCTCTCTACGCCGAGCGTTGGGATGACTGAGTCTCCAAATTTATCTCATACAAGTCCTCAGATGGCATTGGAAACGAAAACAGAGTACCGACGCCTATAGTCCGGACCTACATCGTGGCTCCAAGACGTCCGAAATATGACCAAAGCCCTAGGCGGATAATTGGGACCGATGCCGGAAAGTCTCCGCCTGTCGTCGGGACGCCTAACATCGGAACATCTCGAAACGACGCCATATTTCGGCAGATAAGTCCAAATATGAAGTTGAAAGGGAAACTAGAAAATTGAAGCGACGTCTTCGCATGAAGTCAATGAAACCGCAGACGACGCTCCGAGTGCCTAATGAAGCTACTAAACCGATGCCGTAATTCGCCACTTTCATAATCGGGACGACGCCTAAAGACGTTTTATTTAAAGTGCGCTATCGTCGAGGTGGGTTTTAAAATGAAGTTTGAGGATAAGAGAGACAAATAGAAATGAGCATAGGAGAATTGGAGTAAGAGATGTCAATAGTGTAGGTTTGGTTAGTTTGGGTTGAGTTGGGTTCTGGAGTTCACAGGTACAGACGACGCAACCACAGCTCGCCGAGACCAGCTACGGCCACCGTACACGGGATCAACAGCTAAGTGCAAGTTTTACTCTTGTGAATAACAGCATCTAGTGGAGTGTCACTTCGAATATTTTGTCAAATACCCTTTTCATTTTTAATTCTGAATCCAGTTTAAACCATTTGACTAAATGTATTAATTTCTCTGATGCCACTGATGATAACCTCTTGAGGTCGAAACGCGTATGGCAATAGTGTATTATTATAGTGTTAATAGTTGTTGGTTTGCTTACTCTATATTACAATACAAATAGTTTTGATAATGTGAAATATTTGTAAAAATCGCAGTTCACAATCTACGCCAGGGTGTGTTTATTTAGAGCACATTTTCTGCAAAGTAAATTGGTTATGTAATGTATGACTCCATACATGAAATGCTCATAACCTTTTTTAAAATATTATTGAATTGATTTTAACTTGGGTGTGATCTTTTGCATAATAAACCCTGCAGTAAGACCGGCAAAGTAAATATCAGAAAGGAGCCGCCACTGGTGCCCGAACGTCTTCAAGTCGTTAACTACAAAACATCCCCGTAGCATTACACGTCGGCAAATCGTCGACAAATTTATTTTAATCCCAGTAAAGAGCACCCACTAACAAGAAGGGGTCATGATACATTCACTTGGGACTATGGAACTGGTGGTTAATTTTCTTTCATAGTTAGGCAGGGAACAGATGGAATTGCTTTGGCGTGCTGTCGCGCCGTTGATAGGGAAAGGATTAAAAGACTTCTTATTTCAAATGTCTCCGCGGACAACATGTTGCCCGCTACCTACAGGTTGTAGAGGAAGTGTGCAGCCCCTGATCGGTGTACTGCAAAACAGGAAAAGCAGCTGTTTTTACGTAATTTCCTTCAGACTACACCAAGAATCCTAGATAGAATAAACTATTTCATTAATAACTGGTTTCGTTGAAGAAATAGGAATAATACGTGAACCTGTGTGTAATAGTAACTCAGTGCCATTTTTAATAATGTCATGAAGTTCCAATGCTTTTTCATCGTTTACAACCTAGTGACCCGTAAGTCGTTAAGCAAGGGTATAAATGCGTACAGGTTGAGATCCCTTGTTCTAAGACATAAAATGTTGAATGCACTATGAACCCGCTCTTTATTCTAAGCACTAAAATGAAACATGTTTAAAATATACTATAAAATAGCTTTTACGCATTTATTCATTTACAAATATTGTCTACAAATTCACGAAGTTGGTAGAAGGGGTATTTGCCCTCTATATAACCTACCGTTTCCTATATTTTCACTATCCTGCGCTATTTACAAGCAAGTGAGTTCTCATTTCGAGGTCCTAACTAGAAGCCCTTAATCGGAAACTAATCCAATTGCAATTCCACCTTCTTTGCTTCCTCCTTCCTCCATTTCCTGTTGACAAATTCTCTGTCTACCAGTTCAATTTCTCAAGGCTTCCGGATAAAATCAGCCTCTTTCAAATCTACTTTGTTTCTGTTTAAACTTAGATTTATATTGAACTCAAGGAAATTAGACACCTTGTATCTGCAGATCCGAGGAAGAACATATGAGTCATTCGCACACACGTTTCCGCTTTGTGTGCAAACAATTTTAAATTCCCAACTCTTTTTAACTTTTGATATTAGCATAAGAGTTTTCAGGCCGCTTGTTTATAGTAAAATCAAGTTAAATGTAAAAACTTAGTAGAAGAAAAAAGACAAGCTTTTGACTTTTAAAACACTTTCTTCTTTACAATATAGCCCTTTCTGAATCTTCAGCCGATGGGGAAACTTTCTTTTTTTCACAAATGAATTAACCATTTTCGATTACAGAAGACGTCTCTTACGCCATCTAGCGTTTCCTTCTTTTCCACACTCATTTCCTGTCACGTAAATTCTCTCTCTCATTCGCCACTGACATCGTTTCTTCATGGACGTATGGACAATTTAATTTCCCAATACACATATTTTATCACTTTTCAGGAAACCCTCATTGTATAAATTCTAGCAAAGAGTCCGTTCAGTATAAGGCGATACATTTGTGTTCTAATTACAAACCAGCTGCTCCCACATAATAATGCATCTCCTATAGCAAACCCCTTTCTCCTTTACGTCCGAGTGCTGAATGGGACACGATCCAGCGAAAACTCTAGCGTTTTCTCTCATTGCACTTCATTTAAAGCTGAAACGTCCCTGACTAAGAAAGTCTTTTTACTTTTTAACTTCATTTTCGTCACAATGTAAGGTGTAAGGAAGGGAAAACTTTGGTTTTTCTTCCTTCTGGCACCATCTCCGACAAACTTGGACAATTAAACTCGTCGCTGTCAACGTTGGTGGGAGGGTGGGGGGGGGGGGGTTAGGTGAGCGAGAATGCAGGGGGAGGGGGGGTACGAGATATTGCACTGAACTGTATAGATGTCTCTGGATGGTTTCCAAAACTTAGGCAAGGGCGAAAGTTCCTTTCTTCAACTTGCAGGCAACGTTTGAGTGGCGAGTTCAAACTCTGTTGCCTTTCTCTGTAAAACGAATAATAATATTACGGTATGATTGACCTTTGTCCCTGGACTGTCCGCACACGACGAACATTTGCGTGGTTTTTGTTCGAAAAGTT
Source organism: Zootermopsis nevadensis (assembly GCF_977971745.1). Lineage (NCBI taxonomy): Eukaryota > Metazoa > Arthropoda > Insecta > Blattodea > Termopsidae > Zootermopsis > Zootermopsis nevadensis. The sequence continues at coordinate 8,160,667 of NW_028259139.1, read as the reverse complement.
CGTCATGTCCCCCACAGTGATTTACGTTCTTCGTGAAACATTACCACAGGCACAACAAAACCAGTTGGTCGGTGTGCCGGTATGAAACTGCTATAAGTCAAGATTATCCTGTGAACCGTCATATTCGATATGAGAAGACCAGAGATGTACCCCGACAAGAAACCCTCATATTTCAAAATTTCTTGTACTTTGAAGTGTTTTTTTTTAAATACCTGTCCCAAAACCGATTCAACAAGACGAAATTTAAACATATCAGCGAAAGTATGCTGAACATAGCTAATTATAACATTCTTATAAACTACTGAATCTGTCTTATAAATGGAAGGAATTAATTACCACCCAAAGTAAAATCCAGGAGAAGCACATTCATTTTTCAATGAGCTGGGAAAGGCTGAATAAAAAATAATGTTTCAGTCACAGATATTTAAATTCAACCTTCGACGTTCTGTTCTTCAGTTACACTTAAAATCTACATAAAACACTGTTTTCTACTTACCTTGATGTTCTTGTGATGTGAAAAGTGTCTAGATATTATTCACATATTTATGACCTTCGCAAGCAAGAAGCTGAGTACCACATAATAACTACGAAAATAACATAATTTCCCCAAACCAGATTTAGTTACTGTGCTTGAAATATCTCACAGCAATGTCACGATTTGTACAATAACCCACATAAGTAAAGTTTGTCCCACTATACGCCATGTAGGCGTTTGGGGTGAGTGGAGGTATAGCTCCTCTCTTCCTTGACCTCGGCACTAGATGGGGGTGAGAGGTCAGCATCACGCCCCGACCGGCTTTACCCCCGGGAAAGGACCCCGGTACCCATTGTAGAGGAGGCTGGGTGGGCCCCAGAGCCGGTCTGGACGCAGAGGCTAGAGGAAAAATCCTCTGCCCCCGTCGGGGATCGAACCCCGGCCGTCCAGCCATAGCTAGTCACTATACTGACTGAGTTATCCCAGCATTCCTACACATTTATTTTATTTCCCAATTACATAAACTAGTTCACCCTTTGAATCATTCTATCATCGACATTTATACTGAAACTCGTGTCCACAGTTCTTAATTTTCATGGCGACTACCTTCACCATATTCATGTTCAACCCATATTACGTCATAAAACAATACCATTTATCTAATTCCTCCTCTACTTCCGTTTTATCCTTTCTCCATATCACAAGAATACCAGATGCATTGGTCATACACAACTACTCAGAAGTACACATGAAGATATTCAATATAGATATCGTAAAATTAATTAAATCTTGCATATTTCGGGTAAAAGAAATAAATACGATATGTAATGCGAGAAACCGTGGCACAATTACGTTTTGCGAGTAAATTTAAAGTAAATAACAATCATGCGTACTGACCACAGATGAGGTAATTTAACATAAATTAAAGAATAAGCTTAGCAGAACATTTAAATTTCATAATTCTGCTGTGATACGTAATATCGGCAATCACTGTGTTCAGTACATTATGTAAGCCCTCAGTTTCTCCTGCACATAATATTCACCACAACAGTATCATTCATTCACTTTAACAAATAACATTTCTCTAAGATCAACACGACAAATGTGTCAAAGAAACGAATTATTATTCACGTACCTCAAACATTTTCACACCACAAAATATACCATCATCTAGAACTGTGGCTCGTTAACAGACCTCTGTCAATTTAAAATGTTGTTAAGTTTACAGTACAACCACGGAACCATTTTGATCAGAAACGTGACACTGGACTTCAAAGTTTGTCAAATTCTTGTCTGTTTTGTAGAAATCATGCCAACAGTCTAAACAAAAGTATTTGATTAATAAAGCTAAAATATTTAATTCTACGTGACCTCTGTAAGACAATTCACACAACAATCACACATGCTTGCATACCAATAATCAATATCTACAAATATTACTATTATTTCAATAAAAGACAGGGGCTTAATGGACACCCAGTATACAAATTATATACGAAGATAACTGAATGAAATACAAATATAATAGGAAATATGAATTACAATCTCCTTCTATCAAGGTAAAATGCAGTGTACACGAATTCTGAAATGTTTGCAGGTCACTGTACGACCCTGATGATGGAGAAAAATATCCCTGAAATGTAGGCAATTTTAACCACTTGATGTGGTTGTTTACCCCAAAGGATTTTATTAATAAGGAATTACGTAAGGATGTTGGCAGTAAATGAGACATACCTTGGGAGATTAACAACCTATTTGAAAAATGCAGCTGTAGCCAGATATCTGCTGCAGTACTCTCCTGCAACAGCCGTTAGAATAATATGAAAGTACTATCTTTCATGATTCATTATCACATTTGTTCAAAATAGGAACGACATTCAAAACAAGTGTCTGATACACGTCCAGGCCTAAACGACTGATTGATGTAGACGATCGAGTTGTTATGACGACAGGTGACATCTGTTGTCAAAACGTATGACTTCGTTATTACTAATGATGACACGAAGATCGCTGAGATCACGTTGCCAACTTCCCCATTAATCTTACACCAGGATCATTCCTTCTTTCTCATAAAAGTGGTCACTGCACTGAAAGATGTAGCAAAAATTCCCTGAATCCGTACATGTATAGAGAGCCAATCAAGAGGTTATTTATCTCTCAAAGACAGTAACCAATTAACCTACACAGCAGACACGAAAATAAAATTTAGATGAGAAAAACTGCAGCTGTCCGAACGCACGAATCTACAGTAGAAACTGGGAAGCTATTTGTAACATGGACGTCAGAATTCAACTCGTGTAAGCAAAACACTACGAACAATAAAGTTTCTAGCCATGGACAATAATCGGAAAGAAATTGATTGAACGAAACCAGAAGTCAATCTCTAATTACACATCCTTTCCATAATTAGTTAGAAAATAATACGACGTAAGTCTAGCTTGGTAGCTTGCTTTTAGTGGTAACTATAAGCAAGCTACCGACGTCACCCACTACAAGCATTGCCAACCACTACATTACAGTGACTCACCTCGCTTCTGGTGGTGTTCTATGGTTGTCCCAGCAGTACAATTCGAAAATCATTTGTCCCGATTACAACCAAAACTTTCCAAAAAAACACTTGTCAAATTACTGTTTACACAAGACACTAAACAATAATAACACTGAGAGATCTGAAACTACACACCCCACATTATAAAATGGCGCCAGTAACTGGTACCTTAAGACGTAAAGGGTTTTTAAGTTTACTACCGTTCTTCGCATTAGTTCACATGCATTTATTTTCGATGTTTTACACATACTTAATAAATAATAACACCACACACACACACTTTCTTTTTAATCAGTTAACACACCTACCTCTCCGATCGTGTACATAAACGGAAACACACGACAAGTCGAGACTTGTCTCGTCTTGTAACTACAAACAGATGATGCAATTCAATCATCACGTGACCTACCTCATCGCTCAACGTCAGCAGAGCACCCAAAATCAGGCAGCGGAAGCCGATGTAAATGCTGCTCATTGCTTATTGGACTATATTGCCGTGGTTACAATTTCTTTAAGCAGATGGCAACACCGTCCACATAACTTTAGTGCTCCGTAAGAAGGGCAACTTGTATTAATTTAAGACCTTGTTACAGATCAATTAACACATAAAATATAAGACTTTAAACTAAATATCTTCTTGTTTACAAGTCGAATGAGATTCAGCCTGTATGCAAAGTATACTTAATTCTTAAGAATTTCGGTATGTATCGATGATGTAAATGATCATACCGCAAAAGATTTTCTAAGCATATTCTTTTATAAATACCATAAGAAACAAGGCAATAAATATAATTACGTTCGGAGTTTGCAAACATTATACATTCTTTCAAAATATTTCTTCTCCTTGTTTAGCCCAGCTCCAATCCTGGTCATTGGGAATAGATTATTTCAATGACAAATCACTAGGTTGGAGAAAGTACATAAAAGATTTCCTTTAAAACTTTAGCGCAGCTTTGGACGAATCAAGTAAAATTCAGCAGGGCATGTAGTACGCATGTGGGAAATACGAAAATTTTGCTCGGAAAACCTGACAGGGGTAGATATAATAAAACTCACAAAAATAAAATATTAGGGTTTTAAATGGATTCAACTGGCTCAGGATAGTGTTCTATAACGGGATCTTATGTGTAGAGTAATTTAATTTTTATATTTATAAAAGTCGAGGATTCCTGAACGAAATGGGCGGCGATTCTGATCCATCCATGCAGTTTCATTTATAGGATATTCAAAAAGTCCCAAGAAATTAATGAGGTGAAACATGTCTTTGTGAAATTGGGCCTCATAACAGGACCTTTTGTCCATACCTCAGGTGATATGAGTGAAAATGAAATTGCCACGAGAAAAGCAATGTACTCGGAGGAAAACCTATCCTAGTGCCACTACGACTAACACAAATGAACTGACCTGAGCACTAACTCGGGTCTCCGCGGTGAAAAGCCCGAGCTATGGCATGGCCAATGGAGTTACTTTCTTCGCTAATAATATATAACCCCCCGAAGACAGCAAATAGCGTTTTATAATATGATTTCATACGCGTAAAAAATATCTGAATAGAACTATTATTTCTGTGAAATGTTAAATACGTTAATGTATAAAACTTTTATGTTATATTATACTTTTAAAACGTTGAGATATGGGGAGTGTTCTTGAAATTATGTATTCTAATTCTTGAGGTATAGCTACAAATTTGATACTCATAAAACGTACACGTTCCATTATGCACTTGAACGAGTAGAATATTTAAATTTAGACGCATGAAGAATACATCCCGATTTTATTGAGAAAAATCTCCCTACTCAAGTAAATGGCTAACCTTGGAATGGCAGTCGGTCTCCGAACAAAGGCATGAGCGTATAATTCAACGCTGCAAACTATTGATACAGACGGGTAGATATTATATCGTTTCGGATGGTAATAAACGAATTATACACCGTGGAGTTTTCGAGAATTCGTAACAATTCTTAGAGTAATCATTTGACTGTATCACTTCTTTTGAAACTATAATTGCATTATCGATTCATCTCTATTATTGATGTTAAATCGATGTTTAATTTCTGTAAAACTGGAATTGTTGGAAGAAACGAGAGTTGGAAGATGGTCAGCTCCACGGATAGGTTTTGCGCGTGTCCCTTGTACCCTCTAGATAATTAATGTCACTTAATTTCATCTCATCAATTTCCTAGCTGTCCACATGTCTTACGTAGGCAATTACTGCTGATGGATTTGCACTGCTGGTGACACTAAGACAGGAAAACCTTCCTCTAACCCTGAGTTCTGCTGCAGCACACATCCTAATGCCAGAGTGTTAACAGAGAAAACTCGCTCTACTGAAGTGAAACTAATTAATATCGATAGCTATTAGTCGCAAAGTTTCCGATGAGGTATGGGATTATCAGAGGGCACTTTCTCGATACGATATGTTTAGAATGACTACATATACAAGTGTTTGGTTAATATATTTGTTTTTACTTGTTTGAATTTATTTAATCTACTGAATCTGTAACTGGTTCCTGTAGCTGTTGAATTAGAACGTTAAAACAATTAAATTGTCATAAACTTTAATGATTAAGGCCAATAATATGTCTGTCTCCCATTACATAATTCATCCTTATTATTGAAAATATGTTGTAATTGTCAATTTCCTAAAAATATTTATAGGCGTTTTCCGACTTAACTGTTACTGTAAATGTTACATTGATTAACTGCGCTATTTTCTGGTCACAATTCCTAACACCCTTCCTTCAAATGAATTACTTTTAATCATTTAAAAATTATCGACAGAATAAAACGATGCTAATGGAAAATAAATTATTATCCGTAATTATGAAATTCTCACGATGAAAAAGGCACGTTGGGTAGTACTGATAATGTCTGGTGGAGCCATTTTGTAATGAAATAATGTCTTTAAGTTGCAATGAAAATAATCTTCCTACGACAATTATATTTTATTGTCACGCTAAATTTAATGAGAAACCACTTGGGTCGATTTAAATTACTGCACCACTGACCCAGTTTACTTTGTTTTGAACTGCACTGCATTGATATAGAAGCAAACACCATAGTCCCAGCAGGCAAGTAAGTCGTATCTAAAATCAGCTATTAAAACTCCTCTGCGTTTTCATATTCTGGGAGGAAAAGAATATAAATTTTGAATAGTTAGAAAACTTTTAATTACAGTGGGTACAGCAAATCCGCTCTACTCGCTCCTGCAGGCATTTATGATTTATATTAACTTATAAAATCAGAAGATGGAGCCTCTGTTTCCAACCTGTAATATGTTATGGACAGGTTCCCTATACGACGCGGAGTATATTAACACAGCTATTGTGTGTCTGAATAAATACACGAATTTATTTGAAAACATCCAAATTTACATATGATTTTTATGGCCAGGCCAAATTAAAGTTTAAAATTATTCAACGTTAAAACTAATATTTACAATAGTTAATCGTTGCTAGGTATAGTCATTCGTTCGAGAGTAAAATTAAAGTATCTGAGGCAAATGTACGTTTAGATATCAAACAAATTAATCATAAACGCAATCTTTGCAATAGCATAATCGTAATATTCAAAATCGCTAGTCTTAAAAGCCCTTTCGGGAGACGATCTTGAGGTATTTCTGTAAAACTCCGTCACGTTTAGAAAGTTTCAGCCACACCAGCGTTCTCCATTTATATACAGTAGCAGGTGCTTGGCATACGACAAATATGATTATGAGACGGTTTGCTTTTTACATGTGAAAGGCAAAACAAATCTGGCAGTCATTTTTCGTCAGCTTATCTACGCGTATGGACCTCCACTGCCTGGTTTAGCTGTCAAAAGTTTGACAACGCATATTTATTACAACAAAACCTGAATGGTCATGAACTAACTATAAAAATATAAAATATTCACCGCGCTGAATATAAGAACATGGACGTCAGTTACAAATCTGAATAATCTATGAATAACCGAGGTCGCTCTTATCGACGTCGCATAAGACCATCAAACCTTACTTCACGAATAAGTTAAACCCTGAAGCTCAAGGCAGTACGTTACCACGAAAAGTTGATTTCTTACTAAGATGGTCACTCACCTAGTCAATAAATATGTCCGTCTTTTATGGTACATGAAAGTGTATTAACGTGATCACAATATCCTGAAATTGAGGATGTCAAATATAGTATATTCTTACACACACTACTCCCTAAAAATCCATTTTATTATTATCCATCTACTCATAGATCTCCAAAATGGTTACTTATTCCTTCGAAATTTTCAACCTAACAATCACGTCGTCTTTGTGCATGCTACATGGCTAACCAATATGATCTTCACCCTCCATTATTCTGTGGGCCTTGTTGTTCAGTTTCTCCTATGCGTAAGATTATTTGTTTCTGTGCTGTTAGTCCACTTTTGCTCTTCGCTTCCTGTATTTTTGATTTAATGACCCATGTAATTATCCTAGCGAGTGGACTAGAAGACGGAGTCAGATACCAATTTATTGTTTTGAAGCACTTAATGGAACCTCTTTCCCGTCTTTGAGACGATTGTCCAATAGTGCGTAAATATGTGAATAGATGTTACGAAGTTCGCGCGATATTGAGGTCTGGATAGAGTTTCCACGACCAAACTTTCTGTAAATTGTTCAGTCGATGGAAACTAGTTGTGAAGTTACTCAGGACCTGTAACCACTGCCTTTCAGTTAAGCTCTTCAATTTTGCAACAGATGCAGTCTAGTACATATTCAAATGAAAGATAATTCTACTTATCAGTCGAAACACCTACCAAATTTAGTTTTAAAGCAGACATGCCAGCGTCCCCGAGTAAAAACAAGTTACATATTTTTACTCTCAAACAGACAACTCTGCAAAATATTAAAAACTTAGTAAATAACGTAAGAATTAAAATTAGATAAGTAAAGATAGCATTAAACGTTACCGTGCCCTATTTCTCAAAGGTCCATTTTAATATTATCCTCCCACCTAAGCCTACGTCAACGCAGTGGTATAATCCCTTCAGACTTTCAACCAAAACTGTTTATGCATTTATCTTTACCACGCATGCTACATGCCCCAACCATCTCATGTACATACAGGTGTCACAAATTGGAATATTTTTATTATATCAAATTCAGTATACATTATAACAAGTAAAACTGATCAACACACTCAGATAAGAACACAAAATAAAATTCACGAAACAAATAATGACAAGACAAAACCTTGTTTACAGGTATCAACACATTAATACAGGGTGACAACATTCTAAAACGAGGACACCAACACATGTTGTGGTACATCAATTTTAATTTAAAATGAACAGTATTCACTTTAACTGCAAATAAAAATTACGAAACTGGTCTCAAACAGTTATGCTACCATATTACGCAGAATTAATTTCCAACATTCTTAAAAATAAAAGCTCTACAGGAATCAATTTTTGTTCTTCCGCAATTAAAGTCTATTTAATTTTAAAGCAATAATTTCATAAAAACCATACAATAAAAACTTCTTTTCCTCTACAGTCATTATCGAATCAATCAAACACATTTTTGAGTTCATAAACAATAAGAATAACAAATTCATATACTGGATTGTCAATTGTCTCCCAATGATTAACACCCCCCCCCCCCAAAAAAAAATTGAATATATTACAACAATTCTGGCCAGAAATCAAAAAGCCTATATTCCTACCAAATATTTTCAATCTTAAAATTCTCGTGCTGTTAATATTATTTTTAGACGATATGAAAGTGTATAATCCATTAATAAAATTCAAGATGGGGTCTTTGCTGCTGCCGCCATCATCAGGGCACCCTGATACTGGAGGTAGCAAAGATCTCTGATACGTCGGCAATCTTCTACCAGACTACGCAGCCCAACAACGCAGAAGACGGTCGTCTTCAGACTCAAAACCTCAAATCATACAAAATAAAATTCATTTTCTCTCACAGGTTAGTGTTTTGGGCTCGTGCGTGACCATACGACTGAATCCCACCCGAGTTCTCACTTCCCACATTACTATTCAGGTCCGACCTCTGAAACCCTGGGTGACAAGGCACAGAGGGGGAGAAGCTAATAAAAACCAGAAACGCAGCCAATCAGGAGGCAGCTGCTTGGCTAATTTACAAAAATATTTAATACTGTCACACCAGGAAATGAGTCTCTTGGACAATAAATCCCATAGGCATTTCCCCACCACTAAAATTAAGATTTCTGCACTCTTTAAGGTTTCAGAGCTGGGAACCAAAACACAATGAAGGTATAATCCCATTATTTGCAGAATATCTGATCGCCCCAAACTATAACTCGTATTAATTGAGCCATGCCTCATGGCTCGAAGTGGCTTATCTCCCCTCTCTAAGTTCTTTGGAGTTGGCGGCTTCGAGACCCTGATCAGACAGCAGGGCAGTAAAAACAGTCTGTGTGTGTCGGCCAGAGAGAGAACGACTCGAGGAAAAAGGCGGAAGGCAAGTCAGGGTGTGTGGGGGTTGAGTTGGGCATCTGGAGTCGCATACCCAGCCGGAGTTTGAGCCCTGAAATGTGTCTTGGTTCTGTTTATCTTATATTTAAATATTTTTCATTAAATAATATACTTTGATTATTCGAAGCAGTTTCATTTGGTTTTCTTTTGACTTTTCACCGCTTTAGCCTCCCCAAGCCGTACCACCTCCCGGCCTGGGAAGATCGTGGCCTCAGTAAAATAATCTGGCAATCTCCTTCTTGGGGGGGGTTCATAATATATAGTGAACGGTACTTTGAATTTTCAATTGCACAAAGAATTCTGCATAATATGTTTGGAGGTAAGTTGATCGGACGTACTGAAATCTGACAACCCAGGGTAATTTTACTTTCAGACACGCATTGAAGCATCGGTTAAATGGCAGCATCGAAACATGGAATCAAAATCACTGCCAATTTTTTGGTATCCCAACCAGCAAATTATTTTTTGGCGTACAAGTTTCTGGAATAAGTTTAGCGAGAGTTACCGAGTAACCAGCTTCTTTAGCCTGCAGACATCGGTCGGTGTCGATTATGCCCATGCATATCTTCCCCTGATCCGTTTTCACGTTGTGTTCATCGTGAGTCTGATCGGCCGAATGTCCCAACACCAGGTAATCGCGGACGGTCATTGCGGAATCTCGGAAAACCTGGCTACGCGGATATGTTAAGATGTGATTATTTTGAACCGAGCCATAACAACACGGACAGCAGATAAATACTGCATTCTGACTGATACATTGCTGGATCACCAGATCCGTCGCCACTCCACAAGCATGCAACGAAACACCTACGTCAAATTCCCCGCAGAAGTAATCAAGATTACACTGACAGAAAATCACGTTGGTTAATTTTAATTTCAAGACTCTCTTACGGGCTCTTACAAGAGACTCTTCTTTGTTTTCCAGCAGTATCAACTGGCATCGAGGCAACATGTAAGCGAGTATGATACCCAGATGCCCACTTCCTGAACAAAAATCTACTATGGTATGACCAGGCTTGGCTACTTTTAACACGGCTTTAGCCAGATTTTCAAGTTGCTGACCTTTCCTTTCGAGGCGAAACGGTGGCAAGTGACCTCCTTCTGGGTGCGCTTCATACGGCATCGCACCCCAGTCAAATTCTAGCTCACAACCGAATGGATATCGCTGCCAGTCAACCATTACTCCCAATTCCTTGACCATTTTTAACGAGGTCTCCACATCCGCCTGCCTCGTAAATATGCGATTCCTCGGCTTGTATCTCTTCGGATCGCTCTTATACAAGCTCTGGTTAGGAACGGCAGGCAATATGTATTTCACGTAAAGATCATCCACTATTTTTCTTGGAATATCCATGATGATATCAATCGATTCTTCTACTCCATCTTGTAATTTTACAAGCTCGTACCATTGCAGTGTTAAAGGGAGAGATGGCTGCAAGTACACGCTACGAACAGTACGCAAGATTACGTGCATGCAAGGGAAGAGTATGACATCTGCGAGTGTCATCACTGGTCCCTCAGCGAAACAGTGGTCCAATTCAATTTCCACATTCCCACTATGCTTTCCTTCCTTGATACTCTGTCCCCCTTGTTTCAACTTTAAATGTGCAGTACCTTTAGAATTAACATAATCTTTGTTCTGCTTATGAATGTTATGAATACGTAATGATTGGCTCATATGAATTTCAAAACGTGCCACATCTTCTGGAAGTGTCACTAAAACAGGAACGAAGTCCTTGGTCATCAGGTTCTTCACGGTGTTTATCACGTCTACTTCGCAGAACCGCGTCCATAGAGACGACTCGGCACATGCCATGAGACAGCCCTGTCGGAATCCCAAAAGCGAACGACACCGGTGTCCCGAAGACTGTGCCGTGGCGTCTTTTACGACCTGCCGCAGCACGGCGCACAGACCGGCAACACATGTGGTACCATCTCCTACTATCATTACCGGCAACTGACATATTCTGGCAACATCTATAAGATCCTCTTCCTTAATTAATTCAAAAGTAAAATCTGTGACCTTCGCATTAAACGAAGGTTTACAGTCAGGCTTCAGTACAAATATCAAATAACTTGAATAATGTCTGCAAAATTTCAGAGTAAATAACGTAACAAGTGTCTCTAACGGAACTGCAACAATACCTCCCACTGGTTCCGATAATACTTGTACATATAATTCATCCATACTTGATACTTTTCAAGTTCAGTGTCACAGGGAAGTAAGTCACAATGCATGTAACTATAAATATTTTCTTCTTTCACAATTACTTTCCTTAACGTCTGCAATATTAAGAGACAGACGTAAGAAAAATCTGCGCAATTTCTAAACCACTTCCAAGTACCAGTTTAAACACCACTGGCTAACTGTCTCTGAATTCGTCTCAACATTCGGTGGTCCAAAATTTTTTGGCGCGCAAAAACAAAGGTTGTAGAAATGACACCCACGACAAACACCGACCCTTCAAAAATCCAGAATTTGCGTTCTTCCAACCACGTCACCTTATCACAACTGAAAACAAAAACCTTTTACTAGAATACAGCAATACTACAATTATATTTCTCCATTTACCAATGGACTGATCAAATATACAACTGATTTTCCTCTCCATTAGAATAAAGTCCACTGGGATACTTTTGCTCCACTATGTCATGACACTATTAAAAGCTTTATATACAGGGTGGGTGGGAAGTAAGTAGGCATTGACAAATGGTTATAACCCCTATATTTCCAATGTATAGCGCTTATTTAATGCCTACTTACTTCCCACCCACCCTGTACTTGTAAGATCAGACACAGAATTTTCTAAAGTACTTCTATGGGCTCCTTACATTGTCAGATTCATTTGTAATTGAATCATCCACTTTAACGTGCGTTTGCTCACTAAAATCCCTCTAAAATTTGCAAAAGAACAAAAATATCTACAATATTCACATACATTCATACAATTAAAAAATAACGTGATAACACTTTCATTAGAATCATTTCCACTAATTCAGACTCGGAACATTGGTCACAAAACTGAAGGAGTAACTGTTAAGGGCATAATTTATGTTCTCACATTTTGTAAATTTAGATATAATCCGTTTTTGCACTGAGTGATTAAAAATCTTGATAAAAAAATGTTTATCAAGTTCATATCCTTGGAACTGCTTTGCGAAGATCGCATCAACAGATGATGTTTAGGTTTCATATTATTGTACATCCGACGTAACAAAATCTAATTACAATTATGAATGTAAGATTTGAGGTTTTCACAGCGGTGAGTATGAAGATTTCCGTCTTCTGGGTTGTTGCGCCGTGTAGTCTGGTCGATGCCAATTGGCACATTCATCGCCCTGATGACGGAGGCAGTATGACCTCTGAAACGTTGGTTAACATCGACCAGACTACACAGCGCAACAACCCAGAAGACAGAAATCTTCATACTCATCGCCCTGATGATGGAGGCAGTATGACCTCTGAAACGTTGGTTAACATCGACCAGACTACACAGCGCAACAACCCAGAAGACAGAAATCTACAATTATGAACATTTTGCTACTGTACAGGACACCTGAAATATTTCTCTGACAAAAGCTAGAATACGTTAAAGAAAATAAAATAAAATAAAATATCAAACTCTATTATACAAAGAAAGAACGTCAAAATATGAAGGACACATATTTCAAAGACAAGAAGAAATATGATAATCACATATTACTCGGACACTCCTAACTAAAAAAACTCGCTCTTCTAGTGATCTGAAAATCGCAATCGGCTTGAAGAAAACAAAATCTTTCAACACCGGATACATCCCACGATATCAAATCAAATACAAAAATTACTTGTTGGACGTACCTTCTGCTTACAACTTTCCCAGATGACTTACAGAACAAAGTTTCTTTGAAATGCGTAGCAACGCACACACCGACACTTTTACTCGTAATTTCAAAATCTGCAAACAGATAATAACATAATGCACAAACAAAACAAATCCATGGGGTTAAAAAAAATAAGACACTTTCTCGGCAGTTTAATCCTAATGCAAATCCTATTTCAAAATGTATTGATAACATTTTACAAACCCTTAATATCTCCTTCTTATGGGCAAAGTGGCCATCAAGCTAAAAATTATAAAACAGGTACGAAGCGGAAAATGCTCTGTACTCCGAGAGTTCCAATTGATATGTGTACGTCATGCACCGCCACTCAGACCTCAGAAATTATGAGATTTTGGCACAAGTACGGTTATGACATTCTTCTGGAACCTTCCAAAGCTTAAATATCGCAGTAAGTTGTCATCTTTAATCTCTGAAATGCCCGCATTTACATTATACCATTACTCAGAAACAGGATCCGTATCGGCACAACTAAATTTGTTCATAATCTAAGTAAATTAACATACATTCATTATAAAACCAATAATTAAATGTCAGACCATAAGTGCTGAAAACTGTTAATTTAAATCAAGTAACAAATGAAGAAGCATATGCATCAAGATGCCACCACACATAATAACTTGAAAGTATAATGATTTTATTTAAAACAGAAACAAACTTGAGGCCTATAACTTATATTTGTGAAAAAAATGATTATTAATTAATTGTACGCTCATCCAATGCCCATAATGAGTTCAAACTTCAATGACCAAAATGACCCTCCAGTGTCCTCTTACCAGTACAAGGATGGCATGGTTGTACAGTCTCAATATCTTCACGCAACCAGCAATTATTATCATTACTTGAATTCTTTCCTACTGCTCCAACATGATTTTTACCATTCCCTGCAGTCCAGTGACTTTCCACAATCAGAACAAGCAATGTCAATCTGTAATAAAGAATCTTGTTTTAAGCTCCACACTACACAAAATACACTTAATGTGTTTCAGATTCAATAACAAATTTGCTCATTTTTGTTAAATGTAAACCTGTTTGCAGTATTTTTAAAAAAAACCAGTATAAAGTTTAAATAAACTACCCTCATATACAACACAGCAATCCATAAGCAGATAAAATGGAGAAATGTGGCCTGAAGTCTCCTTCAACAGGTGAAAAATGGCAGGGTGATTTTTAATCTCATAATTCTCCTTTCTTAAATGTTATTTTGTTGTTAGGGTGCATTCTGCAGTTTAGAAAAATTCATGCAATACCTTCAAAGATTCCTTTTGTTTTCAAAGCCATATCAATCACGGAGGTTAAATGATGTAAAATAAAAAACAATGACGAAATTATAATTATAAATGGTGAGCAAGGAGCCATGTAAAAATAGGTAATGGCATACATGCCTGCAACTAACACAATATAATTAAAACGTCTGCAAAATCAATGTTTACGTACAAAATGTGCAGAAGCTAACAAAATTAACTTCTCAAACTATTCCTAGCTGGAATCAAAAACCACCCTGGACCGTATTTTGTTGCAGAGTCCAAACCGTACCCTGAACTTTAGTCGATTACCAATGCAATTATTACATATACTATTTAATCTTAAATGTAAATAATACGTGGTTTTGATGTGATTTACATACTATAATGCTCCTTAACTGAATATATACTATTCTACACTAAATCAATTTACTTGCCCTCCTAGAAACGTGATAGCCAAAATCATTCGCCTTTTCGTGCAAGATTCTATCATTTTATATATCACAAGTGCATAAACATTCACAAATATGACATACACATCTAAATAACTCTAAGAATTTGCCCTATCACTTGCAGAGTCGCCATAACACTGACAAGTTAAATTAACAAAACACGGCGTGTCTTAAACGAAAATTCGTATTGCCAACAAAATAATACAAAAGCCTGCACATTGCGATAAACTGTTGATGATGGAATTACTTCTTCAGTAAAACACTTAATTTTTCTGACATTTAACATCTTCTGCCACCAGGGTGTAGCACATTACAGGGAATTCGAGATCACAGATTGCTATGAGAGAATATCATCGATAACGATTTCAAAGTTATCAGAATGAACCTCAGATCTTGACACAGCAACCACCACGATAATGATGATTATGTTTATGAAAGCTTATTCACACCTGGTGGTAGAAGCAGTAATTAGAAAGTGACATGAATTGTACAGTATCTGTGAGCTTTCAAG
This sequence comes from Zootermopsis nevadensis, assembly GCF_977971745.1. Taxonomy (NCBI): domain Eukaryota; kingdom Metazoa; phylum Arthropoda; class Insecta; order Blattodea; family Termopsidae; genus Zootermopsis; species Zootermopsis nevadensis. Next base: position 8,145,090 of record NW_028259139.1, on the reverse strand, counting down.
TTTTTTTCGTATTTTGTTGTCGGTTGCAGTCGTTTATGGTTACGACCAAAACAAGCAGAAAGGAAGTGATGTAGTTTATGTATTTACTGTTGTGTATTATTACAAATTTAATTTCGTTGTATTCTTATTATTGCTAGACAATGAGTTACGTTAGCGAATTATCTCAGTCTCAGGAGTATCTAAGTTTTCGCAGTAGCATACCCCTAAGGAGAATAGTAGTCGATGCTGAGGGTTCAAAGGTTCGTAGAGTACAATAAAATAAGTAAATAACAATTAACTAGCTGTCATTGACACGTTCTGTAATTTTTACTACAAATGTATGCAACATGAGGTTTTGTGTACGTGTCTATAATGTATAGAATACTGAAACAGCTTAGGAGTACAATGTAAAAATTAATGGTTCTGTTGCCTTTATTAATAACATTAACGAAAGATTTCCATCGTAGTAGGTGTACACATGGATTACAGTCAAAATTTTGAGCGTAGGTGTAATGAAAATTATTTCCAAAAATATTCTGCAGCATGGGAGTATGATAGCAGGGTACATGTGATAGGTAATGAGATTTTGACAGGTGACATGACAGCTATAATAATATACATAATACAACATATGTCACAGTTGCTGTATTACTGTTTGCCTTTGAAACTGTGGTGTAGTGGCATGAATATTGTTTTGAAACTTTTATTTTTACAGGGATGGAAACTTTATGATTCTGGGCCAAAAAGTGTGAAAGTTCCTCTGGTGTGCCTGCCTCCTGTTAGTGGAACAGCTGAGGTGTTCTTCAAACAAATACTTGCACTCAATGCTAAAGGAATCAGAGTTATAGCTGTAAGGAACCACCACAATATTAACTTGTCCAAGTGAGGAGCCAATATAGCTCATTCAGTACAGTCATCAGGCTGTGGGCTGGATGTTCAGGGTTTCTATGGGAGATAAGATGAAAAATCACTCCAAAAATTACAACGAAGAAGACGAGACATCGTACCTATGACTGTGCTTATATTCTGGGTAGAGTCAGTGAATCAAAAGCAAAAATTACAGGATGAAACTAAATGAAAGACCATGTTCCAAAATAATCAAGTGATAAAATCACAGCATGGAAACTACAAGAAGCTAATGGACAGGATATGACACCAAACTCAACAAAGTATAGTAGGAAAAAGAAAACTCAAGCTGACAAGACGTGCTACGTACCAATAAGGACTTTTCAACAGAGAGGACAATTGCAAATAGATTATCAGATTCTTACACATAAAAAACTCAGAATCCTTCTATGAAAAACAGAATTAAATTGGTAGTGGTTGGTCAGATGGGATATACCATGTAGTACATCTGTTTACATATTTTTGTCTACATGATACATAACCATTTTTCCTCTTTTCACAGGCAGAACATCCTGTGTACTGGACTGTTAAAGAATTTTGTGAAGGCTTCAGAAAGCTCCTGGATTATTTGGGGTTGCATAAAGTGCATTTATTTGGAGCATCTTTGGGTAAAATATACTTTTGCATATATATCCACTCCTTATGTTTGTTTTGAAACACTCATGGTTATAGTATCATACATGTTAGTGATTCTGAAATAGTTCTTTCCTCACTCGTGAGTTTCAGTAGCTGACATTGCGTGTGTACGTGCTTATTTACTGAACACCTATATCAATAAGATAATATTAAATAATATTAGTAGGATATTATACTACTGACAGTTTTGTTAGAATGAGGTCAAGAAGTAAAACTGACATAAAGAAAATGAAAACTGTAATTCTTATTTTAGGTGGATTTTTGGCTCAGAAATTTGCAGAATCAACAGTAAATTGTCCGAGAGTTGCCTCACTGGTATTATGCAATACGTTCACCGATACATCTGTGTTCAATTATACTGATTCTGCAGCACTGTAAGTAAATTATCATATAATCGATTATCATGACACTGTAACTAAATTTAGAAAACTCAATGCTGCATTTCACTTTCATCCGATTTTCTGAATTGCATTCGCTGCTGTGTATGTACATATATGACCACTTTTTGTTTATGAATTACGTAACTAGAGGACGGCACGCATCGTGAAGTGAAAAATGGATAACTTGAAGTTTGGCACCGTCAGAAACAAATTGAAATGTTCAGACAAATATTGAGGTTATGGTCTACAAACTTTTGCTGTGTGATTTTTGTCAAAGTGACCTCCCTAGGATTACCAGACAATCCCAGGACCCTTCTTTTGATTCAGGCCAGGGTACTATGCATTTGAGGGCGTAGTATCGTTCAGACCTTTTTTTTTAATTAGTCACGTTATGGTATCTCATCTTTATAGGTTCTGGATGCTGCCTTCACTAGTACTGAAGAAAATGGTTATGGGAAATTTTACTGCATTTCAAGTCGATAGTAGAATTGCAGATTCAATAGACTTCATGGTCGAAAGAGTGAGTATCCGTTGATGTGAGACAGAATTTCTTTTTGACCCCAAAGGTTTCGAACATTCATAATTATTTTTGTAAAGATGAATTTAACATTTTTGCCGTAAATACGTCTATATAGAAGGGCCATTCCGCAAAAAAGTGTTATGAAAAAGTGTAAGGAAAAAGTGACAGAAAAATGTGTAATATCCGTATCAACAAATCGACAACAATGTGTAAATATGGACCAACAACAATGGTCAGCTTGCATGCATTATTATGTTACCTAGGAAACGTTATCTGTTTACTCAGCATTGTTGTGTTACATTACTGCCGTCAACAATCCGCTCTCGTAACAGGATGGATGACATTGAAGATAACATTACATTACTTTACTTTACATTAAATTACATTACATTACAGAGACGTAAACATAATTTAAATACAGACGTATTTACGTCAAATTCTCCGGAACCACGGTTCCACTGTAACTTTTATGCTGACTTAGGGAAGAAGACATACCAGAAACATTAAATTCAATATTTAATAAATTATGAATGAAGTACAGTGTTACGTATTTCCCAAGCTGTCACAGCTTCATTCTCCCCTACACAGATACTGCTGTCTCAGTGGTCCATTACTTTACATTTTACGTACATTTTATTTACAGCTTGAAAGTTTGAATCAGAAAGAATTGGCCTCGAGACTAACGGTAAATTGCGTTAGCTGCTATGTTGAGCCGCAAAAGTTGCATGGACTTACCGTCACCATTCTGGATGTGTTTGATGATTATGCACTGTCTAATGCTGTCCGAGAGGAAATGTACAAGTGTTACCCCTCGGCAAAACTGGCGCATCTAAAGTCTGGCGGCAATTTTCCGTACCTAAGTCGAAGTGATGAAGTCAACCTTCATTTGCAAGTAAGTGTTCTGAACACTGTTAAACTTGAAGTATTTGAATGAACAGTTGATGCAGTTTGAGACAATCATTTTATTTGCGTAAAATATTATTTTAATTTCTAGTCTTTCATAAAAATTCCTTTCTAAAACTAATATTTAACTGTGCGCATTAAGGTTATATAGATTAACAGTTAAAACTGAAATAAAGGAATATGTATCGGTTAGGCAGGTTGCTAAATGGCTATGTAACATACATATTTACTCACAAAAGTGTCAAAAATTTTAAAGTACAAACTTATTCCAGAATGGTGATTGTCACTAAATGTCTTACAGAAATTGTCGTTGATATTCCTGGAACCAGATAGTCTGGAAATATATATTGAACATGAGGTTCATAATTAATGTTCATTTGCACTTGCACATAATTTATCTTTGTATTTAATGTGTTAACACCAACTATACATCTTGTAGGTAGGTCAAGGTGTATTAATCCAACGTACTCTAATTTTAATGTAGCGGTAGCATAGCTACTGGTAGGGCCTCCCTAGCCAGATTGGTCGAGGGGAAGAGGTCAAACTAAGACAGGTACCCTGGTCCTCCAGGTTGGGGGTTGGTCGCAAGGCTAACAACCTTGCACCGTAAAAAGGAAGATGTTTCGAAACCTCGATCAAAGCCTCAGACAGACGGACCTAAAAGAGGACCGAATGGAAGAGGATAATTGAGGAGGCCATGGACCGAATACGGACCGGAGAGCCATAGAAAAAGAAGAAGTATTATCATGTGCATTGCCTTGTATAAATTAACTGTACTTTTTCTGAGAAAAGTAGGTCGATAATGTGAGTTTTCTTGCACAATTAGTTGCATCAGTATTGGTGGGACTTCATTATATTAATTTATGTAAAAGTTTTTGGATTTTGATGTATTACGTGACTTTTCTAATTACCCCATACAGGTAAGTGGAATTTTGTCGATTTTCTGAGAATAAGACTGTCCTTCAAAGTTAATATTATGTTTTTTATCTCTATTTTAGATTCATTTGCGAACGTTTGAAGGAACGGGTCTCAGTGCTTCAGAATCAGGGCAACAGGAATGAAGATTTGCTATACCAAAGGAAAAATACATAAAAAATCTTGAGATGATGATGAAAATCACTTTACACTGGAACTTTTCCATGAATGTGTGTGCAGCATATATGTATTTATATATTTTTGTAATTAAAACATGAAAGTAAGATACTTATGAAGTAACACTGCTCAATATTTTGTAAAGGCCTATCTATATGTATTTGAAATGTATTTATATATTATGAACATGGAAAGTTGAAGATAACTTAGTTTAGGTAGTGATATAATGTGCTTCCACAGTGATCTATACTTCTGATTATCAGCATTTAATGTGTAAGAAACAACGGTGATGATTTTTGTCATATTATTGTGAACGTTTACAAGTTTTGTAAAGGGACCATTTTGTAAATGTCTCATTGCGAGGATAGTAAGTATTTTACATAATTTTGAAGCTTGTGATTTGCAGATTTTCAGACATAAAATATTAATAAAATTTGTACATAGGATAATAAAGTAAATACTTTAATATTGGAGGTTTATTTGCCAAACTTTCTCCAAGAACCGTAAAAAATACATAATTAGTACAAATAAAGTTAGATAAACATTTCCTTATTATGAAGGTCCATTTTTTAACTGACCTTTCACCAGAGCTACTTACACGAGTTTGGGGCATGACTGCATAATGATTAACATATATGGTTTAAAGTGCAATGTAGAGGTACAGGCTGAGAGTTTAGAACTTTACCTGGCCGATCCCAGCCCAAAATTTATATTTAATTAAATTCAAAGTACTGACCCTACTTTCTTTCAGCTAAATCTGATATAGTGTTATTTTCAAAACTGTAATACTGATGTAAGGAAGTTCAGGCTTCTCGATTCTCACTGACTACAGAACGCTGATTTTTTCAGACACACTTCATCTTATGATGGATGAAATAATTTCCCTGTAACACATGTATGTGAAGGTCCTGGGTATTGTAAATCACATCTTCAAACCATAGCGTTAAATGGACTTCAGTTTCCACATTTATTACTTTAAAAGGCATTGTGACACACATTTACTCCAACAGCTTATACAAACATCATGTAATGTAGTTTATCATGGAAATTTTTTGACTCGGATGCTCTTGATTCATCATGTATGGTATATTCCACAAAATATTTTTAGTTTATCACTTTATCAAAATCAGAATGGTTTGCTGATTTTGGCTTTATTTTTTTAAGTTCATCTTCTTCATCACTGAAATATTCTGCACTTTTTTCAATCCTTGATGAGAGAACATCATTGTTCTTTGAAAGCTGATTATACACGGCCATTGCCTGCATAAATGACCAAAGTATTTTGTGAAGAAGGTAATAAAAATAGATAATATGTATGTCAATTCACATAAATATGTGGTAATGAAAATAGATAGAAGACAGATGACATGGAAAAGATAAAATGTAATAAACAAGTACATAAATGAAGTTATATAGTGGCAAATGGAAATACTAACGAAGAAACTAGTAAAATAATGGGAGGAAAGATGTGACTTTTAAGAAGTATCAGGAGCTGGGGTAGTTAAGTCAATATAACGACTATGGACTGGACGGCAGGGGTTCGATCCCCGACGGGGGCAGAGAATCTGACCACTCATCCCTATCTAGTTCTGAGGTTAAGAATAAGCAGGAGCTACACCTCATCTCTCCCCCAAAGTGCCTAGATGCCATATAGCAGAACAGCTTTACTTTCACTTTTCTCTTATAAGAAAACCCAAAAGAGATAGAATAAAGCTGAAAAAAGTTATACAGAATCCAAAGTTAAACACCTGAAGACAAAATGAAAAATAATAGACAACATTAAGAACTAAAAATATTATATATCATAAATGTCACAAGCATACCTCTAACTTTCAAAGATGATAAATGAAGAAAGATATGCAAACATAACAATTATGGTGCTTTCCCATAGTCTAACCCTTGACCTTGAATATTTATATACAATAATAAAAACCAGTGCAGACAAGGTTGGTGTAAAATCTCCCTCTGGCATCAAATGAGAAGGATATAATGCAAATCTCAAGTTATTGTGTAAGAATATTTGATAAAGATGGACGTTCTCCTTTAACAGGTGTTCTAGCACATACTCAATACAACACAGTATCTTAAAAGTTAGCCATACAGCAGCATTAATGACATTCTGAATATGTGAAATGCAAAAGTTACGATGTATGGGTCTGTCATACTGAGTACATTGGACAGCACTGAGGGTTTCAGACCAGACTAAGAAAATTAATTCACTGAACAACCTACATTCCCTTGTCCTAATGAAAGGGCACCACTTTTAAAAACTGTAGAAAGACAGAAGCTATAAATCTTATGAGCACACTTTAAATTTGGAAATCTACTGGAGACAAGATCAACTAACCAAAAAGCATTTGCATATCCGGAGCATATTTTAATATGGATTTTATTCTTGACATTTCTGAGCTATGGAACAAAACCATCTGATTTTCATTAGATTCATCCAAATAAGAACTTATAGATTGTTACACAAATAACAAATCATCAAACCAACTAACACTGAAAAGTATAAATTAATGTTGCAATCTGTAAACATGTAATGTAACGCACACTAGTGATCATCACAAAATATCAATAATGATAAAAACTAGTAATGAATATGGGTACTTGTGGGTTATCGGGACACATCTCTTTAAAAATATAATAATTTGTCATTTATTGAAATAAAATATAATAACTTTCAAGTATATGTCATTTATCCACATACATTAACCTAACCTAAGCTAACCTAACCTATTTTTAAAGCGATGTGTCCCGATAACCCACAAGTACCTGAATATGTATTCTTACCTGAGTAACAGCACTTGTGACATCCCCAACATTATTTGGCAAAATAAGAGTGTTGCCTTTCTGGGCCAGCTTTTGGAATGCGTGCACATACAATTCAGCCACATTAAGGGACGCTGCATTCTGTCCATCCTACAATCAATAAACAAGCAAAGTTGTGTGAATAATCAAGTTTTGAAACTCAGACTGCATCATAAAATTTCTGTTAAGAACTTTCTCTTTAACAGGGTTTCACCTGCAACAACAAAACGTTATCACCAATTAATGATAAATAATATGGTTAACCCTTTGAAGCCAAAGCTTGTCTAAGTGAAATTTAAAAATTTGGCCCACACAGCGAAGAAAACACAACACTTCACCAATACAAAGATAAATTGGTTAATGCTGTTTAAGCAAATAATACCTGATCACAGCGAGAATAAAAAAAAATGCAGAGGTAACAACTGTTAAAGCAGTTACCATTCAGCTCTTCTGGGTTAAATATATGAAAATGTTCCTGATGATGGTATAATAAAGAAACTGAAATTCAATGTTATAAATATACAATATGATCGTACATAGTAAAAATTTGGCATACACCGATGACACATTACGTTCTGGAAAGATTAAGATAAGTACCTTAGTCTTGAGTGGTCTTGCCACCAGCTCCAGACCCTTGGCTCGGGCTTCAGCTATGGCCAACATCGCCTGCGCTTCTCCACTAGCCCTGTTTATCTGTTCTTGCCGTTCAGCCTCTAAAATACAAACAATAATAAGGATAAGAATGAATTTTTCATGCAACTCCAATTGTCTACCTATGTTACACATATAACAAGTAACTACTGCTGTCAGCATAACAGACTATTTCAAGTTAATGGCGTATAATGTTCATAAGCAGGAAGTGAAAAAGGAATTTTTAGTTTAATGAAACTTTACACGATTATAAAGTGTACTTCTGTTATTTTTAACCTTGTAAGACTAACTTCAGACAACCCACATAATGTGGGCATCTCTTCGGAAGAAGATAAAACTAACCAGATGCTAATATCCTTGCTTGACGTTTCCCTTCAGCTACATTAATGTCTGCTTCTCGCACACCCTCAGATTCCAATATGGCTGCCCGTTTTTTCCTTTCTGCTTCTACTTGCATTTGCATAGCCTCCTGCACACGACTTGGCAGTTTGATGTCTCCTAGAATAGAATGACGAACACATTTTATGTGTCATTATAAGTACACATAGTTGGCCAAACAGCGCCATGATTTTAATTCTGTACTTACGTATTTCATATCGGAGGCACGTAATTCCCCAAGCTTCGCTTGCTTTGTTAATAGATTCTACAATCGATACATTTAGGCTCTCTCTTTCCCTGAAGACTTTATCAAGTGAGATTTTACCCAATTCAGATCTATGAAAAAACAAGAAAAAACCTCACAGATTTATTAAGTAAAACTGATTAGATGATCACATAAAAGAAGTATGGTCCATGAAGCATTCCTTATATACCTCATCGTCGTTTGTGCAAGCTGTGTGATTGCAAATTCCGGATCTTCTACGCCATAACTTGCTAAATACGGGTCAAGAATCCTCAGGTACAACACTCCATCTATACTTAATGTGACATTGTCTGTAACAATACATGAACCGTCAAGTTAACATATAATGTTAGTGTGCCAGCAACCTAGCGCAGATTAGTACACAAATACTTTGCATAGAATGTCTAAGTCTATCCACTGTTTGTTTCTTGCATAGTTTTCTCATAGTTCTCATAGAACTGGGGGTCAAACAACATGTTTAATGTTATAACTAATGAAATGTGTAACGAAATTAAATATAAAATACAACAAAGAGATGTAAAAAGTTTTATATATGCAGATCATATCATATCATTGCATGATGGTGAGAAGGAAAATTATATAAGACCAAGCTAATGGGAAAGATTAAGCGAGGAAAACGTAATTCGTATGAATTTCCACTTGCTTCTGATTATGGGTATACTTAGATAATTTTTAATTTGAACTCGTGGCAACTCTCAACAGTTCCTATGGTGGCATAATTTTAGACCACACAAACAATGAGACTGCAGGTCCAATTACTTCTTTCAATCAGAATTATTCTTTGTATTTTTCTGTGTTGGGCCGTCAACGGTAAAGTACTTGTGATGATCTAAGAATTTTCTTTATATAAGATCAGGAAACCTCTGTGGCATAGGGGATCCTGGGTTGAATTTCCAAAGAGAATACAATCTATTATTATAAGGATTTTATAATGTAAGCCTTTGATGTTAGTAAAGTAAATTTAAAAACTGCTAAGATTACCAGCTTCACTGAAATATAAAAAAAAATACATTGATTATGAAATATGAAGACCTTCCTCAGATTTTTAGCACTTGCCTGAAGTGATTGCGCTTTGTTTTGGTACGTCAATGGCAATTTCCTTAAGACTTTGAACATACTTCACTTCATCTACAATTGGTAACAAGATGTTCAAGCCAGGTTCAAGTATCCGGTGAAATTTTCCCATTCGTTCAACAATCCATGCCTAATCACACAGGTAAAAATACAAATAATATAATTTGTAGTGGACAACACAGAAACATTTCAAACAAACTAAGACATCCACAATGCAAGTACAAGATAAAGATATGTCCTAAACACTAACCTTAGTAAAAAACAAAAAGGAGTTTACTATACTGGAATTAAGTTATTCGGTAATCTTCCCACTATAAAAAGTCTGAATCACAAAATAAAGAAGTTTAAGTCAGCAATAAAAGATCATCTCCTATCTCACTACTTCACAGAAGAATTTAACTCAACTAAAAATTCTCAGCTATTATAAATACAACCAACAGTGATGATGCTCTCCTATGTATTTTTTTTTTGTAATACTGTAGTTGACTTTTGGTACTTTACTCATTTACTAAGAGCAATACAAAAACATTTATATTTACCTCTTGTTGAGGAACAAACATGATTATAGTGTTGATAGGAGTAGATGCCTTCTCTCTAACAGACATTAATTGTCCACATATCAGAGGTTTGTGATCCACGAAACCAATAGCAGGAACTCTATTCTGGTGAATAAATACAATTTAATGCTTAAAATAAATTATAATTTTTCAGCCCTGAATAAAAAATTGCCATCCAAGGTATGACTCAAATGTTTCACTTATTGCAGAAATCATACACCATTTCAAACATCATTTCTTAATCCTTGTTAGGCATTCTTAGAGTTATTCTTATTGTTATTTGCTATCATGTGAACACTCTAGTCAACAATTGTGTGCAGTTGCAATCAAATAACAACTGAATAACAAATATCTGTATATAGTGTGCAAGAAAATATAAATGGTTTCAAAATAAATAAAAAGACATAACATGCATACAGTGTGTAAACTAATATAAAACCTTTGACATAATCCTGGCTGCAAATTACACTTGCGACATCCATTCAAAACAAAATGTGTCCCCATTCACACATTCCTTCCCAAGCACATGAAATGCTCTGAGGGTTGAGCAGAATGAATTTTTGCGTTTTGTCTGGTCTATTTCCATGACTGCAAAGGCTGTTCAATTATTGTAAACAATAATGTGAATAACCTGCATTGCTAATATATAAATAAATGTGAAACACTCATATTTCACTAATATGATTAATATAATACATTCAAGATCGGTTTTCCACTGAGATTATCAAAATTGAACTTCTCGTAGCATTTCAGTCAATTCTCTTGACAACTACCGGGCCCACGGTGAAAACATAACCTCAAACAAACACTTAAATTTTACGTCCCATTTTAAAATATTACATTAGTTTTGAATCTTTTTCACGTGAAGACTATAATCGTGAACACGAAGTCGCTTCAACTATAGTTTTAAGAAGTGAATTACGTAAATTTGGGATATAGTACCGTGAGATGTGGTAATTTCGATGCACATAACCTGATCCTTGACAGCATTATTTTAAGTTTTCAAAAATAGAGTATGCACGTGTACATGTAATCATCAAATTAAGTCACTGAAATACGAAAGTTAACAAAAACCTCAGACGTTCAAACACACTAACTCAATAAACACACGGAACTTTACATGACCACGTGAAGGTTGTATAGACCTTAATCTGTGTTTTTTGATACATCTGTGGCTATGCTGCGTAAATTTTCAAACTAAAATAATAAAATTCACTGAAGACATGGTTTATAATTTTTTTAAAAACTGTAAGTTATGTAATTTATTAATACACTTAGTAGACTTCCAAATAACGTACATTAAAATACAAAATAGTTTTTACGGTGGATTTGTGTAATCTTATACTGTTTGCTTTGAGGTTAGGTAAGTTTTGGAGTAATAGCTATATATCAAATCCTCGACGAAGATGGCTAAAGACATCAGCGGTGAAATTTAATAGATGATCAGCAGAACATATTTTATTAGGTCATGTAAGGGACGAAGGTATTAAGAAATTTGGACTAGGCATGTACCCAGCTGAAAAGAATCAGCACTGTGTAAACAAAAGTGGTTCGATAATGTTAGGATGAAAAACATGGGACAGTATTCAATTAATTTAATCATATGAATGCCACTTTATACTGCCTCCATTATCACGAAAACAAGGCAGTAAGAATCTGAAAGTCAGTAAAATTCACCATGTATTTTTCTCCTCAGTGACATCAGAAGCCACGTTAAGAGGAATCTCATCTGTCTTGCATAAGCAACGTTTATTTTGTACAGCAGCACAGGCTTCACAAATATTGGCTACAAATGAGAAGCATATCACAAGCTTTCGGACTGCAGAAAGTAACCCAGTAAGTATTTGTTATTTTGTTATCAATTTTATTTTGTACAGGATCTTACATAATGATATATTAACCCATTTACTGTTGGTGTAAGAATTTTAATGTTTTTGGTGAAATTGAATGAAAGACGCATAAAATCTGTTAACAATAATTTTGTTCCCACTAATATGATGGTAATTCAAATGAAAAGAGTTGTTTTGGTATGATATGTGTCTACTGCTTTATTATGTGGATTACTCATTATTTCTAAACATAGTTACCTTCTTCCTTAACGCATGTCTTCCAAAGATTCAACAGTGCCATGGAACTGTTTTGGTTGGTCACACAATCTGCTTTGTGCTGCGGACTGTACCTCCTTGTCTGTACACAACTGATGGTGATCTGATTTCTTTTTAACATTCTGCGAAAACCAAATTGTGGACAGTGAGTTACTTTGTGAGAAGTCTGATGTTGAGAGTGCAAATATTAATGTCAAAGTTGGAATAAAGATAATTCTAAGAAATGAAATATTCAAAAGTGACAAAAGAATGATTACATAGTTTCTGCTTTAGCAAGTGTTCCATACAATTCTCATATTTAACAATATGTTTTTTTTGACAGCTACCATGTTCACCTGATCTCATAGACAGTGTGTCCGAAAACCTGTTGATGTATAATTTTAAATTTTCCAGCTCAAACACAACTTTGATCATGCGTATCGGTTCTACACTATCCCTGTAGAAGTTAAAAATCAGCTGTTTCAACATGGAGGACTTCCAAAATATTTTAATGAGCAGGCAAAAGCATTTATGGAAACGTGCGTCATGGTTCGAGATCCGGCTCTGGAGATTTTACATTACCTGAAAACAGCTGATTATTCACGTCCTGCGATTAGATATGTAATCTGTATCCTTTATCTTACACAGTTTTATTAGAAAATAGTAATAACCTATGTATTTTATAAAATCAAGAGTTTTTTACTTTCTGAAGTATACGAACTTCTCAAACATGTTATTTGTCGTTCTATGTACCCTTATACAGAGATTTGACATTAATTTTTTTTTTGTAAACTTATTCTTCACAAGAGCTAATTAACAGAAGAAAAGCAGTCACTTGCGTGGACCCCTGGTGTCATATTGAACTCTCAGCAGTGATATTCAGGCTCAGGCCCAGGTGATGTAACTTATAGCCAGCTCAGAGCACTCGTAGCAGATATTTGTGACAATATGTAGGCTACAAAAAATGGTTGTGAAATTTTATGTGAATGCGAAGGATAGATTTGGAGAAAAACAAGAACTAGGTTCTGAGGCAAGGCCTGAATGTATTTTTTATTATGTGTCATTGAAAATTTTGCCTAAACCAATGTTCAGATGGTGAGTCTGGCTGTGGAAAATCTATTACTCTAGCACATATTCTTCATTATGGTCTTACAGCAGGGTTTCTTCTCATTCATGTGCCTTGGGGTGAGTAGTGGAAGTTTGTTTATGTACAGAAAAACATACTGATTTTAAAAATCTTAAAACTTTGCATACCCTGTAGTGTATTAGAATATGAAATAAGTAAACAAACAACTATTAATAACATAAAAAGACATTATTGCCATACGCATTAAAACCTCAAGAGGTCATCATCAACGGCATCAAAGACAATTAATTCATTTAATCAAATGGTTTAAACTGGATTTAGAAAATAAATAAGGTGTTTCACAAAAGTATTTCAAGCGATACTGCACTAGATGCTGTTATTCACAGAGTAGAACTATGCACTTAGGTATTGATCCGATGGTTCGGTGGCCGTAGCTGGTCTGCGGCGAGCTGTGGTTGCGTCGTCCGTACCTGTGAACTTCAGAATCGTGGGTGAGCTGCCACTGATGATGACCTCTTGATGTTGAAACGCGTATGGCAATAGTGTATTTTTATGTTGTTAATAGCTGTTTACTTATTTTATATACTGATTTCAGCTGTGTCACATATTTTTGTGAAAATGGGCAGGTCACATGTTTTATGTGACTTGAACATGATTTTAGCACCAAGAAGTCTCCAAGTACATGTTATATTATCACATAATATTAAAAACCACCATAAAACTCAATAGTAAAACCATGTAATTTAGTGTAGTTCATAATATAGTCAATTTCCAATTTAATACCATATAATGTTACTCCCATTTAGGCACTTGAAATCGTCAGTTGTTATTAAAATCACAGTTTATCACCAGTTATAAAAAACCATGATTTAAGAGGCATAATCCATATCAGTAAATTTGTCAGTGTCTTGGTAACATTTAGTAAGTAATGCCCGGGAGAAGCATCCTTCTGACAGTTACAGCAGTTCATCTAGTCAAGAAATTCCCTGCGAAGAGTCGTTATTATGTGCCCAAGATCCTGACCTAACCTGGGCACAGTTAATCCAGTTTGAATCATTACACCCTTTTTTTTTAAAAAATATATTTTGATATCATTATTCCATCTGTGTCTAGCTCTCCCAAGTGACATCTGCAATCATGTTTAGTACGATATAAGTCCCATATTTTTAATGTAAATGTTACAGTTCCAAACTGGATGAGAGTATGCAAAGAAGTTTCCAATTCAGCCACTAGAGAAGGTTACGTAGACTTAAATTTGGATGCTGCTGAATGGTTAATCCATTTTAAAAATCAGAATGCAGCTTTATTGAATAACATCGACGTAAGTAACTCTCCATTTTGAATTGTTTTTTGTACGATTCTCAGAATAAACAGGTATTATTTCCTTCAACGGTATTAACCAATTGATCTTTGTAATGAAGAAGTGATGTTTTCTTTGAGGTACGGACTGAAGTCTTAGATATTATTTGAATGAACTTCTGCTTCAACACGGTGCTACATTCTGTGGGTCAAAGAAAATGGGACTTGATACGCAACGTAATTACAGTTATTAGGATTTGAAATTATAATTTGTCTTGTATTTGCCTTTTACTTGTAGAGTAATTCTGTAACGTGTCATAAATGATGACTCTTCATCTCATAAACTACTACATTTATCTCTGCCTTGCAGTTGCGTGTCTCAAAGGAGTATGCTTGGAGCAAACGTGAAAAAACTGAAGAAGGAGTCCCTTTATTAGAGCTCGTAGAACATGGGATAAACCGCGTGAAATATGCATCTGAATGCGTTGTCGCGCTGGTGAAGGAAATCAAATTACATTCCACACAAGGAAGGTCAGAATGTCTGCTTATATTCTGGGGTTATCATCATCATAATATGATAATCTTGAAATTTTTATAGTAAAATGTTATTATGATGCAAGTTTTGTTTCAGTAATGTAAAATGCATTACGCCAATTGAAATTATTTCTAAACTTTATTGTTTGGGAATAGGGGATTTAAACCCTGTACTGTAAAGCGTAGCCAGTTGGAATGCACGTAAGCCATGACGCGTGCCCGATAAAGTTTAAAACTTGTGAAACAGCAAAATTCGTAGTCTGCAATAGTTCAGTTTTAAGTGAAACAAATGGTTCCTGCCCAGGGATTACAAAGTTGGATGTGTTTTTCAGCACTGCCTACCATTCTAGACGTATCATTAATCCCTCCAGATGGGGATTCAGTTAATTATGAGACTCTCGTTCACCTAAAACAGCTTTAAGAATCCTGGGCAATTATTCCCAGATTTTAACAAATTTGGAACACACGGGAAAATAATGTTTTTATCTGAATATGTCTTGAAGGATACATAAAAATGTATATATTTTTATTCTTTTCAGGTGTAAGACTCTGGTCGTGATCGACGGATTCAACGCCTTCTTTCACCCTAAAACACGTGTGGTGACGGCAGAGAAGATTCAAGTTCCCCCATCAAAGATAACATTGACTGAAGCCTTTATAGAGATCACTAAATATGACTGGGTTCGTATTAATTTAAAATCACTGTAATTTTTTTCGTTCTGACAGACTGACACGGCCACTACCTGTTTCCTCGTTACCTTTGGTTACTTAAAAATGTGTAAGAATCTGATTTTGTCAAAATGGGATCTTGAGTTACAAGACCTGATATCTGGGGTCCGCAGTGGCCGCGCGGTCCGAGGCGTGGGCCTTGTGCCGCTTGGTCACTGGGACCGTTGGTTCGAATCCCACTCAAGCCATGGATGATTGTCTATGTTGTGTTGTCCTGTGTACAGGTAGAGGCCTTGCGACGGGCCGCTCCCTCGTCCAAGGAGTCCTACCGAATGTCTATAGATCAAAGCCAACGAAAAGTTGGGACCCGCAGTGCTCACGCACTTGAAGAACGGGTTGTCCCAGTATCCTAGATATCTGAGATCATCCATAAAATGCAGATAATAGTTTTGTAAGATAATAGTCATAGTAATTATATATGGCCGATAATTTTTCCAATAATGATGCCCCATTTATCGCTATGAGTCATTTTCTAAACAGTTGAGGGACTTTGATTTCTGCCAAAGGAAATTATCGATACTTACTGTTTGCATGTTTAGAATTAGTAAAATAATTAACGTGTCCACTGACTGTGTGCGACTTTCTGCCATATTTTATTTTATCTTCGTCATCCTTTGCTTGTTCCTTACGTCACCTTGTCGTACTATATTCTACCGTTATTTTCTCCGTAAATAAAATGTTATAAATTTTTAAGTGAAAGAATTACAATTAACATTTTTTACAAAGTAGAAGACCTTTCAAAAAAACCTACTTTAAAGCATCACATGCTTCACGTAATTTAGTGTACGAATCCTAGAACCAAATATTATTTTGCTTTCCACTGAGAAATACAAAATTATTTAAGAACTCGTGGAATACCAGAATGTGTGACGTCGTGGTATAAAAGCTGTTTATAATTATTAATTAACTTCACTCGTTACATAATTTCAGTGCAACGGAGCCGTGATCTTAACCGTCGACAAGACCGGCGTAGCCGACGACAGGCGCGAATCGTTCCTCCCGATCTATCAGCTTGGAAAAGAGGTAAGGGGTCCACTGCTGATAAAATTATCTCATTTAATTTGTGTCTTTTTAAGTAGTTGTATAAAAAACTAATTTTAATGATAAATAAAATTAAAATGTTTAAGATTTCTAAGAAAATCGTCCGAAACAAAAGGTTTAGAACTGAAAGGACTGGAGTTGATGGTAAATTTACTTTTCTATAGATTAATCGCTGAAAAAAGCAATTTCGTTACATGAAGGTTTTATTTCTAATGTTAATTTTGTTTTTGTTTTTATTAAAATAATTATTGGAGTATTACGTAACATTAAAATTTCCTTTACCCAAAGTTATTTTGAGTCTAGCGCTTATGTCCGTTGGCTCCCAAAGAAATGTAGAATGGAAATTTCATAATCTGAAGATACAACGCGTAATCGTCTATTTAATCTTCAAGGGTTTCGAGCACTTGGATCCGTTTGTGCCGATTTCTGTACGGGAGTACAGCGAAAAGGAACTAGAAAGTTGTCTCGATTATTACGTGGATCGACGCTGGCTACAGAATGAGAAAAGTTTCACGGAAGAAGGAAGGAAAGAGCTTAAATACCTGTGTGGTATGAATCCTCGTCGTCTTATGCACGTATGTGCGCCTTTATAAGCCGCTCGGTTCGTCAGAGTGGTGGAAATACCAACTTAAATGTTTGAGAACTAGTGTATGTTTTCAGAGTATGTATGTATGTGGAAAAGAACAATTAAAGAAACTTCTTGTGTACATAAATTACATTTATTCATATCATGCAGTTGTATACAGGTATCCCTCGATTTGCGCCGGTTCAATTTGCGCCGATTCAGAATAACGCCGATTTTGAAACCAGAAAGTCAAAAAGTGAAAAAAACGACAACATATTTTACTATTATTTATAACGTTTTACAATGTTTCTTCTACTGATTTTTATACTAAATCGTAATTCTTACATCGCTGATTTTGAATCCCTTTATTTTATTTACGTTGTTTCAGAGCTTTAAATGTAATGCCGTTATATTACTCGTCAATGTTATAAAATAGTTTCAATTTACGCCGGTTCGTCCAAGAACGCATCCCCGGCGTAAATCGAGGGCTACCTGTAGTTTGATACGTAATGCCATCTTAACATTTTTAAAATAAAGATCATAATAAAATTCAAGAATAATTATGGAATGTCAACTCCATTTTCCATCATCGCAAACCACGTCTCTAGCATCCATATTGATATGCTCCCATGTCCTTGGTCTGCCCAGTGGCATTTTCCAGAACATTACCCACCAAAATTATGTATACATCCCCCCAAATTTCCCCATGCGTTCTACATGTACAGCCCATCGTATCCTAGATTTCACTATCCTAGGTGACTTGTACAGATCACGCAGGTTTTCCGAAATGTGAATAATACTTCATGTCAATTAATTAATATCTACCCGATAGATGGCTCAGCTGTGATCTTAAACGAAAAAGTTCGCTCTTTTTTGACGAAGAATTTATGTCTCACCGATAGATGGCATAGCTTGTGTTTCCCAGCGCGACTAACCATAACCTGGTCAACATAAAGATACAATTTATTTTTATTGTTATGGCGGGGACAGACGATGTCTGTCATCTGCGGCCGCTAAAGAGCCCAATGTCCATCCTCAAGATAATATACGAATGTAAGATTTCACGTTCTCGCGGCGCTGCAACCCAGAAGACAGCCCTTTTCGTACTCGTCGCGGTGATAACTCCAAATACTGGTCCGGCCAAGGCCTTTACTGACCGGTTCCTATATCTCAAATCGGTTACACACTCGCGGCTTTCTCATCGCCCTGATGATGGTGGCAGTATGACCCTCCGAAACCTTGGTACCTGCTTACAAGTCCACACGACATTGCAGCCCCGAAGACTAAGAATGAAAATTCTTTTATCATATTTGCAGGATTGTATAATAAAAGGAATGTGTTATGGGAAGCCTGGCGCAGAGAGATAATGGACTATGACTATTATTTGCATTGACTATTTCCACCACGCCTTCTTATCAGACGTCACCAGGCTGCGAACAGGGAACGGGAGATTCCAAAAGTTGTTTTCCCAATAAAAATGTGTCCCATCATGTTGACTGTACGTTTCAGCGAATAATCAGCAAAAAGCAACATTTGAATGTTCTTGCCTCTTTTTTCTGTGAAATACAGGACATTTAGGGTACATTGTGACGGGGGTTCAAATGGACTTCCGCTCGAAACTGTCTAGTTCAGATTCTCAACGTCAGTGACTTACGATTTTATTGACATCTTTTTTTTTTTTTCAAACTTTTCACTTCGTTTGCCGTATAACGGATAGAGATGCAGCCGTCCGTATAAATTAATTTGCATTCCGTAATTCGGTCGTGCGATGTGGCAAGTTACGAATGGAATTTTAGATTCTATGTAATTTTATAATTCAACTAAAAGTCGAATTCTCTTGTTCAGGGAAATTTAATATTGAAACGTTGTTACTTTCACTTCATTTTCCACCGGACGTCACAAAGCAATAATTAGTATTCTCACATTCAGGATGTGTCTAATTCGAATCATCTCCCCGAAATGGACTAGCCAAAGTTGAGTTTTCCTAATTTTCTTAGGCTTATGATTCCTTACCCTCCCCCCAAGCGCCTACATGGCGTATAGTGGGACACCTATACCTTTACTTTTATCTTACGAAACTCTTACGTACACAATATGGATACTAAGATCTGTATTAAAAATCACCACCTGCTACTAATTTCGTATTTTTTAAATCACAATATTCCATTAAAATGAAGATACGTACCCGATTCTTATATACAAAAATTCAACGAATTTCATACACAATATGTATGTAAATTTGTAAATATTTATTAAAAGGCCCGTATCCATCAATCAAACACACTTGTGGTGGAAGGAAAATGACGATAAACATTTAAACATTCTAACCCCCAGATTTAGGATTCGCTAGTGTCGATAAGGGTAAGTCGAAGTTGCTGAAACATTCATGGTATCTGGGTTTAGTAATGCCTTACTGTTGCCATGCGGGTCCGTGCTACAGCTACGCCTCGGATTCAAATGGAGTAACATAATTTAAATAGAACCTTATCGGCGTTTCGCCTTTACGTAGTGCAGTCCGTTCGAAAAGTGAACCACCGAGGACGTTGCCAGGGTAGGAATATCGCTAGAAGTGTAAATTACGTCTTACACCATCCAAATCCTACTGCCCAAGGTTTCAAGCCGCAAAGCAGCGAAGATGTCTCCAGAAAGAACGAAGTACAGTACAAAAGTGTATCAAGTGCCAGAGACATACGAAGATGCACTGTGCTAGTTCTATCAACAGAGAAAAAAATACTTGAGATGGAATTACCCACTGCACAGTTCCCAAAAAGCGAACGGCAGTTAACATAAGCCATTACAAATTTAGTTTTGAGTAATATATCAAAGTAACACCATCCCTCATGTAATTTGTTGTCTGAACCGTAGATAAAATTCTAAGCTTTACGATTTTAAAATATCTATTATAACATAAAGTAGCAATAACAAAACATCAATAATAATAATTATAACAATACATTGATAAACTGGAAAAGTCTGTCTGGATTTATCATAACCCATAACCCACTGTCGCATTTTAAGTGTGTCCACCTTCTTCCAACTTGAAAATGAGATTTCCACTCGTCAATGAGATAAATCTATATTAATAATGAGTAATGAGGAATTTAATGATTTGTAATCTTGGCCAAATTATCAGGTTGATTAAAAGAAACAGAGTAGGAGAGACGAATAGCATGCATGGGGAAATACACATTTGAACCAGAAAACCTCAAAACAGGAGACCACAACAAAAACCTACGTAGGAATTGGAGGATAATATTAAAATGGAGCCTACACAAAGAATACTTTACTGTGTGGATTATTTTTAACTGGATCAGAATAACAAGCAGTGAAGGCTTTTATAGACGGTTATGAGCAAAAGAATACGAAATCTATTAACCAGGTAAACTACGAAGTTTTGAAGAAAGATTCTGTACCATGTAGGTTGTAACTAGTTAGGAAGTTACACAAACTTTAGAGTGAAACTGACGTTTATTGCTTGCAAAGATGTATGTGTGGTACGTTATTAGTTTAGGCGTTCGAGAAGGTAAATTAATTTTCTGACGAAAGGCAGAGAAATCCGGCAATATTTTGAAGCGCGTAATACTCGTCTGTGGATGATGGTCAATGTTATTTAAACGAACATACATTGTAAGAGATACCCAGCTGAGATTGAATTCTCTCACGTTTTTCTGCAGGCAAGCTATTATTTAGTTTTATACGCGTAGTTTATGGAAAATGGAAATGCTTCACAGCAGAACGGAAGTGACGTAGACCTACACAAAAAAGGAGTAAATTTCGAAATGCATATCTAGGAAGCAGCGTTAAAACACGGGTAATGCAAACTCATGCACGCGATAGACAGACTGCTTTTATGTAGGGCCAAACCGAAATTACAAGGACAGTACCTCACCATCACGAGGTCAATAGGTCGTATCATACACTAACTTCATACAACGACATAATGATACAATCTGTGTTACATAAAACATAGTTTAATGTTGCGTTTATGCAAAGCTAACTACGTTCACACCAGAGATACTTAACCCTTTAAATACGAGTGGTATTCATATGTACCAACTGCTTTAACAATCAACAAATCTTTGCGTCTTCACATACGTGTGAATTTTTGTATATGAGATTTGAAATTCTTACGGCGGTGAAGATGTCCATGTTGATAACGTGACTTAAAACGCAATATATACTTGTACTTAGATAAGTCTACTAACGTTTCGGAGTAACACATTTCCTCCTTCTTCATGGCTGTTAAATACGAAGACCAACATGGACGCGAGTATTTCTCTTTTTCGTTTTAAATTCCTAAAAATTTATAATTAAAAGTTCTCATAAATGAGCTGTTGTTACGAACGACTCTTACCAGAAATCACAATAAATATTATGAGTATAAAAATAATCCAATATTAAAGTTTATCTTGCTACACAAATCCGTAGGAATTTAAAATTCTCTGTTTAAAATACCAACGTTCGGAACAAGGCCTAAAACAATTTATCTTCGCCAGTTATTTATCGTTTAGGTTCAATGATTTTGGTCGACATTAATCAAAGCTGATCGTTATTTTTGATCGATAATTTCGAACTTCGATTGTTAACAACCATTTCATAAACTGGCGATTCAAAAGACATGTACTTCAGAGTAACTGAGGTATTTCAAACCCAATATTACGCACAGAAGTATATTGGCTTGGTTAGAGGATATGTTAAGATATATAGGAATTCGATTGCGTTTAACGTCCTTTGTATTGCCTGGGACCATCCGATGCATTTATCTAATAATATGATCGTGGTGGGGATGTCAGTTGCGTCGTTAAACGAGACAAACGATTCTCAGAAATGCCTCTGGTGGTCATAAAAATGTTTATTTAAATAAAATACTTGGCATTCTAATGTTCTTCATTTCTGGAGACTGTAAAAGAGAGATCTTGATAATTTGTTCCTATTTCGCTATTACAATTAGAAATAACTGTTGTAGATGTTCTCTGTTGATACCGACAGACATGAATTGGCGGAACAGTGCAATTTCACAGTATGTTAGTTGTGTTTTGTAAAAGGAGTGAATTACTTGTACTTTTATTTATGTTTTCTGAAACAGCGTAAACTTACGAGTGTACGTTAATATCGGTCGATCGATCGATCGATAATATTAAGAAATTAATAATCGCACCAAAACTTAAGAAATATGGAGAAGTGCTGTCTTGGTAGGACTTATTGGACGTTAAGTCAGCTGTCACGTGACAGAAAAACACAAAACAATGCGTTCATCCATTACCTCCCGTGGGGTTCAAACTCGTAATCTGTACTTTTGGAGATAAGACACGAACTGTTCCATCATGTGTTCACTGCATGCACCACTTGGCAATAACGCACAGAATACAAAGGAAAAGATCTCAAACGAGATTCGACTGCAGAATCACCGAATACGTAACACGACTGTTAATCAGTAAACTACGATGTTCTATAACGTACTTTGTAGTATCTATCACCAAATTGCGTGCTTCAAGGTCAGAACTAAATCATCCAACTTTGTAATACGAAGAATATAATCCAGGTGAGTGACGACAGCTCAGAACTCGTAAAGGTACAATTTGGCTGCAGGCGACAGAGACAAGCGGCCAAGGCATGCGACAGAGACGGGAGACGGGCACATCGCAGCTTGTCGCCACACACTTTTGAGGTGACGACCGAGACATGCGGCAAAGTGTTTGTTTTCTTTGTTTTGTTGAGACATACGTGCACATATTCTGTGAAAAATGAGTACACAAATGCTTCTAAAAAGGTTAATCGAAGAAGATGATGTGTTCCTGTGTTATTTGTTGCGAAAGAAACAAAGAAAACCTATTAGTTCAATATTGAAAACCAGACGCGAAGAAGGATCTTTCTGTCGGTGGTCAGTGGTCGGTTTTCTGCTACTAATTATACCAATTGCTCATCTTGGTCACCAGTAAATTTAATTTCTGCCATTATTTTACTCAACAACACACGTGCTGCCTGAGCCCGTCGCGAGACACTACTGGTCCGAGAGCGGTCTCCTGTGCTTTGTCTCTGTCGCCTGTCTTTGTCTCGCGCTCGTAATTGTACTTAATACGATTGTACAGAGAGCAGACAGGAAGCGACCAGTCTCGGTCTCATAACTCTGTCGCCTGTCTCGGTCGCGTGCAGCCAAATTGTACCTTAAGAGACGCAAAGCCAACAACGTTGTACGGGGGTCAAGTCCTTCGGTCGCCTTGAAGCATTCAATTTGGTTACGGCTGATACAGTGGTAGGACACTAAACTCTTCCTATTTATCTTACAGTGACGTGTTTCAAATAATTTATTCAGATCCGCGTATAGCATCGAAATGCAGGACGTACATTATAACAACTAACACTGCCACATGACAGCCCCGTTTTAACAAGATACTTATGCTCTTCAGAAAGTGGTAAGAGCAAGCAATATTGAACTCTAAAGTGTTTGATGCCGTGTAAACATCAAGTGGCACATGAAGGGCTATTCACCAGCCCTTATCCGATATTAAGGAGAACAGATCCGTTATTACGAGGTACTTTGGCATCTATCTGTGATGCAGGAATACAGAAAGACAATTGCTTTAACAGTAGTAATAATAATAACAATAATAATCACGAACGATGACAATTTCCTGATCTGAAACGGCCAATAGTGCTTTATTTTCATGATATATATAAGGAACTCACAGATCGTCTGAGTATCTCAGGATGTATCATCTCTGAAACTACTGGGCAGATTACGATGAAACTTAGTATTGACAATCGATATTGAGGTTGTTGGGTATGCGACCGCTATTTTATACGAAGCACAAATTTAACTTTGTCAAATACATTATCCACACATGTTATTTTTAAATATTTAAGAAAGGCTACGTTAAATGTTTAACTGAGTGGAAAGAAAAATATATTATATCTGTGTGCAGTGTAATACATACAACGCAATCAACTCAGATTTGTGTGCGCTATAAATGAATTTCAAGGTCAGTTATGCAAATTCAATTTTTTTTACAAAGTAGTTGGAAATATGTGGAGATGCTTCAAACAAAAGTACGCGTTTCTACACTGTTTTGTGTTAATAATTGTCGACATTGATATAACTCTTGTCTAATATTTAATTTATCGAACTAATTTAAATATATAAATTCACATAATAGTTATTCAATTCCTATGTACATTTTCGATAGCCTAAGTTTGAAATTATGATAACTTACAAGCCTGATTTTACAGATATCTAACAGCACATTTATAATAGGACAAAGTGTTGTCACGAGTATTAAAGTAATACAAGTAATTATGTTACATTATGTTAAACCGACAATGATCAAAATTAAATTTGAACTACAATCTGAATTAAAACGTTTAGTACCAGACATCATATAAACTTCAAGAGCAATTTTTTTAATACAATGAAAATACATAATCAGAATTTACCACTATGAGTTCATTCTATGTAGATAAATAGCGCAGAGAAAGCACACAAATATTTTGTTTACTTATAATACTCGATGTTCTTACATTACGATTACGATAGACTAAAGACCGAGACAAATTGTTTCTCCGAATCGCTGGTATTTACTCACGAGTCTACAGAGCGTCATAACCCAGAACAGCGTAATTTCTTAACTTGATCTTAAACTTCGAAATGGTATCTGTCTCAAGTTGTATACCGTAGCATAATTTAGCAACTGTGACATTAGAGTTCGGCTTTTACTTAGTTCTGAACTGAAGACGCAACTAACAGATAAGTTCCTAGTTGTTGAGGCCGCAGTATTAGGTCGAAGGTCGATGCTAACAAACTTAGTCAACCGCGGGAGACTGCATTAGACTAGATGCAGTGTCCCGGTTCACGGTGATGTAGGGTCAGAACTCACCTCTACTAAGCTAATTCACTTATTAACAACCAACAGTGGAAACACAGTCGAACTTCAACTCCGCTAAAAACTACGCCCTGTGTCGAGGTATATAAAACCATTGCCATTATGTATGCTGAAATGTAATTGGGTTTCATGGGACTGGCACAGAGTAACTATGCAAGGGGAGCGGATTTTGTACTTAACTCAATAACATTTTTCGTATAAAAGAATTAAAAGGGCACACGTGCCTGTTGTCTCTATAAGATAAATACGTAATTTGGTAAATATAAATTCACTTAACAATCAGAAAATTCTTACGAATACACATTTTAAAATAGTACATTTCGTTATGATAATATCAAAATTTCAGGAGACAGGAAGACATTTTAATGGTAATATAATTGATTAACAACATAGAATAAAGATTTAGTTAGTTATCCAGTGAAAATCTATTAAAACCTTTGAAGCATGTTAAAATATATTTAAGAATTCAGTACGTACCGCGAAGAAAACTTCACACTTTACCATTACAGAGATGATATGGCTAATGGTGTTTAAGGAAATAATCCCGGTTTACACGGAGAATCAAACGAGACTCATAAACACAAATTAAAGAATTACTGATTGTTAAAGCAGTTAGTGAAAAAATTACCACTAAGGGTTAACTTGATGGGTCCTTCCGAAATTCTGCGTTCCATGAACGAAATTACTATCACTATACGATTTGATGCTGTTTTATTCTAAATTCCTATTACTAGAGTGAGAGAAATTTACCCCAGATCTCAGAGCTTTAAATCACAGCGTAGATCAGTAACGCGGGGCTCGAAGGGATGATGTTATCTGAATGAATACTATAAATATTTTGTTACAGATCTAAGAAAGTTATTAAAACGGGAGCAGTAGTCACTACAACACAATCGAAGCTATAAAATGGCTGCTAATAATTAAGAAAAAAGCAAGGAATGGAATTAAATGTCACTTCCAAGTTCATTGTAATCGATTGTGAAGACGATATACGACAGATCACTTAAGACTGCATCGCCTTCAAGTAGAGAGACTGGTCTACCTGAACTTCTACTCTCTCTCAAGATGGTGGGAAGTTCAATTTAATTTACTATTCTACTTACTTACTGTCTGGATCTGTTTTGTTTTGTGTGCTGCTCGTCTTGTCATTTTCAATCTAGTGGAAACTTCAAATCTTTACTGAGAAAAGCCTTTTTCTCTGTATATGGAATTCACTCTCGTAGAATCAAATAGGTGGGGCATAAACCACGACTTGAAAACAACATTAAAACTCACATACACGATCTGAAGTGGGAGGGGGGGGGGGTTCTTGTAACGCGTAGTTTTGTACTTACAAGAAGGCACATCTGTAATCGAAACACGGAATTGACCTTGGACTTTCTGCTTTTCGAATACACATTCATTTTATTTTAAACGCGGTATGCAGAATGATCAAGAATTTCCTGCACAGCAGAAAACCATACATCTACTTACAAAAAGTATTAAACACAGCACCACTTTGCATTAAACGCCACAAAAAGAAGAAGAAGTCATAAATCAGTGCTACCAACCTAGTAGAAAATTACCATGTTGCCAATCTCTGCATGTTGTAAATAATATTCTCGGATAACATTAGCGTAGATATGACCCGTGTGATGCATGAAAATTGTTCCCATCTGTACCCGCAGCAAATAAATAATGACTGATATATGTAAGATCATAGGAAATGAATTTGGATGATAGATGCACTGAAACGTTTAGACTGCGTATTTCAACTTCTGTTCATTTCAAAATAACGACGCACTGAAATATCGGTATTCTGCCATGACCGAGTCTCTCATCTCTAACGACACACTTTCCTAACCACGTTCTAAACGGTAGGGATACGAAACTTTTCTTACTGCACACACAGAGATAAGGTCTTATAGTCAACTTCAATGTATGCTGTGTGCTCAAAGAACGCCTTGCAAGACAAAAGAAAGAACTGTTCTTTCATACGGATCAAATGCCTGAACGCAAAAGAAGGATGACTGAAATTAATGAAATGTTTTCTTTGAGAGCAGTCGACGAGTTACCATCGTGGATCGAAAGAAGAGTTAATACATCAGGAACTAATTACAGACATATTAATACTGCAGCTAGAATTTACGACCAACTCTGTGGAGCAGAATCCTTATTGAAAATTTAATAATCTCTCAACTGGTTTATGAATTTCCGTGCTCAAATAATCCAATTTCTGTACACACCCGAGCCCGCTGAATCCACTCCACTATCTCGAATCGTACTCCATTTTAGTAGTGCCTTCCCATCTATGGGATGTAGTGAGAAATTTAAGCCGTTCTCATGTTTGTATCGATAGTATGAAAATAACTCACGTTAATATATATTCAAGTGGAAATGAGAAATTTCTATATTCGTCAGGCGTCTGTGTGAGGACTGATGTTCCTCTAACACTCTCATTCAATCAATGGATCTTGTGAACGCAAGACGAACAAGCAATGTTAACCACAATAGCTGGAATTAGACACGCCTGTAGGATTATTTAGCACGTGTTAATATTTCATCAAAACCACTCTCTTGACACATCACTTAATATACTGAAACTTGGCCAGTGTTTTAGTCTTCCCATATATTACCATAAAGTAAGATTTCGTTGGAATTTTGCCAATCGCAAATGTTATTATTCGAATATATTCTGACAATATCTAACATAATATTTATAAAATAATTATAATTCGCTCTACGGTATTAAGTTACAACGCTTCGATGCAACTTAAACTGAGAGCAGACACATGTGGACTTATAATTTAGGTCATTATAAAATTCTGAAAAAAAAGTCTCTTGTCTACAAAATCCAAGCGCATGTCCACACATGTCTTTGAGAATTATTCTTACAACTAAACGTGCCCCATTTATTTGTCAGTCCTTCGCTAAATCCCAGAGGACCACCGAATGTCACCATAATTGTCGTTTCTTCCATGTGCGACTCCAGAACGAGGCAAGTCGTGTGACATGCGACCACGTAGAATAATGTGCCCATATACGAACTGTAGGCCATGGTAACTAATCAATAAACAGAAAGGTCACAGAACAGAAACACAGGAAAAGGAGCTAAACCTGTTTACATTCTGTGGGTATTAAACATAATCCCACTGTGCAATGTAACACTTGGGACTTGTACTTGTGTAATTTAGCGACGCTACGATACAAGATTTCTAATTAATGGATGAACACCCATCAGCAAAAACCAAAATACTACTATTGTATGTCTTAAAGGTCTGATGTTCGTTAAGCCAATGATTTACATCCGATATATCTAAACCCAAAACTAGCTTTTCTTGTCGACTGTGGGTTTCTGGTATCTGACGCAGCGTATTTTCTTAAGCGATTATCGACGTTTAGGACGACGTTACAAACATGCACCTATTAATCTTCTCTGTCTGTCTATATCTCACAACGGATTCTCACGAGATTTGGTAGTAGACATTTTCAATGAAACTGTTATAAAGGCTTCAACTTCATTTAAAATCACAGAACAATAACGGGAATTGTATACGAAGATCTACTTAAGTTTAAGAAACCCCCCGGCGGTCACGTGGCATGCCCATCCAAATGGCATTGACCCGAAACAATTCTGATGATTCACGAAGGCCAATGTCCAGAATTGTTTCGCTAAGCATGCATTTCCTAACTTGTTTAAAAACATGATAAAGTTCTACGAGCATATAGATTTACATTGTCTTATGGTTTCTCAGACGTAAAGAGAGGCTTTAAAGACAGATTATAGGCAGGTATAGTTTATGTTTATTACGAGTATTTGTTTATTTCGGGTAGATACCACGTGGAAGACCGAGGTATATATGGGATGACACTATTAAAAAGCGTGCTTCAAAGTAGAATATTTGGATATGACGTAGATTAATCTCTTCTGAGATAAATACTATTGTAGATAGCAGGTAACAAAGACTAGAACCGAATCAATTACCTTCTGAACGCATGTATGTAGCAATATTGCTCCATAAACCTGCTAAAATGCTCAGTAAAAGAATTCCTTCTTTGATATTACGAATATTGTAGTTCCCTATTTTGATATACGAAGATTTAAAGCCGGATTATTTCTTAGAGATAAAAACTGTTCTACCTACTACTTCCAGCAAAGGGCGTAATGAAATTGATGTGTTAGAGCAATTTTTGAATTTCTGACAGTAGAGACGTTCTATGTCTTGTCGTCCTGACGGAAGGCGCCTCGGCCTCCCCCCCCCCCCCCCACGCATGCCCGGAAAAGACCCAGCATGAAGCTGGTTTGCGCTTTGCCGTCTACGTTAGTCAGTTCCCGCGCGGTTGCGGACAACAGCGTTGTGACAGCAGTGGAGTTCGCTTCGCTTGCCATGCGTCGTTTATACGTGTAACTTCTTATTTTCCGTCTAGCTACTGGACAACGTTACAATGGTTACGGATATCACCAGTGACGAAGACCAAGAGCCTCAAAGCAAAAATCTGACCGTAAATAAAAGTCCTTTAAACTTTATCTCCAAGTCACCGTGTAGAAGAACAAATACTTCACACGTGTCCTTCACGTCGAATATCAGTTTGGTGTACGCGTGTCTCGTGTGGCTGTTGCTGACGGAGTTGGTCCTTTCATACTGTCTGTACACGTACATAGCACATGTGGACCGAGAGTGCACTTCGGCCATCGCCACTCTGGCGCAACAGTCAACAATACCAGCCTCTGGTGCGGGGCAAACAAATCCTTTCCAAGATTTTGAATTCTATCGC
This sequence comes from Zootermopsis nevadensis, assembly GCF_977971745.1. NCBI lineage: Eukaryota > Metazoa > Arthropoda > Insecta > Blattodea > Termopsidae > Zootermopsis > Zootermopsis nevadensis. The sequence goes on along the minus strand of NW_028259139.1, from coordinate 8,114,967 downwards.
CGAAGGAAACGCGGTGCAAGATCGCCTCCGCCTACAGTAATGGAAGACAATACCGTGGACCCTTCTGGCATGGCTGGTGTCGAGGGTGCCAATGTGGAGTTCTTCAACCCGAAATTGCGTCAGGAACTGGAGGAGAAGGAGAATAGAAATGGAGGTGGAAAGAAAGGTAGTAACAATGCCGGGTCCGGCGCTACATCAACGGAAGGAGAGTCTGCAAACAACCCTTGGGTCTGGCTTACATCATACTCCAGGATTCCGGTAAGTAGACATTCTCTACGAATTCATCGGTTGTCAGTCATTGTTGACAGGAAGGAAATAATTACCTATAATTATTCATAAATGTCACGGGGGAATTATATATAATAGCCGGTTATTATTCATAATTGTCAGGGGGAATTATACATAATTGCCGGTTATTATTCATAATTGTCAAGGGGAATTATATATAATCGCCGAATATTATTCATAATTGTCAGGGGGAATTATATATAATCGCCGGTTATTATTCATAATTGTCAGGGGGAATTATACATAATTGCCGGTTATTATTCATAATTGTCAAGGGGAATTATATATAATCGCCGGTTATTATTCATAATTGTCAGGGGGAATAATATATAATAGCCGGTTATTATTCATAATTGTCAGGGGGAATTATACATAATTGCCGGTTATTATTCATAATTGTCAAGGGGAATTATATATAATCGCCGGTTATTATTCATAATTGTCAGGGGGAATTATATATAATCGCCGGTTATTATTCATAATTGTCAGGGGGAATTATATATAATCGCCGATTATTATTCATAATTGTCAGGGGGAATAATATATAATCGCCGGTTATTATTCATAATTGTCAAGGGGAATTATATATGATCGCCGGTTATTATTCATAATTGTCAGGGGGAATTATATATAATCGCCGGCTATTATTCATAATTGTCACGGGGAATTATATATAATCGCCGGGTAATATTCATAATTGTCAGAGGGGAATTATATACAATTAACAGTTAATAACGATTAAAATAACAATGGAATGATATGTTGCGGGGGGGATTGAAAGACGGAGGAAGTATTGATGCTCCCCGAGAGATACAAGTGGAATACAAGACCAAAAGAAACCCTTGGGTCTGACTTACGTCAAAGATGGTTCAGAAGCCTATAAACAATGGAAGAGGATGTTAGGCTAAGTATTAAACAGGGGAAATTCTCTAGTGCGACGAGGTACGCGAATCTTGAAAACGGGGTTGCCTCCATTTTATGAATAATCTACCGATGCTGCATCGACATTACTGTTTACTAAATCATTCAGAATGTTCTCTTGCAGAGACTAATTTTTGGATGGTTACGGACGAGCGATTAACATTCGTGTATTGTGTTCGGGAAATGTCTGGTTCAAATCGCAGCTAGAAGACCGGCTATCTTGACAGGTTTATCGTGCATTTCCTTTGTCCCTCCAGGAAAATAATGAAATTCTAAGTTACGTAGACATTGTCCGCTTCCTTCCATATCACCTTCATTTAATTAATCATAAAATAAATACTACATATTTTGAGCTACTGATAGCTTCGTTAAATAAACCAACTCACGAAGGTACGTCACACAAGAAAGAGCATGAAGATTTCTGTCTTATGGGTTGTTGCGCTGTGTTTATGGTAGATATTCACCAACGTTTCAGAGGTCATACTGCATCCGTCATCAGGGCGATGATTATGGTTATAATTATAATATGAGGTGAAAATTTCGCGGAATACCGGTTGTTCGTCACTGCAATATACATACAGGTAATTGCAATCAATAATTTTTATTTTAAACGTGTTCTAATACACGTCATATCCAATGACATGCAGAGAAGCGTATTTGTCAATGTGTGACATGCGATATATATTGACAGATTAATTTTAAACAAACGGATCATTACCTGCAATTGATGAACATCAATACCAATATGGAATCCATAATATCAAAGTTCACATTTACATAACGTGTACTCCAGTAGTAAGCCATTTTACTCCTGTTAATTACATTATCCTAGCTATTCGCAATTTCTCCCCCATGAACTTTAGCGTGTAGACTTATCGAATTTACAGATACTAACAACAGAAGAGTTGACAATGAAGTACACGATGGTAAGAAGGGATATTAAGTAATATTTCTGTCACAAACACGCACAAATACACAAAAGAACAACACGAAGGGATGAAAAACTATAGCAGAACAATTAATGGTAACAAGATGCATTAAGAATGATGGTTGAAAACACGTGACGAAATGTAAACAAGACAGTTATAAAAGATTTCGTTAACATACATGGATACATATCATAAACACGTATGTTTCGAACGCATTATCGTCTACATGTTTACTTTCACATGGAAACGAATTCGCTTACAAATTTTCGTTCATACATACATCCATATTTGCTATTAATTCTCGCAGGCATTTTTGAGACTGAAGTCCTGATGCATATTTCTGAGCCACTTACTTCGATTGCATGTTCCAAGCGAGTAATCTCTTTAAAGACAAGAACATCGCTGACAGCTTTCCCATGTCGCTTTCTCCCTAGTTTTCTATACAATATAACCACTCACTGTTAAATATTCCTCACAGGGAGCGACACTGCCGTTTAAAATCGATCTAGCACCTTTAAACAGTCTCATGATTAAATCTTATTATTTGCAGCATCGATTGGCTATAAATAATGAAGTTTACTGGTACCATGCAGGGCATATACGAGGGTCGCTCATTAAGTAATGCCCCACATTTTTTTCCTCAGAACATATTTATTCAAGATGGCTCAAATTTAGTGACAATATAAATCAATGTTTCCTTTACACATACTATTTTTCCACATAGTCCCCATCAACTTGTACGGTTTTACGCCAGCGTGGAACAAGTGCATGCATGCCTTGCCGGTACCAGCTCTTGTCCTGTGCACGTAGCCATGTCCTCACTGCTTGAATCACGCTCTCGTCATCTTCAAATCTTGTTCCGCGGATAGCATCTTTAAGTGGCCCAAAGAGATGGAAGTCGGAGGGTGCCAGATCTGGACTGTAGGGTGGATGGGGTAGCACCGTCCAACCCAATTTGGTGATTTCTTCCCGGGTTCTCAGACTTGTGTGAGGGCGTGCATTGTCGTGCAGGAGCAAAATTTCTGCTGGATGCTTGTGAGGCCGAACTCGTCGAAAACGCTTCTTGAGGGTTTTCAGGGTCCTGATGTACGCGTCTGAATTGATGGTCGCACCTCTTGGCATCACATCCACAAGAATGACCCCATCACTGTCCCAAAAGACAGTCATCATGACTTTTCCGGCGGAGGGAGTTGTCTTGAATTTCTTCTTTCTCGGTGATTGAGGATGATGCCACTCCATTGACTGCCTTTTTGTCTCTGGCTCAAAGTGCTGTATCCAGGTTTCGTCACCTGTAATGATCCGGGACAGAAAGACCTCTCCCTCAGCATCAAAACGCTCCAACAATTCAGAAGAAATCGTTTTCCTTTGAATCCTGTGGTCTGCTGTGAGACTTCGTGGAACCCATCTTGCGCACACCTTCGAATATGCGAGAGCCTGGATAATTGCAATCACACTTCCATTGCTGACTGAAAGCTGTTGGGCCAATTGTCGAGTTGTGATGCGCCGATCCTCACGAATAATGACATCCGCGCGGTTCAACATGTCTGGAGTGGTGGCTGTGGCAGGACGCCCAGAGCGCGGCAGATCACGGAGCTCGGTTTCTTCACTTCCTGAAGCTTTAACTCTCTTAGCCCAGCGACCAACGGTGCTCCTATCGACTGCACAGCTTCCATACACAGCACACAAACGTTTATGAATGTTCACCACCGTTTCTTTTTCAGCAACAAGGAATTCAATTACAGCTCGTTGCTTGTAACGAGAGTCGTTCACAGACGCCATTTTAACAGTTCACTACAGCTCCGCTATCGGTTGGAATCATTTGAAACTCCGTACACGAACGCGGGAAACATCAAATCTCAAGCATGTAAAAGTACACTTTTCTATATTCATTATTGGCTGAGAAAAAAAATGTGGGGCATTACTTAATGAGCGACCCTCGTAGATAAGTCTTTAAGGTCTGTTATAAACTTCATGAATAAGGGTCATACTGCGAATGCAATGTATGAGTGTTTATTAAAAATATGTTCCAACTAATAGACGCATCTGTTATCCGTATATAGGAAAGCTGTGTACATTTATGCTGAACGTTAATAAAGTTTAAGCTTTAGGCAAAATAAATTCATTTTCATAAATTCCTCAAGGTTTATGAAAAGGTTTATAGGTATAAGATAGTTTCCACAATATTTTAAGAGTACAAATGATTATATAATTTTAAATATATACATTTAAACAATAACTTAACGAAAGTTGCATCGTTCAATATATTATAATTCACTATGGGACTCAGGCGACTAGGAACTGACTTCTGTCCAGTTCCTGGTGACTTCGAGTGAGATTTGTGGTGGACGAACCAACGCCAGAGTTCAGAAAAAAATTATTATCAGGATTGCTTATCAGATTATTTAACGACGCACTTTAAAGTGCATTGGTTTTACAGTGTCAGGTTATCTTTAATCATAAAGAAGAAAATCAATCAATTGTCACCAATTTTAACTTACCATCGCAGATTTTCGAAAGCAGCCACAAAAATATTCATTAAGGACAACTGGTTTGGGTGTCCGGAATTGAACCCGTGATAACCCGTATATTAAATAGGAACATTAACAGCTCAACTGTGACGTATTCCCCAGTCCTCATAAATTATGAGTATGCATTTCATTGGTAAGCAGAAATTGTGGGGCTTCATGGTGCTGTGGACTCTGCACTGCTACCTCTCTCCAGTCCGACCCGATATACAATTCAGCATCACCTCATCATCCAATTAAACAGTACATGGCCTACGTGCCGTCTGTACAAACTGGTTAGGTAGTAGACCAATTGAAATGTCTGGTATGCCTCGCGTCGTGAATTCAAAACACGCGTGTATATATATATATATATATATATATTACTTTTTGTCTCTTTTATATTTAATTTTTTTAAAATTATGTACCCCGTTGGTGTAGGGGTAAGAATCTCTGTTAGTTAAGAAACCTGCTAAAATCTCTATAGAAGACTGTTTGCTTATCTTAACCGTGAATTTTCGTGGTTTCTTTGTTTCTTGAAGACAAATAAAGGGTAGTATCTTTGGAGGCAATGGATGGCCTCTTCACATTCGTCTAAATCTAAGATTCACAATTAATCCGGAATTTCTCATTCGATGGTACATAATCCGAGCAGTTGAAGTGGCGTTGTTAAATAACAGAAAACAAACATAGGCCTTCTATGTTATCTTGTGCAGATAAATATTCTGAGTAGAAGGAACTAATTGTATGACCGTGCCATTAAACACATTTTAATTAACCTCTTTATATACTATGTAAGCTCAATACATTTATTAGATCTAATTGGCTGTATTAAGCCGATTTTTTAAACCTTGAATAACAGAAGTGTTCTTTAAAAACAATCGATGGAATCACTTGTAATCTGAAACGAAATTATCTAAGTTAGATTTTGTACTGATTACATTTGTCAATGAGTACGATACGAATGAACTGCAACCGCAGCGACGTTTATACCTGGATGTTCTGCTTCCCCATTAGAAACTTTAATTGGTGGATCAATGCGAATCCTTTTGGTGGTAAGAATAGTGATTGAGTAAAAGCCAACAGCTTTATCTGGTTGAAAAGAGGTATTAGTCAAGTCACGGTAGTGGCATTGGCTGTTAGCAACGTCTCAAGCCCTCGTCATTCTGGTATTCAACGAAGAACTTCATTCTCCCACTTCATTATCGATGCCCTTTATTCGGCTCAGATTGGTTTCAGGAGAAACTACTTCGTAACTTTTACATTCGCTTTCTTAATTTGTTGTAGTCTGACGTCGCCTTTCTCTGATCGACTTTCGTAACTATCAGAAGACGCATCTAATAAAATATTAATCTATGCTAATTCTGAAAAGTATATTACATTGAAAATTTAAAATATATAATAAAATTCAGGTCAATACACAAAACTTTATTTAGATGTTAAAATTTAAAATTTAAATGTTAAAATTTAAAATTTAAAATTTGCGCCATTCATCACTATAAGGATGTTACAATAGAGCGCTTTCATTCACTTCACAACATGTTTCGATGTAATACATCATCTTCAGGTGTTGTCTTTTAAAACTATTTTATATTATAATGCATGATCAGCGGAACACATGCTACAATAATGAATATACTGAAAGACATGCATTATAATATAAAATAGTTTTAAAAGACAACACCTGAAGATGATGTATTACATCGAAACATGTTGTGAAGTGAATGAAAGCGCTCTATTGTAACATCCTTATAGTGATGAATGGCGCAAATTTAAAATTTTAAATTTTAACATTTAAATTTTAAATTTTAACATCTAAATAAAGTTTTGTGTATTGACCTGAATTTTATTATATATTTTAATCAAAAAACACAAACATGACGCATGTAAACCTTAAAATTGAAAATTTAATTGTTTTGAAACTTAAACTAAATCAGATGGCTTCTGACAGCGTCCACAGTTCTCAGACGAAACACATTTCTTTCTCCAAACTCATCCCTTTTTATCCCTCTACTTATTTCCCTCTTTACTGTTTTTTCTCACTGCTTCTTGTTTTATTTCTTATTTCTTATCATTCTTAGTGTGTTTTCTGAACTATGTTCCAGTGGTTGGGGCAGGTCTTTTAAAAATTAAAAATTTTCCAATTTATTTATTAAGAAAGGAATCATATTACTTGGACGATAGATTACCCATTCGTAAGGTATCAACAGGGCAACACTGCAAGGCACTACGGTCACTCATTCCTCGAGCGAAATTCGAACCCGCGGTCCCATTGATCGGACTTCGGTCTTCGGGTCCCTATACCATTCTTTCACGGAATCGGCTCCCCATACATGCACTGCCTTAAATTATTTCCCTCTTTATTTTGGTCTCTTCCGAGTCTTATATGGCACGCAAGATCCATTCCATCTATAAATGATCAAATACTGGGTGACATGGACACAAGAAGTTGAATTTCACTTCAACAAAATTCTGGTCTAGTAGACCAGAAATACATAAATATTCATACATATATGTAAACTTTCAGAACAGTGTCTGTTAACTTGTGTATCACAAGTGAGAATAATGTCTTATTAAGTGTGAATGTTAGCTCATCCACATCTCAGAAATTTATCTACTAAATAAGCATAAATATAATGTAGCCCACAGTGTATCCTTTATAGTAAAAGTTGTCGGAAGAATTTAATTTTTCCGTAACGACAGAATGTCTTATTCAATTCAATTCAATTCTTTATTATTAGTGTGCTGTATCAACAGCCAGAAGGCCAATTACAGATACAACACAGAGATAAGCAAAACAAACAAAAAATTAACATTGTTCATAGAGCGGCTTTCCTCAGTATCTCTAGACTCACGTCGTCACAGAACCTTGAAGGGACCATGATTCTTTTCTTCCCGATCCTCATGATGTCACCATTTTGTCTATAAACTAAAACGAACTTAAAAGTTTGAAATGGTTGTCTTGTGGGATATTTCACCACGTAATCTAGTGGGTACTGACGGACGTTTCAGAAGGGCTTACTGCTTTCATCACTAGGGCCCTTGATGAAGGCAGTATTCTCTTCTGAAACAATGGTCAATATCTACCAAAAACCACACGGAGAAACATCCATCTTCATACTCGTTGTTCTCAAGAACGTGAAATCTCACTAAAAAAAAATCTACGTAATTTTTATTAAAATTATCGAGCCTATAAATAATCAGTTCAAGGATAGATAGTACTTGTCATCTTTTGTCATCCTATTACACAAATGAAACGAAGAAAGACAATAATTGCGACATTCATGAAAGCAAACAAGAAATAATCTTAAATTGAACGTAATTAATTTGATGGATATGAACTGGCCTCGTAGCCGTTACAAATTGGTTTGTCTCCCAGCTGATCAAACGTCTACAAGTACATCAAATAGCTTAAGTTGTAAGCCTCATACGACAGTCCTTGACTTGTATTAACTTATGATGCCGACCCGGTCAGAGCCGCTGCAGTGAGTGAAACAATGACATACGCTCTTCAAAATTCCCAGCTGTAGTACGCTATCATCTACATTTGTTACTTCATTATTTGGTAGAAATGCATTTCACCATCTTTAATTAACTTTCATTAAGCCTTTATTAAGTAATTTAGATGTACATTTGAGTTCGTATGAAGTCCAGATGTAACAGATCATGTTGTAAATTATTCTACAAGTAATGAACTGAAGAAAATATAAGAATATTTAAAGACACGTTTTTTTATAAAAAAAATTGGAATCATCGGAAATAATACCCCCACGCTAAACTGTGACCATATTACCATCACAAGAGGTAAATATATTAACCGGTACATTTATATAAATTTCAGAATGTGGCAACCTGCAGATAGACAGACTGAGCTTGAATCAGCCACATATTTGTAGGCAAAGGTATACATATGGAATTAAGCTTGGTATCCAGTATTAATCTGGCATAATTAATAGAATAATTCCTTTTTTGTCTGAGTTAAAAAATGTGAAAAGCAAAATCGAAGCTCACATTTAATATACACGTTTCAATCTATATTTTTTAAATAAATTAAAGAGGAAAGCCAAAAGCTGTTTCGGGTTCCATAATAAAAGGGAAATTTCTTGACTAGCTTATCGTACTATTAGCTTCTGAAGAAAGGTCCTGTTACATACAGCCATAAGCCTAAATTTCAATGAACAGGTGTCGAGTCAAATATGGATACAAGATAAAATAATGGTATATTTTAAATGACAGTTAATAATTAATAAGAAGTAAAAATTATGAAACTTTTAAATTGTTTTATTTAAATTTCTTTGTGAGAGTTTAAAAATTTCTCTTTGTTAACAATTAGTCAGCTCGTACATTAACTATCAATTAAGATACCCTTAAGGGGTCACTACCCACGGGTTAAGAACTTGAGTAGTGTGTTACGTTCGATATTCTACTACAATTTGTGCTCCTGAGTCGAGATTTATTTAAAGTACTCGTGGTTTTAACGTGATATTGACAGTAGAACATCTTGTTTCCTGAAGTTATTTTGTTTCGTGAGTTTGAAAGCAGGATTGATGAAAAAAATCGACATATTTTCAATAGAAGCTTCTGTTATTTGCAGTAACAGAGATGTAAAATGTTTTATACAACCCGTGATCTCACAGTTTGAGTATGATGAGGAGATATTTTAACTTTGGTTTATAACCAGGATTCTAAACGAGTGTACTGGAAGTGAAGGAAGATAATGTCGTTTGTCACATTGATGTGGTAAGCTCTTTTTCACTGTCAGCCGCAGACAGATCCCCTCTCCTTTAAACATACTTCCTATATTCCTACTTTTTCTTTAACGTCTGCAGACTCTCAACATACACAAGCAGCTTGAAGCAGAGTGCGGTCCGAAGGCTTATCCTTGTATATTGTAAAAGCCACCAATCAACTGGCTTTTTCATATTAAATGATGCTCAGTTTTCGACTGAGTCTGAGGTGAGATTTCAAGTTCTCACGTAATCATAGCGTCTACGTCAAAATTTAGAATAATCTGGCAACTAGTGTTAAATAAATAAAGATTTTGAAGGAGATAGTAGTGACTTAATTCAAGATATTGTTTCAAAATTTGTCTCGGTAGCCCGAGGAACAAGAAGAATATTTAATAACTCCACTGAAATTCAAATCAAATATCTCGCGAACGCAAACAGGGAACTTTGCCCCTTCACTACAATGATCGATAGAACTTTAATATTAATAAATGTCATTGGTTCACTACGTATATAATCCATTGCGCAGTTTTGATTAAATTTTTTCATTTCATGTCAGCATGCAGGAATAAAATGAGAAATTTATAAATATACATATTTTCAGTCATAATACTTCAATAAAATAAACCAAATACGAAACTTAGACCTATTTCAGGGAATGTGGTATGAAGGTGTGGATTGGGTTAAACTGGCTCAGGTCAGGTTCTAGCGTTGGTCTCATGTGGACACGGTAATGAACACTTAGTTTAAAAAGGAGAAAAATCTTACACCACGGAATTTTTGAAGAATTTAAATTCACAAGTTTATTATAATATTGTTCATACTGTCTGTGTGAAACCAGACCTGCATCTCCTGTTAATTATTCTGACATCATCAAAATTAGAGAATCCAAGATGTTTGGTCTATCCTGAAGATGAAGACTTTTATCTGAAACGTTCGTTACTGACTAAAAGACCACATGGCATCACTACACCATCAGCATACACGTAAGGATATTAAACAAAAAACCAATATTCTGCCTTAACTATAATCTACTTGCCAGAATTTCATTCTTCTAGTTGTAAAGAAAAAAAATTACAGAGAACGTTTTGATCTGCTTTTGGTTCCATTTAATGTGACCCAACGTACCTTATTCAAGGCGTGTAAGGAGTTACTTGTTATTTTAAACGGATGACAGATGGGTAGATAGCGAGTTGACATTTAATATTCCTTTGAGAAAGCCCGAAAACTTTGTATTAACACGTTCATGAGATATTATTTTTATCAAAAATATCCTCCTTCACTCTACAGGTTTAACTTCATAAAGTGCCTTACAAGTCTACAGTATCAGAGAATTTTTAATTTCAGCTTCCCTTTAGCCTCCATTCTGATTCTTCTTATTCTTCTGTCAGATTTAAAGTACACAAGTCCGATAGATTTTATAGTTTATGCGTTATATGCTATTTCTGGGTATAATAAACACAGTTTCCTCACTTGTATATATGTACGGGTTCATGTGGGAGGATAATCATAAATTGAAAAATGGAAATGATGTGGTAAAAAGTGGTCATTACTTCTGAAAGAATTGACGAAACCACAAAGGAATCTTAAGTCCGGATAGTCCTAATCAAATATCAAACTGTATTAATTCAAATACGAAGCAGACTGGTAAAATAAACCATAACGTTTGGACTGGAGTCACGTTTAAAAGATTTTAGAAGAAATGTAAGATTTCAAATTCTGAATGCGGTGAGTCTGAAAATAACTGTCTTCTCGGGTACTGTGCCCTGTAGTCTGGTAGAAACCGACAGACGTTTCAGAGCGTTTACTTCGTCCATTACTCTCATTATAGAGGTATCAAGTACGCCTGAAACGTCAGCAAACTTCTAACAGGCTACACGACATAACAACCCAGAAACAGAAATCTTCACAGATAAAATATTAAAGAGTAATATTTAATACTCCCGATATGTATTTGGCAGGTGTGAAGCTTGAATATGGACTTGAAATTAGGCCATGTTTAATACAGTTAACCCAGTTTCCCCCCTCTGTTAGCTTAGACAATTCATATCGCTTCTTTCCCATTTGAAGTGCACAGTCATCTTGGTACACAAACCTGGTTAACTTAAAAACGCGTTTCTTACAGAATTTGTAATTATATCTATGATATATCTCCATAGAAATTTCACATGCTATCTGCAATTATACATTAGTTATGAGCAAACTAAAGCTAAATACAGAAGTCATGAGGAAGTTGAGCTGTTAATTTCAAATATTACACAAGATATGTCAATGGAGGGTGAAAACTTTCCGGATTTCCGAAGATTTGTGACAATGGCTGATTCATTAGAGATGCAGGTTATTTGTTCTTACGTTACTGACATTATTATTAATATAAATGTCATAATAATATGCTTTTAATTTATTTTTGAATATAATTTTGATTTTTAATCATACTCTTTCAAATATATTTTAAACTTACCCTTTTTGGAAGTCATCTTAAATTATGGTTTTTAATTGTATTCAGGTGACAAGACAGGAATACGTATTTAGTCTTCTCTGTGTTTGGTAACTTCTAAACCAACCTCATTAGCGTCTACTAGAGTTTCCGTATTCATATAAACAAGCAGCTTTTAATAAAAGGAAGTTTGTGTTAATTGGTTTGTAAAACCATTCACATAACCTGAAGTTTACGTACTTTGCTGCGTGTATGTTTACGAGTAATTCTGAAATCTCACAGAGATGCTTACGTTGATAATTAAACAAATGTCTTGTTTTAAAATGCGCAAGTCTTCCTCAGGAATTCTTTTTTCTTTCTTAAAATTGTTATATCAGGCATAACAACACTTCTCAGTCTAGTATTAAGTTACCAAAAAATATGCTATGTTCACTCCCGATGCTATTTCAATAACTAAAATTATATTCTTACCATATTCTGTAATGTGCAATAAACTACTGATTTCGTATTTACAGATCTACTGTCTTTGTATCTTATTTGTAATTATTTTTTTTCTTTCTCGATATAATTAGAAGTAGTACTTATTTGTCAGGACTAATTACAATTAAGTCAAAGATGAAGCAACCTCGATAATATGGAGTAATCAAATTATGTACAACAATTATAACCTTATATTCCTATGTAATTTATTAATATATAAGAACTCGGTCTTCTGCTTCAACGGGCGCGTTGCTTTATTTTCGAATAAAATTCAACGAAGGAAAAGTGGATTGGGAAGAATCGAGTTTCAGTTGTGCTGTGTACTGCATAATCTCTAATGCTTACTGAACAAGAAAAATATCTAACAAGAGAATGTCAAGAAACACACCGACGAAGATATATTTCTTTCAGAATAAATGGTTTTACGTCAGAAGAATATTTACAAAAATGTTAATTTAAAACTTTAGGTTGAAACACACATTAACTTGCGCCGATATTAAAGGGATAGATTGTATCTAATTTAAATTTTCATTTCAGCTTATTACGAAGACTATGGAAAAAATATTCCTGCTTTATACAGATAGGCAGAACAGGTCTGTCGGATGCAAGTGAACTTTCATGCATACGTCATTAAATACTCACCTCGTGGAAAAAGTCAATCATCGGAGGCATAGCTCGGGGCGGGGTTTATAACCTCTGACTTGGTACGGGGAAAAATAATAATAAGAAGAAACTTTCTCTGCCAATGACGTATCATGAAGGACCCTTTATGAAAGAGAAATTTACTGAAACTAATTTACCCTAATATGATTCTAAACTTCCTGGAAACTGGTGTAAAACCGTTATGACACTTTTATGGAGTCTATTTCATGGAAAATAAAGAGTATGAAACGAATATTTCTTTGTTTTTTCTGCATTTCCATAAAACAAAATGAATTATTAAGGCATGTGGCAAAGTAATGAACACTCGTATGTGAATCTAATCTGTAGAAGACGGAAGACGGATAGAGACAATTTCCTGCTGACTGAAATAATATAATTTCTTAGTGCGAAATTACGCCATGTTTCAAATATGCACTTAATATTATGGAGAATAGCACAATTCTCTCTGTAAAGCTGTACTGCACTGATTTGTAACCATATTAAAACGACACGAGACACAGGGCCACCTTTCGGCACCCTCTAAGGAAAGGTAAGGTGTCTTAATGCGCCATCTTTAAGTTTGTCTCAGATTACGAAACATTTCTGAACCAGTATGCCGATTTTCAGTAAATGTTATATCAACATAATACCACTAATTTGTAATTTACTATCATAAATAATACAAACATGGCTATGTAAACTTATGATGTGGGAGCTGCAGCAACGTTATTTGATTGTTTAAACTGTGTGTAATGATAGATCCTGGTATAGCAAACAATTTTTGTTTGCGTTATTTCACGCCTACAATGTAAAATCGTTGGGGACCTGACGCAAGTACCAGATTTTTCGACTGATAAATAGACCAATGGGCTGTATCCTCTCAGCAGTTTCTGATAAACAGATGAAATAGTAGAGCAGGAATACGAAAATTAACTAACATTAATGACTTATTATACATATTAATAGTAGAAAAAGTTAAAGTTTTAATTAAATCCATATTGGATAGGAACTTTAAGAATAAAAAGTTACAAATAACAAACGTGGGAACTTTGTGCAATCAGACATGAATTACATCTGTTTTACACATCACTCATAGAAGAGATAAATATAATAACATATGCCGGAAACATTTCAAGCCAATGAATTGTAAGACGTTTCTTAATTGCATTTATAAGTGACAGCAAATTAATTATATGTCCATTCTCTTCTAGTTTATTTCACGACTGACTGAAAACTGAAATTGTTCGCCAGAAAAATAATACATATCAAAGCAGAACTACAGAAAGTTGGAATAAATTACTATCTTAAAAAAGTCTGAGACACATACTGTGAGATCTTGATATCAAAAGGTCTTCAAACGAATTGTTAAGCACCTGTCCAATTTGGATTTGGCGAAATCAAAACCGGAGAACACGTTTCTACCTTTGCTTTGTTAAGCCGTTACTGCCATACATTGTTTGCCAGCATTATTGAATTCGAAGTGAAGGCTTATACCATATAGGTAATCAGTTCGCTGGTCAAACAAACGAAAAATTACCTCTTCTGTTCATGACGTAAGAGTTGATCAAAGGCATGTGGGCGCTGTGGAGTAGCTTGTCAGTAGGGAACTACGGAATTCTGATAGCGCGGCAGTGGTAAGCAAGCAGACACTTCACTTCGGTCTGAAGAACACGTGACTTCCCACAACTGGCTTGCTTCGAATTCTGTTAGTAGGGATTTCAGAATTTCTTCAGATCACAATAAGGATTTGAAGCATACACGACTATAATTGTGCCTGTTCATTCTAAAGCTTATTTGACAACGAAGCATTTAAAACACTAGTAAAAAAATACGAAGTAAGAAAAATATTAACAAACAAGTAGGAAATATTCGATGGAAAGAAGAAGATCACTATGCTAAGTAGTAAATGGGGTAATAATATTAAAATGTATCTTAGAGATTATGTAGACCGCATAAAAATGACTTTAGGTGGATCCAATGGCGTGTTTTATTAACGAAACAATAAATGTCTCTTTCCTAGAAAGTGCGAAATTTATTCACCAGCTAAGTAACTATCATCTGCAACATGTAGTTAGTGAAATGTGTTTCTACCCTACACCTCTCTCTCTCTTTTGAAGGAAGTTCGTGGTTGTCTTTGGTAGAACGCTCAGAAAGTCCCTTAGCAATGATAGTCTTTAATTTACGACCTCGTGACAATGCGATGAATATGCTAGACCATATAATTTTACTGCAGTCACAGAGTGATCTATCTCTGAAGTAGGTGCAGTCAGCCTCTCCTCTTACTAACATTTAACTTACTGAAGAGTTCATAAAGCGAAATGTCGTAAAAGAGAATCCGTATTTACCATAAGCGCAATATTATATTTTTTTTGGGGGGGGGGATGTGTTCCAGAAAGACCGAAAATTGACTCAAAAAATTAAAATTAATAATTTATTGCATGAACATCCGGCTTGTGATATCTAAGAATTGTATAACTGTAAACAAAATGCTAGTTGTCTGAGTTCTTTACGACATCCGTACCTGTCCGTTATCATCATACTAACAGAAACCTAATAATGGTTTTAGTATTAGTTCGACGGTTAGGATCGAACTCAGGACTATTCTCTTGGTTCAGTGGTTGTAATATCCTAATATTTTGAAGTTCATGGAATATATTTCAACCATCGCCAATCATATTAAAAATAAAGAAGTGGCCAACAACTACATCGCCGTAAAAGCTTCAAATATTAAATATTGGTCAACTGAAGGCAAGCTCGAGACAATGCCTCAGACAATGAAGAGTACGCAACATAATAAATAAAGCCAGTATACTGTAACAGCCGAAAAAATTGATTTAGGATAGAACGAGTTGTATGGAAGTGCCGAAGATCTTGTAGTGCCATGATCAAGATTTTGGTATTAACGTTGATGAACTACTTAGTTAATTAGTTCCGGTCATTCGGCTGAAAAAAAATAAGAATAATGGAAACTTTCGAAAATAAACACATCGCGTATCAAAGTCGTTCTGTGGTAACAGATCCTAGCCCATTATTCTACTGTTCATACCATCAAATGGAGAATTATTCCAAAGCTAAATAAGGAGTTATTGTTGTAACAGAAGGAGGTTGAACCAGAACGTAAAACGAGAAAGATTTTAAACCCCTATTGCATTAAAACATAAATTTATAACTGGACGAAATATGCATCAAAACTGAGATTTATTTTGACCTTGCGTTATATGCTTTGTGTATAAACGAGAATGTAATTTAAACTGACAAGATAAAGCATATCCATAGATTGAACGCCATTTCAGAGAGTGTAAATCCTGTTTCAACAGGTCTGAATGCTCGTATTACGTCGAAGCGTGCAGTGTAACTTAGGGCTTTTTTTGTAAACAATGGAAATGAACAAATCTTCCTGAGACGAAACCTCTTGGGTGATCGATCCCTAATTCTACCATTTTCAACGTTACTACAAACACATTTTGCAAACTACCATTTACTTCTATGACATCCTTCAGTGCTTAATACATTATAGTTAGAATCAGACAATTAAGCAAGGTACTTGAATAATTCGGAGACACAAATGTGTACACATGACTTTAGATAATTCCTAAATCAGAAAAAAAACAACCCTCACCCACTAACATGAAACTTTTAAAATAATACATAGAAAGTTGATACAGAAATAAAATTCTAGTTTTTTAATAATATACGTATCAAGTTCGAATCTCAGCCAGTAACATAACATGGGCCACGCCTGCGAACTTCCAATTCATTATATATCACTGCAAAGATCCCATTTGAAGCTACATAACCGAATAAGTTATACCAGCGACATTATTTGATGAATAATTAATTATAAATCTCTGAAAATTTCTCCCCAAATTATTCTCCATTTCTTTTCCAGTTACCTACATCCTCACGTATTTCAACATTTACATGATGTTACACAAATTTTAATCGCTACGTAAAGAAACGTTTACAATACACTAACCCTCTTAAGTATACATTTCATCCACATAATTTAAAAATTTAGTTGATACCTCAAAGAAATGAAAAAAACAAAACAAGGCGAGTCATTACAAATATCAACAGGTAATTGTCATTTAGGGAAATAATCGCTGTACATCATTATAATCACACGATGCCAATAAATACACTTTTTGGGTAAATGCATAGTTTTTGAAATTGAAACGTCGATGGTACATACAGTTACAACTTGCTTACAACGTATTAAAGGGTTAAATAAGCAAATGAAAAATATGACTAAACGTAAAACTTATAGTAACAAACAAATACAGCAGTACCAATCACATGATTAGGGGTTTTGTAAATTTTTCTTAAAGTATCGGTAAAAATGTATCCGCTTTATGTTTTCTCTTTTCGCGTCACCCATTGAAACTTTTTGCGTAAGCCGAGTGAGTTCGCGAGTCACAGTTTGGGAATTATTGTTCAAGAAATGCACAAAATCAAGGCATAAAAGTGAAAGTTTGGCTGTAGATGTCTTTTTTTTTTTCTGTCGTCCTGTAACGGATTTTGCACACGTGTGTGGGGATATGTACCACGGTTTCTTCCAGCTGAGAATCTTCGTGGGAGTTCATTTCTGTGAAAAGCTTGAGGATCAGTCATGCGTCATACCTGCAGGGAGAATGACTGAAAGGAGTTAAATCGTTATTGGGAAAGTTCTATCCCAAGGGGTGAAAGAAGAATGTAGAAGTCGCTGAAAGATTACCAACACCAAGTTTCGAACCAGAGAATCTTTGAATAGTCAAGTTCATTATTGAGACTGGGACTGTGGTCTACCCTATTTTTCTGATCCCCAGTCCCCTATAACCAGGATAAAATCTTAATACAGACCACAGTAATACCCCTTCCTGAATTTTCCAAACTCTCATTAATTTAATGATTTCATTTCATTCACTTAACGTCGCATCCGAGTGGTTGGCATCCCTGTTTCATATTCGGAAGGTACCAGGTTCAAGTCTAGTCCCGGAGACTGGCTATCCAGAAGATTTTTCGTAATTTTCTTAATTCTCTACAGAAAAATTCCGGGATAAACCTCGACCATTGTACGAGGTAGTAATATCTTAAACTAGGTTTCAGCTATTCTTCAGACTTATCTATTTACATAAATCCAACAACAGACGCTATATAAAGCACAGTTCACGTGTCTTTAAATTAACAAGGAAACAGGATCAGTTGTATAAGACTCAGAAGTTTAATATAAATATAAGGCAACAGATATTAAAGTGTTCATAATTAGCTTCTTCAGCGTCTAGGTAAAAGTCGTGCCTACGGTTATACACCTGTATACAATTATTTACAACTTTCAGTTTTAAAGACTCAGATTGGAGTTTTGTCGATAGTTTTAATTAGAGGGATTTTGTTGCATGCCATGTTTCACCCGAGAACATCCACTGTTTTGGAAGTTGTTTTATCTATCCTTTTTTAGTGAATACTTGAATCCTTACGAATAGAAGTTAGCTTAAGATTTTATTGCAGAATCTACTGCTTTTATTAATTAAGGGGAATGAATCTGTATTTTGTTAAGGCGGTAATGCCCATTACTTTCAAAATTATTTAACTTTACTAATTAAAACATTCACAACTTGTTTTTCCAAAAGAGATACAAAATTTTAAACAAAACAATTCAAAACGAACGCGCAATGGGGAGAAATTGTGTTAAAGGATTCCGATCAAATTAAATGTAATAATGTTCAAATCAAAATTTATAAATTTCCCCCCAAAACTGCTTACACACAATAAACGTCATTAAATGAAACATAAATAAATAAATAAATACGTAAATAAAATATAGTAACACCCTAATAAATCCATGAGCGTTACTTCTGTAGTTGTACAATTTGCGCTGGCGGACAGAGAGATTAACTCAAGCGTCTATTCACTAATATGCTCAGACACAACGAACTCAATTTCCCTTGGAACACTGAAAACAACGGGAAATGGGTATATTTTGCTACATTCACCCAAACATTTCTACAAGGAACAGTAGTTGTGTCATCTGAAGAAAATAAAACATTTAAGATGACATAATGCAGAATCTGCACTCGTAAAGCACAATCGATATTCGGATGGCTGGTCTATCATTTATTTATTGCGTTCAGCAGTATAAATGTATGTTCTATGTTAGAGAACGAGGGTAACTGGGATGAACCACTTTATGACGCTAGATGGCTGTAGTGCCTGTGGACGGATTTTTAGTCCAGGGGTCCCCAAAAACATGACCCGTGGGCACCATGGTGCTGCCGGAAGGGTTTAGATTTAAGAATTCAGTCCGTACCGCAAAGAAAACAACGTTTTATCATGTAAAAGATCAGATGGTTAATGCTGTTTAAGGAAATTATAAATACAAAACACGAAGTTACTGATTGTGAAAACAGGTTTTAAAGGGGACATAGCTGCATCTAGCACCTTCTCTGGTGGGCTACACCCAATAGAACGCGAAGTATTAGGGAAAATTGTTTCGTACGTTGAACTGCTGAACAAACGTAAGAAACAAATTAAAAGCCACCGTCCATTGCCTTATAACATTATTGAATTATCTATTATGTAAAGTTTTGATAGTAGATTAATAATTAAATTAGCTGGGGAATGTTGTTAATTAATTTAATTACTGACCTTTGTGTAGCACCTGTAAGTCATGAATATGTTAATTTTGAATTACAATTCTGGAAAACACACAGATGTAAAGCTACATACATTCATGTTAGATCTATACAGTTGGCAACACTGCAGGAAAAATAGAACAAAATATAGAACGCAGCAGGTAGAAAATTTAAAATTCGAACAAAAGATTTTGCTTCGTGCCTTTTATATTTTATTCTCATCTGTATTCTCTTTCCCTTTTAGCTTGCTTCTTTCGTTGTTAATTATACGAGGTGTTCCACAAGCCCAGAACCATACGAAAACAGTTATTTAGAAAAATATGGGAATATATAAAGAGAGAAAAGTTGCAAATCATGTGTTTGCAGTCTCAAGTGTTGGATTTTTTTATGTAGGACGAGCCGTTACGGTGCTATATTCTTTAAATGTCAACAGTAAAGCTTTATGGTGATATTATCGCGTTGACATGCGTGCGAAAGGGAGATAAGTTTCAAAATTTTCCTGCGGTATGTACATAATTTACTACAGATCCAACTGCACTGTAAAAAAACAGTTACATGTTCCAAATACAGAGTAGTATGGGCACGTAACATTTTAAACAGGAAGACAGAAGAGTCTTCTGCCATATTGTTAAATCTATGCCGAATCGGAGGGTAACACTCGACTGGGTTTACTTGTGTGTGCAAATTGTCTCCATATATGACAGTTTGGATTTCCAAAGAATGCCTGAAAGTCGATACTATTCTACTATTATAAACATAATTTTAGAAGGTAAATCTGAAAATAAAATTAAAACTTTATTTAACTTCTACGTCTGTAGAAGGCAAATAACTTGATCCATAATGTTGTTGGTGACATTAGTGAGTTCTTATGGACCTGATTTTATTAAAATCTTTTTATTGAGACGATAAGCGCACCTGGACAGAGGAAGGACTCCGAAAATATTATGTAACATCACGAACAATTGATAATGCTCCAATATGGACCAATACGTCGCAGATGTTCTGGAGTACCAAAATCCCTCCCGTGTTTAATCATAAACACACAAAGTTACGTGACCACGACACGTCGCTTGGGATATCAGTACAAACAGTGGCATGTGACGTTCGTATCGCGTGCCATATCATAATTTTTAAATTTACGCATACTACTGCACGCGAGTTTTCTTGTGGTTATCGCGAAATAATACTGAAGGTAATGACTGTACGTTTATACGAGGCAATAAAGCAAGGCGCGGAAGAAAACCAATTACAGGTGTCAGGTGCAATAGAATTTACACCTCTAACTCCAGTATTATTTACGATGCAGACACGTGGGAATTATAAAAGCTTTACGCTCGGATTTAAACAAGATGACCCAGCGGTTTGAGTTAAATGTTGAATTTATTTTGAATGGCAGAACGTAATGCAATAATAAATATATCCCTCAGGAAAAGTAATGATTAACAATGCACTCATTCACAAACGTGCTGCATTTTAAAACTCAGGAGAAATACAATTCCATGACGCATTACCGTTGATTACGTAGAATAATATTGTCTATCACTAAACTTTAGCGGACCTGGTCACTTTCAAAGAAAATAAAATAATTTTTAAAGTGTACTTTAACACAGCTTGAGCACACTACTGAATATTATGTCTTATATACACTTACTTTAAGAACATTTATACTTTTAGGGGACCACTGAGGAAGAACTGAAAAA
Source organism: Zootermopsis nevadensis (assembly GCF_977971745.1). Taxonomy (NCBI): domain Eukaryota; kingdom Metazoa; phylum Arthropoda; class Insecta; order Blattodea; family Termopsidae; genus Zootermopsis; species Zootermopsis nevadensis. Next base: position 8,093,731 of record NW_028259139.1, on the reverse strand, counting down.
TATGAAAAAATGAAGGTCTCCATAAAATTAATTCTTCAACAAGTATTAAGACGGCCAACCACAGAGGATGAAATGACAGACAAATAATTAACGTGGGGGAGACGAATAATACGTTAAAATCTAGTAATAAAATACAAAAGATGGAGAAATTTGTGATATTCAGGAGTATACATTCATAATATTAAAATGTACCTCACAGAACAGTGGTGACAGGATGTGGAATAGATTCAACTGTATCGAGATATTCATTTGTGGGCTCTTATGAACCCTGCAATCAACCCCATAATGATGTAGAAACTGTTACGGATCTAAGCGACTATCAGTTTATCAAGGATTAAACTTCATGAGTTATGGAACATGAAGAGGACGCAGGCCACCGCTGAGGGCTCGTGCGAGGGATAATAAAATGGCTGCTCGACCATATTGTATCCCTGGTTACGGGAGACAATGCTATGTAGAGAAATGTTGCTGAACCAATCTACGACCGCTGTCGATTATTCTGGCGAATTGACAGCCGCTGGTCAGCGACTATGACCACAAGGCAGTCTGTTCCCGTCCATGGTAATGTGTGGACATGACATCCATTAAAATATTTACTCTGTAATAAAGAGTTGCTGAGATATGGTCAGATTTAAATATAACGTGCTTAGCATTGTCGAATCCCGGACAATGATAAAGGCGCAAAAACATAATAGTTATGTTTTCTCATAGACCAGGGTTTGGTAAACTTTTCATTACCGCGGGCTGTATTGGCTGTTCAAATTTTTTGTGGAAGGTTGCAGAAAAATTAATAATAACTTGGACTGACATCGACTTGATTTTCGTAAGTGCCCCTCCCAGAAGTATTTCGAGATAACACCTTAAAAACTTGGCATCCTATGTTTCTGTATCTTTCTTAAGTTAAGGGCCGGGGTCAACGTTGGCATTCTTCGAGCTAGCTTCTTTATTAATTTGTTCCCATAAACCTATATTTTTTATTTATTTCCGCTTTGAGAAGAAGTGATGATTTAACAACGTCTCTCAAGTATCGTGGGAGCGTGTCTGATCGAGTATATAACATGTTCGTTTTTACAAAATATCTGAAACTTGTTTATGGGAAGTCAACTCAGGCTTTCCTTTGTTACTCTCAACATCAATCAGCTTTAGTAAAACAAGTAACCACAAGACTAAAGCTGCATTGTCTATCGTAAAGCGATAGTTGGCTCTATTGAAGGGAAGTAATTAGAGGAACCTGATCTTAATTAAAAATCGTTATGTATTCAACTGCGTGCAGGAAATCCTATATGAGAAAACTTGATGGGCTGAAGACCGGAACAGGAACTTCACAGAGTGACTCGTATCTTAGCATCGTAGATATAGTCTGTTTACTAACGCATTAGTTTCTTATTTCAAATTAATACGAACATGACCAGAGGCTGCTAGACTGATTCACTGATTGGATAATAGCCTACCCAACTGTTTCAGACTCAGGCAATAGGGAAAAGTTTAATGTCTTGGCAGCTTTTGGATACGATAGATATGGAAACAGTGACATAAAGTTATTGTTTTGTTGCCTTCATATTCTGTTTATTCTTCTGTTACAATATCTTTCTCCTACGCTCCTTGCTGCTTTCTTCTTTAACTAATATTCGCCTTCATCTTATCATGCCTTTTCTTTAATATTTTGAACCTCACAGTGTCACGTTTTGGTCCTTAAAGTTTGATGATATTAAACTGAATGCGTTATAGTGACGTACCTTCTTATCTTCAAATGAGACAGTGAAGATATTTTCTAGGCAGTCGGTGAAACTACTGAGGAATACCACGAGAATCCTCGTTACAGATAACAAAGTCAATCCGGCCTGGTACCTATTATTTGCTGCTGTTTTATTTATAATGAACCACTTTTCTTAAATACGTATATTAGTCATCTAGGCTAGACAGCATGTTGCAAAAGATCCTTCATACAATACGCAATGATTACACTGTAATTACTCAGTAATATTAATTAATTGGTTTCGTTCTATTCTTATGCCCCATTTGTTCCTTCCCGTTACGAAGTCCGCAACTTTCCACGCATTGTAAGTCCTTAGTTATCTCGATCTGTATTACGCATACCAAGAGTAATTATGCTCGTGTGGTTAATGACTTTATAAAATACAATTATATTTCGCACAGTTTCATCCGCGAGTTTCAAAATTAGTGTTTAAGTTCACTGAACGAATCATATTTGCGTTAGAACTGAAACTTTGCGCGAATTTTCTCTTGTGTTTGCTGAAAATGGTGACAGTTCAATCAGGGAAGGAAGTGCAAACCGCGCGCCATCCTCTGTGTAGCGAAGTTTCGTAATGAGCAAAGACACTCCTTTGGGGTGCTGCTAAAAGTCTCGCTTTGCTCCTGTTATTAGACGGAACTCGCTCGCGGCCATCATTTCGACTCTAACTACAGCACGTCGATTATACAGGGTAGTGTTTCTGGAAAGTAATCAATTCTCTTTCCTGCACATCGCTGTTCAGTCAAGAATGTTTATCCTTCGAATGCGTACAGAAAAAAAATCTTGGGAAATTAAAGTTTTCGAAGAAATTAACAGCAAACTAAATGGATGGACGTCAGAAACCATTCAAATATTTCGTATTTCCTTCTCTTACCTACAAACTGAAAGATCATAAAAAGGCCTATAATTTCCCCTGTGGTATTATATGATTGCGAAACCTGGCTTTAACAGAACTATAAACAAATATTTAATCGAAAATGCCATTAACTTAAGCTATAAATCACATACAGAGTCATATACAGCCATTCTTGCAATAATTTTAACACGAAACTGAGCCGAACAGTTTCTCACATTAGCCGGAAGCTGTCATCGTCATTTCTTAATATGGTAGCTTTATGCTTCTCGAAACGTCGGTATTTACCAAAGAATTTACACAGATTAATAACCTAGAAGAACAATATCAGCTTCTTCAACACCGTCGAAACCCCAAATTTATCATATATGTTGATCAGCAAGAACTTGTTTTGGTTAAAACGTATTACATGAAACCAGTTTAATGAAACTGATTTCATCTATGTATAACCCTGATAAGATGATAATGTAAATTTGGAGTGTTTGAGATGAGGACGCTGCTTAGTACAATGGACCCAAGAGTCAGGATGAATAAATTAGTCAGGAGATGAAGATGATGATGTTGATGGAGCCAGTAAGCAACTTGAAACGTCGGTAAGCTTCTATAAGACTACAGGGCGCAACAATCCAGAAGACAAACACCTTCAACTCATCTCGTGCATACCTGTCTTTCACACAGCGTCACATCATCTCTTTCTGTCATGTCTCGTTTCTGATCATTAATTAAAGAACAGCTTCTGGTTGGCTCCACACGACAGACAGGCTTCGTTAGCTCTCTAATCATGTAACATAGGCACCATTTCAGCTGGCTGAGCTGACATTTCCACCGAGAATGACAGAATTTTTCTCTTTGCTGAATCAGCAGGGCTTTTTAATCCTGCTCTGTTGGACAGTCTGACAGGATGTCCGCCTTTGTAGTCAGCTGACGATTTCTTCCGAGATGAAATGGATCTCAGATCGATTTCGAACCGTGATGGTTTCCACAAGTTGATCGAATCGTGTTAAATGATGCTTATATGACGCACCAATAAATGTCAGAATGATGCATCGAATATGTAGTCTATTGATATTACGGTAATTCAAACAGATGATAAATATTGGCAAACAATACAAGGAAGGTAATTTAGTTATTCTGTAAATGAATACACTTAAATTATGGTGAAACATTCATAATTATATTAGTGAAGCTTAAATGAAAAATGAAAATAAAAACATCATCTTGTCTATCACAGTCACAACAAATTCACACTCAAGTGTTAGAGTACAGAGGTGTTTCTGAGAAAGTAGGAAAACCATAACACAGAAATTGTATTGTATTTCAGTGTGCTCTCATTTGCATTACGAGGTCATTAACATTTCAAAATGGTTTCACTGTCGCACTTCATTATAACGCATTGCAATTTCGTAATTAAGTGAAAGGCTTGTGTTAAAATCGCTTCAGTTTTGTTATTATACTTCACTAAACCAAACAGATATGTGGCAAAGAGACATATATTTCCATTTAATCTGTTACGGAGGTACTTATAACGCTGCATCATAATATATTTAACATACAACTATAGGATTTAATCTTCGTAGAAATAAAATAGTATTCCAGCACTTTTTAAAACTTGAAATTAGTACGATTTTATGCATTAGAATTTACTTGTTTAGGTAAATTACGTTACTTAGAAACGTAATTATTACAGAAATCTCGATGTCTTCTTAATAAATGTCAATATGTATCTCAACCGAAAAGTTTCTTGATTTTGTAAATAAAATTTTTTTTGGTCTTTGATTAAGAGTGGAAAAACTAATACAAAACGCAAAGTTATTAATTGTTAAATTTGGTGCTACATGTAGTTGTCACTGGGCTTAAAAAGTTTAAAAACATGAATAATCATGGATTTTTGTGTTCGTTGCTTTGTGAATACGCTTATCGATTCTGTTTTGGCACAAAATCTAGGGGGTTACATACGTTTTATACAGTGTTATCTGTTCCAGAAGCGACTTGTAATTTTTTAAAGGTTTGCTATCGCCAGTGTATTACATTTCAAATGTCAATATTGCAATTTGAACCATTCGTTCGTGTACAAACGATTCTAACGAGGACAGTAGGAAACTCTAGAAGCTGTGGTATGATGGTGGTGACAAATAATGTGCACACAGCAAATGTGATAGGCTTCCTTAAAAGGGATGCTTTTATACTACAGGAAACAGAAAGCTTTAAAAACTGCAGTTTATATACTGAAGTACGTTGGCAATACAAAGAATATTTTGCGGAAAGAAAACATTTCGACTCAGAAACAATGAAGTGATTTAATTTGAGAAATGATGGTACGACTCATTGTTTTGGACATATTCAGTGGAATTCTGTAGAACTACACTTCTGTTATAATGTAGTACACTCAGGGATATTAAAATTGTGAAAAATGAAATTGTCATTCACTGTAAACTGATGCAAAGGAATAATCTCGACATATTTTCGTGAGCACAGGACATAGGAAATTTTCTGAAACATATTACTGTTTCACTAGTAATTTTTGAGTACGTTTACAAGTAAATTTGCAAAAATCATCCTATTAGCTTTGCCATATCTATGTCTCCTTCCATGTAACAAATCTAGAGAAACTTGAAAAGCATTTTCATAAAATTATATATTGGGGAGTTATACTGAAATCAGTCAACACGCTCAATGTTTTACGTATTTTATAAAAAGTTTAAGTAGGATGGAGTACTCTTCATCAAATATTTTAAGGTGATCAAATAAAAGAACCTGACACGGGTTTGAACGTAAACGTGACACGAATTTTAAGATTTTTAAGTCGATTTTCTTTTGGTTACTTGTAGATTCGTTGTCTTTTTATTCATATTTTAATACTGTGAAATTTAAATCACGGATCTTTCGTGATATTATGACAAAGATTTTTTCAGCACAATTTATAATTTTTGTATTATTTGTAATTTATCATCATATCTTGAACGTGTATAGACCAGTTGTTCCTAGAGATATATTTGTGATATCAATATTCACTAAACTGTTTCCACAATTCGCTTGTTTGTAGATAGAGTTTCATATCGAGTAAGTCAAATTTGCAAAACTGACACGAAAGGGAATGTTAATGCCAAGGCATTTTCGCAGACAACCAACCAATCCACTTAAAATTTCCTCATAACAAGAACTGAGAAAACAAAGGAGAAGTCAGAGGAGTCAGTTCTGTTTTTGACAGTACACTAGCCTTTAAACACGCTCGGTAAAAATGCCCGTCTGTTATACCACCTTTCGGCCATTACTTGCTTCATTATTCTTGCATTACTTTTATTCTCATCAATTTCACTCACTGTCTTAAACAGGTTTTATTCTTTTTCAGAGACAACGTCAGTTGTGTCACCTTGCATATTATTAATTATTCTCCTAATTAGTTATGAAGCATGATTTACTTCGTAGATAGCGTCATATTTACAATATTCTTATTCGTGTAACGTTCCAATCAGTCTAAACCATCAAAGTATAAAACCTTATAAATACGACAGAGCCAAACCATTGTCACGGTAATATTCTGATTTTTGTGATCTTCCTGTAGCTAAGCCTTTTTCATGCCATTAATTGAGATCTGGACTGAATTCCTGTCCAAATTTTGGCGCAGTTCCAACCGGGATAACAAAACATAAAATCTTGGACTCTCCAGACTTCTGAACCCATTACATTTTCGCACATAAATATATAACTCTCGTAATGTAATGTAATATAACGCAACGTAATTGTAACCAAGAAATAAATATAAGAATTTTGGGGGAAAAAAATGAGATTGCATATTTAGCTTTTAAGTTTTTAATCCTTACACTGCGTGACTGTTAGCTATTTTCTCATCGCGAGACCCCAGTACCGAACTATAACAAAATATAATGTGTAGTAACGTACGATAGCAATTTCTGTAGTTCAAGGCGTGGAAGAAAACTTTGAATATGTAGTCCTGCATTTAATTCTGATAGATTCATTCCTTAACTTTGAAATGCAGTATGCAGATAAAACGTAACACAACGTAATAATTCAGTCTCCCGAACATTATATCTGTCTGTACCTATAAGCGGCTTCCAGAGCAATCGATTATAGAATCTCTTCCAAATATCGGTAATCCTCCCAGAGAGTCTAGTCGTCTTTTTGAGGTTCTTAGCAAATGCTGTGGTAGCGCCATAAAACGTACCTCTTCGCATTCTTCCACGATCTTATGTTATATATATGACTGTCCTAAGTAAAAGATGAGATTTTTAAAGGGGTAGCTAACCAAAGAAACAAGAATTTATCGGCCTCATACGAACTGTCCCGAAACAACGTTTAAAATAAATTTATTCTCAGTACATACAAGACGAAGACCAATATAATGAGCGGTTTCAGACGTTTATTTAACAACTAAATGCACGAAACAAAAAATAATTCGTACTTTTTACCAAATACAAGTACGATAAGACATGTATACAATTCGTTTTTAAATTGAAAAAAACTGAAGAAAAAAGATCAAGGTAGACGTAGAACTAGACAGGAAAGTAGTATTAGAGTGGATTTTAGAATAAATAGGCAATGAGATGTGAAGTGGATATTCTTCAACTTTAGTTAGAAACAAAGGCATATTCGTTTAATACATTCAATTTTAGAAAAAAAATAAATACTTAAAATGTCAAACTAATATTCTGTATTCGGGGGCTATGGTCGGGACGATCCACTAGTGTTTCGTGTATGCAATTCCATTTTTGTTTTCTTTTCTTTTACATTATCAACGTCACATTATTATTCATTAAATTTTGATGTAACTTGTCATAGTCATTTGTTTTAGCCTTGTATCTCATGGATTAAATAATATTTTTGCTTCGCCTCCAATTTATTCTCTTCAAAATGAACTCATTTATATACGGCTTGTATCCGGCTTTGAAAACAGAAAGCAATGCATATTTTTATAACTAGTGCTAACAAAAATATAACAATTCCAGTAATGTTATTTCCATTTTTAATGTCTGTGCTCAGATTTGGTGTAATGCCACTAAAATTTAGAAAATTAATAAATTTCGTGTTCCATACAGTCAAATATTTTGTGCTTACGCGTCAGATTGAAGATTACTGTGTGGTGGAAATAAACAATGCTTTCACTGATAAACCGGAACACACCTCTTACACGGACATTATTTTCAACGCCTCTTATAAAAATTAAAAATAATTTCTTATTACATCACGGAGCTATACTTGACTAGTATCGAGAAAATCTTGTAGCGCTTGGTGGTGAGTCATGTAGTTCCGGCCAAAAGCCGGAGAGAGAAAGTTAGGATCCGAGAAGCAGGGCATTCGAAAAATAACGACAGAATAATATTAAAATGTACCTTTAAATAGTCTGCTGTTAGTATAACCTCATTGCATAATATCCCGCAAATCCTTCAGGTAGTTAATATAATTGTTTTATAAAATAATTACTTTTGATCATATCATGATTTACGTAAAACGTGAGCTGTAGAAATTCTCATTACCGCTATGTTTGATTCCTTAAACTCCGCATTCAACTACACACATTTAGAGACGGCATTGTTATAAGATAACGTAGCACTGTAAATTACTGAGGTATTATCAATAAGCGGTGTTAGTCTGCGAGTAATATCCGAGAATATGTGGTATGTCATTTAAGAGGATTACTAAACCTTATACCACAATACCAACCATAGGATTACACATTTTCCAACAAAGACCGGAATTTCTAACCACACTGAATGGTGCGTGGGGATGGTGTCACTGTGGAAATAAAGGAACATCACGTATTAAATTCCATATAGAGTTTTAAAATATTAGTCGGGCAATTTTAACACATTAATTTACCGCTTCATCACAGCTGGAAATAATACTGAAGTACAAAGGCAGCTGAAAAATTCCAAATTATTACAGCCCAATGCATACAGTCCCTCAATTTATTTACTCTGCTTCAAAGTTTTAAAAAAAGCTAAACATGTTGTCTATGTATCGGGGGCAGAGTGTACTGGATTAGAATGCATTCTGGTGTGTTTATACTACTATCCTCTCGAGCACACCTAAGACAGAAGAAAGACATGTGTAATCGAATAGTACGCCTTATATGACATCCCAATGGTACTTTTATTCGATGTTCTTCTATCTAAACAAACAAATTTAATTCTTTATGTCGTACACATGTTTGTAGAAATGAAATGTTATTTGTCCCATAAACTAAGCTGACATGGCCCTGAGTCAGCAATTTCATGTTCAATAACAAAGATGGGAGAACAGAAAATTGTATTGGTCCTTCGGTATTTTCTTATCTCTGAAAATGTTTCAGAGATCTGCTAATATGCCATTACTTTCCTTTGAAACAAATCAGCTCATCGAATACCCATTCGAGCAAAAGTTCGATACGCGCCAATATCGATTGTCTTCGTGAATAAAACATAACAAAAAATGTTCATGGATGTAGAGAAACGGGTCACGTTATGAAAAGACCTTTGTCAGTGAACTGGTTTTAGCCTAAACATATTGCTTAATTACACTATATTTCAATACCTTTAGCCAATGAAACTAGATGAAAAAATTATTGGAATAATTTCCATTATTTATCTAGAAATCGATTACCGTGCCATATAATTTTCAAAAACAGCCACGTACGAAACAATAATTTTGCCACTTATTTATTCTGTATTTATGTAATAAGCTGTGTCTCACTTTCAGGAAAATATATGAATTAGGGGCGACAGAAAACGAGGTTTTGTCTCAAACATATTTGGACTTGATGGGTGAGAAAATAAAAGTAAAACAAAACTTGGTAGAGGAACCTCTTATGAACTATCCACTTAGAATATAGAAAAAAAAAAGAAAAACGATAACATTAATATTGATCTTAGGGATTGTGGATCATAGGTAAATCGAACTGTCGTAGGATCAAATACAATGATAGGTTTTTGGAAAAGCGGTTCCATTACCACACACATAATTATGGAGAACTTCTTTCCTTTAAATATTTTGTGATTATTAAGGCCAAGAAGAGAATGCTGGTTGGAAACAGAAGGAATTGTCTTCTTGGTACGAGGTCTATTCGAAATTTTGGCATTTTTCCTACCCACCAATAATTCATGTAGTAAATGTCATGTACATCTGACAGTCTGGGTCAATGAAGACAGACTATTGTTAACCACGCGACCTGGGAATTCGTTGTCAGTGATTGCTGTTCGTTCTCGTGGGAAAGCTGTCATGTTGCTGGCTTCAATTTCGAATATAAATTGCATTAAATTCGGTTCCATTTTTTCCTGTATATTTATACCACTAGACCAGATCACAATCTGCTCGTCTGCGACCGAAAAGTTTCTCAAAATCGTTAACAAAATTCACGCAACAAAATTAAATATTTAAGAAGTGTCCATGGCGTAAAGTTCGTCTTAAGAAAGCAATAATCCCTAATCTGGTCAAGAAATTACCTGCATATTATGGAACAAGATGGCTGCTGGATAGAGCCTGCTAATAGTCCCTGTTTTGATCGAGATGACTCCAATCCACATTCTCAAACACCATTACTTTAAGAACATACTTTAATTATATACATCTTAAAATGGGGTATAATCATATGGAAACACACAACACTTTTTTAAAGCCTTCAAAGAATTCTATAAAACAAAAACTTTGAAGAGATATTGAGAATCGAAAGTCTGTAGTAATACGTAAAATATTGGAATATAACCAACAGTTACAATTTACGCTCCATAATTTCCAAACTCATTAAATGTCAGGCCTCATTTATGACATGTCTTCTAAAATTTCAGTGAAAAAACGAGAGAAATTCGAAACCGTAATGTCAGTTATTTTTTGTTGCCTCTAAATTTGATGATTTCAGTGTTGGATTATGATATTATGTATCTGAGTTTAATTGGATAGTTTTTTTTTTTGTAAAAAAAACCCCAACAATTACGTAGGTAGATAACAAGCACGGTAAATAGAAGTCTGTTTATTTAATAAATATAATTTCTATGCCCGTACTGGCTCCACATTAACACTGTTCAGTACACAAACCTACATAATTACCACGTGCGTTTTAGATATTTATAAACATTGCACTTTCACATTGGAGTATGATGAATTATATATATATATATATATATATATATATATATATATATATATATATATGGCGTCAAAACCCCAGATTATCGTCATCCTCATCGTCGTGAGAACCTCAAATATCCAAGCTAGAGGACAACACCCTACCAACTACCAGCGACTTCTTATTTATTATACAGACATCTACCTCCAAATACTTAGACCGTCTCTTCGATGCCGTGATGTTAACTCACAGAGAGTTTGGGCGAGTAACGGGTTACAAATGCAGCTATCTTTGATAATACAATCGCGAACACTGGCATGTACGATACTCCAATCAACGCCCGATTGATTGATTTCGTTTATCGGTTTATTTAATGATTTAAAGGTGTTTCCATATGTCGAACCCGGAGTATAATCAGAGGATAATTGTGAATGATGACTGCGGAACCTGTTTTAATATAATGCCACGGAATATACTTTTAGGACCCAAGAAAACTAACAGTACCTTGAAATGACTTGGGTTCGATCGTACACTTCAACACCCCAAGCGGGAAAATTCAATCATTATACCATTACTTTCAGTTAACAATGATAATGGTTAGTAATTTTTATGGTAAATGTAACATCAAATCCCTGTAAGGGATCCGAACCAGTGACACAGTAAACCGAGGCGAAAGGACGACATTTTGCGTTCATTTATGTTGTCTGTTGTACACTCGGACATCACGCACGTCACATGAGTTGTACAATTGAAACTAGGACCGAAGCCCACGTCTTACTGTAAGTGGACAGCAGATATGTGGCGCTAGGCAAGAACGGCGTAAGTCGCACGTAGTCTGTAGTGACTTAGGTTTCCAACTGGGCAGCAAAAATATACTGTCGTTCTGCGTGGTTGTATACAATGTAGGGATAAGAGTCTGTGTAAGCCGAGGGATGATTACTGTCCCTGTACCCTTTATTAACACCAAACCCTCCTGACTAGGGATTTATGTCATGATGAATGGCTTTGTACGGATTATCCAACTTTAATGCGTTATTACTGCTCGCAATTTGAAAACGTACACACGAAGAAATATACGCGGTCGAATGATAGTGGTCTAATACTATACCTGTCATTTCTCTCTTTTGGTCATAGCAGTACGCGTTCAGAAGAATTATGACAACGTTTTGTGCTGATGAACATAGAAAACAATTTGAATTTCGTATTTAAAACAATGGCTGTTCTCGGTAGCTACTAAGTTTCCGAAGGTGAGACCGTGCGGACTGGAGCTTCGAAACCCGCTCGAGGCATGCAAGGGGGGGGGGGGTTAGTATGCCCTGTGGGATGTACTTACGTGTCCTAAGTAAAGGCAGAGTTCAGTCTGTAGAATTTTTATAAAACGTTTTATATCTAGATAACATATTTCAGGAGCAATGTATCGCAGAGTTAAAACAACATAAGTCTATTTAAAGGTAAGCTAAATTAACAGTAAGTTATCTAAATACACATACTTAATCAGATATGAATATTGCATAAAAGTAGCATCAAAGATGAGACGTCATAAATACTAATGGGACTTCTGAAATGGTGCATAAGGAAACCTGTCTTTGGAGACGGAAGACATTAAAAGTTCAAAGATTACCTGAAACTCGAGGCAAAGATAAATAACGAGAAGTGCAGTGGTGAGTCCAAAAGCTTAAATTAAGATTACGAAGATAATTAGGCTGCTACAAATATAATTTACGAAAGGCAGTGATAATACGGTACCTAAATCTACAACAGTGCTGCTACTAAGTTATAAAATAGAGTGGTTGGTATTACTTAAGTATTAATTCGGGTTCTCCCTCCACTACTGTCGGGTAAGTTCCAGTTCGATACAAATACACTTTAACAGTGCTGGCTTAGTATATTTTGCTTTAGTATGTCTCTCTCTGAAACGGAAAGAACATTCATCGGCTCTAATGCAGTTCTGTTATAAGCAGCTTTGACTGATATAATACTTGAAAATCCCCTTTTTCAATCTGCTAGAAATAGATAATGTTAATAACATTATTTATGGTTCCCTAAATTGTATGACACGTGCCATTATAACAATGATGTTAAATTCAAGTTTTAATTAAAAGCTGTTCTACCAAGAAGATACAGTTACATATGGGCATACAGCGCGGCAGTGATGTTTGAGTGATAATTATTAAACCACGAAAATTTATATTACACACTTCGGATGACTATTCAACGAAACTGGCTATGTACTAATTCCAATAACACAAAATCCCCAATGCAAGAGAATTCATATTTTTATCTTATTGCATAAATTCAATGCGGTGTATACCAGCTTATTTTATTTACATCAGATTGTAAGTACCCTGAAAAAGACTGCATGTTATTATAATAATAATAATAATAATAATAATAATAAAGGCTGAGGTTGGTTACGGCAACGAGGCAATTCAACGCAGGCCAACCATGGACACGCACAGCCAACAAGCCCAAGACTCACAAGAAGATCAATCAAGAAAAACAAGAGTGGCTTGAACAAGAGAAGAAATGAAGGAAGTAGTTTGGTGTCACATGTATTGTACTAGCTGGCACTTGCTAAAAACAATATGTATCCCGGAAATAGCTGCTGCCCTATGTAACTTAGGGACAAGGTCTGTCTCGGGTACATGGAAGTAAAAACCCCATAAAGTGGTGAATAGATGGGATATAATAGTAATAATAATAAAATATTTGGTTCAGAAATATATACAGAGATCTGAGGCCACCTAACACCAGGTTTTCACCACCACAGTCCTTACATACGTACCACTATTAGCATTTCTTCTTACTAAAACTATTCCCTAATGCTACTGTACATAACTATACCATATTCCTTAATACTACTGTAGACTGCGTGTTATATTGTTGAACGATATGGCATTACAAAATATAAAGTCGGATTCTGAGAAAAGTAGAACAGAAGCAATAGAAATGCGTCTTCAGATAGCAGTGGTTGGTTGCACCCTCACTGACAGGTTCATATAAAAGTATGAAACGAATTGGATATGGTCGATATTAATACAAGATTAAAAAAAGTTTTCCATAAGAAGTGTAGTCTGGCAGAAACTTATCGACATTTCAGAAGCACTTACTGCCTCCATCCTCAGGGCGACAGACCTTAGAGTATTAAATGCGGGGAGCAGTTAAAGGATCGAAGACAAAATCAAAAGTTCGTGTAGACTCGTAAGTAGGCGCTAAAATTCTGGCGAATACTCTCTGACTGGTCACTGTGCGCCCTGACGATGGAGACAGTATGTTTCTCGAAAATGCTGCCCATCTTCCGATGAGTCTACACGGCGCCAAAGCCCACAAGATCTTCTTCGCCGCCTTGAAATACTCAACTATCACGTACATTAATGTATTCGTGACAATCAATGGACCCTATCCTGAAACATGAGTAAAATCCGTAACCTGTGACCCCTAACCTCATTAAGATCAATTTCAATATTGTCCTTTTATCTGCACCGAGGTGGTCGCTGTTTGGCCAAAACTTTGCATATGATTTGCGGCCTTCTGGATTGTGACAAAGTCTGTTATCTTTTAGGTGATTACCAACGTTTCGGAGAACTTATAACTTACATTATGAGGTGAATTACACCCTGAAAGTGGAGACGATATTTTCCTCCTAAACGTTTATAACGATCTACAACACTACGCGGCATCTGAACGCAGAAAAGCCACAATCCACATTTTCAACTCATGAAATTTAAATATCGTACGCATGTCTCGAGTGCCCATGCACAAAACTCATGGTCTTCGTTCATTTCAATTAATTAGGTTTTACACCTGTAATAAAACTACAGAAAAAAGGAAACAAAGATAAAACATTTTGAACTGAATGGCAGGATCCATTCGCAGAATTTAATCTGCATTTCACATCTTCCTGAACGTAATTTTAATTTGTTACTGACGTTCTCAAAATATTTGAACTTGTAAGCTAACCCTAAACGTTAGCATTTTTCTAGGAAATAAAATTGCAGCTTTCATAAAGATGGGGTATCCTTGATCTTATACAGGAACTGAGAGAACCGAACCTTTTGGAGGGTCATTACAGTTGTAAGAGGCTTTTTTTCAGAAACCGTTTTCTGCTCGGAAGGAGAAGATGGGGTTCACTTTCCGGATGACTCATCTTTTTGAATGCAACGCACCACGCACTGTAAATAGAAATGGCGTATACATTCCAAGGGTCCTCACAGACACGCGGCACAGCTAAAATACGTACTTGTTTTTCACGAAAATGGATTCTTTGGTACGCTATTTCAATGCGGGTGTCGCGTCTTCGACAAATCAATAAATATCTGAAGCCAATCGACTATGGATAATTGGGGAACAAATTAAAGTTTCTTCACCTTTCTACCTACGCATATTTTGATATCACTCGATATTTTATTTTTTTAGAAAATCCTAAATTCAGATGCAAACAGACATTATTTCTGATACAACTCCTCTACTACTCCGTGGAAGTAAAGCCCTTTTTAGGGCCTTAGCTTCCCTTTTTCGGTTTACGTACAATTAGTTTTTTTCCGGGATGAGACTGTAAACCCCACGCCCTGATGACGGAGGCAATATGACCTCTGAAACGCTGGTTAACATCGACCAGACTACACAGCGCAACAACCCAGAAGACAGAAATCTTCATACTCATCGCCCTGATGACGGAGGCAATATGACCTCTGAAACGCTGGTTAACATCGACCAGACTACACAGCGCAACAACCCAGAAGATAGAACTATTCATCGCCCTGATGACGGAGGCAGTATGACATCTGAAACGTTGGTAAACATCGACCAGACTACACAGCGCAACAACCCAGAAGACAGAAATCTTCATACTCATCGCCCTGATGACGGAGGCAATATGACCTCTGAAACGCTGGTTAACATCGACCAGACTACACAGCGCAACAACCCAGAAGATAGAACTATTCATCGCCCTGATGACGGAGGCAGTATGACATCTGAAACGTTGGTTAACATCGACCAGACTACACAGCGCAACAACCCAGAAGACAGAAATCTTCATACTCATCGCCCTGATGACGGAGGCAGTATGAACTCTGAAACGCTGGTTAACATCGACCTGACTACACAGCGCAACAACCCAGAAGACAGAAATCTTCATACTCATCGCCCTGATGATGGAGGCAGTATGACCTCTGAAACGCTGGTTAACATCGACCTGACTACACAGCGCAACAACCCAGAGGACAGAAATCAACATTACACTAATTTTAATATATATTTCCAATACCAAATGTAATCAAAATCTTTTATGTTGTTTTGGAAATGGAACATACGTTAAGACACGATCACCTCAGTATGTGTCCATTTTACGTAATTTAAGCAAAATGGTGGGGCTTGTACCATCTTTTTTGTCTTTGGTTGATCCACGAAAACGAAAGTTTCTTTTACCGCAGTGAAATATTGAGAGTTGAGTGGCTTTGTGAGATTGCGCCCTACGGTGCAATTAGTAGGAGCATTAGTTATTCAACCCGTTCAGAATCCTTGTATGCATCATTGGGCCCATGTAACGGTCGCCCGAGGTACATTCATTCATGCTGTTCAATGTTTATCGCTGCTACGGAAAAAAAATACAAGGTACTTGTACAAAAGTTCCTTGGGGTGTTTTAAAAAGAGATAGAGTCCTACTTCTGTGAAAGGCGTATAAAACTTCACTTTCCTGAATTCGCACTGTGCCCTGGACAACTCAGCAGTAGAACTGAGCGTGCAGTGAAACTAAACTGGTGAATACCATGATCCAATCTTACAGTGCAATATAAAAGTTCTCTCGGCGGACTTACGATTTCAGAGTTTTGTTTATTTCTTTGAACTTTTGTTTCAAAATATAATCCCGGTATGACTATTTATTATAATGTTATGTTATGTAATGGAAGCGGTCGTGGTTTATGTATGTTACCATGGCAATGTTAGTCTGGAGGCAGGGAAATGAGTTGCGAAATATAAAATATGTCAAATAAAAATCAATGAGAATATCATTACAAACAAGACTAATATTGTAGGATTTAAGGTTATGACGGAGACGAGTTCTACGTTAGAGCGCCGTGTAGCCTGGTAGAAGTTTGTCAACGTTACAGAGGGCACTGCTGCCTCCATCATCAGGGCGATACCCTGCGGAACAAATATCCTCCAAACAATAATAATATTTATCACTTTGAGAATCTATCATTTACTTTTTTACATTTGTTATTTCCTATCGATTAAATCCCCATAACATTTTAAATATACACTAAGTCTTTAAAATCTGCAATATGTAATTATCGTAATTTGTGTATATTTGGAGTAAAAGTTGGTGACTTTCCACAACAACACACCAAAACAGAGAATATCACGTTTTACCTTCAGCATTATTGATGTGACTGCATTGTGTGTTTCGCAGAACACAAAAGGGATTATATTTTGTGGTTAAATAGGTGATCAGATGGCGAGATTGGTTAGCTGTTTGATAGATGATTGTTGCATGGGCAATAATCTTCCCACTGTATTCCATAAGCCTTTCGCTGAACATCACTAAGCTTCATAACAACAAGGAAGTCATAAATATTCTCGATTCGTGAACGATAACAAAACCTCCTATTCAAAAATATTTGCTTTCACAAAAAATTAATATAGTAGTTGTAGCCTTCTGTTTCTTATTTAAATCTATTATTATATTTTTCGTGTCTGCCATGTTAAAAATGAAAGGTTTACTGATATGGTAATTTAAAATAACATCGAGAGCCTGGATATCAGATGTACGTACACATAAAATCCATAGTTTTCATAATTTATTTAGGATAGAACTGTTTATATCCCATGACTGAAATTATCATCGTCATCATCATTAGCCCATTAACATATTAGCCTATTATTCAAGGAGTCTATCAATATCGACAATTTCCCGCACGAAACGTCGGAAGTATTAATTGTTCTTGTGAATACGTAATGACAATTTTATATCATTCATTACACTTGTGTTGACGCTGCAGAAGGCATAATGAACATTGAATATATTAAATATTTCTTAAATATTTCATTCAGGGACCTTAACCCAACAGATTCAGTAAGATCTACTCAATACTTGCACAGCGTCTATTTTTGGGTGTTTATGATTATCGCGAACAGAGATTGTTCCTATACGTAGCATAAACCTACTGTCTACAGTGATGAAGCGTTGTAATTTTCTTGAGGTATGGACTAAATTATTAACTATTATTTATATGATATTCGTGAGTCAAAGGGTTGAAATATTTATTAAATGTGACTTGTAAGTAATCCTGTTCCGAAGGCCTTGTGAGAATCGGGCACAAGAATTTAACTTATTACTTAAAAGACTGTAATAAGAAAATTATTGTACTTTATTCAAAGCGCAAGATTGTTTGAGGGCTGTCCCACAAGATAGAGGGGACACGTTAAAGCATACCGTTCATAACAGCCAACAACACTTTACAGTGTCACAATCCGGAAGAATACAACCGACATATTTCCCGCCGTGATAACTTCAAATCACATACATATTCTCCCTATCTCTATTCATTTGTATTTACCGGAGTTTAAATTGCGTTCAAATTCAAACTGTCGAAGTGTTAAGTGTGCAGAATGTGGTTTTATGTTCAGGATCTACAACAGTTTGTTCCACTACGTTATCGCCTATGAAATCACATCAGCAACCTGCTACTCCGTCCAGCTAAAAGTGTAGCATATTTCCAGGGGAAGAAGAGATGGCACACGTATTGCAACTGCAATTTCAATTTTCAGAAGGAGAAAGAATGGGATATTATGGGGGGGGGGGGGGGGGGGCAAGCTGTCAAATGAGTGCTGCGACCACACAACAACCCATATTGACGTAATTTGTTTCTGTGCTGTCGGATGCATATCCATCAGGTGCACCAGAGGGTGGATCCATAACACTGCACGAACTTACATCCAGCTTGTATAAATCAGTGTTCATGCTGGGAACATATTGTGACGGTCTACATCCGAGCGCCAGGACATTATTGCATTATCATGTTATTACAAAACAGCCATGAAATGGATTTGAACTTGGGCTGTATTTTATTTTTTGGTTTTACTCTCATCAAAAAGAGCAGCATACTCGTAAAGCTAAACTAAGAGAGTGTATTAAATGTGACAGCTATGGCTTACGTTTGTTTACGTGGACTACTTACTCGCTGTGCAGCTGCTTTATAACTGCTTGTGCTTGATTTTTAATGAAACACCTTCATTAAGGTACGTTAAAATGTAAGAGAACAATATAAACGCATTACTGGAAACTGATTGTTGACAGCAGTATATATTCAAAGGGACCTTGACTTCGTTTTACAAACTAATCAAGCAATAAAACGTATTCTCTAGGACAGTGGTATTCAACCTGGGGTACGCGTACCCCCAGGGGTACGCGAAGACATCTTAGGGGGTACGTGAAATTTAAAAAAAATATTATTTTATGATAAACACTGTATAATCCGTAATGTAATTTATTTAATTTATTTTAGATGTATATTATGTAATATGCATAACTTTAATTATACATCAACAACTTTGGGGGTACAAAGTTGAAAAGAAATTATATCTGGGGGTACGCGAACAAAAAAGGTTGAATACTACTGCTCTAGGACATTTGTTAAAATATGTTTTACTTGTTGGTGAACATTTTATAAAATTACTATCTGCAATAAATTAAACTGTATTATATTAAAACTTAAAACCTTGTGCAATACAAACTTTCAGTGTGGTATTACGTGAAGAATGCTTTACAAAATGTGACTGTTTTTATGCGCAGTGCTTTAAAAATCCATCGATTTATAAATTGCATGATTTAAATAGACAGACCAGTGAATTAATATGTTTTCACCAACTGATGATGACCTCATGAGGTCGAAATGCGTTTGGCACAAAGTGTTTCTAAAATGTAAACAGTTTTGTTTGTATGCACGATAAATACAAATTTAAAATTTATTATATTATTTAAGCAAAATAGTAAATGCTGCTTTGTTAAAATTCAGTAAAAATATATTTTAAGAACTACTTCAGATTTTTCGACCATTCTGTACGGATAATTTTTAAGTTGTAATCGTAAAGAAAGATTTCTATATAGAATTTTAATAATAGTACAAGTATTAATGATTAGATACTTATTTGTATTGCGAGTAGAATTTGTTTAATTGAACCTGTGCAGTTAGTTCTTCAAGAAACACAAAGTGTTTATTCCACTCTTAGTGCAATACAGTTGAAAGGAAATTTTCAGCGTTTCTCAGTCGTTCTTACAGACTCTAGAAAAAATAAATTAGTTTATAACGGAGGTCGGGAATTTCGTCTTTGGTTCTCCGTTCTATTAGAAGAGATAGTGGATCACGACGCCACAGCGTCCTTTTTATACCCTTTGTATCATTTCGAGTAATAATATTTGTAGACTTTCATGCATTCTACTGATAAGACTTCTTTTTGCAGTAGTTTTATTTCTTAGGCAAACTTTATTTTTCTTTTCAGAATTTGCAGTGCTGAAAAGCCTCCGTGAACGAAGATTAGTCATAAAAACTGAGCGATATCAAAATACACTCACAAGAGCACACAATTTATGTGTTTTAACTTTCGTTATTTTAACTAGAATTCCACAGAATATTAAGTGGAAATTCGATAAGATAACTGGATCAACTTCCATTACCTCATAATGGATGTCAGCGTATAGTGAAAATTCTTGCTTGATTTCGCATTCAGAACGCCTGCGTCGCTAATAAGCGTCCCATTTTGAAAATGGAATTTGAGATTCAGAGACGATTATGCCCTTGAAATTATATATCTGAATGACGCACTGTTTCATAAAGAAGCTTTAGGATGCATGTTATGTAACAGATTAACTGCATTCGTGAAAGCTGGTGTGCAGTATTGAATGTAAGCCTTTCTAATCCAAAAACTATGGGTGTTTATGAGAAAATTTATTAAATTAAAACAATAGAACTTTGTTTTACAGCCCACAACACTTTTGTGACAGAGAAACAACATTCTTGCATTCAAATGTAATTAAAATTAATTTTTAAAATCGTTGGCTGCGTGTGTCGGGAATTTACAAAAATACAAAGTCTTTAATCGATGAAGAATCAGAAAAATATAATCATGGTTGTAAAAGCCTAGTCACAATAGTATTGCAGATCTAAACTAATAACTGACAGGCATATTTAATTATAGTTCGTATCAGTCCAGCATAACTCCCGCTTTACACTAGCGCAAATATAATTTAATCAGCTGCCTCTAAAACACCTCTTCATTAACTGTCTCGTAAAAGATAAAACTGGGAGGCATTATTAATATTTACACCGGCAACTTGTAATTTCAACATATTTAAATGCAATACTAATTATACAAAATTCGAGAAAAACATATTATACTGTATGTAATATTTTAATAATATATTTCTGTTTATGAAATTATGTGTCTCTGATGCATCAGTTATTATAACCGTTACCATAAAAATGCAGTTAAGAGATTAAGGTTGAAAAGTTTTCGACAGCGTGGTATAATGTTGGCAATATGTGGTACGTAACCGGTGCCATGGCACAGAAGGGCTGTAGTGCCACGGTGTAGTAGTAGTAGTTGTCATGGTAAGCTGCTAAGATCTTTTTGACCGTATTAGATAATCGTTGAAACAATTTGTTTTTTGCCTAAATTGTAATAATTACCACGGTAATGCCGGTAAGGAATATTTTGCGTTATAGCTATCAACTGTCATGATAAACAACATCTCATCAATTTTTGTAGTCATAAGAATTATTACTGTCACAGTGAAAGAAAGTTTGATGGACTATTTAGGACTGGGAGAGGAGTCCTACAGATATTTGACAGGTTTAACAATTTAATACAACTCTTAAAGGAAGAGTATCCTATATGTTCCATCAATGTAGTACACACAACATAAGTGAAATCAAACCTAATTACACTACAGGTACTTCCCAATGCATTCTTTAATATTTAACCCATTTTGTTGTCCTTGAAGTGAATTCAATGTTAATAACAAATATTATCAGTAATGCAAATACGTAACATTTCCAAAACCAGACATCTCTTTGAAGTAACCTGGAGAGGCTATGAATGAAATTAATTATGGAACTCTAGGATAGCTATTCAGACTTTTCCAGTGCTCGGCATGTATTATTGTGATGTTATTCACATTAAATACAGGTAACTAATTGTCCTGGACTCCATGTTCATTTATTGCTGAAACAAATCTATTGTTTCAGATCAGAATAGATTTTTCCATGGAAATATACGCTATTGTTGAAAAGGAATTCCACCGAATTAGTCAGTGGATAATACACCTAAAACCCAAAGGGAAAAGTTATGTAAAAGACATCCAGATTTTAGCAGTGATCAATGTTATTGAAAACCTATTTACAATGAAGTCATATATTACGACTCACAAAATCATAAAGTGTTTTCAATAAACATTGTAGGCACTAATTAGCTCTATTAGTGCGGTTCAATTGTGAATAGGGATTTTAATTGTTCTTCGATGTTTACATTGGTTCCAAACCCACCCTAAAATTTCATCCTTCAGGGATGAGACAAATATGAACATGGAGAGAATACCTGTAGAAGATCGGACAAGGGTAGGCCAAAGATGTTTTGTAAACACGCTGTAATAAAATTTCTAATACAGTTTAAAACACCGTGGTATATTTTATACCATATACGAATTTTCTTAATAAAATAAATTATTTGATGAGTACGAGCCAACATTATATTCCATTAACAATTTTTGATGCAGAACAATTAAAACCAAATTTCCGCTAAATTCGTCGGGTAGTTTCTGCAATTAGGGCCACCGCACTGAATAATAACATGGCCTCTATATGGTGCTATAATTTTATTCACGTAGTCCAAAGAACGTAGAATAAACTAATTCTGCGTGGTAGATCCTTAAAATGTACAAAGCTTTTGCTTCGTCTGACAATAGAGATAAAATATGATAAGAAATAAAGATACAATATGTCTATTTTACGAAACTGAGTTTATCATTATACGCCACAAAAGCTTATGAGCAGACATATATTATAAAATTAATAAGTTTACATCGCGTAACTCTAAAAATAATACGCACATTATTACTGCATAGAATTTTCCCTAAAATCTGGGTAATTTTACCATTTGAGAGATTGTGGAGACAGGAAGTTAAAATGTTACTGCGCTGGCTTCAGCTTTGCTTCGTGTCATGACAGGTAGAATACAATGTATTCAATGTACGTTTTACATTCTCAACTGTCATCATTAGTTCTTTCAAGAGCTGGAGATAGTTTGAACATTCGAATTTGCCTGTAGTGTTATGACAAATAGGAGAGTGTTTAGGAAACAATGCATGATAAGAGGAAAAAAACATGTTAAGGACTTAGGCGTTATGGTGAACCATCATTCATTCACAGGCGGAGACTGGTGAAAAGGTGTGATGCTTGTTACGAAGTTAATCTGGACCAATACGTTAAGGTTGCTTAAAAACCACGCGTCACTTAATACACAAAATGAACTGTTGCCACACTGGAAATAAGCCGATCATTTAAAACACCTGAATTCATGACTAATATAGTTCGCGACTGTAATCTTGACACTTGCGGGGTGAGAAGTGGGGTGAAGGAGGAAAGGGGAAGAGATAGCGTCTGCCTTCAACGCTTCTGACTTCCTGCATTCCTTGAAAGTCTCAAGATTACAGTCGCGGACTGTACCTGCATGTGGTATATAAGAACAAACGGGATTTGTTGTTTCCATAATTCTTATAAACCCGAGAAATATAAATTATCTTTTGGTCTTCACGAGTGAACTGGAATATTTGATTTGCAGCTGTCTGGCAATAAATGTCAGATTTAAAGGAAATGTCTGTGTGAATTCGACGTACAAATTCAACAAAGTAAACATTAAATAAGAAGAATTGTGTTTGTTCATTTGTCAGTTTTGTTTAATATCTGAAAATAATTACTATGTGTATTTAACACTGTTAACGCAACTGTTTGTGTTAATTAGTTTAGATGTCACTGTTTTCCATTAATCAGTAGAAATAGAATAGCATCAAAACGAATTAATAAAAATGGTTGTGTAAACGATATTGAAACTATATTTCACGTAAAACACACACATCAGAATGTTCCAATACAAAGTTTATTTTAATTATATTTAGTATGGCGAGTGCACACTGAAAGTTGTCAAACGAATTTAATTTTGATTCATGTCGGTTCAACAGAATCCCAACTATAAAGTTCAAAATGAACTTAAAAAGAGATTATAAAAACCATCCCACTGCATAGAAAATACTACTCAACATAAAATACCGACCTCATCCTGTTATTTAACTTTAATTTATATTATTGTCCCATTCAAAGAATAGTTAACAAAACGAAGTACGTGTGAGAAAAAACCTATCCATAATGTGATTAGATTTATACGTGAAATAAGAGTGCATAGCGGTCAATAAGGCGTGTAAAACAACGAATGAAGAACATGGAAAACATGAACCACCACTGAAATAAAACTTTGTATGCTTATTGATTCGATGATTGTGAAAATAAACAGAAACAAAGAAACAGACAGTTATGAAAGATATATAACAAAGACTTTAATGAAATAAGGGGAAGCCGAAGTAGGAACGAAAGAAAATGTAAGTAATTTGCATAAAAAAAATGTTGATATCTTCTCTCTAAGTTTTAAAGAGAAGGGCACCACACTTATAGGGAAAGTTCGGAAAATGAAAAGTTGTCAAAAGTTTGGAATGAAATGCATCAGTGTCCTTTGTACAGCTATTTTTTCAATCCCATAATATAAAATCCAGAGGCAAGAAACTAATTACATCGTTGGGTAATCTAACCTCATAATGAAACCGGATGGTCAAAAGAATTACATTATTTTTTTTTTCAAAATTATACATGTTTATAAATTAAGTATGAATAATGGATCCAAAAACGTAGCAACATTAATTAATATAAATTTTACTAAGTTTAATTATAGAAAAGATAGCTACTTTAGAACTCTGCAAGGCCAAAAATGTTTGATTAATAAATTTCCCTCAAAAACAGAGTAATCTTTCAATACCTACTGCAAGAAATCTGATATTGAAATATTTCGCAAAAAATTACTCATTAATAATATTTGCTAAAACAGGCTACCCAGTTGAAAGATGATATAATCGCAGCGTCATTTCGAATATTAACCATGCACGCCCAATTTTTATGCATCACAAATCTAATTTTAGTCTTCTTTTGAGCTTGAAAGGTACGTCAGCAAATGCACTTTGTACACGTCACATACAGACCAGTGTTGTAATAATTCCCAAAGCTGTGCAGAACGTTATAATATTACTGTCTAAATATTAACATTTACGGATACGCGAGGATTATCGTCCAATACTGGAATTATGTATAAGAAAGGCAAGCTTCAATATTGATACTAAATTGAACTTGTATTTATACGATTCGAATAATACATTATTTTTCTATACACGCATATAAAATAAGCAAACATGATTTTAATTTAAATATCACATTACTTAACTGCTACTAAACCAAGCTCCTTTTATGGAAAAAGAATGTTGAATAACGTCTTCATAAAATTGTACCACTTCACCGTATACCGATAAATATAACATGGCTCACAGTTTTGCACTTCATTTCTGTAGGATCCACATTAACACTGTTCGCCTATATGTCATAACATGGAAAATAACAGGTAAGTACAGTCCACGACTGTAATCTTGAGACTTGCGGGGTGAAGGAGGAAAGGGGAAAAGATAGCGTCTGCCTTTAACGCTACGGACTTCCTGCATTCCTTTCAAGTCTCAAGATTACAGTCGTGGACTGTAATACATGCTAATTTCTGCAGAAAGTTAAGTCCCTGAATGGCTATGTTCATGTCAAGTTAAGGTCAAAGATTGGTTAAAGTCTTCTTAAGGACATGATGATATCAGAACAAGGATTTGCCTTTAGAATTCCCAAGGATACCATCCATTCGATGTTCTTGAAATTCGTGAGCAGGATCTTATTTTTGCTGACTCAACATAACCCCGTCTAGGATAAGTTGGGACAGGATAGGTTATGTTATTTGAGCGTCTGCGCAGAAGGTGTTGCGCAATGCGATCATGTAACTTGTGCAGGTAAGGGTACCGTTTCTTCGCTATTATTGATATCGGAAAATTAAAATACTCAAACATTTAACCAATCTCATATTGCACAGGATGGCGATAATGTCTGAAAACACAGCTAATATTATTTGTCAATGTCAAGTGACCAATTAATGCCCGCATTTGACGGGTCACCAAGAGCTCTCTTTCATCTTTTTCTTGGTCTTCCTATGTCTCGTCTGCCAGACAGGCGGCTGTACTGATTACATTTCCTTTCGGAAACCTTTGTTGAAATATAATCTGCCTTCACCGGTAATATCTTAGTCTTAAGTTATTAGAGGATAAACCAAACACAAAACTACTTATACTAAGCGAAAAGTGCTTGATGCTAAACTGAATCAATTCACCGTGTATACTTACTGGCTTCTCATATAATTTTATCATGTGCTTTACTTATTAGAATTTATCTTAGAAGAACACTTCCTTACAGAAGTAGGTACAAATTATGTCCCATAGCAATAAAATAGTACAAGATACTATTAAAAACAAGGCAATTAGAGAAGTAAAAAAGACAGGAAGAAACAGTGCAAGATGAAAATGAAATCCAAAATATAAATTACTGATTGTATTGTAGTGTTGGGCTGATACTTGTCTGAAAGAAATGAGAATTTCCCTAGGTAATCCGTTGCAAGTTGGTCTTACTGTAACCTGAAGTCGGGAATATGTATGAGACATCAGAGAAGCCAGCGTCTTCTGTAATTATCAGCGTGTACTATTAATGAGAGGTATGTTGACACAGGAATAGACGCTGTTAAAATTTTCTTTCGCTGCGGGGCAAATCCTCTCAAACAATATTTACATACAGGTCTATCCTTTACACCTACAAGTTGTAGTGGTAAACACGCGATGGGTAGCGCTGCGGTAAATTATTAAATTCGCCCACTGGTGGCTTTTCACGTTAATGAATTTCTTCTCAAACAGCTGCACCGGTTACAAGTCTAAATTCCGACTCAATAATTCAGAGTCATTTCAAAATGCTAATAGTCTCTATGTAAATTTAAAAAAATTATGGTTTTTGTCCAAGCTGACGTTTTACTACTAGGCATATAAGAAAACGCCTATGACTCTTATCCTGTACCAGATGCGTCCAATCCTCAACTTCCCATAACATTTTAATATTATTCTCCCACTCAAGTCTTCGTATTCCAGGTAATTTTACCTTTTGTGGTTTTCCTACTGAAAGTATGCATCCATGCCATGCGTACTACATGTCGTGCCAATAATCTTTACATGCCTTGAGCGAAATGAGAGTTTTATCTGCGAATGTCATGTAGCATTGACTTATATGGTAATAGAACTATAAATGTTGAATGGGTAAGAATCTTTAAGAACGCGGTCGTAGCTGTTTTCGATACGCCATGCCAATATTCGTCATTGGAGACTGAATAAAACCAGGAACACTTATAATATCCATAAAGATAACTGGTAATTAAGTCGGGATTAAAATTAGGTATATGTAAACTACAAGTTTCAAGTATAAATGTTTTGTTTCGTTTCAGGACGCTGGAAAATTATCGATGTGATGAAACCTACATAAATAAAATACAAGAATATATAACATCACAGTGAATTATACGCTTTAGAAGCAAAAATAGAAGCCAGTGCAGCATAAATTACACTCCTCCTATTCTGTTTGACTACGAACTTTCTGTTTATCAAAATGTAATGATATTTGTTCACTCGTTACGAACATTTCTTTTGAAACAATTATATTTCTTAATGTGTTTCTGAATTTCTTTTAATCACAGGCGTTAAGTACAACCTCTGCTTCTATATATTCGGCCACCCTATTTACAGAGCCTGAACTACTCTAAACAACACAATTGCGTTCGATAAACTAGTTATTTATTTCCTCTCAGTACAATTTTATCCCCTCACACTTAACAGACCTCCGAGCTCTGGTGTATCTTATCTAGAATGCTAATATAGGAATAATGCTTTGCTCGAATGCAAAATGTACTTGGTTATTTCCTTAGAATGACAGAATTATTCTAGTGGTGACTGTTGTCCTAATCTCCATCGCCATGGTAATAAACATTTTTCCTTCAGTTTATGCACGTGGTATAAGGCAAGAGGTATTACTGAAACTTCCAGTGGGATGAAAATCCTACGATATTAGTGTTGGCCCTAAGCCACGTCGCCATTTTCCCCTCACCTCACACGTGGTTCCAAGAAACGGAAAATCTGACTACGCAATACGAATGCAAACGATATTAAACTAAATAAATGTTAGCGTAACGTGGATATTATTTAAATATGAATAACCTAAATGGATGTATGAAGAAATAACGCTTATCAAATAAAATAGTAGCCATATATATATATATATATTTCTCACTAAGTTAACTGTCAAAATATTAATTGTAGGTTTCACAACTTCATTAGAATTTTACTGAATATATATACAGTAGATTACAGAATAATTTTATATACTGAGAAGAAAAGCAAACAAGGTTATTTTATGACTCAGTATCAACTTCAAACTCTACTGGGTTTATAATTGGATGTGTAGGTCTAACTATGATAAAAGAATATGACATGACATGAACTGGTTGCAATATATTTGATGAAACTGTACCTGCAATTCCTTAGAGATGATGAAAAGACGACGATGATCCTTAACTGTGCCAATTCGCTCTATACTTTAAAGTTGCACCAGTGTCCTGAAACAAAATATTAATTATATAGTTATATAAAGACACTATTTTAAATGTGAAACGTGAGATCACTTGTAAAGATGACCATTAATATTCAGTACGTATGAACGTGGTAAGAGGAGTTTACTGAAATATGCGACGGACGGAGAGATGTATATCGGCAACTCGCTAATAGTTTTGAGAACATCTAGGTTTTTCTTTCAAGTAAATCTGATACATTTTTGTAGAATTATTATTTTGTTCCAATAGCATTTTTAGATGTCAATTTGATTCTCACTCTTTGAGTGTAACTGATTACATGTTTGAGAATGGGATAATGAGAATAATTTGAATAATTTCTGGAATTAAAAGAGACGAAGGAACAGAATAGCGAAGAAAACTGTGACAATCAGCATCTTCTTAATTTGTAATTTTCACCAAATATCATCAACTTGTTCAAATTAAAGGAAGACAAAATTGGCTACGTATTAATTACGTATGTAAAAACTGGGGGAAAAAATGCAACTTTTGCATCTAAAGAGTCCTGAACGAAAATAAAATCGTCTGTCTTCTGACTTGTTTTTGCCTTGTAGTCTTACAGAACCCCTGAAACGTCGGTAAGCTTCTACGAGTCTACACGGCTCAGAAACCTAGAATGCAGCTACTTAATACTTGGCGCCGTAAGAATACGAAATGTCACTGAAGTAAAACGTTGACTTAGATGGTATGATAATATTAAAACGGATCTTGGAGAGATAGTATGCCAGATTGTGCGATGGACTGAAGTAATTCAGAACAGAATCTACTGTAAGGATCTTGCAAATGCTGCAAAATTAAACAATAAATAAGAAATTAAATAAATCGGTTACATAAAAGGGGTATATTTTTTTAATAGCTTACGGACTTCTATTTCCTCAGGAAGAATTTTGCTTCGTGAAGCTAGACATTTGTGTTGTAAGAACAGAATATTTAAAGATGCGAAACGCACTTTTTTTTGTATGGCAGCTTCTGACGTGATCTTCTGTGGTGGTGGAGCCTTACGGTGTTCTGGATTTTACGAGAAGCCTCGTGTATGTAATGATGCCATTCCACAAAGCCGTTTGCTAAATCTCTCCGGAGTGAGCTAGGTTTAATCATGCACCAGGTACTAAGAAAACGAGATTTAACAAAATACGAGAGAAAAGTGCCGCTAAAAAGGATGAATTTAAGAAAAAAAGGGGGTCATGATGGATGACTGTGAAATCCGTTTTCCGGTGTGTAGCAACAAAGCATGAGTTTTGTTTGTTTTTTGTCTCATTTCTCTTTTCTCAATGATAGGCATTTCAATGTTTTGTTGTTTCTGACAGTTTTAAAATTAGTTCATTTCCTGCTTGTTGCTTTCAGACAATGAAGTAACGGTTTATTTTTACACACCTTTTTAAAATGAAAAACTAACTACATTTCGTAGAAATATGTGTTTAAGTAGTCACAAATTGTTTCTGAATTAGAATTGTATACACCGCATTGTATAAGATATGTGCATATAGCAACATGAGGTCCATAATCCCTTCTTTTCACCTAACTCATTACTGTGATTAAGCCAACGAAAATAGATGGTATTTATGAGTCCCTTACAATGCCTGTATCAATAAAACCTGTGTATACACAAAGCGCGAAGCAGACGCGGAATAGAAGAATATCATAGAATAGAGTATAAACATAAAAATATTACCATTTCTTTACACTTTATACAGATTATTTTAATTATCATACTTATTCACTTAAAATGCAAATTTTTCTTCTGTTATTTGCACTAAAGGTAACAAATTACTCAGAATAGTAAGTAATCAATTTCAGTTTGTTAAGTGTTAACTGTATAAAATGCTTAAAAGTGCTGTAATCATTGATGAGATGCATACTTAGGATTATGTAGCAATTTTTAGTGCGTTGATTTAGTTTTGAAGAGAAAAGATTCAGTTGTGCTTGCACTTGACGTGAAGTATGAATTATATTATGCTGACACGAAATAAATGAAACTGGCCTAAGAACTTTATATGTAAACCGCTAACGCCAAATTTAATCGCAATATGTCACAAGCTACTACCTGATATGAGACATGTACAGAGCTAGGACGACAGACGATATCTCCCCAAATTTTATCCTTTCTATGTACAGTGAATGCATGACGATAATTTTATACTGACACTTATAGATTTTATCCCTGAGGTAATATGTAGTAGATATGCCACACGAACGTGAGCCCGAAAGATATATTAAATTAATAAATTTGTAAACCTCATGAATTACTCTGTGCTAAGTAAGGTGGTTCAAATCCTCTTTCATTTGAAATATCCGTAGCTCCGTAATCGTTGACAATCCGATCTATGATCACGTGACATTTCCGAATAGAATGATGTTAGGAATCTTATCCTAAAGTATTAGTGTAAAATCACTGGATACCCTTTATTATTACGTATTAAATTAAAAACCAGCGTCTCAATATAAAAATTAAAAATTAACTTTGGGCAAAGAGACAAATTTATTTAATTCTATCACCTGAAACTAACTTTTATCCATTAGAAATATCCAACAAGCTTCAGTACATGTACAACAAGCTTATATTACACAAAGAGATATCTCTGTGACTGTAAGGTGAACATTCTATACCGGTATATATTATAAAAATTCATGCGAGACATTTCAACTTCAAAGGCAGGGAATTGTAGACCGCAGAGGTAACTTGCATGTGGAATACAGTGATGCCTTTCGTGCAGCTAAAATTGTACGTATTTCAGCGGCCTGTTTGATGGAACTATTCATTCTGATAACTCCCCCCCCCCCCCCTCATACGTCCCGTACACCCGTGTAGTTTTGTGGTTGGCACGAGACCGCCAAACATGTAGGCAACCCGGCCTGCTTCAATTCTTTCACGTAAAAAATATCGACATGGATACGCCTTAGGTACCAAAACGCAAACAGCGAAATCCGAAAATTAATTCATTTTCAAAAGGACTGGTGCAGTACCATAAAGTATCGAACAATATAATATTTAAATTTAAATAATAAATGTTGGCATAATATTATTTTATATTGCGAAGAAGTAGTGCAATAACTCATGTACAGACCTGAAGATGGCCATATTATAGCCGAAACATGTAGTGTAAATCTAAACATGATTACAAGCATTTACACACTATTGATAAGTGAAGTGAAAATACATGTAAGAAAAGTGAATGTAAAATTAATAAATATAACATATAATTTGTCTCATTAAAATTCACAAGTGGTATAGGTTCTGGTTTAATGGATATTTAACAAAGTGTTCATAAGAGTTACACCATTGCTTTAAATTATCATATAAAATGTCAGCACTATTTCCCTGAGAGGTTAAATACCAGATTCTCCTGATTATCGTTAAAGGAACTTCAATGTGCACAGAACTAACTCAAAGTTGCACATTTTTTCTCTAGGTCAAGACAATTACACGTTGTTTAATCATCTGCGACTGAACGGATACCGTATGAGGTGTAATAAAAATAAATTACTGATTCAGCTCTCTGAACATGGCGGTATTACGAATTCTATATTTGACTTCCGGATGATGAAAATAATTAATTAACCATGGTAGGTAGATGTATTAAAACACAGCATGGATGCAGAAAACAGACACAAGCACACAGACATTTATGAATAATTTGTTTTTAACTACAAACATATCTATACTGCAATATTGTGATATAGCTGATAATTCTAAAGCGAAATGAGTCTGTACCAATAAAAAAACCCACAGAACGTACCACAAAATTTAAAAATTATTACCTTTAAATTCTTGTTTTTCCTAAGATTTTGAATAAAACGTATACATAAAAATTTGTATTATACGTTCTTCGCAGTACCTATTACAGAAAGCATTTTAAATAATCGATCAGACCGATGCTTATAGCAAGAACTGAACGAAGTAAAGTTGATAGCAAAAAATGCACAGCAACAACTATTGCAGAGAAACGTGGTTGTGAATCATGACTCTGTTACTGTTGACAATAAAATTCTGTGGAATAGACGGGGAGGCTGTGAGGTCGAAAGGGAAAGGAATTTCTAAAGAAGAGAGAAATTAATGGGAGACAAGGCAAAGTAATTATAACGTAACAAAAGGTATGATATCATTATGATTATAAAACATGGATAAAATTACGAACGTAATATATCTGCGACAGGTTTGTGAAATTAGGATATATCTTAATACGCACAAGTGAAAAGAAAAATATAATGACGCTTGGATAAAATAAATCCCAGGAAATATTATTCCAAATTATGTAAATATTATTGATATCATATAGAATTTTTTACCAGCTCATAATAAAACACTCGAATGCTCATAACGTCTTTCAATAGAATACATCGTAAATACATAAAACCTCCTACGTCCATAAATTTAGATTATAAAAAAAACCGACGTACTAACTCAAGCACTGGAATGTAGAAAATGAAAGTTTGCCTCTCACATATATCAAGACGTTGAAATGTGTGTTACTTTATTGTCACCGCAAAAAGCATAGTATAAACTTTGGGAAAAGAAAATTTGTGCGACATAGGCGTAGATGAAAGGATAATATTAAAACAGACGCTGGATAAATAGGTTTAGAACACACGGAAACTACTTCAGGATGCCCGGCATCGTGGTATTTTCTGTCGTGTTCAAATCCGAACTGTGTTTCTCAGGGTGAGCAGTTGCATTTGAATGGACACAAATGAGGTATATACCATTTATGCTCTCAGGAACTACGAATATACACGTGGCTGAAAGACCTGAAGGTTAAGTATCATGCCGACAGCCGGAGGGGAGCTAACGATTATGCTACAGCCAGTTTAAAGTCATTTATATAAAAACATGGATGGCAGAGAGTACAAGCGCCATCTGTGGTCAGTGGCCTTGGAGTCTTTATTGTTACGGGATCCCATACAGCGTCCATTTATAGGAAGAACAGCTGCTGGCTACTGCACCATCAATACTCTCAGACAACTCTTTCATTTTCTACAAGATAAATTTAATATAAAATAAACGTTACGGTACGTATAGAAAAGACTACTGCCCCGTTACTGCAATAGTCATCATTTTTCCGCAGACAGAAACAATTATCTGAGAGATATCAACGACGAAAAACGATACGACGAATATTTGGCAAGTCTGCGGTGAAACATATGTTTCGGACACAGTAAGCGTTATTAAAACTATTCTTATTGTTATATTATAGATATATGAATATAATTATATTATATGGGCCCTAATTCTTAAATATATATTACATAAAACGTGTAATGGCTTAATCTGGCTTAAGGCAGGATCCTGTTCCAAGGTGTTGTAAATCACACCAATGAACTATCGAGTTTCGAAAGAGGCACAAGTTTCTTTAACCAGCTGAGCAACTATTAGCCCATCGTCTCTATAAGGACTCTTTTTCCATATAACATTTTATTTTCCGTTCTCTTAGTAATAACAAATGTTTAAAATAATTATCAGAAATACTGGACATTAGCATATTTAATATTAACATCACCCCGAGACTTGTAAGGCTTTGCGAGGGTAATGTATTTTATTAATGTATTCGCGGCTTAATAACGTTATCAGTAGTTCAGACAGAAAGTCTTACCATAATTGTTTTAGCCTGTAACAAGTGTGGAATAGACGGTTTCATGTCAGAATTTAACGCATGAACTCGCAAACAAACAGCAGGGAGGCCGACCACTCGGCTACGATTTTTGGTCTGAGTTGTGGAAATACGTATGTGGCGAATGCGAGGTTTTGTCTGAATATGGCTGTCGTCTGGTAGAAGTCAAATCCTACGACGTTTTGTCTGTTAATGCTAAAACTCACAGAAGAGTGTATCCCCTTACATCTTATACTATTTGCGTTACTGGCAGAAATTTTAACACTATGAATCATCCGAAATAAGTTTCACGACCTTTCACGTTTGTAAGGAATATTTTAGCTCATTCATTTCATTACCCTTTGTTTACTTCAGTTTCATGCGCCAGCATTGTGTACACGTCATTGTTGTGGTTTAATTGAGGTCAATCAAGTAGGTTCATATTTACTTTGGAGTGTTCTGAATTAAGGGATAGATGCAAGCCTCTTGTCTTTAATAATTTAGCTTTTGTAACAACTCAAAGTTCAAAGTTAGGAACCACAGCGTGTAGACACGAAATAAAATACTAGAAGATGGTTCCTCATGAGCACAAGAGAGAGAATGAGAGAGAGAGAATGACAGCAGAACGTCGCGTATTGACGTTCTCCGTCCTAGATCATTTTCCAGCATAAACATCAATGCTTAAGATCGAGATTCGGTTTTCAGACGTTTTTTAAAATTTAGCCGTTTATCTTGATAAATAGCAAATTCCCCCCCCCCCCCCCCCCCGAAATGACAGGGAACTCTAAAGCAGTAAATACGCACAATCGTAAATATTATTCCACAAGGCTCAAAATCCCTTAACAGCATTACCATGTCAACAGTTATAACAACATACACAAACATAAATATTACCCTTTTAGACACAAAATCCCTAAACAACAAATGACCAACAACGAAGCAAGCTAAGAACACTTTCTTATTATATAGACATATGTCATTAGGTGATATATCATACAAAGTGTTCTCTTTCCTCCACACTTTTCAACTAAAATGTAAGCATTTCTTAACACCCCCACGACTGCTAAATGATTCGCCCATCTCATCCTCTTTAATCTTATCATCCTAATAATATCTGGTAAAAAGTACAAAATTAAGGAGCACGAAATTAAATCTAAAATAAATCCTTTCCACTATCCTAGAAATAATAAATACATAACATAATTACACATTAATTCTGCTTCGTTCTTCCTAAATCTCGATTATCCTGTTCAAAGAACCTAAAACATGGCAAAAGTCTCTTTTCCGTCGACCTTTCCCGCAACAGAATGGAAATATCAATTGATTGCTTGCAAGAAATGTCTCCAACGACTGTTTAATGTAAAATATTTTTGGCTTTCAATTTCTTACAACACAGCAAAGATTGTAGAAAAAATTACGTTTAACCCTTTAAAGCCG
This sequence comes from Zootermopsis nevadensis, assembly GCF_977971745.1. Taxonomy (NCBI): domain Eukaryota; kingdom Metazoa; phylum Arthropoda; class Insecta; order Blattodea; family Termopsidae; genus Zootermopsis; species Zootermopsis nevadensis. The sequence goes on along the minus strand of NW_028259139.1, from coordinate 8,058,206 downwards.
AAGCGTATCTAAATAATAATTAAGAATTCAGTCCGTACCGCGAAGAAAACACAGCACTTCACCATTCATACATCAACTGGTTGATGCTGTTTAAGGAAATAATCGATGTTTACAGTGAGAGTCACATAACAACACACAAATAAAAAATTAAGTGTTAATGATTGTTAAAGAAGGTGTCACGTGCATATAGTTACAGGGTTATACAATCGGCCCTGTGTTTTACTTGGTCTCGTTCAATGTTACATCAGAGTGGGACGACACTAATGGCTAATCTACCACATTGGTGATTTAATGATTCCATTTTGACCATCCGAGCTTTGGTAACATTATGATAGCTGGCTACTACTGACATAATCACCAGTGGAACATGTAAGTTACATCAGGTGTGCTAAACCTTCAAACTGAAATTTACCAAAGTTACTAAAAATTCATCCAGAATTGAAATCCGAGATGCTGGGAATTTAATAGCCTCTACTGCTAACATTTATGTACTTAACGAGTACATAAATATTACGACATGAAACAAATAACGTTTTGACTCGCAAAACCATGTGCTCAGTGTCTAGAAATGAATATTTAAAGCTATAAAAAACGTTCATAATTTGATTACCTGAGCCTACTATTTAGCTACTGAACGATACTGTTCCACGGACTTAGACGTTTCCACCAGAAAAAAGAAAATGTCCTCTTAGTATGAAACTTCGCCGAGTACATTCGGAGATTAAACCCTCTGATGGATACACAAGACCAACTGCCTTAGTTCAGTTAATGCACTTCAGGCGAGTAACACGTTAAAAAAAACGATAGACGAGGACCAATTAAGAAACTATGTGATGGATCGCGCTAAAACACCCATTAATATGCTGACCACAAAACGATAATGCACAGAAGATACTGAATAAAGTTTGTTCGTACTTGCCTGCCATAAACTGCTTCAGCGTTGTTACAAACTAGTCATCTACAGCCGATCCTTAAGTGAACGCATTAGACATCGCATTAGTTCCATTAAAATGGCCGACTTTACAGTGTTCTAATGCCCCAACTTGTCTTTACTACACACAGCAACTACACTAAAACTAGCCCAATTATTTAGAGATACAATACCCTTGAGTTGTAATACACAATTGGATAAGTTTGTTGTTTCTGATAAGTAAGTTCTTTGTATTTTTAAAAGTTTCGTTTCTTTAAAATGTACTTCCATCCAAATATCCCTTGATATATGTAATAAAACAATGAAAACAAATGGTTTCAAACTAATTACTAACTCCAAAGAGTAGATTAAACCTTACAGTAAAGCTGATAGTAGCTCAGATTTTCTAGGAATTTTCGGCCCAAAACCCTGAGGTTCATTGCTGTTTTCGCAGGAATATACCAACACTATTATAATCTAATATACACAATTAAACCCTACTTAACATCGATTTTAAAGCGATTTGAGGTTCACTTCTGGGACGAAGGAGTTAATGCCGAACTTTCAAGTTGCAACGCCGTATAGACTTATAGGTTGATACCAAGATTCCAGAGAAGCATGCAGAATCCGAAACTATGGTACATACCTACAAGTCCACTGAGAATTATAACACAACAGACTAACATTGACATCCAGTTTAATGTTCGTTCCATCAAAATAAAGTTTCTCTTAATTTTTGGTCTTCGTACTAAGAGTTATATACGCCTTTTTATTGCATCCATGTGTGCTACATGTCCAAATTTTATTTGATTATCCTGACAATATTTTTAATTACAGATTATAAAGCTCTTTGTTACCCAGTTTGCTTATTCTACTGTTACATAGATACAAATATTCTTAACACTTAATTCTGTTGCCCTCAAATGTTGTCCTTTCGTTATGGCGAAATAGAAGATTCTACATCAATATGAAACAGAAATAAATTTATAGGTTCGTATGTTTTAATGCTTAGTCTTTCAAATATAATACTGGAACATAAAATATTCTGAACCGATTAACAGAGCATTCCCCGAACTCAAAGCAATGTTAACTTCTTCACGAATTAAATTTGCAGTTGGTAGCCATGTTTTAATTCCCAGCTATTTTAACTTTGCTACACTTTCAAGGGATTTACTCGTTATATTTGTACCACTATGAGTTTGTCGTTCTGCGTTCTGTTACTTACGTAAATCGATACCAACCCCCGCCGATGGTACACATTAAATTATAGATTCATGCATACAAGTACGGTAGCTTCAATGTTGCAAACGAAGCAATATTGGAATTATGTTGAGCCAAATTGCTACGGTAGCCTCTCACACATAGGGCTACTGTTCAAACCCTCTTCAATGATCACGCTACTGCAGTGGTAGAGCACTAGACGTCTATTACAGAGGTACCTTACTTGAATATCTCCCAGCTTACAAACTATCTTTATTGAATGTTTTCAATATTTTACTCCGTACCCTGAGGAAAATTGCGGTCTGTACCTTGAAACAGGCCAAAACCACGTCGTTCTAAAATTATTTTCTTGCTGAACATTCATACTGAGCACGGTGACGTAACGTTGATGGTTTATATTTGGTAGGCATCCCATTCGAATGCAGGTGCACGTACAATACACATGGACAGCTTTTATCATTTTAAAGATGTTTTTAAGTCATGGCAGCTTCATTAAAAATCCTTGTATATTCATAGGTAATGAATGGTATGGCTTTCGATACTGAACTACGTATGCGCGTGTGGGTAAAAATATTGCATATAAAAACGTAACAGATAAAGATATTGTGGATTTTGAAGACGTGCAGAGTCGCAGATAGATGCCAGCGATTTTGAGAAATTTCCTGACGATGCTGGGTTGGCACCGGTCCCATACACAGGTCGAAAATCTCATGAGAAATTTCTTCTCTCCCGAGACTCGAACCAGCGCGCATTCCGTATAACCGGTCCGAAGCATGATGCCTCATTTAGGGAAATACAAGGCAAAATATTTATAACTTCTCAGAGAGTGTTTTATGCAATTTTATAAGCTTGGAACAACACACATATAACTGCAGTAAATTAATATTAAAGACAGATTGGTTTGTAAAATATCTATACTTCAAACTGGATCATGTATTGTTTCTGTGACATCTTTAAGGCATTATCGCATACAAATTTCGAGTCCATTTCATTACAGACAATTCAAGTTGAAGAATTGAAAACTGTTTAATTAAACGAGACATTAAATCTGTAAATTGAGATTCTGGACGCGGATTTGCCACTTGATCGAATTACTGTTTTATTACTTTTTTCATCAGTCCTAACTCCTGCGTCTAACTTCTTCTGTTTCCATTTTGACGCTGTACATCGGTCTCTCCTCATCACACGCATTTCACTTCATTATTCTATGCTTTACAAATTACAGAGAACTGGGAAGCAGTTCGGTTATTTGCTTTGCTCTGGGAAGGTTTTCTCTCTCACATCCATTTCACAGTAAGTCTGGCAACGATATACCTCACTACGCCATACTGTAATGACCTAAACCCAGTGTTTAACATTTACTGCTACAAGTTTTCTCATAACCGCGTCGTCAGAGTTCCTTTTTTAATTTCCACTTCAATATCATTCATCACTCTACATGGTGCAGCTTGTTTATTATTCAGCTCATATTCTCAGGTCGAAAAAAGTGATACGTCAAACTACACTTGTCCTGCGATTAAGAAGAAAGTTATAGAAATTAAAATAAGACGATAAGTTCAAATGTTAAAATATTATTTTGAATATGCCTGTCTTCTAGAATGGTGCACCGTGTAGTCTAACATAAGTCTACGGATGTGTCAGAGGTGCATACTGCTTCTATCTTCTGAGTTGTGACGCAGTATTGCCTTGTAGGTATTATCAACGTTTCGGAGGAACGCGCCGCCTCCATCTGAAGACCGCGATCGACGTTTTTAACGCAGCAAGATAACTGAAATCTACTTGAACGTACTATCCTGAAATCTGCTACGAGGTACAATAATAAAAAAGTCACGCAACACACTCATGACACGAAAACAGTTCACCAGACGAGATATTGTCGATTAGTTTGGCACAAGAGAATCTTGAAACGTATCCTTAAGCTCATAATAGTATATTTTAATATGGGTTGCGTGACTTTTCAATCACCCTGTTGTAAGAAACGTCATCACAAATGTTAACAAAGGTTCGAACCAGGTACCTCCCGACTCACCGCTATACGTTGGTCAGAAATATGGATTTTGAGCATGTTAACAACACACGTATTTTGAAAGCGGCGCCTGATAGTGATGAGTGGTCAAGGTAAAGTTCCGGCCGTCTTAATATCGCGGAAAAACCGCCATTGCTAGCTGAAAAGAAAGCTGAGTGGACTTCGGAGACGATCTGCAAACGGTAGTAAAGGGAAAAATACCTTTCCTTGTCGGGAATTGAACGGTGGTCTTCCAGGGCGTGGTCAATCATTTTACTGACTGGGTCATAAAATATAATCCTCTTCCACATCACCATGTCATTCTTGTGGTGAAATTTATGAGGCGTGTTAGTTTCCCTACTTTAAATTCCATCTTCACCTTTCCGCTGTACCTGCGTCTCTACAAAATATGATCCTCACTTCGTGCGTAGGTCGTCGTCTTCAGTCTCCTCAGTTGTGCGAAGTTAAACGAAGGTTCCTGTGGCCGACGTGTCATCTTACATATTACTTCCAGTGCGTGGCCTCAGACTTGGTGTTTTATGGTGCAGGAATATCAAATAAACCAGTAGGAAATGGAAGCTTCCGACAGAACTATAAGATAAAGAATATACATCGAATATGACACGACCCAGATATCGTGAATAATTTCCTTTCTGCTGACGTGTAAACAAGTGGTTTAAGTGATATTGCTTATAATAGGAATAACACATTTATCTCTATAATACAGAAGAATCAACATATTATGTAAAATATTCGTTCTAGTAAGTTCTCTCTTATTATCCTAAAATATCCTCTTAGCTCTTTGCTCTTGAACACTATCAGTCTTTTAAAAAGGTGACTTGTCTTCTGTCTGCGCTATGTAGTCTCGTAGAAATTTACCGACGTTTCAGAAGTGCTTACGGCCATAATCATCACACTAAATCCAGGTTTCACAGCCTTCAACATACACTCAAAGACTTCGCTGTTCACAAACATTAATGTCGCGTCTAGGTCTGTGGTGTAATTGATGATCGGAACAACCACTGTTTATTAATCACAATACATTCGTGTGAAAATGTTTGGAGCTACAGTGAACAATACTGTGTAACTAGTATTGTTCTGAACATAAATTAAAAGTAAAATATTAACTGTGTAGAGTTTTAGTTCAAGTACGAGTGATATATATATATAACACCCTAATGAGCTATATTCATTGATCAAAAGCGTGACAGTTTAAATTTATTGAACTCTTGTTGTTCTGTTTGACATTTTAGGCCCACTGTGTTAATCATACAACAATACTATAAATTACATGTCTTTAAAATAACAAAAAGTATAGAATCCATCCTTTTTTAATAGAAATGAAATTCGATTAAATTCTCAGCTACTTTAATATATTATTTCCTATAATAAATTTCTTGTAGTAGACGTCTTCAACCGTTTAGATTATAAACGAATAACTACATTTGCAATCTATTGACGTAAGATAGTATAATTGCGTCATATTGTGAATCAAATATTACATTAATTATTCGGTATATCCAATATTTACAACAAACAAACAAATAGAATTAAATATAATACAACAAATCCTCAAAGAAAACGGATATAATAACTACAATTTTTTAAATAAAAAACCTAAAAAAACAAAAAATCTAACGAAAATGAAAATATACAAAATAAATGGGCCAGTTTTACATATATAGGAAAAGAAACCAAATTCATAACAAAACTATTCAAAGAAAACAAAATAAAAGTAGCTTTCAAAACAAAAAACAGAATAAAAAACATCCTCAGACAAAAACTACCAATAGACATAAATAATCAATACAACTTACCAGGTATATACAAATTAAAATGTAAAGATTGCCCGTTAACATATATAGGTCAAACTGGCCGCACATTCACACATAGATATAAAGAACATATTGCAGCTATAAAACACAACAAAGACAATTCTGCATACGCCAAACATATTCTGAATACCGGACACGCATACAATACAATAACAGAAACAATGGACATTCTAAAAATAGTACAAAATAAGAGACATAGAGATACAATAGAAAAATATTACATACAGCAAACATTTAAACAAAACATTTGCCTAAACGATAATAATATTTACCTTAATAACCCCATCTTTAATGCCCTTCAGATCCTTGACCCCAACCCCGACAACCACCTTTCACTTACTCTCCCTACAAGCAACCGCAATCAGTATTGAACCATGACTGTTCGGATACGTTAGTACTTCTAGACAACTCCAGACACATCAACGTGTCTACACTCTCATCTTTGGTATGTTTAATTTTACTTTCCAATTATATAATTATTATTTCATTTTGTTTTCTATATTCTTTCATATTCATTAGTGTTTCTTTGAATCATTTGCTTTGCAGGCCGATGTAGAACATCGAAAGCATTCACTTCAAAACAATACATTCGCTCCAATATGTGAAAATAATCTGGATATGAACATCACCAACAAGCTACACAATGAAATTGTAATTGAGTTTTAAGTTTGTTGATATAATTTTACACCTGAAGATGGTTCGATGAAACCGAAACATGTTGTAAAAATGTTCCAAATGTAAATCGATTATTCTATGTGGAACATAAAATGATATTTTAATTATCTTATTTGTAAATTTTAAATATAATTGTGATTAGACGGACAAAACCGAATAATTAATTTAATTAACTATTGACGTGTTTAATTACTCCTTATAAACATGTCTGTGGCCACTTAGCTTGTAGAAGCAATGACCTCTACTGGTAAGTCGAGGAGGGAATGCACTTCTGATCCTCCGCGGAGATCTTACAGAGGAACCAGAGGAAAAACACGTGACTGCAGTCAACATGCAAGTAGAAAATACATGACAGTGTTATCCGAGCTGTAGCATATCAAATGTTGTTTTAATTTTATTCCCCTATTATAAGTCAAAATAGTAAAATAATAACAGGCAAAAACTTCCTCTCCTCGCAAGCTCGGTTGAGTGAAGTGAGAACATTAGTTGCTTCACGTCACAACACACGTGCCAACACCAACTGCGTTCATAAATCAATATAATCAAGAACACAGAAACTCTATCAAAACTTAGTAAGAAGTTAGGTCTAGAAATATACGCAAAGAAAAGTGAACTAAGAGCAGATTACATTCGGAAATTAGTTTCTTTCGGTCATGTCAGTAGTTTTAACTTCCGTTTCCAATCTAAAAACCTAATGATTACAGTATAAAATATAGTTTTACGTGTCTTTTTATACACGAGTATAGGCGAAATGCGTAAAATACTTCTTCAAATTAGTAATACAATTCAATTCAATTCTTTATTATTTGTGTGCTGTATCAACAGCCTGATGGCCAATTACAGATACAGCACAGAGATAAACTCACAAAATAATCTTCATAAAATTAGTGCAATCTGTGAAATTGACGGACAATGTAGCACGAACAGAGAAACACACGTAAAAGTTTAGTCGGAAAACATAAACGGAAGTAACCCACCACTTAAGACACCAAATCTTAGATGATATGATAATATTAAAACAGATATTAGAGAAACTAACATGGGAATGAAAATGTGGTTTCGATAAAGGACAAGAAACTGTTGAGAAGCTGAGTGGTTATCAGTTTTTAAACCAGGATTATGTTCAATGGAGTTCAGCAACAGATTTCCTAATAGGAGACCAGTTTAAATATTTAAGCGTACATGGGATAAAATATTATTACAACCGATGTTAGTGGAACAGGGTGAGCACAGGATTTGACTAACTCAGGACAGGGTCGAATGGCTGGCTGCTTTGAGCACAAGAAACCTCGAGATTCTATGAAAGGCGAGGCGAGGCGTTTGTCGAGTACTAAAGCGACTGCTATTTCTCAAGAAGGATATATCACGGAGTTAAATTAGATTGGGTTTGATTAAGATCAAGAAAATTAAGCAAGATATGAGATTCTCATGGCGGCAAAGATAACGATGTTGTTCCGGGTTGTGACGCCGTGCAGACTCGTAAGTAGAGACCAACGCTTCAGAGGAAAAAAAACTGTCTCTATCAGGATATGCCCTTTCTCTGACCCTATATAAATTTATCCACTTCCCAGATTCGACACTTAAGCCCTGAAGAAGGAGACAGCATGAATCTCCGAAATTTTGGTTTCTATCTACGAGTCTATACGGCGTCAGAACTCAGAATATTGTTACGTAAGTTGAGGTAAAAATAATCATGAAAATGTTGTATCATTACAATGAATATTTTTATATTCTCGCGGGCACACAAACCTCTACGAGGTCACCAATTTATCCTGCGGGTATAAAGGTTTTTGGGACCTAACACCTTCTTATTCAGTGGATAGTGACAGCTCTTTTCCGAGGGTAAAGCCGACGGAACGTAAAGATCACAACCTATCTGAATGTAGCAGTGCCAGTTGTTTACTCAATTGAATAAAAATTTACTTGGATATTATCCATCGTCTAGTAATAAAACGTAAAACGACGTTTCGGAGATGGGGCTCTATCTCCGTCTTCAGGTTCCTACTCAGTTGGGCCCACTAGATAGAGCTAATCCCTAGCTCTATCTAGTGGGCTCAACTGAGTAGGAACCTGAAGACGGAGATAGAGCCCCATCTCCGAAACGTCGTTTTACGTTTTTTACGTTTTATTACTAGACGATGAATAATATCCAAGTAAATTTTTATTCAATTGACTCTTCACCATCGTCAAGAAGTTTTAGATTTGATACAGTTGTTTACTGTTTAATAAAGAACACACATCCGTTTAAATCATTAAATCATTAAATAAAACTTACATATTACTGTATTTTGGGATGCGGTTTAACCCTTTAGAGCCTAGGGTGAACTATGTGAACCATCTGGCTTAAAAATCATTAAATGTCCCTTAAACAGCATTAACAAATTTATTATTGTACTGGGGAAGTGTGTTTTATTTCAGATACGGATTGAATTCCTAAATATTTAGATGATATTCATCGCTAGATGATTTCAGGTTATAATACTGCAGAGTATTCGCGACGTACGCTGTTCTACTGTCATTGATTTAGGCAGAAACCGAACTTTCGCAAAACCGTGGTCAGGAAGCTGTTCAGCTAAGGACTGTGTGGTTTAGAGAAATGGATGGGGCGTTGCATGAGCACAAAGTCTGATTTGGTGCGGCGGTGTCCGAAAACAAATTATGTGTTAGTTCATTTACTTGAGCGCATGCATTAGTCTCATTGATTCCCAATTCTGTTCCCGGGAAGGCATTTCTCGCCGTCTCTTGACCGTTAATGTTCTTGACTTGACTGATGTGCTCAAATCGACCCAATCTTTAAAAGCACTGCTCCGGCTTACGCCTACTCAACAAAGTGCAAGAATTAACATCATTTCCGCCATCGTTTTCTGAAGAGATTTAAATTAAATTTGATATAAAAGTCTACAATAAAATTGTATCTAAATTTCATTTTGTGTTGTCTTGACTGATACAGCGGGGCGCGTTATATGCACGGGACACATTAGTTTAGTCGCAAAACCTGAAGGTAAGAATCTATTGTTAAGACCTAAGCACGGATGGGATAATATTAAAATGGATTTTATATGCGATGTAATTATTATCGCCTAGCTGAGGAGCGGTCGGTAGATCAGTGACTCGATTCTTTAGACACGGTAATTAAACTTTTGTTTCTGTAAAATGAGAAAAACATCTTGACAAAATGACCGATTATTAAGTAATCTTTTCAAGATAGACTTAGCTTCGTGGACTTGGTTAGGTTAGGTCACTTAATTGATCAAACATAAACTCTAATATGCACGAAGCTGAAATAATACTTTATATGTCTTTCACAAACATCCCATTTTATGATAAGTTTATTAAAGCCTACACAATAAATGATAGACCGTACGAAGAAACAAAAATATAACTTGAAACCTTTTTCAGTGTGGTAAATATTAGTAAACAACAATGATGTGTTTTCAGACTGTTCGGCATCTTACATGTAGTAGAATATTATTAGTTTCATAAATATAATAAAATACACAGTAAAATAATGTTTAATCCAGTATGATACAGAACTTGTGATATTAGAGATTATCTCAGCGGTAAAGTAGACGACATTGTTCTGAGTTGTGACTTCGCCATTGATTTAGAGCCAATGCGTTCTTATTTATTTTCTACTAGCTTAGAAGTGGATATTTGTTGAATTTTTTGTAGGATATATATGATATGAAGTCTTGAAACATTCGTAATGTGGATCACGACTTCTCAACAAATCTCGGTATTTTCAGTGCTTCGCATTCATCTCTGCCAACGGCTTTGACACAAACTAATCACCAGGACTCAGACCTTTGACATGTCATATTTAGGGCATACATATTCCTGTCAGGATAAAACCGGGCACATGCTCTGTACAGATCTTTGTACGGGTGTGTCAGATTTTTTTTACTTCAAATATGGGAACACACTTTGGAAATTACAAACTCTGTGGTAAATAAGATTCAATCTCCCCAACACCAGTAACCATCACGTATACGATCTCAGAAAACATCATCCATTTTTCATCTTCACATCCAATTTTTCTTCGATGTCATGTGATATTATCTTCGTATTTCTTTCTTACCTCTCCAAAGGCCAGGTTCTGAATAGTTTATAATTTACAAGATCGTCCCTTAATCCTTTGAATAACGAAGCTCATAGTATTTAAGAATTCGGCCCGTGTCTCAAATAAAACACATCACTGCTCAATTACACATATTAATTGATTAATATTGTTTAGGAAAATAATCGTTGTATATTATGAAAACCATAAAAAACTGATAAATGATTTATTGAAGTTTAATATCAAAGTCGGTGAAACACGTATAAAACACTATGCTTAAGGACTTAAATATTATCATAGGCAAGCAAGTTGACCAGGCTACATAAAGAAAAACGTTCTGTGAATAACTTATAACGCCTAATCTATGTGTATAAGGAGGCTAGATGTAAATTTAAACCAATAAGTATACAATTTAGCTGTACATTTTCACACATTTCACTAGTACCCTATAAATTTATACTACATTACATTAAGCAAATAAAAACAGAAACTATATTAATGGCATGGCGTTAAACTTGGGGTTTTATAAAGTAATACGTTGAAAATCTTGACGAGAAGAACTACTGTCAGCTTTTTTTACAAAGGTCTCTGCTGTTTCATGAAGTCATAAGTTACAAAGGAAGACATGTGGCACCAAAAGTTAGTTCACTCGACATCCCGAGTCACTTGAAAATGGATTTACTGTGACCAGTGAAGCATTTCGCGGTTTGAGAAACATTTCTATAAATGAGAAAACAGGGTGAATGATGCGGATGTAATCTCAGAGACCTCGTTCAGACTGCCAGAGAAGCAAACAGACTCCGTACAGAATCGTGCGAAGAGGCTCTCAGAGTGGCTATAAACGTACACACTGGCTTTCGGTCTTACAATACGTGAGGAAAATTTATTTTATGGTATGGCACAAACATTCGGTTGCTAATAGAATTGCTAAGGCTCTCCTTAAATGTGTCCTGCTTGCAAAAAATAAGACGTCGTACGTTACAACCACTGCTAGAGTGTACACGTACACACACACTTTCAGATTGTAATTATCTGCCTCTAAAATCTGACCTGTTAGAATGGCGTTTATTTGCGGTTAAAATCACACTGGATATAAAATGAAAATGTAATTAATCCCCAATTATTATCTACTATGCTATTCTGTCTCTTTGTTGGAACCTTATAAAGTTCAAGAAATATGCCTGCTTTGTCTATAAATAATCGATTCTGGTGATTGGTGATGTAGGGTTACGTTCTTTCTGAAGTTATAAAAGATATAACCTAAGTCTTGTATTTAAATCGCTATGTCTATGACATTAAAACCCTTGATTTTTCTCCTACTATGCCTACACAACTACGTTCTGACATGACGAAGAGTTACAAGTATTTTTAAGAGGTTATCTTTAATATGTTATGTTTAAAGTTTATCGCTTACTGTTACTATAGAAAAATTAATATGGCCATGTTATTTTGTAAAATAATTATACTAACAATATTTTGATGTTTTTCAATTATCTATCACCAAAGTACAATTCAAAATACTGTAACACATTTACTTCAATATCATTATTTAGGCGGCCTCCATATCAGTACAGCTGATGACAGGGAATTTAAAATTTATTTAATTAGTGTCCATTATACTGTAGTTGAATCAGGAAACACACAGGCTGACATACAGTCGAACAGCTGGTCTCTTAAATTGTTCTGTTAAAAATATTTGCTGCAACTTATAAGCTTTAGTCGATTTAAATTTGTCACCCTCGTTGGCATTATTTTATGCTTAATAATACGAGAGGAATTTCAATAAATCTGAGTTAAAATCTAAGCGAATTAAAATAAATACGTAGAACTCGGGGTTTTATTAAGCGTACAGTGCACTTTTCTGATTTTATTTAACCTATTTTTGTTTACAGCACCTGCACTCCGTTTCAGGACACATAAGTATTTTTTTTCTTTTATTTATGTAAGAAATTCTGACAAGCCGAAGTCTTGTAAAGTGTTAGGGATCATTAATAATTCTAATACATTCTCTAGTGACATTAGCGTGGACCGTATCACTAACATTAATTGTGTCCCGACAGGCGCATATAAACAGGGCGTGGTTGAAGCTTTCAGCTCTTTACCAATTACCAAAGAATGTATCAGGCTCACTCTCTGGTAATTGGACCCGAAATTTCAACAGGTTAGATTGAAGGAGACTGGATTTTGTTGGCCCAGGACAGGGTCCGGTGGAGGGCTTTGGTTAGTTCGGTGATGAACCTTTGGGTTCGGTAAGCCATCTAGTTAGTTAGTTTGTTTCATTTTACATCATTATTCAACAAGATACATTTTAATCTTCGAATTACTTCGTTCTATTAGATAGTGGTTTTACTAAAATTTTCCGCACTAAATTTCGATACAAATATCGAGCAGGTTACTTCAGCGGTATTGGTAGCAGGAAGCAGCTAGTTCGAAATCTCCGCAGAGCTAACAGCTACCTGACCACTAGTCTTAGGACATTGAGTGATTCGGATAAAGGCCGTCACAAACCATAATTTAATCGATTTAAGTCTGAGCGAAATAATAATCAATGTTATATATTAATGTCTTTATATAGGTCCAATTGGTTATTACATGTTTAAAGGCTATCTGAGAGTTGAGGTTCTAACAACGCTATATATATCGATTGTGGTCTTTTACGTTATGACTAACTTTGCCTTAAAGAATGTTTATAATGGATAAATACATGAAAATAAAGATGTGTTATATTTGAATTCTTTTACGAGACAGAATGCCTTTGATAAATTCTACAATGCATCCGATATGAACAGCACTTAGCACTGAAAAGTAATTCAATAAATGACTGTTACATAATTATCTGGAATTACTGAGTGTAACTGTGATTAATGTTGGATGTACTACAGTTAGATTAAAATGTAATGAACGGAACATGAAGGAAAATAGGTGTCCTAATATAATGTTATAACGGTATAACGTATTCATGTTAACAAATTAAACCATTAATACTACTGAAAGGATCGAACTGAAATATCAAAATCCTCGTGAGAATTATTCTGAGGTTTAAAGCCGCAAATGTTTGTACAATGACACTTCATTATTTAATCGGCTCTATGAGGTCTGATCTACTCACATAATTGTTAAATAAATTAAAAGTAAATAAAATAAAAAGTAATTATGCCTACAGAGTGGTTATGACACTCGAAGTTCCAATTTGCATCCCGGAACTTTGTTGCACAAGTCACACGTGGTTTGCATATCCTCAGTTATTCAGTATTAATTTTAATTACAGTTGCATACAAGTGAATGTGAATGACATTTTGATTATCCTGTACGACTTTCATCATCTAATAGTGTGCAGTATTCCACTCCGTGGAGGAAAGTGTTTTGAGATATAAAAGTCGGATGAATACATCGCATTGGACAATATGAAATTATGTTATCTTGTATTTCGTTATTTATTCATCAGCCAAAAAACTGTTTAAAATAAAAATGTTTTGGTCTTAACGAAATGTGTCCCTCAGGAAGACGGAGTGATGTCTGACAGTGTACACTGTAACCAAAAAACCTTTATAAATTTCAGTATCAATGTAATGCATATTTGAAAATGTATCAAGTTCTTGATAAAACTAAACTTCTGACGGTGTATGAGAACATTTATCATTCACTCCTAATATTATTATATTCAATACTCTTGCTTTATTTTGTTGTAACTAAATTGCGATATTAGCTAATCTAGCTAAATTATAAATTCATTCTTTAAATCTGTAAAAAAAATTACAGAAGAAAAAGAATTTTGGATTGTATACTTATTTGAAGAACTATGTATTTAAATAAGCTGTAAAGAAATCATGCACATAACATAATATTTAAAACAATATGCAAGTGTAATTACATTACTTTATGAGTGAGTAAACAATAACGAATTGTTTATATTTTTGACGTTGTAATTTAAGAGAAATGCAAGATTCCGTAGCTTCTGGTTTTCAATTTTAACCGTCTTATTTTTTTAAACAAATTTAAAATTTCGTGATAATATGTGTAATTTATAAACAATCCAATACTTCCACAGAAATTAAGCAGCTGTTTCAACAACAGCCTGTGTTTTCTAACGAAACATTTGAACGAAATGAATTAACTGGCATTAGTCCAGTAACAAAATGTCTGGGATTCTGTCTATCCGTATCAGGGGGACAGATAAGCGAACAGCAACATTTTCGTGGCACGACTGTGGATATGGGTTTCTCTGTGTGTATGTGTGTGTGAGAGAGATACAATGTTATTTGAACCCCAGCCAAATACGTCTCACTCTCTGTGGATGCCTGAAGTAAAGCCATTAGCAGAACAGTGGACTGCAATTTAGCGATTTCTTCAATTTACCTCTTGTAGGACTAATTTATTTTAGTGATGTCTATAACAACAGTACGCCTCTAGCTTCCTTAGAAAATTTTACGATAATGTCTATACGCAACACGCACAACATAAAATTGTAATTCTTCATTAATATTTTATGTGTATCTCCATGTAGCAATGTCATAATTTAAAAGCTGATAATCACTTAACTGGTCACTACTCGCCTTTAATGGTACCAGCGGCTTTAGTATCATGTTCACAACACCTTACCACTGTTCGCTTCTGAGCCACTTGAATCTAATCAACACCCTGAAATCCTCTTCTTTGAAGTTAAAAGTTAATTTTATCAATCTATCTACGCCAAATTCTTCAGAACTAACTTCTCTTCAAGTTTTGCGACCATAGTTTTGTATATATTTATCACTTCTCTCATGCGTGTTACATCAACCGTAAATTTCATCCTCCGTTGTTTCATCATCGTAATAGCCCTCGTATTTAACGCAGAGGACATATTTTGAAGTATATGGCTGTCTTCTGGTCAGAAACGCCATGTGGTATTGTAGGTAGTTACCAACGTTTCGGAGGTAAATACTAATACCATCTTCAGGGCTCAAGATTTTATAATTCTCATCGCAATGTAGTATTTATAACACACGGGATGCTGATGAATATCACTGTGTTGCTATTACCATTTCCATTGAATCTCTGTTTGTGATTATTATTCCATCCCGCTCAATGTGCCCTATTGAAATGTTAATCTAAATGTCAAGACCTAAACCCCTACGATGACAGTAACAATACACATATAATAACCCTTGTTTCGCTCCGCCTTGACCACAGTTTAGGCGGTTTCTACCCCCTTGAGATTGGTGAGGGTAGTGCCGTATCTGGGGTTGGCGGTGCGAAGCGAGTTGACCTCAGGATCAGACTTCAGATGTGTAAGTAATAGCTCTCGACTGCACTGTCTAAGGGAGGGTTTCAAAAATTACCCTCGAAACTGTTATAATAATTATAAACAGCGGCGATACCACATACAAAATTATAAATAATGGTACGTAATTATATACACAAGAAGTTCTATTAAGAACTTATGACGTTCATTGTACTTCAAATGCGTCATTTTAAATTATGATGATATCTAGAACTGCAAATTAATACCGTAAGTTTTGCGTCGAAGACATATTTATAATTCTAAATATACAAAATTATTAGCATATTATTAGTACCTATCTCAAAACAAATCTAACTCTTAGTTCTTATGGTTCATTTGGTGTCTACATGAAACAGAAAGGTAAATACATATTCCTCGTCCAAGGATTCCTACCAAAAAGTTGGGACCGACAGTGCTCAGGCACTTGAAGAACGGGTCGTCAAATTATCAAGGATCAAATACATATTTCGCACGACTGCTAATATCTGTAGGATTACTATATTTTCAAGAAGAAGATTTTATCTGATTTATTTGATTTTATATAAAATAAAGATCAAAGCTAATGAAATATGCAAAGTCTCAAAAGAACGTGTTTACAAAAATACGTGTAGGCTTACCTAAAATTGGATCGCGCCATTCCACTCGTTTGTAAATCAACGATGTGGTTATGACGTGGGTTATAACCCGTGAAAGTGGAAGTCTAGGCAACCAGATTATGCTGTTTACTTGTAATTCCGTGTAAGTACTGAGAATCGAGAAGGACTTGTGGGTTTATCTTTTCAATTTGCGGTGTGGGATTCACACACACACAAGAGTCCAGAAGGTCGCAAGGGAACCATAGGGGTGGTTGTCAATTCCGATCTTGTCAAATTACTGGAAGCTGCCTGGCACACTAGACGACGTCTCCATGCGATTGGATTGATGTGCGTTGCGTCGCAATACGGCGTGTTCGTACGTCTGTCCTTCTTTCCCTGCCTTCCGTCATTGGTCTGCATGTCAGACCAACCTCGTTCGAGTCGATGTGAGATAGAAAAAAGAAAGCTGACAAATTCAATTTCTGCAGGTTCGTGGGTAGATGGTATATATTGCTGCAATAAGGCAGAGGAGAATTTGTCCATCTGTCCACTTGTTGTAGACGTCTGTAGTAAGTAGCAGCGCTCCCTTGACGAAATGTTACCGTAACTTTCCAACATCCAACTTCTCGCATGCCCAGTTTGTAGGACACAGACGATGCAATAAACGTAATTTATTCCTAAGACACTTAATTACTTAAATCTGTGACACTCAAGTGTGCCACTGTGGCCATAAGCCGCTACACCGAGTCTTAACTGCGACCACCAGCTATTAAATGAAAGTAGTTTAACTACGTCTATTATCCTCAGACGGAGAAGCGACTCGCTGGGTTGGCGATTTACGCATAATATGTCTCCTCGTTACAACGCCCAGACGTCTCTGAAGTCCAGCCAGTTTCATTTGCATTGATTCTCAGAGGCAGTTACTTTTGGGTTAAAAAAATTTGAAAACTGATCCACCAAGCACTGAGGTGAAGAATGAAAGGTACTTACCTTCCTCCCTTTAAAATGCAAATTTATCCAAGGATTCCATTTTTTTAAACATCACATTGAGATGGTTCGCTGATTAACTAAACGTTTTACGCAATATATTCGATTAAAATATGAAGTAAAACAGTTATTTTTTGTCTAGTGTAGAGTGACATATATTTCTTCTCACACCTTCATACCATGGTATTAAAACATTTCTACACTTTTATCTTTTTACCTTAACAGTTGCTTTTAATCCACATCTTCGCAATTTTAAAGAACCTACATTTTAGTTTTGAAATCCCTGCCAATGAATGGTATATGACGAGACGGGAGTTTGTAAGCACACAATACATACTGTATTTTTGTCTCTGGGTGGTTTCATACTTCAGGAAATAGAAGAATGCATTCATGGACGGAACCAGATGCAATTCAAGGACATCAGTGACTCCGGAACAATTGAGGGTGGGATGGGACAATTTTTTTGGAACTACCTGGTACATGCATAATAACCCCAGCGCATATTCTAAAGTTTGTGGAGGTAGCCGTGCGTTTTTAATCTTTAAGGATGTAATAACGTTCTCCTACATCTTCTTTAATTTATTCTGACTGGACGAGGCACAACTGAACGCGAAAGAAATGAGTCTGTGGCATTGCGTCTATGCAGAAGGCAGACTTACGTCCAAATAGTTGCGACTCTGATAACGCGAAACATTTCCTTACAATTATAACAGAAGTAGTAACGAGCATTCATGTTGAACATTACATTCCAACGCACAAGATGTATTCCAAAAAATAAGCATATACGTGTATTCATAGCTAAAATGTATTAAGAAACTATCACCGACTTCTACAAAAGTTGCTTTAACTCCTGGAGTTACCACAACCGGGAAAACGTATCTATGAAATAGAGTTTGTGGCAATCCCTGACATGAAATATTTTAAGTTTATCGTAGTCTAAACATGAATTATTCAAACTACATTGGGACGAAACTTTAGAAATTCATGTTTTCTAATGTAGAGGAATGAAAGTCACTAACGAGAAACTTCTGGCTTAGAAACATGACGACGAAAACCAGAACTGGTTTATTAAATTTCTAACTGCAATTTTGTTTGTTATTTGCAAAAATCAGATAAAATGAACGCATAACGGGAGTTCGTGTGTGTGTCTATCTGTCTATACGTTCTGTAACCGTCCTTTCACTCCAAACTCTCCATCAGGACGCCCGGCTGGTTACAGGGTGTTTTGTTTTGGTAGCTCAAGGGCATGGACTCTTTCCTTCAAGGAATATACGTGTTGGTGAAGAGGGGTTTCGGGAGGAATGTGCGAGGCAGTGGAATACGAGGGGATGTCGTTCGGTTATAAATTGTGTATTAGTTCACCTTCATTTCGTACTTTCCCTCGCCGAGTGCAGGACTACTCGCCGCCGAGACTAACGCGTAAGTGTCTTCTGGAAGCCGCTTCGCCGGACACCCCGCGTCCAGCAAGACTTCCCCAAAACTTTGAATTTGAAGAGAGCGTTCTCATTGGCTGAGTGGTTCATCACCCGAACTTTACAAATTTGCCGCCGATAGCTTACTTCAAACTCACTGGTTATCAATGACATGATCTGTCGTAGTTCGGCTAACGGCTAAAACACATCTGGAAGAGCTTACTCATCCCACCAAGTCGAGCCACCGACCATAAAATCACCCTTTCATCTAGTCACGTAGCTGGCGCCAGGCAGTCGCCCGGTGGAACAAACAAGTCCCTCAAGATGTGGCCCGAACTAGCGATATTAGCCATCAAATCGGGAAATTTCAATATAATCTAATTATAAATTTCGATTAAGGAAGGCGCTACCGAAACAAAACTAACTTAGGCCCCTTTCCTTGCATATAAACTGGAGTAATCGCCAAAAGTCCAGTCTAAGTCTATCTCCGGTCCGCCTGTTCGAGAATCGAACTCAGAGTGGGCTGTCACAGTTCGTTCACACATATCTCCAAAATAACTTGACGGATTCAGATAAATTTTGGTACTGGGAGTCTACATTAAATGTTGTTCGGCGAATTTAATTCTGGTCCAATGTAATTCTTATCCTACGTTACGCTCATACTGAACTTACTGGCTGCTTCATCTAAGGCTCATATTACAAAATGTTACCATACCTAGTCACGTTATAACATGCGGTAATCTTTTTACCTAAATTCGGCTCTGGAACTAAAATGGCAAAGGACAGCATCTACTTGAAAAATATTTGATTTTTTTGGCAAGACATTTTTGTTGTTTCTGAAGCTTAAATACTAATTTCCGGGAATCTAATATCTGAGAAAGTGCACAAATAACACACAGGACGTTAAAAGAGTTTGCGTTTTATAGCTATTCCAGCCATGCCTCTAATATTTGACTCTCATCCGCGTAACTTATTGCCTTGCCGGTAGGAGGTCTCTGTTTTTGTACGTGTGCCTTTTTTGATGAAATCTAACTGGAGAGGCTATCCGCCTGAACTGGCCGCAATATCTCTGCTAGACCCTTCTGTTCGTGATGTCCGTTTATCACGCTGAGAAGGAGGGTTCCATAATTCCAAATATTGGCCATTACTTGCTAAATGAGAAAGGGGACAAAGGCAGGTGCAAGACCGTTTTGAGAATCTTGCCAGATGCAACGTATTTTAGTACAATCGAATAAACTCTTTTCATCGCTTGGCGCAGTTTAAACACTCTGAATCATTTATTCTACAAACCCGCACATATATGAGGGTATTATATCACATCCTCTTTGCGGCATGTCTGAAGTCTTCTGGAATACTGCGCTGCGAAATCTGGTATAAAATTGCCCACGTTTCAAAGGTACTTACTGCTTCCACCATGAGGGCGATGGGCACTTCTAAAACTTCGGTCAATGCACACCAGGCTACATGCCGCATTATCCCAGAGACAGTCATTCTGTACGTATGAGACAATCCGTGACTCTCTAATAACAGTGTCATTTATTACTTCGATATTAGCTACGTTTGTATATCGGCTTACTTCCAACTAGTAACTCAGTGTTCACTTTCAGCGCTACAACTTACTTTGGATTACTGTAGATGGTACGTCTTTCCAACAGGTTTACCAACGTGAGCTTATTACACAGCTTATCACCATATGGTGCATCGGCAATATATAACAGTAAACGTGTGATATCACAAGCCTTTCTTTTCTAAAAACTGAGCTTAATAAGTACGAATAATCCAGTGTTTAATTAATTTTCAAGTACAAGTTAACTTCTTTAAATCTAGTGGCACGTATGTACCACCTACAATATAATCAGAAAATTCTCTAAACAACATTTATCAGATGATTCTTATACGTAGAAGTGTTTTCTTTGAGGTAAGGAATAGATGTTTAAATATTGTGAAGTTGTACTTGTCCTAATACTAAGTGCAACTGTTTATAGACTTAAGTAACGATTCATGCAAGTGATAAATTTGATATGCACGAGGCTATATACATTAAATGATAGTTTATTAAAGACGTACATTATTATTAATAAGTAATGTGATTATTTGAATGTACTTTAGTGTAAAACGGATTCTTAACTAGCTATGGATGTTAACGATAGATGAAATTCATACCCAATTAGCTCTGTTCTTCACCATCCAGCCTCTCTCTTTATGCACAATATTTATTTAACATTATTAGAGACGAGAAATGTAACCGCTTAGTTAGAACCTTTCCGTCATGACCTGATTCTGTAATTAGAAGTTAGTTTCCAAATAACGGGAAGTATTTTTATTATTACTCGAAAAACTTGTTGTTTGTTATCGTTTTATATGCAATAATTATATTTTATTAACAAGGTACCTGAATGCATGTAACAAGATCGTGGAAAAACAGACTATAGAAAATACAAATTTTAAATATGTTTCGGAAGTATGTTTAGCCTAGCGGGAGTGAAGTGTCTATAAAAACGCAAAGAAGTAGTTTTAAAGACTTGTTTCCCCAAGATAAATATTCTGACGCATTACTGTTGGTAGTTCATAAAGGATGAAATATGCGAAAATAAAACAACCTGAAAACCCGCAATGTCTAGGTGACGAGGAACCTACTTAATGATATGTTTATTCAGTCCGTCACAGTCTCAGAGGTTGAAAAATAAATCCATGGTCTCTCCTGCACGTTCTGTTTCACACTTAACTTATGAATGACAACACGTAGAAAATTTATTAATATTACACATTTATTAAAACTCGAACCTACAATTAATTATCTGATTTTTTGCTCTTTTATGCTAAACTACTAATACTTCACGCCCCCCTGTTCCCAATTCATTGTCTGCATTAAATGCTGCCTTAAGAACTGGGTCTCTTATCCCCTATAATCACTTTAATTACGGTAAATACTTCGCTGATATTTTGTACTCCGTATTGGGTAGTATTGAATTAGATAGTGCTTTTTTGATCTGGTTGTTTTTACGTGTTAAATATAGCCTACGCTTTTCCATCCGTCGTATTGAGACTCAAACTCCGTCTCCTTTATACATAAAACAATACACGTCCCTTAGCACTGAGGTTTATTACTCCTTTAAAATTCAAGATCACGTTTCGTGTCTGTGCCTTAACGCAGTCTCATTTCGGGACACCAGAGTTTAATTAACCCATGAGTTACTGGAATACTTAAGTGATTGATACTGGTAAAGTCTCAATTTTGGTTTTCCAGGCCTGACGCCGTGTAGGTTAGTAACATTTCGGAGGAATATATCGATACCATCTTCAGGGTTGAACTTCACAATCAAAAAGAATAAAATTGATGTTTTCACCGTCTTTAGAGACTCAAAACCCTTGATCCACTTTCTATGAG
This sequence comes from Zootermopsis nevadensis, assembly GCF_977971745.1. Lineage (NCBI taxonomy): Eukaryota > Metazoa > Arthropoda > Insecta > Blattodea > Termopsidae > Zootermopsis > Zootermopsis nevadensis. The sequence continues at coordinate 8,035,881 of NW_028259139.1, read as the reverse complement.
CCATAAACTTCTCTTCTTATTATTAAGTCTATCTTCATCTTCTATTTTAATTAACAGCTGACAGGTTTCCACTGTGAAATCTAACCCATTAGATGTTATCAGGTCTCTGTCTACATTGCACAGTGCAGGCAATACAGATATTAAACCTTACCCTGAGCCAGACTTGAAGCTTCGAACTCAGTTTGCGAGTACCACGTACGCTCAACGCCAACACACCATAGGTTAAGCAATCACTAATTAAACACCTTCCTGGTACAAAACCTGAAGGTACCGCCGGTTTAACCTGGCGGGTCATTGGAACACATAAGCTCAGCAACCACATGAAGGCCATGCAACGCCTAAGTGGAGCCTCTCGACTTTACTCCAGATAAAACTTACCATTACCAGTACTGCAGGATTGTGAGAAAACTCCAGGGCACTTCTGACGTGGTAGAGAAGAACACGTGTTCTTGACAACAGTGTGTTTATCAAAAAATTACATTTATTTTAGTTACCATGCATTATCAAATGTTTTTAACACGACGTTTCGACAGCTGTGTCTGTTTCCGTAATCAGGTAACAGGAGAGGGGTAAATAAACTTTGTTCTGTTGAAAGTCTTCCACAGAGAGTGTCTTAGTTTCTGATCGTCCAGCCGGTAGTGCGTCTGTGATCTTACCGGTTCATTTACATTTTGAGAACCCTCTTCAGCTCTTACAGCTTGTATGCGCCTCTAATTAGAGGGATATGAAATCCGCGCAGGTTATACAAGGCTTCATACTAGGTACAGTCTATATTGTAAGAGCGAGGTCGTATTCACGAGCAACACGGTGCAATGATTAATTACAGGACAAACGCAGGAGGTGAATATATTTTAAAGCTGACAACTATACATGATGTCATTTGAGAATAAGCATGATACACTAACGAGTTTGAAGGCCAAATGTACACCAGCTAACCGTTTAAAACATTAAATTATTAAGATATCCGTCTTCTGGGTTATTGCGCTGTGTAGTCTGGTCGATGTTAACCAACGTTTCAGAGTATGACCTCTGAAACGTTGGTTAACATCGACCAGACTACACAGCGCAATAACCCAGAAGACGGATATCTTCATACTCACCGCTGTGAGAACCTCAAGTCTTACATTAAATTATTATTTACACAACAAAGCCAGTCAAAACGTAAAAATCATCGGTGTCCTAATTGGTTATGAAACAATAACGAATCGATGAAACTTCACTTTGTTTGGAATAAGAAATAAGAATATTTCTAATGGGTGAATATACTAGAATTTTACTGATTATAAATGTAATAACTAAGACGTAACTGGTCGATTTTAAAACATAAATCGAATTCCAACGGAGTTATGACCATCAAGGTAACTACATGCCTTAATATGGGGACTAGGAACGTCCTCCCTCAATAAATAAATAAAAATTCAGAAAGTTGAGAGACTAAGATCTGCTTGGCTAGTCTACTCCCTTGGACAATAGTAGAATTGATGTCACATACTTTAAACTAAACACAAGCCTTGTAGTTAATACAGCTAATAATTCCTGAATAATTAAGATTATACTCCTGAAATGCCCTTTACACACAAACCAAAATCTGCAATATTTTTTTTGAAAATACGATTAAAATGAAATTTATAAATTGTCTGACGACTTCCGGTAATAGGTACAGTAAGCTCGTTCCTCGATTTACGAACGTAATTCCCACATTGAAAACTGTTTTATGATGAAAATTCGTAACTCCAAATTAAAATTATCATTATTCTAAATATATAAAAATTCTGACTGGTTCCTGACGCCACGAAAAATAAGCCAATATTTTTCACACATATTTGAATGCTATACACTTATAAAAATAAGAACAGAATTACTTTTTACGATGATTATTATGTACTTAATACTCTAAAGCACTGCTGAAGTGTAAAATCAAACGTTACACAGCACAAATATTATGTAGCTTCAGTATAAAAACCATAACTTGTACCCCTCCGCGTTCTTCACTTACGAAGTAGACCCTCGGATGAAGGTTAGTTCCTCATTCTAGTGACAATAATGTTTGTAAATTCCTGAATTCTAAGTTCGTAAATAGAGGTATAGGTGTATATTCTACAAACTATAATTTCATTTACGAAGAAAATGGATATCAACTTATTCTCGACTGACGACATTGCCCTCTGTCACAAACACTTGATGAAACACCTTATATTCCTCTGGTTCCCACAACAATCAATCTTTCCGCTTATTACATGTTTCCCTCCTCGACAGGTCCTGCAGGAACTCTCTTCCTGAAACGACTGTCAGCTTCCCAACCCTCCTTTACACACTCGTACGCTAAACCCATCCAGGACTCATGACGTCACTTCCAGAAACTAGCGACACTGACGGATAATGCAGTCGTCAAGACTACTTGAATATTTTTTCCCCCGTCAGAAACTGGAAAGTTTCGCCTTACCGTAGTGAATTCAGGATCTTGAGATTTTCATCAAGTGATGTTACAGTGTTCCCTTCAATTTCAATTGGACGCGTTTGCAGCGCTACAACAGCGCGTCTCTTGACTTCGCTGCCTATGTCTGTCCGTCTGTAACACCTCGAGAACCGTTAAAAGAATTTTCAAGAAATTGCAAGTTCCGCTAAAATTTGTCGATATATTTCAATTTTAGTTTAGGCTGGACAATACTAATGACCACCTTACATGTAATTTTTTGCCTCAGCTAGGGAATGTAAGCATTGGAAATCCTCATTGACTACAGTATAACTCAAATGGAGACACAGCTCAAGCAAAGGTCACTGACTTCCGTCTGACATTACTGGCATTATTTCTAAAAATAAAAGTTTTTGACCAAAATGAGCCAAAAATTGTTACCCTATGCATGCATTTACTAACTATCAGTCGCGCCAATTAGTTACCGTAGTAAACCGACGTTTCGGGAATAAACTCTGTCCCCATCATAGGGCTCTTTCTCCCTGTTTTTCAGTTCTGTCCTTCATATTGTCTTACCTATTTCAGTATATATCTTGTACATTTTGTGGCCGAAGTAACTAATTAAAGTGTCATTTTAGTTCTTGCAATGCAAACTTCAAGCGTGTGGTTGTATGTTATAATATGGTGAGACGTACAGAAGCGACCTGACATTCACAGTTGTAAGTTTAGGGTCTGAACGGCATAAAACGTATCGCAGACCACAGCTGTGTACACAGAAATGTATCCGGTAAATGTCCGTTTTATTCATGACGTTCCTTCTCTTCTCACTTCCTTAATGTCCACAGATGATCGTCATACTTTACCCCCACTACAGTCTGCAGAATGTTACAATCGATTTTTGTCGTATAGGTGAGAACAAGAGGTGAGTAAAATATATAGAGCTTCTTATGTGTGACAATACAGTGGACAACCTTATAAGAGATAGACATGTTCCTACAATCTATTAAAGTTCTAGAAACTTTGCTATAGCAAGTATCTGGTTGATGGAAAATAAAGGCGAAGAAGTTACTTAAATTACCTTCGTTTCGGAGAAACTTCTTACAATTTTCAGCTATCTTTACGCTGAATATTTCTTATCCGATTTCAAAGGCAACTTTCAGTTTCTTATTGCATAAAAGTGCGGATAATGAACACACTGTAGGAGATCATTAAGTAAAGTGTAGTAAGGAGAATCCATTTCGGAATACATTGAAATGTCGATTATATACAGCCCGCGCGCCTACTCGAATGTTACGTTTCTTAGAAATTAAATAAAAGTGTAAAAGTGTGCTTCATTTTAAAATACACTTTCCCGATGTTCACTTATTGTAGATTTTAACCTTTTACTGCATTTGAGACCCCGTTTTAGGACACCATAACTGTCAACTACCATAATGCATAGAGTGAGAAATGATAATTGTCCATGTATTTAATTAAATATTTACCTTAAAAAAAGCTGTTTTAAATAAAATTTGCTTAATTCAATCAGATACATAGTTTATATTAAACACAAACAAATAAGTAAGCCCTATCTTAGCACCATTCTAATGCTATGCATTAAAATACGGAGGTTCCAAACTTCATATGAAATATGAATTTTAGCTCAAAGGCTTTAGGAATAATTGCATGATACTGTAAAATCTTCAATGCACTCATGAACTGCATTTGACCGAAGGCACAAAATGCCAAACAAAGGTTATATTGAGACAATATAAAAAATAAATTCACCTTACAGTTCTTAGGCAATGTCGTCCGTAAGCGATAACAAGCGAGCTATGCGAGCTGCATAAGCAGCATGGGGTGTCATATGACATAAGGGAATCGCTTGTTGTGTCCTACGTGAGAGACCGCAATAGAAGCACACGGTCTGTCTGCGCATGCACCTTCCCTGTACTGCACAGTCAGAGTTTTTCTGCGCATGCGCCTTACTGGCCAGCGCAGCGACCTGCGCTAAAATATCAAAATATTTGATCTCGGACTTTGGCCGCTGACCGTTTCGCTGTAACCTAGGACAGCGCCACACAAACAGCCAGTTTGATATTTCCGCTTCACCCACGCAACTCGCACCGCTCGCATTTAATCGCTCACGTAGGACACCGGGTTACTGTAGACCATCATTAACAAATTTCACAAAAATAAGTCTTGTAGTTATAGATATGGAACTTATTGACGGATAAACAGACGAACGAACACCAGCTCATCATTATGAGATCACTGATTTCATTTTATGCACGTTGTGTAAAGAAAACATAATAAAATTATAAACCCCTACGAACTGCAGCAACATCTCAGACAGTCCTGTATTGCGTATCGTCGAAAAACTTTCCGCAGGGGCTTAACTTCACGACCGTACAGTTATGACGTTGAAAACGAATTAGCATTGGGTTTCTTGCCGCTAAGTTAATATCAGTTATTCGCAGCTGGCCTATGACGTACGAAACGCATTACTGGCAGGAACTGCTTTTAAAACTAACAACGCAGAGCTTAGTAAACGGTTGAATGAATGACAGTCTGTTGCCACACATTGACATATTACATCGTTATGAAAGCGAATCAGTAATGTATTCCCCTTGTTCCTATACGTAATAGGTTAATCAATATGTTATTATGTGATAAATGAATAAGTAAATAAATACATGATAGCTGAGTACGCAGTTCAATCAAGGCCATAATAACCCATAAATCACACGACATTTTCACTGTTTCACGTGAAGGATCGGATACCCAGTAAATTATATCTTCCGGGAAATACTGACATAAACATGTCACTCTTGCTTCTGTAATTAGAACAAAGACAGAATCATTTGAATTCGTCTCAGCGTGAATATTGCAATGTTTTATATTTTGGTAGACCGCTCCCTACTCATTCTGTATCAGCTGCATATATCACAGGCCCACAGATTCGAACTAAATTTGAAAATTACAATGAATGGCGGTAGGTAGGGATATGGAAGGAGGCAAAAGTAGCCTATTTCAAAGTACTATTTAAAAACTCGCCTGGAGTAACTAAGAAAAACTACTCACACAGCTGAATTTCTGGTTGTTTATCAAATAAAAATACGTGGTAGTGATGTTTCACGAGCATCATAGATTATGCCTATGTTTTTACTGACGTGGTAAGTGCTACAAAAACATAGTTCCCCTAAATCTTGGTATAAATTTCTGTTCCGCTCAACTAGACATTACTGAATCAATATTACATTTCAACACTATTACTGAAATATTTTACAACAGAATGCTTACTTACAGATTATAAGTAGAATACTTGGTGCTAATTTATTTAAGAATATTTAAAAACAAAAATGAGGGTAACAACTATTTACCAAACATTGTTGGTGTAGGTAGATTATTGAGAATGAGGTTAAAAATGTGACCAATAACTTAAGAGAAGTACCAGAAGTCCTAGACGATTATGACAGGACAATATTAAAATTTACCTTAGAGGAGTAGAATCTGATAGAAGGATCTGTATTCAGCTGCACCAGAACATTGTCTGAGAGCGAGAGTTTTTAAGCATCACATGAAAATTTAATGAACTCCATAGAAAAGGGAATTTATTGCCCGTAAGAGGGACTATCATATTTTCACAAAAGCCTCTTCATCGTGAAGTAAATCCGTAAAGTTGTCTTATATTTTCATTATTCAGGGAATCATTAATCCTTAAAATTTTAATTAATTGGCATCGAAAGCATGACGCTCTTGTCATGTTACTTACTGAATACAATGCCTATGCTAACTAAACACATACTCGTCTTCTGACAGACTTCAGAATATTAATATCACGTAAATCAATACCGTGCTGGATTACACATGTTAAACTCCTAGTTTATCCCACACATACTCTGTAAAGAAGAGTAGCTGTTATGTGCCTTCAACAGGTGTGGCGTTCAGGTTACAGAAAGGAACGGAGCAAAAACAAATGATGAATTGTTCTGGAGTTCTTGGTGCGAGGAAACCCTGTCACATATCTTCGTGAGAAGAAGATTGATTGCAGTACTTTCCCGAATATAAAACTTAGATGTGATTAATTTCCATATTCGTGGTTTTAAAAGGTCCTTTATATAGAGTTCATGAACGCTCCACCAGTAAGCTTCAGATGTTAGCTTTAAGAGCTGGTAACTTCAAGCCATGTTAACTCTTCATTGGGTTACTTTATATCAAGAATATATACACAGGGGAAAGCAAAATCTAATTAAAATTTTAAAGACATTAATTGGAAGCTTTCTCATTATAACATAAAGATGCAGATAAAAGAAATGAAGATAATTTGTAATTTCTTACATATCCGTATACATTTTCCAGTTAAAATCTTCCTTTTCGTTGTGCGGGTTACAGCACGTAACAGATTAAATGTATGACAGGGAATAGCAGATACTTTTTTCTTGAATTCAATCGTATTTTGTAAATTAAATATGCACATTCTTCGGCGTGTAATAGAGAAATTTGATTGTTTTAACACAATATTAGCAAAAATCTACTGCTAATAAATTGAATAGGATTGTCTTCCAAATATCTCATCTGTATAAAGAAACGAACAAATATAAATATATGCTTACAGTATTTATTTTCAAATAAAAGATTTATTATTTATTTATATTTTCAATTTAGAAATCTTGCAGAACTCTACAAGTATGTGCCTTGAACTATACATAAAATATATATGTGCGTTCACTACTATTAATGATATTAATCAATACTTTGATAAACACTCGTTCGATTCTCAGACTAAACAGTGATTATTACCTTCAACAGCATTAACAAGTTGATTTTTGTAATGAAGACGACTAACTTTTCTTGAGACGGGAAATTAATTTTTAAACACGTCTTATAATTAATATAAACTTCTGCAATCATAATACACGTGTTTGCCAAACGAAAAGAAACGCGCACACACAAACTTCCCTTTAAAGAAGGTGCCTGAAAGTTTGTTGATATTCTATGAACTATCATTCTATGAATACTGCACAGAATTTCCATTGAAATTGTCGAAGAAAATCCGGACTTTATACAATGGGCTTAATGAAGCCTGGCTAATAACTCAATGAAAGTTAACTTTTGAATATCAGGGCACTGATGAAAACGTATTACAAGAAACGTCCTCTAGAAACTGCTAGTCACTCAGTCAATAAATTCATCGACTTTTATAGAACTCGAAGGCTCATTTTCAAATTCACAAGATTTCATCACAGGGCATCATTCTAAGCGAATTTAGTATACCTCCTCACATCCCCTTTCTTTAACATGTATTTTAAAACTACCCATCTACCCAAGTTGATAACTCCCGAACGACTAATGTTTTCAAGCTTTCAGACTAAATTCAGTTCGCATTTATATTGTATTACGTCCGTGCATTTCACTTTTTTCAATCTATTCCTCTAAAATCCGTTTTAATTTTATCCGTCCGCTTCCTTTCTGTTCACGCAAGTGACCACTTTCCAACAAATCTCTCCCCCAAAACCGATAACAGTCGAAGGAAAAATAAATAAACCTGGCACGTTTTACCCAAGAAGGTAACTAGTTCGAACAACTGCTGTAGTATAAAATACAGACAGATGTTTTCAAGAAGGATAGTACAGCGGTTGTTGTGCAGGACTGTATAAAAACTGAAAGGCGTTGAACAGTCTCTCTGTATGTCTTAATATTTACTGTCTGGGAATCGGGACAGAACATTAAAGTTTCTGAACTGAATAAAAGGGAGCATCTTTATTCGTTCATTGTGAACTTAAGTTTGTTGCTGCCGTCACAATGACAGTCCTTTCTCGCTGCAGCTAGTAGCCATTCAAGACTTCTGCTCGGCAACCAGAGACTACTGCCCTCCTGGTCCCGTTGGATCACCAGGGCCTCCAGGTGTCCCTGGTATGCGAGGAGGCGAGGGAATCAAGGGTGACCACGGGGACAGAGGATTTCCCGGTGAACCCGGATTGCCTGGTTCTCCAGGAATGAATGGGGAAGCAGGCCCCAGAGGACCCAAAGGAGACCCAGGTTAGTATAAAAAGTAGGAATACATCCACAGACGATCGAATTGCCATGCCTTAAATTTCGAGGTTAATCCTAAAATATATGAACACACGATACGATGTTATTAACACGACCTGCGTTTGAGACTGTGGATTGACATGGACGTTTATGGTATCTTCACAGCAGAATAACTGTGTGGAACACGAATAAGGCGTAGTTTGAGAAAAGTCGTATATTGATTCCTAACGAACTGACAATTCACAAAATTCTGAAAAAACCCATAAATAACTACAAATCAATGATCTAACAGTACCTAACATTTAATAAGCCCGTAACTGTATTTTAAATATTACTTCTTATTTAGGCTGCCACTAGTACCCAAGCTTCCTGGGGGTAAAGCCGGCCGGGGCGTGATGCTGACCACTCACCCCCATCTAGTGCCGAGGTCAAGGAATAGAGGAGCTATACCTCCTCTCCCCCCAAGCGCCTACATGGCGTATAGTGGGACAAACTTTACTTTACTTTACTAGTACCCAAGCTAGAGGACTATATATTTTTGTCTGTCCATCACATTCTCTATGAGCGAAAACCATCGCCCATAACTAACGCTGTGGCGATGACAAGAGACGCACTATTTTGACAGAAAGTAGAAGCCTGGTAAGATTCGTGTCTGATGTTGCATACAGTTCCCTGATAACGTACGAAACGCTAAATATTCCTACTAATAACTTACCTTACCTGATGTGTCTTGGTTCTGTACACAATACATACGAGAGGCTGATTTTACACTTGTCGCTTACATTATGTTGAAAATAAAAATTTCAGTACGTAGGGGCTTCATTAGTACTTAATTTCATACCAGTTGACATACATAAATATTTGGATGAATAATATTAAAATGAGGCCTCGAACCGAATCGAATTTCTGTCAGAATCTAAACGAATCTCATAATAGTAATGAAAACTGGGTTATTAATAGAACTGACAGGCGGAAAATTGAATCTACTGAAACGAGAATTTTAAAGCTAACACCCCCATAGACCAGGTGATAAATTAAAATGTTCATCAAGGAACGGGAGATTTTTATATATACGATAGAGAGAGAGAGGGTAGTTTATTGAAGATAGGCGCCTGCAAAGAAAATTGTCCAGTTAATGTATTTTGGGCACAAAATATATAATAGTTCGCAAAATTTTTATATTTTTACTCCCCTTTTCCATAAAATGTGGTAGAATTGTTTAGTTTTTTCTACTAGCCACGGTGAAATTTATCTTAAAAAATGTAGCATAAAAGAGATATAAGACGACATTCCTTTTTAAATTGGTTATCATACCCTTGTAATATCTGATATTATTCATAATAAAGTCATCAGAATTATAAACAAAATAGTCTATTTCATACACACCAACTATCAATCCAACATGTTTCGACCCTTTAAAGGGACATCTTCAAGTGCAGAGCTCGTCAATACTTTAGCGTAACACAGTACCCTGATGATGGCCACTTAGAGCGCCGAAACATGATTGGTTGCTGTTATTATCAAAACTTATTATGCTATTTTGTTGGATTCATTGTGTGTAAGTAACAAAATTACTTAATGTGGGTATCTATGAATTCTCATTGAGTTTTAAGAGACAAAGGAACAAAGGTACTGTAAATATGTACATTCTTATTCTTAATAAACTCTGACGCTGTTACAATGTAACTAAATATTTCATCAAAAACGTATTTTGAGATACATAATGCTATCCAGCCCTTTCGTCGTAGTGGAAAATGTTGGGGTCATAAGTATAAATAGACCAAAATTACTTTCTCGAGGCGTCGGCTTTACGTGATGGAAATCTCGAGATCGAGATCCAGTGCGGATTTTTGCGCATTCCCCCTCTATTCCCACCTCCCCCAGACCTCTCCCGATTCGGATTCCCACGCTTTAAGCTGCAGGTCCACTCAATCAAACAACGTCATCTTCAATACGACCCACTATCGGCGAAAAATAAAAATTCCTCCGAGTTATACGAAATGTGGGTTCTCACCTTCGGCCTGGCAAAGCAGGTTTAGGCCAAGGCAGTCATTCCAATTCGTTTATAATCAACAAATTAAAAACTAGTCTGTGGGGCACGATCTTTATTGAGGAAGTTAACAGTCAATAAATTCCTTGCCTTTCATTGAACCCTGAAGTTCACGATCGTGTTAACAAAAGCCCATTCGAAGCCTCACAAACACAATCCACACCCTCTTATAATATTTTCCTAACACTCATTTTAATATCATCCTCTCAACTACGCCTAGATCATTCGAGAGGCATCTTTACTCCACACGTTTAAGCTAAAATTTTGTACGCACTTTTTGTCAGCTCAATGAGTTCTACATTCCCCGCCCATCTAGACCTCCTGGATTTAATCATCCCGATAATATCTGGAGAAAAATACAATTATGAGGCTCGATGCTGCTAACTTTTCTAAAGCATCCTGTCATGTCATCCCTCTTAGGTTTAAATATTTTTCCAACTGCTGTTTCCAAACACCACTAGCCTGTTTTTTCCCCTAAGGTCAGAGACCAAGTGTCACAACCATACAAAACACCTGGTTAAATTATAGTTTTGTATATTGTAATTTTTTTTCCTATTTTAGACAGCAGACAAAAAATTCTGCACTGCATGGAAGTGATCCATTTAAAACGCAGCCCTAACAATTACAAGAACTTCTTCCATAAATCTTGGCGAATATTTTGACCAGTCGCAATAATATCAGCTTTTCAAGATCACTATGCTAATACGTAGTTACTTTAATAGATGTAAAGTATTTGTAAATTAACAGAGAACAACAGAGAACGTATATTAATAATTTTTATTCCCACAGGACTACCTGGTCTTGATGGAAGAGACGGAGTCCCTGGTGAACCTGGATTGGACGGGATACCTGGAAGAAATGGTTTAGACGGTATCCCCGGCACTCCAGGTCTAAATGGTATCCCAGGGATTTCTGGTACAAATGGTACTGACGGTAAGTTTCTTTCGCTAATCATTGCACAAATCTGTTTACGAAAGTTCCCTCGTAAAACCGAGGGTTTCTGACCACGCCTGTAGACTTTCACGGACGGAACACACCGAGCGAAACCACAAGAAACATCGATTAGAAGGATTTTGCAACAGCGTACTTCCCGCATGCAAGTCAGGTAGGCCACGACAGTTCCACATTTCTCGGTGTGATAAATATTGCTTCGTGTTTTGTGTTCAGAATATGTTTTTTTACGCCGCACGGTTCCGCGTATCATAATTTAACCGTCAGAACCTGAAGCTCGTGTAATAACACCCAACAAATAAACTGCAGCAGTTCACCATTACAGAGAACGCTGTTTAAGAAAATAATCTCTAATAAATACAAAATGCAGTCTTAACTATTTAAAATACCGACACATTACTAATAAACTTTAAAGGGCTTAACAAGATATATGCAGACGAAATATGTCAATAAGCGAAATTCGTCGATACAATTTTGAATCATTTTGAGAGATTCCACTCAATCTACCCAGTCCTTCCATAAAGTACACAACGTGTTCTTCGCCAGCTGTTACTTGGGCGATGTCATTAAAAGAACGAGATGGGCGGGGCATGTAGCACGCATCGGGGAGATTATAAATGCATTCAAACTGTTGGTTGAAAGGCAGTAATGGATGTGGCCACTCTTAGGGGCACATACTGTATCCATCTTCAGGGCTGATATCCATCTAGAATCTACATGACGTCATAACAAACAAGAACGTCGCTGTTACCAAGAGAAGCCCAAATATCAAACAGATTACTGGTTAAAATTTTAATCTCTAGACCTCAATAACTCTAATGACACTTACACTAACATGCTAAAAAAAAAATTTTCGTGATCGTAGCTACAAAATGGAAAATCTAGTCACAATGGTTAACTGCATATTTTAAATTTGAATATGTCGTATTAACACATGCACAAAATCAATGTGTTCACTTTTAACTAGTTTTTTTTCGCATAACGTAATTGTATCTGCATTTATACGCTGTGAAACATAAGCTTGTATTTGTTCTCTTAACACATCTACAAAATCAACGTGCTTAGTTCTAATTAAGCTGTGCATGTATATGTATATATGTAACGTAAATACAATGTGGATTGTGGTTTTTCGTCAGAACGTCGTTTAGTGTTGTGGTTTGTTATCGCATATTAGACCACACGGCGTTCTAACCCAGAACATAACCCAAACTTTCACTGCCATGAAAACCTCAAACCACATAGTATAAGAAAATTCCTGAGGGAGTCAGGTTGTTAGCAGTGTTTGTTTACTTTAATCATAAACTGGTTTCACGATGCCTTATAAGTAAGTCAATAGCAGTGAGTTATCGTAATTGGAATCTTCGTGTGAGGGAAATTCATTTCGGGAGCGTACCGATTACACTGATATGGAATTATTCAGTAGTTATCCTGTTTAATAACACGTACAGAGTTAAACAGTTGCCGGCAAAGCAGAGTAAAGTCTAGAGTGGCTACACGATGAAATAGTCAGAATTAACGTGTGGATATTTACACATTATGAGAAAGAATTTCTATTTCCTGATTACCCCATCATCTGTGGTGTATCATAGGGGCAATAATAGAAGAAATGGGATTAAATGATTTTTTTTTAAATTTATGCTAAACGTAACATGAGTAGTGAGGCATATTTCATTGGAGAATACATTTATCAGACGTGACCTCAGAGACTATTTACCCCTCACTCTTCTTAATATTTATTTGATGAAAACATAAATCTAATACTGAGTACAGATATAACATTACACTGAAACAAATTATTTGACCTTGTATTTCGTTAAATATATAGATGTCAAAAATATTTAAACTTTTTACACTGAAGAAGGAAACGATGCATTCCTTCAAAAGTACGATAACTAGAATAACCCAGAAGATACAAAGACATCTTTATCTACGTCAGAACCTCGATATCATTATCAAATGAAAATTGTATTCCTAATAAGAACTTTATTCCACGTTACGTAACTTACTAATTTCTTTCATACAAACAACCGTGTGAACAGAACAGATTAAATTCCATTTTAGATTTATATAAAGTACGAACCATAACCCTTGTTAAGAAGCCCAACTTCCTTTCTTTCGAGACAGAAAAGCTAATGAAACACCGAATAAAAATAACCATTGTCAGAATAGGCCCCTATAAGTGCATGACGATATAAGGAGGCGAACAAGGGTTCGATTGGACGGGAGGAAAGTAATTTTATTTGGACTTATTCTGACTATTCGAAGAAGGAGATGGTGGAGTGCTTAAAGATTGTGAACCATTTGTCTGGATTTCCACTGCTTTTAAAAATCCCCATCAATGTTCTCGTTCAAGAGCTGTTCGTTCTCTTGAAGTTACTTTGACGATGTTCATAGCCTCGGGTCTATGAAGTCACCCATGTCATGAACAGGTTGGTTCGAGCACCTTTCGTTTTCAGTGTAATAAATCTCCTCCGGTAAGGCATCAACGGCAAAATCTATGGAAAACTTGTCCTCAAACTCTTTACTATGTTATCCCCCTTACTAGGTAAATCATTTATCGTTTGGATCCTCCAATACACCACTATTTATACCTTCGATCTTAACTAGACCGCCTATACAACTAATGTTTATTTTAAATACGATGCAATTAACTACCTAAATAACTAGATGGCTTACCGAACCCGAAGGTTCATCACCGAATTAACCAAATACGACGAAATATTAAAAAAATTCTTAACATCTTGTATTCTAAAAATTCTCCCTTAAAAAGTCTGTATTTATTACATAAAATAACAAAATCCATGGACCAAAGTCTTGACAAACTGATAATCACTCAGGTTATAAAGAACATCCTTGCCCGTTATGAAACCCGAAGACTATTTACTTTTATCACAAGAGTCCGCCACTGGTCCCGAATCACAGAAAAATAATCCTCTTCACAGTCACACCCCATTTTTAACATCCGCTTTAATATTATTATCCCGTCTGTTGTAAGTGATATCTACCCTTCAGTTTGTACCGAATAAAATTTTGTAGATATTTCTAATCTCTATCATCTGTGATGCATGCTTCACCCATCTCATCCTCCTTCTATCTGATCGCCTTCATCATATCCGGTTATGAGCACAAATTATGAAGATCCTAATTATTTAACTTTAACTATTCTTCTATTATTTCCTTCCTTTTAGGTCCAAACGTACACCTAAATATCACGTTCTGAAACATCCTTAACTTACTTTTGTCTCCTTAGGCTGAAAGACAAAATTTAACGTCTATGTAAAGCAATAATTTTGTATAATTAATCCTCAGATATTAGATAGAAAACGGAAATATTGAGGAATATTAACTGTATATCAAATATTTCCAGAATTAAATAGACTCTCAACTACCTCATGGGTATAATTTTATTTAAATCTTTACTAAATATTTAAACTTTGCCACAATTCCGAAGGATTTTACAGGTATGATCATAAATTTGTTCTACAATCTGATGATACCTGAATATAGGATAGTTTTCTCTGCGTTCGTTTCTAGACCAACTCCGTATGATATCTATATTTTTACGCAATAAAGTAACATCATCAAATCAGACAAGAAAGCGATACGTTTCGTTCAATTATCACGATTGTGTAACTACAGGACACGGAAGGACTTGAGATTCTCACAACGGTGAATACGAAGATGGCTGCATTCTGCGTTGTATCTCCGTGGCAGAAAAATGAAACTGAACGAAAGTACAGCCCAGAAGACCCAGAACCCAGACGACAACGATCTTCAGAGGGCTTATCGCCTGTATTTATAATTTCTTTGAAAAATACTACGCCCCCAGAGGAAGGTACCGAGGTTCACCGCAGATTCAATTTCATTTCATTTGAAATTCATAGATTTTGACTTTTCTTTTCGCAGTTTTGTTTTCACAGTAAAGAATTCAGAGACTCACTCAAGAATGAAAAAATAATAATTCTTCTAAGAAAAAGGCTGATTGTACAAAGAGAGCATTTAAGAAGAATATGAAGTAGCTTTCTCAGCTTCAAAACGTGTAAAAGACAACGCGGAGTAAAACTTCGCAGTTTCCTATATATATTTTTTTTTAAATGAGCCATCCTTCATAGCTGAAAGACGTTAAAACAAGAATTCTTCACAGAAAAAATAAGTGAAGATGACGAAGAATAAATATTTGTTTCTTGCATGTCAGTTTAGTGCAGATATCAAGCTGTTCTTCACAATTATTCAAACACTTCAGTATCTTTTTTTTCTAAAACCTCACACTCAGACCCACTTTTAAAGCGTCATATTCCATTCACATATTCTTTCGTGGATTTCTACATATTTCCCAATTTGTCTTCCATTATTTGCCTCTATTTTTATTTTTAAATTTATTTACTTATTTCTCTCTCTCCCTCCTTTATCTTTTATTCCTTTTCAACTCTGGTTTCATTAAGGAAATCTGGTGTGAAAGAATTTTGACCGCGAAAATTTAGTATCACTTAAAGTCACGTAGTTCTTATATCCGTAAGTTTTCCGGGTTACTTGAAATATAGTAGGGTGACTGTTAAAGATGAATCTGTACTAATGCGGGGAAGATGTCATGGCATATTTTAAGGCACAATACCGATATATTCGTAAACAGAGAGAGAAAAACCGCGAAACTAGAGTAATCATTTACACTCTTGTTACAAAGAGTAGAAGGACCATCTGCTGTGTAACTTAAGCATCTTCTTGATACCATACACAAGCTGTTCGCGTTAAACGCAAGATCCTCGGAGGGGCTAATTGTATTCTGCATGATGCGGCCCTAATCTCCTTGGTACTGCTGGCAGGACTGATGAGAAACCTGGAGGTCAGAGTCTGACGGAACGACAATTTACTTGCAAATTATCCCACCCTGAAACTCGCTCCATCTCCCATTTCCCTCTCTCTCACTGAAGTCTTCAGTGATGTGTAGAAGGTCTGTGCCGGAGAAAACCAGCGAAGTAGAGGAACAGGTAATTACTTTTCACTAAGATGAGTTAAACATTATGGATCACAGGCGCGCTTATGTAAATATTCGAATGTAATTACTGTCTTCTGTAAATTAATTTATTTTTTTATTTTTAGTGTTCTGTCTGACGACAGGTCCATATGAACAGAATCCTTCCATCCTTTTCTCGGACTGGGACCTGTTCATATACGTTCTTGGCAGATGATCCAGAAGTGGTTTGCCATTGCCTTCTTCTGTGTGTGAATGAAGTAATTGTTAGGATGCCACGGAGAAACCGGGGAAGCCCCCGGAGGAAAACTCCGTGTTGCCTAGACCACGGCCTTGCCCAACACAAGTTATAAATTCGGGCACCGCCGGGAATCGAACCCGAGACCCCAGGATTACAAGGCCAGCGTTCTAACCGCTAGACCACCGTGGCTGTAAATTAATACAAATATATTATTTACATTTGAACAGGTCCGTACAGAAGTGAGCTCATTTAACTAAACGAGACCAACTAACTACATGGAGCGGAATATGCCCTGAAAGGTCGTTCTGATGGTCAAGATAATAGCTGTTTTCATAGAGACAGACTATCCATTACCGTTAATACACTGAAAGAACAGCAGACACCAAATTGCATACTTCAGGGTCACAACGTTACAAAATGCAGAGTGCAGCCGAGGCGAGTGAAGACAGCTCAGAACTAGCAGCGTTGCAAATATATAAATCTTGTACTGTTAAATAGGAGCTGCGCGGTGAGGGTGGGGAGGAAAAGCCTCCGCTACTATAGAGTATGAAGCAATGATTCTTATCTGGGTCACAGAACAATATTTTAAAAGACCTGTTTGAATATTTTGGGGATAGATAAGACACAGTGTTACAAATTTATCTACCTTTCCAATTAATTATGCTAAATGAAACCAAAACAAATGAACGCCGCCCCTACAGCGAATTTAAACCAATACACGTCATGATTAAAAAACGTACGACATTTATAATAACAATAAAGACAACGTAAAGCTTTTCTGATATTTTTGTATCTGAATTTCGTCTAATCTTTCGTATCTCATTTTTAACTCCACCTACGTTTTGTTAAGATATTCAGTTTCAACATGACACACGGAAAATATTATGTAAATCTTACGGCCAATTCAGATTCGTCTTGTGAGAAGGATTCATATAGGGTTGAAACTTTCCATTCAAACTCTGCATAGGCTAAATATCTTCACTTTTCATAATCGTTAATTCAACCTTGAAGATGCAGGCTAAGTTTCTCCGAATCATAAAAATCTACCTACGAGTCTCCACGGCACCAAAACCCAGATGATCATTATCACAAAAGCCAACACTTATTTCTTTCTCCTTTTGTAAAACTGAAAATGTTTCTTTTCAGGTCGTCCTGGAGAAACAGGTCCCCATGGTCCCCCGGGCCCCAAGGGGCCACGAGGTAAGAAAACCATTTGCTTTACGTAATCAGACTTGTAATTTAAGTTTACCGCTCCAGTGAGTACAATTCTACAGACACAGGAAAGTCCTCATAATTGCACTTAACTTTGGTGTTCTCTTAATGTCTATAAACTTTTAATTAAAGCAATAAAATGTTACTTGCACAAAAATTATAAGAAAATGAGGCGTGTAGTTACTATTCGAGTCTAACGTGATAGATATAAGATAGTCCCTCATAACCATGAGCTTGTGTTAATGTTATCTTTCAAACGATAACATTATTATATAGCAACCAGTGAATACAATTTTACTCGAAAGACACTGATCTATACAAATGTGGAGAAATTTGTTATTAATCTGCGATTTTAAATCGAATGCATTCCGTGAAATGTAGTGCAGAGAATTTTGCATCATTACACTTCTATGTTGTTTAATTTGAACATTCATGGCTCTAACCCAGATGCAAGTTTCACTACAGGCGGCTGAAAAATCAGAAACCCGTCTGCAAATTCAGAAGTATACAGACGGACAATTACAATAAATAAATATTTTTAACGCTTTAACTAATATAACTAATTATGTCTCAGAATATAAATGAATTTACATTATTTATGTTTCGTTGTTTCTCAGTTCTATTTCGTACAAAAACTAAAGCAATTTAACAATAAAGCAAAATTATACATACGTAAACGTTATTATTACTTAACGCGTAGGCCCAACTTGATTAAGTACGTACGTATTTGAAGATGACTGTCTTCTTCAGAATGTTTTGGTAACAAACTTGTGTAAGGACTTATTGTGTGGATGTACAATAAGGTTCACGTTTTAATGAAGGTTCGTTATAATTTAAGAAAGTCTGCATTAATTGAAAGAAGAGCTTAAGTACACACGAGACAGTCATGTTTCAACTGAAAACAGTAATTGATTTTACGTGTAGGAGTAATGTTATAGTCTATTCAATTTTACGTCATTAAGGAAGTAGTATTTCTTCGAATGACGAGATGAGATAAATAATTAAAAAAGACGACGATGACAATCAGCGAGTGAAAAGAAAACCTGGAAACATGCTTCCACGTATTCGGTCAGTTACATAAAGCATTACATAAGCTGTAGTGTGTGCTTCAGGCGCTGTGACCCACTGAAACTATATTTATTTTTTTGTTAGAAAATTTCTACTTCGAATTTACACAGTTAATACAATCTCATGATGTGTTTCTAGATGAATACGTATTTTAACTACACAGATTTATAAATATGAAATTTACCTTTGAGTAGAAATGGCACTAAATATGGTCTGTCATTGCCTTTTGATGAACAATGTGTAATAAAAGCTGGATGTATTGAATTAAGGCTAAGATATGCTAAGATCATGGTGATAATTGCGGACCGGATGTTCCAGGACTCACTGGACCTAGAGGACGGCCAGGAAAACCAGGCACACACGGGATGCCTGGCATTCCTGGAATCAATGCCTGGGCTGTAAAAGTGAATGGGTCCATCAGTAACGAACTGCTGATACCGCCTTCCATAGCTGGTAAGCATGTACAATACTCACATTGACGAGAGGTAAATCTTGTGTAACACACTTCCAACTCTAAGGGGCCTCCTTCAAATTGTAGTGACGTATAATAGAAGAAAATAATTTATTTAATGCATACAACCAATCAACCATACATCGGTGGGTGATTTTAGAGGTAATTTCGAGTAAGAAACGTTTATATAACATTTGTTCTGTTTCCAAACGTTTCTAAGCTATGTCCGTTTCAAGGTGCACACACGAAACAGTAAATGAGAGTATATAATTCAGATAAAATTTCTACTGTTCAAAATGTCCGCCATGGTTTACAACACACAGACTTTCTCGTTACATATATGGTTCTACAGCTACCTTAATCACTTCTGGGTGTTCTCATACGTACAGAGTTTCTGTGTTCCTCCCTCGCTAATTACCGATTTTGATATAAGACGTGTACCTAAATACAAGGCGTGACGACATTTCGGTATTCACGTTGCAAATGGATGGGATATATTCTGAATTTGGAAGTTCGGTAAACGTCTTCGTTACTTTTAGACTTCTACTTCATAAAAAATCAGTTTATTCGACTGGCGTGAATCATCAGTTCATTTTACTTTGACACAAAATCACATTTGACTCTCACCGCGGATAAGAGATGCTAGGGATCAAAACTAACAGACGACTCATATAAGAAGCAACTGATAATTTCTGGAAACATATTCAACCGAAACCGTTACCAGTATTTCCATCTGTCGAAGTATGTGCAAGTAGGTGGTAGCATCAATTGAAACTGTTACAAGTGTTGCCATCTATGGAAAGACACGTAAGTAGGTGGCAACATCAACTACAGCGTGTGCTGCCATCTGTCGAACAACGTACAAATAGGCGTTTCCACGTCTTAAAACGCCCGTAGCTCCGTAACGATTAGAAATTGGAAAAATACTGTACCAAAAATTTTATACTCAAAAATGCCTCCCAAATCACCCCCTGACCGATGCCTGACGGGTTGTGAAACATTCGGTGTATTTAAAGTTAATTGCAGTTTCTTATCTTCAGTTTATTGATAGATATAAAGCAGATGTACGTAAGTGCGTTCCACGGAACTTTCAAAATCGAAGACATAATTTTGTCAATTTCCTTCAAACTATCTTTTGCTGAAATACGCAAACCAGACTAATGTTTGTTCACACTGACACACATACATACATGCTATTGGTTGCAAAATCTTAAGGGAAAGACAACTTGAAAGACTTAGGCGCACATGAAATAATACCTATATAATGGATCTTAGAAAACGAGGGTGAGAAGGTGTGGTATGGATCCAAATGGCTCAGATATAGAATCAAATGGTAGGCTTATGTTAACATGGAAATTAACATTTGGGTCTCATAAAAGCAGAGATATTCTGCGACAAATATTTCTGTCACCTTTTACTATGGAATTATTTGAAAGAGGTTTTAATTTGGTGACTTACATTTTCGCTTTCAGGTTCTGGAGGTGTGCTGCCTTTAAAACCAATTGTGGTTCATGAAGGAGAAAATGTTCGGTTGCGGTGCGCAGCTACAGGGAATCCCCGCCCCATTGTGGAATGGCGCAAATTGGACGGTTCAGTGATTCCTCTCGGTTCTTGGCAAGGTAGAGACAGCAGTGCTTCGATCCCTAGGAGGAAATAATTTTGTGGGAGTTAATTAATTGAACTATACAAACTGGTTCCATTAGTGTCATCATGACAAATCATCAAAACCTTCAGCTAACTCACCTGGTAGTTTATGTGGAAGTATTTCAATATTTTGGGAGTCCTGATTCAGATCTCTGCTATAGCTCTGTTAATCACGACTACGAGTTTTGGCAGTATATTGCACTCTATGCACATAAATGCTAATATACTGCAAAATTCCATGACTGCTTGCTTCCAAATACATACTCAACATTTATAACCATATGTCCAACTAATTTAATGTTATGTAACCTCTGAAGTTGAAGTAGCATAGTTAAGTAACTCATCATTTTAATTTGAACAACATTCTCCGAAATTTTCGCTTCCATTCGGTACATGATCAAAACTAGCTGTTTTGAAGTACCTGTGGGTTATCGGGACACATCGCTTTAAAAATAGGTTAGGTTAGGTTAGGTTAACTTTCAAATATATGTTATTTATCCACACAAATTAACCTAACCTAACCAAACCCAACCTAACCTAACCTAACCTAACCTAACCTAACCTAACCTAACCTAAACTAACCTAACCTAACCGAACCTAACCTAACCTATTCTAACCTAATTAACATAACCTATTTTTAAAGCGATGTGTCCCGATAACCTACAAGTACCCTGTTTTGATTTTGTGGTTGAAAAACACTGACTGGTACACAAATAAACATGTTTTGCAAGATCTTAGTTGTTGAAGAAAATGTACGTGCGTATATCTGTTAACAGCTGTTTCCATACCCGGACATACACTGAACATCACGCGTATCAATCGTGGTCACATGGGGACTTACAACTGTATTGCTGACAACGGAGTGCCCCCTGCAGCAAACCAGACCTTCCTCCTCGAAGTTCACTGTATGTAATTATTTATGAAACGAGATAATATGATTTATCATCAACATTATGGATCACGTTTTTGGACTATTCTAGTTAGAAGTATTAAAATATTTATTCTGTTTTCATACGAGACATCCCTCACAAATCTACTATTTTAATTACAGAATTATATAATAATTATAATTAATAATTAATTATATAATTATATCAAGTATGGCTATATAAGATTTCTGTTTAAGACCGACAACTGCCCTGTAATTTATAATGCAGCGTAAACAGCTGTCAAATAAAATAAAGCATTATATTTCAGAAGAAGGTCAAATCTTTAATGTAGATATTGTACCAACAGTTCCGCCACTGATACGCATCCAGAATCAGGTGGTGGGAGTTGTAAATGGATCAGCAGGTGTTCTGAAATGTGATGTTGAGGCATTCCCTGAGGCAGTACGTTACTGGGAAAGAACAGACGGTCAAATCCTGGAATCCGGACCAAAGTATCAAATGGTCTCAATCGAAAATGACCGATACAAGGTAAGCGAGTGATGTTTTAATCAATTAGGAATAATTATACAGGATGTGGGCCTTAATTTAAGATAAAAATTTCAAAGTACGAGTTCTGACTAAATAATCACACAAGACACCGATTCCTCAATTTAGGAACACAATTCACTCGATGAAAACTAAAATTCATAAACAAAGAATGGAATTCCTATTAATTTCAAATTAAAATATCTCGAATGTTCCAAATTCCCAGGAAAATCACCCACTGTTTTTCTCCACAAGTTAGAATACCGTGATACAATCATAAAAATAACATCACCATAATGAATCATGGATGTAATGATCGTAAATTGAAAAATAGGTATAAATTTACATGGTTTGTCATCGTTAAAATTTGTAAATTGGAAGTCTTCTGAGTTGCTCTGAGTAGTCCAGTAGAAGTTTCAAAAATTGTGTATCTAACATGTGCTGTCATTTTTAGGTACACATGGAACTTAGCATTACAAATGTTGTGCCATCAGACTTTGGATTATACCACTGCATAGCCAAGAACGAAATGGGAATCACAAAGGGTATCTTCACGGTGTTTGGTACGTTAAAGAAATTTTATTAATTTACATTGTACAATGAATTAATTGAAATACCAGCACAAGGGCACACTTACCATTCAATACATTGATAATATAAGTATAATTCGCTAATGTAATATCTGCCCGCGCGGTCTGAAGCCTGGGCCTTGTGCCGTTTGGTCGCTGGGACCGTGGTTTCGAATCCCACTCAAGCCATGGATGATTGTCTATGTTGTGTTGTCCTGTGTACAGGTAGAGGCCTTGCGACGGGCCGATCCCTCGTCCAAGGAGTCCTACCGAATGTCTATAGATCAAGCCAACGAAAAGTTGGGACCCGCAGTGCTCACGCACTTCCTAGTATCCAGTAAACAGTAATATTTGCAATGTTCTTAATTAAAACTGAGTTTCATTAATTCACAATTAGGATGTTTAATAACAGTAACCAATCGACATAAGTGGGAATGCCCGTGGATGATTATTGACTGTCATCACTTTTATGACTGATTTTTATGCAGTAGGTGAGAGAAATTTCCTTCAGAAAAAAATCAAAACACTGTTACCGTAACAGCAATAATAAATAATATATTCAGAGGTAAAATGTAGTATTTATAATAACTTTCTACTTAACATTTACGCAATTGAGATGGGATACTTTCAGATACAAACACATTTTATCTTAATTCTTTAAAGAGACCAGTTATCCTGACTGAGGTTTCGAGGTTTTCACGTTTCCTTTTCAGTTCCTCCGTGCAATTGTATTACAGTATCTAAGAAATTAGCCACAACACCTTACTCCTACATCCTCGCTTATTAATCATCCATAATAATCCTGTCATTTCTCATTTGGGGCAAATATAACTTAACAACTTCACAGGAAATCACTAAAAAACAAAGAAACTAATAAGTAAACACAAATATTACTAGTAACAGCTGTTGGAAAATTATTTCTGAAACATTTTCTTTTACAGAGGTTGACCCAAGATTAGCAACACCACCGCCTGTGCAGATCAGCGGTCAGGGCGAAGTAACATATGGGGAGGGACCCCCTAAACCAGTAGATCTTGATGACCTCTGCCCTCCACCTTCATGCCCAGAATGCCCTGCACCAACAGAGTTCAAGTGTCATGACGGAGGCATTTCACTCTTCCATCTGATTGGAAGAATGGAGATCAAACCGTTCGGTAATGAAACGTACAAAGGCATTCCTGCTCGAAATCTGGGTATGTACATTAAGTTTAGAAACAAAATTCTATTCATTGATATCAGTTATGAATAAATTATACATGTATTCACATTTGAGAGGCATAATCTGTACTATTTGAAATTGCTGAAAGAGTTTCATTATCCCTACAATTCACACTGTAAAAGTTTCACGAACTTATCAGCACGGAAGGAATTTCTCGTTTCCGCAAGAAATTACTGGCATTATGTTGGATTTGCTTGCCATATTAAAACGTCTGGTCTACTATCAATTCCTTCAGTTGCCAAGGAGAACGAAAACGCTGGCAGCTAAAATGTACTATGATGAGAGTGTTCAAGATAAGCCTATTTTATGAGGGCAATCAGTAATTTTTCAGCCAATTTCTTTACGAAAATTAATTTTTAGAGAAAGTTCTAAACATACCTAACATCAGAATCAATGAAAAGGTGATTAGGTGTCGTATAAAATAGTCTTGACAGGTGAACTATGTTTTGGACAAATTCGGTGATGTTAAGAATGTCTGGACACGTTCAGACAGGATACGACAAGATTCCGCGCGTTTAAAAATGTTAGTCTTAACAGGTTTATTACGGTTCGGACACATTCAGAGAAGGTTAGACGTACTTGAACATGTTTCGACAAGTTTTTTTTGGCAGGTTTCGAAAGGTATCTACAAGTCTAAATATTCTGCAGCTTCTTTGCATAGTAATGCCCATACGACCTACGTCAATAACAGCCACGCCACTGCACTTAACGGCTTTAGGCAGGCGGCTCGTTATGAACTCCAGAAATTTAGAAAAAATGTTTCCTCCTTGATAACCCATGGCAATACGCAAATGCAAAATATCATGAAAATTAAAACAAATTGTTCTGAAGCAAAATTTTAATGGCGACGGTTATAAAATCAAATACAGGTGAAAATCACGTAAACAGAAAATTACCAAAGTAGCCCGGCAGCGGATAATATTAAATGCGAAAAGATTAAAGTCACGGCCGATTATTCTGTTACGTTACTTTGAACTACCAGTTCAAAGTAATGCTTTTGTTTTCGTTCCATAGACGTTAATTATGCCATTATACAATAGGCGATGCAATATGAATTTATTGTACACTGTCAATGAAAGCATTAAAACGACTTGCGTGGGACTTACGTGGTTGCAAGTTGACTAATCGAAAAGTCTTGCAATGGCCCTCAAAAACACTGCTCACTGGAACTTTAAGGAGCGTTCATAATTCACTCTTTCCACCATCATAAGCCAGAACGCATTAATGTGAAGAAGCTTCACTTACAATCCGCTCTAATAAACACTACCGTTCTCTGGCCACTTAACTCAGCCATTCCTAATAACTGTTCATTCCAATGACCACTGATTATTCAGCTTAACACTGCATGAATAATATTCAACACAACCTGAAAATAATGTTTACATGAACCACAAAGAACCTGACAACTCAAGAAACTAACAACACATGGCTGACTGAAACTTGAATCCTGCATGACTCGACCGGAAGCATCTTCGCTGATACACGGTCTCAAACTTCACGAACAGAAATAACCACGACCACAAAAATTACCAAATCGAATCGTAATCAAACGCTCGTATGATTACAGTAGCTTTACTAAGAATCGAATAAAACAAACCGAAAATTTCTAATTCATACAATGACCCAAAATTTTACAAATTCTAAAATTCAGAAACAAATATTTTGCACATTAAATCATACGAACTTTTATTCCTTAAGTTTTCCAAAAGTTAAACTTTTGAAAGTCTAAAGTTTTGAACTTCCGTAAATCAGTCATTATGCTGATTTCTTTTTAAAACTTACATTCCTTTTTCTTTCAGACTGTCAGTTATATGCAGTAGGAAAGCCAGTGTATCATAGGTACACAAACATGACTTACGGAAGCTGGATGCGAGATTCTGTGCCTCCCACCGAAGCAGATACTGACAAATTCTGGTTTACGGATGAGAATGATCCATACCACTTGCATGAATACCACAACAAGACCCTGTTTCGAGCTGGCGCTCCAAGTTTTAAATACAGACTGGAATATCCTTTTAAGGTGACATCAGATAGTGTTAGTGGGAAACATAACATATGCTGTAAATGTATGTAACTTATGTCACTCTGGGTTATGCCAAGATTTGCTATTATGAGTGGAGCCACTACAGGATTTTAAACATTTTTTTCAATCTAGTCATATTTACTTACGAAAACAATGCAGTAACATTACTATACAAACCATGCTGGTCACTTATTTTATGTCATAATTTTCTCTTTAGGGCAATACACATGTCATACACAACGGAGTGTTCTACTACAACGAAAGGAACAAGCCACATGTACGGAGGTTCGAACTGGCAACTAACGACACTCGGATGCTAAATGTACCGATGGTAGCAACCAAAGGCAGTAACTATCTCTATTCTACAAATTACAACTACATGGACTTCTCTGTAGATGAAAATGGTTTATGGGTAATATATGGGATACCCAGCACAAATTATACTGCAGTCATGAAGGTGAACACTGACCGCAATATGGAGGTGCAGTATATGTGGAATATTAGCATCAATAACCATCTGTTTGGTGAAATGTTTGTGGCTTGTGGTGTACTCTACGCTGTTGATTCCGTCACTGAAAGGAACTCAAAGATAAGGTAATTTAATTTGTGTAAGATGCCTTTAACTTTTAATCACGTGGGAAAATGTTACTTAAACCCCCGAGTCAGCCGGACTTCAAACCCGTGGTTAACGGCATAGCTGATGTAACACGTGTAAAGCCGGATGGTGTATGAGACATGACACAGGGGTAATAAATTTATATACCTATGGATTATTGGAAAGATTAAAGCAAAATTACCATATAATAACTAACAGCGATCTGAAATTTCAGAGCATTGTAAAACATACGAGGCGCGTCCCAAAAGTAAGTTTCCCACTCGTCCCACAGCTAGCAAACCTTATATTGCGCGAAGCGACTGTGCGTACGTGATAGAGCAATGACGTAGCATGGCGCATGCACTAACGGCACTTCCCGCGTTCTCACAGTAGCATCGTTGCAGCTGTTGAAGATGGAGATTCTTATTCCAGCTCCCGCCGGCTGTGAAGTGCGGTTAGTGATAACGCTAGGCCGCACACGGCTCGACGGACAGCAAGTCTCCTGCAGGAGTTCAGCTGGGAGGTGTTTAATCATCCACCCTACAGCCCGGACCTCGCTCCCAGTGATTTCCATCTTTTCCTACACCTCAAGAAATTCCTGTCCGGTCAGCGTCAGCGTTTTGAGAATGACAGAGAGGCGGAGATGGTTGTCACACAGTGGTTCCAATCCCAGGCGGCAGACTTCTACGACACAGGTATTCAAAAGTTGGTCCCACGGTATGACAAATGTCTCAATTCCGGTGGCGAATATGTTGAAAAATAGCTGGACACTTGCTGTATCTGTTGCAATAAATATTTCCATGAAATTGTGTTTTGTTTCTGTAAACGGCCCCAGGGAAACTTACTTTTGGGACGCGCCTCGTACATAACATTAATATTTCTGGCATGGTGGTTAAGCCAATGACAAATTTTTCTCCTCTGTCCTCCCACAACAGACCTCTTGCATTTTCATCCCGTCTTTTCCTACTTCATCAGCAGGTATTTCCACCTATTCCGTAGTCTGATTAACACAAGGCTTTGAAAACTCCTGAGTTACAATTCTTAAACATTTTTAATAACTTAAATCCACCTGATCAACGTACAAAATATTTGTATATGATTCATTCAAGAAACGTCTATCTTAAATATTTCTTGAGATCCTGTTATAGAAATGTCAAAGCAATGATTTCATTAACAAATACAAGGCTATCAGTATTAATATTATAGATTATGTAAAGATGTGGCAAATATTATTGACTGTTATTAATGCATAGGTTTGCCCTGGATCTGTACAAGAATCAACTACTCGATGTAAATCTTCCATTCACAAATCCCTTCCGGTGGACTACGATGGTTGGTTACAACCATAAAAACAAGGTGAATAATTAAGTTTTTGTGTCGTCATTAAATTAGATTTAGCACTGATATTTAAAATCCTCGCAATGGAATAATTTGTACGATTTACTACTGAATATATGATATTTTAATCTGTTACATTTAAAAAAATTTACTATTTTCAAGGAGCTGTACACATGGGACAGAGGAAATCAGCTTACATACCCCATTCGGTATCACGAGATTGGTTATAATACCAGCAAAGAAGATAAAGGTGAGCCAGAGACCAGCCCTCTCGTTCAAACAGGGTACGATGTGTACTCATAGAAACGACGGAAAGTTGAATACGTGTCACATATCTATTGGGCCTAATTCATCGACAATGACATCCTCTGGGAAGCATTTAAGTTCTGTCTTCTTGTGTATGTTTAATATGTACCAATATACTGTGTACCATCCATGAATAAAGCTGAGCGATACGACACTATGAGACAAGGAACAGTGACGTAAAACTGAAATCAGTGCGTCTGTTAACAAATCAGATTCATCTAGCAACATAATTCAGTTTTGTGACACCAGAGTGCACCACATACGGGCGTAAGATTATATACATGAATAGAAAAGAATAACTGTTATATGAATAGAATTATTTCACTTTTTTACTTGAATATTTCACTGGACATAAGGACCATTTTCTCACGAAATATTACTTCGGTACAACACGACAGAATTTCTTCATGGACATAACAGCACGTCAAAGATATCATACGTAATGATCTTGTACATGTTCCTTGTACCATGAAGAAATTAAGTACATTAATTACGAGACTTTTATTGGTCGCCCAGAATTCTGGTATCTAGGAATGAGAACTGTTCCATTTAAACATTCTGGCCAATTTTAGTACTCAACCATTTTTATGCCATTAACTTTCATAAAGATACTTAAAATTCTTGATTAATTATAAGTTATTTTTGCTCTGTCTTATTAAGGAGAAAGTAACTTATCATTCTTTGAACTCCCTTTTTAATTTTTTGTTCCTGGCATATTCTTTCTTAGGGCATACTTGTAAAGGCATATATTTTCTCCTTAGCGCAGCAAATACTACTGAAATAAATCCTGTAATTCGAACTGAAAATGCAAACTACTTCCGAGAAGAGTGCATGATGCCTATTTTCTTTAACAGTAAATAAAAGATCAATAAATAACCATGATTGTTAGGTTATGTGGGTAATTTATATAACTACGTAAAGTCTACTAATCTTAAGCAAAATGACTTTAAAATAAAGATATATGTGTTTTTATCGATCTGTATGTTTAAACTTAAAAAGAGCTGGGCTGATTTTGATGAGATTTTGTTATGTACATTGTGCCATTTGAGGTTACTTTTTAGTTTCCTGCAGTTGGTAAACCGATGTCAGACATATGAAGCTTTGAGGTTGGATTGACACTACCGTTACCCAATAATATGTCCTGAAATGGTCAATGGTTATAATTATTTGAAAAATATACGACTTTGTGTGAAATGATTTTTTATAAAATGTAAAAAAATGGCAGCGTTATGAAATATATATCTAAATGCAATGAACATTTCTACATATTAAAACACAGTCAAGGTTATGTTTGATATTACGCTGTCCTATCAATGATAAATTTATGATAAATAAATTAAAAAAATATAGGAAAAAGAAAAGTGTTAGCTAAGTTTAGTGACAGATGGAAAATACATAAACTGAATTGTAATTTG
Source organism: Zootermopsis nevadensis (assembly GCF_977971745.1). NCBI lineage: Eukaryota > Metazoa > Arthropoda > Insecta > Blattodea > Termopsidae > Zootermopsis > Zootermopsis nevadensis. The sequence continues at coordinate 8,005,987 of NW_028259139.1, read as the reverse complement.
TTCTGATCTCTTTTGTGAACGATAACAACAAAGAGTTCAAGGCTAAATCTTATCTTACATGGAAAATATGCTTAAGTTTGTGCATCTTCCTGTCGATCTATTCCTACACATACATAGACATTATTTATGGTAACATTATAATTTACTATAATTTTATATTTCAGTTAGCAACATTTAGAATAAAATGTGTAAAAACACATGTGGAAACTCTGTATATTTTGATACAGATTATACCTTTTGAATCTTATCAAATATGTGTCTACAGATTTACATCCTTCAACTGAAAGGGAATCACTAAAAAACAGAAATAAATAAGTCAATTGACGAATCTCAGTCATTAAATTTTTCCGCATGTCCAGTTTACTGTGACACTTTATCCTATTCAAAATTGTGTCCTCTTTTCCTCCTTTTCCCTAGTTATTTTGATCTCATGTAGATAGTCACAGATAAATGTACGAGTTCATAACTTTGAGACATATACTCAAGTTATTTTTACAGAAAATGTGTAAATCATCCTCTCCAAAATATTCCGAGTCTTGATTAAATGTAATCACAGTTCTCATTTACATTTTCTCTCTGGATTAGACTCATGCAAAGTGCTGAACGTAGTTCGATTCTCCATTAAGTACCGAGACTTTTGAACTACGCGTCTCTTCTGCTCTATATCCCTTCTTAGTATTCCACGTCACTTCTGTATAATCATTTGAAATGTAACACACAATTTAAAAGTAACATTACTACCATTTTCCATTATAAAATTTTCCTACAGGCAGAATTACGTGAACTCTTCAATGCACGACCCAAGTTTTTTAGTCCGAATACTTCCTAGGTCAGAACTCCCCTTTTTTAGTTTCTGTTTGCCCGCGAGGTCAGGCGGACCCCTGAAGCATTCGAGACGGTCTCATAGGTTTTCTTCGAGATTTATGTCAAAAGTATGGAGGTCGTAAACAGAAAGCACCTGACTTATTTGCTATAAAGTTGAGAGACACTCAAGCAAAATGAAAAATTTAAGCTGTAGCACTTTAACGTTTATAAATATACTAGCGCGTTGCATCTTGGCGTGACATTTAGCAGTGGGGTGGATAGAAAAACTCTGTGTGCAGTTCTTGAAACTCCATTTTGAAGTGTCACTAAGCCATTACGCTGTAGCAAAATATCATTACACTGAACCTTCAAAAGAATATTTAGTACAAAATAATGTATAAAGTAAACAACACTAAAATGGACCTTGTTACGATGACTGAAATATTTTTTCGCACAACGGCATTTCATGTTTTTCCGAGTTAATTTCAGTTTTTGTATACAAAGTGTGCTTAATATGTCTGAGAACTATCACAGAAGAATACTTTAATTGATTAGGCGGGTAACTGTGACGAATAATATTAATATATACTGTGTTGAATAATATCTATTATCTACACACACCTCCAATTTTACAGATTACGACATCAAAATTTACTACAATATTATGGTGCAGTATTAGAAATGAAGAAACTATTTTGCTTTCAATCAGTTTCCATTGAAGACGGACACACGAATCTCTCCAGAACTTTCGGAAAATATCCCCCCCAAAAAACACGGTGACATTGCCAAAGAAAAGGAACACGCAAGTGTTAAAAAAACTACGCGTGAATGTTGAACACTTTCACAAATATTTCCATCGAATCTTTTAAAAAAAATTTGTACTACAATGCCTCTGGAATTTGAAAAAAAAAAAAAATTCAGAACGCGATACAGAAAATTAATTTCAAATTTATTCTCGTGTGAATGAGGGTCTTAACACTCCATATTGTTTATTTGCAGAAACTTCTATTAATTAATGTCGAAATCGTGTTTCTGCCTCAGTCTGTCCGCTCTCATATGATAACAGGAAGTTGTAGCATATTTGGTCCAAAGAAAGGACAAAGCGACAGGACACAATAAGGATAGTACAATACGTATGAGTCAAATGCTACTCGAGTTGTTAAACCAAAGGGAATTTAATGCCAGTTACGTGTGGAACGCAGTGAGACTTGTTTTAGTCAGAAAACTTCTATGTAATAAAATTAATGGACGATCCGTGTGTAGGGGGAGGAAGATAATATTAAAACGGAATTTTAAGAAATAATGCATGAGTGCGTGTACTGGTTTCAACTAACCAAAAGAGAAGACCCAATGGGGGGAATTTTGTGATAACGTGTAACATAAAACAGAGAATTTCTTTGAATATCTGCGTAACAACGAGGTGTTTTGAGGAAAACTGTACTATAGAGTTCGCTGTTTTTCCTGCTTTCTGTTCTGTAATTACTGTCAACAGCTACAACATCCAAGTTCTTGGTCAACAGAGCGTAAGAAGGAAACTGTTAATGAGCAAAGAAGAGCCGGTTTGTATATTAAGCATAACAGTGGAGCGCAAACTGAGCATAGGACGATTAAATGCTTTAGTGAACAAATGCAAAGAACACAGATTAAGATACAGCCATTCAAAAGGTCTTTAATAAGAAAACTCGGTGAGCTGACGAAATATAATGAATTAAGTCGAGAGCAGTTGCTAATATTGAAACGACTTAACCAGAGTCGCTATGAAGACGCTCTCACACGGAGATTATAACGAACTTTTAATTAAGAGCGCAAGAAAAATATTTTAACCGGACTCCATTTTAACTCGGCAAGAATAAAAGATAAAATCTACAATTATGCCTGAGGCCTACCAGTAAGCCAATTATTGGCCTGTGTCCGTGCAATGTGCAGACAGTGGTATTTTGGCTTCAGATGGCGTGGTAGTATTCGAGGTGGTTCTCATAATTTCGGAGGAAGGTGTCGCTTCCATCCTCGTATACACCGAAAGTGGAGGCGACAAGTTTTTCCCAGTGTCGTTCCCACTTCAGATGATTGCACGACAGCGATGTTATATTTAATTATTTACATATACTATATATATGTTTATAGTTAGTTAACGACATTTTCAGTAGCTACACAGGAACTGAGTAAAACCATTAAAAGGACAACTATGTCGATGATATTGATGACAGGAAAGTAAATGTGAAGAAAGAAATAATAGTGTGACTTCTGGTAACACGAAGTTCATACCACATTTTATGAAAATCTATTCGTTGGTTTAAACGTTATTATGAAGACCCACAGACAAGAATAAACAAACATTACAGACGAACATAATTAAACATGTCCATGCGACAGTAGCCAGGAGGCCAACAGCTACATATTCACTTCGGCCATGAACATAGAGGCAGTATGTTCCTCCAAAATATTGATATACGTACAAGTACATACGGCCTCACAACCCAGGAGACAAATATCGACAACACGAGTATATTTCCTTATTGAATGATGCCATTTTGTATTGAGACAAAGCAAAGAATGATGCTCACAAATTATAAAAGGGGAAAATAAAAGTTCTTCTGTAATTTCAGTAACAACTTGTATTCGATCGAAACATTGTTCGGCCTTTACAAATTCCTGTTTTTGGCTGCAGTAAAAACAACATGATCTAATGTAATCTTCTCCAGCCTTATTTTTTCGTATTGCTGCTGCAGATAATCATACATTATGAAAGAACTTAAACGAACTGGATACTTTGAACCAAAAATTATATTCTGTTAACTCTGCAAAATACGTCTATTGTTCGAATGCGGAACAAACTGTATGTCTAATTCTCGCCTGTTTCAAACACAGTTTTCATTTGATCTGCGAAGTAGATATAACACGAAATACAAAGAAACTAATTACAGATAATATCGGAGCACAAAGAAAGGTACAGAGAGACTGCAGGGGAAAATTCGTGCAATAAAATGGCTATGCAATTACAACACACATGCTCGATAAACACATTAAATGATACACACAATTCATAACACAACGGAACAACACTTTTCATTACTCTAAGAATATGAGATGTGGTTATAAGACAGGAGGATGGGGTTGTTATGTAACTATGTAAAAGGGGGGGAGAGAGAGAAATGGGATATCGCTTAAACGTAGGTAGAGTGGGTTACCACTTGTCCAAAGGCCCTCTCCACTCGCTATGTTCTTTGACAAAAGAACGCATAATTAGTCCACTCGGACGCACAAAGAGAGGATAATCCCAGTGGTTAATTACCAGCTAAAAGTCCTCTCTAGGGCCAGAGATAACTACTAGTAATTACAGTGTGATGCCCGAAGTACAGAATATTATCCGTTTCTTAGAACCTAAGGGACATCTCCCTAGAGACGTTTACGTAACTAAAGGTGGCTATCGGGCAGTGTAGTGAACGCACAAAGCTTTCCGTTTGTCGAATGAAGTCTGGAAACGTCAGAGGAGATCAAAGACCGATTTCAGAGCCTCCACTGCTACTGTTTATCACTGGCAGAGACACGTCAGTAAGACGAACAGGAAACCATAAATGATGACCGAGTCAATGGCGAGATTTCATATTCTCTCCACCACATCGTAAGACTGAAATTAAAATGCACTTAATTAAATTGTCTCGTGGGGCAAAGGGGGTTGTTATTTGTACTTGTGAGTTTCCTTCACTAGTAATAATGTTGTACGAGGATCTTAACATTTAGTTTCTCCCAAAGAACAAAAGAAAGGGCCCACAAATATATCATTTTAAAGGTTTACGTACATCTTAACTTTCATGAGAAATTTTCTGGACACAAGGAAACGTTTAGAACGTCGTTAAGTAACAAAATGATCAGTCAGTGATCAAACACGAGGAGCGAATAGGTCTTTAGTCATTGGTTCTCTAATCCCGTAAGGTTTGTCTGACCAAGTTATCAGTAATGGCGCTAGATGGCAGAATGTTACGGTTTAGTTAGAAAGAATTTTCTTCTAGACCTCTTTCGTCTTTTTCAGTACAAACAAATCGTTTGATAGTGGCGCCACGATTACTTCCTGTTTTATCGAAATTCAAAAATTCAAAATTCAAAATTCTCTTTCAGGAAATACACTTTTGCCCGGTTGTTTGATTAAAATGTTTTCATAAAATACTCTGAACTATAAAGAGTGTTGTGGCTATGTTTGTCAGAAATTAATAAACTCTCATTTTTCAGGTTAAAATGCTTTATGTATAAAAAGTAGGAAACATTCATTAATAATTTATTAGCATCGCAAAAAAAGAACTTCGCTTTGACGCCTTTAATCAAAGAGGAGTTACTTTCAGTAGTGGTTGCTGTAGACTGAGGCAGCAGGACTGAGTGGCTGACGAAATTAAGTTTTCTGAAAGTAGAATTCTTTAAAACAGTCTCTTTGAAGTTCATTTGCTTTTCGACTCGGCACGCATAACAGCATTATGTGTCCCAAGTTCTGTTTCAATTACAATATTTTCACTAGGCGAGACTGAGCAAGGTAGCGACGTAGTGACGCTCTAGAATATCTAGAGGTATCGGGTTCGAATTTAAGTCCGGTTACCACATCAACTGAGAATTTTCGTCGTTTTAATCTGACACTACAGCCTTCTTCCAAATTCTTACTGCTCCAGTGTTTAAATTAATTTATCAATCCTTTCGATCCTCTACAATCCTGCAGTTGAAACAACAGCGGCTTATAAGTTTTTCAACCCAACCAGTTTTCCAATGAAAAAAAATCAACTAACTGAACATTTTAAACTTCTCGCGGTAGTGAGTATGAAGATGGCTGTCTTTTCGGTTTCTGCACCGTGTAGTCTGTTACAAGTTTATCGACGTTTCAGAGGTACTTGCAGTCTCCATTATCAGGGTGATCATTGTGCAACATCCCAGGAGATAAACTACTTTAAGTCAATTAATTATAACCAATAAAAATCGCTTAATCAGTCCACAATTAGCAAATAATGGAATATTGATGTTTCATAAATGTTATACCAGTATTAAGATATGGTGATCTAGAATTCGCATACAGAAACTGAGGGAAATAATGAGAAATCTCAGTCAGATTACAAATGTGGTTCTGTAAATGTGCGTGTAAGTTAATGTTTGTAATCTACGTAAAAGAATATTAATTCAGAAACACATAACAGTGAAGAATTTGTAATGAATACAATGTACTTTTGTTTTGAATATCCAACAGACAAATTACTTTCTAATGAAAGCATTTGTACTCTCGCGCTACGTTCAGACGACGTAATGAGGTCTGTTTTAAGCTGCAGTACTCACAAAGAGTAATGGAACGTTACAAACTTACCACAAGGTAATTCTAGCAGTGACCAGCAATGAAAGTGTTGCGGACCCGAGAAACTTCGTGGTGAAAACTAATTTTCTTTCGTGCATATAAAATTCCAGGCTGAATTGCTAAAATGAAGAAACCTGTCTGGAATTAGTACGAAACTGGCAGAATAAGAATGCCTGCAATCCGCATAGTTAAGACGCATGTGTGTACAGTCACCCTAATAAGTACTGCATCAAAAGTAAACTTAGAATAACTGCATACATTTTCTATAAACAAAAATTCCCTCTTCCAGACCAATGTCCTATTCCTTGCACAAAATACACGAGTAGTATTAGTGCGTCTTAATGTTTTTACCTATGAAGTTCTTGAACAGATATGGATACAATTTGTTTGGGGGTGGGGAGGGTGGTTGCAAACTAAAATTTATCAGACTTCTCTAAGTTTGGTTAATATCCGTCCTGAACTTTACATGGAGTTCAAATCGAACGTTGTCAATAAATAAAATCAAATATATAGATCTCATGAAGATGTATAATTTCAGCCCTGAAGATAAAGACAGCATGTTCTCCGAAACCTTGGTATCTATCTCCGAGTCTACACGGCGTCCTAAACCAGAAGAATAGCAGACTGACGTAGCATCTTTCTTCGAAACGTTAAGTTTCCACCTACTAGCCGAAACGTCGTTATAATCCAGAAAAGCAAGCCCTGACATCTTCACCGCCGCGAGCATTTCAAATATCGTCAATATACGAACATATACCTGGCACTTGGTTCTCATGCGCTAAAGTAAGTTGATCTTGGGGACTTAGTTCAAAGATCAGCTTATAAATTTAACTACGTTTTGTTCTTACTAACATATTTCGCTTAACTCTGGCGGTATGAGAAATTATGCAGCATCACAAGAGAAGACGCTTACATGTTATGAAACCCCGTGTTTGGAGACAATGCGGTCACATGATCACATCTCGGATGCCCTGATGCCCTCTATAGGATTATAGTGATAATTAATATGCATAAGACACAAAGTGGTTAAATACGAATATAAAATCGGTGGATACATAGACAGACAGACAGACAGACAAGTGATAGCATTTTACGGCTAGGATAGTTGGACAGAGAAAGGGCAGGTTTATGCAGAAAGTTGCAGAGACTATGGATCGCTGGGGGGGGGGGGGGGGGAGAGAGAGAAAATGAAATGGGCAGATGGACGGTTGGGGAGGAAAGGGGCAGCAGTTGAACAGTTGGAAAACGCGGAACCACGTAAAACTTGGTTTTCATCCCCACAACGCTAATATGTATGCAGATCGGATGGAAATATGGTACTGAAAGGCTGTGGAGTTTGCAGCGATGAGAGAATTTTGATTGAATAAGGGCACACTGAGGACAGACCTAGAATGAACTCATACACACAAATATGTTCGCAAAACAAACAACTGTTACCAAACAAATGACACCGATGAGAGGGAGGCTTAATCTAAACGAGACAAATTTTATAACATGAAATACAATATCAATAAGAACGTCTGTTCATATTTAATTTAATTAAAACTGGCATAATTACTGAGTGAATTGAAAAATACGGTGTAGCGTAATAAATTAGTTACTTGGCTGAATAAAGAACTAAGCAAATGACCAAGTATCTATCTAAGTAACTAGGTCTTTAAGGAAGCCAACATAATTAGTCCAAGGACGACGAGACGACCATGAAACAAATGAGAAATGCGTCCAATATTTTAATATGAAAATCTAAATAATTTGATAAGAATAAGCGTTTTTGAGATAATAATAATAAAGTTTATTTTAATAAAATGCAGAGTATAGCTTGAGTTAATGTCCAGTGGCGAGCTCTTGCGAGCACGGCAATCAACATGTAGATTCCATGAAACCGAACAAATGAAAATCCCGATACAGAAGCCATTTTCAGCGTAGTTTCGGAGAAGGACTCTAATTTTCTGGTTTTTGAACATAATCTCATCGTTAGAGTATTCTCACAGCGACCTACAAATTTTAGTGTTGAGAATTCATCACTGTTTTAATTTCCTCACCCACAATCTCTTCTAAATCTGAACACAGATTAGAAGGATAACGGATTTCAAGTCATGTTTTACGTTAATCGCTTTACCGATAGTGGATCTACTTCCTGCGAATTCAATTTAGCATAACCGATTACACCCTGATGTAAGCAAGATGTAGTCATAATACCAGACATATTTGCCATCTTAGCATTACAAACTTATCTTAGTATTTATGGATAGGTGTTCTATATAAGTCTCAGATAACAGAATCAAAAACATTAAAAACCTTTGGTTTACACTGACCATTAGTGTTAATATATTTTATTAAGTTACACACTAACAAACGATCTAATTCCATGGAACAAGGTCCATCCTAAAAAGGCAAAAGCTAAATCACGTAGTAATCATTCATCCTTAGCCGAACTTAATAATTTTTTATCGTATTCAAGTTTGATCATGCCTTGATTCTGACAAATCCAACCAGCGAACTTACTTCTAATTTCTTTAAGATTCAGTTTAAAATTATCTTCCCATTTACACTTAAGATTAATAAATAACATGTCTGTATTTAACAAGTAACGTGACATGTTGAAATAACACTATCAGACTCTAAAATTTGTAAGACTAGTAATAAAATATGCTGAGAACTGTTCACTGTCTGAGATAGATTTAAAATGAATAACGTTTAGGGGCTGACTATTCACGCCCTCCGGACCTGTACTTACAAATTTATTATAGTTTTTATTTTTTCTTGTGCTACGTCTGTAATTTGTCTTCTTTCTGCTGATTTAGTACGATAATAATAAAGAATTCAATTGAACCGGATTGAATTTTTACTCCCACGTTACATCGTTTGTGCCCATGAGCCAATTTGAATATTTACCGTTAGTATTTTAAAATAAATCATCTTACGATCTCATTTGATACTTACAATCCATTCGCTTGACTCAGTAGATTACGCAAGAAGCAACAAACCATTATCCTTCCATCAAACTTCCCGATGAAAAAGTCGGAATTTGTTATTCGTAATTTGGTGGATCCCAGGATTCGAATATTGGAGAGAGTAAATGGGTCTCCGTCATTTCGTTCCTTAAAGCAAATGGCGATCCAATTCCTGAAAATAATTCATAATATTTTCCCTTTGCATAACCTATTTTATGATTCAGTCTATAGAAGCAGCCCAACATTTAATACAACACAACTTATATTTTAAAAAAACTTTGTTAAAAATCCAAGGAAATAAATTACGAAACATTTTTGCATATTTATGTAATTGTAATTAGAGCGTTTATGTTTTATTTTTTTACAGTAGATTGTGATTTTTTAAGCGTCCAAAATTAATGAGGTGCAAAGTCTGAGCGAATGTTTTTTCTTTGCAACTATATAATATATACATAAAAGGAAACGCTACGGTCCTCTCCCCGCTGGAAGGGAAATTACTCTTTACAGTCTCGTACATCGTCCTAATTTTCGCCTGCGAAACTATAAACCATCCACGAATCCTGTGAAGTTAACGTTCCCTTTGGAGGAAACAGTTTGTTCTACGTGCTTGGCAAATGGCTTGTGTTAAAATTATGACAGTATCTTCTTTTCTTTTAGTTTTCAAATATTTAAATATTTATACAGCAATTTGAAAGTTACAAATTTATTTATGAAACACGTAGAATGCTCAACAGATGCTACATTTAAGAAACGAAATGTTGAAGTTAAGATGTAACAAAAATACATTCTAAGACTCGAAAAGTGAGAAAGGAAGGGATATGGGGTAAAATTATATAATCAGGCACATAAATAATAACAACAGAAGACAGGCCAGGAAAAAAACCACTAATGTCTTAAAGGATGTAAATATTTATTTTCTGGACCAAAGCAATTCTCGAAATTATAATCATTCAGCTCATCTGGAAGTTCTCCGCGACCCTGCATGTAATAACTCAAAATATGTTACTCAGTCACTCTGTCAACTGACACTTCTACGTTACCGAACGTCGTTAAATAGAACTAATATGCGCAAATCAATTTATGACGTCATGAATGCGGACCACCTATTGCTTATCTCTAGCACGGGATTCAGAAGCTCTAGTGTACACAGCTCGGTGGATCAAGTAAGGTCCTACAGCGTCCGTATTAAACCCCTAAAATTATATTGCCCTCATTCGGAAGATATTAAACTTTCAATGCGCAAACTTTCTTTATGGGAAAAGTTTCTTTGTTTCCTCTTCAAGCAATGAGAATGAAAGCTAACACCAAAGGAAATTCAACGCGGGAGTAATTCTATTTTGGTAGTAACGTAATTCCACGTTGGGAATCACACTTCTGTCACCTTTCGGGTGTTTTACGACGAGCCAGTGCATTAAAAGTGATTAATTCCTTTGCATTTGTTTTCACCGAATCACAGCGCAGTCATATCTAGGTTTCTAAACGTAACCATCGATTTTTTTATCAAATTACGTAAAGAAAATTTATAGACACATACACACTTTTGTGCGTTCTTTACATGAAAATGCAAAACAGGATCATGTTCGTCAGCCAGACGGCCAATCAGTCGGTCAGAAAATCAACCAATTAGTCACCTAGGTAGTCAAAAAGTAAATATGTCATTCATCGAGGCAGTCAGCTAATTCGTAAGTCAACCAGCCAGTTACCCAGACAGCGTTAATCAATCAGACATATCACTGGATTTTGAGTATGTTGGTCCACACTTAGCCAAATTTCACTTTAACTCCTTCCTGGATATGGTCCATATGGGACCACGTTTTGCGACTATCAGCTGTGTCAGTACAGTTAAGAAAATACGAGCTATTTAATTTCAATATTTTGTTGGTATTTTGTGGTGGTAAGCACGCCTTTACGATAGTACCAAGAGGTCCCTTCAGCTGTAAAACAAATGCTCCCAAGTCTTGGCAAAAGAAAAGCTTAATTAAACGCCAACTTCGTTACTATCCATGGTGTGTCTTAACCCTTCCACTTCATTTTGTGAAGACAATGAAGCCTTTTACTGCTTAAAAACCACGTGCTTTCGTGATTATACTGCGCTGAAATCTCGTTTTGCTTATCAATAAGAAGGAATAAGAAAGAAAAGACGAAAAGGGGGCAAATTCTCGCAGTCTCTCTAGTATTACAAAAGTTTAGAAACTTCCTGAAACTTTCCTTTTATTCTCATTCTCCGAATTTTCAAATCGGAAAGTGGAGTGAGAATGCTCCAATAACGACATGTATTGTAAAATAAAAGATGGGGGAATACTAGAATTGAACTAATTTTGTCAACTTAAAGAAGCTGAAGGGTTTGAGAAAAATAATTTAATGTGGGGAAAGGTCTAACTTCAAGTTGCTTTACAGAAACAGAGTGAATTTTATACCACAGGCGTTTCTGTGTATAACGTAAGGGCAAGGCCATGAAACTAAACAAAGGCAGGTCTGCTGTAGACTACAGTTGTGGTTGGAAACCGTACTCAAACAAGGAGTTACAAAAGTCGTTTGTTAATGTAACCAAAAGCTAATTAACGAAACCATGTAAGCCGATGCCGAGCGCAACAGAATTCCAAGCTTCTCTGAATTTTTAGAGTTATCATTAGTTATATTAAATGAAGAATAAAAGTTAATGTAGGTATATGAAACAGAATACATTAGTTTTTAAACACCGCTGTTAATGAAAATCATTCTCTTCAAGTGAGTGGGAAATCCAGTGGTAGACATCCAATTATATCAGCGTGTTTTATTTTGCCTTTAAAAGTAAAATATATCGAGGACCAGATTTTATAAATGTGTATAAACACAACTTAAAAGTGCTGTTTAACAAACAACGTCAATGTCATTTTCTTTGCATGAAATTAATACCTTGGTTTTATAATTTAAATAATATTTACAGTGTCCAAAAAATATTAGTATGATATGGAAGGGGTATGTATCAAGGACGAAGATGTAAGACGTGCGTACAAAATTTTGGTTGTGAAGCCTGAAGTGAAGAGACCACAAAAGTATCTTTCTCAGAAGTCCTGTTTCGAAATAAAGCGTCGTAAACGATGCATTCACTAACGACGTTGAACGAAAGTCACTTCTCGGCGTGTAAAAATGCACGACTCACTTTCAAGAGTTCCAAGATTTTGCCGATACGATTCCAGAACCGCTCCATTAAACAATAAAATCAACTTACTTTTTCAGCAGCTCCTACAGGGAGCCGTCAACTTTATCAGCAGTTAATGCCAACATTTACATCTTAACATTTAACAGCTTATCAAAGACTAAATTAAATTATTTTAATTATTTCTGGGTTTTAATAGGCCAAAATAACTTCGCCATTCCTAACAGTTAGCTGAGACAGTTATAAACAAAAGACCTCAACTAAACTAACTTCCTTGTAAAGGCATTACCTTCACAGTATTAAGTAACAATTCTTTGACTGGATCGTGTTAACTGTGGGTAAAATTCCCCTTCCTATGTTAAAGTAGGTGGTAGATATAGTTACCATAATGTTTAAAATGATGAAGAAGGGACGCTAAAGTGTTACTTCACCCAGTTTACTTCTTGAAGAAGTAGTCGTTTTATAAAGTAGCATCTTTTTTTCACTAGTGTGAAGGAGGTAAATATGTGTTACGCAAAATAATTTCCTCCCACGTAACCCTTTTATGGACTATAAACATTTAAAAAAACAAAAAAGAGAGACAGTGGCGATGTACAACCTCCAAAGAAGCAAACACTGCATCGATCTCACCCTCTGAGCTTAGCCCTAATCATCCCCTCCTCTTAGCAACGTGATATATTGGTGCCATTTCCCCCTGATTAAGAAGTCCCGTCTCAGTCACAGGAGGGGGTTGGGGTAGGAATCGGTCCACATCAAAGAAAGGGGAGGTCAACGGTAAAACGATCTTGGGATAAAATCCACGCGAATTCCTCCATATACACAGCTTCTGATGCACTCACCAAGTTCGGATTCATTTTGTCTTTATTCCCAACTTTTATACTAAGTTCAATTTGCTCATATTTTGTCTTTCGGAAATCAAATGTTCCCGCATTTATCATCTGCCTTCTTCCTAGCGTGGTTGCTACACTAAAAAACACAGACATACAAAACCTACCTCTGACATCCTTTCCTTAATTGAAACAAATAATGCAGTACATGTTTCGGTCTATATGGCCATAAACAGCTGATTTTTTAATGTAACGTCTACATGATCAATGCAACATATGACGGGTTTGTAACCTTCATCATAGACCCAAGATCGGAAGATAGCGAAATGTGTTTGTGTACTTCCAAATTGTTAAACTGTGACTGCAGTTAGAATATCTTTGGCAGTGAACTCAAAAGAAGATAAAATGCCGGACCTACAACTCAAACCATCACAAAACTCGTAGCATTATTTAAGAAACAGTCTGTGACACACTGTACAGTAGCAACGCGAACAAACTGAGATCGTGGGTTGTAAAGGTCAAATTTTGAGTGAGTAGTTTTATTATTATTCTGTAAATAATCAAGGAAACATAATGACACAAGCAGAGAGACGTGGTATATTACTTTTGAAATTGTAACTTGATCGACATTTGGAATATTCTGGAAACTGATTGGTTGTAAGGTGTTAGGTTTAAGAAATTTTAAATTCTGTAATGACAAACTTTAAATTAACATTCTTATTGTACGAGGTAAGATGGGTTTTCAACAAATTATTAAATATTTCTTACTGGTTCTGCTTTGCTTTGCTACAGCAAAAGTGAAGTTTGCGTTATTTAGAGTAAGTAACAGTACTATGTTATTAACTGGAAGGGCCTGAGATTAAATACTATTTGTTGTTATTAATATTTCAAATTCAGGTTTGATGTTTATTCGTTTTGTTAAATTGGACATCAGTTTTTCGTGAACTCATCTAAATACAATTTACGACAAAATTTGATAATGCTGAATACTCAATAACGTCACTGACTTACAACTAAAATCTAACCATTTCTCTGAACACATGAGAGAAGAGACCTTCGTTTTCTGAAGAACACAGTGATTTTAACACACTAGCAGGATACCAAATGTTTACTTTCCCTTGGACAGATCCACAACCTTAAATATTGACAGCAAACTTATGTTTCGTTTAAGTGTTCCATTCAACAGTTGGGCCCGAGAGTGTCTTTTGTCAGCGACCATTGTCATGGTTTTACGTCACACGTATTTGGTTACTGGTGTCGAGATACCAGAAAATGACGATCTACCAGACGTGCTGAGTATCTTGAAACGCCTCCACACCGGATGTGATTGCGTACAACAGCCTAGTGATTGTCACTGTCGAAGTTTTAATAAAGTATGCTCGCCCGGACTCGTGTTGTATTATGTGTCTGAATTCAATTTGGTCAGTAACTGAGACATTTTGCTGTAAACCAACAAATACGATTTGTCGGAGAAACTTAATTCAATTTTGTATCAAAGTGACATGAATACAAATTCATTATTTGAGCCAACGTAAAACCTGATAACGAGCTAACAAGTTACTCCACTGATACGTCTTTCATTACAAAGCAGCCTCCCTAACTACATTCACACTTTCGAACACAGAACTGTGTATCAGAGCCGTTTCCAGTGATGTGGCAGCTTTTATGTGGGTTTCAATTCCAAGGTGATGTTCTGCAAGGAAGGAGGGCCTTTCATCGTTCAGTACTTCAATTGAACCAGTGATACTGACTTCAAATATCCGTTACCGAAATTTCCGACCTATTTCACATGTGGTATTAATAAAGGTTATGCCGTACCTCGCACCATGAAGATGTGGTAAACTCAAAAGCAGTCGGTAATGAATATAATGTTCGTGCCACCAAATGACTATTCTTTAAACTTGAAGCAATGCTCAGTCGCAACATATATTAACGTTAGGCTATGGTACAAACACTCCACTTGCCTTCTGTCTATAAAGGAACAAGCATTAGAAACAGGCTACAAGTGTTGAATAAGAGGATCATTCCGCCAGTCCTTTCATTAATGGCAGCGTGTTCTGATTCTAGGAAACCATCCAATGTATGTGAGAGCCATTATTATGTACTGAGAATACCAGGCTATAAAATGACGCAAGACACTGAGAAAGTGTTTTTGTAAGTATTAAAACGCTGTGTATAATTTACGGAATAAGTTTTTAAAAGTGACATTACATTATAAGTTTTATATTTGATTATATGATTTACTCGATAATCGTCATTATAGAATAAATCATTGATTCATTGTTGTTAATTATGCCACTATTATTGTCTCGCTAATTTGTTAATTCTGTTCTCTGCTGTCAGAACTACGAATTGGAACAGATTTGTGATTTTCACGGCAATGAAAATTTTGACTGTGGTCCTCTGAATTATGATCTACGAGTCTACATAGTTTCATACCCCATAATTCACATTCGAAGTACCCAATGTACTTGTCAAAGTTGACTATAATTACATTTATTTAGTGAACAGTAATGCAATTTCCTGCAGCATTATTCTTGAAGAATCATATTAAGTAATAATAAGTATTATACATAACTGTAGTCATTACAAAGTGAAGGAAATTATGTAATGGTAATTATGCTGTTGGTACTACGTATTTTCGACTTGTTATCAAAGTTTGAGGAGTAAATATAATTTTAAGCGTCGATTCTACTCGATCAAGTTCTATCCCAGCCTCGACAGTCTCACCATGAAATGATCGACTAACCCTCAGGGGACAGAGGGTGATAACCTTCCTTGTCCTCGTCCACTCCTGGACAAACTTCTTGTTTGGAGAATCTCTTGAGTGCCTCCTTCCGACCCCTCCATAGCGACCCCGTATCTCTGTCCTCCTTGCTCTCCTAACTTGTACGATTTATCATCTCTGTCGCACTCATTGGTTCTGCCTAGTGACGACATGATCTACGTACTAACGAGCTGGGTTCGCGGAAAATTACCGGCCTCCGAGCAGGGATTAGCACGGACGCCGTGTCATCAGGAAGGAAGGTTGGAAGAGAGAATTGATGAAGACAGGCCACCAAGTTAAGAGCTGGATACACGGCCTCCATCTTAAGTTACCCAGACTTCCTTCGGTAGGAATCGTTGTTGACGGATGTGACATGAACACAGTCACAATATTTGTTTTGTTATGCCGGTCTATGGGTTCTTAGTACATAAACGCCGTGCTTGAGCGGTCTCTGATTCGATTCTTGTACATGGAATATTTTACTCCCTTCAAAAAACCGCTCAGACTGCACCATAGCATGAATGACGACACCTTGTTCCACGTTCTGGACAATTAAGTAATTTTAACACATTATTCTGATTATCTTTGTAGATAAATAAACTCTCCTTACATAATTAAACGTAGTTAGTGTCTTTTTATCAAGGATTTATCTGAATAGGTAAATAACTAACAATATTTAACAACACTTCAACTTTTGATCGCGATTAGGTAAGGATATGGAAGGGAAAGGACGTGGCCTAGCCGAGTTAAAAATTTAAGTATTTATGTTTAGAGACTGAGAAAAACCACGACACACATCAATCTTGATATCTGGTAATAAGGTAAGTAATCGAGCCAGATGCACTCGGGAACAGATGTCTAGAGATTTACCGGTGCAGCAACCTGGTGGTCGTAAGCCTACACTGGAGGACAAAAAAGAGAGAATATTTTAAGTAGTGTGGAGTAAGAAAAGGAGATTCAAAATTTTGATAAATTTGAATGTGATGTTACGCTAAGTGTGAGCCATTCTCTGTCATTACACAGAATAAAATAGAATAAAATGTATCTTGTAATAATAAAGTCGAGTATAATAGACCAATAAATCAACAGAACAAAGAGAATTGATTTGAAAGGACTCTAAACTCAATCAAGACTTTTTGCTGTGTTTTAATTGCTGTGATCTGTTGAGAAAACTCAAACATTGGTTTTGCCACAAAATAAACTATTGCAATATTTATGTTTTTATTAAAGTACCCGATAAATTTGTCAATATAAATAAACGTTTAAATGAATAGAAAACTTTCGTAAAGTTCTCTATTTTAAGTTTAATCAGAGTTGGTTTATCCGAAACGGCAATCAAGATAGTGAGTCTACGGTTCGAAATTTAAAACCTGAACCTCTCGAATACGAAGCAAGTTTTCTACCACTCGACCAAAACAACGGTTGAAGATGAATCAGTCACAATTTCTAATATTTTTTTGCATGTTAGAGTCGTAGCTTGAATCCATGAATATTTTTCCTTTTCAAGTAAAATGAAATTTTCAGATATATTATTTATCAACTAAATCCACGTGTCTAATTAAAACATAACAAAAAACCTGTTATGATTAATAGCGGTCACAGTGGCTAATTAAGAAACATGTTTGAACATATTAATTACTTTCAATTATACACAGCAATTTATATTACTATCCGACTTCCGTCTACATCAACGTAACATTTACCAGTTCAAGTTTCGACAAGTTAATATACACATTGTGTCCATGACAAACCCGACTTAACAGCTCTGGCAATACTCAACGGTACGTCACTTCAATTACACATATTTATGACTTATTTTACGCATATATTCCTAATTAACATGTCCATCCCTTATGACGTGACATTAAATTCCCCGCAGTTAATTAAGCATCTAAAGTCGAGTTACTGATCGCAATTACGCAATGAAGCTGAAGTGTTTATGGAGTTATGTGGGAATATTTGATGTGAATAGCTGGTATATTGATAGAAACAGAATGCGATTGCTATTGATAAACATACGTATACTTCGAGAATATTTTACGATGATAATTATCACAGTCACAGTACTCCACTTATTAATACGATTTGCTTTGATTTCGTAGGAAGCTCATTCCGCTACGCTGGACAACACAGAAAAGTATAATCCTATTTTATTTTAAGCCTTAATGATCAATGAGCATAATACTGGTATTTCGCGTTACAATCCTCTCTTCTATTTGTAATTTAGTGAAAAAAGAGATTAATTGTCAGGATTTATGAATTATAGACTACCCAATATGTGTGGTATGTGTATTCTCTTGTAACAGAAAATTACACTATCAGAATTAACTTTTTCATCAAGTTCTGCAGGCAAGTATGTAAAACTAGCCACATTCTGAAATATTTAAAACCTGTACAGTGTACAATTAATGTAAATTTAATCGATTAACTACAAAAAAAAAAGACTCGACACACAATTTCGGATAACCCAAATGGGCAGCAATTATCAAAACGCGGGGATTTAGGGCTCTAAAAGTTTTTGGGATAATTAGTCAAGAAATACAGTCGCTGAGTGGTTACTTTCCTTCACCAAAATTTCTTAAGGTGAGATAAATTAAGACATTTATCTGCATATAACAACTGAACATCACCATTACACACGAATAGAAATACATAAAGGACATATTTAAAAAATAGGCCTTTTTACGCAACACCCCCTCCCCCCCCGACCACCACGAAGTGTCATTATCTCTACCTCGATGCAGTTAAATCACAACAAAGTTTTATTTAAAATTTCTCAAAATGTCTGCAATTTTTTCCCTGTAAACTAGTTGCTCTGGACAGACTTTATTAGCGCATCTCCGTAAATGGAAATAGATATTCTCGAAAAGAAAACCGGAAATAACGAATATGGGCAATGAAAAACGACGAAGATAAGAAGTTGAAAGAGAAATAGCATCACCAGTTGTTGGTTTGAACTAGGTGACAGTTATTTCTAACCAGTGCCCCCAGTTTCGCGTTTTCTTATTGGTCCGGACCACGGGTTAGTGATCTATCACGGTGGCATGTCAGCCCATTACTGTTCTTGTTCCTAGACGCAAGTGACCTCAAAAGAGCGGATGGAACGAAGTTGCCAACCGCATACTACAGACTCACACTTACGTCACATGACAGATGCTTTCCTGTAACGCGTTTTAACCTAAAAAGAAAAACAGCTTATTCGCAGGACACCGCGATGAGAGCAGACAGAGGTAAAATGTGCCTATCTTAATTTCGCTCACACTCATTTCGTTTTATTTTAACTCTGCTTATTCGTCGTCTTCCAAGCTGCATCCGAAGAGGTCCGTTAGTATTAACGCGTAGACCCTATGTTCAGGATGTAGGAAACTTATTTCAGTTACAAAAACAGACATTTTCTGCTTTACATAACTGTTTCATGTGAAGGACGGGGTTTTTATTTAAATAGGCCACGATCGATTCCTTCCTCATTTTTTTCCAATTCCCAGATTTAGCTCTGAGAATAAGCAAACAGGGACACATAATCGGTGTAAATATAAATATTATTACATTACAAAGACGACATGCCGCTGCTAGATTTTTTAATAATATTTTAAGGACATTTATTATTTATTTAGTGCTCTGTCTGACGACAGCTCCATATGAACAGGATCCTTCCATCCTTTTCTCGGACTGGGACCTGTTCATATACGTTCTTGGCAGAAGATCCAGAAGTGGTTTGCCATTGCCTTCTTCTGTGTGTGAATGGAGTAATTGTTGGGATGCCACGGAGAAACCGGGGAAGCCCCCGGAGAAAAACTTCGTGTTGCCTAGACCACGGCCTTGCTCAACACAAGTTATAAATTCGGGCCCCGCCGGGAACCCGAGACCCCAGGATTACAAGGCCAGCGTTCTAACCGCTAGACCACCGTGGCTATTATTTAAGGACATACTAACTTGTTATTTCATCATGGACACTGTTGATATTTGCCCACAACGAAGATAAAAAAAATTTCTAAGTGAAATTTGAGGTGATGAAGATTGATACTTTATGCTTCATTGTACCGTGTAGTCTGTTAGAAATATACCGACGTTTCAGATGTGTCTGCTGCCTCCATAATTAGGATGAGTAAATTATTCACTGTGTAACGTCGGTAAACTTGTAAATTTTACGGTGCACAACACACAATAAAATCCATCTTACAGATAATTTTCAACAGTGTACTGAAACACGGTCCTTCAGTTAGATTCACCACTGGTCCAAATGACATGTGCAGATTTTTGGACATATTTAGCAAAATTACCGTCTCCATATCTGAGGATTATTTCTCTACACTGAAATCTGTCTTTACCGAAAATTTTGAAATTTAATTTTATTTAATTCTGTTCCACTTTAATTTATTTTATTACAGCTTTTACGGACTATTTCAAGCTGGCAAACACTAATAAAGCAAATCAATTCAATTATTATTAAAATCGTCTAAAGGCGAGTATGTAGCAGTTAATACTACGTGTTAAAACAATATAGACCTTTCCGAAAATATTTTCTTGCATATTTTAATTGTAAGATTTGTGCAAATATACTGCAAAATACTCATATCCCTTAAAGCGAACGTAAAGTCTACAAGTGAGAAATGTGAAGAATGCATTTGTTATTAAAATTCTAGCACAGGAATTATTTATAATTAACATTTGTTACCTTTTATTCCTACACAGTATGGCAGACTGAAAATTAACACAAGACTAAGTTATTAAAGTTGCTGAATGTTATAATGGGAGGTGCTGTCCTAATAACAAATGCAAAGTAACATACGTGGACGATATACCCGTTGGAAACAATTTCAACCAGTTATTTTATATTCTGCCTCTAGCTACAGTTATTGGATTTATCATGAATGCGTCGCAGAAATGATACCGCATACATTAGAGCCTTGGGGAAACCAAATTGCTGATACCTAGTGTATGGGGCATGTACAGTTGTGCTATCAATTTGGCACCTTGCCCGCAGCAACATGGCGGCTAACGAACAGCTGATATATTCCATCAAAGGCCAATGGTTACCTAGCCTGTGAGTACGATAAACTCACCGGCTTATACAGAGAACAGTGATGCAACGCGGTAAATCGTTCTGTGTCTTGGACGTAATTTTTTTAAGAAGAATAACTTGTTTAAAAATTAAAGTATTACACACAAATACAGATAACTAACGAACAGTGAGAGGTATAAATGTGAATTTAACATCATGACAGAAGTTACATACGCCTAACAGTTCTGCTTAAATTTATTTCATGTATTAAAATTACAAATATTTTGACGATACGAAATTTTGAGGCTGAATGTTAACTTTAAGGAGAGAAACATACTTCACTAAATTTGAAAATATAATATTATTAATAAATTATTTTATCCCCATTGAATAACTGATGATACATAAAGTATTTCCAGAATTCTTTTGCACTTAGAATTAACATTATCATAAGTCCTACACATATGCCCTTTGCCCCTGATTGTTTAGTTTAGAATATATTCCGTTTTTGTATGGTCCAATTGGATAGGATAATATTAAAATGGATGAACCTCAAAAGTATTAAGTACTTAAAACGGTGTTGCGGGCATGCATCAAAGTTCCACTTATCACAATATTTATCCGCGTACTGCGTACCTTGTGTCACTCTTTTAGATTCCAAAGCAAAAGTTAAGACGAGTCATTTCGACCGTCTTTCTAAAACTTAAATAATCTTACAATTATCGCCTTTAAGAGTCTTTACATAAGTAAGATATTTCAACTGTTAATACAGACTGCAAAATTGTTTCTTGAAAACAAGTAAAGTACTGTCATTAAACACCACTGACTTCATATAAAAAACAAGTTTCACAAGAGGATGGTTTAAAACTGTTCCCTGAATGGAAAACTACAAAAAGTAGAAGACTAGAATTATATACAGACGAATAATTCAACAATATCTGGTTTTTGGCAAGATGCTTTTTAAAAATGAGGCTGGACTGAAAATCTGGTTCCAAAATATATTCAAAACATTCAAAGTCCATTCTTCTTGCCAACTGAACTGAGAGCCATGAAGTTATTCACGCATTAAACTTTAACTGACACTTTTATTAATTTTTTCTCTTTTGCCATCCTATAATTATTCACCCCGAACTTGGAGAATGACTTTTCTTCTTTTGAAAACGGAAGTAGCTATCAAAATTCACGTAGAGACCGACAATAGAAATATAAGCTTCATTTAAGCAGAGGAATATAATTTCTTATTTTCGACATTCCCGGTTCTTTGCGTGTTTAAATGTTAATTACGCCATTTATGATAAAAGATTTACAAAATATTACATTATAAGAATAAAACATTTACTACGTAACTGTTATATGATTATACTTAATTACCCTTTTTACGATACACAAGCTGTTCGCTTAATTTTTATTAGTCGATTTCCCTTTCGATAATAGATGTACAGCAGCAGTTAATTTTAACAAAGTTTATCTGAAATAAAATAGGCCTGAGAGCGAGATTGAACTCGACTGATCTGACTCAGATTGACGTCAACTAGTTCCATACACAGTGCAAAATTTATAGACTCACTGAGTGACTATTGGATTTTAAAAGACTGTACCACCGAGTTAATTAAACATTTAATACGATTCAAGTAATTTAAGCATAACGCCCATAGTAGGAAGGAAGGAGTACTTTTAACTGCCTGATTACACGTCTGAACCCTTCAGAGCCAGATTCACTGTCAATATTAGGCTAGAAGTTTTTTTTTTTACTTTGTATTTTTATACTCAATACCAATGTCAGGAAAATACAACCTAAATTTATTGTTGTTATAATTTTTGTTATTGCTATTAAATTTCAGGGTACAATCCCAGTGGGATACGGATGTATTTGACCATGTCAACATTGTATTTGAAACAAATTAAACAGACGTGATACGTCGAAGTTCATAGTTAATATCTGACTACTTTAAATTAGAATATTTCGCATCTTACACTAATTGTTAACACCAATACAATTTAGATGTAAAATTACTAACTACCCGACTACAACTTCTAACATTCAGTTTCAGATCAAAATAGTTGAATGGGGAAAACTCTTTGTGTGTAGTATGAGGGGAGAAAGCACATTTTCGTCGTCTCACTACCAATATTCAATCAGCCGAAGAGCAAATGGGTTGGACGTTGAATGGAACATTATCTCATGGGAGTTGAGGACCAACTAACTTTCCACACTCACAGCCAACATATATCAGTTCTACTGCTACGAAAACTGTAAAGGAAAACCTTACGATTGGCTGGATGAAATACATAAAACCATGCCACTGGGTGTCGCCCATCGCCCGGCTCCGAGTACAGAAGGTCATAAAAAATACACAACCAGAAAATCGAACGTCGCTGTCATAAGGCTCATACTCCCTTGTATTCGAGAGGTCAAGATTTTATCCTGAAAGCCCGAATCTTATCCAAATACTTAATAATTCTGTCGGTAATACAAAGAAAAGTACGCGTCTCCATTACAAAGGTCAGCTTGTGAATGTTCTGCAACGTAATAAATGATGATGACACTAGACTGAATTTTCACTGATGTACCACAATTCCATAAAGATTCTATGATTAAAATTTGTGGTTAGGTCAACTTTAATCTTAAAACAGAATTTAAACACAGAATTTTCAGTCTCTCAACAAGTCAGAAATTTCTAGAGTTTCCCCTGTTTCAATTACTAGATTTATTGGAAGATTCAGAACAATTCTCATTTGTTCTGCTGCTAGGGTTTTCGATTACGGAACTACAGACTTTTAATTTGCTGGCAGCAGGATTTCCATCCCACGAGCATGCGAAACTCTAAAAATATTAAAACGACCAAAGATCAATGCGCCCGGTAATAAAACAGAGCCCAGGCTCGCTGAACGAAATTACCAATCTAAAGTGTGGGAAATTAAGCCAATCTTTGCATTAATGTGAAATGAAGAGCGGAAAATTAAAATGGTTTACCATATCGCCCTTAGATTAAGACATCAAGTTTAACAACGTTCAAAGAGATTTTCGGACGATTAGGGCTAGAAACTCATGACTGCTACGTTACCATCATTTTTAATATTATTAAACGTATTACTACTAAGGCGATTCGCCTTCTCACACCACTTAATGGTGTTTAAACACTTGTAAAAAGCCTCTAATCTGTTTATCTGTCCCTTAAATAAAACTAATAATAGATATTTTTAATACTGAATGCAACTACAGACTGATATATTTTCATGAAACTCGGTGTGATACTATTCAAGGACTTCCAGCTTCGTTATATTTCAATCATATTCACCAGTAACTACATTAGACGTATGAATGTATAATCTGTTAACAACTGTATCCCCAGTGAAAGTAGAATCTCGAAAGTTAACAAACACTGGATTTTAAAAATTATGCTATGTTAATTATAATGTTAAGATATTAATGGATGTACCGTACGGACTTTCTGCTATGCGTGATCATTGAGTCGTTTGCCGCGTTTCCTAGTCCTAGCGGCACAGCCGTCAAACATCCTCGTTGTATAAGGAGCCAAGCTCTTGTTCGGTGAGAGACATTATCTATTTTACGTCTCCTGCTGTAAATTTGAGAAAAAGCCCATACGCTATGAAGTAAATTCTTGAAAATGGATATCCTATAGGTTGGAGTGAGAAAACCCATAAAGGCGCAGAGGAAAAAGATAACGATCTTAAAAGGACAAAAAATAAGGTTCTTTATGCTGGACCCATACAAATATATTTTTTACGCTGAATAAGATTATTACTGCGACATTCAGAAAAATTTTGGTTTGATAAAAATGCGATGACATTCAAATGAATATTAGGGGACTACGGTTGAAGAATGTAGATTGGATTTATCTGGCTTACATTGGGCTAGCATATAGAGTTAAAAAGGAAGTCTGCTCGTCCGAATGCTTGAACAAGCATTCTCCGTTTTCATAGAACATTTTAGGGTTGAGATTTTAAAATTACTCACACTGCTTTCAGGCAATTTATTATTTTATCCTACAACTTTCAGAGGCCATGTTACACTGACGTGTCATTTACCATCTTTGCGTCAAATTTCGCGCATCCACTTTGTCTTAATTTTAAATTTTCATAAAATATGCCTCAATAAAGTAACATACTTTTAAAGATCTATCGATTTCCAAAACATCAGGATCAGAAATCAACTACTGTAGTTACTGGTTCCACAATACACATTCGCACGAGGGCCATATTACTACTGATGTTCAAAAACCATCATGTAACATAACATTTATATAATTTTGCAAAAATGGTTTAATTAAAGTCTCTAATATTGATATCTCAAGATAAATTATGGGACAGACATATGTAGCTCCACACACAGAAAAGAAATTGACCGATAACATTGTGTTTACTTACGGTTTATATTACGCAAGATTCTAATTTGTAAACGTTCAAACAGAATTCTCCTGTATCATCACTAATAGCAGCCTCAATTAAATACACGCTTAAAGTGCACAGCAACAATAACAGCTGAGACGAAGCGAGTGAAGACAACTCGAAATTCTCAGTAAATAAAACCATCAAAGTTCTATTGGTGACTTACGTACTTCAGTGGACTTAAACTACGCAAATTGGTGAGGGCAACTACGGACCACTGTTACAATGTACATTATTTCGGTAAAACAACAATGACAAGCTTATACAAAATCTGTTTCAAAGTGAAGAGGAATTGTGGTAGTGTTAAAGCTTTTGAGTACTATACGCCATAGATTCACTACTTTTGTGACGACTGAAAAGCACTATGCATATGTACACACATTGTGTGTACCCACAATACGTCAATGTGATAGAGAAACCTGTACTTTGACCACATTTAAATGGAAACCAGCAAGAGATACTTCAGAATCAAGCTATTTCCGGCCGGACTTATTAGGACAATCAACAATGAAAAAAAGGTTTTAATGGTTTTCTGTTGTAATAAACGACTATGCATCTGTCACGTAATTTAAAATAATTTTGTGATATTCCGAATAGTTCTTCTTTCAGAATTATGTGGTCTATATTTATAACAGAAGCAGGCATCGAATTACGGTATTATCAATTAATTAAGATATAAGCAATTGGTATGTTATGTTATCGATACGGTACACGTTAAAACGAAAACAAGGTAGTAATTAAAGCACTGTGGTTACAATGGTAACCATGTCTGCTTCCCCTCTTTCTCTCTCTCTCCCCCCAACACCCAGTTTCCAACCCAGCTATCAATGAGGTTAATTTACATAAATCAGGTTAACACACGACATTTCCCATGGTTGCTAAATCAAATGTAGCGTGGATGAGCACGGTTACGTCCGTCCTGGGAACTCTAAAGGTGTTAAATATTTCATTTTTATTCCTTTCAACGACCACAATAACCTATGTTCTAAAATGCCTGTATTTTGTTTTTATGTTCTCGCGAAGCTAACTTAATATTTAACAACAAAAATAGTGGAACGCAATTATGCGTATATTACGCAAAGTTTTTTATAAACACGTATTTGGAATCCACTCAATTTCTTATCAGATAAGTGCAGAAGATAAGGGTGGCTGAGGCGTAAGATGACCACACATGCAAATGGGAATATAGTCCGATGGTTTCTAAGGTATTCGCTGTCTCCATGAACGCCTTGATGATGGAGTCAATAATGACCTCTGAAACATCGGTAAACTTCTATCAGACTACACGGCTCAATAACCCAGAAGGCAGCCATCTTAACTTTCACAAATATCTCGGCCACCGAGTGCCAGCAGTTACCCGACAAGCCTACTACGGTCTTCATGATCATCGTAACATCAACGTTCCGTGAAGATACCAAACAGGGACAATGGCGGCATTGTTTTCGAAAATTACGTGATGCTTCAAGTGACAAATTATGTGCCAGTAACTTGGAATCTTGCGCTTAGCAACAGCAGTTGCTACCGTCATAAATGCAAACTTGTGAATAACGCTACGTGTACAAATTTTGTGCTTCAATTTGCCACATTGTGACCACCGATTATGTCGACTGAGAAGTTTGGTTCACTTCAGAAACTCCAGAGATTAACAGTCCCTGACTTCTGGTGATTTGAACTAAAAACTTTACACAACTAATTCCTTGTATGAGAAACACAGTGGTTCTAGCCTCATAATGCAACCCAAAGGAATAACCATAAACTGCCAACCATCACAAGAAAGCTTTCTTGTTTTTACACTACAGATATTTGGAAGAATGTTTATGATTTTAGGAAAATCCTATGATCGCTAACACAGGGCTGCTGGCACATATATCGTTACTGCACAGCTAATCCCAATCTGCATGACATCATCACACTAATTATTCTATTTAAATGCATTTAAAAACTCTTTATCAACCATGTAAGTGATTCAATTACAAAGTATAAATTCGGAAACAGACAGTACCATGGACTATTTCCGGGAATATCTCAGAATCTGACTAAATATTCCGACAGATATAAGGATAAATATCGGTAGATGATGGATAATGATCTTTAAGTTTCTTGCACTATGCAGTTCTTCCGGTACATAAGTAGAAAGAGAGGCTACTTCAATTTTAGAGTTCAATTCAACCAAGAAGATGGAACCAAATATACTCTACAGTGACATCGCTGTCACAACCTACCTGGATAAATTTCAAAGATATTTATCGAATTAAAGGGCAGTGGTAACTATCTTCTACTGCATATGACATTAACTAAATCTTCATTTGCCCACAAAGTGCGTGTTTGAATTTTTATTGGAATCGTTTTGGGGTTACTTTGAGGAAAGGACGTTTAATTATTATTTTAAAAAAACATGTTTCAATTCTAAAGTTTATATTTTCCTGGGACTGTTAAAGCAGGTTTATTCCTAATACTTGTGTTAAGATATACGCTACGATCACCCCCTATGACAGCAATAAATATTCCTCGTGTCAGTGAACTAATTTTCACAGTCCAGGTTGACAAGTCGTCGACAGGGAAGGCATGTTATTAGTGGAAATTACTGTGGGACTCGGACCCCGTGTCAGCGGAGCTCGTGTGTCCAATTGACGAAGGATATCTTAATTTACTATGAATGTCAAACACAGGGAACTCAGATATCAATGTCACGGTGTTCTGACTTAAGAGCAGCCATTAAATTCCGCAACAGTCATTTTAGATATGAGAACTGTGGATTCGGTCGCAGTGCCATTCCGTCTCATGACAATTTCTAATGGGAACATTTGTATAAGGTGACCGCTTAGGTGATATACATTTCAAAATCTGAATTTCAGTTCATGACATTACGTAATAGGCATTTCTGTTCACAGGACAAGACCTTGTTTCGAAGCTTATAACATAAACAGAAACATATATTTGGTAAGCTAAATTTTACTGGCAAGATACCACACGTCAATCATTGCTTGAAGCCCTAATAAATGCTGTGGTATCTGATATTGTTCCGTATTTTATAAGCTCTTGTTTGCGGTAAACATTAGAAAGTTTATCAGCCTACATACGTAAGACATCTTAACCGTATCTGTTTCTGTTATTTTTCATGGTTCCTTGACTCGGTAATACTATTTAATTAGACCCATGTTTCATATTACGCATTAACTTCCACTTTTACTTCCACCCGACACTGAGAAGTGGAATATTCTGATTTAAGATTAATGCAAAATGGACAGAAGTTTATATCGGAGAGAGGTATTAATCTAAATGAACAAATATTAAATTTTCATAACATTTATATGGAAGAGCCAAATGCCATACATAACTGAAATTATATTATTTCCATAAATATAGTATGTGGACTGCAGATGTGCCTATAACCTATTCACTTTTAAGTACTCTGTAAACTAAACACGTAGAAACGTATTTTAACATTCTGTTGAGCTTCGTAAGAGCATCACAATGACAAATTCATCATGGATTAGTGAAAATGAACGTTATATTAAAGTGCAAAGATGGTCTGCCAATTTGTCTTGCAAGAAAATTACGACTGTCTGCCTTTGTCTGGTTCCTACGTGCTTCTAAGATATAATTAAGTATCGATATAAATCAAAGCCAGAAACAGTGGACATTTGAAGTCGAGTCTGAAGATATGAGGTTTTCATTACCAAGGCAAAATGGAGGCGGATGAGAAAGATTCAAAGCGAGGCAGGCGAGATGGCATATTAGAATATATGTTAACATTATTCCTACAAAATATGAGAGAATCTTATTTTAGACATGGGACGAATTATTTCTTGGGGTTGAATACTGGCGTCAATAAAAATATATTTTAATAAGAGGTATAAAGTTCGAAGAATTTATTCAGTTTCACGTCATCGATTCTATTCAAGTGAAAGAATTGCGAATTTAACTTTTAATGACAACGCTGCCTAGGGCACACGAGAAATCTAGATACCACACAAATAATAGGAAATGTTAAAATTAATATTCACGGCTAGAGAACTTTCAATTTTTACTTCTCCTTCAAGCTAAAAATGTGAATAAAATATTTAAGTAAAACGTCCTAACATATTTATGACATTTATCAGATTCGGTTTTGTAGTTGATCCAGGACAGAGTCTGTGAGCAATCTGTAAAAAGAAAAAACAAGTCAAATAATAGGGGGGATATCAAAACTTGAGCCAGGAAGTCCATCCACTGAATTCGATTCCACGATATTCTAAATACACAATCAAAAATCCACAACAACATGCTGACGTAAAGTGCATTAGCTAAAACATATGTTCGGTCGTAATCTAGCGAATTTAAGATTACATGAAACTGTTCGCCTGTTTTGCTTATGCCAGGTTTACATATTTAAGAATAAAACTGTACAATTAATTAAATAAGAACAGTCTCTTTTCACATTTATTACACAATATATTCAATAAAGAAGACGTAGAATTGAATGGGATTTTAATGGATGTTCCTTTGAAATAAATGGATCATTATTAACAAGGCAGTCATCGGAACTAATTAGCACGTCTACGTACAAACGTTCTTAATTGCTAACAGCATCAAAGGAAGAATCACGCTGAATACGTAATTGAAGCACACGGGACCTTAGAAATTCGAACTGTATCGCGTCCACAGTAGCTAGAAGTGAACGTAAGCAAACTAAATATAAATAATTAAAATGTTGAATACTGTAATAAATTATGAAGTACGAAATAAATAAGATTAGAACTGAAAGCTATGATTTTCTCCTTTTAGATATATATTATCGTTTGCGTAGTTACTAGATGTATTATTTCGGTTGTGTGCCACCGTTTCAGATGAAAATACTAACTCCATCGTCAGGGCAGAAGTGAACCATTGCTCTGAGTGGACAATCAACGCAGTCCGATCCAGCTCCTATTCCCATATGAACCATGTACGTCCCAAAACTCCTTGACTAAAGCCTGATGACTAAGCTGACGTGTCCCTCTGACATGCTGTCACAGCGCCAAAACGCTACGCTGCATAACAATCCAGAAGATCACGTACATTATGTACCAAAATTATGTATACACACAATCATTACGATCACTGTGGAAACATCTTTTTTTTTGGGGGGGGGGGTGTTTTAGAATCGCCAAGGAAACCTTAAATCATAACTCAAATTCTTAAATACAAAAAGCCATTCTCAAACGTTAAAATTGTAAGAGATTTCAATACGTACATATTAATGATTCGATAAACACGCCATGTTATTTCGTACTTGTAAAATTGTATAATTTTCATCATTTAATATCAGCAAATTTCTCGTGACTAGATCAGACAGCTCGACCGTCACTTATATCGAAGCCTACCATAGCGACGACAAAACAAAATTTCGTTATCAGCGTAGATTTTGAGTTCGTTAACAAATCGTCGTCTCAAATTTGTACCGAAACATATTTGATTAATTATTCCTGCATTATGAATTGTCGGCTTTCCTAACGGCGTCTTTGTCCGGACACTACTACTCTATAATCGCGTCCATGCAGTCTGTCTGAATAGCTGAAGCTTTGAGGAGCTGATACCCTCCGCTCCAGACAGTCGTAAGTGGTCAGCTTTGACTATCGGAGCTTAACTTCCGGTGACCAAGGAACTAACTGCAAAGGCGACGAGATGAGTCCCAATGCTAACCAGGACGCAGTAACGGAGAAAATTATCTCCTCCCCGTGACAGGAATAAAAAACTAGAAACGAAGATAAAACCTTGTCCTAGGTGGAATTCAAACCCAAACCTTCCAGTCTATAACAATACCATTACTGAGATTAACTGCGCAAGTCTTTAATCAATATTGTTGTATACCACATTATGACTCTGTCGTATTTTTCCTTCTATGCTTACAAACCTCGTAAGGATGACATCGGAAATGGAGAAGATACCTAAGCGCCCCATGTAACATACGGAGTTCTTGCCAGCCCGGATTTGTACCTGGTAACCACAGTCGACCATCAACAGCCAGGCTTCATCGACCGCTTCACGACGACGTAAGAAATAAGTCCAAAGCTGATGTACATTAATTTAAACTCTTGCTTCATAAAACTTACATAACACGTCGTGGCTTGCGAACTGAGGTTACCACAGCGGTGAGGGTGACGATGGCTTTTGGGTTTCGATACAGTGTAGGCTCGTATGTAAATACAAAAGTTTGAGAGAAACATTTTAGCCCTGAAGACTGAACACCTCATCAAACATTAAGACGAAAGATGACCAAACTGAAGAGCAGAAGATGGACGGGGAATGTAGAACGCATGCAGGAGATGAGAAATGCGTAAAAAAGTTGGGGTCAGCATGAAGGGAAGGGACCTAGGGGTAAGTGACAATTTATCAAAAGGGACGACTTACAATAATTGGTTTTGAAGAAGTGAAGTTATTTTTTTCACAATTTTTTTTATAAACGTCTTGTTCCTTCCGTTCCAGCCAAACGCAGAAAATATCTGAGGATCGTAAATTTTCTACCCTATCAATACAAAGTGGGCTGCGCAAATTATAATGTTTCTAGTTAACGGATGCCCTTAATTATTCAACTATTTCACGATTTTAGGGTAGAATTATTTTAAAACATTCATAATTCACTTACTTCAAAGATATAAACAAACGTCTTACAGAAAATAAAGAATAAGTGACAAGATTAAGTAAGAATTTAGGTTCTTACGGCTGTGAGTAAGAAGATGGCTGTCATCTGGGTAGCAGCGCCGTTCAGCCTAACTACACGGCGTTACATCACAGGAGACAGCCATCTACAACATTATTGTTTTGTATATCGTACATCTTCGACGTTTCAGGAAGTACCGATAAGTGTTAACTTCAGCATCTGAACGAAACATTAACGCTTATGGCACATGCAGTCAGAATATGTCGTCATATAAAACATTGAAACAGGCGCTCAGAAAGTTAAGTTATCCTTGCAAAAGACCTTGGATAGGACCGAAATACAAACTTACATTTTGCTGCTCAGAAAACAAGTTTTGCTTTCTGGACCAATTTAGAATGGATGGAAATTGATCTCGCACGCAGCTGTAACGCGAACCATCTCTTCGCCTCTACCAAACGAATATAACCCTCATATGAAGGAAAGATGGGGGACATACGAACTGGAGAGACAATAAGATGTTCTTCTTTGCTTTGACCTATATTTTGCCCCACTTTACTCAACTCAAGACGAAACTTTAAAGGCAGAAAAACTCCAAAGGATTATAAAGGCGCCTTACGCTTCTACAAATGTCTTTACCAACATAAAAATAAAAGACAATACGTCAAACAGCAGAACGTTGTATTGAAAAGTATAAATTCATCTTTGAAAACAATTTTTTGTTATTTGGCTGGTAAGGTCTATAAGTAAAGTTCATTAATTGCAGATACAATACTAAAAATACAACTTATGTATCGGAATGCATGGTCGGAAATTATTTGTCTTGTATTTTGTTAAATATTCAACAATACGCCATAGAACAATGTTACAAACAAAACATGTATTATATGTCTCGTCTTTTTCTCTTTGTTTCTATTTTTAAAAGAGAATTACCATTTTACGATTTATCACTGTGGAATTCGGGAAGACAAAGCTGCCGTTAAAGAGAAATTTATCTGCTTCATTTTAGGGGTCTTTGGCAGGCTTTTGTGAGCACAGTAACGAAAATTCTTGTTACAAATTTCTCAAAATTTCTTGACTAGCTGACCGGCTGTATGTTTCTAAAAATCAACTTTGTAGAGCGCAGTTGAAATGGTAAGGCAACAAGTTCCGATGTTTACATTTCAGGCCCACTCAACAAATCCTTAGATGCAATGTTTACTACGTTTGGTTTTAAAAACTCATATACGTATTTTGTACAATAATTAATAGTAATAACACTGATAGTATTTTTCCAATTAAAATATTTATAATTATCGCATTGTAATTTCATATAAAAGTATGTGTGTACTGTTATTATATCAGTAAACACGGAACACACAAAAAACCCTTTTACTTGAAAAGTAATTCGCTCATGATGCTGAAACAGAAATTATGGCATTGTGGACTGTGGAACGCTACAAATATTGCAAGACACGGGGGGTATTTGCAACGACACAGACATCTTATTTATTAAACCCGCGAGAGAGAGTCAGGGCAGAGAGTGGACAAACAAACGATAAAACAGTATGAAGAAATGAGCGACTTTGTTTCGGGGGGGGGGGGGGGGGGGTTAAAGAAACACAATATTTAAGAAGTTCCCGAGCTAAATTCGTTCGCTCTTCTGACAAGGGTAGCATGAAACTGAAGGCATTAGGGTAGCTAGAAATGATGGTTCAAAACACAGATAGCGCAATTTCGATTTTGTAATTAATTTCCGGTAAAACAGATAACTTACAATGGTCTCCGTAGCTAGAGTAAAAAACTATAAAATTCAAATTTTCTTCAGACAACATTAGGGTATAAAATATCACGGAATTTTGTTAAAATTGTATACAAATTGAATTGAATATTGTCGTAGGTAAACATTCTCTGTTCGATTATACACTAACGCAACGTCTTGAACTCAGTCTTGACATGTTAGTCACACAGAACGGTAGCCAGAAAGCGTGCTCCTGAAAGGTCTGTGACGGGAATCGAAATACAATACAACTCGGTACAATACACATATAAAATAATGATGTAAAGAAACACATTCTGCGATAAATAATACAAGAATTAATAATACATAATACTCCGAGTACACCACAAGAACACTACAAAGTCAGCGTCTGCATAAAAAAGAATGTGGTTACGGTTAGTCACATACAAACAGGTTGGAGTGTTCTTTGTTCAGAATGTTTAATTATGCATAAAGAAGAATATTTATATTTCATATAACGAGAACGTAGTAACTGAAAATTCCGCACAGAATAATTACTAGTCTAAACGTGTATTAATACCGCAGTTTTTACAAGCCGTGTTACTTTATGTCAATGGCCGTTTTGATGAGTGGGTTTGTTCTATGCGAGTTTAAATATTTTCTTTGTATATAAGAATGAAAAACGTCCTTAATTAAAATATCTGCTCTGCTGGCTTTTCACCTTTCTATTATGTTTTATAATTAGGAGTCGCCTTAGCGAGCAGACCACGTGTGATTAAAACTTCAATTACATGTCTTCTAATGAGAGCAGCTTTTGAAAATTTGATACGCACAAACAAGTAAAAGGACACGGGACTAAAACTGTTTTGAATCTCATTAGTTGAAAATAACGATTTTAATATAATTTCTGATGATAAATATAACTTGGGCTTGATTTGCTCGGACGTTAAATGATAAATAATAGTGGAACACACACTTTTAAGTGATATTTGAGGTTCTCATTGCGGCGAAAATGACGATGGTAACATTCTGGAATATTTTAACGTGTAGTTTCTTTGAAGCTGACTGATTTTTCAAAAATATTTAATGTCTCCTTCGTTAAAGTGCAAATATGTACACATAAGTTTTGTCCGGAAAACATAAAGAAGGTTATTAAATGAGAAACACAGGATAGTATTTTTAGGAGATCTTGGAGGAATATGTTACGAGGATTTTGGCTGGATTCAAACACGGCAACGAACTACGAGATTTAATAATAGCAGACTTTTTCTTGACATTCTGAGTCAGTATTTACTTCTAATAAGCTAAGAATGTTGTTAAGTGATTCTGCAGATGACCATGGCAGAAGTTCTAAAGCACACCCCTTCCTGTCCTCGTTTCCTCGTCGTGTGTTACCAGTACAATCGATGGAGTAAATCGATCCAGCTGCCACTCGCTACAGCTGTTAATGTTACGTCGCCCTTAAACTTCTGTTTTCGTGTTGAATATTGTTCAGTGAAACTGTTTAGTGTCGAATTCGACTCTAGTAGCTTGAAATACATTGAAATTCAATATCACACTGAACTTTCTCGTTGGGCAAGTCTAGCGCATAGAATGGGTTGTTTTCAATTTAACAATCATGACGAGTTTAAATAATCAGTTTTTATGCAGACTGTTTGACGCGATTTTCATCAGTGACTCAAGAAATTATACCTGGAAATTTATAAATTCCATAGTCTTCATTGAAAGTAACTAAAGTGATCGTTCTGCTATTGAGGATTGTTGTCCCAGGCGACACGGCGAAACAACCTACAAGTCAGCCATCTTCATACTCGCTGCCGTCAGAAAATAGAATCTAGCTTATTTCAGCACTGTCATGGGACCCACAGATTTACTGCCGCGTTCAAATAAACTCTGACCGCTGGGCTCTATCCTGATAAAGTTTAATTAAGTTCGTACCCTTACATCTCACTTGTTCCAGACCGATTTTAATATTGTCCTCCCTTGACATTTCTCCAATTTTTCGTATTACATGTATTTTCCATCTCAATTTAGATCACAATTCACATATGAACATTTTTTAACGTGGAGTCTTGTGGGTATAGTCACGTATTTCAGATATATCATGAAAGCCTTAATCGGGATGACCAGCCCCGTATCTAAATTGATATGAATGATCGTTTCTTAGGTTACTTAACGATGGTCTTACACCTATAGATACAGTATAGCTTCCAGGAAGATTTGAATGGTAAACACCTAACGATTCTGAAGCTACCACATTTAGCGCATTAGAAGACATTAGCATTCAGGTTGACTGAAGAATACCATGTCAGGATAGCCAGGATTCCGGCCAAAATTCCAACCGAGTATCTCCGGAGTATGAATAGTGTGTGTCTGATCACTCGACCGCAACGTCGAATCTAGTACTTGAAGTTCATACGATTTATTACCATGAAGACAATAAGTTTTTTCTTCACACTGACTATGTCCAAAACTTACTGGCGACACCTGAGCTTGTTAATAAGTAATTTTTTACGTTGCATACTTTTCCGACTTCATTTTTGATGCTGTTCAAAACAAGTGTAATTTTTAATATGTTGTCTTTCGATAGTTCCAAAGCGTTGAAGAAGACGCTTAAGGTACAAAGGATTTCTTGCGACCGAGAATATATGTTGGGGGGGGGGGGTGTTTGTGTACCAGAAGCCCACGGGTTTATTTCTGGAGGAAGGTTAGATAACAGGGGAACGTGATGAAGGTTTGTAGGGTGAATGAGGGTTGAGAAAGGGGAGGAATTTTAATGAAAATGGAGCCGTATTGTTGAACAGGTTTTGTATATGTTCAGACACTGTCGCTTGGACCCCGTCCCCTTTTCATTCGCCGTCAACATGCACCATCTTGACGGCCGTCTCTTTGTTTAAACCTCGAGCTATCAGATGGATACTGCAGGCACCTCACGGAGCTAAGCTACGCCTTGATAATAGGCAAATGGTTAACTACTCTGCAGACGATGCACGAATATTATTTGCTACTCCTGGCCCCAAATTCTGACGACAAATTGCACAGTTCTGTATGGGCAACATTGTAACAAAATTAATTAACAACATATGAATTTAAATAAAATAAAGTTTGGTCGTAAATTGGGTTTATCAGGTTCGAATGCTTCAATTTTTAAACTTTTCTTACACACGTAATTTCCTCTTCTTAATGAATGAAGAAACTGTCATGTGATTTGTGTTGGGCCACACTAATATCCCGTGTGAAAACTGTGTCGTGATAATTCTGAACTGGTTTCTGTTAGGCTTCATGATCTGCATGTGTTCCCTGCAGTGAGCTTTCAAAGTCTGAGCGACCTAAACTCTACTGTAGACAATTTTCTAGGCCATTCTTGTGGAGAAAGATGGCAGATACCACTGCTGTTGTACGTATCATTTTATTTTATCGGTTATATGTGATTTGGGGTGACATTAGAAATTTTTAATGCTATATAAATAATGATAACTTTAAAGAGTTTTGTTATTTTTCTGATTATTTGCCTACATATAAAGAGTTTTGAGGTTAAACGTATTTGGTAAATGGATGGTGTAGGTAAATGTCTGTACTACGTATTTTGTAGACTGAAAAGTTGTTTTCAGTGCACTAATTTATTGACCGCGGAAATCGGGCTTGTGTACATAAGAATGGCAGTTTTCCGCAAGTAACTTTTGCTTGTATTTCCTACTACATTCTAAAGTCACTAAGATATCATGCGACTCTTTATTATACCTCATTGTCTGAGAAAAACCACGAAGAGATACTCGATACACTGCGAGGAAGCTTTTGAAAAGTCAACCTGTAAATTCTGCTTCACTTCCAAAGCTTCTATGTTCTATTCAATGCACCTCTGTTCCCTTCAGAGCCCACAAAAGGCCCAATCACAGGGGAAGGTGGGAAGAACAGAGCACTGGAAAATCTATAGCCTTTTTCTGTGCTTCGGAAACTTCGGTATTCCCGTTATTTTGTGTTCACAAATTCCTAACACACTCCTTCTGCTTTAATTATGCTTCACTCGACTTCCTCGTAAGTTCGGCCCTTCTAATTTTTTGTTTCTTTACCTTATGGTTTAGTACACAATAACCAATAACTGATCATTTCTGTTCTCCTACTGTCTTGTAACCATTATTCCAAAGCGGAATCCCTTCATATCCACGCGTTGTATCATTAAAGGTAAATTTTTTTAACTGTCCTGACGTTAGGGTTTGCATGTTTCTGATTTCACTGGAATCTAGCTGACTTAATAGAACAGAAATGATCTTAGCAAGCTTATAGTCGTTTAGTTTGCCAAGAAATTTCCAGCTTTTAATTTAACCCGAAACCGGTCAGTATCATGAACAAGAAAAATTCAAAATTACTTCCTTAACATTCGTGATTTTCCTCAGTCACTCCAGGCAATGCCAGGACGGAGATTTAAATTAGGCCACGACCGCTTCCTTCTACATCCTTTACCAATTTATTCTTCAATGTTATCCTTCAATTCGATAATAGTCTGAGATATTAAAAGTATATTCCTCCGATTACGTTCTCTGGGTTCTAAATGTTGCTTATTGTTATTTGATGAAATTCAGGACACTTTATTTGGTAATAACTGTGCTGCGTTAATTATTAATGTAATCGAGGGTAATTTTAAAATGTCTTTGTTTCAAAACTTATCCCTATATTACCAGAAGGCTGTACGCGTGTTTGTGTGTCAAGAGCGAGGTGGTCTCCACGTTATGTTGAAGCCATGCTTGATTATTCTAACGGACGTTTCCAGTCGTTGATTGCTCTTTTACTCGCTTTCTGTAGCTGGAAACTAATCATTTGAAATGGAAATGCGAGCATTTTGGTTACGGCAGAGAGAAAGTGAGACTCGAGTTGGCTTTGGCGACACAAGCACCAACTAAATATGCATGGCCGTCCCATTCCTCTTCCTTGACGTACGGTCGACCCGGAGGCAACACGAAGTCCTGCGTCTCATTGTCTGCGGTCAGGGCAGCGAGGACTCCTCTCTTGAACTGACACTAGATGAATGCTCTATCTCACAAACAGTAGTGTTTCTGAAGGTTAGAAATCATTGGCTTGGTATTTTGTTTTCGCTATTCGACATATGCTACAGGGACCTAAAACTATGCTAGCAGAATTCGAAAGTTTCGCTATTAAACTCCGCCGTTTCCAAGACAGAGTTCACTCTTACAAACTCCTACCCTCACATTTCCTTGAGACCTCCGTTCACATGTCTTTCTTGGTCTTCCAGCTGCCTGTAATGCAAATGATTTACTCGCCAAAATGGTCCTTGTCCTCCAGCCCAGCATATCGTATGCGATGAATCCTTTCTAGTTACAAATATTTTTGTGACAAATTATGTTTATAAACACTAGTAAATTATTTTATTCCTTGAGAATAAGAAGCCACTTATTACACTCACACAAAGCAATCAAAATATCTGCATGAGAGTAATTCAAATGCTACCAAATTTTAACTAATCAT
Organism: Zootermopsis nevadensis; assembly: GCF_977971745.1. NCBI lineage: Eukaryota > Metazoa > Arthropoda > Insecta > Blattodea > Termopsidae > Zootermopsis > Zootermopsis nevadensis. The sequence continues at coordinate 7,966,941 of NW_028259139.1, read as the reverse complement.
CCGTTTATCGGATCAAATATCTGTTTTTTTAATAACTGAACGTTTGGACTTTAGCCCGGTGACGTTTTATAGACGTTAATGTCACTCGAACGGAATTACATTGCTCTAAAACCACTAAAAACAATAAAACGCTAGGTCCCTGTTTCGAAATCCGTCAACTACACGAATTTTTATGAAGATTTTATTACCGTTTAAAACAATCATCGCCAAAATCCCAATATTATTTGACTCATTCAATGGGCTAGCCCACATTCCGTACATGTGATAAGTTCACAAGTATACATTTTTGCCTTTCATAGACATATTAAGGCAGATATATTTGGAAAATTAAAATATACTAATAAAACGAATGTTAAACACAAGATTAAAAATATCTAACATTTCATAATAAGCCTGCGTTACAACATTTGTGTACTATTAATGAATATAATGCACAGTACAGTGTATTTTAATGAAGCTGCGACTATTAAGAGATACTTTGCATAATACAAAAGCCCCTGGCAGACAAATGCTAGAGTGTTGTCATGTAAAGACGACTTTGCTAGACTGATGGAATGAGGTTACTGGTGGAGGTGGTGGTTACTTGAGGCGGTGGTGAGGGTGAGTGAATATGCTAACAGCACTTTGTCTAATCTTCCATTGAAAAGCATTGAAAAGGGTAGCAGAATTCATATCTAAGTATAACTTTTAACAAGACATTTTCAACTCAGCGTCTGAAATTAAAACGAAAGTTATAAATCAGTTCAAGAGGTCATGTTTCCTCGTAACTCCAAAACAATATTCAGTTTATACTTAACATTACAAGGAAATTATATTCTACATAATTATTGGGCTGTAAATAAATAACGAGATGTCAAAATATTGAAAACGTAACGATATCCCCTCCAACAAACGAAAGAGAAAACTGTAATTAAATATACTAAAATGATAAATATGACTATAGATATATTTAAGGCAGTATTATTGTTGTTAAAATCAAAATTTTGTGCACTTTGTTCTATATCATATAAATGACATAATAACCCGTTAGAATTTTAATCTTGGAGTTGGATCAGTCTAATAGTGCCAGTCATGAGGTTAATGATAATTATAATGATCTTGCACAATTGGTACCAAAGATAATGCATTCACATTTTTAAACTAATGACCTAAATACTATTCAAAAATATGGTCTGTATCGCTAATATAACACGACATTTGCGAATTACAAAGCTAAACTGATTAAATCTGTGCAATGAAATAATGCCTGCAGGTAATGAAAATCATTCAAATATACTAAATTCAACATTATTTACTGTTAAAGCACGCGGTACATACAGTGACACTGAGATTTAAGGGGCTAAACACCAGAGACAAAATAATAATCTGGGAACCACATGCATTATAACATAAATGCAGAAATTATACACAGTGAAAAGTGTTGAATCAAATAATACAGATATTTTATTAGACAGGAACATTCATACAAATGTCTCCCATTTTCATTATCTTCCCTTCTACCCGACGCGAGCCAGAGGCCAACCATAAAATAATTGGCAAGTACCAATACTTACACCCACATTTTCTCAGTTGAGATCCGCTCTGAACTAGTAAAGATTTAATCAAGTTACCGCCACGTAATGGGAAAGTGTTCTCGCTACCAGAAATTGAATTTGAGTAGATTTTTCCACGTTCAGTCAGTTGTAGAAGGCAGAAGAAAAGACAAAACGCTGTTAAGGAAGAAATTCAATTATAGTTTTACTTCATTCAAGTGCAGCCGATGTTGGTTTTCAGAATCGTCTGGACAGAACGCATTCCTACAAACCCACAACAGTTGCTAAGGACACAAATATGCACAGCAGAAAATAAATGTACACCTAGTTTTAACCCAGAAACAGAAGCAGAGAGACGACGGTGGATATTCAACAGTAGCTAGGAGGATAATATTAAAAATTAAAGTTCTTTTATAAATTTTTAGTATATACTCACGGTACAAAATTACTTTAAAATGTCGAGTAGTCTTGAAGAAGTAATGTCTGAAGGAACAGACGATAGACTGTAACGTAATTTCCACGTAGATATACGCTTATTTTATGTACTTCGTGTAAAGAATATGTAGGTGTGGCAAACGTAAGGAAGATTTAAGAATCTAGGATCACAGGGACCCATTGTCGATTCATATTATACCAGATGGTGTGTGAGTTCATCATACGAATGGAGGTAGCACTCGAAAAGACCGAATGGACCATCCACTAAGAAATATATGTGACGCGAGAAATTTCATAAAACGGTGCGAAATTAGATTGAGTTGCGAAATGCGTAAAACTCAAACCACTAACATCAAAAAAGGTGACACAGTAATTTCCCATATCGATTAGACACGTTCAGAAACGTTGTGATTCAAATGCTAAATAAATAACACAAATTAGTAAATAAGGACAGAGAATCCTTATTTTAGAAAACAACAAATTTTATATTTCCGAGTCGCGGCCGTTGATATGCTAATGGTTAAATCGTAGCGACATTTGCATGATTGTGATGAACTGCTGTACATTGGATTACGTAAATCTAAATTTGGACGTATGAAGTAACATTAAAGTCACAGAGATTTTTAATAAAAATATGGTTTTCTTCCAAGTTATGTCTAGCATTTTCAACTTAAAGAATCCGTACTTAAGTAATAAGTGTAGTTCCACATAAAGAAACGTATAGTTTAAAATATTGATACATGGTATTTTTAAAGAAATATATTAATGTACTTTAATAAAAGGTTTCTTCAGTTTTTAAAGGCAATTTTCTGTACTACACACTGAGCGCGGCCAGAGAAACGCCACTGCTCACCAACATTTAACCTACCCGTACCTGAACTACAACACCTTTTGTGTTTAAAGTGTCAGGTTTTAACAAAGGGGGTGTGGTAGAAAAGGAATAAAGATGTCCTTTCGCAGAAACTTCTACCAGCCTACATGGCGCAACAACCCAGAATACAGCCATCTTTACCTTCCTCAGATGATACAGTAAGCCTTAGAATTGTATCAAATACGAGGTTTAATTTCGATTCTGTAGGCGCAGAAAACCTTCAAACGCTATTTCAAAACAGGAAACACGTATAAAGGTATATCATTATGGTTAAATCTAGTTCCATATGTAGGATGCGAGCATGGTGGTACAGCCAGTGATATCTCTCAGAAACTGCGGAATTATGGAAAGTAATAGCTTCCAGCATCTTCCGCCATGCCCAGACGGAGATATTGGTTTCTGCGTCGAGGACTGCAGCGTGACATTTTGACACAGAGAGATTTTAAAGTAATAGAAATTGGAGAGCAGAAAAGTCTGGAATAAATAGCCTAAGCATAAAGAAGAATTGTTTATTGCTTAACTGTATTTTACACTTACATCGAAAAGAAGAGGTTATTCAACAGAGAATATCCTATCACGATTTCATATTTGAAATCATTCCAAGCACAAAATCAGTTTTTGTAAACTGAAGAAATAAACTGGAGTCAAATGGGGCACAATATAGTTTTAAAGTACTGATAAAAATGTAACAAGCGTTTTAGTTGTCTTAATATTTTTTGGAATTTTATTTTTAAAAAGGAAAAAGTCACACTTTTAAATTGGTATTTTACTAACAAAGGCTTAACATTCACACCCAGATTTTTAATTAAGCTCTACTGAACTGTTGATGTATAAAGGTTTCTGACGATTGTCCGTCATAACTCACAATGTTTTTCGACTTTGGAATCGTCTACAAAAAACAAAGTTACAACTTTTCCAAAGCTCGATTCTGTTTCCGTCTTTAGTTAAAATGGATGAAGAGAACAGAAGACCTACATGTTGTAGCTCAGACAGGGGTCCTAACTGATTTCCTGTCGTCTTTCATCTATTTTCCCAGAAGACGGAAGAAAATTCAAGCAGATACATAATTTTATATATAGACGATGGACAAAATAAAACGTTATTATATCGAACCGTATTTCTAAACTCTATTACTAAATTCTATTTCGTGTAAATTATGCCACTCCTATGAGTGTGTTGACATGGACATGGTGATTAATCTCCCACTGCAGCATCCCGTTGTGTTAAATACACAATTAATATTGAATGTTCCATCACTAGATGAACAACAGAATTACCAATGTATACTGCAACAATTTATTATCGTATCACTAAAGAAGGTTACCGGTGTCATTTATAATAAAAGTTTCGATTGTCAAACAATAATCGATTGGTTCATTTCAACAAAATTTTAACACGTTAAGCGAATGCACCTTAAAATGCAAATTATTATTATTATATAGTGTTCTGTCTGACGACAGGTCCATATGAACAGGATCCTTCCATCCTTTTCTCGGACTGGGACCTGTTCATATACGTTCTTGGCAGATGATCCAGAAGTGGTTTGCCATTGCCTTCTTCTGTGTGTGAATGGAGTAATTGTTGGGATGCCACGGAGAAACCGGGGAAGCCCCCGGAGGAAAACTCCGTGTTGCTTAGACCACGGCCTTGCCCAACACAAGTTATATATTCGGGCACCGCCGGGAATCTAACCCGAGACCCCAGGATTACAAGGCCAGCGTTCTAACCGCTAGACCACCGTGGCGGTATACAATGCAAATATATAAATATATTACGACGTATTAATTTTTAAGTGAAAGAAACAGGATAAATATTTCAGAATTTTTTGAAAGTTGTGTGCAGATAAGTTAAACGGCGAAGGAAAATATGATAAAGACAGTTCAGGGATGTAAATAAACCTGTCATGTTACAAATCGATGTTCAAGGGTTTTTGGCATTGCATAGGTATCAGTTCCCTCACTATATAGCGTCCGTGTCTCCATAAATTCGTTTCTCATCCAATATTTTATGTTGTGGTTCTGTCTTCTTTTATTAAAGTGACTCAACCTACGAGTGACATAAGACACGATATATTTTCTTACTTTGCCGCAATTTCTCGTCTCCTGGGAAATCGTGTGTTGTGTGTACAATTCCGCCCGTGCTGTCGGAGAATGTAGTGGCAGAGAATAGCAATTTTTCAATCTCATCTTTTCCTCTCTTGTTCTATTATTCTTCTTTTGGTTAAAAGGTAGGTTTAATTTCGGAAATTTACCATTTTCGTTACGTGAAGTCGCATTTGCATGTCACAGGCTTACGACATTGCTGCTCTCTTCCGTGCACACAAAGGCGCGACACAAAGGCGAGAGAAAGAAGTTGTCAGATTTTTGTGTCATTTACAGCGGTAGAAACGAGAAGCTACATTACTTAGCAAGTAATCTTCCTTGCTACTTCACTTCCACTTAAGTTTTCATGGAAAATGTTACTTCCTGCTAATTTACATTTTAAGATGTACTTACTCGCGCATACATTTGTCCGTTGCAAGTTAAGTCATTTTGAATTTTTGTACATTTACTAGACTTTAAGAGTTTAAATTTTATTATTAACCTTATAAAATTTATCAAACAATTCGTTTGTTCATTTCAACAAAATATGTAGGTCCACAGACACACAAATTGTTACAGAGGATTGTATTCTTCTAGGTCATGACACCTTCCGCTATTCTACACAGACACAACATAAGGAACGCGAATTACTCTCTGCCGTAGGCCGGGTTTGAACCCTAAACTACTTCGCAACTTTTCTAAGACTTTAGGCTGTTCAGGTTAGGTGGTCATTGAATAGATTTACTCTGCAGTTTCCCTTCTTTCATTGATGGTTTTTCAAGTTATTGAGGTCGATTCCACGTTACTCGTGGCATTAATCAACGCAGATCTTATTGGGCCCTTAAAGGGCAGACACGGTTGTAATCCAGAACTGTCTCATATTGTTCTTCAGGTGGGGTTCCCTACAAACACGCTCAATTAACTTGGTCTAAGTCTGGGCTGTCCTTCGTATTCCCCAGGGACAAGTTCCTTCGTAAATGTCTCAGCAGCTCCACAGACAGGCAATTTACTTTACGGTTTGAAGTGGTTGGGTGTGAATGAACCAAAGGCTAAAACGCAAAAGATGGTGACAGACTATGGCATCGGACTGAATGGCGTCTTCCAAAACACGGAAGCCTGAAATGTCATTTTATGGCTTCAAATGTACTTGTCGATAATTTATATCTAACAATTAAATAGGTCACATGCTTTTAAAACCACTTTATTCATCAATACGTAAGACACATTTTTTGAAACGACAGTATTTAAAAATAAGAATTTAAAATAATTTTAATAACAAAGATAGTTTTTTCTGCTTTGTAGCGTCGTATAGTCTGGTGGACGTTTACCAACGTTTCAGAGGTCCTTGAAGCCTACACAAGTGCGCGGTGAGTCATCGAACTGATCAATGGGCAGTACGCACCTTTAAAACTAGGAATAAAACCATAATCAGACTCACCGCCACGTAAACCTCAAATCCTACATAATCCAAATAACATTTTCCATGTGTGACGACAAGAAGATAAACACCTTGTTCAACAAAAGATCAATGCCTAACACTGCTTACATAACGTAAATCAAAACTTTCTATAACTAAATTAAATATGCATTTTATATCAAGGAATAATATAATTTTATACAAGTCAACACATTCTAAATTCACAAAATCGCTATTACCACACGGTTCACCCAAATAGTTCAACAGGCAGGTAGAATTATGAATCAACTGTGCATTACCTTCTGCGCTGATGTACATTAACCTAACATAACTTAACCCAACTCAAAACCAAGGAAATCCGACACGTTAATTGAACTACACGACTAGAATCATGCAGTAACATGACACAAGTCGCCTACAATGTCCGTGAAAATTGGAAGCGATATTAATGTTTTTTGTTGTTGTTGTTGTTGTTGTTACTTTGCTACCAGCTAACCCCTTTCTGCAAATTCTACTACATTTGAAACAAACCGTATTGCTGAATAATTCATGAACAACAAAATCAGATCGAATCTAGCTCGCAGCTGACTTCAATTGAACCATGCCCCATTTTAACAGCAGCAAATATTTTTTTTTTTGGTAACTCTGACTCCCTGAAATGTAACAAACACCACCGATGTGGTCTGAGTTACAATATTGTTTCATTAGAACGTTCCGCATTCATCATTCGGGTCACCGTGCAATAAATCTGCACAGACAATGCGCGACAGGATTTAACTGTCTGCCTTTATGGCTTCGGCTGTGGTCTAAATTTTATACGGAATTGACAAGTAAGATGGCGGAAAGGCGAACTAGAAAAAAATGAAATGCAGTTTCAGAACAATATATTAACTCGTGGAAAATTAATTTGAATCTGAAAACCTGTGTACGTAGAAATATAGATTTATACGAACTCTAACGCTCGTATTTCAGTTAACATGAAAAGGAGTGTATCATCCAATATGAAATTGAGACGTTTTACAAGAACTTACCTTTTAATCTGTTACCGAATTTTTATTAGGCTACAATACTCATTTTGGAATAAGACGTACAATGAAAACGAAGCCTAACAGTGGGTCTGAAATTAAAGTTTCGAAGAAGAACATCTGATATCTGTGAGTATTAAGATGAGGTCTATTTGAAACAATTACGTTATTAGTGAATCTAAGTCTACAATATTAAAAGTATTAGGTAACAACTATGAAACACAAAGCTCTCCGTATAAAATTACAAATTATTATGCATGCACCAAGGAAGTAAAAGCAAGGATAGCCATGGCGAAGGCAGCTTTCGTCAAGAAGAGGATACTTCTCACTAGCAAGTTGGGCTTGGAGATGAAGAAGAAACTAGTGAAGTGTTACGTATGGAGTGTCGCGCTGTATGGAGCAGAGACTTGGACACTCAGGAAGAAGGAACAGAAATACCTGGAGAGTTTTGAAATGTGGTGTTGGAGAAGAATAGAGAAGATCAGGTGGACGGATCGAGTGACCAACGAAGAAGTATTGAGGAGAGTCAACGAGCAAAGAAGCATTCTGCAGGCGATTACACGAAGGAAAGCTAACTGGCTGGGACATATTATGAGAAGGAATGGATTACTGAGTGATATCATCGAAGGCCAGGTTGAAGGAAAGCGAGGACTGGGAAGAAGACTGATACAGCTAACCGACGACCTTAAACAAGGAAAGAAGATGACGTTCCAGGAATTAAAGCGAGAAGCCGAGAATAGGGAAAACTGGAGAGCTCTTTTTGGGCAGAGTAATGGACCTGTCGTAAGACAGAACACTGAATAATAATAATAATAATAATAATAATAATAATAACAACAATAATAATACGAAACGCAAATTGTTCTGAATAAACTGCAGGGGATTTAATATTTCCTCCGTAAAGTGAAACGGATTATAAGAGAAAACAGTGGTAAATGTAAAGAACGAAATTAAACAATTGTCAATCGACTTACCACCTTCGCCACTGGATGGCTGCTGCCAGCTGCAACACCTGGTAAATACTGGACTGCACTGTGAAAGAAATAATTAAGTATTAAGTTCAACAGAGAGCGTCACCTAACAGGGAAATTATTGTGTGGTTGGTAACGCTAAAGTTTGCTGCATTTATTTAACCCTTTATTACTAACGGTGCCTACGTACAACGCACTTCAATATTCAACAAATCTGCATTTTTTACCATACATACACATATGACTCTAACAGAATGCAATACTGTCTTTAAACAACATTAAATAATAGGAACGCGTTGTTTTCTTTCAGGTCAGAACTGGATTTTTTAAAAGTATCTCCAATGAAAACATCAAAATCCCACTTGAATTCCTTCTTTAAATCTGTGGTAGACTTCGCTAAGGGTTTTTGCGGCCTTCTTCAGGGTCTCAAGAAAGAGCTGAACCTTAAAACAAGGATGCAAATTCTTCCTTTTAAATCATTTAAAAACACAAATACAGTAGCACTAAAATGTATGACTGAATTAATGGACTCAGTGTTCTTGGAGACTTTAATCTACAATCAAATTCTGATGTAAAGATCCCTCTGGATTTTCAATAGATATCGTATACAATTTTAGTTTTAATTTGCGTATATATAATCCTGTAATATTACACGAAGCCGTTTCGCCGAGGGGGAGTTAAGAATGAATTGGTAAACTTTCAAAGTCACTTTATAATTATGAAAAGTTTGAACCTTCACTGAATGCCCTCGAGGCATAAAGAATACCTTCAAAACTACTTTTTTCTTTTCAAGTTCACATAAAAGATGAGTAAGAGTAATTCAGTTTTGGATTTTTTTCCCCAGAGCTACTTAACTACTCTGTATAAACCAAATCAGTATATTAAGTTGAATGCAAACTTTGCCTAACGTGGGTCTACTATTCAAGATGTGAGGTTATTAACGCGGTGACGCAATATAGGGTATACAATTGAGACAGCATATTACTGGAAAAAATTTATATCTACCTTTGAGCCTACATGGCGTCAGAACCCAGAACAGAAACATCGTCAAATAGATCAACTGTATTTTCCTTTCGCGGTTCACGTGATTTTTTAGCAGTGAGAAAAAACAGCAGCTTTGGAAAGCCGTTCTGGTTTGCTCCACGTTCGTTTTATCCCTCAAGTTTACTATTGGCAGGCCCCTAATGTGATTATCATCCTGTTACCCAAGTTTCTATTGCCATAGAAGGTAGTTGAACTGACGCAAGGTCTATATATATACTTATTTCCTCACAACTAACACGTTGCCACCCTAATTAGTTTAGTTTCCTCTATAATCAGTGATAATTACAGACCCGGTATTATAAACAGATTAAGGATTAAAGTTTACCTGTGGTTCCTTCTAATCTCATCACATTTTAGTACCTAATATTATGTATTCATTCTAGTTTTCATTATTAAAGTGTATGCCATAATCAGCTGCGAACAGGACAGAGTTGCGTAAAATTAGAGTGCAAAGTTTCAATTAATTTTTAGAAACAAACGACAACGTCGTCACACACGCGGGTTGTTTAGAAGTAATTAATCACAAGGGGTAACGATTTGACATTCACGAATGTGTTCACCAATAAGATACATTCAAAATTAAGCTGTTAATGTCGATGTATATTCAATAAATTAATTATTCACCATCATTTAACGTGAATAATCTATACATTAATAGAAAGTGTATGAAAATAAAGAGTCTACACATCTTTTATACAGTTACGTTTCAACCTAATCAGATCATCTTCAGACGTAAGAACTTAGGATGTAAATGTACTGTCACAAACCTGTCTATAAATATATATTTAAGCAAATTCACTGGCTCTAGGATACATTCATGGTTCTTACAGGAGTTTTATACACACTATTATAAAAGTGTACCAAAGTAAAATTTTGTAGGCCTTGTTATTATAAAAAGTAAAGATTTAAAATAAAATTCCAATGTAGGAATATAAATGTTGTGGGTATGGCCAGTGACTAATTTTAATTTAAAGTTAAATCTTGAATTTAACTGATTAAAAATTAAAGGACTGTTTGCGTACAAGCCTGTCTTATTAAACGCCTTAGTGATGTCAAATTTCCCAGAATTCCGTATTAAACTAAACAACTGTTCGATGACATCTAAAAATTTTCACATGTTTTTGGTTAGTTACGTTTCATTTCAACTTTTGGTTGTGCGAGGCAACCTGTACTTACAACATTTTTTGCAACCAGCAAAGCTCTATACCGCAGACCCTGTGTTTCGAAAATGCATGTGTCGTTCACTTGTCATTGAGAAACTTACCAATCTTACTTAAGTTTGTATTGCGCTGGTGTCTTCCGGCCAGTGGATGTGCACAGACTGAAACTACTGACCAATATATATAATGATACAGTAGTAGGGGGGCCTTTGTACTCCACGTCCTTTAGAAGCGAAAGGCATGATTATCAGAGGAACAGGTAGGGGGCACAGGTTAACAAGCACAAACTGCCCATACTGTAAGCATTATTTCCTAGCGGCTGTGCTTCGTATCTCGCTGTCTCAGTTCGTATGTCTGTAACGTATTTGATTTGCATAGTAGCATGCGTTTGTTTGCCTTCCAGCCACAAGCTAGTGATGCAGGCAAAACGTACAGTGAGGGGGAGAGAAAATGGCGGTATGGTAAGTGAGAGGGAGGTTAAAGTATTATCCGAGGTTACTAGGATATCAAAAACGGAATCAAGTGTATATACACGTTTTATTTATTTGAATACCCTCTTCAGTAGTATTGTACATCCATCCCTCAATTTGTAAACGTAATTCGTTCGATTAAAAATATTCGTAAGGTGAAAATTCATAAATTTAAAATGGAATTCTCATTATTTTAATGTAAAATTTCTGACTGGTTGCCGACTCTACGAAAAATCACCCAATACGTTTCACCTTTATCAAAACAATGCACACTTATAAAAATAAAAGAAGTACTTTGTATGAAAGTTGTTACCCATTTAACCCTGTAAAGCACTGAAGAAGTATACAATCAAACGTTTACATTGTACAGCAGATACTATACTTATAGTATGAACACCAGAAACATGACAGTCAAAGAAGGTCACTATACGAATTTTCTAATTTAACTGAAGTCGGTCACTGCTGTCTTAAATGACTGTGAATGATATGGTTTTTAAACTCAGTCCAACTTGTATACCCAATAGTCTATTTGAAGACATAATCGAAGCATTCTCACATACAGAGACTGAAAAAAGCACTACCCCTTAGCCAAAATAATCTACAACATGATCAAAGATCGAAATCAAATACCTCCGAAACACAAGGGTACAATAATTTCGCTTCATTAATTCGGAGCAAAAATTATTAGAATTCTTTCCTTCATGTTCACTGCCAGACTTCTATCGCCTTTAAAATTTACCTATCTATCTACGCTCTATTCACAGCAGAAAGTTGTAAAAGCGAATTTTCGTTAGGGCTGTACTATTTAAAAAAACATTGTCACTCTGTGTACGACACAACAAATATTTATGAACTTTTATGAATAAATATACTTTCATATTTTAAACGTTGGAAGCATGAAACAAAATTTATTTTTAATTTATGTATTGTTCTTTTGGCAATATATTTAGCTCTCACAAGTGTAAGAAGAATAAACTGTAACATTAATTCCTATGTTTTGCATTCAGAGAACAAACTTCCCTCTCTCTACGTCAGTGATGCATCTTTTTTTTTATAATTACCTTCCGGTAGCTTTTGGATTATATCAGGATTTTATCAGAGTGCTCATTTTTATCAGCTGCGTTTCATAACAAAGTAGTAAACGCTCCATATCAATATAAATTAGCTCCACATTATTCTGATATATACGACAAGAGAATCATTAATTTTAATACCAGCCATCTTGTAAAATCAGGGCATACACTTTCTTTTATGAAACTAATATTTTACTCTTGTCATCGTTCACAGAGGACTCTTTATCACAATGGAGTGTTTTAATCAGCCAAGAAAGTAAGTAACAAAGATAAAAATACATTATATTTTTGTATTTTACATCTGAAGTGATGTTTAAAAATTTCAACAGGATAAAACATGTGACTGATAATAAGTTAGTGGTAGTTAAATGTTTTATTTTACAGTTTAGAAAAAATTGAAATTATTCCTTCCAGTTCCAAAAAAGAAAAACCGGGTTGTGTCCCAATTAAACGTACCAAACACCTAAAATATCTTTAGTTAAAACTGTCTCATTCTTCACGGTATTTTTGTTGTGCATTTTCAACCGAACCGTCTCTGAGGTTAGTCGGAAACACTGCAGGAATAAAACAAAAAAGACTTAAAATAAATGGCGATCAAGCCTTCATCGTGACCGCGGCTTTGTTTGCGTGTTGCACGGAGGCTAAAGTAATGACATCGCTTATTTTTCTGTCCTCCTTCCATCTCCTCCATTCCCTACTTTTTTAGCTAAACAAGGAACAGCATAAGTACCACTATTCGTTACGAGTTAACAGGATCAATTGTTAGGATCGCGCTATAAAACGCCCAAATGTTCTACACGTCTTCTTGTTTCTTCGCCTTACAACGGCATCTTATCACTGTCACGGCTCATGAAGACCCATTTTACTACGCAACGCGTCACACACAATGTCTCTTTCCTAACGCCATGTACGTATACAATGAACATAATCATTGCCACAATAAAATTACATGCGCCGACTACGGGATTATAATGCTAGATTTGAGGTTTTAATATCGTGAAGACTTGTCGTCAGATGTCAACGTTGGCATCAAACTACGATTACATACGAGTACAAACCCAGAACAGCACCTTCAAGGAATTATTAGTATGAATCTCATAAATAAATCTATCTTATCTTACAAATATGAAGCTTACGCTCTGTCATATGAAGTAGGATGACATTGAGGTTTAAATCGGTCATGATTTTTGGGGCCAATGGAATCAATTTTACTCACAATGTGATGATATTCAGGAGTTCCTGAGTTGCTCTGAGTATAAAGATGACTTGAAGTGGGATAATAATGAGTAAAAATTAAAAAAAGGAATACACATTAAATGGAATGCATCGTTTAAAATAAAAAATGGTAAAAAAGTAAATATGAAGACAAAGAACAACAGAATTCAATTAGAAATATCTTAAGAAATGAGAAGATAGATTTATGAACCCATATTTATGTTATGAATGAATTTGCAAGTTTGTCTTTACTCTATGAAATCAGTTTTAAAATATCAGTAGCCAGATAACATTAATTCACCCTATGTAAAGCAAATGTACTTTATGAAGTAAAATATTCAGAATACTAATTGCGCATGTCGAATTAATTTAATGATACCATTAACACGTGAAACACGTTGTTATAGCCTAGCATAAACGATGCATTCAATGTGAAAATAGACAATTCCACTTCAGTTATACAGCGCTTTCCAAAATTATCTTCCTATAAAAGCACAACGTACATAGCCTGTTCCTTAAGTATACTTATGGTACGACATAAAGATAAATGTCACTCGACTTATTTATGACGTAATATCTTCCCTTCATTATTTTACGTTTATATAAGTATTTAGTTTTCTTTTCTTGTCTGTCTGTGTGTATTTTAATCCGTGTCTGGAGGTAAAGACTTATCCGAATTGTACTACGTGAGTCTGTATTTTCCTCTGTCTTCAGACGACATACCGCCCTGAAGAGTGTATCATTTGTCGCAATCTGTAAGAAGAGGCCGAGATCAGCTTGAACGTCTGCCGTGTAGTCTACTTCGCTGGGGCAACAAGTCAGGCGTAAACGGTGCTGTGAAAACAGCGGCCGCTCAGAAGCCGGGTTATTCATGAGAACCTTGAGGCATAAAACGGAAGTGGACTGGAAACAAAAATTCCAGCTTCTCAGGGTGTTACACAGTCTCATACATTTTGCAAGATGGCGAACGGGAAGTGTTGGATCTGGAAACACCAACGGGCCAACAGGCGTGGAGGTAGTGTGTGCCCAGGCAGAAATAATTTTACTCCAATTCCCAAACCTAAACCTAACCTAACACGATCCTGTAAAGAATACATCTTTTATAAACCTAGTTTGTATTTACACAATTCCTGGAATATGGGAGACGTTATCAGTGCTTAAGCTAAAAGCTGGATCACCGGAGTTTGATTCTCGTCACAGTGGAATCTGGTTTTTTCGCCAAAAAGTCCAAATAGAGTCTAGGGTCCACCCTACATTCCATAAAATGTTTATCGGGGTTGTCGCCTCGGGGGTAACGCGCGGTCGGAGTGTATCTAACTACGTACGTCGTTCTAGGGTTGATATTTAAATGGAAAATTCTGTATAAATGTGAATAATATCTGAATGTTATGAGTTATGATACATTTTTAGTGTTTCCTGGAACAGTCGACCTAGTTCTTACTCAAGAAGGAAAAAATCACGGAACAAATCACCAGTACTAAATAATTCTTTAAATTTTAAAATGCAAACTTTATCAGATCTGTGAGAAAATTATCAGGCTTGTAGATTGTTCGAATGTCATTAGACAAGGTAAATGACTCGCTAATCAAACATTTCCTGGCGAGTAGCAAATGAAAAGATTTTTATGCAATTCAAACTTAAGGTCCAGAATTAAAGTATGAGACGGGAAATAGCTTCGCCTGACTGTAACATAACCTCACAAATTAGACAGTATATTGAGACTTTAGTTTAAACTTGATCAATAATGACGTAGTAAGACACCAGCAGAGTTTTCATATATTCCCTCGTGTTGCAGCAACCAATATTTTTTTTAAAAAAAGTACCATATCACTGTCATAAAATAGATTATAATTGAAATGTTAATGGGTTATAATTTAAAATACAATTATGCCACAAAGAAATAATATCTTCCGTCTATAAAAATGTATAAACATTTCCTCCTTGAAACAAAACTACCAAAAGTTCGACTGGTGTAAAATTTCACAACTTTATCCATCGTAATTTGGTACAGCCAAGTAAAAATCCGGTAAGATTTATGGACTCAAAAATAGAACTGAAAAATCTCGTCGGTTTACAATTTGAACATTTGTAAAGATATAAATGTGAGGGAGTGGGGTGGAAGATTAATGCGAATATAAAATAAGAGTCGTTTAGAGCAAGATGTTAACGTATCCCAGGGGGTGTTCAGCCGCCCTTGTAGGAACACACAATCGATACGTCGTACCACAGGGACGAGACAAAGACACGTTCTTCATTTCACATTATTACTTATAGAAAGTTTTTTGTATTATTTAAAGAAGCTGTTTGAACCTTAGAGATTATACACCTGCAAAAAACAACTAGACCAACTTAAATGGATAAGCATTTTAAATAAGTCTACCTACATTTTTTCGATTTTCAATACAAGTGAAGGCTGAATCACGAAAAACTGCAGGTGTTTTATAAACGTCATTAAATTCATAGTTTTTTTTTTTGCTATTAAAATTCATCAAATGACATACTTTTGTTTTGTGTCTTTGCTAGTTGTTTAAATCTGCTGTTATTAAGTAACACCAAGAAGGGCATTGTAAGTTTCACGCTCATTTATTTTATCCTGGAACTCCATTCCAGGCCGCTCCGGTTCTTTTAATTAAGACTGTAGCCTTAGCTTCACAGACATAATGCTCTTGCCCAGACATCTACAGAAATATAAACATTACTAGAATAACCGCAGCATAAATGCAGAGAATGTAGTCAAATGCTTACATTTCTTATCAATCTTTGTTGCCAAAAAGGTTATCATAAGCCTCATTAAACAATACATATCGTTACATATCATAAATAAAATTATTACTATTAGTACATTGTCAGATGCAGGGCAGATTTTGGGTTTGCGACCTTAGTTCGTTGAAATACTTCGCAGAAGAAGAACTTTGTCCTTTGCGTCATTGTCTATCAAAATCGGTTTATTAACTACAGGAAAAACTTTTACCGGGATCTGAACTCAGAGCAGTTTCCTGGGTTGTAGCCTTTGTGTTCTTTTAAAAATTCTGGAAATGAGTAAGTTTTTCTTTTATCTCTGAAGAAACATATATACTAATCGGTGTGATGATAACAACATTCAAAAATACACATGATGAAAAGAGTTGGTCATGACAGCCAGACGTACGAGACAGCGATCAGCAATGCAAATCCATTAACAGCGTTACCATGACAACGATTAATAATTTATGCATAACAGACATATGGTACTTTTGTCAAGCATTCTACTGTTAAAATAATGTAATCCGTTATATCACCTAGTTTCAGTGATATCCTTCACTGATGTCTTGCAGTACACCGTCTTACCTTAAAAAGTCTAAACTGGGAATAAACATCACAGGAAGATATTAAAGGTGCCTATAAGAGCCTACAGTTATCTAAACATTACCACAGTTTCAAAAAAAATAAACATTCACATAAATTAAAATTTATATTATTTAGTGAACTTTCTCTAAATCCAAATGTGCTAAAACTATCAAACACAAAGTAAAAATTTTGTCTTCCCAACATGTTCAAAATTTCTCATACACAATACGAGTTTTACACATAATTCGCACACATTTTTAGTAAATTATATATTATTAATAAGCATAAAAGTAGGCAGGACTATATTTCTATTTATCAAGGCTAAATTTCACGATGGATACCCTGATCTTTTGTGTTTTATGCCGTTTAGCTTGGTAGACGTTTATTTTTACTGGCGTTTGGCGGGATGTACCTCTGAAACGTCGGTAAATAACGGAATGTCCAAGAAGATAGTATTCATAATCGCCTCCATTAGAACTTACACATGAATAAATTTCGCTACATTAAATATTTAAATGTTTTATACACACATGCAATTGAAACAGGGTATTCAGATAAGGACGTAGATATACTGAGGATATACTAACCTCCTCTTGAACTTATATCACTCGTTATGTCTGCCAGAAATATTAAGTAGCCGATGTTTCCATGTTAAATGAAGTGTTTTCAAACATAGTCGCTTCAGCGACGTGTAATTTACAGATTGTGATCTTGGGGTCTTTGAAGCTCTAGTGTTTTCGCGAAATCTCTAGTAGGCATCAACATTATACTCGTTGCTAGGGAACCATTTCATTTTCAGTACCATTAGTGTTCACTTGTGTACCAACGAGGGCACGGTGAGTAAGAATACATGGTTTGAGGTAATATTGATTATACGTTTGTTGTAAATTTAGAGTACAAATGAAATCAGCAGTCGCGTAACGACCTTGTGGGGGGGGGGGGGTGACGTCATGGTAGGATCTCATCAGGCGAAACTGAAATGACGCAATCACACGTAGCTTCTCGCTTGTGTATAAATGATGAATATGTTTACTGATGTC
Organism: Zootermopsis nevadensis; assembly: GCF_977971745.1. Lineage (NCBI taxonomy): Eukaryota > Metazoa > Arthropoda > Insecta > Blattodea > Termopsidae > Zootermopsis > Zootermopsis nevadensis. The sequence goes on along the minus strand of NW_028259139.1, from coordinate 7,949,280 downwards.
AGTGACCGCGGAGAATTTAAAGCGCCACTTCATGACCCATGGAAAACTGAATACAAGTATTACCTATTGATCAACTGTATCAGTATGATTGAAACGTGTTCAGAACAACACATATTAATAATTATATCAGTGAGGATGAGATAGATGAGACCTTTAGGAACAGTAAAGAACATCTGATAAGTATACAGTATTTTAGTCATAAGATTTAATTATAAGGAATCACTTGAGGAAACCAAACACAGATTGGGCGGGGGACTTATTAAAAGGATTTCATATGTCTTTATTCTTTTCTGTATTCGCGAAAAAATAAGAGCTGGTGAAACTCGGAGAATGGTTAAAATCGTGCAGTTCATAATCCTACTTCGTCCAGTGTGCTGTCTTAGAATTTAAATTTTTAAAGTAAACGTACTAAGATTTATGTCTTCTGGGTTGTTGCGCTGTGTAGTATGGCAGATATTTACCAACGTTTCAGAGGTCATACTGCCTCCGTCATCAGCGCGATGAATTCATCGCCCTGATGACGCAACAACCCAGAAGACAGTAATCTTCATACTCACCGCTGTGAAAACCTCAAATCCTACATGATATCACGTGTTATTTGGTATTAATGTGAAACCTGGTCTCTCGCGTTAAGGAAACAAAAAACGTTTCAGGGTGTTTGAGAAAAGGGTGCTTAGTAACCTAAGAGAAATTAAGTAATATGCAACTGAAGATAACCAAGGCGCATAGGATTAGCGGTAGGGGTATTGCACATGGGGGAAATAAGAAATAATTAAGAAATTGTTCTTTCAAAAGTGAAAAGGCTATTAAGAAGACCAAGGAGTCGATGGAAGGATACTATTAAAATACATCTTAGAGAAATGAGTTTGGAAATCGTGGATTGGATTAATCATTCTCCGGTTAGCAATCGTGGCGGGCTATTATGAATATGTTTATCCATCTTCGGGCTTCAGTGTATAGAGGCGGACAGTTTGATGGCCAGGTGAGCGTACTCTCAGTATTTAAAGAACGACCCTGGTTCTTTGATCCAACAGCTCGAAATCCCTATAGGATTACGAAGCGATCAGCTAACCGCTCTTCTCCCCTTTATGTTGCCCATAGCTGCTCCTGTATGCATGTACTTCAGTACAATTTTCATTGATCCACTACTGTGTTCAGAAACAATATGGCTATTTATTAAGCAAGTGTATGTGATATCAGCGTTGCTTCCCAGAGGAATTTCCTAATGCGTCGCTACATCAGAAAATTTATAATCCAAGCTAATACTGGTTATTGCCTTAATATCCTTTGTGATTGAGAGACTATTTATCACAACAGTTCAGTTATAAGCCTGCGTCCGTGTAGAAACACTAAAACATAAATTCCTAATGAATTCCAACACAACTTTCGAGATTTTCTCGTCCAAATTATCAACTGTGGGTGTTCACATATATATAATCTAATTTATTATGCGGTGAGAAAAGAAATCAATCATCCATGGGGTTGGAAAAAATACATAATTTGAGTTCTTAAACTGATAGTGATAAAACGTAAATCAAGACGGGCAATGGCATATTTAATCAGAAACAGTTAAACAATTTTCTTAAACACCAATGAAAGAAAAGATTCTTCAGAAGATCTAGATGTAGATGTAAATAATGTAAAGTAATATATTTTTAAGGTTCAGAACGAAATTAACCAGGTTCATAATGGGTTATGTATAATGCTTGGTTTATAAATACTGTGATAAACTTCAGGTTACATATAGGCAGGAAAATTTCGGTGGGACAAATAGCTGTCACCTTCGGAAAGAAGATTCTGTATAATTCAATTCAATTCAATTAATTTATTTACGTGTTTGCCAACAGCAAGAAACCAATAACAGGCAAACACTGATAATATATACAATAATAATAAAATAAAAATGAAAAATATTACACAAAAAGATTAACTAAACTTATACATGTACAATATTAAATATAACAGCCAAGTACCGGCAAACCAAAAATAGAAACAATATTAATACAAAGCAAAATAAATGAAGAAATATAAATAAAAACAAATAATCCACCTAGGGAACACTAATATAATTGTAAAACGTTAAGAAATATAAAAAACAGATAACCAAGCTAGATCATCTACCAAGACACATATCTAGATCTTTTCCCTTATTGAGAATGTGCCCTCAACAAAACTTAATATTTTTCGCAGTAGCATATATAAGTGTGTATATGTGGATAAGGAGTCTAGTTTAGTGCCAAACGTGCATAGACGCTCACATGACCAAGCGCTTTGAACTAAATGCAGAATATTCATTACTTGATAATGGTCTAGGGAGGTATGTAATTCCCTAATCAAGCATCACCCTTGATCGTCCAAATGAACACTTGAACACAGCGCGTAGTACTTGATCGCCCAGTTGCTTAATATTCTGATTAAGGACGGCAATCTATTTCCAAACACTGTCCCGCCATCCTCATAATAGTCTACAAATTAGTTCACGTAATACGGACATGTGAAATCAGTTTCTTAAACTATATAATATGTGACCATTAAATTACGAATACTATGCTCGTGTTATATTCCTTTATTTCAGATACAATATAAATATGTCAGTATAAAGTTCAAGCCTTAGGCTTATTTTTAACACGGTTTCTGTTATAAATTCCTGAAGCACAAATCTACAGCATGGAGATGTATTTATTAAAAGACATGTTACATTACAAATGTTATTTCCTTAAGGCACAACATAATTTCGAATTTAACGCTATGTCAATAGCAAACGACTGTTATGAAAAACGTTTTTCCAACCTGGATAAAAAACAACCATTTTGCTAATCTCTGAACATTGTAGATTTGAAACTACATAAAGATATCCTTTTATATCGCGAGACCAGAATTGTATTGTCGGTTCGTATGTGACAATAACAGGGCCTCTAACACCGGAGTGTTCTTACGGTAAGACCGTGATGGGGTAACGATACCTCTAACTTAAGACGCGACTCAACAAGAATGTCGATTCAAATAGGTCGCCACGCAAGGAGATCAAATGATGATAACGGGCCAACGCGAATAGGTACATCGGCACATTAGATTGATGTCTCAAGGGTTTTCATAGTGTCCAACTACTGTGTGCAGAGTCACTGGCCTCAACCTAAAACATGACCTCTGAAACGTCGGTAAACTTCTACCAGACTACACGGTTCAATAACCCAGAAGACAGCAATCTTCATTCCAGGTATTATTAACAAAGAGTAATTTATTTTATATGCGAAAACTATGGCTGTGGTACCGTGTATGACTATAACAGCGTTCTCTGTCATGCGCTATACGATCAGATGTATAGCAAAGTGACGAAATAAAAAAAAAACTACAAAAATTTTACAATGACATGCCCAGTTTGGAAAAAAAGTCACTAACTTTCACCTCGTAAATGGCATTTGCATTCATGCTCTGCTAACATATATTGTACTCATAATGCTCTTTCTCCGTCATGCAACACTATGAACCCAATTCATCAAAGTTCCCTGCAGCTACGAGCTTTTGTCCAAAGCTATACTCAAAGACAAAAGCCACTCCAATGATTTCTATGTAATGATTTACCATTTGTACTTTGTAGTGTACTATAAAGATGATAAATTGAATTCTGCCTCCAGTTATTACAATTTGGAAAGAACGACGAAGCTATTTATTCTATTAAATGGTCCATTATCTGACGTTCTCTGTGAAATTATCAGTATCCAGCCTACATGAACATTATATTACCAAAACTCATTCATTGTACACACACACACACACACACACACACATATGCCTACATATTAACATTTACGGTCACTGAATACCTCTTCTATATACCACGGTTGACCGGGAAAACACAGCAAAATGAGAAGCTATGTGACGGGCGACAAGAATTTTACATCTGGAACGGAAATTTTTTCTTTGACAGAGAGAGACTTCTGTCTTCGTAACTGATTTAGTGTCCAATCACGATTATTATCTACAGGGCAATGAAAGTTACTTCAGCTTAGGTAAAACGGCCGCAGCGTGACGCTGGTCACACATCGTAGTCTACGATGCACGAGACCGCGTTCATAACTTCTTCACATATAGGGGAAAAGTAATTTGCTTTGCTTCACTGTGAAAACGAGCTCATTCTACCGCATAAAATGGACATCAGCCTCACCGACTATCACAACACAGTACACTTTGGTACACGTGACACGTTATAAACGCATCATCGCCCTGAAGATAGTCAGCAAGAAATTCCGAAACGTCGGTAAAATTCTAACACACTTTACGACACAACCCACAAGCAGCCATTTTTATACTAACCTAACCTAACCTAACCTAACCTAACCTAACTTCAAATCTTATCAAAGGAAAACTTCAGCTTCTCGAGATTTGAACCCATGGATCTACTCATTATGAAACAGGCCGCGACATTCGGTTTGTATATCTAATCATGTACACAACACGTCAATGGTATTCTTATATAATTCACTGTAATTATTAGGTATTACATTAATTTATTGGGTGTTCATCGACTTCAGGAAAGGTTATCAGACAATCAGCCACAATACTTGTACATCCTAACATATCTGAGTTCTGCAATACAAGGAATGTTGTCGGCAAGGGTACATGGAGGGGAAAGGTCTCCAACACGGTTGCCTAGCAACCATCACTGCAGATGGACGCGAGGTCTGCGTCATAACGAGATTCCAGGTTCCATTCCGCATTTGACAGAGCCAACTATGGGAGAATGTATGACAGGCCACAGTTCTGGAAATGGCGGTTGCATAACACATTTCGCTTCTGCATTTTTTATAATATCTAATTTACTAACGGGAGTACATATCCTCCAATGACGTATATTTACAATTAATATTGTACCCTATGTGAACAAAATAAACCATCAGGCTACATGCTTATTTTAGGGAAATTGGCATAGAAACAACTGGAAAATTAAAGAGCCAACTATTTCATATCTGAGCCAGAGACTATTGAACTGCATCATTATGACATATCTACTTTAGTTTATACTTAATGAAGTTCAGTTGAGAAAAGTGAAGTCATTTCTCTTATCGCTTCTGATTTATTGCGTTTGTCTACATAAAATCCAATAAAAGCTAAAACTCAATATAGCTCTTCAGGTGCACCTTATTTATCATGTAATTTTCTTTTATAAATATAAATGTTTATTTCATAAATGGTTATACGATACACAATCGGTCATTTCCTTCGAGAATAATGTATGTTCGACTTCCTTCCTCCCTTACGACGTTTTGTCAAAATCATTCAACTTAGCTGGCAAATAATCTTCTTCTGTTATTATAAATAACTCCCTTTCTCACCGAGTTTGGTATTTTATTTGTTCTGAATTAAAACAAACGATATAATGCATTTCTTTGTTGTCTAATCCATACGCCACAAAATGTATTTTCTTGCCTTTCTGCGCTGTAGGTACACTCTCCTAATAAGCGTAACGGAATTTATTCCGACAGCTTTCCCTTTACCGACTGCCTTACCCTAAGAAATTATTAATATATCGAATACTGAAGCAATTTATTTTCGCTCAAAACAAAATACTAATTCATTCGATAATAAAATCAATACTAATATTCATAAATTTAATAAAATTTCTATTAATTGTAACATATTCAGACGATAAACGCACTAATTAAATGTCTGTCAAAATAACATTAATTAAAACACAATGTAACTTGCTGATTCTTGGATATGAAATGCGTATACGAGAGTTAAGTAAAACTGCAGTGTTAACTTGTTGATGGATACATTATAAAGTACATGTAACTGGCCACTACTTTACAAGGATATATTCGTTTCATACACAAACTGGCACTGAAAGTCATGTTGTTGTAAAAGCCCACAATTTTCATTCCACATAATATTTCAGCTACTTCAGTATAACAACAAAAGAGTATCCACAATTTTGACATTCGGAACACATTTAAATCATCAACACAGTTCGTGTACCGCCAGTTTATCAGCGTGCATTAGCTTCAAAAGTGACGAAAACAGAATTGCAAATGAATTCCATGTTTTTTACATTAAAAGGAACAAAACATTTGAATAACGTGAAAACCCTCACTTCTATTGACGAACCTAACCACAGATATACATTTGGAAGAGGGTTTTGGTGACGATCAGTGGGCATAATTATTGCAGTGGTGGGTTGAGTGCCCTATAGGGCCCTACAGAGCATGCACTCACATCTCTCCCTTTTACAACTGAACACCTGTGAGCAACAGTGGACTATTCCACAATTTATTAAAACTGCGGAAAATAAAGATAAAAGTCAAACATTACAGCTTTAATTACACTTTGTTTGATTTAGAAAGACAGATTTGATGGTAATAAAACCACATGCATCACAGATCGGCTTTGTATAAAAATTAAGGGCAGTAATAAGATTATTTACTTTTCATTATTTCAGACTTCCGAAAAAATTTAAGTTGTACCATTGTTAATCCCAGGGCTTTAATTACTCCACAGTCGCACAGAACAAGCGACTTTGTTGTTCGGAACTAAAAATGTTCCTAGTTTAACGAAAAACTACAAACAGCTGTTTTGCATAAATTATACTCAATGACCATTTCGTCTCTAACAGTAATCTTCTAGAAATAATGTTAAAATTTCTGGATAACTTAAACGTCTAAGCTTGTAACAGGATAAAATTAAATATTACTAAAGAAAAAAAAAAGAAGTTAAAACTTTCTGCACAAACGAAAAATCAAATTAAGATTATATTTAATATTTAACTCATTTTGAAAATATTTTATCCAGTAATACGCTACGCTTGCCCTGAGGTCGAACCACGAAACCGAAAACCTGTTAGCCCTAACAAGATTAAGCAATATCTTAATATGAAAAATGGGATTCAACCAAGTCACGACGTAGCAGAATTTTATGTCATATTAAAAGAAGAAACAGAAAAAATAGTTGCATAACAACAGTTTACATAACATATCGAGGGATGTCTCCCGTAAATTAAAGGAAGTTCCAAGACAGAATCAACAACAGGGACAGAATATCTAATAACAAGAACGTAACAAGAGCTGAGGGGAAACGTGACCCAGACGAGCAAGTTAACGTAGCAAAATTTTTTGCAGATTACAGCTTCAGCATTTTCTAATAAGCAATTCAAAATTTTTGTCGTTTCTGCTAGCAAACGGCCACTTATTATCACCCTAACGAGTTTTCTCTTCCTCTGTCCTTACCAGAAGAACGAGTGGGAAATGCCTGAGGACCTTCCAACTATAAGATGATCTTTCTCCCCCCCCCTCCCCCCGAGAAATCGAAGTGTGTCCAATTTCTTCTCCGCCAATTTTCTCTTTTCTTCTACTCTTCTGCTATCCTTCGCGTCTCTCCGTCGCATACAAATGTTAAATATGCAACCAGTAAGGCACAGTAACAGAAACGGAAGAAATTCCGTGGTTCGGGTGCCCTTATGAAAGTAGCGTCATGGCCCACTGACGTCACAAAAGAGTTAATTTATTAAATCGTGCTAGAGGCGAAATCAAGTGACTCTCTCCACCGGATGTGGCGTCGTGTTCGGTCTGAGTAATTTGTGGTTCTGAAGGATTATTCGAGGCTCGGCGAGAAGTTACGTCTCTCTTATTTAAATAGTGTTGAGTCTAAAATTCGAAGGATTTGTAATTGGGAGACCAACGATATTTAATCTCTGTCATTCACATTCTTCTTAATATTACTTTTACTCTCTGAGTGTGCAACCACGAATACCATAAAGTTTCGATGAAACTGATGGACCTGTTCTCTGAGATTCAAATAAGCAATCACAGACGCCTTAAACTTAACTCAGTAAACACAAAATCTCTCATAAATCCTTTACGTAGTAAGTACTAACGAATTCTTGTATTTTCTGACACATTTAAATCCATTCTAAGAAGAAAAAAATTAACTTAGATAAATTCTAAACCGAGTTACAGTTGTTAAATTTGAGGTTGTCATGGCTGCGAGTATGTAAATATATGCCTTCTGGATTGTTGTGTAGAAGTTTACCGATATTTCAAAGGTAACTGCTGCTTCCATCATCAGGTAATCGCCCTGATTTGGTAAAACGTTTACCAGACTACACCACGCAACTACCCAGAAGATGAGATACAGTTGTTCCCACTTCAAAATCTGCAAGGTCACCATGCTTATAAAGTTAATTATAATTAAAAAATATGAGTAATGAAATAATATGATTTACAAACATCAATCACGTGGTGTCCGAAATTAAAACCATCTGGACAATCACTCCAGACTATTAAGGTTAAAAAGGAAGACTTCGTAACGTAACAATATACAGCTTACATGATGATTCTTGTTTGGGCCCATTACAATTTTGAGGTGAAAGTCTATTAAAAGGTTTATGCATATATATGATTGTACTGCTTTACAAAGCACCCTCTATATATTATTCACGACACAATTACTGTTCCGAAGACACTGTCTGATCAATATAAGCGTACACAGGCTGATTATATGAGGCGCAAATAACCGATCTACAAATTGAATTGAATTATAGTTATAAAATAAATTTATTTCACAGAATTTAAAACTGATTTATATATATATATATATATATATATATATATATATGTGTGTGTGTGTGTGTGTGTGTGTGTGTGTGTTTGTTTTCTTATATAGCTTGTTTTGTGTTACTTTTGCATTGGATAGCTGCTTGATTCACGACTCTGCCATTGTCCAAGTTTCGGTACATTAAATGATGCTTATAACACAATGCGTTTGCGACACAAAGCTGTTGTTATTGTCATGTACATGCGGGCGCCTCCAGTGGACCTATTCGTCCAATTTCTACTCTCGCTTATTCGAGTAAATGAACAAAGCATGTAATAAAACCCGTCGATTCACAATCGAAGAGACAAGGAGGGGTAGATGTTTGTTGTAATCTCCATAAACGTAAATTACCTGTGCAAAGTGTTTTCAAAAAGAGCTCTCTCCATGGTTCAGCATCGTAATTAACAGCAGGTGATAGGAACTGGGTAAAACTAATTTTAGATACACGTAAACATGCACGATTGTTCAACTAAATAGTTTCATTATTTATAATCTGTTATTCAATAGCAGGCTTCGCTTGAAGAAAGGTATTTCAAACTTAATAATAGACTCAAATATCAATATTCTCCAGCCGTAATAGTCCTAATGCAATATCCTAAAATCACAGGATATTTTGTCCTAAGACTTGAATATGGAATACAAATATATCCCAACTTTGTTGTCTGCTATTTAGCCTACATAACTGGCCTTCATGTCTATTCATTACAGATACGAATCTATCGTCGCAAGGTTGATCATACATTCATAAATTCATTTTGATGCACAAGGCATGCAATTTTGTGTAACTGTCAGGTCCATTGAAACATTGCAAAAGCGAATGCTAGCATTTATTAACAGCACTGACATTGTCATAATCTGAACTGCAATTACATAAACAGTGTTTTGTAATATTTCAAAAAACATAACTTTCGTTAATACCCACATTCACTTCAAAGCAATAACAAAATATTCTATCCATCCGAATCCACCCATTTATTAACTTTATATGTGACATTACTTTAACAAACTGTAACTGCACGGATATTACGCTGTATATTTAGTTAGATTTTATGCCTATTAATTAATTAATTCTGATTAATTTTACACCGTGAAAAAATTCCTACGTAAAGATCACTCTTGTTCCCTGGTGCAAAAATGTAAAGTAATTAACTCATATAGTCATAAATATTATCACCTAAGGCCCAAGAACCCTTAAAAGCATCTCTATGGCAACGGGGTTAACAATACACAAATTCGTAAATATTATTTCATAAGGCCCAAAACCCCTTAAGAGAAAATTATAATTAAGACGTAGGTTTGAAATCCAGACACAGAAAATGCCTGATGGACTTTGGTGGCTATTGAGGGCCCTTCGAAGACTTTCTTAAGTACTTTTCCCAAGCAATAGCTCGTTTCCGTTCGAAACTACATAATATTCATCCATCTATTCATCAATTTATCCGCTCAAACACCGATCTGTCTTTCTGTACACCTTCGTTCCTTTCTTCACTATTTCAACGTGTTCGGTGTTCGGTGTTCTGAAAGATGGAAATCATACTCCAGTGACTTTCACGTTTAATCACCGTCAATTTCACACACAAAATTATTGGCTGCCCCACGTCTTATACTCTTAATAAGTGTCCAAATACGAGGCTACATTGCAGAATCATGCACTGGTTGTCTTTAATCCAACAATTCGTTTTTCACACTCACAACCAATAAACATAATCTTCACAGACACTCAGAATCATACGCAGAATTTAGAATATGTTATAAAGACTCCCATCCCCCAGGTGCACTACTTTTCAAAACACATAGAAATATATAGAATTGTGTTTATTTACTGGTTTTATTTCAGCCAATAATTTACTCACCCATCACACTGTAATGCGTCTATTACTAAAACCATGAACACCACCATGACGTATAATGTACAATGCGAGATTCTGAATAATTTATAGCAAACAGCATTCATGGACTCTGTTTATAACGGCACACTTACTGAGTCATGTACAGGGTTAACGTTAGACAAGATAATAGCGTATTCCCACCTGATTATAACTAATTCTCAGTCATTTAGACTACCCGACTAGATCTATTATCTACAACAAATTACGTGATATTATAGAAATACTATTGCCCTTTAAGATATAACTATTCATATAAATCGATCAAGTTTTAATGTTCTTTCTTAAATCAAAATTTATAGCTAACTTGTGGTTTCCGTCAAAAATACAGACAGTGAACAGATTTAGAACACTTTAACAGACACAGAACAAAATGCAGTTCAATTTTTGATGCTCTGTGAAACGTACGCCATTTTATTTAGAGACCTATTAGTTCACTGTTGTTGGTGTGTAGACACATAGCAAGATTCTTTCTATTGCTTTGACGCCAAAGGGCCACAACACTGCATTTAATGGTTAACCCCTCAATCAGATGTCATATTACATTAATGACTTTGTCAAGTGTAATGCTAATCGGATCAGTTTAAATTAATAAAAATGTAATTATCCCTAATTTCTTTCCACGTATTTGTGATACTAATGAAACAGCGATATCTGTTTATGATGCAGGATGCAGGTAAACTGGTACTCGTCTATGTATGAAGTTGATTCAAAATGAAAACCCAAACCAGCTCACCAGCTCATTGAGTTCTACGAAATATTAATCACTAAATGTAATTCAAAATAAGCGTTAAATTTTTTATAAAAATAATCCTTGCATACGAAACCACACTATGCCTACAGATCCAAACTTCAAAGAGAACATTTAATGTGATAATTATTATAATTACTGTGTATGAGTAAGCCTGCACATACAACATATTATCTCGAATGTATAAAAAACTAACCAACTCCATTAACAAAATCTTTCCTGAGCCTCTAAAAGGCTTTCAGATTTCAATAAATGTACCACCGAATTACGATACATTTTAATATTATTCCAGCCAATTCATTAACTAACAGTTTCTAATGAATTAAACTATGTAATCCAGTTTCACTGTATTTGAAGCTTTGAATTTCTCAGTCACTCTTTTCGAAATGGAAATGTCTTGATTTTCAGATCATACTTATACTTGGAACATACGTTATTCACATATTATTAAACTAACCAAAAATCGAATTTTAGTGGATAAACCTGCTTTATATTCGGAAGGATTCTGATTCAGATGTCAGCTCGTCTGACTGAGATATTGTCTAGTTCCGTCACACCGTCCAGACGAATGTGGAGATAGTAACTTAAATTAGGCCACGACTCCTTCTTTCTTCAAGTCATTAATCACCATACCATCGATGCTACATAGTCTGAGCCACTGACAGCATCGTAAAAAACATCACAAATAAAATAATTCAATGCAAACAAGAGAAATGAATAGAATGTACTATCCGCGTCATTTATCTTGACTCTTTACGGAAGAACGGACTGGTAGGGACGGAGATTAGAACAACACGCTCTGCGCATGCTCCATCTTCAGTACTACCATTCAGTGTAAAACTGGGTGTCCACAAATTAGGGGACGATTTGAAGGACTCCAATTATTTATTTATATTACATACAAAAACCCTGGGTATAAACTTCCGTGGCCACATGTGAAAAAAGGAAAAAAAGAAGTTAAATGACTGTTTTCAGTACATAAGTTCTTTTTTATGTGTTAGAAAAAAATAATTACACGCATTACAAATCGGCCGCTAATTTATGTACGTCTCCGTCACACCGCAGTACGAGCAGTGTGTACGTGTAAGAATGAAGCAAATACCGACGAGCAGAATATTTTTTAATCGATGACTACCTGCTTTGCTATCCCATTGAATAGATTACTCCAAAATCACCAATATGGAATCGTACGCCAAGCAAACGGACGCATACAATACCACAGCCTTTTTTTTTATTCCGGTACGAGTAATATTTCTTACAGATAAATACGTTTACTCATGACATCCTATCAGATGGGGAAAATCTTTAGCTTCAATTGAAGCCGAAAATCGTATTTAAGAGTTTAATCCGTACCGCGAAGAAAACACAGCACTTCACCATTAAAAAGATCAACTCGCCAATGATGTTTAAGGAAATAATTCGTGTTCAAGATGAGAATCAGTCGAAACATAATTACTAAATTAACAGTTGTTACCAGCCTCTTGGTGGAACTCAACGCCTTCATCTTCAGATGATGTGACATGCTTCGAGATATTGCTTTCCCTGGAGAGAATAGTTAAATAAATATTCAGGATTGATTGTGTCGAGATTCGAACTAGGTACTTCCAGGATAAAATTGAGCCACGTTTCAGCTTCATTTAAACTTAAAAATATTATACATGACGGTCGTCCTCTTGTTATGAACCATTCATGATCATGTCAGTGTGATGATATTTCTGCTGGTCAATCTTCGAGCATGAAACTTTGTTTACTCTAGTTATATGATATGAGCAAACTGAATCCTCTTTAATCTCACTCTCGGAATCTTGCGGGCTAACCAAACAAAGGGATTGTACGTTTCATGTTTCCACGTGATGTCGGAAACCCTACAAAGATAAGGGTTCTGTCCTCCATTCCGTGGTACTCTAACCTATTTTCTGGATTATTTTATTTCTTCTAGAGCGATGTACATACACCGATCTGTTCCTTTACTAAATTGCATGTTCTGAATAAATTATACGGCAGTTCGAATTCAAAACAAAATGATGTCGAAAATAAAGTGCCGGTGAAAATATCTGGACGGATAAAAGAAAGTAAGACAACAGAGTAGGAAATAAATGCATAATGAGAAGCTTCATACTTTAAATTTTCAACCGAAATGATTTTTATGATTAAATTAATAAACATTATTTTTAAAGAGGTACGAAGTTAATTACGAAGAGATAAAAACATGCGTAAAGAATTTTAGTTGGAAAACCTCAAAATAAGAAATAACTTTAAAAATGTAGGCGTTAATGGGAAGATAATGTTAATGGGTAATTAAATGAATAGGGTATGATATTACGGGTTGGTATCGGCTGGATCTGGATAAAGGGATTCTGACAAGGCATTAATATATCGTTTAGGTTTTCAAAACGGCAGAATTTATTGACGAGATTGACAAATGTCAAAAATTACACGAACAAACTACACAGTTGTTAGATATCAGTGGAATTTTAAGAAATGTCAAGAAAAACAGCGAAATCTTAATTAAAATACAGTTCGGCGCCAGAATGCATATTAGATATACTTATAAAACAAGTAATATAATATGTAATTTCATGTTTGATTAAAAACGAAATTCCATGTTCATAATAACGTCTTTAATTAAAATTCAACGGCTTAGAACCATCATATACAGCTCTAAATAATGTCTTCTTTATATTTTTCATAATTTAATTTGAAGAGTCTCCAAAATTGTGTATTAAACTTCATGTAACTGAAAATCTGTAAGGTCTCTGGTAAAAAAACACAAGGCCCATGACCGAGTCACGCTGTAGTACTCAGCACTGCTGGCACAGCTACTAATAAATTCTCTTCAGTGCTTGTCCTTGTTCATTATACATTTGTATTAAAATAAATTATTTTTTTCATACCCTATTGGTAAGTCAACGAGCCAGTTGTACATTCTTGAAGCAAGTCAGAAGAACAATTGACAGTCACAACACGTACAAAACGTAACAAATGAATTTTCAGCATGTCACTATGTCTTCGCTATATCGCAATGAAAAGAGTTAGGTAGTTTACAAAGGAAATGAATGACCCGCTCTACACTTATAAAACATCCTCCGAGAACTAGGACGAGCATCATGAAATGGAACAATGCTCACTGCAGGACAGGCTGAAAGAAGTTTGTTATTACACAGAACATAAAAGTAAAGAAAGACTTTTGTCATTTAGAACAGTACACACATTTTTGTTGTAAAGTGAAAATGTGTGTGTATACAGACATGCAGACAGGTCAAGCTTGTACGTAAATATGAAACTGGAAACGAAAGAAGATACTAGCATGTCACACGTTACATAATATTCATAATATCTGTATGTAATTACCAGTAACCACTGCAAAATATAGTACATTAAAATTCTCTTCTTCTGAACTATACGTGGTAGGCAGGAAATGTATTTTCTGTACAGACCTCAAGAAGTTTTTTTTTCCTATGTAAACCTCTTACAGAGAAGACTGGTAAACTTAAATTCTGGACGTTTCCAGTTTGTATCTCGGTCGGGAGACAATTTTACTGACAAAATATACAACAGCCACTCCTTCCATGGACGTTTCAAATTTTCGCAAATATTCATTTTTAAATTTCAATTCTACCCTGCAAGTTATAGGCTTAAATAATAACTATTGTGTAAAGTGGGGCTAAATGCTTGAAAATTTTATAGCTCACTGCCTGTATTATAATTCAATGTTTAATGAAAGCCATAATGTTACTTCCGGTTGTATTGAATTTAATTTAATTGAATTTTCAGAGTGGTAGTTATCATCTGAAATGGGCTCCTAAATATACTCATCATCTATTTATTTTAAAATTTATGTTACTTTTTCGAGGCCTACTATAGATGTAAATGTAAACATTTGACAACACTGAAACGTCTGATATCAGAGTATAAATGAACTTTATTGACCTCAGCATCAGACGTGATAATACGCCAAAATCTTCCAGTACATTCAACATCAGATATCCCCAAATTAACCTGACGGTTTCAATCAAAACAGTACTTTCACGACTGCCTAGTTCCTTGCTAAAAGTCATTTGCCCACAGGGAGGAAAGCGAACAATGAAGTAATACAGGTCATTTCCGGGTCACTCAATCCTACTCAGGACCCCGACGGGTATTTACGCTTACATATGTTCGGTTGCCACGTGCCCGATAACACGTGTACGGAGTTAAATCGCGAAAACCATGACTGCACGTGAGAAACCCATACATCAAATGAAGACCTCCTCCTATAAAATTAAAACCGTATATTTATTACCTCTGCGTATGTGTAAATATATTTATTATTTTTAACCGTACATAAAACCAGATGGAGGAGACGAAATTTAGACAGAATTTTGCATGGATAACTATTTTAAAATCGGACACATGGGAAAAAGAGTAGATTAGTCTAGAGGATAATGACCAATATATGGTGTTTGTATGAGTAATATTTAAAACATTTCTTTTAACAGGTAGTTATATATTATGTATGTTTGTCTGTATGGCTAATCGACGTCTGAAATTTCCTGACAATGATACATAAGAAAATTTAAAAAAAATCCTTGGGATATTGTGTATCATCTAATCTATAAATTAATAAAATTATATCGTTTCGGAAGCTTGATTCTGCTTCCGTCTTCAGGTAAAAGATAAACGTATAAGAGGACAGAAAGTCTATCCATTGGGCTCCCTGGTTAAGCCAGCCTCAGACCTGGACCTCCAGGCCAGATACTAAAGCTGTCATCTTCCTCCGTTCTTTACCTGAAGATGGAAGCACAATCCAGCTTCCGAAACGTTGTTTCATTAATTTAGACAATGGACAATGTCGAAAACAACAGTTTTACGTATTATGTTCGTGTGTGTCTGGAAAATCCATAAACAAATGCTGCTGGCAAAGTGCAGTTACTGGCCATTAAAGCAGGTGTTCCGTACAGTTACAAATGGGTAATAAAGGAGCGTAGAATCAGATAATGAAGAGTATGTAACGTAAATGCAGTTTATGTCCCCCCATTGTTCAACATCTTTACAACATAAACATAAACTTCAACATTCTATTGTTACCTGACATGGATTTTAAGCTTACGGAGTAATGAGCAGTATTACTAGAGAACAATACAGAGCTTGGAGCGTGAAGTCCCAAACTACTAGTTGTACTGTCCATTATAAAAGATTTTCTGCCAAACTAGCGTAAATGTTTATAAGATTTTATTATTGGTCCTGTGTGCAAGGAGATATGAAAAATTCAGGAATTCAACACATCGCCCCTATACAAAACACTTAAGCTTAATTAACAATTACGTAGGCAAACACCATTGTCTGTACTATCGTCAGTTCTTTTAAAAGAATTATAGAACTTTTAAACATATTCCTGAGTAAATTCTGATTAAGTGTTGCCTGCCCTGATGTAAAGTAAAACATTATCGAATCGAACAAAATTTGACTATGCAATAGCGTTTTGTGCTACATGATTTAAAATAATCCACGAACTTTTACATAATTTTGAAAATAAACAATATCTTCATGTTTCGATATCCATGTAGTTTAATCCAGTGTGTCACTTGCATGTACATAAATACAATGCGTTTGTAAAAGGTTTCTACTTCTTACACTCGGTATTAACTGGTTCCGTATTTCGTGTTAGTGTTTTGTTATACAGCGAAATTACTGCATGGCAATATTATGCGTCTCTTATGACTGCAGACTGACAATACCAATGTAAGAATCAACTTGTAGTGGCTGTAGCACATTGGCGAAAAAAAAAGTTTCGTTGATGGATATTCGGGTGTTACGGCGTAAAAGGGAGACGTGTGAATGTGATGAAAATTCGCTATGGTGGCTGGTTTCCGCGCTGACAGCAAGACATTTGTTACCGCGGGTTATCGATGTAGGGACTCGACCTGTTACTTACAGCCGCAGAGTTGGAAACCGTTTATATGCGAGTCGGATTCTAATTTGTTCCAATGTCGGTTGCCCGTAGGTTACATAACGGCAAATTTTTAGTTGTATTATTGTTATTAATTTATTATTACGGTGCACTGTGTTTCTAATGTTATTTCTTACGCTTACATCTGTGTTTTATTTTTTATCTTCTTATGCTGACTGTATTTGGGTCCTACAGCTGTTAAATAACACGTCTAAGATGATTTTATAATCAAAATATATTTACACACCATTGTGTTTACTGTTGGTATTCGTGTGAATATACATTTAACGGGGAAAATAAATTAAAACACACACATTCAGCTACACGCACTGTTGGTACAAATGTTTCTTTCGATATTTTTGACACAAACACTTGATTCATTTCTCTGTCTAGAAGTATTAATATTTAATTCAATTCTGTTTTAATTTGTACGTTTTTAATGTATATATATTTAATGGTATTTGGCTGTCACAGGCTTTCTGCTGTCAGCAAACACTATAAAATAATAATTTATTGTTAATGTCATCATCACACAAACGACATAAAACTAGTTGTTAATATCGATCAGAACTGATCATGGGAGGTCTACCAGAACAACATTAATCAGTTTATCAGTTGACTGGCAGTAAAGGTGTTAATGCAAACTTTTTCATTACGTAATACTGCAATTATCACCTTTATTTTTTATAGGCTGCGGTTTAGTTAACAATAAATAAGTAACGTAAAATCATGCATTTTTGGCTTCGTAGTAACAGAATGCACTGGGTGTAGAGTATCATGACTGAGGGTAAGAGAAATGGCAAACTTAATCACAAAAGCTGAGACGAAGGTCTATTTACTCCAAACCTTACAGCAGTTTCATTGTACAGTCATTGAATGAATGGGACAATGATGAATCAACTAAAACACGTTAAGTTCTGAGTGCATAACGCTGTTACTAGAGGGAATTGTTACATCAAAGGGAGGAATTTCTCCCTTTGATGTAACAATTCCCATTTTCTTGATCTGTTTGTAACATCCCATACACGCTTACTTTTCCCTGTCATGCCTATTAAGTACCAACAAAATTCTATCACTAAATTCAATCCTCAGCCAAATAAAACCTATGCATAAACATACACCTAATTTCTATAAACATTTTAATATTATTCTCCCATCTACATTAAGTTTTTTAAAGTAGTACTTTCTCTTTAAATATCTTAAATGAATTGTACGAATACGCACTTCTAATCACCCTATTGCATGCTACATGCGTAGTATATCACATTCTCCCTAATATCTTAGTTTTAATAATATACCATAAAGATCACAGATCATGAACTTCCTCATTACGTATATTTCATGTTCCTGTGAATTTCATTCATCTAGTTCCTGATATTCTCCTCGGTTCTTTAATTTTTAAACGCCTTCAGTATCTCACAACATAAAATAGGTAACACTATATTTGGGTTTAAACATAGAAAACTGAAAGACAATAAATCCTAAACGTAAATTTATCACGATTTTATCGAATTTGCCTCGACATTCATTCTGTTTGGAGTATAATTTGTGTTTTCTGTTGGTGTTTCGAAGTAGATCTGTAAAGTTTACTACTTCCAAAGCGTCATAAGCTATTTTTATGTAACAATTTTATTCTGAATTAAGATATACAGTATTCTGTGTTGTTATTTGTCGACAAACTCCGAAACTTATAGAATAAAATCTCCATCCTGTGTTGTGGTTTATCTGTATGTTCGCACGTTTCATCAACTGCCACAAATATTGATATTAAAGGTGCCATAAGAGGAAAATTATTATTAACCACAAATATGTAAATTGAAATAACGGATGTTCAGAGTTGAATTGGGCAGTTTAAAGCAGTTAACGGAAATACGCCACGTGTCCGCAACACTAATTTTCGCTCTGGTCTGTTCATTTCGCGGTACTGATTTGCAATATAATAATAATGTTTGATGAAAATTTGATCACGTATTAATTAAAACAGGACGAAATTAATAAGAACGCAATAATTTCAGAATTGGATGTATGGATGCCGATTAAACGGAAATTATTAATTGCAATTTATGTGCAAACGTCAGACGTAATGGGATGCTAAGTGGAGTTTTGGTCCTGAATGAAAGGAGATAGTAGCACGATAGAGGAAATTACTTAGTGAACAGCTTCATAAATTGTACTTGTTAGAAGATTAAAAACACTGTTTCAATTCGTAAACGAACGAAGCTTAGGCGCAGTTCGATGATAATATTAAAATTTATATTAATATGTAACACGATGTAAACAACACTCATTTGACTGAAGACAAGGTCAGTAGCAGGCCTTAATGAACACTGTAATGAAACTCGTGGCACCGTAAAAGTCGCTAGATTAGCTAAGCGACAAACAGGTTTTCAATAATTATACTATTCCCTGAAATTATACATAAAGAAAAGAAATTCGAAGGCAGGAAAATAATTTTTAACATTATTAGTTATGATGTTTTAGCATTAATCAGAATAAAGACGGCAAAGCTGTTTAAAATCCATGTGGTCATAATTAAGAACACAGTCTTTCAATCAATTTAAAAAACTTTGAGAATGAAATAGTATTGATGAATTTAAAGTTGTAAGAATATACATTTACTCTAACCCAGCAAAACAACAGATAAAATCAGTCTTGATTACCTGTAATTAGACCGAGTTTCGAATCACGTATCTACAGAACCTCCAGAAAAGATTTCGCCGTTGATTGCTTTCTGATGACGTTATGATTCGTCATCTGAGAACTAAATCGAGCGGAGATTTCCTTCTCTAGAGGGAAATTCTGCGACAAGCTGACCAGTTAGTGTACGAGGGATGTAATGTAGCTTTCTCCTCCCTAGAGGATCATGTATGTAATAAACAGGGCCGGTTATAACAGCTATTTAAAGCGTCAGCTTACAGGGTGTAGCCTTAAATGGAATAAAATGTTAAAATGTGTCTTATGGCGTGAAGATCCGACTTATTGTAATCAGTACAGGTTACAATTGCTGGCTGATTTTTATTTACGATAATCATTAAAGTTTCAAAATAATACGGAAATTATTTTGAACTGTAAATTTTCAAAGACCTCGTATACTACGGAAGTAGTTAAAATGGCCTGTTGATTTGTATCTGTAATGTTATGAACAGACTGAGAGATTTTATAAACAAAATTCTCCAATATCGTAAGAACCTTGCCTTGTAGAAACTATCTCGCCAACTGACATTATCATTAGGTTGGCAAAACTCGTGCAGAAGCCTAAGAGAACATGCAGACATTAATCATACGACAAACTGCTACCCTGCTTCAAGATGGCAACCAATTAAACTTTTGAAGTTAGCCGGCTTCGAGCATATTACAATTTTCGCACAGGAAACGAATTTGGGAAGACAAAATATGTATTCCGTACATAAAACAGGCAGTGAAACTAAACCGTGCAGCGAAAACTTCCCTTATTCATGCGGTCGGGAAAACATACGCGGAATATCGACTCCGCTGATCTTCAAGAACTGCAAACCTTCCGTGTTTCTAGGCATAATATGCGTATTATTTATTGTGAATTATTATGATCTCGAGGCAGAGCGCATTTATTCTGACTGCGTTATATAGACTACGTACTTATTTGCCCTGCTCGAACTGGCATATAAAACGAGTCCCATATGAGAGATGTTATTATTTATTCTAATGGACCGTGTACCATATCCGATATATAAGAGATTTTATTTGTTACGAGCGACTGTAAAGAACCATAAAACGGGAAAGTTATTTCAGGGATAAAACGCATGGATTTTGTTTCGGAAATTCAAGGTTCGAAAACTGACTGACGGCCTCATAATCTTAATTTAAATTTCTCGCTGTATTTCTTAGTACTTCCATAAAAATACGAGAAAGTTTTCTTAAAACTATAACGTAAAACGTCCTTAATTTTACCTTAGTTAACATGATACGACTTAAATTTTTTAATCTTTACTCTTATTACAACTTCTTGGTTACCTGATTTTTAGGCTGTGTGACGTCGATATTATCAATTTTATAGTTATTCCTACTTAGTGTCAAATAATAGGTGCAATGACTATGCATTATAAAGGGAATATGACCATTACCTAGTACATGTAATTATCCACGCTTTGAGGAAATCGACTTACGTGTTATATGATCTTGGGTTTGACTTTAACTTTTGTGTAACTTAGCAAAGAATTATATCCAAATATCGGGTATCCTCCTTCAGCGGTACGGACTCAATTCTTAAACATTATTAAGACCAACGTATAATTTAATTAACCCATATTACATGACACTAGTTTCCCTATACTTCATTAACCCGCAAGTTCGCCATGTTGTTATTACAATTTATATTAAGTTAGATAGTACGAGATTGAATAGTCTCTAATGGCATCATATTGCCACGAAGTTCAGTTAAAATCAATTATATGGTCCAAAAATAAGGGGGAACAGACATACAAGGACATACGGACAACAGGCTTATTGTGGTCTCATAAGCACATCTTTTACATACGGAAAGAAAGTAGATTGAAATCTGTGTGTGTCTGTATGCAGTATCATATTTGAATTGCTTCCACAATTAATTAACATAAAGGTAAACTATATATGGAATATTAATATAAATGTGTTTGGAAAATAAATATACTCCAAACTGGGGTTAAATTACGTACAAATAGCATTTACGTCTCTAAGAAAATGACAGAATCAATAAATAGTATCATTACACTGATCATCTAAGATATCTGCTATTTTGAAACATATCTCATATTAAATATCGTCTGTTGGCTTTGTGCATCATTTCAGGAAGAGACTGAATACGTTAGACGTAACGCAGCACAAATATCCCCAGAGATTCTACGCTCATGCACAAAAACAGCTCCTGTTAGTAGACACACCTGGTTGTATAACTCTGGGCCATAAAGACATCTCCGAAGTCTGACTCTGTGTTACTTCGCAACCAGGGAGCTGTAAACCTAGTGAAGCCACAGAATGTGTTAGTAGTGTCATCTTGAACCTCATTCACGCAGAAAATTTAACAGTTGTGTCACCTTCGTGATTACTGCGCTACTGTATCAAGATATGGAACCAATCCTCACATCAAATCAGATTAGAGATACGTCTACCCTAAAGACAAAACGTCAAGGTAAGGTGGTTAGTACTTCTTTTTCTTATTTAGGAGATTCTGTGTCTGATATGCTTGTAAATATTTTATTCTTACTGAAGTCATGTGTTTTTAAGTCCTACAGGTAGATGGCATTATACACAGTGAATCCTAGGCAAATTTGCAACCTCAGATACTTAATATATTTTATTTACAAAAAAGTAGAAAAATAACATTAAAAAAGTTTTAATAATTTAAAAAAATATTGAGAATCAAATGACTTAATAAAAACATAATCATAACTAAGGGGGAAAAATAAACACCATAAGTAAAAATATAAAGTATAAACAGAACAAAGTAAAGTGTACAATGTCTAATGGGGCATACATTAAGCGGTAAAATATTAATTATGGAATCGTTGTTATGAAGTTATCAAGGTTACCGTAGATTTGTTAAAAAAATTAAATTAATAGAATTAACACAAGCCTTTTCACAGCGAAAAACAACTGGTTTTGAGCTTAACTTCTCCTCGTATTAGGCAACCGACATCAATCCAACCTTGCGATGTATTGTGTTTGTCCCTTGCCACAGAATAGCAATGGTAGCAGCACTGTGGTGAGTACAAACAAGGTTTACACAATGGGATATTGTCAACTGCCTCAACAGTGTATTATCTGAATGCCGGACACCGGATTTATTTTTCGTTTTCACTGAGTGTCAGCGTCAATTTTACAATGGGCTCCATCCTGTGACTGATAAAATCACACTAACACGGAATCCTAAATTAGCTCTCAAATAACGATGCATTAAGACATAAGAGGTTCTTGGTGAATCGCTGATTAAACATTAACAGACCGATTCAAATTCAGAGCTGAGTGATTAACATGCATGTTTTTATTCAGGAATAAGAATTTTGATTCTCCGCCCATAGTTCGGTAAATCCATAACTAGAGCTATTTTAGCCTATTGCACATTATTATTATTATTATTATTATTATTATTATTATTAAGTGTTCTGTCTTACGACAGGTCCATTGCTCTGCCCAAAAAGAGCTCTCCAGTTGTCCCTATTCTCGGCTTCTCGCTTTAATTCCTGGAACGTCATCTTCTTTCCTTGTTTAAGGTCGTCGGTTAGCTGTATCAGTCTTCTTCCCAGTCCTCGCTTTCCTTCAACCTGACCTTCGATGATATCACTCATTAACCCATTCCTTTTCATAATATGTCCCAGCCAGTTAGCTTTCCTTCGTGTAATCGCCTGCAGAATGTTTCTTTGCTCGTTGACTCTCCTCAATACTTCTTCGTTGGTCACTCGATCCGTCCACCTGATCTTCTCTATTCTTCTCCAACACCACATTTTAAAACTCTCCAGGTATTTCTGTTCCTTCTTCCTGAGTGTCCAAGTCTCTGCTCCACACAGCGCGACACTCCATACGTAACAATTCACTAATTTCTTCTTCATCTCCAAGCCCAACTTGCTAGTGAGAAGTATCCTCTTCTTGACGAAAGCTGCCTTCGCCATGGCTATCCTTGCTATTGCACATTATCAGAACACATTTTCATAAGACTGATTTTTGGTATTATCTTTCATTCTACTTATTTATATTCTTTATGGTCGCTTTCCAACAGTTTCCCTCACCAAAATTCTGTACTTTAATTCCTCGTTTGCTTCTTTAGAACTCTACGTTAACCTGCTGTAACTTGCTTTATCTTGGTCCAACTCGTGGCGGGAAATAAATTACCGACTTTCTCCAAGATTTTAATTGAAAAAATTATCGACCCAGCGAGATTAATAAAAAAACGAGACGGTCTAACAGACAAAGAATATGCTACAAAATCCGATGGCTAGAAAATTTTAAGAGAAAGAGTCCTGTATGAAAATACAAGAAAATCAAAAACGCGGAAACACAACTATTCTTAACCTCCAAAGCGAATAAGATATAAAATCAATTGTTGATAACAATTAAACACGCTAAAGTTGTCACACTGCATAGCTTTACAAAATATTCTTTAATACTCACTGTACCAATCTAAACATTTTTCGATACTATCTACAAGTTTGATTTGAGCTTCATGAAAAATATAGATCATAATTCTATAGTAAATATCGAAATTTAATAAACCAAGAACTTTGTTGTGTAGAAGACTAATAAAAATAATCATCTGAATTCGTCCGGTAGTTGTGAAGATGGCAAGCCATATATAAACAGCGAACAAGAACGTCTTGTTACACGTCCCACACATTTTGCGCCTAAAATTCATACAAACCCAGAAGCAGAGGGTTTTCAAAATGAAAATTGGGATGACAAAACAGCTTCTGAACATGACACGCTGCCGTAGAAGATTCCGGTTATCCGCATCAGAGCCTTCTCAGTTCTAACATGGCTTGGGTATTGTAATGAACATTTGACAAGCTCTGTAGGCATCACACATGGTACTGACATGTCAGTAGAACAATTCACAGGCCGGCTTATATGCTTATGTGATACGACCAAACGTTTCCATGTTGGGTATGAGCAATGGGCCGCTTTGTCGTCAGGTCTGCCGTCACTCAACTTCCATCTATTGGAGTCTCTGTGAATTATAAAAAGTAATCTATAATACAGGAATCTCTATTCATCTCATTTTCCTTCCGCCTGTCAGCCTGGGGGTAAGCGGAAAGTCATATAAACTACATAACGCAGAGAGCTACAGCCGATGTTTTGTAGTTATAAAAAGTGTCACCGTGTGGCGCCACGAATGTGTGATGTCATATCCTTTCGCTTTCACAGTCTAACTACGATTTAAATAATAATTAGATTTCCATCATTCGCAACCATTATTTTAATGTGTCATTTACAAATTTATAAGTTGTTAGTACCCTGCTATTAGTACACTTATTGAGGCCTGCGAATTTTATTCAAGACACATGCAGAGGCCAATAGCATAAAAGAAAGTAAAATTAGGGAACGCCATTTTGTTTTTGGCATGTAACTCAGAATCAATCCTGAAAACGAGGAAGACCACTAATTGAAGTGATAACAAATTTATCTCGCTAAGGGGTATGAACTTTGTATATTTTATACTGATAATAACTGTCCCACAATACCTAATTAAACGAAAAAGTATACATGACATAGGGTAAAGGAGTCATGAAGAATGAGATTGAAGACACGTAGTACGTTTAAAGGCAATAATAAATGCTCATAAAATTTTGGTTGGAAAGCCTGACGGAAAGAGACAACTCGAAAGAAGCAGAGGTAGATGGCAGGACAGTATTTAAACAGATGTTAGCAAAATGGGATTTGGTAGTGCATATTGAATTCATATTGTTCAGAACAAGGACCGACGGTGGAGTACACCGAACACGGTGGTCAACTCTCGTGTTTCATAAGAAGGAGGGCATTTTTTGACTATCTGAGTCTAGTGTTAGCTTCTCAACAAAAACTCTGAGTCATGGAGTTAGTCAGTTATCAACACTCTGAATTAGAAAACCTATTACAGAACGTGAAGGAAAGGGAAATGGCTGTTAGTGACTTCGAGTCTTCGTTATGTCTACAGGCACACATCGGAACACTTAGAGAAAAAGAGAATTTAACGAGAAATGAGACAACAAATAAAGACACAAGATGGGGAAAGTCACAGAGAAAGAATCAACTTTTCCAAGACAAAGTTTTGATAGTGGCATAGCAGTTCATTGTCGACTTTCGAAACAAAATTTCACACACCGAACACGTGTCATATGCTCAACAACTTTGGACTGCTTATAATTCTACATGGAGTTCCTCTTCCAGAAAGCTTCTTAGTATTAAGCAGATTCTTAAAGAAATTTATAAATTACCAAAGCAATTATACTACTGGTATGTAACCGGTCAGAAAACTATCAAGAATAGTTTTATATGCAATTTTAGTAAAGCAACTTGTAGTTATAAAATAATAGTTTATTTTACACGGTTTGGTGATAAACGTTCAACCGAAAAACAACGTTTATATTTTTATAAACATATTTCTGAGATAAACTTTAGCCCTGAAGATAGAATTAGTATGTTTTTACGAAACGTTAGCAACCATTGACGTTTTTATACGGCGCCAAAACGCAGATGAACGTCTTCATCCTCAAAGCTCTTTAGGCTTCAAAGCGAATTCTGAAACTGAACATGTCATTACCAATATCAATATATATGCCCCCCTCCATTATTGTCTTCAGACAGACAAACAATGCAGACAGCAGCCCAGTTACTCCTGAAATATTTCTCGTTTGTAGACCGCTGGTTAAGACTGAATAATAGGACATTATACTGCCTAATACTTTCATTTATGCGTGTACTATTCTGACTTCGACATGTCGATCTATGTGCTATGGAACACAATAGGAGAGATTTGGACACCTTCTCAATCACATTAATTCGCTGCGCTAAACTGCTTAATTAAATGTTCATGGATCAAATGGCTAGGTCGTGGGTATTGATAAAGGCACACCTGGCAGAATGCTGAAAATCGGTCTGTGTTCCATTGAATATTACAATCGGCACCGAACCAGTCCGAACACATCGAGTCGAGTGAAAAGAAACGGGGAGACTATCATTAATTAAACAAAGCAAACGACAACAGATGTTCGACAGACACGTGGTTATAATTTTGAATTTTTGTCACGGTAAGTAGTTCTGTTGTTACATTTTAAATAACGAAGAAGAATTAAAATTTAATCTGTGGATTAGCAAAAGTATTCTAGTACTTTACTTCGGCACTGATTTAATTGTAAATTTCTAACAGGGTTCATCTTTTGCACGGCAACTACGGTAATGGGATGTCGGTGTATTTACATGTAAACGCAGTTCTACGTTTTAATTCTGTCGACGTAGATTAATGGTGATAATGGTGCTGCTTATGGATTACTATGCAAAATAGTCTACAATGCTAAAGCTACTTGAATTGTATGCGAATTTCATTGCAGCAGAATCAAAAGTTTCATTACTACCGATACAAAAGTCCGCTTGTTTCATCAAATGTCCATCTTCATAATCCCTGTCCCTAAGACCGGAGGCTTTCAACATTTCTTCAGACTTATGAAAACATTCACAAGGTTTTATTGAGTCGCTGGGCGCAAGATTATAAATTACAGCAATTTTATAAAACGCCATTTAAGTTTTTTTGAAACGA
Source organism: Zootermopsis nevadensis (assembly GCF_977971745.1). Classification (NCBI taxonomy): domain Eukaryota; kingdom Metazoa; phylum Arthropoda; class Insecta; order Blattodea; family Termopsidae; genus Zootermopsis; species Zootermopsis nevadensis. Next base: position 7,921,891 of record NW_028259139.1, on the reverse strand, counting down.
TGCTACCAAAATATTCTTAAAATGGAAGTGATGTGAACTATTTAGGTGAGATTTCAGGTTCTGACGACGGTCGAGTATGAAAACAAATGTCTTCTGTGACGTTACGCTTTGTAGTCTGGAAGAAGTTTATGGGCATTCAGAATGAAAAGGTTCAAATCTCAACCAGGTTACCGGCATTTTACTTAAAATATTAGCGATATTTAAATTTCACTCAATGTACCATTTTTCCTTACTTATGTTTTATACCTCCTATGAGTTCTACTTTACAAGAGCAAACCAGACTTAAATTCACGTATTTTTAAATCTAGGTAATAAATGCCCATCCTCCCCCATCAAAATACCAAATTTAATCGAAATATGTTCACTGCTTTCTGATTAGAAACATTCAGACTCAAGAAACCAAGAATCGACCATCGACTTATGCCTTCACAGAAGGCAAACAAAAGTAAAATTTATGCAAATTCCTACGTATAACTGAAACACATGATACAAGAGATTTCTTTGTGGCTCTGAAACGTAACCTTGGGTCATATTTATAAGGTTCCTGCCACGGATGAAGAAAGAGAATCAAGGGCTGTGTTGGTACAGTGCCAAGTTTCAACAGCATATCGATTGCTCGGTCGATCTTCAATGGTCACGTCTCACCATTAATGGTAGTGAGGATACTTGAGAGAAATTGTTCTGGGACGAGGTTACACGAGAAGACGTCATAGTTAAAATAACGAAAAATGGGCTGGAATATAAGGTGGCTGCATTACGCAGACGATGTGACCCAACATTTGTTTTAAAAACTTCATTTCAATTTTCTGATGAAACGAATTTACTCTACACCTCAATATGTATTATTTCATTATTATGAAACACCAATACATCTACAAAATACCAGGTAAAATTATAGTTTTGTTTATTTTAATCCTTAGGTTTTCCGATAGCAGACAGGAAGCAAAAGATTTTGAACTTCATTCAATGAATTTAATCGGCTTTTAATTTAGTTTGAAATGCAATTTGTAACCGTCGCCCCCCAATATTTCCGCCTTTCCATATTTTCGAAGGAAACCGCGATGAAATGGCCTTTGTGTTTGATTAAATATTCAACACTATTTGAAAATATGAAACCTGTACTTTAATAAACAATATATTCCCTTTTACGTACTACATTAATTTTTACATAATTAATTTTCCTATACACATAAAGGAAGCAGCTTTTCAACTTCATACAAAATTCAATAATAAAAGAACGTACCGTTTTATACCCAAGGGCCGAAATGAAAGTGGGTTTACAGCGTTCTGTAAATCCGCAATGACAAATTAAATACAAATACTTTCATTATATTCATTATTGAAGCATGAGCGGAAATGGATAATAGTAACCTTCCAGTTAATGCTTAATTTTTGCACTTCTTACAACGTACAAAATTCCTCAAAATTCTTCTTAATGTGTATCTTACGAAATTATAATTATTATTTACTATCTGGTTTTCATTCCGATGCTCTTTCATTATTCTGTTCGCTTGTTACATTCTACATAGAAATCGTTATGCCACACGACAGAACCCACTCGACGAGGTGACTAACTCACTAACTAACTACTTGGAGCAGAGACCTTCTTCACATGCTAATAATACGATCAGAGTCAAGACATTCCTCTGCCTAGTACAAAGCTACAGACTGACACGTAATTCGACTGAATATTTTATTAACATTTGTGACTAATTCTTTGCGACTTTACCAATTTCAACAAAGGGAGATGAAGGAAAACCAGAATGCAATGTTTAAACTGAATATTTATGTTAACTTTTTGCGACAAGTTAATAAAAAGGGCCACGTGTATGCCTCGTTCGTAATCCTTTCGTTGTTTGAGAAATCGATATACAGCCAAAGATTCGATTTAAACTTTAAAAAACGAAAATTGTATGTCACTTTACATACGTCTAATATATAAATTCCCATTTCCAAGAACTCGGTTAGACAACCTATTTCATTTCCCACCTGATCCCATGGATGTTTCTCTGTTTCTATCAGATCGGTTCTCTTCCCTTAACAGCGATTCAGCTGGACCAAAATCACTGCCTCCCTAAAGATCGATTCAATTTCACGTTGTCCTCCCTACCTTCTCTTTCCACTGCTTGTTCCAAGTTATTCAGGGTACCACATTTTAACTAACCCAATGTCACAGCTTCCTTGATAGGTTGGCAGTCATTCAGCAGGTCAATAAACACCTTTCACCTATTTAACCAGAAGTTTCGTCACTCCGTTCAGAAACCTCACCACTGAACCATCTGAATTTATTCCACGTCATTGAGTTGGTCTGCAGTTCATGAAACTATCACGATGTGTAGACTTACAAACGAAAGTCAAGAAACAGCCAGACAAATACAGACTGTCCCAAAAAGATGTATACACAAAAGGTTAATATTACTTATTATAATAAGCATACATGTTCTTGGGACCCGGGTCCAACTTTTTTTGAATGTTGCTGTAGACGCAAGATATTCTTTTGTTTCTGTGTTTCTGATACTTTTCCTTGCATTATTTAATTTACCTTCCATCTTCTTTTTTTTTATAATTTGTGCATGTATTAAATCTCCCCGCGTAGGTTCCTTTGTACTCTCTTGTTCTGGACAAATGCGTTTTATTACGTTAAAAGCTGCAAGGTGTATTAATTATACTACGTTCCACCGCGTTACATACGGAAACTGGTTAATATGATTGCGCATTTAACGTTGTCTCATTCTTATCAGGATTGTTGTAATGCTTCAGAAGAACTAACGTCAGTGGAAGAAACTTTTGTTATTTGAACAACCAACTGCTTTTCCTCACAGGCAAGACAATCATTGAATTAAATCGATTGGATTCGAGTGCGATATTCGATACGAGAAGAAAGAAGGAAGAAAATTACATGTACATTTGTACACACAGCAATTCGGATTATCTGTTTCATGGAATCAGACGGGGGAAGCAAAAGTTGTTCGAACTTACGTGGGGTTTGAGCACACGAGAAATCTTCTCACTTTCTCTTGGCTCATTCAAATGATCGTACGCGTCGCTCAACGCGTCTTTTATTCCTGCATCATATGAAATGTGGATTTGAAAGCGAAATGAGTCCACGTTATTAAAAAAATCTTATATCTTATTCTTTTATTTATGTTTGAGCTTGTTCTAAATGTTGCACGGGCTTTGCGCTCAGTAAATCAAAATTGTCATAGTCACAATTCGGTAAAAAGAATTCATATTTTTACCCATTGCTGTGTCGTAAATATTTTGGCACGAAAAATGTATCACCAACTAATGTCATTCATTATCATATCATCTCATGTAACTCTTAGGTCCCTTAAACAACGCTATTTCTACTACAGAGATTCAGTTGCCGTGGAGATTCTTTCACTTTATACGGAAATTGTACAAATTTCGTACTTCCAATGCTATCAGTAAGCATAGTGCTGCAATAAACTGTATTCAAACCAATGTCGTTCATTCCCGTGAACTATGGCGGGTAAAACAGAGCTAGTATTATAGTGAAAGGTGAATAGGTAAGGATCTGTAAGGATACATTTGTGACCAAGTCCTGAGACAGAAAAGACATTATTTTGTTATTTGTCAGGAAAGACGTAAATTCGACCGAAAATGTAACCAGATAATATTTTGGAGGATTAACGTTCTATCAGTCTTGAAGTATGCAGACATTAGAAAAAAAAAGAATATAATTCGCAGAATGCTTTTATTTTAACGAAGCTATGTTTAGTCCTCAAGATGGTTCAATAAAATAAAATTCAATAATGGATATTGAACGAAGAATAATTCTTATAGAAAGCCCATGGCAGCTCAGGACACTGTTAATTAAAGTTTTCAGTTTAGTAAAGTCAACACTTAAAAAGCTAGCTAATCTAAGGTAAGCGGCGACGTTCATTTTAATAATATACTCTGTAAACACAATGAATATCTCCCTCCCTTACTGAGTCTGAAACACGTAACAAGTGCTGAAATGCCATTACGACATTGGTCAGAAAAACAACCCCAAAATAAACACCCAGGAAATCTGCATACATTTTGATTGGCACGGAAAACCGAAGTAGTTTATAAAAACACGAGGTAATTCCACTTTCTGCACCATAAATCCGGGCACGGTTTTCCTACCATGTCAGTCCATATGGGATTTATGGTGACAAAGTGGCACCATGACAAATTTTTCTGTGAGTCACTGGGTTTCCCCTGTCAATATCACTCCGCCGCTGTTCTGTATGCAATCGTGTTTCATCTGGGGGATGGACAAAGGGTCCAATGGAGGCCCAGCTTCAGAGAGACATACTCTCGTCCTATTGTAACAAAAACAAAATATAAATCCGACATAGGCTTCCTTGGGTCCTGGAGTTCTGCGATGAAAAGACGGCTTTTAACAGAACTGGATATTACGCTGTGTAGATCTATCATTCTATGATTAATTTCAAGTATAAATTCTGTTTCCTCACAAGCTAAAGCTTTACGAAGCTCAAATAAAATTAACTTTCTCTCCTTAATCCATATCATGCAATCATCCCCTTCCTAGTGGTAATTATTTTTCTGTCCTGTCTCGTTGCTAGGTTTATTATTGTGCAAGGAAATCCATGTACACCGCTCGCTCGTTGCTAGGCAGCCATACACGGTTCAGTAGATAAAGCGACATTTCAGTATTTACAAACCCTGTCACCGTCAACACGCCGCGACGCTACAAGACAGAAACGAGCTAGGAAATATATGCGTAGAGTAACAATTGTGGTATGTCATTCAGAATTTTATATTTAACCTTTTCTGTGTAATCTGGCAGACATTTATTAAATTTTCAGGATCCTGATGATGGAGGCAGAAGGGACCTCTGAAACGTTGGTTACCTTCCAAGTCGTCAGGCTCTTCTACTGAAATTTAGAATGCATTTTTCTCTTCACCATGCGTGATACATATCTCATTCGTATACTGTCGACATCTTAATTATAATATTTTGTTAAAAGCACGTATTACGAGAGTATGCGCAGTGCTGGAATCTTTTATTTGCACATGGGCAATACTGCTGAGGTCTGGTCATACTGTATCCCAAGATCAAATGGTAACATGATGCAAGCAAAATTTTACCCTTTTAAAACATGAATCAGTTATAGGTTTTATATAATTTGTGTACTTTTATAATTATTACTGTTACATGCTAAGGCCGTTCATCACCTAAGACGGATTGAAAGCAGATTTTATCCCATTTTTTCAACCGCGTCATTTCGGAATAAGATTTTACAGGGAGACTGTCTGGCCAGATTGAAATTTTCCATATTTGTTATTTCTTCCAGGAAAATGTAGGTGCAGCATTAATATAGGCAAGGGACGTGTCCTTCCATATTCCTACCCACACACCATCATATAATCATTGAGTCGGTAAACATTAGGCGATATATGACGTAGGTTGTGGATGAAGTGAGTCTTGGATGCGAATAACTTAACCTTGGACCGGTGTTCCTCAAGCAGGGGATCACAAATACAGACGGAATCCGCAAGTTCATTAAATTCTACTCTGTCATTAGTTATGATTTATTAATACAAGTTAATTACTGCAAGCTTTCTTTATCATATTTATATTTTCATTTTGGGGAAAAAATGTGACGAAAAGAAATACATTTTATTTCCATAACTATTTTACTTATTCTGTATTTTATTTAATCAAAAGCAGTCCGTTCTTATTAACTCGTCTATAATGTCTATTTACCGCCGATATGAGAGACGTCCGTTTTAGTCCGCAATTTTTTTTAGACCCGTGACATTTTATGGTGTATTTTGAGACCGCAGGTTTCTTGTGCAGCTGGTATTGGTGTTCAAATAATATGAATGCCCACTACTGCTCCATACTTCACTGTCACTCTAGATGTAAAGACCTGGTCCCCACAGGCGGGCGTCGCTTCCCTCGTCCTTGTTATTAACGTTCCTTACGCTACGTCAGGGTAAGTCACGTTGACGCCACTTGTTCTGTCGTTACCCGGCGTCGAGACGCTGCAAAAAATATAGCCTAGCGCATTTTTTATAAATAGAACTGAGTTAAATGGAGCGTACAGCGTTTCACTTAATTTTACCCCAGGTCTGTTGAATCTTTCTTGGCTTTTTAACTACGCTTTTTCAAATGATTAAGCAAAATTATAGTATTATTTCTGAATTGGAAACTTTGTGAACGGAAGCAATCAGGAATAATTTAAGTTTGTTTAGAGACTAAGAAGAAACACAAAAACTAATTTGGATTGGTAGTCTGAGTGGTATGAGGAATGGTAGTTGAAATAGGTTGTGCCTAATATAAAATATATGTATTAGCCACCAGACCGAGACGCTAAGCCTCAACTGTCTTCCTGGGAAAGATCCCGAAGGTACAGAAAATAAAGAATCTTAATCCTTTAAAGTCTAGTGGTAAATATGTCCCACCTAATGTTTTTGTATTTATAGATTTCATAAGATTCTCAGAACAAACAGCGACCATTTCCTACGAAGTTTATCTTTGTAAAGGTTTCTAATGGTGAAGTGTGATGTTTTCTTTCCGGTTCGGACTGAATTCTTAAATATTATGTAGTCGAGCTTCGGATTCAAAGGATGAAATATTTAACATAAATGCACTTATATTTCGCCCAACATTGACACATAATTTTGGTTTCATCACCGAAACTATTTTCGACCATATTTGGTATTCGAATCTCCGCCTACTAGAAAGGTTAAACAAGGCGAAAAATGGTCAGGTATATCTGTTTACAGACTTGCTTAGATACATGGTCGAAGGTTTTGGAGAATGTGAAGCGAAACAAGACGTTGGTCGCCCATGGGAGACGCTGAGGGACCCAAAACTTCGTTGGAATATAAGAAAAAAAAACAAGAAACATAGATTAAACATTGCCCAGCAAATATAAGTTCACCAACCACTAATGAAGACGAAATAAAAATGTGTTAAAGTTTTTAAAAAGCTGAAACAAAATTTTCCTTTATAACTCAGAATATTACAGATACGAATGGAGATTTAAAGATTTGAAATACATTTTGGTTGAGTAATATTTAACGAACTACAAATATAAACAATGAACATCTCAGCAGTGAGATGTCTTTGCAACAGTTTCATTTTAATACCACGCCCAGATAAAGGTATCAGAGTTTGATTATTTTTAGATTAACAACCGACTTGAAATGTAGAAGCTTTGTGGCTTCGAATTACGGGACGAAGATAAATTAACTGCTACCAACAAGTTTAACGAGTAAAACTAGTCTATGCTAATATTATATATTAATAAGATCATCTTTATTCAAAACTTTACTATAAATATCCACCATTCACTACAGGTCTGTAGATTGCTGTCTTGTGGATTCTTGTGCAGAGCAGTCTATTAGAAATGTACCGAAATTTTAGAGGTTCAATAACCTCTGAAACGTCGTTAAACTTCTACCAGATTACACGGCCGTAAACCAACCCACAAGACAGCAAGTTTTATTCTAAATTTCACTGGATACTAGTGTGTTCGTTTTTGAGTGTGGGAGATACGTATTATATCGTCAGTTGGCGTGTGAATACGCTGTGATGTGAACTGGTTGGTTTAAAGCCACAGCGTATCTCAGGCAAGGAAACAAAGCGATGCTAACAGACATTAAGCACGCCTACATACCGACTCCATTGGAGAATGCAAAAAATGTCATAACAATGCAATAACGCTGATATGAGGTATGAGGGACAATATAATTCCCTCATATAATACTCTGCTCAATCACGTAATGGATAACAAATTCTACATAATTATGGCCGACTTCTCGGACTTTGCACTGTGTACTCTGGTAAACAATGACCGGTGTTTCAGAGAAGCTTTCTACCTCCATCTTCAGTAAGATTCTCTGAAATGTCGGTCAATAATTACCTGATAACAGGGTGTAGTATAACAGAATACTGTCGTGTTCATATTAGTTGCCGTGTAAACCTGAGAGATAATTAACATTTTCAATTAGAACAAGGATTAACAGAATTTATTTATAATATATAAGTAACGTGTCAAGTCCATGGGAGTAATTAGCCCTCTGAGACCTGTTTGTGAGTCTTGATGCCTAACATAAGAGCTGAAAAATAATTATATTTTTTTATAAAAGTTAAAAATAAAGCTAACAAAAGTTTTGAACAAACGCTGCAGTTTTTATCTTTATTAGGCTCACTTAATTTGCATGACGTATTCTTTCTGAAATAATTACTGTCAAGTATAAGCATATAACCAGCGTCTATTATAATTTCAAGTGTTGTTTTAGTCTGTCGGTGCAAATGCTGCAGTAATTCTGAACAGCTTCGTTCTCTTTGCACTACGCTTTATTGCAACCTTTAATACGCGGCTGACCACACATCCCACAAACACCTACCAGCAGGTAATGCGGTTAGAACACGAACCACAAATATATCGGTCTTATACGCTGCACAGTTGTGTGGGAATTATAGCTAAAATTACATTATCATTTGTGACAAACTTTGTTTGTACCTAAAGACGGCTGTCTTCTGAACTGCTGGGCCGTGTAATCTAGTAGAAATTTAAAGACGTTTCAGAGGCGTTTGCTTCTTTGATTAAATTACACAATATTTTGTACAATTCCGATATATTAATTTCATGCATTGTTCCTTCTTTCATACTTATATTATTTTATTCCGAACCAACTGTGGAAATTTCGAATTTACCAGGCCTGGATGACAACTGACAATCGTTGAAAGAAAGACGGGGGGGGGGGGGGAAGTTGGGGGAGGAATTTTATTAAACGTCTGGGTTGTCTAGCTGCTAGCACGATAATTGCAGTTCGGATGCGGAATCCCAACGAGAGATGTCAGGCTCGGAAGAGACCATGGTCCTTTCAACTCTGTAACCATCCATTTTGTTCAAACACGTAATGTAACTGCAGTGCCATTACAATGCCACTCAAGCGTTGATAACGAATGTAAAAAGTTTGAAACTGTGAAATTTCCGTGCGTTCTTTGCACGGAGTGCATAAACTTAAAGCATAATGGGGTGTCGTGTTCATACGTACGTTTGATTTCAGATATTAGAATATAAGCTTGATTGTTAATTTATTTGGTAGTAAATTTCGTCTAAACCATACTTTTAACTAACTAGATGGCTTAGGGAAGCCAAAGGTTCATCACCGAACAAACCAAAGCCCTCCGCCGGTCCCTGTCCTGGGAGAGCAAAATCCAATCGCCCTAAATTTGAAATTGGATAAACCGACTAAAGATAATGATCGCTGACAAGTTATAGGGTTCACAAAAATGAAAGACATAACATTATAGGATTAATAAACAGTTTTACAATATCAACTTTTTTGTCGAGTGAAATACACGAACGTAACAGGTCTATAAGCCAGAGTTTTAGCAGAATTCTTGTATAATTAAAGTGAAATGAATCACAATTTCATTCGTTGTTCTGCTATATCCAGATGAAGAGAAATTCTCGTATGAGGAGACAACATTATTTCGCCTCTGCTCCAAAGCATGAACATCAAAAGAAACGGGAGTTCTAGAAGATGAGGTTTGTAGTGGCGTGTCAGTGCTGAAAAGTAGATTGGGTGACTGATGTGACGTCAGTTCAGTTAATTTAACACAGATTAACGTTTTCTAACATGTCAGCTCGTTTTCTCAGCCGGAATCTAGTTTTTCCGCCTAACTTCTAATTCTACTCTTGAAAGAAGCAAGAATGGAAACTTCTTTTAACACGAGAGTTTAAGCCGTGTTTATTTCTCCCTCATTTACGAGAAATAAATGCATTCGACGTTTCTTGGTGTCAAACCTGAAGACAGAAGAAACAGAATATTTAGACGTAGATAATAGGACAGAATTAAAGTGTAGGTCTATGGTAGAATAATAGCGTGAAAAGGCATAGACTTTATTTATAAGGTTCTGTTATGAATTCTTCCGTAGAAGTTACCAAACTTAGGATTTTATAAAATTCTTGGAATTTTTGGCTATTCCAATAACTGTTAACCTCTCGAAGTCTTTGTTGCATGACGTAAGTTGGTCATTATAAGACCAATTTTGTGTAATTTTATCAGAAACCATAATTTAAAGTACACTAAATTGTTTTCCAGCAAATGTCCCTGCTCAACGCACTGTTAAATTTTATATTAAATCCATTGTTTGACAGATATGAATATTTATTTAAATCATTAATGCTGTCGTTTCCAGAAGGAAATTTTTCTGTGAATTTAAACAATGTATTATGTGTCACAAAATTAATTATTCAAATTGAATCGATTTTAACGAACTTGGAATGGTTAGCTGGAAAGAGTGTTACCAGGCTATATATTTGTTACTGTGGTGTCAGTAAAGTTACTTAATTTTTGTGTACGGATTCTTTATGAACAATATTCTCTCCCGTAGGTAGGCAAATTTAACTTTTAAGGGTGCTTAATGTTTTGTATAACTCTCGAACAGTATGTGTTGAGTAACGAAACTGTTATCCTGTATGAACGAAATTAAAAGTATATTCATTAGGTGTTTTACAAACTTTATGTCAGTCGTTTGTTGTCTCCATGTTAATTTAAAGGATATAAAAACATATTTCTTCCTTCCATTCGTTTCATTAAACGAGGAAAAATATGTTTAGCTTAAATTATATATTAAGTCCAAAATTAAGGGCAGTGAGAGGTGGGATATGTACGCATTTTAGAAACATAATAAATACAAGCAAAGCCTTTCTGGGACGTTTGAGAGCAAAGGAAGACTTGAAAGATATTTTAAAATAATAGGATAATATTAAAATGTTTCTGTGAGAATGTAAATTGAACTAATCTGACTCAGAATAGGTTCCAGGGGCAATAAATCATGAATTACTAAGAATCATTAAGAAAGTGGTCTTTGTGTACTTCAACGTACAACCCCAGAACTTCCCGACAGCTGGGGAAAAGAACAGTGAAAACCCTCGGACAGGATAATGTTACTCGACAGAAATTCATATCCTGAATATTTTCATACGAAGTACGAATGATAACCGCTTAATACTGTGTCTCTTATGTTGATGAAGAAATGGAACAAAGGACACGAATAAAGTTTAAGATATTCTGTACGTATCCTCATGGCCTGTTTGTTCTAAAAAATGGATATGAATATTCGTAGTCACAGACGAAATGAGACTGTCGTCTTCATCTAGCAGATTTGACTCCGAACCGCATAATTATAGAAGTTGGGCGAATGTCGTGTAAGTGCGAGTAAACAAAGACTTGGTGAGCTGAAATTCCTCTATAGAGGCCACTGAGCGAGTTGGGAAAAGCGATGTGTTATAACTGTAGACGGAAGGTCTCGTTTGTTAATTAAATCACTCTCGGGACGAAGAAAGATGAGTCTGTGTGTAACGGAAGACTTTAACTCTAATTTGGAAACATTTAGATATTTTTTTCGGTGAGGCCTTCACCGCCCAGCTACTTCATTGACAACAGCTTTGGAATTCTCTATAGGTGGCAAAACTTAATTAAATTCTGTGTTCAGCAGAGTGTTTGTTGATTTTTCATACTTGTCAGTTTATGACAAATTTCATGTTCTATACCAAACATAAGTTACTGCTTTATTTTACAGCGGATATCACACTGGTCAGTAACAAAATTTATGCAAACAGACCGAAACGTCATTAAATAATTTAATGACGGTTGCAAATCAATACAGTTCAACTGGATTAATATAAACACAATATCGCTGAGAGTATACAAGAGCCCACCTAGGTTAAGTCAAGTTGTAATCTGCTCGCGTCAGCTCGTCAGCTGTCTTCCAAGAATCAAACTGCAAGGATGTCTATTTCACGAGTGAAAAGAGTGTCCATTGTCGAAAATTTCCTGGCATCTAGTTCTTTCTCAACTTTTCAGAACGAGTTTTGGTACACATTTCCCAATTCTCCAGTGCTGAAGAAATCGATAGTATCTCGTCTGGCGAACAGTTTCCATGACGCAGAACTTTTTAATGGAGCTGTGGACGTTTTCAGAACATAATATAATATTGTCTTTTTTTCTAATTTCACTACAATTTATTCTTGTCAAATAGAACATGTGTCAGGAATGGGTTCGTGACTTTTAGATTACTCTTTATCAATAAAGGAGACAAGTTTTGGTTGGCTGTTTTCGTTCATAATCTACCATCCACGTATACTTTTAAACAAAGTAGTGAAACAGATATTAAATCGTATTATATTCTTCAATTACGTAAAGGTAAGTAATTATTGTAATGTTTCTGTTATGAATTATTTAATTTTAATTTAAATAAGTTGCTGTGTGGAAATAATGTTCTTAAAATCTACGATATGCGTATAAATCTACTCAACATTGAACATATCAAACATAAATTTTATGAGTTTTATTAAAGATTCTGGTATAAGACTACACGTAATTACGTATATAAGTGATAGTTTATTAAAAGTGTGTGATGTAAACATTAAAAAATTCATTACTTAAAGTTCATATTATTTAAATAAACTACTCCGAAGACGATTTATTACAGTTAGCATGATGATATAATCGATTATTGAAGTGTCTTGGGTAATTATTTGTTAGTTCTAGGAAGGTTTAACAGAAAAAAGGGTATAAAATACTTCTTGTACTTTTTTGTAGAATATAGTCTTTCCCTTGTAATATAAGAGATATCTTATAATATATGTTTTTTCCCAGTTAAGCACCCCGCAAAAATTTCCAAGTAATACTATACGTTGCTAAGAAAATAATTTACTGTTGTAAAACTGGAGAAGATAGAGCTTAGAGGTGCAATTCAAGGCGGTAGGTTCTTAACTTCTTTCTCCTTGATATACGACATGATATGACATAAACGGAGGTTTTCCATGTCTTGAAATATGCAGTTGTTTCCAGAACTTAGTACAGGGCAGCTCTAGGATAAGTAAGGGTTGAGTTACGTAAGAAAATTTCAAGGTGTAATCTTCGTAACGGATCAATTACATTTAAACTGGGTACACATATTTACCTTGGAAGTTGAATGCACTCTACATCCGAACAATCTAATATTTAACATTAATTTTAATATTATTATTCCGTCTACTTCTAGGTTTCCAACGAAAACTCTTTCCTTCGAGTATTCCGAAGAAATCTGTCTCAATATTTTTGAATGTGTCTTCTCCTCCCATTTTACAACAGATTTACTTTTGATTTCGTCTACAAAAGTAAAACTTAATTTAATGAGGATTTAATGACTATTGGTGATTGTCTCTAAAATCAATGTATTTGTTTGGCGAGATTTTATGTTCTCATTGCGAAAAGTTTAGAGGTGATTATCTTGTGGAAAGGATGCAGAAACACTTCAGAATTTCGACAAAGATACTCGGTGCAATGTCCCACAAGACATTCATCGTCTGTATATAAGGTGCAGCAGTAAATTAAAGAACGGGTACAAAATTGCTAAGAAATCTTTTTGAATGTGTTATTTTTGAATAAAACTAGAGTGTAACCTTCCACTCTTGTTTATTTAAAGTTTCACTCGCACGTTTCCCGGCAGAATTCACAGCGGAGTAATTGTACCACGGCGTTACATTCAGCGGTGAAGCATCATCACCCATCCTGAGGCCTAAATAGTGAAGGATTCAGGGTGGTTTGTTCATAGTGTTACATTTGTCACGGGGACTTTTGCCTGCCGAGTGGGATAGCTTTCAGCTAACTCATTTTCTCCTTCTGTAGATCTAAACTTCACTCCACTTTAATTCCCTTCAGTGTCGTACTGGTTAACCGGATTCATCTTGTCCAGAGATCGCTAATGTTTGATGACTACTCAAGAGATGTAAGATTTGAGGTTTTCACAGAGGTGAGTATGAAGATTTCTGTCTTCATCGTCCTGATGACGGAGGCAGTATAACCTCTGAAACGTTGGTTAGCATCGATCAGACTACACGGCGCAACAACCCAGAAGGCAGAAATCTTCATACTCAAGAGATCCTGGGATCGAGTCTTGGTCCCCAAACAAGTTACTAGGACTGAGATTTATCTGAGTTTTTCTCAGAAGCTCGTGGGAGAGGGAACTTATCTATTATGTGACATCAAATCTCAACAGAACTATAATTATAAATTAAGTATAACTTATAATATAAATAGTAATTATATAATATTTTATTACAAAGATGTGAGGTGAGTCTGGAATAAACTGAGAGATACAATTGGTAAAGTGACGACTACATTTATTTTCAAAATAGAAAGTTGGTCAGACTGTTTCACATTACACTTACAGTATATTGTTCACCTCTCAAATCGGAAAACATCTCCGAAGTTACTCTTCGCCAGATGACCATTAAGGTACGAGTTATTGTGTGTTGACGTATACGTAATTCTGAATTCGTAATTCTAAAGCAAAAATTACAATAAAGACAATATCATCCATTAATACTTAGTTCACTGATATTTGTAAACAATTTAATAAAACTTAAACTTTTAAATTCTTTAAGCATTATTAACTTCTTGATTGCATGAAATTGTTTTTATTCCCTTCAGTTTATCCAAAATTTACGTCTACTTTTCCCATTTTCTTTCAACTGTTCAAAATCTTCACGATTGACTATTATTTTGGTTCATAAAACACGTATTATTAACCCAGGGCTGTGGACTCTGAGTCGGTAAAAATGTACCGACTACGACAAAGACCTCGATATAAAACCTTAAGAACTATTTCGCTGCCGTGTAAGCCGCCGGCGGCCAGGAGGATTTAACGACGCGTTGAGTCACGTGGTGTGGGAATAATGCTCTGTAACTTTGGCTCCGGTACCTTAAGAATACAAACTGTCTACAAAAGAACCGATTTTTGCAATAACCATTAGACGTATATTTAAATACAGGTTATAAATCTAAAAATAAGCTAATGATTCAGGTGGTGGTGATGAAATCTCTTATGGTGCCATTTACCATTTTAGGTAGGTTTACCTTCATTAATACATATTGAGCTTTTATGAAGGAGTCGAAGGCGGAGTCGGAGATTTTAGTGCCGATTCCATAGCCCTGATATTAACTACAGTAATTAATTACGAATAATTTATAGCCATGCAATAAATTTAACTACAATATTTTCAACTATTTATTTTGCCACGCCGTTGCTGGGAACAGACTTTACCTTCCATCAAGGGGAAAATATCCTGCAAAATTAATACAATCATTCGGTTACAAAGTGCCTTTATAATTAATTTCATGATCTTCATATTGTAATTTGTTCTCGAAAGTGAATGTTTCATTTATTTCAGCAGATATTAGAGATGGGATTTTGTTAAACACCGCAAGCCACTTACATGACGGTTATAAGTCGCGTCATGCCTTGAGATTACATATATATTTAAAACGGCTTGTGATCTCCTTCATCAGTCACGTGCATATTTTGATTTAGATTGGATGTAATCCGTACCGCAAAATTACGGCATGCTCAAATCAAAGGGCTTTCAGTTGAAAAAGGGGCTTCAGTGTTAGGGTTCAAAATGCCGCATGGATCTTTGCCCTTTGCAAGGACCTCGTAGTTCTGTTGCTCCACGGTTAACTCGGGGACATATTACTGCAAATTTTACTGGTTCTCTGCAATATACGAATTTCTGAACTGAAACATTATTACGTATGGCTCTACAAAGCATTCCTTCAAATCCTTTGCTATGTACGCCGCTACATTAAAATTATAAGTCGAGGTCTGATGTTTAATATTTTAAAACTGAGTGCGAAACATTTGTTGTTAATATAAAGCATATAAACCACATCTCTATTGTTGTTACACGCAAGATATGAGCTTCAAAAACAGTCAACCCAAATGTTCGTTACATTGCTTACAAAATCCATCCATCGGTCTCTATCGTGATCTATATTAATCAAATCCACGCTAGTAAATTCTCTTTACCTCCGTTTCATTTTAATATTACCCTCCTATTACAGATCTCCTCACTTTGAAGCTTTTAATCAGAAGATGGTTGTACTCTGGGTTGTTGCGCAGTGATGATGGAGGCAGCAAGGATCTCTGAAACGTCTGTAAACGTCTACCAGATCATCATATAGTCATCTTCAGACTTACAGCCGTGAAAACCTCAAATCCTACAAATTTTTCATCAGAACCTTGTAAACATTTCTCATCTCTCCCTTACGCTGTAGATTTGACCTAATAATATCTGATACACAGTACAAATTCTGTAGTTCTATTCAATGAGAATAGAGTGTCGCGAAGCGCTACTCTGTTTAATGTGACTAAGATTCAAAAACCAGTGCGACTGTGCTGTAAAGCAGTTGGAGGCTTAGGGCCTGGTCTGATGAAACACCCTACCCCGCCTGTAATCATTCAAGCTGGCGGTGCTGGCTGCAATTTGAATACCAGAACAGCAAGCACCAACCTTCTTCCTCTTGATGCAGAGAAAGTATCATGACCTACGTGTATCTAATGTGATTATGTCTGTTTAACGACGCTTTTTCAATTGAAGCGAACGGATACGTTTCCTGAACTGAACGATGACAGATTCTGAGTAAAATCTCTTGTTTAATGAAATTAATTTCAGTATCATCGGGTAGAAAGTCGGTTATATTTAGAAATGTAACGTAAAATCCATATGTAGGCGTACTGTGTGGCTTCATCGAATTGGTTTCGATATTCTGCTAAGGAAATAAATTTCCCTAAACCTGGATGAATTGATGGGTGATTACACAGACCGTGTACAACGCGATTGGCTGTCTATCTCTTCTCGTGAAGTGTCAATAGTCGGTGGATTTGTTATGGAGGGCGATAGCCGGAGATTTGGGTTTCCACAGCGTCGATGCTAGTGGCTCTGGGCAATGAAATTCTCAGTCCACAGATAACAACAAAAACACCGTTGGTTTGTCGAGAAATTGGCGGAAGGATGCGAGCCGTAGACAGACGCCCGGCCTTTTGCGTTTACGTAAAATCATCACTCACATTCTGGTCGTAGCGAGAGAGAATGGGATGTAAGGATTTAGAACTGCATCCTGTTTCCAAATTGTTTGCTCTCTTGAATGTGAGATTGAGTGATGTTTACAAATGGGTGTCCTGACGTGGCAGATTAATTCCACTTCAGTTGCTTATATAATTGACAGTTGTGTTATTTGTTTTCTTCATAAAAATTTATTATATTTTACAAAGGTAAAAATATTTCCCTAAACCCAAAGACCATGCCGTGAAATACAGACTATCATACTCGTGATTTATAAAATATGTTATTAGCTTTGTAATTAAAGCTGAGATCACATGATCAAAGAATTACTTAGGATAAGACATATTAGAGATTTACGCATGGTCTGTATTTTCCTTCAAATTGATCTTCTGACATAAAGTCACTCAGACGTATATAGTCTGATTTTTTAATCTTGACCGCTGTGTTGCGCATGAGTAGTGTGGTTAAAGTGGTGGGGGCTGTATAGTGTGAGTATCGTTACTTCTGTCTCATGAAAGGATTAATTCTGAAGCGCTAAAATTATCTCGTTCAAAGCAATGCCTGATCATGCCACAGCCTCCCTATGTGTTTATAGACAACTCGACCAAATCGAGTGCGCGATATTACTGTACAAAAATTTGTACAGTAATATCGATGTTTGGTTTCGACATATCGCCTACTGCGTTCTATGGTAGAACTTAACTGTAAAACAGAGTTCGACGAAAAACATGCACATGGAGATGACAGTTTGTGTTTGTTTCTGTTCCGACAGAGGTTAGTTCTGCTTTCTACCACAAAGGCATTAGCGCCATGGTAATTTTGTCGAGCTTATGATTTAGAATTTCGTGATATCGAGAGTAGTGGCAATCCTGATAGAGTCAGTCAGTGACCATGTTTCGCAGATAGATTCACAACAATAATTATAATTGTTACACGAAAACTAATTATGAAAATTTTGACTGGGTATCCCAAATGTAAGAGTAAAGTGAAAAGTGTGCAGACGTCTTTCCGATAAAATATTTTCCGAATTAAAGTTAAGAAAGAAAACAAAGTAGCAGTGAAGAAGGAAAGTGTGCAATATAAAAATAAGAAGTACAGTCAAAAAAATAAGTATGAAAACAAAAAGAGAATACTAAAGAAACAGATAGATCGAATTAAAGAAGGAAATGAGAGAATAAATGTCAAGAGAAAATGAGTTTAAAGACCTTCTGGATCAGAATACTCTAGCATTTATATATATCGTTATTTCCTGCACTGTACGTGTCTACATTTTCCTCATTTTATTTTGACAGATTTCAGTAATTCTTATATACATTCTCTTTTCGCTAAGCTTCTTCCGAAAGTCTTAACTAGCCACTTTGATGTCAGAAGGCAGCAGATCAGAAATAAACTTGAAATTCAGTTCTTTCCTTCCGTTTCTATTGCATTCCCTCAGGATTTGTTCATTGATCTCTAATCTTGATTCTTTCTGGACTCACAGAGAAGCTAATTGCCTTACCGATGGCCTGTAAATCAGATTGTTCTTCCATTTACTGAAATTGTTACATACATCAATCAATGTCGTATTTTATAACAAGTATCAATAACGAATTACTTTCACGTGTTACAGCAAAGAAACCCGAGCACTTTAAATCAGCGGCAAAAGTCTTACTTATATTCGGGTATTATTTTGAATATTTGCCCGGAATACAACTATTCTGTCTGAGTTCCAGGCTAATATGAGAAAATATCTTAAAATAATCCACTATCGCTTCCTTGCCAGTTCCTTCCAGTCTATCGTATTTAACGGATATTGCAGCTCGTTTGGCATCATTAAAGGTCGTATGAATTAATCTGTAATGTTCGATTCTACCAGAATACACTGCTCTACAATCTGTAAGACATCCATCGTCGATTTGCATGGATTCTCAGCGTGTATTTGCCCAAATGAGTTTAAAGTTGCAATATTAAAACCTCCAAATAAATTTCACTTCAATCCAGTACTGTAGTGCAAATAGCATCCAAGCGAGGTTAAGAAGCCATTATGTTGTGATAAATTAAAATGGAAATTCATCATGCATTCTTACTTTCAGCTGGTTAATATTATCTGCAGAGAAAAATTATAAAAGAAGGTTCAGCTAAAATAAGTAGGCCTGAGTCTTTCATAACAAAGCGAGATAGTTAATGCGAAATATGTAACTCAGTGTTTAGAGTCTCTCATGCAATAATATTTTGAAGTATTTTGTTTTCATAAAACGTTTTCTAACGTTATAATGTTCCGGTATCGTTCCGTCATTAAAGTGACTTTCTACAAAGCGAAATGTTGCGAATCGACTTCAGGTAAACGTAAAATCACCACAAACTCTGGACCGGCAATGTGTCCAGTCTAGTCTTCTCCTCTCTGATACATACCGGAAAGTCTTCACAAGCTCTAAGGCGGTTAAAGCAACATTCTGAGCGATCATCACTGGGTCTTCGTTTGAAGCTGATGGTGGCATTGTACTTCTTTGCTAACCACTACAGCACAGTTCATGGTATCACTAGAGTATCAGCGTAGAACAAACTCCCGAAACGTCAATTATGTTAAATATAATTAGCAAAACCTTTCGTAACACAACAAAAAACATATAATTTCCTCAGCAACTAGTACAAATTATAGTTTGTATATTATTTGCATTTCGTCAGCGAATGTAATGTTTTCATACGCAAAAAAATCCTCTTTGAAGCGTTTATGTTATGATTTATGAACCCAGTATCTGTACCCCTCACCCAATATTGTAAGGGTGATGAAGTCGAGAATAATGAGATGGGCGCTGCATGTAGCGCGCATGGATGGGACAAGATGTTTTCACCGGGTATTGGTCGGGAAGCCTGAGGGAAAGAGACCGCTGGGGAGACCTAGACGTAGATGGGAGGATAAGCTCAGGCGGGATCTATGGGAGATAGGAGTTGAAAGAGACTGGATTTTGTTGGCCCAGGACAGGGTCCGGTGGAGGGCTTTGGTTAATTCGGTGATGAACCTTCGGGTTCGGTAATCCATCTAGTCAGTTAGTACATTTGATTAAGACACTCTGATAACGATCGTGATCTGCTGTTCTATTCGTCTGACGAACACGTGAAAGTTGAGAGCGAATATTTCTCGTCACGTCATCAAGAATATACAAAAAAATACTGTTGGCTTTTCTCGTTTAAAGTAGAAGAGGAGACTGCTTCATAAATCAGTGTAAAGTTTGTCCCTAGCTGATTCGGTAGCGTAGCGTCGCTACTGGTAATGGCCAGCACTCGTATTACGGAGCTTCTGAGTAGCGACGATACTTCACCATTGCAGTTTAAAGCTGATCTACAACGGGACACGGCTGCAAGAATTCAATACTACAATTGGTTCCATCGTTTGTTGCGTGTGGGCACTCGTGTGTAATGTCCAGGGTTGCGTTTCAGATGAAACAATTTATACAAACGTTTCCAATTTTATGGTTTACTGCCCTTTACACATTATTTTGTTTTTTATATCATATACATCACAGTTAGGGGCCATTCAGTTGTTTATGTAAGAATTTACGTATATAGGTATTAATGGGAGAATTTACGCCGTTGTATGCACGTATTCCCCATCAACCCATAAGGTATTAAGTCTGTACAACGCGGATTTAACTAACGCGTCGTTCTCGAGGAACGTAATCCCACGCTGGACGAGGGTTTAATGTGTCTGTATGAAGTATGGGCCAATAAATCATTAAGTCGTCATGTCAGACCGCAGGCAGATTGAACAGATCATTGCTGGAACGTATACTAACAGCTATTGGAAACAGTTGTGGGTACAGCCACCGCCCAGATCGAGACAGTGATGACTACTGCTGACGTCAGCAAGGATTCAGTGATTCTTGTCAGGATTGAGAGTAAAACTGGCAGAACAATAAAACTTGATCCTTATTGTAATGTTATTGACTTTACAGCTTTCGACCCACGAATTAAACCTCAAACAGGTTAGCCGAAGCCAATATAAATACTATTTAATAATTTAGTTTGCACCTCAAAGAAAACACTTCATCATTAAAAAGATAATTTTTTTAAAAGCTTTTGAGAAAATAATCGCTGATTATTCTGAGAATGTTACGAAACCCATAAAACCCACGTGACCGAGCAAACGATCGGCTTTTGATTTTACGGCATTTCTTTTTAATGTGGGCGACGTTTTCATTCTGACATCGATAACTTAGAATTACTATGGGAACTGCAATTACTCAATTCGCTGCCTTTACTCAAGATCTACAGAGCTTTAGAATTTGAGTACTCTGCTACCTTAAAAGCATTGTTTTCTGTAATGAAACCTTTAAAGTTTCCCAACACATTCTTCCACTCAGATGATTGAAAGAGACTTTTCCTCTACTTTTCTCTATTTTTCTTCGTTGATTCTTCTTGACTCTTTATGGAGTGTTCAGCCAGCCTCCTTTCAGTATGCAGTACCAATCAGGGCCAATATTGTTTACCCGGAGAACGACTGATTGATTCATCTGCTGTTTTAAAGGCGACCTGCCGATGTAAACACAACTAGTGTCTAATAAATTTCCTTAGCGTCTAGTACAGAAGTCTCCAAACACCCTTCGCTGCGCCGAAAGGACTGACGTTAATGCTGTATCCGTCGAACACTACAATTCACTTCGCCTTCGTAGACCTGACAGTAACAGGGTTCTGCGCTGTGCTGTGCTGTGACGTATGCATACGGTTGAATGAAGGAAAAGGATCTGTAAATCTGAGACGATGATAAAACCGAAATCTTACGTAAAAACGGGTATAAACTCGTCTTTAAATTTTACAGTTGTAAGATTTGAGGTTTCCACTCGTCGCCCTGATGATGGAACCAGCAAGGACCTCTGAAACGTCGGTAAACTTTTACCAGACTATAAGGCGTAACAACACAGAAGACAGCAATCTTATAATTTTATACTTGTTAGAACATTAATTTTCTGCCTCATTGTTTACAAATATGATTCCTAAAGTGCGAGCGTAATGTTTTTTCTGAATAACATATATGGGAAATTCACATCCCATTTTGAAATTCCCATAGGACTATCTATGGGAAACACACCCCATTTTCATACTATGACGAAATCCATGTTTGATGAGAATTAGTCAAGGCTAATCGGGTTGAGCAATGTAAAGGTTAGTGGTTTTCAAAGCTCTTCCCTGCATATATAATTCAAATTTGAGACGTGTTAGCCTATGATATTGTTCGTAACATGGACAGGACGTTCAGACGAATACTCGAATAATGTTGTAAATTAACATCGAAGATTATCTTTCCATAACATGTTTTGTGCTAAGTTACAATAACCCTATTTTTACAGATAGTGATATATTCATGTGTATTATTTCTAAAGATTTAAACTATGTAACTGGAACTTCGTAAGTTTATTCTGAAAGATTTCAGTCAGAGAAATGTCCGCATTTTTGGACACACAAAAATTACCGTTATGTTTTTAAAATATCCGCATACGTGGAACGAAACGTGCATATACAACGGTCCATTAACTATGTCTCACTACGTGTTATAGCGCTTCAGTTAAACCGCTGATAGTAACTTTGTTTTCTGAGATATTCCCTCTTTTACTAGACTCCAAAGTTTCTTAAGAAATTTGTAAAACGTATCTTTATCAAGGTGAAATCTAATTGTAAATTTACTGATACAGTAATCGTGTCACATCGCATTCTGTGATAAATAATAAGTTTAATTTAAGTTTTGTTTTTACAAGATTTTCGAAGTTAAGTTTGTTGTGGGATGTTGCGCCATGTACTCATTTACAGGCGGTTCAGAGATGCTTGCTGTCCGTATCATTACGGGTGGTTGGTACTAAGCCCCAGCTTAGCACCTGAAACGTCGGTAAATTGCTATCAGGTTACACGGCCCTACAACCCACAAGATAGTCACTTTCATGAGGACATGTAATCTTAATAAGTATTGAAACAAATTTTAAAGAGTCTAAATTACCTCCTCAAAAAGTTTATCATAGTGAGGTTTAGTGTGTGTATTTCATACTACATGCGACATTATGTTGTTATGAGACTTTGAGAGTGGAGGAAATATTAAAATGTTAGACAGGAAGATCACGAAAAACTGTACCAGTTTGGATCAATTTGAAAACTTCGAAACCAAAACGTATTCTAAACTTTAATTAGATTGGGGGTGAAATTTTATAAATTTTTGCGTACAGAATACCTAACTTAAGGACTTAAGCAAATATGTCCTAAATCTTTACAAATGCTCTTGATTATAAACATCGAACAGAGAACGCGTCACTGAAATTGATTCGTCGTGTTAGCGATGTATGTTCATATTTATATTTTTCTGAAAAACGTTATCATTAAGGTAACAGATTGTGAGATATGTACTTTCATAAAATACCCTTTGCTCTTTGGAGCTCAGAAAGAGTTATGGTAGTCCATAAAGCTGGAACTGATCTAAGACCTCCGCAGACAATTTAATCTCTTTTTGCAATAAAAGGAACCCCACCACTGGCCTCGCGAAGGCGCTTGATAGCTGAGAAAGTCTTTACCAGAAGTGGAAAGAATCATCAGACATCGCTTGCCGTCATCTTGCTAAAGTAGAAAGTCGAGTGACCTCCCCCTCATTTCTGGTAGATAACTTTTATTTGTTATATTATCTGTTAATTACAACTTACACTATTTATTATTACAAAGTATATTTTTATCTAAACTTGCTGTGTATAAACTATTTATTATTTGCATTCAGATCATCAAGGGTTTAAATTTCAGTCCGAAACGTCGCGGTAAAATGATTTGTGTACAGACGTATGGAGTTTAAATACCTAATTGCAGAACGCCTATTGCAACCAAGAGGTTTTCCCCAGTCACTCCAAATAAATGCTGGTTTAGTGCACTGGCAACAAAGCCTTTCTTCGACGCCCTTTCAAATAAAATATTCACCAATCATTATCGTGGTCGAAAGCAATGGCAGCGTTGTTGCAAAAAACAATAAATGGACTGGAGATCCTGCTTCAGTGATTAAGGATTCAATACTTTTGTTATTTAAATGTCCCTTTACGTTTTATAGTTTTACAGCAATAAATATCCTGACTTACCATAGAAATATAAAACCAAATAAATGTGCTTATTTGTCCTTAAATCAGTGTACAGAAGTCTAGTTGAGTAATTGTCATCTCGTTTTTTAATCAAATGAAATAAATGTATTCACGATAATTTGGAAGAAAATTTTATAAGACAGGGTTGCAGCCTCTTATATCCAGACATTCTCTTGGAGTGCCTTTCGAAAGCCATTGAGAATACTGAGGCATGATACACTATGTTGTGGCCGAGACTGATGATACATTTATAACTTCATTGGTAAGAAAATAAAAATTATTTTTTGAAGGTATAGTATTACGACACGATTTTAAAAATTCTAGCAGCTTGAAATAAATACGTAGTTGTCTGATGAACAAAGTTCCTTTATGAACTATTCTTTAAGCCCTTTCATGCCTCTTTCTTTAAGCTCTATCGTAATTAAAAGTTTTTGAAACAAGTGCTCTTCTGACTTATCACGTACAAAATGGTATATGAAGCTCTAGCCCGACTTGGTCAACAAGTGCATCAAAGTACGAGCAGCTTCGTACTTTTACTTAACTCTAAGAGGTTCTGTAGAGTGAGGACAACTTAAGGTGGCTCTGAGATGAGGGGGATTCTTCAATTTGTTTTAGTTATAGAGGGAATCTACAATACATGTTATCGCCTTGAAAAAAGCAATTACAAGCGGACGAAGAGCGAATTAGCGTTTCTAAGATTTAATCACTGAAGAAAAATAAACTAAAATAAAATTAGATTTTGACTTTTATATAAACATGTATGTTCAGTTTCTATGGAAACTTCTGAAGACAGGCTTCCCTCAGTACAATAATTCAGTGTGGTATATACAAGCAGTAAACCACTTCATGCTGTTACAGAAAGGCATATTCATCCACATAATGCAGAATACTTTTTACAATTGAAAATTATACAACATTATTTTTTGTTAAAGTTACTAATGAATTACAGACGTCCTGTCAGAATTTTTACAGCAAATTATAAGTACATTTTTAATTGCATTTAATACTTACGCGAATCAGTAGAAAGTCGCGTTGTATCATTTATAAATGGCCAGCTATTAACACACCATTCAAAGCATGACGCATTTTATTTCAGTGTTCAAAAGTGATCATATTAAAACCTGATTTCTTGCCTAAACATAAATATTACAACAAGGTATAAATGATTATACTTCGCAGAAAGAAACTTATTTTTTTAGCACCACATCAAGAAAATAAAAATTACGTTATGCGCTTTTAATTGAAATATTTCCTCTTGTGCGGTGTCCAGTAAATATGACACAGCTGCTTAAACCCTTCATTCAAACCGCAGAAATCTCTGTCCTCCACCCTCTCTCGAAGAACACATGGTTTTCGCATCACTGGCTCTTACCCCTTCTAGCTTTTACCCCATTACTCCAAGACTCGAGAAGTAAAGCTTCTGTGGCATGTCTGATAAAGCTGCTCATGGATTAATGCGTTCTCTGTTTATTCGAGCATGTTAAGTAGAGCCAGCAAGTTTCAGGTCAACAACGAAACCTCTTCTAAGTAGATTCAAAATAAACACGGGGTGCCTTCTTAGATGAAGAAGAAGGCAATATCATACCTCACAGATACCTCCACACCCTCGATAATTATTATTTGTATTTCATAATCACCGTTAGAAAGATAATCAGTTAAAACGAACCATATCAACGTTTGAAATTTTATGGACAGAAGGTGAAAAGAGAATCACATAAACCATAGAACCTTTTTGTTATAGTGAGACTGTATTTGTGGAAATCAAGCCTCTAACAGGTCCACTGTTCATCCGCCAGATGACGCAAGAAAAGATATGGAGCAACGGTGAAATGATACTGACAGGGAAAACCGAAGGCCTCGGGCAAAAATCTGTTCCAATATCACTCTGTACCACACATTGACTACCCTGGGCAGGGAACCCGGACCATCGCGGAGAGAAGCCAGCGACTTACCGCATAAGCACGTCTGATATGACGTACTTTATTAAGACCAACAGTGGAGTTCATTGGTAGTTACTAAACTATTACGATCTGGTACCTCTTAGTTACACTGACACGTAAACTACAGCTGATACCACACTGTAGTAGGAGATCTTCTCAGCTCCCTGAAAATGAGATCTTCATGGGAATAAAACGGGAGCAGACTTCAACAACACTTCTTTCTTTGTCCGCTTTACTATTTTACTTTACCAATGACCGGCATCTAACGGGTGTTTCTAGCAACAACACCGCCCTCTGCTTTAACCTCGCTCTGTGTTAAGTACGCCTGGTTTAATTCCACAGTTTCTCAAAATCCCTAACCTATCAGAAAACTTCTTCTATTCTAAGCTCGTTAAAGCCGTCTAGTTTGACCTCAGTACAACACAGACTATATATATATATTTTTTTTTCTGCAGTTAATGTTCTGTCCGTCTACAGTTTATGCGGGAGATGTGACGGAAACACACATTATATCAACGAGAATACGTAAAGAAGCTACTTGTTTGACCTAGAAGTAGAAATTAAAATATATCTAAAACACACAGAATGACAGGTTAGACTGGATTCAACTGGCTCACGATACAAAGAAATAATCTACCTCCATAAAAATACTTAATTTTAAGACTAGTTGAGCAACTACTAGCTTCTCAAGCCGGAGCATATTAAATATAGTTAGTTATCAGTTACTTAACTTGATGTTTCTAAATTGCGTAATTAATTAACCTGGCCACGTGTAAGTCGCGTCTGCCTTAGCACTGTTGAATTATTTCAAGAGGATGAAGCGAATGTCAACCGTTTGCTACATAAGTAATGAAGTGAATTACCTCACCATCCTGTCTAACCCCAAATGCTCCAAATAGACTCGTGAATATTTGAGAGAATGAGATGAAATTCGCTGAAATATGACTGTGTAAAACACAAGAAATGAGAAGAATTTACCACCTCGAATCCCTAGTGTCACCGTGTATGAATGATTACCAGGTTGCCTAGAGCCAAGGCTGAGACGTGTCTCACTCTCCTTCATTAATCACTGCACAACTCACAGCCCTCCCGTTACATACGACGGGCTTTCAGACAGAAGCCGAGGACAGAATATAATCTCTCAAAAAAATAACGAGTACTATAAAAAACATACCTTAAAATGGACAATAATTATTATCATTCCGATCAGGTTATTACAATAAATAATTTAGAATCTCTCATAACGACAAAAATTTTATTTATCCACATAATATTCTTTTGCAAAGATAAAGGGGGACACAAGGTGTGCGTACAGAATTTTGGTAGGAATCCTTCAGGTAAACGACCACCGGGCAAACCAAGAAGACGAAGGGAGATTAACATCAAGATGGATCTTGGAGAGGTGGGCTGTGAGGATGGCAAATGGATGGAGTTGGCTCAGGATCGTGGACGGTGGAGGGCTTTGGTGTTGTCGGTGTTGGACCTGCGTGTTCTGTTACCAGGGAGTTAGAAAACTACGATGGGATGGGCACCGGAGTACAATGTTCCAGCGTTATTCAGAATGAAGCAGAGCCGTTTCAAGAACTTACGCCAAGTGGATATTGCGGTAACGAAGGCTGTAAGAACAGGCCCAATGCTCTTTAAATGGTGCAGTGAAACGAAACCAAAAATACTAAAACATCCAACATCAGACACGAAGTTCATTTTTATTAAAGAATACTTTTGAACGCCCGGTAAAATAAAGCCTTTGGGGGTTGAAACATAGGTACAAAAAATATTGAAATTTCTATCACAAAACTCACGTAAATCATTTCATTTTGAGTACTGACGCTATACGTTCTAGACTCCAATTCTAGAACAATTGTCCTAAAGTGTTAGGCGTATGTATATTAATCGAATTACATGCGCGTAGTGCTTTTAGGATCGTCAACCGTGTGTTGTTGATTCCCAATCAAACGCACCTCAACGAATTTTGTGCATCAGTCATACACTTGATGTTGTACAATAGCCAATTTCAGATATGAAAAATTAAAGCATTATTTATACAAACCGTGCTTCAGTTTTTTGAGTGCTATCACAACTTTCACTCTCTGGGTCCCGGCTGGAACTGCACGTCCCATCACTAGGCCCTACAAGGTATTTCCAACACAGTCTAGCACTTCTCCACAAAACAATAATATCAACGTTCCTTTGTTATAAGAGTTCCGGGAAGAGATAGTTGCGTTCAACTTTATCAGTGAGAATCATAATTACAGGAACGAGGTATCATCAATTTATCACTTATCTCATAAATACCTGAGACTTCAAATGACAATTTATTAAATAGTTAACTAAGGTAACAGGCTAATATTTGTAGGAGCAAATACTTGTCAGTTATAAAATTTAGCCGCATCTTCGTTTATAAAATTGGATATCTTATTTATAATAACGCTCTAGAATTAACATATTATGGCCTAAAAACTTCACAGGAATATCACTGTGGAATATATGTCTACCGAAAGTGTTTTCTGTTATCATGCATTTATCCATACTTTTTACGATGGACTCCGTGGCATTGAAGCCACTCAGATGATACATAAGTGAACATCGAGCAGCGTTGATATGATAGTGACAGAGGAAAACCGAAGGATTTGGAGCGAAATCTATCCCAATGTCACTTCGTCCACCACAAATCCCATATTTACCGCCGTGGGAGCGAAACCTGGCATCAGTGGTAAGAACCCAGCGATATTTACCTCTAGCTCAGCAATGACCGTTTATTATTTTATAGTTCCTGTTAGTTTTAAGGCACCCTGAAAGAATGTAGCGTCATATATTCTCTTTTGGAGTTCTTGTTTGATATCAATGGAAGAAGTGAAAGTCTGTAGATGAATTATTACTCCTACAAACTTAATTAATCACGCTACAGTTGATCTCGCATGTCATTTCAAGGTCACCGTCCAAGTCTGGAGGAAGAAGACAACGTTCCATAGTTCTTTACAGCTAACTTGTGGCTTTCATATAAAAGTTTGGAGGGTCATTTGTGAAACTTCACATGGACTTTTGAAAACTCTTCAAAAGAAGCCTCCGAAATGTGCCTCACACGTCTCACGTGATGCAGCTTCAAAATTTAAAATATGAAACTTTCGTGTACTAGATAACAGTTGAAGGATGTACTCTTTTCATATCTCATAACAAATTACTTCCTTATAGTTCACGTCAAACATCTAAGTAATGATTGTGACATACAAAACATGGGCGGTTTGTCGCTGGCTTCTCAACGCTTCCAAGGAAGTTCATATGGGATTTGTTGTGGAAAAATAGGCATTTGGACTGGTTATGCGGCCGTAACGTAAATCTATTATTCACATCCATCTAACGTCAAGGTTAAGAATTAGTGGAGCTACACCTCCACTGTCATTTTCGTCCTCATAGCGCGGTGTTTCTCTCACTGACGCAGATTAAAATTTTATTTATGTGATTTAAGTCTTTGTAGTCTCTGGTTCAATGACAGTTCATTCTCTAAAGTGTCGTAAAAAGACCGAAAGTTACAGATGAATAAGATACAAAGCGAAGTTTTGCCCACTTTCGGATGCGGAAATGTTTCCAAGTCAAGCCTTCTGGTACAAAGAACATGTGACAAGATTTAAATTGCTACGTAGATAAATTGCACGCATTGGATAAGCCACCTCACCAGACCAATTGCAATTTAGGTTTGTTTACAGAACAGAATTCCCTTTTCCTCTCCTACTACTGGGGTTCTGCCAGAATGACATCCGGTATAAAATGGCGGAACTCAGGCTTGGACCCATTGACTTACTCGTTCTCCTTTCTAGAAGGATCGAACTTCCTCTGTTCGCTTCCCTCTTGTATTCTGATTCATAACGAATGGACCATCCATGTGCTGGGAGCCACATATTGAGATAAGACTTGCCAACGAGGACGAGAGGAAAGTGACGCAACATAAATACATACTAGACGAAAGAAGGACTGTGGGAGAGGAAGCGAGAAAGAAGAATGGGCACAAAGTATAAGTAAAGAAACCATTTCTTCTCTTCCTTGGCGTGGCTTTATTTGGGTCGAATGAGAAGTCATAGAGCAATCTTTCTTTGTTCCGGCAAGAAAGAGTCAACGGTGCTGGAGTGGAAAAAAGCATGGTGGACCACTTTTAACGTCCACTCCTCCCTTCACGATCCACTCACACGAGCTTGCCCATTCACCATATGCCCCCTTATCACCGTTCGAAACCCCCCCCCCCCCCCCCCACACACACACACACACCAAACCGAAGTTTTTGGGGTTGCTTATAGGGCAAGCTTACACCGTGGCTTGCCAGAATTTCTTGGCACAGATTCAAATTTCTGGAAGGGAATCAAGCCAACCGGAAGCACCCTAAACCCGGAATAAACCACAAAGGCAAAAATTCACCTCACTGTTCTATGTTACCATTCTTAACACTGTCTCCTGAAAGACAAACATTCGCTTACATATAACGGCGGTCGATAATAAGTCCGAGTTGATTCTTTTATTTCATCGAGAAAGGTTTATAGCGCTAATAGTTACATAATCTCATAACAGAGGGTCAGTTGCATATACTGAGGCCATTATCCAGCAAGTAATGTATTCTTCTGGACAGTACCACAGTTTTTTTTTCCTACCTCAGTGTCAGCTGTTTCTTACTACGTGAAACGCGGGCAATACGGAAATGAACCTCTGGCTTTCACAACAGTAGCAAAATTTAAATAGCTGAGAGACTGCTAAATTCTCAAGAAGAACTTCAATTCACAGATTTGAACAGTTGGTTCAGACATTCTATTTTTATCGCTGTCTCTCATAACTATACTGTCACGCACAGACCAATTGTACTGAAAAGAAAAAAAATGGGTGTCTATAAGCGAGATAATTCGTCCTTGGGAAGGAACAAACAAAACATTATATTCAACGACTTATTGTTATTAAACAAATATATAAAACTTACAATAAAATATCTTTAAGTGTCGAGTTTTTTCTGAATTTTGACAGCGTGTGGACTGTAGGTAAATTCCAACACCGTATTCGTCTTCACCCTGAAGATCCAGATAGTATGTTTCTCTGTAACGTTGATTAACTATCTACGAGTCCACAGAGCGTCAAAAGCCACCACATCATCATCATCAGTATGTAGTCGAAACTCCATAGATTCACAGAAATTCTTCAGTTCAGTTCCCAACTTCAAAACCAATTTCTCTAAAATGCATTATATATTAGCTTAATATCTGCAGGTAGTGTTCCGAAACAGTCTGATCACCTGAAATTGTTTGACTAAAATCTTCTGTGTATTTCTTTGTCTCCCTCACATGACCTACATGCCTTCACATTTCACCTCCCTTAACATGAATAACAATTTTCGTGAAGAATTCAAATTATCACGCTCCAATTTATGCCATATTTTCTATCCTCTTGTCAATTGCTTTTATTAGGTTCGCGTTTCTGCTCACCTTCCTTCTAATGCCAAGTCACGACCTAACAAACTAATAAACTAACCATCCTTTTAAGTCACAGCTCTCGTTGGCAATACACCAAAAACATATAGAAAGGCGAAAAACACATAAAAGGAGTATTGAACTCGTAACATACTTTGACGTCAACCCGTTAAGGCAGCGTTAGTTACATTTAAAACTGAAATTCTACTGAATAAAACCTGAAATCTCATTTTGTATCTTTAATAAAGACACGGAAATAAATCTCAAATATTTTTACTTTAATATCAACGGTTTTACGATTCATTCAAATGACACAATTTAATTCATTCGGCTCATAAATTCACATACTATTTATCTAAAAGCCATTTTAATATTACCTTCGCAATATTTAATCTCCTGAGATTTTTAGACTAAAGATCTCGTAGTTTTACCATGTTTTGGTGTACGTTGTGTTATAAGCAATACGATTTCAACTATAAGCATCGAAATACGACATCACACATTTTTAAAAATACACAATAGCATATCCATTTCCTTTAATCCAGTGGTTTTTCTCAAATTCGGATACACGCATAGCCCTTTGTACCTATAAGGGTTTCCAATTTCTCTGGTCTGGCTGACAAGTACAACTGAAATATATGTGTCTGTTACATGTAAATTTGAATTCGACTATTTCTGGTCTATAAAATAATAACCAAATAACCAAAAGCAAATTCTGTGCAAAGTACACCAATTAGTACTGCTAGTTCGTTAAAAGGTATTAAGCTGAATCTGTTTGCTTCGCTGGTAAGAGAAGCTACGGAGATTTATGTTATATTGAATCACTCCTTCTCTTTTACCCTTCCGACTTCTCTCTCTCTCTCTCTCTTGTGGATGATTTTTAATGATCGACTTGGCTGAGCCTTATTCCACTGCAAACAAGAACGAGTGTTTACAATATGCGCTCAAGAGTTCGAAACGCCGTTCTATGTTTCGTACAAACAATGAGAAATTTACAACAGGCAAGCAACAGAACTGAGACAGGGAAACATAAGGAAACAGAAGACATAAATCTGGACCAATATATATGTTAAGTTTAGGTATGTAGGACTACACGAACAAAATACCTTCCTGCTTCCAATAAACATTGCGGAAACTCACTCTCTGTTTGCAGGCCTATATTCAGGGAATATTAAAGAACGGCAATGATTAAGACATAAGCAGGAAAAAAGCTGAAAGCTGATTAGAACTGAACACAATGGTGCAGAAAGGGGG
Organism: Zootermopsis nevadensis; assembly: GCF_977971745.1. Taxonomy (NCBI): domain Eukaryota; kingdom Metazoa; phylum Arthropoda; class Insecta; order Blattodea; family Termopsidae; genus Zootermopsis; species Zootermopsis nevadensis. The sequence continues at coordinate 7,889,306 of NW_028259139.1, read as the reverse complement.
AAACTGGCATAATTTTTAGGAAAGACAAAAACTGTTTCAAATATTCAGTATTTCATGTAGACCAATTGCCAAATTTTTGTTACATTAACAAGATAATGAAATAATTATTATATTTGTTTACCGTCAAATCACAATAAAATAGTAAGATAAGATAATTAAAATGATTAAAATATCATCTTATTTTCCATATCGAGCATTCGATTTACATCGGAACATTCACAACATGTTTCGGTTTATCAAACCGTCATCAGGTGTAAATTATAAACTTTTAAACTCAAATTACAATTATTTATAGTTTTTACAATTTTATAATTTTATCATCTTTCTCAGTATATTTTATGGAAGTTGTGTCTAGATATTATTAATATAACATTATTGTTGACGTGGTGTTATTGATGTTTATACCAGTCTGTGAAGTAAAGGATTCGAAAACATTAATGAAATATGATTGAATATAGAAAACAAAATGAACTAAAATAATAAATAATAGCAAATAAACATACCATATATGAAATAGCAAACGGTTCAGATGTGTTCAGAGGAGAGATCCAGAAGTGTTACCATCTCGGAACTAGGTTCGTTATTGACTTCGGTGTAAGTGGGTGAAAGGTGGTTTGTCAGGGTTGGGGTCAAGGTACTGGAGTGCATTAAAAAAATCAAAAGACACAGAGATACAATAGAAACATATCACATACAACAAACTTATAAACAAAACATCTGCCTAAACGACAATAACATTTTTCTTAATAACCCCATTTTTGTTTCAAGTTACACCCTTTGTGTACCAAAGCTTTCAACTCGTCTCGAGGGACTGCTATATATATGCGTTTTTCTGTTCTGTCATGCTTAAGTGTAGACCTCGCATTCGGTCATCCTACACACGAAGATGCTCTACCAAATGCCTACCGGAAATAAGTTCATGAAACAGAAGTCTCTGCTCCGTTAACTAAGCGCTAGATGATGACAGAAAACGTGATAATTGTTGAAAGAATTAAGATTTCGTTGCGAGAAATAGAGAAACCATTTCGATAAATCGAAGTTGGCTGGAAAGAGACAAGTTACTTATTTAACAAATATAATATGATAATGGTATCCCAAGTAAGGATGTGACGTGTCTGAACAAGTAAATGTAAAAAATAGCTGTTTCATTTCGAATTATTCAGAACTGTGTAAGCCTGCTTCATATGCAACCAGTACAACAAAATCATTTTGAAACCGTTTCTCATTCGCGTCTTAAGGCGCCATCTGAAGACGTTGCAAACGTCCAAAGTGTTTGCGTTATTTCAGATGAGTTGGTAAACAACACAAGTAAGTAAACGTGGACCTCGCCACGCTGTCAGACACGATTAAAATAAAGTAGAACTTATCGTAGGCTCAAAACCAGAGTTCAAGGCTTGGCTGTGGGGACAGACATACGAGAAACGAGTGTGTAGGAAGTTGCGAATAATGGCGAGGTCAACAGAGCGGAAGAAGGAGAAAGCAAGATTTGGGACACAGGGCTCGCAAACTCAACCTCAGACAAGAGCAATATTCCCGGAGGCAGATCCAGCCTCTGGGAAAGGCCATCCCTGAATCTAAGTGGAGCCCTCTGGTCCTATGACGTTTCATTAATAACAGCGAAATATCTGGCAGTCGCCCAAACTGCAAGTAACAAAACGCAACTTACAAGAATTGAATAGTTTGTGTCTGCCTTCACCCCAAGGACGCTGCCTCTTGGAGCCATAGTGTTGCCTGAGGATTAGGCTATCCTCTGAGCCACCGTTTAATCGGGTATAAAATTATGACAAAGAGGTACAAATCTTGGGCTGTAAATGCAAGGCTAATCATGCATTCACAATTTAAACTGTATTTTGCAGCCTATATTTCGGCTAGCAACGTACTTTAACTAAATGCAGCTTCGATGATTGAATCATTACTGCCTAAACATTCCGACTGATTGGAAAACAATATTATTTCATAATTACTTTAATTTATTCATATAAATGCATCCATTCCATCTCAAACAGGAAGAGAAATTACAAATTCAATGCCAAGTGCCTTTTTTATTTATTTCAAGAAGGTTCAGTTAATCTTTTTTGATGACCTTGAATCATATCCTTTAACCCAGATTTATTTTTTTCCTTTGTGGTTTATACGAAACCATATAAAGGTTCAAGAACTATCCTATCTCTGTCTTAATTTCGTCACCTGTCAACCAATTATGTATATATCCAGAGTTATTTCTTTGATTGGTGTCAATTTAACGCATCAAACGATCACTAAGCATCGCTGCGTCGGTTGATAATAGAACAATAATCAATGGAAATATACATATTTTTATTTGAATAAAATCGACGGGATTTCCCTTGGTCGATACCAGTAAACACCGGCCGCAGTTTAAATCACTTACGAGGAAGGAACACGGAGAGAATTAAAAGCAGTACCAGTCTTACAGTCCAGAAAACACTGAAATCGCGGTAGGGAGGAAGAAATTCTAAAATAAATTTGTTACGTATTTTCCCTATTTTTCGAAAAAAATACCGTAAAATGCTTTAGAATATCACTACGGACCTACGGACCCCTTCGTCTTCTATCCAAATCGTCGTTCACCACACCCCTAAAATATATAATTAATCCCTACATAAATTAAACAATTGGAGCATTGGAGCAACAGTACCGACGGAAATTAACTAATCCGGGCCTTTTAACCATTGCACGGAGATTTGGAAGTGCGTTGTATCAACCGCAGCTGTGAAATTAAATTGGAACAGAGAGACTGTAAAAGAAACGTCACACAGGTATTAGCATGTCCCAGGCAGGATTAGCAATCCAAACTCCGGAAACCTAAATCGTTAACGCTGCGCTCTGCGGCTTTGCTTAGTCAGTAATTCAATATCCTGACTCTTTGCACGGTTTTATCCTGCTGAATGACACGCCACTTTTCATTCCACTCGTTACTACTGTAAATAGACCGACGTTCCAAATCAGAGGTTCCGAAGGACAAAATAGCAGACACCGAATTTTTGAACTGCTTTTGTGCAGCTGCATTTGGGAATACCTGTAAAATAATATTAAAACAGATCTAAAACAATTAAATGCTAGCTTGGATTGATACACGAAAATAAGCCCGGATACTTTACTCAGTGTACAGAGATTCGATTCTCGACAGGGTATGATTTTTCCTTCTTCGTAACGTCCAGATCGGATGTGGATTCACACAGCCTTCTATCCAGCGAGTACCAAAATTCTTTCCTTGGAAGTAAAGCGGAGAGCAATTCTTTTAATATTAAACCTATTCAATTTATATTTGACTGATATAACAGTACAGTGGACCGTCATAAACTAAAATTTAGTCTTTGGTCAATGAGTTCTGTTAAGCCCCAGTGACAATTTAATCGAAATATATTAAGTTTTTTTAAGGAATGAAACACGTGGACGAACATCATAAAAAACACAATCACTTCATAACGCGTTCATTTTAAGAAAGCAGCTTTGTGTAAAGAACGCATGAAACGAACATCCGACTTATTTTAATTCTGACTCATATCAGAGAGCGCTTGATAAGTTCGTGATTTGGAAAGAGTCCCTGAAACACGCAAAACTTCACTGGCTGAAATATTACAATCCACTGTCTCCTGATCGCAGTTTAAGCGGATGAAGCCCTGGATATTTTATTATTATCAGCTGCGTTAATTTCGTTTCGTTTCACATTACATTCATTTTCTCTGTTTCTAATTTATGTAAATTTTCTGCTTTCACACTCCACCTCCTTCCATCACAGGTTCTAATACCATCCTGTTTCCTTTGAATTCCCTTATTCTTGTAACCTGCACTTACTTTATTAAGGTGAGTTTCTTGTTATGTTTTCCCTCGTTCGATATTTCATACTTCATATCATTTTCTCGTCTCTCTTTTACTGTCAGTTTCCTATATTTTATTCTGTTACCAGGTTTTCCTATTGCCTGGAGCACTATATATTTCTTTACAAGTCCCGCATCTTTAACCCAATTGAAGTTTTCCCTACAAAAAAGTCCTTACGGCAACTGAAAACGATCGATTTCAACAAACATAAGACGGATCTTGGTACGAACTGTTATAATGCAGAAGCAGAGGCAAGCAAACCTCGTCTATACACGACTCAGGCCTGGAGGATTAGTCAAGGAATGAGGAAGGAATGGAACGAACAGAATTCATTCCTACGGGATAAAAAAGAACAGCTGTAGCTTTACAGTTCCCATTTTCATCGAAAACGGAAATGAAATCTCGTCACCAAAACACCATTTCTTGAAGAGCTATTGCTATGCTTCGAAGCATCACAAACAGCCCAGAAAATAGGTCTAGTGTTATAATCCTGACACCGATTGCACTATTTTACACTCTCCCTAACACTTTAAACAAGCTCTTATAAAACATATTTACATTTATCTAAAAATTATCTCACTAATACACTTACAGGAATTGACGTATATGATAACCAGGAATTAAAAAGTAATCTCTGTCTTTCTTAATCAAGAAAAACATTCTCTGACTAAATGATACAGTTATGCAGAGATTACGAAGATAATCTGTAGGTTAAAATCAAGTTAACATGAATGTCATGCAAGCAATAACGGGGACTTGATCGCTAACATCATATACTGATTGATTAAGGTAATTTGATGTCACGTACTTCCGTAATGGCGCTAATTTACGTGTTGTATGTGAGTTTCATACCGCATACCGTAGAGGTATCCGTGACATGGTTACGGATCAGTTATCATCTACGTTTGAAGAGCCAATTTCTGAAAATGACGACACATACTAAAAGAAAAGCGTATGAATGCACGGTTTCTTCAAAGACAGTCATTTGTCTTCAGTGATTATAAATTAAACCACTAAAACGATCGATTGCATGGGAATGAGTAAAATCAGGGGCGGAACTATTAACCTTTTGTACGACGTAACAAAGTTAATATTGGCCTACATATCGTTGATATGCCAGATGTATGACTGGTTTAACTTTTCTAATGTTAGCATATTAATACTATCTTTTATAAATTTTCAATCCCTTTCAATTGCGTCTAATACGAATTGCATTATTCAATACTTGCAGAGACGTAAAAGAAATGTCAGAGGTTTTTCATTTTTAAACTATCTTCCTCAGAACCAATTTCACCACACACACTGCAATTAAGTACAGATGTTTCTGGGAGGATATGGGAGTTTGTTCAATAGACTCGATATCTGAAGCAGAAAGAAACAAACAGCGAACCTTTGATCAGTTCTGATAGAGATCAAGGGGAGATTCTTCATTCACATTTACTCTCTCCTACCTTAAGGCATCGATTGAAGCCTCAAATCAATATACCAATATTTGTAACAATGTTTAGATTAGTTGAACGCAAGAAATTCTACAGAAGCATACTGATAAGAGTTATAAGAAAACGCGATATAATAAATTTATATTTTACATTTACATTCCATTTTTATGTACTTTCCTACAAAATGAGAAGTTATGTCGCTCGTCTTCCTTATTTAACATTTTTAGGACTTAATCAGTGAGCACTTAATGGCGGATGCTGCAGGAAGAATGGGATTAACAGAAAGAGAGGAACAGGAGACGAATACTACACAGTGAGGACATTTACAGTTTACATCAGACTCCATATTCATCAAATATTACTAGTGTTTGGAAGTCAGAGAGGATGAAATGTGCTAGATATTCCTCACGCGTAGATGTTACGACAAATATGTACACAATTTTAGTCGGAGAGGCTTAGGAATAATATTAAATCTGATCTTAAAATAAGAGGCTGTGGATTTGTGTAATGGATTCAAGTGGCGCAAGGCTGGGTACGATGTTATATTATATACCAACACGCTAATGAAACATTTTATTACCAACCGCAGAGAATTCTTACAACATCTACTGACGCTATCAAAGTTTCAATATGTCCCTTCATGCTCGGTTTATATGAATTATTAGAACAAAGCATATACAATTAAAGTATCATGCGGGATGCTGCCCGCCTATCAGCACGTTTAACATATTTCCCATTCGGCATATTTCGGTGAAATGTATTAAAGGTCTTATTGAATTTACCTACGGTTAATACATAGAGTAATAATTTCAAATTAATTTTTGGAATCTTGTTAATTATGAATCTGCATAGATCTAAAATACCAAAACGCCTTCTACGAATCTCTAATTTATTCTGCTAAGGAATTGGGTGCGTGCTTAATATTACATTTCGTGTTAATGGAGAGGCTGGCTTACACACCACAGAAGCAATTACGAATAATTAAGTTCACTGAAGGAGCCGCTTTACGTCGAGCTTTGAATGTCTACATATTCATAGGCTAATCAACAACGCTGGGTCAGGTACAGCGCGTATGTAGCTTCAAATGACACTAAAGGGTAGTTATTCTTGTTGAATAACCCAGAAGCAAGCGACAGTGGCCTCAATCAAGACGCTCATTTAAAATTTGCCTAGGCTGGAGTGTCCGAAGATCATCATCGCAGAAAGGACAGATTCGAACTGTTTACTTCAAATACGTTAGTCAGATGCTTTCTCGCCTTCTCTGTGTTTAGATAAAACGCCACGGGCTGCGTTTCAGACCCGAAGTCATTAGGAAGAAGCCAACTTCTATGTGGAGTGATACGGTTCTGAACAACACGCCTACAGGTATGATGACGCTATAAAACAAGCACAATTTTTTCTTCTGCCTAACTTGATCATCATATGTTCCTTCTCATTCTATCTACTTTCCTTTTCCACGCTCTTTTCCTATTCTTCTTGTTTCCCTTCATACTATTTCTTCTCTTTTTATGTCTTTTCTTTTAGCCACTTTAAGATCTTCGTCTTCTCTTCTACTTCTTCTTCTTCTTCTTCTTCTTCTTCTTCTTCTTCTTCTGAGACTCACATTTCCACTCCTTTATCTTCCTCATCCCTTTATCAATTCTACTTTCGTATCTTCACAACTAATTTTCTCCTCCGTTTTATTCGCTTCTTCCAATTTTCTTCTATATTTATTTATTTCCTCCAAACCGAACGTCTCGACTAAATGGTTAGCATTCCATGTTCGTATTCCAGACTTCACGGGTTAAAATCTCGGATCGGTGGCACATTATCCTGACTCAAGTCCCTCGTGATTTTTCCTCAGTCCCTCCAGGAAAATGTCCAGATGAGATCTTGAACAATTCCACGTTTGTTTCCTTCTATGCTCTTTCCGATTCGTTATTAATAATTCAAAATTTTTAAAGTCTGAGCTATTGGCAGCGTAGTTACATAAACAATATAAATGTTATTTTTCCTTTCACATTTTCCTTTCTTGTTTGTATTAAGTGTCACGTCCCAAACAACAGCATTCAATGTCTTAAAAGGTTATGGTTCCGACTGTATCTGCTCGAATATCAAGCGACATCAGACTCCCCAGAAGTCAATAAAGCATATTTATTGTATACCAGCTTGAGTATCATCTTTTCCATCATCAGTACCTTGAGATCCTATCAGAAGTCAGTTGGCCAATTCCCGTCTTATCTTCGGGATCATTACAGGAACACCGAACCGTTCAGCATAAAGGTAGAACTGTGGACTTCCGTTCGGGAGAATCCGAGGTAATTGGGAAGGGAGATTTGTGTCTATTGTGTGACAAACATGGCCGTCATGAAGCCGTCTATTATTCTGCGCATTATAATCAAAGCTTTAGTACTGATTCAGTTGTATGCATAATACTACGACATTTCATTTCCAGACATTATTAAATCCAAGGCACAGAATCAGTTTAACAGGAATCTGCAAAGTGTAAATTCAATATAACAAACCCACGGAGGGTATTTACAAAATCCAAATTACATCCACGTGGCTTGTTCAGACGTCTGCAGTTTGCGAAGTCGCACTCTTGTCAAAGCACTTATATCTCTATAATACGTAGAGGTGAAGAGGAAATGTTTTCAGCATAATTTACTAAAATGTGAACTACCAACATGATTTCGCAGACACGTTTCTTGCAGAGAAATATAACTAACTAACTAACTAGATGGCTTACCGAACCCGAAGGTTCATCACCGAATTAACCAAAGCCCTCCACCGGACCCTGTCCTGGGCCAACAAAATCCAGTTTCCTTCAACTCCTATCTCCCATAGATCCCGCCTGAGATTATCCTCCCATCTACGTCTAGGTCTCCCCAGCGGTCTCTTCCCTTCAGGTTTCCCAACCAGTACCCGGTGCACACCTCTTGTCCCATCCATGCGCGCTACATGTCCCGCCCATCTCACTCTTCTCGACTTAATCACCCTCACAATACTGGGGGAGCAGTACAGATTTTTAAGCTCGTCATTGTGCAGTTTTCTCCACGCCCCATCGTCTTCCCTCTTAGGCCCAAATATCCTCCTCAACACCCGATTCTCAAACACCTGCAATCTGTGTTCCTCCCTCTGAGTGAGAGACCATGTTTCGCACCCATACAAAACAACAGGCAAGATTATTGTTTTGTATACTTTAATTTTCAGGTTCTTAGAAATCAGACGGGAAGACAAAATATTTTGGACTGAGAAGTAGCAAGCATTTCCGGAATTTAGTCTCCTCCTAACTTCCTCACAAGTATCATTTTGATTTGTTATTGTTGTTCCCAAATATTTGAACTTTGTAACCCTTTCAAAGGATTTATTAGCTACCCTAAGATAATTTTGCCCGCCTGTCTTCTGATGACGAGATACTAACATGTACTTAGTTTTTTCTGAATTTACTTCCAGCCCCACTTGTCTACCAGCCTCTAGTAAAACTTCTGCGTTCCTCTTTATTGTATTTATATCGTCCCCCAATAAATTAACATCATCAGCATATGCCAATAGCTGATGTGTCCCGTTCAATTGCAAACCCTCCTGCCTACCTTGGACCTTCCTGATGGCGTATTCTAGCGCAAAGTTAAAGAGCAAGGGAGACAAAGCATCTCCTTGTTTTAGACCGTTCTTGATGAGGAATGTCTCAGATACATATTTACCTACTCGAATTTTGCTGCAGGTTTCATTTAAGCACATTTTTATTAGACCCACTAGCTTCTTTGGTATACCAAATTCAATAAGAATATTATATAGCACTTCTCTCTTCACAGAGTCATAGGCTTTTTTGAAATCTATAAATAACTGATGTACAGTCCCACCGAACTCCCATTTTTTCTCTAGTATCTGACGAATGCAAAAGATCTGATCAATCGTTGATCTGTTTCGTCTGAACCCACACTGATGATCCCCAATAGTTTCATTCGCATATGGGGTTAATCTTGCCAAAAGAATGTTGGATAGAATTTTGTATGAGGTTGATAGCAGCGATATTCCTCGGTAATTACCACACTCAGTCTTGTCCCCCTTCTTATAAATAGGAATAATTATGGATTCCTTCCATTGATGTGGCATCTCTTCCTTATCCCAAATTAACTGAATAAGCTTATGGATCCTCATATGCAACCCTTTGCCACCTGCTTTAATTAATTCGGCCGGAATCTGATCAATTCCTGGAGATTTATAACTTTTCAACTTCCCAATGGCTAGTTCCACTTCATCTAAGCTAGGTTCTGGCACCAACAGTTCAGCTGTATGCATTTTAATCTGTCTAATATCACCAGTATTATGAACATTTAAGAGCTCGCTAAAGAAATTTTTCCACCTATTCACAATTTTTATTGGATCTGCAAGCAAATTGCCACTATCATCCTTTACCAAATTAGTCTGGGGTTGATATCCTTTCTTAAAGTTATTAATGCCTCTGTACAGGTCTCTGATGTTTTTTTCCTTATTATTTGTCTCAAGTTCAGCAATTTTGCCCTTCAGGTATTCCCTTTTCTTAGTCCTAAAGGTTCTACTAGCCTCACGTCTCACGTTACATAGATTATCCGCATTTGTTTTGTTTGGGTTCTGCAACCATTGAAATTTTGTTTGCTTCCTTCGATCTATTAATTTTGAACATTCTTCATCAAACCACGGTTTATTTTGCTTTCTCCTGTAGTATCCTAGTTTCTCTTTTGCTGAAATTTTGATGCAGTTTCTGACATTTTCCCACTCCCTGTTGATGTCCACACTTTCATTATCCTCATTTGTCTCTAAAATTTGAAACCTATTCGAAATTTCAACTTGATATTGTTCCTTTGCCTCTCCCTCACTTAATTTTTTCAAATCAAATCTTTCTGTGTCAAAATTTTGTTTAGTTCGTCTACTTACTGAAAGCCGCTCCCTCACTTTTGCTACCACCAGATAATGATCAGTGTCGCAATCTGCTCCTCTGAATGATCTCACATCAATTACATTTGTCTGCCTTCTCTTATCTACTAAAACATGATCTATTTGATTGTGTGTTCTGCCATCTGGGGAAGTCCAAGTGTATTTATGAACATCACGGTGTGGAAATTTTGTACTTTTTACAATTAAATCTTTTGACGTAGCGAAGGTCACTGCTCTGACGCCATTATCATTACTAAGTGCATGGAGACTCTCGCTGCCTATTGTGGGTTTGAAGACATCCTCCCTCCCAATTTTTGCATTGAAATCTCCTAGCAGAATTTTCATGTGATACTTGCCAAATGTATCAAATACAAATATAATGGTCTGAAAATAGTTAAAATATTTTACACAGAGATATCTTTACAAATCTGTGGACTGAGACATTATCCTAGATATATTTTGGACTATAATTAATATTGTGTACTCCTATATATAAATCCATTAAATTTTAAAAAAAAACTTTAATTTACTGTCGTGTCATTTACAGGTTATTATTGGCAGCTGACTGAGATAATTGCGCGCGTGTCTTCGCTCAGAACATTTATGAATCTATAAGTAGTCACAAACTACCCAAAGACGCAGTACTATGAAGCACAGTTTTCTTGAGAAGCTAACAGTCGCTCAGTTAGTAAAGAAATTCCCATCCTTCTATGGAACCGTACAGTTGTGTTTACTAACCCCTATTACTAGCCAGATAAATCCAGTTTACTGCAATTTTTAAAAATCCTTTTTAATATTATTCTTTGGCAAATCGCGTATGATTCATATTTGCTTTCAAAACAGCAAAATTTTGATAGAGGTAAGATGAAAACAGAATACAAGTTGGAAACATTTTAATTATCTGAAAAATTCACTTGTTCCCAGGAAGAAACGTAGTAATGCAAGGATAAACAAAATGTGTAATATGAACACAGAGTACAATGTTCTTTGTAACGTAAAACGCACGACCACAAAAGCATATTTTTTTAGAAACTAAAAAACAGAGCGTTACATATGATAATGCTTCTTTTGACTCACTTTTTACATTTTATACTACATGACTTCTGAACAATGCTTTAACATATGCCACGTATGAGAACAATGGAAAATTGTTCACACATATTTGGACTAAGGAATATCAAGTTATAACATTATTGTTAAATAAATCACAAATGAATAATAAACCAGGTTTAGAATATGTTTCTGTGATTTCTTTTTGCGAAACGAATCCAAAGAACTAGACACAGCAGGAATTTGGATCGGGTCTGTAAAATATCTGCGGCCTCTTCGTATTCCGGTCCACAAAACACCGGCTTCATGTGTAGAGCACGGACGGACAGACGGACGTACTGGAATTTTCGAGTTACTGTGACTTCGCGAATTGGAATTTGTTACAGTGCTTCAAGCATCCGAGTCACTAAAACGAAAATACCGCCTGTTCGCCTTTCCAATACCCAGCCCTTTCGCATTGCAGGCAACAGAAAGGAACATGCAAATACAGATATACAGAAGGCCTTAAGATCAAACTGAAGATCAAAGAACAAAAAAGCTTAAATTTATGACAAGAATCTACTTTTCATTTAAATACAAACTCAAATGTTCTTAGAATTTCATCTTCTCATCTTCTGTTTTTATTCCGGGAGCGTGTAGTCAAAATAACAACGTTGATTTATTTACCAATTTGTTCTGAACGAAAGTTTCACTAAAAAAAAAACTTTTACTGTCCGTGGTTCTATCTCACGATCTACCACCGCCTGAAGACACGTGTTTTTTTGCGACGTATTCTAGTTAACAAGTTGTTCGTTTGTTATATGGCATTAACCTCTTTGTCAATGAAGAACATAACAAACAAAGTATCTAAACATGACATTAAAAACAGCTAAATACTTACTCTCCGTATTAAAGTAATAAGTTTTATAGATATTACGAACGTTAATATAAAATAGGTAACATATAATTAAGACTTTTCATACTAACTAGACTTATTCCTAACTAACTAACTAGATGGCTTACCGAACCCGAAGGTTCATCACCGAATTAACCAAAGCCCTCCACCGGACCCTGTCCTGGGCCAACAAAATCCAGTTTCCTTCAACTCCTATCTCCCATAGATCTCGCCTGAGATTATCCTCCCATCTTGCCTGTTGTTTTGTATGGGTACGAAACATGGTCTCTCACTCAGAGGGAGGAACACAGATTGCAGGTGTTTGAGAATCGGGTGTTGAGGAGGATATTTGGGCCTAAGAGGGAAGACGATGGGGCGTGGAGAAAACTGCACAATGACGAGCTTAAAAATCTGTACTGCTCCCCCAGTATTGTGAGGGTGATTAAGTCAAGAAGAGTGAGATGGGCGGGACATGTAGCGCGCATGGATGGGACAAGAGGTGTGCACCGGGTACTGGTTGGGAAACCTGAAGGGAAGAGACCGCTGGGGAGACCTAGACGTAGATGGGAGACTTATTCCTAGCTTTACAAATACAGAGACACACCTCAGCAACAAAATATATTCCAGAATATGACGAATCTAAGTAATCTGAAAGTATAGATGGTTAAAACGAATATAATGGAAATAGGTTTTGGGAGTGTAACTGGTTCAGAGTCATATTAAACAGCGGGTTTGGCAATGGCGGTGTTAAACTTTCGGGTTCTGCCACCAGAGGTTTAGAAACATCGTAACGAAATTTATGCATTACTAAACTTATAGGATTCGTAGAACATTCTGCTCATCACTGACATAGACAACTTACTTTCCTTGCTTGACGGAAAAATCGATTAAGCACACAACAACATTTACACAAAAGGAACATCACAATTTTCGTTTTGCGTGTCTGGTAACCATCTATTCTCACTGCACGGATTCCAGACACAGTCTGGAACTATGATGACTGTAAAGCATGGCAGAGGGCTTTTAGCCAATTCCGCCATTGCTTAGGCTGGCATCTAAAGGCAACAAATTTACGTAAAGGCCTGTAGTAGAACAAATTAATAATCTTCTTTCTCCTTCATATCTCCTTAACAAAACACAGTTAAACTCTATAAATGCTCTTGAAACAAGACATGGTATTCCGTAATATGATATATTAAAGTATATTTTTGTCTACATAAGAAATTTTCATTATATATTAAATAAAACAATTACATAATTAATATGTAATTAACATTTATTATGTAGAAGAAGTAAGTACTTAGTGTATCTATAAATGTTGTCAAGAGAGAGTTTCAAATTTATTTCCGACCGAAAATAAATTGTTGCGGTAAATTTGCTTTGATATTCTGTTACGATCATTCTACACTATGGTTATATATGAACAACCCTTGAAAATCGAAGCCCGTTTAAGTAACATTTAAGTATTCAGTCCTGATAGCATAGAAAACACAACCGTTGACTATTAAGAATATCGACTTGCTAATGCAATTTAAGGAAATTACTACCACTTATTGCCAAAATCATACGAAACACGTATGTACAATATAAAGAATTTTTGGTGGTACATATAGTTACCATTATGTTTTAAAGTATTCATTGTCAGTTCACCATTTTATTCTGAGAAATAAATTATGGCGAGAAAATACGCGGTAAAAACGTGGATATGTGATTAAGAATAAAAACTAGGAGGCCTGTAAATACGAGCAAATTTGAGGCATATAAATTCACCTGGGAAAGAAGTAATATCTTCCCTTTGTACATACATGCTTTAATATTTTAGCTAAAATATGGTTATAAACAGAAGCATCAGTGCATTTGTTTATGTGAAACAAGAGGAGTTGTGGTGATTGGTCTCCGTGGAGACGTTTTATTCCTCTCTTAATTTAGTCCGTGTGATGTTGTGACACCCGGACAGCGCGAAACCTCCCAGGGAAAACTCAAAATTAGCTTCTGCTTTTATCAATGCAATTTCGACTCGTCCCTCCCTCTCACTAGCCACATGACCCCCACATACACACTCGAAACTCCGCCTTTTATGGACAGTGTTCAACCAGATGGAATGCGATTTGGGAAATATGCCAACACTGGAAACAATATATTTCATACTTCATTAACAAAAACAATAAATTAAAGTGAGAGAGTATGAAGCTAGCTATTCATGTAATTCTTCAGTCTATAATTAAATATGACTCCCTAGGACAGTAAATAATTAAAAATGATACAGTTTGTGTATCAATATTTACTGTCCTTTTCCAATTTTCTACTTTAGAACAAACATTTTTGTGCATTTTTTAATCTCCTCCACGTAAGTTAAATGCATTATTTATCCTATTCTCTATTATTTGATTATAATAATAATAATAATCGGTTAATAGTAGGACTACACGTTATGAAGCTCCTCGTTATGCAGGTGTTCATAAAATTTAGTATTCTCTTAATTTAATCATGAATGATCTTCTAAAGTTGTTCCTAAATGTTAACTCTGCTACATTTTCAAACATCCAGAATGGTTCTATTCGTCTTTACTTAATTTTTACCGAATATCAGACGTCTCTTCAGTCCAGAAATTAACTGCACCTATCGAGATTCTTAATAGTCTTCTCAGACCCTCCAGACAAATAATGCGACAGTAACATGACTTTATTTGGACACTCTCACTTATTCTATCATTCTACATTAAAACTGATGCAATTAGATCAATGTTATTTAAATACCCCGAAAATCAATTTGCATTGAATACAAATTATTAAATCATACTTTAGGACTATTGCTATTCCTTTACTATCAGCAAAAATAATAGGTTCATCTAAACATTGCATGTGAATTTTATCTATCCATCTCACAAATACTGAATTAAAACGACGATGGTGGTACAACTGCCACCATTTTTCATTTCTGTACTTGAAATATAATGACAATCTACCGTGGCAAACGGAAGACATTTAATATAAAGCCACTACAGTTCAAACACGGTCGACAAGTGTCAACAAGTTCCCGTTTTCGTCTGTTTATAGCGTCGAGAAGCCACGACAATTCATCCCATACAAGAACGCGTAATCGAATATTTCTCCCATGCCCAGATCAGTAAGAGGTTTCGGAATTTCAGTTATTCAGCAGTCTCACCAAAATACCACGTCCACTCTTAGTGGCCATTCAGTGCTCTTATAATAGAGGATCACCCCCCCCCCACACACACACACACACCGCCAAGGAATGTTGAACTGCTCATAGGTCAAAAACGTACTTGAAAGTCCTTACTGTTGTCACTTTTTAGTTCGTAAATTAGAAGGTGCATGATTTCAAAATATCATTCCAGACCATAGTGTGGAGATTAAAACGCAAACCAAAATCAATCATATACTAAGGTATAAAAATGCCGCCCCCGTGCAACCGACTTCCCAAACACTAATGTTAAAGTCACCTTTGTTACTAGGCCGCTGCTCACGTCAGTTGCGCAAAAGCTGTACACTTGCGAAACATCGTCTATTCTCGAACATTTTTTTCGCGTCGATACAAATTGTCTGCTGTTCGTGAAATGTTTGGTAATGCACGTATCCTGACATAGAAATACCGAATAAAATAGTAATACATTAACTGACAATAAAATTTCGCGATACAGATCCTGTTTGTCTGCTGCAAGTGCTCAGTGAACCGACAAAACTGCTGAAATTATGGCCATGTCGATCTATTTGATGCTACATGGATTACTTTTTTACAATTGGTTTCGCCTCTCCTGCGTTAAGTGTTTACATGTAGTAGTCGGCGCTGCGTTTTAAATAAAAATAACTGTGTTGGAATATTCCAATTTACGTTTCCAACTAACATACCCTTAATGTATACATTGAGTAGTAATAGTAGTAGTAATAATAATTCAATTCATTTCTTTATTATTAGAGTGCTGCATCAAAAGCCAGATGGCCAACTACAGATACAGCACAAATAAAAGAAAGTAAATATAATAATCATATAATAATAATAATAATAATAATAATAACTACAGACATGAAGAGCATTATGAAAACAGAAAAATCTACAAATATACCTATAAATCAATAAATGCATTGCATCGAAATATATAATAGTTTTAAAATGATAAAAACGACGATATAAACCTGAAGATGATGTCATAAAACATCGAAACATGTCGTGCAATTAATAATAAGCCCCATAATAAATGTAACATCATACTACGATAAAAGCGCCATAATATAACATAATATAACTTATTGTAATATTTTATACTACAGATGTTATAGTGTTATATAAATTTTAACAACAACATTTTAAATACGTTTGTGTATAGACTGCGATAATAAATATATAAATAATAATAAAGTTCCTAGCAAACAGACAGGTTAATAATTAAAACAAAGCAAAAAAACATGATTAATTATAGATGAAGCAATACCATCTACTTTGGGATAGCCTAAGAGTAAGCAAATGGTTACTAAAGATGTCAAAATCATTGCAAAGAGTATTCGCAGCTGGTGCGCATTTAGCAACAACAGCAACAAGAATACATTCAGACGTGAAAGTTGTCTCTCTAGAGGAACAAAGCCTAACCACGGCTCTGGACAGATAACTTCTTCGTTGTGCTGCAAATTGAGTTGTAGGAAGTCACGAGCGGCAGACACTGTAGCAGCTCGTGTTCATCATACGGATATAAGTGTGACATAAATAAAATTTACAGACATACTCAGTTATCTGGGGTACGTGAGAAAAATACTGAAAAGTAGCATCAGCATCCTACGTCACGCAGCGAGCTCTGACACCTGACAAAACCGCTGAGTTAGACGCTTAAGGAACAGTTCAGCTCATGAAATCTGATACTTACATTTCACAGATTTCTGTATACACTACGCGAGTGATGATATAGCTTCTATAATGTAGCACACACCTCTGAAACGTCGCTAAAATTCAACCAACAACACCGCTTTCTTTATACACGATGTCGTGAGAATCTCAAATCTACTCAGTATTAATGTTTTGAATTCAAAAGGCCTCGGGTTCAGATCGTGGTCAAATGAGATATTATGACTGAAGAAATACTGGTTATCATCAGTCATTCCAAAAGAATTATGTTATAATACATTAAAATAAACCACAATGTCTTCATTACGTATTCTTCCCAATTCACGATTTATCAGTTTGTCTGTATGTAACCTAAGCTTTTGATAAAGTGTCATTAAAATAAAAAAGAAGAAATGCAGACACAACATCGAATACCGGCGCCGATACAATATCAAAATTATCGTACACCGCTTCTATCAAAAACATAAAATTATTTTAAAGTGATAATTATGAAATAAATTTAGCATTGTAATTTTATTTAACGTATCGACTTGGGTAACACCTTTTATCTTAACGTAAATTACTTTAAGCTAATATTTAGAAAATAAATTTTTACCACACAGTATGGATCTTAACATGTACAAACTTTATTTGAAATATGTTTAGATAGATGAATATTAACGATTTACAAGAAAATGTTTAGTCGTGAGTTTTGATATCTGTAATTCTAGTAAAGACGAATCTGTGTCTGCAATAACAAAATTCGAAGGTTAATGATGTGCGAGTAACAACCAAAAAATGTAATGTAGTATGCTTTTCAGTTTTGTGTAAAAGTTAATAAAACAGAGACATACAATTTAAAAAAAACAAATGAACTGTGCTATCCGTCAGTATCCTGTCTAATGGCGGCTTCGTTGTAATTATTGTAATGGTTAAATTCTGGCTTTTGCTTTCAAAGTGTTAATTTTGTTAAATCATTTGGTGTGAATGTGGATATTAACGTATATTTTTCCAGTAAATATCGAACGATGAAAAGTACTTTAGTTGCAGACTGAAACTTGCTTCTTGAAGTTAAAAATTAATCTCTGATATATCTGGTTTAGAGAAGAAAATGTAATGTCGCCTTACATAAATCATAAGCAGATGAGATACTTTTGAAAGACACGTAATTAATTTTAAACGTTAAATGCCTAATCCATTATTTGTATGAGGCTGTTACTTGACACTGAACTCGCGTGTCTGTTTCTGCCGACCCAACTTGTGAATTATGGTTCCGGCTCGCAGTCCCTCTTTAAACATTTTATCAGCTTACGTGCACGGGGTCGTGACTGGTAGAGAAAAAACTCCTCTACCCACCTTAGTCACCTCTGTGAACACGAATTTTCCATTCGTTTTGGAACTGCGGTAAACTACACTTTTACAATGTATATTTGTACTTGTATTTATTTACGATGAACCTAAAATTTGGTATCGTATGTTAACCAAATACACGTGATGATGCTTTTACAGAAATTCAGTTATCAGAAATACTAACATGATTGAATATATATATATACATATATTTTTTGTTATATATATATATATATATATATATATATGCAAAACACATTACTGAAAAAAGGAAATTTATATGTATACTGCACATCTTGGCTGTAAAATCTCAAAAGAATGAACCATTTTGGAGACGCTGTATTTGAAACGTAATACAAAACTTGGATAAGTTTATGTCATAGGTATCTGGTTAGCCTATTTACCCCACTGCACAGAGATTCCAGTAGTATTACAAAAAATACTCGTTTTTGGCAATTAAATTTTCTGATCTTTAAAATAAATTACCGTGCTTGTATTGAGTAGGGAGATGTGTTACAAAGCCAGTTATTATAACATGTTGAGTTAAGTAATAACACCATTTAATTACAATGAAAATTCCTTCCTCCTATTCCTGTACTTTTATTTGGTCATTTGCAATAACGTGTCGGTTGAAGTAGATAGTATTCTGTGCTACTGAAATAAATGGTATTAAAGTTATCTTGGATCGGGTGAGATGTGTGGAAAAGGCAATTCGGTAATGGATAGACTTCGCAGTACGGCATGAATTAATATGATTACAGCATCTCAGAAAGACCGTTCTGTAAGAAATATCCTCTTTCCGTTGTAATTCTCTTTTCTTTTCTTACAATGGTATTAGGTTCTTCTGTATAGAAGAAGGGCAATTCACCGGGTTTCTGCTTCTGGGAGAAGTAAAACGATGGTCTCGGAGACCAAGAAAACATTTGAGAGATTCGTGGCATAAAAGAGCCATTTCATAGATTGTCCACGTCTTGCAGGGAATGAAAGAACAGGTCAGCATACCCTCCTCTAATAATTTTTTTATTCACAACCTAGTAGGTACTTTTATTTCAAAGTAATGTTCCTTAAACTTTGCCATCGGTAGACGAATTAAAAAATATTTATATTGATTTATATTATACCGATTATCATCATATAATAATTGAGGTTGCTACATATTATTCTTTTTAACAAAGCGTAGGTAAAATATACGTATACAACGAATTCGTTTAAGATATGGTTTAATTTCTTAATTTACGTCCTGGTTACGGCTACACAAATTGCTTCTCTTCGCTTTAGGATTACCCTGAACGTATCACTGCAATTAACAAAGTGATGCAAAAAAAAAGTCTCTTTCGTAAACATTTTATACGCGATAGCGCCCAAAGTCAGTACCAGATTCCAAAAATACGAAACAGATAAAAAGTTAGGTTAGTGTTTCTACAAATATTAAAAATATAAGTGGAAGTGTGTTTATATATTGTGTGTGATTACGAGATAAAACATCCGTCTGAAATACATGAAACTAAATGTATTACTTTTAATAGTAGTGGAAAATTACGCTTCACGGACACATGACTATGCCCAGTGTCGTGATGAAATATCAGGGTTTAAAAGTAGTTTTATAATTAAAGTCAGAATGAGAAGGCAGTCATGTTATATTGACAAATATTGACGGGTAAAGGTAATGTACAAGTTCACGATATTATCATGGTATTTACTCGGAAAATACAAAAGAAAATAGCTTGAACTCAAACCGCAGCTAGTGGCGGGGAGGGCTAGAGGAAGTGTTGACGTTATCTGTTGGTCCCTTGGGATTTCTAAATTCTAACTAAAAGGGGCTAAAATGAGAGCAAAGTTCCTGATAAATTTTGTATGCGTATAAAAGGAATTAGCTTTTAAATAATCGGTAGATTTAATACGTAGTCATTAAACAATAGTCTGTGAAACAAAACCTCGTGTTCCAGGTTCTTTCCATTCTACGAAACGACCATCTGCACGTGACATAACATAATCGTCTGAGACATACTCGTCTATGTTTCAAATATATGACAAGAATTATATTATTTCGTAATTAGGCCCAATGAACGCTAGAAGCCACCAATCATTTAACGAAATGTATACACATTACAACAGCATGTTGCTTTAACGCGCCGCGAACATTATTTTACTTTAAAATTTGTAATAATAAATAATTATAACATAAGTACTGATTAATATAGTTTTATTTTACATCAAATCGTGTACAAGAACTATAAAACGACAGTTCCCAAGGAAACGTTCAATAAACATGCCTTCATTTTAAATAAAACTCTATGGCTGCTACAAAATACACACTTATAGAAAGCGTCAATCGCTGTTCATTTACACAAATATCTGCTGCCTTTCTTCAAGATATGAGAAACAACACGAAACATAACAAAACTTTACATCTGTCCTGCTATGAGTCTTATTACGATTAATGTAAATAGCTGGTGGCCATAGTTGAGGACTGGCTGTGAAAAATACTTGTAATTTTCATACGGCCTTCGTTTATAAATTAAACACACGTGTTATTACTGTGTTCAACACGGAAAATTAGAACAGGCAACAGTGCACTTGGACGTGCCTTGCAGTTGAGTGCGCTAATTTTGCAAATTGCATTCAGACAAAATTTGCATTTTTACAAAAAAAACAATGTCTCATTTAAAGGCACTTTCTCTGCTCTGTGTAGTGTTTAGATTGATTATTTATATTTAGATTACATTAGTTTTCATTTGTTCTTGTTTGATGTCTAGAGTCCTATTGTATATTGCTTGCCCGTCATAGGCTCTTTGCTGTTGAAAAACACTGTACCCGTTCAAAGTCGAGTGGTAACTATATGTACCATCTACCTCAACAACCAGCAATAATGCTCTTTGCGTTTATAGGTGTCATCAGTGTAAAAAGATATTATTTCCTTTAAAGAGTATTAATCCATTTAATGTCTGTAACGTTGAAGAGCTGTGTTTTGTTTGTTGTAATAATTTACAAATACTATGTAGACGAGTTGAGGCTTAAGAGGGTTTGTAAAAAAAATTGAATTTATTTATCACGAGTTTTTATTAATGAACATTGCTCTGAATGAATAGAAGAATTGAACTATGCAAGATCAAACATATGCAAGTTAAAAAATTACAGTCGAAATGTGATTGCTATTTCATAACCTACATTTCATATTAACTTTAAATTAAGAAAATTATCATTTTGGCCAAAGTTTTATAAATTACGTAATCATATTTGTGCATTTCCTTGAAAATTTGATGCATGAGAAATTTCTGAAAATTGCCAAAATTCATTAAAATCTGTTCGAATTGTTTCATCGGTATAAACAGAAGAACAGCGATATTACTAGGCAATTTATAAGGATCCAAACGCGTTTATAATGGAATATAACGCAAAAGAAGTTGGATAGAGTAACATTAGTAAATGTACTCTAGCATTTTATGTATCAAAGTAATAAACTTCTTAAATTAAAATTACATATGTAATAACAGTGTCATAAATCAGATAATTGTTTTATTATCAATAAATAATTTTACGTGCGGCATTGTGACTCCCTCTGCTAGGGTTACAGCTGAACCAAGGAATTCCATTTGAAGCCAGCAAACGAAGCGACATGTAAGTTTCAATTCAACGTGAGGCGAGATAAGACTGCTCCTGAGGGTGTCGGAAAGGGTTAGACACCGCGACATGTTTATACCTCCATATACCCCTTTAGTCCTACTTCAGTCCTCTTCAAAAAACATTTGATGCCAGTTTAGATTTGCAGTTTCGACCTACGTAATGCACAGAATGTATAAAATTCCTTTCTTTCCCGTTCATTACACCCAAAGATTAACAGAGAACAGGTATTTCTAATATAAAACATCCATACAAACAAAACTGTTTACACTTTGAAATTTTCCTTTAAGCTAGATTGATCGATATAAGTTAACTGAATTGAAATACGGTTCGAACTCACAAAGTGTACAGGAGGTTAGCTGTACCTTGGGCATGGCATGTCCGAAGGAACCAGCAAGTCTTCTTTCCTCAACGATATTTCCCGTCTGGTTAGAGATGGCGCCAGTCGATACTATAACACAAAGTAGATTCTACGTGGAGTGTCCGATCCATTTACCTGAGTGCCTTAATTACCTGAACCAGCCCGTAAGAGAACCAAAACCCGTTTGATGAATTTTGCTCCTCCATTAATTTACTCGATTCCACGTTCAAAGTTCAAAGAGAGAATAGGCAAATGTGTGGGACGAACGACCAAATTCCTCAATACTAGGAATACAAACGACGAAGCCAATATATTCTTGAAATATTGTTTTTTTGTGAGCAGCTTATTAATGATGATGTACGATAATAGTAAAAGAATGACATATATATCGTAACCTGTAAAACTACAAAAATTCCATTAAGAAATAGAGTCAGTTTGAAATTTTTAAACATAGATATTATTATATTATATAATCCTAAGAACAAAAAGATATATAAAATATTAAGATAATTCGTAAAGTAATCTAACCTATGTAACAAAACAACTAAAAATTGAAATTCGCTTGAGTAAAATGTAAAATAATGTATCAGAGTAACATGTAGTGGGATCGACTCCAGGAGACAGAACATCACGGAAAAAAGCATGTCACAGACAACGCTTCTAGCAGAAACAGAATATTCGTGATCATGGGTGTACAGCCGTTGGAAACAATGAAAAAACAATTTGCCTGCGGTTGTTTCTACCTCCAACTTCGTTTCTTTCCAAGTTGATAAATTCACAGCAATGTGTATTTTTATTTTAATGCGATTTCGTTGCTCTACATTAAAATCGCTGAGAGCCATATACATACACGCCTAAAGAGTCATCTAATTACAAACTGAGGTATGCTGAGACCGACTGTATTCATTTGAGCCACGAGGGAAATTAGCATGATCACATTATACACAGCTCATTTATAATTACGTTCAAACTGCAGTCCATAATCCGTTAAAATGAGAATAAATTGAGCAATAGCAATTCTATAAGCATCAGAAAACCTAAATATAAACTCGATGACAATTAACGTAGGACAGAGCCGGTTTAATAATAATATCGTGCTGTAGGGATTTGGAAAAATCCCCGCAGCACAAATAGGACTTCAGTCTGACAGTATGTAGACAGAACGAGGGATTCATATGGCTTCCTGCAACTCACAGTATGTTTCATAAGCAGTTTTTATTCTCACGCACTCGGCTGTAAAACCGAAGTATTAATAAGATTTCTACATCCAAATTAGTTTCTAATTTTATCTTTTTATGCAATTTTCATTATGACGCAGTGTAATTTAGTAATTAACGTTTGGGAAGAACGTACAATCCCAATCTTCGGGGTTGACTGTATCTGTACAATTACGAAATCTAGTTCCCACCCGGAAATCAAACCAATTCAATCTTAATGACAGTCATACCAATTACAGAATTATAGACCACCTCGTTTTAAAAACAAAGCAAATACGGGTTCGGAGTAAATATTTCCAGGCAAGCGACACTGAAGTTAAAAAAATATTCGAAATAAGTCTTCTGAAATATTTATTTTGTTCCTATTCTCCTTTTCGACTGTCATTCGCAAACTTATGGTCTCTCATAAGCATACGGTTCCATAAAATGAGGTCATGTTTATGGAAATCAGACTATATACAAGAAACTGAGAAGAGATTCATAGAGGTTTATCTGTTTGATGCAAAATATGTGTAGTCTGTGTGGGGGGTAAAGAACTGGCTAGCAGTAACCATTACACCACCCTACATTTCCAGTCGACTGCTTCACGGTAGTGGGTGGAAAGTCGATAGGTATCGAATTACATCGCTGACATGAGAGCAGAATATTTCTTCATGCCCACACAGACCACCGTTTGGTGTTCAACTCCTATGGACATTGTCCTCAGGACTAACGTTAAGATTCATGATTAACCCTTTGAAGCAAAACTCAACTAAATAATATTTAAACAAAACCATATACACATTATGTGGGTTCAATATAGAGTCACTGAATTTCAATATTCTGACAAAGAAGCCTCACTGTCAATACACACCCCTGAAAAATTATGCAGTGGTTCATGATGATAAAGTATGTAACTTTTACTAAGGCCGTTTTAAAATGTCAGTATGGCAATTGTGAGAATAACGCATTTAATTCAATTCAATTCAATTCTTTTTATTAAATCACACTGATAATGATAAATGCTGGAGAAACACGTGACACAGTAATGTCGTATACAAAAAAAATATCCATAAAAATTTATTATCAGAACGACCTGCTATATGTTCTTTCTAAGTTCCTTGTACCCAGTTTAAAATTCTACAAACAAATCTGGAAAGTGTTGAATGTAATACGCAAGATTCAACTGTTCCGGTAACAGAGTTGTCAGCGTATTGTAACAATACTGCACCAACTGCAAATTTTTTTGGCTTAATCTCAGAACTATTATGCAGACGGGGTACTTAATTAAGTTTAATATTACATAAGAACTCCTTTTCAATCACATGTATTAAAATGAAGAATGAAATGGAAGATATAAAATTAATGGCGTTTAGTTACGAATTCTAAATGTGGGAGACATGGCCTATTTTATTGTCCTATCCAGCAAGAGACTTTGGAAAACCACGAATGGACTCTTTGTGGACAGAAGGTAAAGCGAACAGTTTTCGACGAGAACACCTCCGGAACTTAAGGGCACTACTGCAAGAGGACGAGACTGATATTAAAGGAACATCTCAGTGCCAATACATGGTTACAAAGTGATTATTGAAAGAACGTAGAGAAAACTACTTTCATTACTCCACAAACTTCGGAACTCCAAAATCTGTTATTTTATCGTAAATCGGATTGATATCTGATAAAGATAAAGGTATTACACTATAACAATTTGTTTTGCCAAGATTGTAGATCGGTTACAACATGATTTTTAAAAAGTGGGACAAAATTTACGAACCTCGAAAGATTGCCTCTATATTTCTTTGAAAATGACTTAGAAACAAGCATTAAGTTTATACTAAAACACTGTCACAAAATCTGCAATGCCATTACTGTAAGGTCCTCAGTCGAGAACTTCCTTAATGACTCTCTTCCCCAAGCGTATATCTTTATTCTCTTTCTACACTTCCTTCTAACTTTCCTCCTTGTAATATCCTACAAAGTAAAATTCCATTCAGCAGAATAAAGACATAATTTCAATCAGCAATACCAATATTACTTACGCTTCAATAAATACGCCTAACTTCCAACGACTTGGCGACAAAACATACATCGCAATATTTAAAATTTCTTTACGAAATACAGATTGCTATCGTGGTTCACTAAACCAAGAAATATTACTTAAATCACAAACTGTCAAGCGTAAAACAGAGTTGATTCGTCACTCGTGAATGAAGAGACACATTTTTTTCATATTAGTGAACATTTCATGGCTAAAACATCGTTGCAAATTACTAATATAGTTACAAGAAAGCTGAATAGAATTTTAAGGCATATGAAATACGAAGTCAGAGTGTCTCAAATACTGTTTAATACTTCAAAATTTAAAGCCAAAGTTTATCAACACAAGCAATATTTAAGGATTTTAGTCCGTACCGCAAAGAAAACACGATACTTTACAATTACAAAGATCGACAGGTTAATACTGTTTTATGAAACTCGTGAGTGAAAAATGCAAAGTCGTTGTACTTAAAAATTTTACACGGAAATTTACAAATTTTTCTTTCTTTTTTTTGTAATTCTAATGGCTGAATCTCGTTAAGGTAATGTTTGATGGGGCGTGTATCTTTATCAGGTTGAAAGTAGAGCAGACGACCTCGGGTAGAGGGCAGATGCAGTTGCAATACATAAGTAGTCTCGAACAGAGAAGCCGATGAGAGGCGGTCATCCGTCATGGGGGGGAGGTTACCGTGTTACACAGTGCCTCGGACATGATACTGCGTCGTGTTTCTGTTACAAATATCAAGCGGTAAACAATACTGATGATAAATCCTAATGTAAAGTAGATAATAATCCTTCAAAAACATGGAAATACTTGTGTGTCCAGTAACGACAACAAAAAAGAAACAAAACATTCACAAGGAAGTTAAGAAAAATTTCTATGACTTCAGGTTCTCAGGGCGGATATTTTGAAGACTACTTCTGGTTTAGTCTGATAGCAATTTACAGAAGTTTCAGAAGTACTTACAGCCTCAATCATCACTCATCGCCCTGAAGATGGAGACAGTAAGCACCTCTGGAGCGTTTTTAAACTTCTACCAGACTGCACGGCACACCAGCTCACAAGACAATAGTCTTCCAAGTAGTTTGTGTTCCCAAAATTCTTGCTGCCATTTAGTCCACCACGCGCGGGGGGAAGTCACGAAATGCAAGCAAACTTTTAATCGGGAAACCCAAAGAGAGAAAACCTTTTACGAAATCTAGACGTAGATAGTAGAACAATATTAAAATAAATGCTGAAGGCAGAATGTGGAAGGATATGGACTGGATTAATCTGGATACGGTTCAGTGCCCGGTGGTAAACTTTTGTAAACAGTGTAATGAACCTTCAAATTAAATAATAGGGCAGTTATTTTTTGGCCAGCTGAGCGACGATCATCCACTCAAGAAGAATTCTTCAACCATCATGCATGCAGATGAATAAACGACCCATAATTTATTCTGAGAACCAAGAGAATATCTAAAATTAATTCTGTATGAAAAGCAAATAGAACTAATAATCATCACCGTTATATATAAAAAATTAGGTTTAGTAAAAGACAGAATATAATAAAAAATAACAGAGTGGTTCCATGCAATATAACAAGAGAAATAATTCTCATAAGAAGAAACGATGTTTTTTCACGGAAAATTTATGATTGCTCTAAAGAGTCCTTTACTCCCGTTTTAAATAGGCAATTGAGAAACGCCGATTAACCATTCATATGACAATTCGTGTAGAACCACGCTGGAAAACACGCCATGTTCTAGCCGTACTGGAAATTGGCGATTGAGTAATCACTCCATCGAAATTGGCTCTTGTCCGAAACTGAAGTGGTCCACTGTACCCATGACTTGACCTTAAATCGCCACAGGTGACCTCTGTTCCGAACCCTGATGCTGCCGATTCGGCAGCGTCTGCGCAGATATGAACACCGAGCCCCTCCCGAAAGACGACCGGATTGAGGCGCCAGTCAGACCTCGTGGTGCCTCGTGTGAATCAAGCGACATGTGTGACGCATACTTCGACAATGGTCAGGAACTCGCTGTAGCCATTATATCTGAAGTTCCCTCACCTTCCACTGCATTTACTTTCATTCTGTATTATTTCTTTACCCTCTTCTTTGAGAACTAGAGTATTTTAGAAAAAAGAAAGTTACAACTTACAATTGACTGTGTCTAAAGTAATTTCTAATCTTTGTAAAGCCTGTACTTTGCATTTCTCCTTGTGATATAATGTAATTATCTTCGTTACGTAACTTATTTCTCTCAGTAATTGTGTTAACGTTTACAGTGGCAAGAAATGTGTACAATTTTCTTCTCTGGCATCAACACGTAGAAATACTCCAGTACATGGTTCTTCTAAGGAAACGGGTAGTGAATCCCACGCGCCAGAGATTTTATAAACACAAAGTGGACTATTTAAATTTGCGTTACGCTGAGAATTTTAGTACGCGGAGGACATAGACTAATCTACGGGAACATTTACTCGATACGTGCAACGCATAATAATAATACTACTACTAATTATTTGTTAGTGCATCGGGAAAGTAGATCAGCTACTGACTGCTTCACGGTGTGACAAGTGTACTGATGTGTTGTGTGCTTAGTGATGTGATGTGATGTGTATCCGCCGAGATGGATAGATGTTTCTGGATCACAGTTAAGGATGTTATCGTGTTCCGATCACTTCCCAGGTGACGTGGACCTCAAGCCTGTGACACTACTCAGTTCTTAGTCCGCCAAAAACCTGGCAGTGGCAAAAATGGGCCGATGGACAGGAACGGCCACACATCTGCTGGTGGTCTTCGCCATCTACTACGTTTCCGTGATGGACGCTACCAGTCAAGGTAAGGGATTTAAGTTCAGCGACGTATAATTACGTGTAATTCACTGAGGGATACCCTCGGTCTCTTAAAAACCACAGACAAATGGTGGATATGTTTCGGTGAAGAAGTTAACACGCGAAGCGTAAAAAAAACAGTGCCCCACGTAACTCGGAACAACCTAGCGCCACGCCGCCTTCTGGCTGACTCATTTTCCGGCAGGTCCCTTGCTTCTGCTTCGTCGTCCGGTAGTGTCGGGTTCCACGTTAAGTGGGACATTCCATATATGTCCAGCATTCTCCCGGCAAAAATATTAAATACACATATACGATATATCAAATCCCTGTGCTAATTAATAGTCCTTTAAAAAGCGTATTAGAGACAGTCGATTATGCTAATTACCTCAACAAATATTAAGTTTTAATATTTTAAAATGTATGCATATTTTATACTTCGATTCCGTAATGGCGGTCTGTTATTTGTGCATGAATCTGTAATTTTTTTCCACATACATTTGAAGATTTTTTTACATTTTAAATTTGTATTGAAAGATTCACACAAATATTTTCATATTAAAATTATCTGAACATGATTAAATAAATTTCCACCCTTTTTATTTTGTCAGCAACTTCTTTGAAGAAACAAGCCTTATGCAAACATCAATAAAAATTATCTTACTTAATTTTTCTGAGCAAGATTTAATGTAAGCGACTCTTCTATTGGCGGTTATTATTAGATAATACCTCACACATTAATTAAAAATATTTAGGAAAAATAATGATTTTCGGTCAGGGTGAAAAGTGTCCGGACCAAGATTCGATCCCGGAGCATTTTTGAAACGAAGTTAGATATCCATAAACAAACGGATTCTCCTTTGAGCATCGTGTGCATTAGTTCGGTGAGCAGAGCCTGGAAAATATCGCTGAAGTGGAAATGTAAGGGTTTTAACTAAACACATTCCTATCTTTGAAGGTGTAACCTAAGCAAAGTAATTACATTCCCTTACGTAATGCAACTGCGCGCGAAGCAAGAAAATACTAGAGGAATTGGAACAGAGACGGTCTACAGGGAATTTCATATCTTGAATTTAATGAGTCTTTTTCCTTTTCTTTCTTTTAATGAAGTTAAACATGTTTAAAACAGTTTGGTTTTCATCCTCCAAGGAATCTGTCCATTAATAAGCCCCATGTTATCAGCACTGATTTTCTTTTGCCTCTAGATTTTTAATTCTTAAATATTAATTAATATTTCTTCCCTATAAATACCATGGAACATGGTGGCTATATGAACGAAACTTAAAAAGTAAAGTAAAGTTTGTCCCACTATACGCCATGTAGGCGTTTGGGGTGAGAGGACGTATAGCTCCTCTCTTCCTTGACCTCGGCACTAGATGGGGGTGAGTGGTCAGCATCACGTCCCGGCCGACTTTACCCCCGGGAAAGGACCCCGGTACCCATTGTAGAGGAGGGATCGAACCCCGGCCGTCCAGCCCGTAGCTAGTCACTATACTGACTGAGCTATATGAACGAAACGTACCAGGATAAAACGAGATGAAAGTAATTTTAATTATTCTGCAGATAACACTGCGTTAATATGACTGTTATTTAACCACATCGAAGAAATGGAAATAAAATTGTTTTCGTATTTCCTTAAGACTTCTCTATCAATCCTTATTATTTCCATAAATGGTCCATAACTTCACATGTGGATCTTCAAGTAAAGTAGCCGTTATTTTATTTTAACAAAAACAGAAATGTAGTAATAAACTTTAAACTGACGACATAGCATAAAACTTCATGAAAATCCATTCAGCAGGTCCCAAGATGTTAAATGCTGACAGACAAGCTGGCAAGAAAAGAGACGACAATGCAAATAGGCGATTTTTTGAAACAATTTCTTCCCCTTTTTTTTCTTTCCCGGACGCTCTAGAAAGAACAGCTCAAGAGATGAAAAGAGTTTCTTGGTAGTTCTCATAGTTGACTAATTTGGTTCTCACTTATTGCTGATAAAATATGTTGTTGATACGCAAATACCATTGCATACATACTGAATTACATTCCATAAAACCAGAAATAAGTATTCCTGGTATTTAATTAAATCTAAAGAACGCTGAAAATTTTTCAAATGCTTGTTTTATGACTTTCATGAGACCTGCATTTTATTTCACACACAAATATTCTGTGCAATGCGAGATTTTGTACGAGAATTAATAACTTCGATTTGAGATTCATACAAACTGTTGTTGCATCAGACGGATTCCTTCCAAAACAAAAAAAAATTTCGGCAGATATTAGTGTGTACAGCACAAAAGCAAATGTGACTGGACGCCATAAAATAGAGTGATTAAACAAGCTACTAAACTGAGAGGCGGAGAAACTTCCACTAAGCGCAAAGACAAAACATAAGAAAAAGAACAAATTAACAAAGAAAGAACAACAGAAAATATCAATGAAGGATTGTTTTAAATATAACAGCATGGGGAGACAAAGAAGAATGGTTTAGAGTAGGATATGATTTGTCTTGAACTATCTGCGGCTTAATTTTGAAATTACAACTTCGGATTTAGGGAATCAGTCACGTCGAATACCGGAAATTATACAACACTTCGCCAAATATTATATTTTCCATCTTCAGGGTGATTATGTTCATCAGATTCGCCTTCTAGTTGCCTAATAAAATCTTTAATAAAAATAATGAATACTTCTAAAACCTCGACGCTGGTCATCCCCGAAAGTCGAAGTTGTACACTGAATTAATATTAACAAAAGAGTTTAATTTTCTTAAACTTTGGATAATTTTTCTTTCACACAGATAACTAACTAAATCAATGGTGAGTAGTCTTTCTTGCGAATTTTATGTTGTATTTATTCATCCACTCCACAAAATTTATCCTTTGGGAGATACGATCGATTATTGACGTTGTTCAGAGAATCTCAACATTTGGGTTTATTACAAACCATTTCAAACAGGTCCATCACTTCACGACCAATTTATCTAAGATTCGTTACAGTATTATATTCACAGCCACAAACAGATCTTCTATATCATGTACACTAAAAATCCCTATTTTTTTCATAATTTTATTACCTATCTGAGGGGTTTATAATCTTCAATGTTCTCATTAAAGTGTGAGTGTTCATGACAACCATTTGAGGGTTTGACTTAACTTTGAAATTAAATCGCGATGTTATCACATGTATGCATTATATCAGCATTTCGTTCAGCTGAATAGTAAAAGACTTCCATGCTGATTACCCTTTATACAGAAATTTGCACGCTTTAGAATGACTATGAAAAACTGCGACCGTGTTAGGTTGAATACATTCAGTGTGACGTACATAAACCCAGAACTGGATTCATCAATCATTCTTTAGCGAGCCGTCCTTAATTTTCATGTCGTAGAAAACACCATCCAACATCACCAGTTTGTCATACGACACGGTATAATGATATGAAAAACATAAACAATTATAATCGTGTACGATATGGTTGAAAAAGCTTACAATGTTTAAGCATTAATAACTGAATTTCTATTTACGTTTATACAGGTTTTTGAAAGCCAAAAATTTGTATAGGATAGACCCTAGTCTACTTTAAAAGTTTTATTTTAGGACTCGGAGCTCGAAAATCATTTTCAGGTAATTTACTAATTACAAACCAGACACAGGGTTTCGTTTCCCGGCAGGCGAAGATAATTTTATCTTCGCAGTGACGCCCAGAATATTATCAACTATTATCATACGAACATGTGTTGGATAACAGTTGCGCTTTCTAAGAGAATAAAGCCATAAGAGCTTGCAGCTAGCTACTTATTTCTAGAGCAGAGGTTAGGTTAGGTTAGGAATTCGTGAATATCTATTGCAAGACCGCCTCAAAACACGGTGATTAAAGTAATCCTACCAATTACAACTACGTCTCCAAATATTTCTCTCCTGTTGAGATTTTCGGACTAAAATACTGAATACCTTTCTCATTTAATCTCTGCGTCCTACATGTATCCCAAATCTCTTTCTGCGTTTTATCAACATAATTCTATTTGGTTTAGGGAAAAAATTATAAAGCTCCCGTTCCATGTTACATTCATCTAGTCGTTGGATTTTTTTATGCGTAATTATGTTAGCTAACCATCCTGTAAAATGCACGGAACCTTTTCGAGCGCGCTGCTTAAAATGATCAGCCAACATCAAACTGCGACAGAATATGCAGCCCCTAGTCGCAAACTCTCTTTTGAAACAAAAATTTAAAACATGCAATATGCTTTATATCCTCTCGACTGAGAAACGGTGATTCACGAACTGATTTGATCTCAATCACTACACACATACACACAATCCATTGTGTCATCGGCTCATTCATTCGAACATGCCAACCTGACACTGTCGAGTAGCTGTTTTAATGATACGCGATGCGGATGGTATCAGTAAACACGGATTTAGCGCACAGTGATCAAAATCATTCCCTCATCCTACTACTGCCAACAGTTCATTACCCGCTGCAAAAAACGCAGAATCTGCACAGTTTACTCGTTTCGAAACGAACGTGTTCTAGTCGTGATGCTATAGAATTATAAATTCAAATTAACTGTTTTTTTTAAAACTCCTGCGTGTTTAAAATCGCTTCACGATACAAATAAAAAAAATTCTGTGAAATTTGACACACAATATTTATTTAACTTATGTGTCTACATACTGATGATAATAATAATCCATTGTTTAGAACACGGCAGTCGTCTGGGTTGTTAGGTCGTGTAGTCTGGTAGGATCTGTCGACGTTTCAGTGGTACTTGCCGTCTCCACATTACACATTGTCACAATCGCCACTGCTAAATACAATTTGTAAAGTAAATGAGATTTATAAAAATGTAGAAATTAAAAATACTCGAAGTGAGTACAGATTTCACCTACGATTAACTGATTTTATAACAGCTGTAAGAAGGTTTCAACATGAATTACAACATAAAAAAGATTTTATGAACGTAGGTACTAAAATTTACAATCGTTTCTGTTTTATTTCTGTGACTTTGTAGATATAAAATGTATTACTAAAAATGTGGTTTAAACTTTTTTATAATGAAATATTTCTAAAATCAATTTATTTTGTTAAATGACATATTTGTGCCTTATTTAGGTGTTAATATATTCCGTGATGGTTTTAGTATTAAAACACTAAAATAGATCTGTTTTATTTTTATCTTTAGAAATTAGGTGATTAATACTCCATGTGACCATAAAACACGTAAAATATATGAACAGTGAATTTTATTTTTATGTCATGACAAGTTTACTCTAATAATAACACTGTGTCAAATAAACTAAACACTTGTTACTCTCAGTGTAAAGCAGAGGTATTCAAAATATTTATACACACTTTAAAATACAAATAATCTCAACAGAGAATACGACTCCATAAAACTTCTGCGCAATTTCTGAAGACATGCTTACATTCGCTGTCACATTTACAGACTTGTAGCAAAACTAAGTTCTTTCAGAGTATGAAAACAGATATCTGCATATTGCCAACTTAACTCCTTAACTTTCATAAAACTGCTATGTCCCGAGTGATGTAATAAAAAAGCTTGTATTCTAGGAAAGCCAGATGAAGCTTCATGTTATGTGGACTTTATGATGGTAGTTTAACTTGTCACTCTCTGCATCTTATAAGGCAAAATGTGATCCAATCTCCCTTCTTTTCTTCTTTATACATATTTGTTATTACTTTTCATGTAGATGGATATAAAAATATCCAGTTGAAGTACAGGCTTCACTGTGAGATAAATGTTAAGTATGTATTCTCACCGAAAGTTATTTTACCTAGCAACTTGATGTGATAAGATCTTGCCTCCCCTCACCAGTGCCAGAAATTTTAATAGCGTAAATTTAATACGACTTTTGTATTGTTACAGTATCTATTCTTCTTTTTTGTTATTTTAATTTAATTTTATGTTATATGAATTATAGAAATGTTAGTTTTTCAGTGCAAATAGGTCTGTCGGCCACGTAGTTCGTGATGTGGTCGGTTTGATTCACGACAAGAAAATATTATTCACTTTGCTGTCTTACATTCAATGACTATTAAACCACGAACATTTTACTCAGCTTCGGTTTAATCGGCACAAACATCGAGTTAATGAATCTAGATAGGTTACATTTTGTATAAAGATGTTATAAATACACAACTTAAGTATCAGAGTTGCTTTTATATCCTTGCAGTTTTACATATGGCGACAAAACAAGACTTGAAGGCCATGTCTAAGAAATTTAAGGTAATTCCTTAAATCTGGAATCAGAGACAGTCTTAGAAATGTGGAAACTAATTCCGTAAGACACCGAAGATTACGGAGAAACCTTCATCTAATCCATTTGCCGTAAATGATTCGAATTTTTCAAATAAAATTTATAATACATACTAGTTAAAATTCTG
Organism: Zootermopsis nevadensis; assembly: GCF_977971745.1. Taxonomy (NCBI): domain Eukaryota; kingdom Metazoa; phylum Arthropoda; class Insecta; order Blattodea; family Termopsidae; genus Zootermopsis; species Zootermopsis nevadensis. Next base: position 7,854,585 of record NW_028259139.1, on the reverse strand, counting down.
CTCATAAACTGAGCAGCAAATTATTTAATTAATGATTTATAGTTTTAATACTGAAAAATATATTTGAACATAAGTGTCATAATTTATTTAAAAACTTATTTGAATTTAAGAAAAGGACACGTTATGCTCCTGATAGTTAGATTAGGGCAAAAACTTTAGAAGCAATGAGTGTAGTGATTTAAGTATGTGTATTAGGTTCGAGAAGAAAAAACGTGTTTTGGTAGCGCAGAAATTTAGTGCATAAAATATTTAATAATCCAGCAGCATTATAAACCGCTAGAGTAGGTGGTAGTAATAATTGATAGAGCCAGAACTTCGAGAAGAGGAAAATATAATAAGCATTAAAATTTATAATATAAAGAGGAAATGAAACGAGCTTAGACTAATGGCCTCTAATTTAAAGTACAGAAGTGCACATCTCAGCGTCAAGTAGAATTAGACAAAGGTAACGGTTAGGGAGGATACAACCCAAAACGACAGACGAGACGCAAAAAAGCTACGACAGTTACCGGGAACAACAAAGCAGTGGAGAAGTGAACGTGAAATAGCGCGGAACAAATGTATTCTGAGGGCTGTATTTGGGCCCCTTATATGAGACCAGTCCCATTCCAAAGAGCAGGCATTTTCACTTGAAGGCAGGAGCTCCCGAAACATAATGGTCTTGTTTTAAAATACTGAAAGAAGCGTTGAATCTAGTTAACAGAAACAACGGTTTAGAGGTACTTGCTGCCTCCATCATCAAGACGATGATTGCCAAAGTTGGTAAACTTCTACGAGACTACGCGGCGCATACAACCTAAAAGACAGCCATTTTTAATCCATATACGTTTATTTCCAATACTCGTTTCGTTACGTGTTAATTCATTCAAGTACATAGAATAAGATGTAATAAAGATGAAACGTATGTCCGTCCGCATGTCTCCAAATAATCGTAATTATCACCAAACATATTAATATATGTTACTACTTGTTAAATTTCATGGAACTTGAATTTGGAAGGACGCAAGAATGTAAACAAATACATGATAAATCTTTAAAAAGTCCTAAAAATTCTAATTATGCTGAGATTATTATCATTGACGGTGTGCATACTGTACAGTTTGATTTTAAGAAAACTTTTGAAACAACATGAGACACAAAACTCAACACATTTTTTTACCCCTTTAGGACCCAGTGGTAACTATATGTACCACCTGATTCACACAGTTTATAACTCTCCGTTTTGTATGTATGGGTTTCGTATTGTACTCAGTGTAAACAGGAATTATTTCCTTAAACAGCGTCAACCAGTTGTCATTTGTAATGGTGAAGTGGTGTGTTTTCTTCGCGGTACGGACTGATTTATTAAATAATATTTAGACGAGCTTCGGCTTCAAAGGGTTAACATACACACCTAGAATAAAATTGATTGAATGAAGCGCCTTTTCTGTGTTAATAGGAAATTTGTTATCCCTACACTCAACCACGTCGCTGCAATGCAGTGACTTATGACCATATTCAGACTGCATTGAGTTTTCTGAACACGCACAGTTAAGTTATCTCTTAAATGTCTATGTTTAAGCAACATGTCAGAAGGAAAAACTCAAACTCGAGGCAAATTAAAACATTTACCCTGAAGTTGTAGAAAACTTTACTACCTGTAAAATCGCAAATCTACGCTGCAGCACGTGAAAATTTACACAGAGTAAGAAATTCAAGAAATTTTCATTGGTTCAGTTGTTTGAAAGATTTGTTTTTGATTTCCCACAAATTTAATTTTGAACTCATGTCGTTTAGACCACAAACCCCCTCACTTAAAATATAATCAGATATTACTTAATTACAAAATGCTATACACGAAACCATACTAGGCTGAAAATAAAGTATACTGTAACAAAATATATGTAGAATCGATTGGCGATTGGATGGAGGTGGTAATGAACATAAGCACAATATGACATAGTGGATTAACTCCTTGGTATAACGCGATTCGCTCTGAAATGTAATCGGATTATGCTGTCCATGAAACCAGAAATATTGACTGTCTAGTATAAAATATGATCCACATTAAAATACAAAAAAGCACAGGTTTTATAGCTATTGCAATTTGTCTTGCTAGAGAGTTGAAAATATTTCATGTCGGAGTTGAAATAATGTTTTATTTCCATGCAGGACCTACTGACACTAAAGATACTAACATGAAGCATTACAGATACGTATTGCCTTGGCAATCATAAATTATAACTATTGAGGTTACACCTTATGTCAGAGCATCCACATTCAAACTATTTTCAGAATAACAATCCTTTTTCAAATTCTATAAACTTATTCGAAGTAATTGATGACAACATATTTGGTCAAGATTTGCCCTTCCCACTTCAAAACATTCGAACACACTTGAGCACTTAACTCTTCAAAAGCCAGTGGTAATTGTAAGCTATGTACCATCACAATAACTAAATCTTAAATACGTCTACAAAGTGTGTTTCTAAGTTTTTTAAATCTTTCAAAATAAACTGCTATTATTTTGTTAAACATCATCGACCAGATGATATTTATAATTGAGACGTAATGGGTCTTCTTTGAGGTAGAAAGTAAATTGTTAAATGTTATTAAGATGCTCTTATTTTCACCACTCCCAAAAGTCTTTCTCTGCACCTTTCTCAGAATGACAAGCGGGCACTTCCTGGGAACCTTCACAGCCGAAAATTTGTCTGTTTTCGCCATTAAATGTAGCTTCTCTCGCTACTCTATCTCTCTCCACTTTTTCTTCTCTCATTAACTAATTTAGCTTCAAAAGGTTAACCAAGCTAATTAATTTGCTTACAGAAGACCACTGTATGATACCAAAACTTAAAGTTAGTAGAACCTGTGTATTTGACATCCAGAGCTCAGGAATAATTCTAATTAATATAAATTTAAATAGAGTGGTGTATTCAAAGGGATATCGTAGAGGTATATAGTTCATAAATGCTTTATTATTTTTCGTATCTCACTTGTCTCTGTGATCATTTATTGCAGTTACTAGAATTATTCCGATGGTAACATCGCTAAAACACGTAGCACGAAGTAAGAAATTATTCTTTGTGTGCTAAATATTTTAATGGAACATCGCACTACAGTGTAATATTACGATCGTGGCTACGAAGCAAATTCCATAATACAGCTTCGAACATTCTCTTCATCACGAAATGAAATCCTTTCTGTAATAGAAATTCAACCGGAATTGCTTCACACGGACTAGAGAAGTGAAGAGAAGGGAGACCTCGACATCATAAGTTCGTATAACGTTCAGAAGTCGTTGATAATGGGACGCTAGAACAGGCGACGACGCCAAAGGAAGGATATGGGTAGACAAGGCAGCAATTTCGTAGTGCACGCTGTATGTTTGTATGACGAGAGCAGTAGATAATAAGAGACGCGATGTTATTGCAAATGGCTGCAGCAAGCAGTGATCCGAGAGCAGGGAATTGGTTACAGAGGAGGTCACAAACGAAGGGAAGCCAAATTGCAAGGTTGACGATATCAAAGGAATGGGAATTATATGGACTGAGCTGGCTGCTACCTGACAGCCGTGTTTGATGCAGGCGGGATGGACGTCCGGTGAGGATATCTTTCTCGCTTTAAATAAATTATTTGACGAGAACTGAAGCCATATGAAAATGGATGATGTTAGTCTGTGTTCTGGGACCGCGTACACTCATACGTAGATTCCAACTTTTCGGAGAAACGTAAGGGTTACGGATATCTAACGTAGAAGAGAAAACTTACTGATAGATACAAAGGAAAGATGAGTTTATTATTTAGCTTACATTTTATCCACCACACACTACGATTACGTTAAATTTTAAAATATAATTTGCACGCACAGATGGAATGATGATGTTACGTGGACATTAAACAGAGTGGTTGAGGGTATTCTGAATATAATAATAAACATCTGAATTATATTAAAATAAACACGAGAAATATTAACTGTTAAATGAAGAACAACAGAAAATTGAGGGAAATTAAGGGATATTCATTGCTTTCAATACTCCAAAGAACACCTTGTTACTAAACACTGACAATAAAAGTAAAATATAAACTCCTTCCACCGCAGTTATTTTCTACGTAAGAAAACTACATGATAAATGCCCTATTTCTCGCCGCTTGGTAGACTCAAGTGTTTAAATGAGAGAGAAAATAACAATACTTTTTAACATCATGGGCGGGAACCGTGTTAGCCAGGCTAACACGGATTCCCTGCCGGAAAATAAGATAAAAATTATTTGAAGACATCATCACATCCACAATAGTCTCAAACATATTTCATGTTCAGAAAATTAATTATATTTCTCTCTAGACACTACGTGACCATTGTGTCACAGAATTTTTTTTTATTTCCATTTCAATTTGCGGCAATCAATGACTACTACCACTTCAACCGTAGGCCGGGTCAAGCTGCTTTTCCTGGGGGTAGCTCAATTGCCCACCCTTTCAGTACGCCGGAACTGGTTGAGCTGCAAACCTTGGAGTAATAAAATACGGCAGCTTGCGGAACAAAGTCACACGAGATGCGTGGACCTGCACTGTCCGGTTGGGGCTGATTGGGTCCCCCGGCTTTCCGCCCACAGTACGATTGTGATTTACCGGGCAAAGCAACGGGGATGGACGTGCTGTCTCTGATTGGACTCCACACTACATCTCCCCACGTCTGAAACTAACAGCCTACCTAGTGGCACAAGGAAGGAAGTCAAAAATTGAAAGAGGGTTTATTTACACACAAAATGAGAAGTCTCAGACACAATATCGATGTAACAAATAATTCATTAACACAAATGTTAAAGAATCACAGTAGACAGTGACATGGGATGTCTTAGCAATTGGAAGTTTCTGACTGTTCTGCCATTGTCAAAGTTTTTATGACGTCAGACTTCTTTCGCTAAGAGACTAAGCAGGCGAGAAGCAAGTCGAAAGCAGCGAAGTGTGTGCGGGGGGGACAGCAAATACTAGTTTCTGGGTGGCATCGCCACCTCCAGTATTGCTAACCGAATTACAGAGGCGACGTTCTGAAATCTCGTTAAGACGTCTCTAGCAGAAGCAGCAGTTTTGAGAATCAGAACAACTGCACTGCTTTTCGCGTTTCCGTGATGACTCCTAAAACGCAAAGAAGCGGTTTCAAGTAATTCAATAGTTTCGTTAAATTTGCAACAGGGGATTTTAAGCGCGTCTTACTTAATATTTCGTGTCGTATTGTCTCACAACAAAGTGGGTTACTACCACCGCAATAAGTCGTGCATGAGTGAGACAAATAATGAACAGTGTAGGATTTGAGGTTCTTACAGCGGCGTATATAGATGGCTGTCTCGACTTGCAGTGTGGTGGAAGTTTACTAACGTTTCAGAGGTACTTTATGCTTCCATCATCACGGCGATAGCTCACCGACCTTATCGTCGAGGTAGAATATGAAGCTTCTCATAATGTCGTCATTTTTCTTGTGCAAATATGTGCATTATGTTTACCACAAACTTCCCCAATCTATGCCTATGTTCTTCCATGAAAGTAAAATTAAATTTCACGCCGGTAAAAATTCGTTATAAGGCTACAAACATATGGATATTTATGAATGGTTAGCTCGTACGTAACCAGCGTTTGAAGAAGGAGAAAAATAATATATACGTATTTGTGTCCGTTTAAATATTTATTTCATTTGAAAGTTTATTTAAAAGTTTCACAAATGAACTGCATAAAACATACATAAAACTTTCAGCGATTCAACAGCAGTTACTTAAAATTCAGTTTGCGTGAGTCAAAATTAATCGTAGCGAGTTTATACTATGCATTTGAAGCAGTGTACAGACGTTGGCAGAAAGTTAAGCAACTGTATAAATCACCACAAACTTCAGCATTGTTGTGTGAGACACAGAAGCGTATAAACGTGGGCTATCATCATGGGGTAAACGAATTAATTACAACATTCAGACTCAACGTTTCTCCGTCCTACTGAAAACGAAGTCCACATCAAAATTACGTACGTATATTTCTTAAACATGTCGTTAATCTATTATAAACTCAAGTCAGAACTGTAGCGTTTTATTTTAACAAAATCCGTAATATTTCAACGATATAACGTGTTTCTGCATACCTTTGTATGTTTTATACATTTATAAATAAAAAAATTAGTGTTATGTGCTACATAACATTGGTTTTAGCCTGGTAACGAAGCACGCACTTCGAGATTTAAAAAAACTACAGTAGCGTGTTATAAGCAGAACCACGTAGAGCCGTCCAGTTCTGCTGGTTTACCCGTCAATTTACGGGTTCTCTGGTCTTTCTGAGAACGGGAATAGACTACAGTTCAGCATTCTAATAAAATGTTTCCCAAAACCACAATGAAATGTGCATATTTTTTTTGTAACAAATTCTCGTGAAATAGCAGAAGGGATTAGTATTGTTCCTATTTCCAACAGAACTAAAAGAACTTTCAAAGGCAAAGAAGCGATAAATTTTGTTTGATATCACAAAGAAACTGTCTTCTAGATCAACCTTCCCGAAAAGGACAAGAAGCTGTTGATGTTTCTTGTGAAGTCTAGAATAAAAGCTTGACGCATTAATACTGTTCTGAAGCCCACAAAATAAAGCTAATCTACTATCAGACACGAAGAGAATAACGCAGTTTTTTAATGTCGCAAAAAAACGCTGCGTTAACCTGTAATGAGCTGCTTCCCTTTAAGGGTTTCTTAGTAGGTGTGGAAAGGATTCACTGTTTCAGAACCAAGTCTGAACAAGCCAAAAGGCCAAATTTCCAAAGACTAAGGAACAAGAAAAATGCCACATTCTATATGGTTACGGTTCAGTGAGGGTACAGGGTTAACCCTCGCTTTCTGAGTCTCTTTTATTTCGACACAATTCATAAATTTGTCAGCGGGGAAAAGAGAGTTTTGTGCATAGAGAACCCCGCATAGCTGCATCGTTTATCGGCACAATTTGACGCGTGTGGTCACCCTGGATCGACCTGAAAAACCCATGAAGACCTCAGTACGGTGTCTGGTGTTGGGGTGGGGGAGGGGGGGTTACAGCCCATTTACTCCCGACTGGACAGACCTTTAACCGCCAAATTTAGTGATCGTCGTAGCAGCAGAAGTGGCTAGTTTTGCTTTATACTCGTGAATTTTACGCACTGAGTCAGGTAACAAAAACAACTTTTTATGGCGTCTTCAGAAGCTAGGATTTTATTTCATTTCCAGCAGTGTATTTTATAATGGAGTACTGTAAATCTTGTTAGCGACACAGCGAAGGAACTTACGTTATGCATAACTGAGATTATAAATTTTTAAAAATAATGCAAAATGTTTTCGTCATTCTCGTTACCGGCCCATTGATCTTAACATAATATCACTTAACTAGGGCCTAGTACCAGGACTGACTTATCTTCACTTTTACATTAGAGCTCCACATAAGTTTCTTTATAAATTACAAATTTCTGCTTAAATTTGATAGATTAAAGAAAGTAGTGCCGTTGCTCTCTGTATTTGCAAATTTCAGTTTTGTTTTATCGCTTTCTTACGTTTATGTCATTACAAACATCTTATTTATTGTGTACTTCAGCAAGGAAGAGACCTCTGGGGAGACCTAGACGTAGATGGGAGGATAATCTCAGGCGGGATGTATGGGAGATAGGAGTTGAAAGAGACTGGATTTCGTTGGCCCGGGACAGGGTCCAGCGGAGGGCTTTGGTTAATTCGGTGATGAACCTTCGGGCTCGGTAAGCCATCTAGCTAGTTAGTTAGCTCCACACATGTTGTACGCAGTTCATGAATACGTATGTAGAAGAAAAGGCTAATACCAAGCGCAAAAAATAAATCTTATATAACATTTACCGCGTGAAATTAAATAAAATAAATAATGCAATAAAATTAACTTAAATAAAGTAATATTAAGACAAGTAAAATAAAAGATAAAATCAATAGATACACGACATTGTGGTTATAAAAAAGACAGTGTTTTAATTACCAATTATAATTTTGGTTTAATGCGCCTGTAATGACGTGTTATGGGCTGAAAGTCGGAGTTCAATTCCCATTAGGGGTATGCACACATTTGCTTCAGATGTTATGTTTACTTCCAATGGAGTAAGTATGCCTCGTCAACTGAATTAAATAAACTATATGTGTAAATGTGCTACGAATGTGCTGGATGCATCAACGCTTTTGAAGTACAGAAACATTAATTCTAGAGGGATTATAAGTTAAGGCGATTAAGTACTCATTTGCTCATAAGACTTAAGTTCATTCATATTACACCATACTAATGCACTAAAACTGTAGATACAATGCCAAGACTCAGTGCACATTATTTGTTTCTCTTGAATTTGATACAAGAACAGTTGCTTTCCTGTAACAGAAAGCATACGAAATAATCTGGTTCAGACAGAGTGCAAAGCTTTGCTTAAAATCATATTTGCTTCGCTATGTTGCTATGGTTACACAATTATAACTGAACTTTTATGGTAATGATGGCGAAATGACGAGAACTAAAAATATTTACGAAGTTTATCGCGTTTTCCTTCACATTTGTGTTACCAGCAGTAATGGGTGGTACCATACACAAACAAGAACAACATATTCTAAGAATTTCAACTATCGACTTCATTGTGATGCGGAATCGATTTCGAAAACATACTTTTCTATGCATCTATTTATTTATCAGGCAGATCATTCTGACGATGGAGACAGCAAGAACCTCTAAAACGCTGGACAACTTTTACCAGATTACACGGCGCAACAACTCATAAAACATCCAATTTTAAGGCAGGGAGGTTTACTTAATTCTTCCTTGTGCCAAGAAAGGTTTTCTGTTTGATCCTGAAACTATTTTTAAAACTTGTTTTTATTCTATTTTGAACAATATTTATTGGGAAATTACAAATTAAGGTAGTAAGTACCTGCGTTCATATATAATTGTATTGTAATTTGCACAAATTACTACATAGTTACATTATTTTAAATTTCTTTCCTGCTACATCTGGTATCTTATTTATTTTTACCTTAAAGATTTAACTTTTACGGTAGGCGTGGCGCTTGCTTGTAAAACAGCTGTCGAGTTACGAATCACAATTATATTCAGACCCTTCGAGGTAGAAAATAAACGAACTTATAGTAACTAGTGACAAATACACAAATAATTTTGAGGAAATTGTCAGAAGCGGTCTCGTGCCGACGTGACTAGCGAGCCGCCAGTTATATATACATTATGGATTAAGAAAATTATATACGGTGAACGTAATACCCAACGGTAGCCATAATCAAGGCTCCTTCAGTGTTCATAAAACAGAGGTAAGGGTTGAATTACATACAGGCCTTGTGCATTCGTGTTAGGAATTTTATTTAAAGAATTTTATTGAACGAGTTACTCAACTGGAGATAAATTCCATCAATCACATACTTAAGTACCTTTCAATATTCATCCTTCAACATGGTGTAACACTCAAGAAGAGATATTTTTATCAATTGTGTCTGGAAACAAGCTTAAGACGTTTTTTTATCCAACTAAAATCTATGTCCTTTCTTAGTCTTCCACTCCGTTTATTGTATTCACATGTGTGAATTTCAAGCATTATGTAACGAAAGTAAGTCTCTCCAGATAATAGAGAAGACATCAGAGATGGAGCGTTGAACAGCCGACAACGCCAAAGTGCCTTTCATCACCAAAAGCTTCATCCATAAATCTGGATCAAGAACCATGCGTATTCTGTACATAGTGTCAGGTATAAATTCTAGTCGGGGATTTCGCTTCCATTTAAAAATGAGAGAAATATGAAATTTAAACTCTTGTATTCAGACTAAGGTAAAAAGATATGTACATCGAAATTCGCTAAACTTTGTAATGTATAACATTTTTACAACCTGTTATCAGAATGTGCCTAATTTATTCAGATAATAAATAAATTTAAGACCTTGTACTTGTAATGACTCACTCGTTAATTGATTTTGTGTGATTAAAACTCGTGAGAATTATAAAGTTACGTGTGAGTATGGACTCACAAAACAAAAACAATAAACAACAACAAAGAAATCTAACCTCCAAACCCAAACGTTTAATAACCTGAATTTTGGCAGAAAAATTTCTCCTTCATAACAATTACATGCTACACACTCCTCAGACAAGAGTTTGACCGGTAATATATAAGGCATGATTTGAGGTCCAGAGAATTACGAAAACATTTTAATTTAGAAATAGATTATTGCAAGCTACTTAACTGACTTTACTTTCACCACTTTTACTCTTATTTGAGCTGTACAGAGCTGCCATCAAATCTTGGTTGTATTTAATGGCGTTTATTTGAGAGGCTAATTAATCTACAGAATAAGCGGCCTCTAGAATTAAGGTCCACCACGATAATTGCTGCAAGATTACACGTTATTATGTTAGCACCTAGGCATAATCGCTAGAACTCATAATTGGATCTGTAGTTGCTTTAGATTCCTGGTACAGTTAAAATATACATATATAAGGAAGGCGAAGGGACTGTTTTCAGAAGCTGGCTTTCCTAAAAGTAGAAGCAAGGGTCTTCTTATGGCTGGATATCAATATATATAACGAGCTATGTGTTGTTATTCTGCTGAAAGGTTTTTTTTCCCGTGGGTTGAAGTAATATAAACTGTTTTGTCTAGAATACAATTTTATATATGTTATTAGCAAGCCTTGTTAGCGAAGGTTACATTGAACTGAATTCTGAGTCGTTTGTATAAAGACAGTTGTTGGTTTTAATGTTAATTTTCTGGCTCAATGTAGCAGCGGACAAATTTACGCATACTGATAACGTAGTTAGTCTTTTCACATTGTTGAAAAACAGAAACAAACGACGAAAAGAAAGCGTGTGTTTACGCTGAAGTGTAGGAAAGTGAGGTGACTTTCATGAGAACAAAGTAAATGTTAAGTTACTAAATCAATGGACATCTGAGCTGGGTTCCGTCCTAGGTAAAATTCAGAAATGAATATCACGATTAAAGTGTGTAAATAGTTCGAAATATTGCTTCTTCGCCAAGTGGTAAAAATGCTCAGTTCATTTTAAATAAAAAAAAAATTTGGAAGTGAATATAAATGCTAGTGCGAACTTTAAAACTACGTGTTGCTTCTTTTATAAACCAGGGTGTCTAAATTAGGGTTTTAAATTTTCACTACGGTGGGTAAGAAGACAATCATCAGGGTATATTAAGATTTATGTATTTTATTTTTTCCGTTAACACTGATTATATTACTTTTCACATGAATTTATCTTACATTTTCATGAGTATTATTAATCAATAACATTACAGTTAATCTAGTTTATTTATTAAAATCTACTCTTCACAGCTAGAAACAGTATACTCTGGCTCGTCTATCTCATATGTAATGTACAATAGTTTAAATGTAGCTGAAATATTTCATGTTAAAAGCTAACAATTCATTTTTGCTATACTAATTCAGCATCAATTTACACAGACAATTAACATACAAAGTCTAAATTTATAGGTCGGAGAACACACATTAATTTGCTAAACTAGGACAAACAAGATATCCATTCTCACACGGAGTACTATTGCACAGAACGTTGATTCCAAATGGAATAACAAGTGATAACAAACCAGACGTTCATACATTTAGCTGCACATTTTGGTGCATAAATTATGCCCCGAAATACGTACAATAATTTAACAAATTTTAACAGATTTTGTTCGGTCGTAGAGAATCATCAAATCGTATTAATATGTTTTTAACGTGTAGGCGGATTCCATATTGCAGATGATAAACTTTTACACTTTAATATTATCATTTTGTAACGAATATTAAATACAAAAACGTATATTTTATTGAGTGAGATTTGAAATTCTTGCGGCGGCGAGAATGAAGTTAACTATCCCCTGGGTTACTGTGCCGTGTAGTCTGGTCGCCCTGATGATGGAGGCGGCAAGGACCTCTGAAACGTCGGTAAACTCCGAACAAACTACACGGCTCAACAACCCAAAAGACAGCCATTTTCGTGTTTTTTTCTTCTAGCAATGTTGCCAAGTAACACAAACATAAGCAATACGATTTACTACAAACATCAACCGGAGAATGCTATTTATATAAGTAACAGCTGTTTATTTGTAGGCTATTACGTAACACATGAATATACTCTGTGGACAAAATGCAAAGCTTGTGATTTTTAAAACAGGTTGTACATATAGTGACCATAGAGCTTTAAAAGTTTAAAGAAAATTATTTGACATTTTAAATTTTATATAACGCATTTATTAGTTAACGTAATAGCTTATACTGTCGGAAATATTGATAAGTTCAAACTGTTTTAATTTGCTGTGGTAGACTCTGAACTCTGTGATGAGAATAAGAAATGATTTCCTCATCAAAAAATTTATTTCTATGTCGGATGATACGCAGTGGACAGGAAATAATGTCCCAAAGAGAATGACTATGTTTACAGCGTTATATATTAGCACAAGAAACATCTGACCATCCCTATGGCTATGCAATTATGCATAACACGACTATTTATGAAATACTGTGATCGTCGTTAGCCTCTGTAAAGAGAGAGAACCTTGTACGGCATTCAAATTCTCCAGCGTAATAGTTCTTACTTAATTACACGTCTGCAAAGTAGGTACAAGAAACCGGAATAAATTTCACACAATTTCTATGACGACTACCAATTCATGGAAACTGCGTTGCGAATTCAGTGCCACAGCTGGAGAAAATGCATATTCCCACCGACTACCATTTTCAAGCAGAAGTTCTCGGGAGTCGTGTGAACGCGAATGGAAAGCTTAAGTAATGTGGAAAGTGGTCGCTATTACAACCCAGAGGCTTTCTCGACACAAATATCAATGGGTACAGGTCATATACATATTCGTTTCCTCCTTCTTTTCCTAGTTCTTCTATATCCTAACCTCCACGTTTTTCAACCCGTCCTAAATAGCCACCTGTCCTCTCCTCATCACTCCTTGAAAGCCTGGTTGTGCGTCTGCATTAACCAAGTCAAGTACTCACAAAACGATAAATAATGTAATGTAGTTTATATTTGAACACATTTTAACACTATTTATAATTTTCGTTAAGACTTGTAATATATCTTTTATGACTCACGAATGATGATCAGAGTTTATTCCACTTAAGACCCGTTACTAAAACGACTAATCCACATTTAATTTCCTGGTCCTTTCGAGAGCATTTTCGGATTAACACAACTAGATAGCAGACACGTACTTTGAATAGCACGTATGAAGAGTGGCTTAGCACCTTCTTTTGAGTGAACGTGTACGAAGCTATAAATCTGCTAAAAGCATATAATTACTACGTATAGGGTAAGCAATGTGTTTAAAAGGATTTACCTACCCCTGCTTTGTTCTGCATGCCACATGGAGGAAAGACACATAAATGTAATAACTTTATTACCGTTAACATAAGTGTAACAACATTTATATAGAATTGTAGCCATGATTACTTCCCAACAGAATGTCGAAACCCTAACTTACCTTACTTTATACAAAAATAAACTTCATTCTTTGAAATTTGTAAATAAAATAAATATAATATCATTCTAAGAAAAATGTATTTTCTAAACACCAATGTATGAATTCTGAATCGTAACAAGATTAATTATTTTTAATAATATTTTTTCTGTGATGTTTATATTCAAAGAAATGCAAAGAAAAATTTTAATGACGCACGAAACACATTATGAACGTAAAGTATGAATTAAAATGGAATGTGGAAGAAATTATTTGTAGCCCCTTTTAAGTGACTACCATAACATCTGCCTAAATAAAGTGCAGAAAACCACAAACAATTTCCATCAAGATATCCGGTGTTTCCGCCCGGAAACATCCAAAAATAAATCAGAGGTATAACTTCGAAACTGTGACGTACGGAGAAGTAAATTACATTGTAGGCTTATGGTTCTCGAAACAATGTTTTCCTTTATAAGTACAGAACGTGGTGAACATGGAAACGCACAAATAAAACAAACGCTATCAAAAATGCGATGCTGTACAAAATTACTCTGCAGAGATCATGTTGTTGTCTCTTTGTTTCATGCAAAAGTTGCGAATTTAAGGTAATAGAATTAATGACAATAGAACTGACTAGGACACAGGGAATTAAATTCATGTTGACAGTGTTACAGCGGACTTAAAATGTACGTCGTTTCAGTTATTATGGAACGCTCGTTGCGAAGTCTGTAAAATAACACAGTCCCGGTACTTTGAACTAAGGCTTATCAAAAAGTAACAAGTTGTTTTTTTTTATTTGAGGTAAAAATGGCTACTTTTTTGTTTAATTCCAAATATTATCGTAGCTACAAATATGTTATATGCCTATACATCAAACATTTCATTTTTGCATTTTTAATACATTCTCCGAATTGTCATGCATTGGGGTAAAGTGATTAAGAAATTTAAATTTCCTGTACTATGGCAGTATTTTGGATTTTGAGTCCGTTATTGACTTGTAATTCTTGCCCGAAACATTAATATTCTTTAATGAAAACAAGTATGTAACTTTTATTAACTTCATGGTGCTTAGCTATTTTTTTAAATAACAAGATATTTGTTCACGTAGAAGATACGAACCCTAGACGACAGCACCAATGATATGCAATATGTCAAGGATAAACCTTCAGAAAACAAGAAAACATCCAGTCAACAAGCACAGAGGTTTAGAGTAAAATATTTACGTCATTAGACCGAGTATAATTTCATATTTGCTTTAGGCACCATTAATTCTTAGTTAACAGATTTCGAGATATCTATTTCTCTTCTGCAGTGTATTTATTTCTCCCTTCTAAAAAATAATAAGCTGTGTCACAGCGAAACGAGGACTCTGTTTAACGTAGCGATATATCCTGAAAATCCCTGTTGTAAAATTATGACTACATACTTCTCAAGACAGAGTAGCTAGGAGCAAACTGGTACTGTTTCCTGTCTACTAAACTGGTGATGATGGCGTTTTGAAAATATTGAACGAAAGAAACGAACGTCCTAAAGTAAAATAGTACTAGTGGCACTTCTTGAAATGCTACAAGCTCTGAACTCAGGGGAAGGATAAAATAAACACGGGCAGGTAAATTTGTAGAGGTAGTTTTCCCTTATGTGTATACACACCTTTTGTTTCTTCTCTACATTCTATTCAAACTCAAGTTATCTGGAGCAAGTGAATGTCTACGGAGCGGTTTTTTTTAAAACAATACACTTACGGGAATACCTTAATATAAAAGCAAAAAACTGTATTTGTTTTTATGGTGTTATCTTTCATCTTTATCGTCTCTTTCTATATCCTCCGTCTTTCTCCGTGTATTTAAACCCTTCCATTGTTCTTCTGTGTATTCGTCAATGTCCTGGCCTACATAATTGAGCTTACAGAATCTGTAAGAGCTATAAAACACCAGTAACTAATATATTCTCCCACAGCCCATTTTAAGAGGTGAATATAAAACAGTAGACTGTCAAATACAATAAACACAATAATCTTGTACTGAACGTGAACCAGTATCTCGTCTTAGTACAAAGAAGACAGTAGAAGACTTTAATGCGATAACTAAAACTATTATGTTAATGTGCATAAAGTAACCAAGACTAACGACCGCTGTTATAACTATGATACGGGATGTACATCTTCCGCTTTCGGAGATTAACCACGTCGAATGTTGATAGTTATACAACGTTTCGACAAATATTTCTGTTGCCATCTTCAGGGTAAATATGTGTCGACTGGGCTTTTTGGGGGCGGCAAATGGGTATGATAGATCTGATTAGCGAATATGAAGAACGGGATGCAGGTGACTGAGGAAAATAAGTGGCGATAGAACTTTTGATGACAATGTGAATTGGGAAAGGTAGTGACCAAAAGATTTCAGCGAGTACGTGCGTAAGTAAAGAGGTGAATGTTTCTTTTTTTCCGTATCAATAATAGCAGGCAATGCGCATGTCCGTTTGCAGGAGCCGCTGTAGGCGATAAGTCACGTTTTCTCACGTTAATGAAACAATTAGACAGCGTACATTAAGAATTCACGAATTAACTCACTCCGAGCTAGGATCAGAGATTGAAGGCGTATGAGAACAAATTTCTAAGTAGAATATTTAGAACGAACAGAAGTGAACTAACAGGAGAACGGGGGAACGAAGAAAATGTATGACGAGAAGCTTCTAAATTTACAGCCTTACTCTGAACTAAGTTATTAGATATATTAATTTCGTGATACAGTGAAGCATGGACGTGTAACACTGCACGCGAAAGCAATTACGTCATACAAAAGAGAAATGGAAACAATTATGCGATTAAACTGCCAATAGTGTTCTTTGGTTTTCGGAGACGATATGTTCTTCCAAAAAAGTTGATAAACGTATAAAACCGTACTTCTTCGAAATGATCGATAACAAATATTCAAGCCACAACCGTGATATTTATTAAAGTTAATATATTTCTATGATAATGTATAAACTTCGACTGGGTAACGTCGGCAATCGATGTTTAATCCGATCGACCGCTGAAGGTGTTCCAACGTTTCAGAAAATAATTCTGTTGATATTGCTCATTGAAGCATAATGTCTGTGGGTGGTAAGTATTTAAAATTTTATACTGTTGAAAGGCCACGATTATAGCAGCCGTCAATAAAATGCATAGTTCAAGGTCACAGCAAAATTCTATAACGTTTGAACACGAACAGAGCAGACAGGCGAGTAAAGACAGCTCAGAAATTGCAGCTCAGCAAAGATGTGCTGGTAACTTAGAGGCAGGGCGGTAACCCGGGGGGGGGGGGGGTTGAAGTCCTTCCGTGGTTTTGAGTAAAACAATTTGATGACGGCCGGCGTAGTTTCTGCTAATAGTTGAAAGAACGCACATTTCATTGACCCCAAAAACGTAATAAATTCAGGCCAATGTAACATTTACTTCTACGTGAGTGAGTAACATGGAAATTGATAGTTGGTAGACATAAAAAATTCTATGTCCCTATGGTAAACGTCTACAGGTTAGACGGCTAAAGTTGGGTTATAAATCATAAATGAATTAAAATTGTGTTTATGACAGGACTCCTGCTTTTTGCATAAAATTAGGAGAAACTCAGAATTACTTGATCGTCAGTCACCTAATCTCCCTGATGATGCAGACCTCTAAAAAGTCGGTAAATATCTACCAGACTACGCCGCGCAAAAAACCAAGAAGACAGCCATCTTCAGGAAGAAAACCAGAGCCCTAATCTTCAAGTTGAACAGCCGCTGTAAATTCACAGGACATTTTGCTGTTCATTGTAAGGCTTCGTATCAACAAGGCTTTGAATTTCTTAATTTTAAATTGAACTCGGCTTTCCGTAGTTACATTCGGAGGACTGCATGTCAAAGTGACTCCCTCTGAACACAAGCTGAAAGTAAATAGCAAACGAACGCGATCGCTTCTCCGAACTGAGACTTTTTTTTTGAACTTTTGAGACTTGTCTGTGAAGACGCTTTCTAATGGACTAGCGATGCAGAAAACAGCTTCAAAAGGGCATGCAACTCGTCCTAACAAGCCCAGCATTAAAGGATACAGAAAGAAACAGAAGACGAGAACCCCCACGCAATTTCCGGTAACTGACTTTATTCAGGAACGCAATAGATGTCACAGAGTAGGATAAATGTTTTATATATAGGCTTTATTCTTATCCTGTATTTTTTTTTGAAAATGTGTGTTAATCGCTAACTTGCCTGAAACCGATTCAGTCAAAAGCAGATTTTACTTATAAAATGGCTAATTACGTGTGTTTGAACACGTGTATTCATATTTACACTACAAACGTTTCCACTCACTGTTCTTCGAAACGTAATATCTTCACTTTGAAACAGCCCCACCGGCCCCAAAGTAAAAACGATTTCACATCTCTGAACTAGAAGAACTGAAAGAAATGTATTGAAATGAACGACAGTTATGGAGCACGGAAACGGTGAAGCGATAATAATGGGTGAAGTACAAGCAGAATATCAATTCCTTTCACAAGGAAATGCGTTCAACATGCAAGCTTCTACGAGAACAGTAAATTACAGAACGGGGCAGAAATCTCTCTGGCACTGTATCATATAGTGATGTTCATGAAATTCTGTGTGTTGTTCGATACGAATAATTTTTTCTGCGCCATTTTATGGTTAACAAATTAAACATTAACCGCGAATCACGCACCTAACTATAGAACAATATTTTCGCATATCCGGGATTCAAAGTGCAACTTTTTCCATGTGACACATCTTGTGTGTCTTATGCAGAAGTTTCTAGACAGTGCAAGATGATTTATTACGTATATCTAAAGCTTTCTGACGATGGTATATCATTATAATGACAAACTTTTTGAACATTAACCAGTGCCTTAATTTTAATTAAAAAACGACAATGGATGATGTCCAAAACGTTTGTCATTGCTAATGATTTATTACGGTTTATTTGTTCACGGTACATTGAACGGCCGGCCAGTAACATGCAGGATTAAGAACAGAATAACAGGTGTGAGTTCTAGAAGCATCATTAGAACGTATCTCTTCACCGTTGAATAAGAATGACATCACAGCCCACACTCTCTTAGACATGGCGGTTAAAAACGTTGCCTCCACGCCCCCTACTTCTTCAATGGCTGCTACTTTCTCACAGGCATCCATTAATGTGTTTTGAAAGTTTTCATCAGAAAGAAACCGCCAATGGAAAAATGCCTAACATTTTAAAGTCCGGAGATCGTTTAAATAATATTTAAAAATTCAGTCCGTACCTCAAAGAAAACAATACGCTATACCGTTACAAATGTCAGATGTCTGATGCTGTTTAAGGTAATTATAAATGTTTATTCTAAGCATCATACGAAACTCATAAACATATTCTGCGGGCAAAAAGAAAACAGAGTTACTGACTGTTAAATTAGGTGGTCTGTATGCAGATGAGTTTTTCTTGAGAAAATAGTATTCACTCAAACGTATCCAATTTCTTTTACATCCAATTTGCTATTCAATTCTAATCTGCACCTACATCTCCCGCAAGTATCTTCTCATCAGACTTTCGCACTCACATTTATAGAAACCTTCTGTTTCACCCTGTGCCTTATGCCTCGTTCCATGCTGACGTCATCGTCCGTTACGTGCAGTAAAGGAAACGTATGGAAGTTTAGTTACTCCAGAGAGTAAACCGTTTCAGTCTTATTCATTAATAGCCCTATATTTCAATGTTTAGGTCTGAGCATAAGACAGTGTCGTTACAAAAATCATAAATAACATAATTATTATACATTATTTATCCTCCTATAGTTTTAATGATTATTTCTGTGTTTCTCGAATTTGAAGTATCGAAATTTGATTATAAACACATGTCACTTGACACATCTGTAATTAGAAACAAACGTAATAAGGAATTTTGAAACTTCATTTAATGATTACGATTTATTTACGAAATAAGAAAAACTGTGGGAAAAATTACGGTAAAAACACAATTCATAACAAATCACCAGTTAATGAATAAAATAAAATTTATTCGTTATTTAAACTAAGAAGATATTTTGAAAATCAAACATGAATGCCAATTAAACTTCAGGAAATAAAAGGATGAATTTTCGCTGCATTCATATAACCTATAAGCCTGTAAACATTCAATCCCTACAGAAGGACATGTTTGTGTCTTGGTGTTACTGTGTGTGTGAAGGAATATTGATCGTGTTCATTCCGTCTACAAAAAGTCACCAGTAATTTTTGATCTGTGTGGTCAGTGGCATGGCTTTATTATCTGAGACGGTGGGGTTGGATCGGGTTGGAAAGGAACAGGAGAGTAGAGAGACTCATTTACATCGGATGCTGCAGTGCGGATTATCAGTATCTTCGTATGATTTTCATCTGTCGCATTTTTAAGATTCACTCAAACCAACGCGGTTTGTGGGAACGGCAAATGAAAATCTGGGTTGTCACGTGAAGGCGGAGTGATACAAATGAGTACGCGGTAAAGAATGGTCACATAGCTGAAGGCTTTCTTTTGGATTACAAATGTAAATAATTTTCATCCAAGACAGAAGACATAATCTTCATCTGACAATGATTTTTGCTGGCGCAACTAGAAAATAAAAAAGCATCAGGTTTAGTAAAAATTGTTTTAGTCTATTATATTATACTGCACCGTAACTAATTATCGAATACTTAGGATAGACGATAAGTCACATTCTTGACGCGACAAAAATCCCTAAAAACATGGAACAGAGTTCTTGAAAATCTAACATTAACCTCAAATACCTAGTCGAGAAACTGCCCGAAAAATTATTACAATGTTCACAACAACAAAAAACCTGTGCCAGCTAAAACCAATCCACACCCCGAGCCCTGTTTCCTTAAGATCCATTTTAGTACCAACTTCCCATCTACGCCAAGGTCTTCCGAGTGGTCTATTCCCACCAGGCTTTGAACCCTCAGGGTTACGAACGCTATAAATTCTAACCAGTATCGAACATCCAACCATTCAATGTCTGTTCAGGTGTGTTAGTTCTTTCCATTCCATTTAAAATTATGAACCAATAAAATAAGAACGGCTGTTCAGAACCGCAATACAAGGTTTACACAGTAGAATAGTGGGGTTTTATGACCTTGTCATGAAGTTCCTACTACAATACCCAGCTTTAGGCGCGTGTTGACTTAATCAGTTATTCACATATTTTTCTAAAAAGTAGAATTTCTATATTTGCAGGGCTGTGTTGCGATGAGATCCGATTCAGAAAAAGTATCTGCGTTTTGTGGTTAATGACTTACATACAGACGCTGTGTAATACCGTTACAAAAACCTTTTGACATGAATAGAATCAACAATAGTACCATGAACAAAAACTTTTTTTGAAATTGCGATTCATGTAAACAAAACTACAATGTACAATGAGAAATTATTTTCACAAATCCGCTTACAAAACCCCACCATTTATTTTTACAACTTCTGTGTATTTTTTCCTCGATAAATTTATAAATAGTGTATTTAAATGACTCGGGGCTAAACTGAATTTTTCCTAAGTCACTATCTTGTGGGTAGAAGGAAAAAGGATATGCTATGTAAACCAAAAACATTACTAACAAAGGCGATGAAACAGCAAGCTATAAACTATTGTCGCTGGATTATAATGCTATTGTATCAGCAGTACATGCTACCCCTTACACCCTCTAAACCCCTTGTCATATACTTCTACGGACATGGAACGCAGAGATTTGCCCCGGCTACTGTACGTGTTTTCCTTTAAGTTTTATACCGCAAAACACAGAAAGGTATTCGTGATGCGCTGACAATGGATTAATCGTTATAAGATTACATACACTCGGAGGCTTCATTTAAAATTTCTTTGGCACTCATGGTTTCGAGTTTACGAGCAATTAATATTAAATTTCAATATTTTGTTAAAGGGATATCTCGTTTCGAATGTGGTATCAAATCACGACATGTACTGTAGAACGTAAAATAATTAAGATCACTTGCAGTAAATAACGACCATTAAAAGTGAAAGGGTGGGTTTCCGTCTGAATATTTAGAAAAGTAACAAAATATAGCATTATTCAAGCTACAACAGTGGGATGCCAGAAAGGCAATATATAAATTCGTCTGTCAATAAAGTAATGTGTTTTTGTAACAGCTGTGCCCAGCAATTTAATTAGGAAGGAATCTAATAGTGCTGGAAGCAACAGTAATTAATTTCACTGACGTCACTAGGATCTACAAATACAGGAGCGGTCAGTATCACTGACAGACCCTATAATGAGGCCATCTTGTGTCTCTGACGTAACAAATCGAATCAAACTGCCACCACATTATTGTGATTCACTTGTTTCCAGTTCATTTTACTAATAAATACGTCTAAGTCTTTTACTAATAAATATGGCTTATCCAGTTGTGGAATCAGATCTCACATTACAGGAAAAGAACCAACGTATTGAATATTTTTTTCTATTTTTTCTAAACAAACACTGCAGCGTGATATAAACATTACTGTACTGGATTCCCAGAGAAAATCTGTTTGTAGAGGACTTCCTCAGTCTATCCAAGCAAATACTGCAATATAACTTTGTTCCAAATTCCTTTCAGATAATCATTCAGATCACTGATGTATCAGGATCACTTATAGTACTTTGCCATTAGTCATGCACTTCCAGCCAGGAGCCGGGAGGTGTCAGTTGCATTCAACTTTATCACTGAACGCACTCAACTTCGATTACATACAGATCTGAACGGCAGAATTATTGTGAATGATGAATTAGAAAAGATGTAGAACATAACCTACTTTTACGTATTATCCCAGGCATAGAATGACAAGGGGAAAAACACGACAAATCTAAGGCAGGATGAGTCATATTCGGACTGAGGTTCGAATCCGGAATCTACCGAACACTAGAGACACATTATACCTCTACGTTCTGTGTTATTTTGCCATGGCACATTTAGTAAATGAACAGAGCGAATACTAATCCATCAAAAGTCTAATGGTAACTGCTTAATCGACTTCCTTGAATAATCGATAACTAAATATTTGTTTAGGGGAGTGGAAAGTACGAATATGAACCTTCTCATTATTCACTAGTTTAAGTACCGATGCACATTTTTCCAGATTACGTCTGATCGAGGAGCCAACTTGTCCAACCACCCTGCCGCTTATAATTTATGTATTACCGAAGCCCTTGGCACCGCAACCGGTTCATGATTAATGGGCTTATCTGTTCGAGAGGCAATTTCCCGGCCCTTTCCACGCCAAGGATGTTAAAAGAGAATTTGCCTCGAGTACTTCGTAATTCACCTACGCGTTCAGACGCATCATGACAACCCGATATGACCTGCTTTAGGAAAGACATTATCGCAAATTCGTCTCATAAACGCGTATTATTATTTTTTCAATCTGACGTTTCCGCGGCGGTGAGCATGTTAATGTTATTCTTTGGGATTTCGGCGCCGTGTAGACTATGTCGTAGATAACAACGTTTTGTGAAAACATACTGCCTCCAACTTCATCCCTAAAGACAGAGGCGGAGAAATTATCCTAAATGACAACACCTATCGACGAGTTTACACGGCGCAAAACCAAACGATTATTTTGTTGTTATTATTATTATTTTTCTATTTTTTTCCCCAGCAAACATTTAAATTGCAAGAATAACCGCCTACATAACTTCGGCTTTTAAGAAATCAATTTACTTTAGGCAACATGTTTAGATCTAACCAGGTCATCTTCAGGCATAGAAACTTAGATGCAAACGGTCTGCAAAATAAACATATTTATGCACGTATTTAAGTGTGCTAACCGGCGCTGTAACCCATGTTTGGGATTTACGTTCTTCTGCGTATGTATTGCAGTGGAAATTATTGTGTCATATGACGTGAAGGTATATACAGTTCCACGTTACGTAGGATTTTCAACTGATCACTTAATTTGCCCTTATTAGTCCAAACGTTTTACCGACAATTCGTGTTCAATCTACAAAGCTAATTATTTATAGATATGATATTGTTATAGTCGATATTAGATAATTATTTGTTGATGGTTGTAGCTCCTTGATATTCACTACCTTAATTTAATATAACACACAATTAATTAATTCAATTACATAGTCTATGACGTAAATATTTTAGACGGCATTCCACACACACACACCATTTGAAGCTGGTGATTCAGCATTATTTCCATGAAGCAACAACGTCAGGGGATAAATGTTATCGGTACAATTTCATCAGCTAAGTTTACTGTTACAGTAGATAGGTTCCAATCACGTCGCTGGGACCGCTCTAAATGCGCGTGTTTTCTGCTGATACGTACTAGTGAGCTGGTCAAGCAAGATAAATTTGAACGATCATCCACAAAAAATAATATATATATATATATATATATGTATATATATATATATATATATGTGGCGACAGCAGAAATTTTTACGAACTGTACCAGTATCACAAATGTAGCATCACGTAAGCTACTAAATTATTCCATCTGGCTTTACACGTTAACAAGACTTTTGTAATTTACTTCACCGAACAAGATTCTCGGCATGTGGAAAGGCTGAATGACATTTTTGAAAGATTTCATTTGTTTTAGAAAGAATTTTCACCAATGTTAATTCATTTTACAGTACGTCCACAGATAAACCGGAACACAATTGTGACCTTTTATTCAAAGTAAAACTGATTTCATTGCCTTTACGGACCGATACTTCATTCGAATCGGGGAAATCTTGTAGTCCTTGGCAACGATTCTACACGTCAAAGAGTATTTTTTTAAAATTCACATGATTATGTAAACAATAGCTTTGTGTAATCTACTGAAACATCAGGTATGGGTATAGGGATTTATGGACTTGCTCTAGATGTAAATGACCCTGGATGTGGCAGAACAGCGACCTCTTGCAGGTGAAAACGTCTTGACACGCCGCGTAATATCGGAGGTGTTTACCAAACACCACATAAACCCTGGCAAGACTACGCAGTGTGACAACATAGAAGACCACAAACTAGGAATGACTTCAGTAGCCATTACGTACTTAAACAAAATTCTGCTCCGCACAGTTAGTTGGTTAGTTAGGCAGTGGTTAGGGTATTCCAGTGGTTTTGCTGCCTAGGGTTAGAAATACTTCCATCACTTAATCGTTTGCAGTCTACTGGTAATTATATGTACCGCACTAAAACATTCACTAACACGGCATTTAAACCACAGGGAGTATTTATTGGTTTCGTATAATTCTCAGAATAATCGTACGATTATTTCATTATAACATTAGCGTATTTTTGTAATGCATACTTGATGTGTTTTCTTTTAAGTACGGGCTCAGTATTTAAATGTTATTTAGATAAAATATCAACACCTTTCTTCCAAGGTTAATAACAAAATTCAAAATTCTCATTTATGCTTAGCATCTCTCCTTATTTCACTTCTTATCGCTCTCTGTCTTATTTACTTTCGAACGCTGTATCTTCCCGTCAGCTAGAAGGACGAACGGGCATTGCCTGAAAATCAGCACAGCCGAAAAGTAATTTATGCTCCATTCCGAAAAAGTCTTGAAATTACTAATCCCAAGATGTTAAGTCATAAAACCTGTCTGAATATAATTTAGATGCACTCGAGCTAGCAATAAAGCTAAGAAGATTATTCCATTGTCTCTTTTCCTTACGTGCAGTTTAATAAATCAAATAAGGACGTGGAAGAAATCAATACTTAAACAAAAACGGGGTCATTTCATACTGATATCCATAATGTTACGCCTAAGAGCTATTTGTCATGCACTTCTAAGTGAAGAGCTTTTTGAATGTCGTAAAAATAATTCAAGTCTCTCGCCAGAATGAACCAAGTTTCTCAATCATCGACTTTGTCACATTTCACCTACTTCCTCTGTTCAATCTTTCATTCTCTTAATGTATTCACTACGCACCCTTTCTGCCAATGACATCAGCGTCACAAAAATATTGCATTTTACACATGACAGATTAATCTTTCAGATCGCAGCCGTCTGGGTAGTGACACAATTTAGCCTGAATTGGTCACAAACTTTTTCGAGGAATATATCTTTTCCATCTTCTACATACGAGACGGAGGCAGCATGTTCCTCCAATATTTGGGAGTTACAACCGCGAAGAATAAAAATGTAACTCCAGCGAAAAACTCAAATTCCATAAAAATACTCAGTACAGTAATACAGATGCAATGTTATTTACAACTACATTATTTAATAATTATGTTTTAGGGATATTTAATTTCAGATTAAATGTGTATCAGGCAGATAAAACAGTGGTAATATGACAGCTACAGACCCCTCTTCAAAACCATAAATTACGTAATCGCAGTAAAGTGAAAGAGTAGTACATAAAAATTCAAATTAGTTTCGTTATAGCATGCTAAAAAAATCCGTGTTTCATCACAAACATAAAGAGTGTAATTTTTAAATTCAATTTGTATCCATATGTTAATTTGTTTGATTAGATGTGTTCGTCTAACGCAATGGAGTAAAAAAATTAAACAATATTCAAATTAGCCTTGTTATTGTATGCTAAAAATCATAAACGTGATTTACCACAGTCAAATAAAGTGCCAGTTTCTAATTGAATTTGCATTTATGGCTAATTTTGTTATATAATTTTGAGTGAAATTATATACTTCAGCTTGTTTTTTCATCATCGTGCAGAGTCAAAACTACATGAAGTATATAAATCCATGTACGAGCCGTACGTAATTCAATACATTTCGGGTTAACATCTCGTCGATTCCGTAATAAGAACTATCTGATAAGTTTGTGTCAGAAAACGAAACAAACTAGTAGGAAAGTTTTTAATTTCGCTAGTTATAATAGTGTAGACTAAAAGAGAAATACAGGCTAGTGGACGAGTTTTCTGAACACAATTTAGTTAGACACGTACAGTAGCGAATAAAATTACCCCAGTACCGAGTGGTACATGAATACTTTACTGCATCGGCTCATCAATCAGCTGACGTGCATCACAGACGAGCAGAACGTATCTTGTCTGAAACAGTTCTAACACTTTAACGTGACAGATTTCTGCCGCACTTTGATATTTTAATTTGATTAGTACTTTGGGACTAAGCCAATACTTTCTAGTATTATATTATGATAAATAACGGAGGACGAGTATAGTCAATTTTGTTATTACATTCGTCAGTAGCACAGAAAATATTAATAAATAATGAATTGAAAAGGATATGAATGGAAACGTGGTCTATTTTAAGGTTCTACGTAGCATATGTCAGGAGGTACTGAGGAAACCCATAAAATTTCAGTCAGAAAGGCGGTCTGGGGACACACTTTCACCTGGAATGCCCGAAAATAAAGATGTAGGTATAAATATTAGGCCGTAAATTGTTTTAAATCAGAATAGTTCAGTTTGATTAATAGACACACAAAATAACTGCGATTACACAAAAGCCCACGTAGGTTAAGTCATGTTGCCTGTCAACAATCGAACTGCAAGGATGTCTATTTCTCAAGTGAAGAGTGTCCTTTGTCGAAAATGTCCTAGCAGCACGTTCTTTCTTAACTTTTCAGAACGAGTTTTGGTACACATTTCCCAATTCTCCAGTGCCGAAGAAATCGACAACATCTCGCCTGGCAAACAGTTTCCATGACACAGAACTCTTTAATGGAGTTGCAGCAAACATGAGAAAAAGAGTAAACGAATTCATCCCTGAACGCGATGGACATTTTCGGCTGTTTACATAACATTGTTTTTATTTCAGTGTAATTTATTTTCTGACAACAGAACATGTATTAGGAATGGGTTACATGACTTCCGAATCAACTTACATAAGGTTTAACTACAAGCGAAAACAACTACCGAATTTCATTCAGGTTTTGTCAGTGACCAGCAATTTTAAAAATTTATTCTCAAGGTACAATATTCCACTGTTAATTATATTTTAATAAAAATTCGTCGTATGAAAGAAAGAAAAAAAACATTAAAGGAATATCAGTCTTAATTAGGCACGCATTTTAGGACGGGTTAAATATTTCGTGAGATAAATCGTCTTTCAGACATTCTATTATGTATTATTTGAGCTTTATGAAACGTAGAAGCTTTATTGCACTGGGTCAACGTAAAATTAAATTAGCTTAGCAGCATTTAATTCTGATCCAATTATTAATTTTTTTTCGGAGTCCTTTTACTGCTTCTGGAGTTATAGCGTGCAGTTGTAGAGATACAGACGATCAAACGAACAGTCTTCAAAAATTCCTACATTTAAGTATTTGCTGCAAAGAACACATCAATAAAATCTCTATCTGCAACTCACATGGATTTTGAAAATAAGGTAGTGAGATTTGGATTATATTCTGAACATAAATCACTTTTTAATTCTATGAAAATTTAAGATAAAATAAAAATATTTGGCGATGATCGTCAGATATGTTACACTGATAAAATTATTTTACTGTTTTACAGAATTCTTGCGTATCGATACATTTTAGTGTTGCTTGAATGAGACCGCAACTGTTCCACTGATTGCTTGAAAAATGCAGTGGAATATCCGAAAGCAATGATGATTAAAAATTGCATTCATTCACATGTTACCGAAACGAATATTGGTTCTACGGTGTATCAAGTGGTTAGTTAACCTTCATATGTTTACGGTCATTTGGCCATGTAAAAATTAAATTCAACTAATCTATATTCAAAATATCCACAGTTCAGTGCACAAATTTTTGGTCAAACATTTTACGTACTGGTTCAACGCGTTAGCTACATGTACATTTGTGTATTATTAGATAT
This sequence comes from Zootermopsis nevadensis, assembly GCF_977971745.1. Lineage (NCBI taxonomy): Eukaryota > Metazoa > Arthropoda > Insecta > Blattodea > Termopsidae > Zootermopsis > Zootermopsis nevadensis. Next base: position 7,826,373 of record NW_028259139.1, on the reverse strand, counting down.
TTCACGCGTTCGTGGCTACAACGATATGATATATATTTATGTATAAGTCAGACCGATATCAACACGAATATATGAACTCTAGTAACGTCAGACTTTTTATCAGTGTATTTGATAGGTGCAGTATTGACCAATTTAAACATAAAGCAGATTTACGCACAGTGTTAGATCATTTTATCATAAGAAATGATCAGATGTGAACTCAAATTTAGAGCAGGAATGCAAATTTTCGAAATTCCATTTTTTTTTACAAAAACACGTCTATTATATTACTTTATTTATTTATTTATTTAAGTTAAGGCGTAATAATAGTTTTAGACCAAAAATAGATATTTTGAAGCTTCTCATTGCAAAAAATTCATTCCCTAATCAACTATTTCCTCTCTCAACGAGAGGAATTACCTCAGTTATTAAGAGTAAGTATATTTTACTGTAGCACTTCACATAATTGTACTTGTTTAATCAAGACTGTGAATCCGACATGTTCCTTTAATTGTCCCAAACAAAACAAAGTATCGAATAACGATGGCTGAAGTTCATCTTCCCTGAAATGGCGCTGGTTTACAGTGCCGTCGCACCATTTTGTTGTTAACTTGAAGACACTTTCTACTGTAGCGATTACCTTAATGGATCAAGAGAGTCAGGTTAACATATTAAGGAGACAGTGAAGTTTCATTTACCTTGAACAAGTATCTTATCTGGCACGCTACTTAGTCGGCGTTCGTGCTTATAACTCTGTTATAGCATCAGCATAAACTCTAATATCTCACAGCTATTCCTACTTTCATGTCTTACATGCCTGTGGGTACGTCACAGAAACACACTTGTGCATTAATAGGTTCACTGTTTTACTCAGTCGGTAATCTTCTACGGCTTTAATTAACATACTTATTGAATCTATTAAACATTTGTTCGTCCCTGGGTCGTCAATTTAAGGGTATCTACAGTACGTCTCATTTAACTTGGCGTCGGATAGACGTGGTTTCAGAAGGTGGGTCAGAATGACTCACTCTACGCATGCTCTGCTCAGTGCCACCTACAAAAATGAAACATCTCCGTTGAACGCACTTTAAGGGCAGGGATCAAAAGAAAGGGTGCACCACCGCGCACAATGTCTTTTGACCGGTGAGCACGTGCAGACTTCAACTACACTGACGCAAACAACATGAACACAGGATAAAACACGAAACAGAGTCAAAACTTTATGACTTCAGTAAGATTTGAACAAAAAATCCATTATATAAGACGCCTTATAACCGAATAAATGTACATTATAGAAACATGGGTATGATATTTCAGAATCGATTTTGCTCTTCATGGTAGCATTAAAATTTAATAATTTTTCTCCTACGTCAAACAGGTGGCAGGACTGTTTATATAGTGGTATCAGTGCATCTTAACACTATGAAGTGGAGTTGTTGTACATAATATTTTAGAAATAATATCTTACCTCAAATAAAAATTCGTCTCCATTAGAAAGATCGGTTGGAAAATGACAGTCTTTTCGGTTATGACACAGTGTAGTTCAGTAGAAGAGTACAGACGTTTCAGAGGTGCTTGCCTCCTCCGTGATTAGGGCGATAAACACCTACTAAACGTCTGTAAACTTCAATGATACTACACGGAGCAGCAACCCAGAAGCAGTGAGAACCTCATATCCCTCTAAGTTGCAGATGTCTTTTTCTGGGAACTTGAGAAAACATATATAACCTTAAAGTTGGTGGTAAATGAAATTCGAAGATTCAACACGTCATAGGAGAACTCAATAAAGGGACTTAAAATCCCATCTGCTTTTTCCTGTCATCTCTCAAGATTATGACGACTTAATCACAATGGACTATCAAACGGCCAACAGAATTACTAAATATTAGTATAACTAGCTTGAAATCCAACAGGTTAATTATATTAACAAAAGGTGTCCACAAATGTTGCTCATACGTGTAACAACCACAATTCAGAAAGAATGAATCATTTTACATTGACACCTAAAACCACGAGTTCATTTCCAGCGGGGTGTAATTTATTAAAGTGTCTTTCTAATTACGGCATTTAAGTTGTAATAATTGATCTAAATGGCGTCAACTGACGAGTGTTACATCTGGCACTGTCCGCTCATTTCAGCGCAAATTAGATTAAGCCAATTGCATTGACGGCTTCTCTCCACACAGGACCCGCTTGTACGAGAGGTAATTGCTAGGCTGCGAGCTATTTTGTGTGACCAGCATGGGGTTGTTAACGTACTTCAAAGTTCAAAAATTAAACGCAAAACACAATTATCGAGTCTGGCTTTTTGTCACCATGCTCAAAATCCATTGATCAATTTTCTATAGCTTTTAGTATTGCAGTTTTTCAACGACTTTTGACAGAGTAAAGAGTTGTTTCTTGTTCAGTGTGATATAACGGACGCAAAAAACTTGCGAGACTGAGCTACGTCATAGATGGTAAATGGGAGATGGAAAGGGTAAGACTTCACTTCCCCTCCAGCTCCGTACCTTAGCTGCCTGTTCACCAACGTGTGTATGAGTAAAGGTCCACGAAGCTCGGAGATATATTGTGACACTTATAATTTGATTACATCAGCGTACATTGAATAAATTTCATTACATCAGGACACAAAAATGTCACACTTAAATAACAAACTCAAAATTAAATAATTCCGACGTTTTCACCGCCAGGTCCAGGAGAAGAGTTTATTTTTAAAAGATAATTATTACTCGATTATTCAAGACACTTTTTATCTTTTACAGAACTCAGCGTTTCAATTATCGTGTCCGTAAGACCCAGCCTTCAGTCCGACAAATCCAGCCCAAGAGTACATAATATGTGTAAGGTCCGTTTTCAAAGCCTATTTGGAAACACAACGTTATTCTTACAAAATTTCCTTACTCAATTACTGCTGCCTCGTTTTTCCACTTCGCCCCGTACCTCATCTACCCCACACTGTCTCTTTCCAAGAGGATTATCTCGAAGCCAATTCACCATACATGGAGCAGAAAGCAAGGCCCATATTGGCTGTCGCAAACACACAGTGCGGTAGCCACCAGAACCACTACCGATTTTATTTCACTCGAAACAAATTCCCTGTCCGAGATCTCGCCCTGAGCGTAGGCACAACCCCGAACAACCAACCCCCACTATCTCTTCGTTCTCTCAACCCCATCTCGCTGAAACGCTATCAAAATAACTCAAGAGCTTCCAGTGAATCACAGTCTAAAAGCCTTCGACATTATAAATATACACAAATAAAAAGTTAAACGGATACTGCTATTAAAATAAACAATGGCAGGGTATATTACACATGTTCGCTACATTTTCGCTGTAATTACCTGAAATCAAGTAACATAAATGAATAATTAAATGATATTTTCCGAGACACAATGAATTGGGGTACATCATTTTATGAAACGGCTTTACGTTCGTGGTGTACTGAGTTTCTCTCTGAACTTCTGTTTATCATGATTCTGCACCAACAAGGCAATTTTGTTTCGAGGACCGAGGGAGTTGTACTGACCTCACTGTGTACAAGATGTCTAACCCGATTATAATACAGTGCCTGTAGGCAGGAGGTGCTTCCCAGAGACTCAGATAACAAGATTTGCATGGTAAGGAGGCTTGTTACGAACATTTTAACAGTGTGTGTACAAAGTTCACTTGTATGGGGAAAATGGGTCTCTGTAAAGAGCCTGTTATCTAGTTAAGAAGATAAATGTGGCTTTCGGAAGTTAAAAATGACAAAGATTCTTAGGTAGAAGCTCTGTTTATGGGGAAACGTTACGTACGAATTTCTATGAGGCGCATTGCGTTAATATTTAAAGTCTTCTAAATTATTATTCTATAAAATACTTAAATTTTCAGTTCTTACCCCAAAGAAACACAACAGTTTCTCAAGTTCAAGTCAAGTGGTCAATGATGTTTAAGGAAGTAATCGATCTTTATTCTGACAATCGTCAGAGTTCCATAAATACACTTTGTAAGATAAATTATTCAACATTAAGGCACATAGTTCATATAGTTAGCGCTTAAAAGGGTCCAAATATAAACACAAAGTTTATGATAATGGAAGTAAATTATATGAGCACACAGACTAAATCCGTAGTTCTGGAGAATTCAATGTTGATACTGAATATAAAAAAATAAGGAGCATCATTAAAGAAAAAAAATTAAAATTAAAGATGACTTGTGTCTTAAAGATATTATTCTTACAAAAAGTAGACATCGTTAAGTTCTCCTATTCATAATGTAGGGATCATTAAACAAAGCTTCAGGTTTTACAAAGTGCGTTAATTATTTATTTATTTATTTCAAACGATAACAAATTACATTTCGATTTAGAGACGAGACGGAATAATTCGGTGACTAAGGCTAGTATTTCCATCTTAGTTCATATAAAGATGCATTTTCAAGTGCATGGTTTATATAATGTCGATTAGAATCAGATTTTTTAATTATGAAGTGGAGAAGTGTAGGTCTACAGATGGAAACGGTTGTAACTTATTATAAAATAAATTCAATATTTATTTAGCGGTACTGAGGTAAAATACCGAAACGTAACAATAAGGACATCTGTTCTGGGAATCAAAGTCAAAATGTGCTGAAAAAAAAATAGAATAGCAACATCTGGCGATATAGTTTGGGAATACGACAGTGAAAAATATTTCCTTTCGCTATTACAATTAGTCTGATATTAGTGACTAATTCCTGAAGGCTCAATGACAAGATTAAATCGGCCAGAGCAGGAAGCTGTCAACGCAATACACTGCCATGCCTATGCATGCAAATGCTAAGTGACACACCCACGTCCCCTACACGCCTTCTTTTTATGGTACATTTATTTACGTCTACAGAACCACACTCCTAAAGAGAGATAACAGATCAGTATGGAGAATTTTTGAACGGTAATTGGCACAGTTAAACCGTACCACTCGGAAGAATTTGTCAAATTGACAGCGCATTGATTGAAACCGGTGCTCCAATATGAGAATCTGGCATCTGACTACCTGACTTATAGGATGACGTCGTGTTATTTAGTCCGTGATTATTATTCTCATTTGACTAAGCTTATTACAGCCGAATTTGCATTTACTGATTGAATTACAGCAGGAAAGTGCGGTTCCAAATTCCATTCGAACACAACAGCGCGCTAAAGCAAGCCTTTAGAACCTGTTGACCTCAATTTTTTTCCCTTGATAGGCAAGGGGATGCTGATCAATCACCAATGAATCTGATCAAAAACTTTCAAATTGCTGGTGTTAATACAAGGGACTTAGCTTCAAATTATTCTATTCGTTTTCATGCTATGGCGACTTAAAATGTTGTGGAATACTAATTGTACTGAACGCGAAAAGACTCACGATAAGCGAAAAGTTAAACATCTTGTTACGATATGAAATATTTACTCCCATCTACAGACACACAGAATTCAGTTCAATGTGTTGTACCTTATCCTAGTACTTTGAATGCTGTATTTGGTCCGAAATTCATGTTCTCATAAAACTATATTTCTTCCTCTAGTTACTGTCATTTATACAATGAAGGCAAAACACTAATTCCTCTGAAATATTGGAGGCTTCTTCCAGCACTAAACGGTATCAAAACTCAGAAAATTCTATATCAGAATCATTATTATTGTTAAGTTCATAAAGAATTTGTAAATGAGTTCGTTAGAATATCAATAATTAAAATATTTTTTTATTTAAAACAATAAGTCATCACGCAAAAAATTTAATATTTCGATGTTTATGTCGAGAAATGTGTAGGCCTATATAGGGATTTTATATTAAAATATGTTTACTCTGTGGTTCCTCCTACAGCTTATTACATGCAGAACTGCCCATTATTTAACAACCTTTTTATACGACCTGCTAGAACAGAACTTATTCAATTTCTTCCATGTCTGAATTGACAGTCTTTTATCTCTTTAAGGCTGCAGCTTGTAATTTAATATTTCCTGTGGTAATCTCTTACTCAATTCTGGAAACATGCTCTTTCTGACTCTGGCTCTAATTGGATTTTAGATTCCATCTTCAGTTTCTTGTATCTTCATTTTCCGCCTGATAAAATAATCTATCCCAAACGATTACTGTTAAAAATTGTATTTTCCACTGCCTTGATACGCTCTTATGCGGTCCCTGCACTAATTACAGAAATTAACGCATATTAACAGGTCATTAGTGTCCGCTTATTCTTGCAAATTTAGGTAAAAAAGAGAGGGTAGAAACCCTAGTTATTGTACTCCCTGGTTGATCTACCCTATTTGTAATTTGGACGATAGACAAGTCAATAGGTAAAGCATGTTTACCGATTACAAATCACCAGTCTCATAAGAACTTAGACTTCATCATCATTAGATATACTTTGCTAACAAATGTTTCCAGATCAAAGTACAAAAGAACGTAGCTATATTTGTTCAGCCATCAATGTGGTACACACAACTAAAACCACGAAACAGATTACTCTGAAAAGTAATATTTTCTCAGTTAGTCAGAAAATTTCCTCTTTGAAGAACCCTAACTTTAATTAAATATTTCCGTATGCCATGTTTCCTTAACATTAATCTTAATTTTATCATTCCATTTATTCTTAGGTCTTCCATGTGTTCTCTTTCCTTCAGGCACTTTCTACAATTTTTTTATATATTTCTATGCAATGAAAAAAAAAACACTACTGTTAATTTAGCAGACCTCAATTTCACAGCGCAGCCACACATTAAACAATTATATTAACGTGTCCTCTACTTTGAAAAAGCACAATAATTGTGACGTAAAATCAGTTTAATTTAAATATGTCCAAGGATTACGTTTGTCCCCTCATCTATTCATATTCATATTAATGTGCATGTTTTAAAAACGTCAGTCTAATGTTGGTAAATTAATTTGGGGTATTTGTTACACCGATGAGATTGATTAAATGCCTCGGTCCATACAATCTATAACAAACGTTGAGGTCACCAATACCTTTCGCTTTTGGATGCTGAACCATAACCTATACTGCTTCATGGGCCTAATTATCGGACGGAGCTGTTTTACCCCCTATTTCACCCCCTCTAGTCTAACCCCTCTCGCAACATGGATCTACTGGACTGTTCTAATTAAACATCACGCATGAAACTGTATCAGTTCAGGTAGGAACTCGTCCACACTTTTAATTGAATAGGGCCAAAAACCAATGCAACACAGAAGCAGGAAACAAAATTAGTTTCAAATACTAAAAAATTTCGAGGACTGATATCCCTTTCAATTTCACAAATTTATAACTTTTGAGCTAGCAGTGCGTAGGAGAATATTAAGACATATATTATAGAACTCTGAATGGATTAAAATGCATAATAAGAGGCTTTATAATTTGTACTATTCACGAAATAATGTCAGGATGATCAAATCAAGCACGATGTGATAAGAAAAGAGTTACTTATTTCCATACTCATTAAAGTAATATAAAAATATCTGACTCTTTATTACTGTGTAAGATTTGAGGTTTTCACAGCTGTGAGAATGAAAATTTCTATCTTCTGGGTTGTCGCGCTGTGTAGTCTGGTCGATGGTTACCAACGTTTCAGAGGTCATACTGCCTCCGTCATCAGGGCGATGAGTGGATACATCTCTTTAAAGTGTTTATTACTAAAACCCTTCCTTCCTTCTGATTTAAAGTTCTTTTATATATATCTGTTAATCACAGCTAAAGATACTACCAAATAATGACATTAATAAAGTGTTTTGCGATTTCGAACAAGACGTAATTATTTTTTAAGTACATAGAAGGGTCACGGGTTGTAACCCGTTGTTTACTACATGTCGGCTCTGCTGCTGTCATGTTACCGTAGACAAGGCTTACTTAAATTATTTGTTTGTGAAATGATATTTTGAATCCTGTTTCACCTTTGGGGATTTGACTCTTCCCCGATTTATCCCCAGTGCAGAGCTACAGCTCGCAATCATTCCCCACGATCAATCACTGGCCTTTTTTCAATTGTTGGTGAGTCGGCTATGTCAGCAAAGGGGACTGAGGAAAAAGTGCGTCTTTCTCTGGCAAGGACTAATGTTTAAAGGGAAAGTCATTTACAAGACCCCGACGATGCAACGTAAAGAGGACAACTACAGAACTGTGAACAGACAGAATGGTAGTCTGTTTCACTTTCGAGGTTTTGCGCCGTCATACCTGGCTTTGGAATAATCCAACAAATTTGAAAAAGAAGCTCATCTGAACAACAATTAAAAATGCAGTTCCTAGCGAAAAATACCGGACGTTACCATTACAAACATCAATCGGTTAACGCTGTTTAAAGAAACAATAACTGTTTTATTTTTTTAATAAACATACGAAATCCACAAATAAATTGTGGACAAAATTAAGATCTACTTACTGTTAAAGCAGGTGGTACATACAGTTACCACCGTATTTCAAAGGATTAATGACTGGCTGTAATTATTATTACCATTATTATAAATAAATTAAAATAATAAATTAATGAATTACTATTACTCTTAATTATATTTTAAACTTTGGATGGTGTTAATAGCCTCTTATTAGTTTTATTTTGCTTACAATTATAATGTAATTGGTATTAGAATTTTCTTATTATTATTATACTTCTCTGTTTACTTTTATCTGTTGTATCCGTAATTGGCCAATCGGCTGTTGATGCAGCAGGCAAAAATAAATAATTGAATTGATTATCAACCCCATAAATATTTTCGTATTTATGCTAAGTAAACGAAACCTTCTACCCCTGATTCGTTTATTTTCATTTCGCCCTTACGTCACTGCAATGATTATTAACTTGCGACATAATCATCCACGCAGTACATACAGAATCCATGGTTGCACCTTCTTCGCTATGTTCAAGAGCCTTCATATTGGCTTATAAGAACACGAAAACCCCTTGAGACATTCGAGAAGGGTGTTTTTGTGATCCTTCAGCAGTTGTTAGGTAGCGTAATTAATTAAGACCATGAACTATTACAGTATTTCTTATCAGTGTGAAAGGGCGCTTTTGCATATAAAACGACCCGAGGCTTGTCTAGATGCTAGACAGATATTGGATGCTGAAGGCGGCCCCAGACAGTCGCAAGAAGCAATATATTGCTCTCACAGGCAAATTTAGTTTGTGTATAGAAGGCAGGGAATTATTTTCGATAAGAAAAGAGCTATAACTCGTCTTAAATACGGAGATGTGTGATTCATTATTAATTTAGTACTGATAATTTAATCTTTATCTAAAAACCTAAGTAAATAAACCGCTTGGTAGACACAGATAAAGATAGGAGGATATTATTAAAGTGGATATTAAATAAGTCGAGTGTTAGTGTTTGGACTAGATTCATGTGACTCAGTATACGGACCAAAGGCTGTCTTTTGTGAAAATTGTAATGAACTTTCATGTTATATAAGAGACAGGGAATTTATTGACGATGTGAGCAAACCAAAACTGCACCATGAAGCTGTCCTTATTTTTTGTTCATTTTAAGACGTATATTCACGTTCTGCAGCGTCAAACAGTACGTTAACAATTTAATGATAAATTTAAAGATGTGGTAGGAAAGAAGCTGTCGTGGTCTATTTGAATGTTCTATCTCGCAAGACAGCAAGTGATGCGTTGTCGGCGTCTGGTTCCTTGGGATGCTTGCAAGGGCCACAATAGAAGTGCTGAAAATTTGACCTGAATCCAAAGCACCCTTCCTCTGATAGAGGGGGAAGGACAATACAGACTGAATGGTGCAAAACTTGTTACTGGATGATGAACGTTTGTTTCGAAATCTTTTACTGCCCCTTGTTACAAAGTACTCCCAGCGGAATGGCGTAGTCCAGGGGTTCTGAACATTTCAAGATTCGTGGCCCACATCCACCCCTTGATATCGAATAGCGAAGAATTTTACGAAACTTCGTCAAAAATTCGTTAACATTCCAACTAAATCATTACCGCATACAGGTTCATATATTACTCAGTCATTTTCTGCAAGAAATTTCTCCACGAATTATTATCAAAAAAAGTCAAATACTTCGCTTTGCTGATAACTGTGTTTCATGGGTGTCACATAAAACATCAGAGCGCCGCATAGAGCCCGTTGGACGTATGTTGAGAACCCCTGTTGTATTTCTCGCAGTTCCATGAAGTTAAACAAAGTCCAAACCTGGTGCAATATATAAAGTAGTCGGAATAAGTATATCTACAAACAAACCTCTCCGTTATTAGACGCGTAGTCCATGGGAAGGCATTCATATTAATATCTTGCAGGAATCATTAACGTAAACATAGATTCTTATATACGATGCCCCGTGTCTTTATCTGAAGGCTTCTGTGTCTCACCGTCTCGGAGATGAAGACTTTACCGTTAAGCAGTGCGAGTGAACAAGCGAAGGCATTGTATCAGAGACTATGAAAACTTCTTGAGTATTTCAATATCATTTAGTTTGTAAAATTAGACAGTGTCACTGTGGTAAAGACACTTAAGTTGGTCTTAAGCCGTAATTTTGTATCTAATTCTGTTTCAGAGGGACATACTGCCTCTGTCTTCAGAGCCAGCTAGAAACTTATTTAATGACACTGTAGTTTAGATTATATAGTATCAAAATGCAGGATGACTGACGGAAATTAACTGAAAAGAATACGGAAGAAAGCGGTGGTCATTTAATTAATGTACTATCCCGGCATTTAACTGGAAGCACTAAATGATACAATAAAAATATTTCTGTCGGCATTTTAATTCTACAGGCCGAGATTTTACCCACGTATCTACCTAAAACGAACGTCGTTTATAACTTTGATCAGCAACTGTGTATTTTACATCTGTCAGTTTCCTTTAATTCTCACTGTAAAGATTGATTATTTTCTTAAACAGCTTTAACAATTTCATCTTTGTAATGATGAAGTGTGGTGTTTTCTTTGAGGTACGGACTAAATTCTTAAACGTTATTTCGTCAAATTGTGGCTTGAAATGGTTAACTGTGTCTGTGTGTCTGATCATTAGGACATTCTATTTTATTTAAGCTGTTTCCTTATTGAGGTCAAATGCGTTTTTAATGACTATTGGAATTGCTACAAATTTCCTAGCAGATTGATGTCACCCATAAAAAATGTGTTTCCCCATATCTATCATACGCTGTACAGCGTCACGACCCAGAACACCACGACAGACAATCTAAAACAACTGTGCACTGAACAGCGCCACTACATCGCCTCTTCCTTTGATGTCAGAAACTAGAGAATTTCAAAGACAATGAATTAACATTATAAACCTTACACCTCACGAAATATGATATTAACACTTCAAAATTCATTATGCTATGTATTAGTCTACTGTTACACGTGATGCAGGCATCTACAGCCATTGTAATATAATATTAAAATTGGCAATCAGTAACGCCTTCAAATTGTCAGAGATATTTTCAGAGCTTATTTACTTACATCATATTTCTTCTGTTCCTTATTCAGTTTTACTCAAAACCATTTGAAATCGTTATAAAATTGCTAATAAAATATGAACATAATTCCTTAGATCTCTTGCGCTAATGTAATTTTGATTTCATAATTTATTATAAATCTAAATAAATTCATTAATATACATACGTTTTCTCCTTAGACAACTTAATTAATTACACATCAGATATTACACGAAAATTTTACTAATCAATAGCAAATTACTTATTTCTGGAGATAGGTCATATTTTAATAAAAGAGCGACTAATCTATTTAGAAAAATAAATAATTGTTTAACATGTACTTGATATTTATTCACTCGTCACATTTTGCACATCCTTTATCCTGACAAGACAGTACTGAATATGACAATACGTCTACTGGTGGCAACATTTCGGGACACAGAAAGTGTTTGTCCTGGACACACACAACACACTCAAAACACACTAAAAGACAGTCCTCAGATAACACGGCAAAACATCTAACTGAGCCACAAAGATACTAACGAGTTTCAGACGTTTTAATAATCAAAATATTTTATCAAAAACGCTTAATGTTTTAGAAAACATTTTATAAGACTGTCATTTGATTAAACAGAACGAAAGAAATTCTTGGTTTTTAGAAAAATGACTGCAACAATTGTGTTGATACATCGAACCTGAAGATGGGCGCATGAGTCCGAAACATGTAGTTCAACAAACACGCACGGAATACAAAATGTTCGATCATTCGCAGCAGTTGAGTATGTGAAAACGCTTCAAATTAATTTTAAAATTTTAATGGTGACTAATTGTTAATCCTGATCCGGTTTTGGAGTGCTTGCGCCTCTGAAACGTCGGCAACACATCTCCATTCACCACGCTGCAAACGTCCAAAAGGACGCTCAACAAACGAAAAGTTTTTTGTTTCATTTCCGAAAGACGTGAAAACCCCTTTTGATCCATTCTTAGGAAACAGTCCTCAGAACAAAATTTTTATTTCTCTTTCTCGTATTGAAGTAAGCTTCGCGTATCGCATGATTGAACTTAGATTGCTTCCTGTCATGTGTGTATCACATCCACCCTGGAGATTTGATCCGTTGATCTTGAGAGAAAATGATTGCCGAAAACATTAGGTTCTACAACATTAACAGATGACAGGTAACAGACGTAGAAATTCTCAACGTACACAGAATCTTGAGCCTCATTTCACATAAAGAGCTGTCTGTCATAGCAATGATTATAACTGCATATAACTATGACTGAAATCTCAAATGAATATCTCGACGCTGTGGCAATTATTCCTAATTTCTATTCGGTTAATCTTAAGTTAAAACCCCTGCCTTTTATCAACCATATTAATTCAGTGTCTCCATACACGTTCGATCTTTATGATTATTTTCCGTCTTACTCCATACTTTATAACTCTGACGTTGAAACACAAATTCATCACATATTATTAAAAAAAATATATAGGCTTATTTTCGGTCTGAAGTTTGCGCGACTTCGATTTTTTGTGTCCAGGATAATATTAATACACCACTGCCCTCAAAGTCTCTCCCAGTTGATGACCGCCATAACATCATTTCACTCGGCAATACGTATCATATATGATAGAAAACCTTTAAATAAACCAAACATTTATCGAGTATGTGCGATGTATTAACGAATTTCTACAAACTTGTGTCAGACTTTAGAAACGGCAGGTTTGAAAGGCTGCTGAAATTGAGGGTAAAATAGCCAGTAGTATACATGATAAATACACAATACTTAATTAATCTCAGCAAGAGACAGTCTTAAAACGTTGGCAGCATCATTTCTTTCACACGAAAGTCAATGCTTCAACAAACTGAATCTTCAAAAATCGGATAACTGAAATCAGTGGCAGATTACAGAAGAATGGTTAAAAAGAAAAAAAAGATAAGACACAATAACTAAGAAGAAGAGAGAGGGCTCGAACACGAAAGAGATGGAAGGATAAACTGGATTACCCTTGAGATATGAACGGGTTGAAAGGACTTGCAGTTTAATAATTCTGAAGCGAGAGGGATTTATAATACATAATGGCCCCAAATTTAATTCGCTTTATCAATAAAATATAGATATATTTTCCGATGCAATTTCTTTAACAATGTAAATGCCACACGAATCAAAATTCCCTCCACTGGTAGCAAGACTAGTGAGCAGGTCCAGCTACGGTATGGTAACAGGCAGAACAAGGCGAAGATGAGATTAGGTTTAAAAATGGCGGAGAACCTTTGTGTTGAGCTCATACCTCAGTTATACTTAGAATATCATCTTTAAAGGAAACTTTAAATGTACCCGTCCCCATTTCAACGAAACATCGAAATTAGAATTGCTTTATACATCCTATTTTTCATAGACAGACATCAAACTCACCAGAATACTGCTTCACTTTTTTCACCGAAGCAATATTCTTCCTACGTAGTGGAAATATTAACCTTGATGTAGTGCATAATGTTATATATTCGCTCTACTAAAATAACGCGTATCTCTTATATAGACCTGCTGTATAAATCTACAGTATTCATTTGCTGTATTCATGCGAAAGCATTACTGCGTCTATACTAAAAGTAATCTCTGTACTCATGAGAAAAATAATACTCTTTGAGAGCATAACACAGCATAAAACAGCTTCTGAAACAAAACGAGAGGAAGTAACATCCTGCAAAAGCAGCTTATGGATAGTCAAAGATTCCTAAAGAGACCGGTGGGGTACTCCCTGAGGCAAGAAGATGGATCACTTGAGAATCCGGGTCCTTCAAGTAGGATGGTCTTTGTAGCAAGGGAACTGCTCCAGATATTGACAAAGCTGACCAGTCTTTAGTTCGACAAAAGGTTTCTTATAATGCGTCTCTCTCCTTGCCTCCGAAGTCCGTACTTTTTAACTTTTTTGTTTTTTAATGGCGTCGCACTTCTGGATTTCTTATTTCCCTACAGTTCTTTACGCTCCAAAGCAGACTAAGATGAGACTCTGAATAATCGTGTTCCTATCGATGATGATGTTTGGTCTCGAATCGTAAACTCGAAAACGCATAAATATAACTTCACGATTGCATGTTCTATATGAATGTGGGGTTTGGTTTCTCGTGTTGGGGGAAAAGAATGCATTAAGAGTTTATGAAAACAAAGTGCTCAGTAGTAATTTGCTATTCGGTTTACGAAAAGAAGAATGATTAACTTTTATAAGACGTATATAACGCCTGGAGAAAATAAAAAAATACAAGAAAAATTTGACCGAAACTTCCAAGGAAAGAAGTCACTTCGGAAATCAAAACGCACCTAGAAATATAATATTAAAAAGTAACTTAGAAAAATGAAGCCCAAGTGAAATCGATCCAGTGGTGGATGTTCGTATGCACGGTGATGTTTTAAAAATTTTCCTTATTTTATACTCACAGTCTCAAACCCAAAGAGAATTTTACTCAAACTTCTGTGGAATAAATAGGAGACGTTGTTCAGTCTTTACTTTCGTGACTGCATTGTCAGAGATTATTTGAACGAAAAAGCCAATAGTCTATGAATAAACATCAACATACTGATTCCATAAGATTACAAGGCTTATATATATATAATCCTATAGGTGTATATGCATGTTTCGTGTTCCATAAATTTAAAATACAAGAAAACAGTGTACTCAATAATGATGATGATTCATCTTGTGGGAAGCAGTCGCAAATAAAGAACAAATTATTTACTTTATGTTGTTTACATCGCAAAGAAACTTATATGAAAGTGTCTGTAAGATACTTTGTTAGTCATCCAAGGGAAACATGTCTGTGTCACTTCTCGTATTAACAGAACTCTCTCGGGAATGAAATTGTGTTCACATGATCATCACAACGCTTCAGAGAGTACGTCGAATCGTGCCGAAGCACATAAACTTGTTTCCAGTCTCCTGCACGTCACAATTCATAAAAACCGCACTGTCCTAGTAGATTATTAGAGAGATTTCGTATAATAGGCTCACTGCCATTAAGTTGTCTAAAATTTCCCAGAGCCAAATTTCGGTATAAATTCCTTATTCACGACTGAGCGCCATCTCCACGTTTCACAATGCAGTTGCAATAGTATCAGTGAATAACTAAGCACTGAGACGTATAAATGTTAGACAGAGATGTGATGACGTTTTAGTCTACCATGGAGCTTCGACGGTTTATCAGAAAGAGGTTAATTACATCTGAGCGCAAGAGACCTGTCTAAATGCAAGCCAATATTAAATTACCTCCTATCAATTTCTTGTCGTTTCCTTTTGTAATCTACTATACCCTCACTACCCGTATCCACCTGCGAGTTGTAGTCAATAACAATCTACATTAACTCTCAGAATTAAACAGAAGTAACACGGCCACTTAAACAAATACGCTTAAAAGATCAAACTAACTAAACATGATAAAGGCAACTTAGGAATGAGCTATAAAAAAAATAGTCACTAACTATCACTACAACACGATTTTGTCAGGACTGGATGAACAAGTCGCCTGACTCCTTGACTAATAAATTGATAGACTGTTGTTAATGGAACGGAGTCATTGAGAATCTGACATTCCCTAATTTCTTTAAAAAATATTTCCGCCTTTTACGGAAACATAATATTTACCACCACATTAATTGAAATCACTGGTCTCCATCCTTTGTCACATTAAATTACTGCATATACTCATATCTTTTTCTTTATGATCCATTTTAACATTATCCTAAAATCACTTTACTATTTACAAATTGATCTGTTTGCCATTAGTTCTTATTTTATAACCACCTCTAGTATTCAGCCTTTTTTATTTTAAATCTCCTGTTCAATCCATTATTTATTATATATATTTGTATTGGGTCTAATAACTACGTTTGAAAATACTGATAATTATTATTAAATAGCTGGCACGCCCACTTTAAATTATCACTTTTATAACAAAACGGCAGAGGATACACGCTGCGATATTTTAAAAAATGTTCATCTTTTCCTTCATAAAATATGAGCGTAATTTAACGATTTCGAAGTACGAGTTACTCTCTCAACGATAATAAATATCACGAGTTCATCGCGTTGCTTACAGTAACAGTACCATCATTTACTTACTCTATTATTGCATCGTACATTACGCTTCTGTTTTCGTAAGTGTTGTTTCTCCAACAGTCGTTGCTTCTGGGTTTTTACGCCATGTAGTATGGGAGAAGTTCACCGACGTTTCGGAGGTAATTTCCGCCTCTATCTCGAAGGCTTGCGAAGGCAGGGACTTGAAATTAATTGGTTACGTCAACATGTAATGAGATGTAGTTAGGGCTTCTCGCATAAAGAATTAGTCTGTGTGTTAACCACAGAGAAGTAGGTGTTCTAGTTTTGAAAAAAGGCTCAACCCCCCACGCGTTTCACACATCCGGTTCAATTTCCCTTACTGTAACCTCAACGGAATGCAGACGGAATACGTGTACAGGGTTTCGAGAATGGCTGTTTAATATCCTACAGTGTTCAGAACTCTGTTATTTGCTAACAGTGGTTGCATTTGTGTGTATACTACCAAGCATTGCTCCGATCAATGAGGTATGTGTCCTGTTTATATTAGACCTTACTATTTGTTCTGTGGCATAAGTACGTGAGTCAGGTTAGTTATTTGTGCTGCTTATCATTCTATCAATTTTATCCAAATGTAAATATTAGAAACAAATCAACAACTCATACATTGTCTCTCTACATTCGAAAATATTTACTTTTCGCAGGCAGGATATAAATTTTCAATTGTGAAACGTACGACTTTTCACAAAAAAAAATTCAACATATATGTTGTTTACGCTAGCAGAAAGTTGCATACGTTTGAGAGGGGGCTTGCTGCCTCAGTCGTCACGGTTACCACAGGGTTGCACTGACTGATCCTCTTGTTAGGCAACCGAATCCAGACCACCACCATGGATCCGTATTCTCCTAGATACATTTTAATATTATCCTCCCATCTATGCTCATGTCTTTCTGTGGTTTAATCTTATGATATTCCATATTAAAATATATCAAAATATGCATCAATTTCACATATCCTCGATTCATACAGCGCAAAATGTTCTCCATATTGTTCCCCCAGGGCGGTTTATCGTACAAACTGGTACATAAATAAATAAAAAAATAAAATAAAAACTCCTTAGGTTGCACAGCTTCTATCTGAAAGATTTTACGATGTTAATATTTAATAAAGTACTTTAAAGAACGTTTCATTCTTTCTGTTTAACACCGTCATAAATAAAATTTTATGTTAAAGAGACATTACGCAGTGCAATCTTGGTAGACATTAACTGGCGTTTCAGAAGCGATTCCTGTTCCCATTATCAGGACGATATTAGACATGTGGGGTAATTATTAAAAAAATTATGTAAGATAGACTATAAAGTCAGCAGACTTATAGTTTGAGTAAGTTTCTATAACAAATGGTAAACGCCATTTGAAATACGAAATGTACCATTATATTCACAAGAGATCTGTGAACCAATCGCAAAATAGAACATTGTTCTGACAATGGAAATGCTTTCCTTCCCGTTATACGGGAAAAAATGTCTATAGGTTCTGATTTTCTCGGGACAATGATTTGTGGAGTCCATTAACAAGACACAGTAGTCATTTGTTTTTGTCGCTGATATACCCAGACCTAGCAGCGAAACTATTTTTGAAACCCTGGACTTGAGGAACAAACTGTATATCAGCGTTGTATTGTGACAGAACACGGTCTCAATTTTGTTAATACTAACAAAATATTTGGTGGGAACTTAATATGTTTATATACTTTATAATGGATGAGGGTATAAAAAAACTTCGTACTAATTAGTACACAAATTAATGATCCAATTTTGTTAATATTTACATCTAAACAGTAAAAAGTTAAATCTCTATATTATAACCGCAAAATTTCATACCGCAATCATGTTTGTAAACTTAAAAAAACCAAAACAAAAGTGTTTCATGCAGAATATGTAGGTAATATTACGGCATGCAATGAAGAATTCTGTTGAATTTGGAACAGGTTTTTTAATCATGGGGGCAGAGATTATAAAATAAATATTATAAATTTACTGCATAATGACATGGCTGATAACCCGAGAAATTTTCATTGCATTCAGTTATCATAAATTCTTAAAATCTCAGTACAATTGCATGGTACATTCGTATCAAAATTATCTGAGTATTTTGTAAGTAATCGCCTGTATATGGAGGCGTCTTCCATTCCCTGTTCACAACTCAAATATTTTTAACTTCGCTGAGCCCACTAATAGCCCTTAAAAATTCTTATTGAAAATCCTACAGTTGTAACTTAACTTAGGTATACAATTCAAGCAAAACAACCATCACATATCGGAAACTGCCCTGAGAGATTGAATTCTTCCAGAGGAAACATATTTACCTTTACTGAGCAAACTCAAATCTCTGCAGATGGAAAGTTTTTGTGCACAACCTGTGACATGTACACGGCGAATTGGTTTCGCTGGAGGCGACGAGAGGTCGGGGGGTGGGGGAGACATGAACGTGAGACCAAGATTTGGAATGAGAAATTGAGCCTGCGTGATTTTTTTCGTCTCAACAGCGACACGTTGCCGAAGAAGCCCATGTTCTTCTGGGTTTTAACGCACTTACAGGTAGATACCGGCGTACCAGAAGAACATACTGTTTCCATCTTCATAATGACGAGCTTCATAATTCAAACACGTTTTCCAGTAATAATGATTGGTCACGTTAAGAAGGATAATATAAGTAGAACAAGTATAAGCTGTTGTAAAATGAGGCATACATACGAAGTTTTCGATAATAAACTTATAGAAAATAATTTATTTAGGGTTAGACATGAGGATAATATTAAAATGGATCTTTAATATGGTGTGAAGTTATGTAGTGGATCAGTTGTAGGTTCTTGTGAAGACAGTAATGAATCTTATGGTTGCAAAAAAGACGCTGAATTTCATGACGAGCTAAAGAAACACAACTGAGTAGAACCTGGTGATGAGGCGCAAGTTCATCCATCTGTCTGACAGTCTACTTGTACTTCTTTTGCAGAAGCCAGTAGTACCAACAGCAGCAGCAAAGACAACCCGGACCGACGACCTCGTTCACAACCGGCGACCTTGGTCGGCACAGAGGTCCCAGTCGAGTGGAACGAATTATCGGCCACCTTCTCGCCTCAGCCGGTTCACTTCGCGACTCAGAACTCTAGTTCCGTAACAGCACAGACCGGAAGTACAACCCTCATCCCCTGCGTCGTCAGCAACATCGGAGACGGCACGGTAAGACAATGCTACCTCCTCACATTCATCATCAACTTTCATCCTGGTTACGTTAACCTCCTGACGCCGTGTAGGTAGATGACAAAGTTTCGGAGAAACATACAGTAAACCCTCCTCCACTGTAGGTTTGTCCAACGCGGATTCGATTATATGCGCCATTATAAATGCGAAAGTGGAAAATTCAATTATACGCGATCGCCCTGGTGATGGAGGCAGTAATTAGCTCTGAAACAACTTCTACCAAACACCACAGCGTAAGAATATTTAGTCGCACTCCGATTATAAGTGTACTGTGGACAAAATTATGGCTAATAATACCGTACGAACGGAAATGTTTCTCTCGTCGTGTCTTCAAAAAAATTGTTATTAAGTTATCACAACATTCTATGTTTGCGTTGAAGCCATAAAAACAGGAGAGATTTGTGAAAGGAAGCAAGTTTTGCTGCTGAAAAGCGATTTACTTTAATGGCGCCTTTTCACATCGCCTGTGGCTTCTAATGTTCCGCGATGCAGGTAGAGACGAAAACTGTCTAGAGTGGTCCATATCATTGCAGCCTGAGCGCCTGGTCTTAGGCTACACCGTTCAACTGAAGTCTTTCGGCAGGGAATATAATGTTCACCAAATAAATGCATGATGGGAGACTGTGTCTGTCCGTCCATGCGTTCGATATTCGTAGCTACAGAACATAATTGCATGAAATTTGGTACATACGAAGACAGATTCAGTATAATTATCGAGACCACTAGATTACATACTTAACCTACCAAATTATAATTTCAGCTTTTATCGATAATAAAAATAAAAATTCCGCCTTATCTTTTATCAAACTCTCATTACTTATCGCCCTAACGTCTTCTTTCTTATTCTAGCCTTAACGGAATGACGAACCAGCATTGCCTGGGAACCTTCTAACTATAAGATGCCTCCCCCCCCCAAAAAAAATAATAAAACCCCTATCACTTCTACAACCCAGTGAGAAATCGATTCTGGTTGCCCAGCCCGGAGTCTAGTAACAACGCTGACTAACCTATATTTGCTCCATTCTAGAACCAGAAACAAGTAAAAGTCTTAACATTCAGCAAATGTCAAATCGTCTTGATCTCTAACCACGACACAACCAATATTAAACACTTTTCCTGGCGTCTTGGGGAGAGAAAAGGAGTTTGTCAGAACTGAAAGCCTCAATTTCTGTGTATAAGAATAGAACCTTGATGATAATATTCCAAGACACAGACTCCTCCATTTGTCAAAAACCAATCGCCTCTAATGGCCTCATCGCTTTCAGTATTTTCTATTATTTGTACTTGAATAGAATGGAACTGACATCTGCAGCCGAAGCCTTTCAGCATGTTCTAAGGTTCTGTGCACTGACAAACATCCTACGATATTGTCGCCACATAAAAATTTTCCCTCGACCACTTAATAATTTGCTTTGACACTTCTGTGTAACAGCTTTTCTTCTGCATCGTTGCTACTTACGGGTGGCCGATTTCTTTTGTACTTGGCTGAATTCATTAAACACGTGTCCTTAAGCTCTGTAAACTTCAACTTCCACGAATACTTCTAATCATAACCATAATATGTTCCTATTCCGAATAAACTGATTGTAAATTAAGTGTGACTATTTGTTTAAAGCTTCAAAATTTGTATGCTTGAAAACAAGAGGCATGAGATGGATTGTGCATGTAGCACGTACGAGATGAGAGATACAAAGGAATGCGTTAGTTTAGGAATTATACCTTCTACGAAGTCACGTAGGCTCAAATGTCAGGTTGTTGTAAAGACTCTAATGAAGCTTACGATTAAATAAATGGAATATAATTACTTCATTGGCTGTACTTCCGTCAGCTTCCGATGGGCTCTATTTTAAGGTATTTTGCCTTTCACAGATCCAACGCTCTGTTTAATCCACTTGTCGTAAATTTACCACCCGCTGTGTCTAAACAAGCGTCAAAACATTACATGACACTGATTGTAACACGCGTTTCGTAATAAATTGTTTCTCGTGATCCTGTTACTGCCTCTTTGTTACATTTTTCTACACACACTTTCAATTGCTTCTCTTTCCCTCCCAAAGGAATTCTCGCGAAATGAGTACAGAATCTTCTCATTTCGTTGAAACTCTGTGTAACGAGAGATTCGGTCGCTGTAAATAACATCGCTAAACTTATCTGACCTCCCTGCTGGCTGCTGCCTTCACATTTTCCCGTTCTATTCCCAAGAAAGCATTGCTAGGCCCGCCCAAGTATAGCGAGTCGCAACATGGTTTTCTTTTTTACTTCGCAACAAACAGGACAACATTCGGCCATTCATCTCAGATTCTCATTGAAACTGCTTCCTTCGCAGATACAATCGACATGTTTATGGCCATCTGCTACGTAAGTTTATTTTATTTTATTTTATTTTATTTCATTTTAAAGTTACTCCGATGTAAACATGTAGCTTGGCATTCGTCATACACACGAAATTAAAATCGGTGTGATTAACGCATATAAAATTGGTCTGTATTGCGTATTTTTATCAAGACTAAATTAGTTTTATTTATAAAGCAATATATAAAAATACGTCCAGCAGAAATTATCTTAATATACACTTATTTTAGAAAAGATAAATAAATTTTAATGAGCGTCTTGTACTCACCAGCGTCTGATGGCCATGCAGTGAAATTACTGGTCAATCCTGTGAGAAGAACAGATGAAATTCAATGTAATGGTTGTACAACAATTACAATAAAGGAACAGGCGACTTTGAAAACTTAAACATTATATTTTATAAGTTGGATGGCAAAAGTACATGAGTGTTTAATCATTCAAACTGTAGCCAAGGAAAGCAGAATCTTTCTGCTCGAACAACCATCGACATGACGTATATTTAATCAAACTAATCGAAAAATAATATTTAGTTTCTATAGCTTTATAGTCCATCAGTTGCGCTTATTAGTTCTGTCAATAACATATGACAACTGTATTTCTAATGTCAGATGTGCGTTATACTAAAGAACGCGAAAACATGGCGAATACATTATTGCAAAATCCTACACTACCAGGATAGACGACATTTTCTTCGAGAATATAACCCAATATTTCACAAATAATAATACTAGTAATGGCTAGTTTCAGCCAATAATCTTGCAAGAAGAAGATCGCTTGAGATACTTGTTCGGAATATGGAAGATAATATTAAAACGGATTTTAAATAAATAGGATGTGAGGATGTCCACTTGATTCATCTAGCTTCATTATGTGGAGAAGCAGTGGGCTGTTGTGAACCCACTAATTAAGTTAATGACCACACAATAGGCAGGAACTTTCCTAACTAGATGAGTGACACTGTTTCTCAAGTATAACCGGGGACAAATGTTGCAAAACAATGTGAACCTGCTGTACCTGTTAGTCACATTAAGCTGGACTACCGTTTGTCCCCAAAAGCCTTTGTCTCCTATCGCTCGTTCCGCCATGTCATGGCGTCCTGCCCCTTGTACACTACCCCTCCATGCCTTAGGTATTCTAGACGTCCTGTGCCTCTGGCATCTCACATTACATCATCCAGGCCAAAGCAGGGTTTCGGAACTTTCGGGGAACCCCAAACGGGTACGATTTTCTAACACCTCGCACCTCGGACCACATCTCCCCAGTTTGGCTGCCAGGCGTGGGGCTATCGTACGATACTACCATCCTTTTTTGTAGAATTAGTTGAACAATGACCTACGTGATGTAGCGTGAAGAACACTTTTGAAATGTCAGTGTCCTCCAAAGAGTACACCTTTTCAATTAATTTTAGAGTTAAAACAACATTCTGCAGTTCTATGCCATAACACAAGAAACAACATTCGGATGAAGAAAATTGTGCAGAAACAACGTCGTTATAAAACACGATACGGTTCGTGCATAATGGCGCCCTACGGCTGCCGTAGCTTCCCGTCCGTCGATGGCGCACCTTCACAAGCCAGAGACGGGGTTGGCACACTGCCCTGAGCGAGAGACAACTTTCACTCCGAGTTATCAACTGCGGTTGAACCACTTTAATGAGGCTTAAGTGAAACTGAGATTGCATGGGACGAAATATCTTGCATTAAGAGTTGCCGTTTCTACAAAGAGGATTAAGATATGCTTAAAGTATTACCACAATTTCGTTTTCATTTTAATATTCGGCAGATACTCCGTGTAGTGTAGTAGATGTCCACCAACGTTTCAGTGGTCACACTGCCTCCGTCATCAGGACGATGAATTATCAAATAGAGCGAAAAATGCTAGGTTTATAGGGACCTGACAGTTTAACACAGCACAATATTTTGGGCTTAATGTCATGAAACGCAGACAGTCTATTCATGCAAGTAACAAAGTTAGTATAGAGGTAAACACAGACGAAACGAAGTAGAGCACAGGACAAAATTTTATAAAGGTAGCTAATATCTAAGGTTAAAAATAGAAACGCTCACACATAAATCTTAGCACACACATCAGAATGTTTATTGTCACTGTATTTCCGCTCCGTTGGAGACAATGTGAATATTAACGAAATGGGGTTGAGGTTATGTTTCGTGAGCAGACAACTTACTCTCCCAGGCGACATGCCAACAAGCGTGATGACCATACACCAAGTGAACGAGTCACATGCGAGCATCATTACCTCTTCTACTGACATGTTGTACGACGTACACACACGAATTACCACGTTTGCTACCGCGCATAAAAACTACATGCATATCCTACGAAGCATGAACATCACTGCGATAACCACGCTTACCGAAACTGTAGAGTTGCACTAAATGGATTCAACACTAATTCGAATCCCTAAACACTACTGCATCCATCGTGAAAACGTGTGGAATTATGGACAACTTCTCGGCCATGATTTTTGCATCTGTTCGTAGAGTTGCAGATGAATTGTGTGAAATGAAAAGAGGGGTTCGAGAAATTAAAGCCTGAGGCAGAAATTCAAAACGTATACCCATTGAAGCGAACTGAAATTTCCCATATTTAACAGTTATAAATGTCAATCTCAGATAAATTACTTGAAGTGAAAATCCGGAGATATTACAGCTATGCTTTGATGCATGAATGCTCAATTCATATATTATTAATGTAACAATTGATAATTTAGTGATGTGGCCAGACTGCCTCTATGCGTATGCAGTCCGCCATGAACGCATGCAGGCGCCGAAAGGAAGGAATAAACGCCATTTCGTAGGGCGAAGGTCTGAGGGGAACCTGAAGTGAAATTCTGCACGTGTGCAGTGAATATTATCCCAATCATTTTACTATAATTTTACTGTAGAATGAATTACGAATTAAATAACATCGCGTCATTTAAATTCGGCTTCATAAAAATCAAGGAGTCACCTTTTGCTGGAAATATCCTGTCTTATAACATACAGGAAATACTCATAAGAAGTCATATACACAAAATACACAGGAGAATGGAGAAACTGCGTAAGTCATAATATTTACTCTACATTTAGTGTCGTTAAAAGGAACAAATCAAGAAGTATGACGTGGAAGAAACACATTGCTAATATGTTTAGAAGAATTGAAAAGTGCTCTCAGAATTTTAGTTGGACTACCTGAAGGGAAGACACAGCTTGTGACGTACAGGCCTGTGCGGGAGGATAAAATTAAATTGCATCTGAGTGGAAAGATGTTAATTGGATTCGCACGGCTGATGATAAAATATCAAAGGCGGGGTCTCTTGAACACTACAAGGAATTCTCGTGTTCCATAAAAGATGCTTAATTTATTAACTAAGATTAAAATAGTGTATAATGTGTAAAATAATGTATTGTTGTAAAATCAATCTTTCCATTATCACACACAATCTAATAGTATGTCAAAAATTAGTTTAAAGTCACGATAAACAATGAAATAATTACAATAAACAGGAATAGAGCCAAGTCCCGAAACGTCGTGTGTCAAATATTCCTCAAAAGTAAACTCCAAGCTCCATGAAATGAAGTTCAGATACAAAAAGCGAGCTTATCTAGTTAAGAAATTCCCCTCATTTTTATGGAACTCTATGGCTCATTTAAAACAGCCAAAAATTTGCCGCTGTCCTGAGGCATATAAGTAAAATATTCACCCTTAAATCCTGTTTCTCTAAGATTCATTTTAAATCGACCAACATGTCTATTCCCCTGCAATCTGATTACTCTTTCTATCCTTATCGAATTAATGAACTGAAGTCGGGAATCTTGAAAGAATAGGCTTTAACGATTCTGTGTGCTGATCCAGTGGAATTTCGGTTTATGTTGCAGGTGTCCTGGATACGAAGGAAGGACTATTACCACCTGCTAACAGTGGGACTCACGACGTATACCGGGGACGAACGCTACCAGACCATTCACGCCCAACACTCAGAGGTAAAATCAAAGATCAAGCCAAATTTCATCACCACGATCTGGATTAGTCCCTGCCGAAATATAGCAGTTCATTTCACGATGATGAAGGCAGAAAGTAACCGAAACGTCGGTACACGTCTACCAGACTACAAGGCGCTACAACGTATAAGACAGCCATCTTCACATTCGAAGCCTTGAGAACCTCAAATGCCATGGGTTGATACGCCATGTATAGTCTGATACATTTTCACCGACGTTTCAGAGGTGTTACCGCCTCCATCTTCAGGACGATTAGTCAGTATCTGTACTATTTTAAATTATCCACAAAAATTAATCAGTAAATATTTTTAATTATTAACGTAGACCTCCTGTAGGTCTCACCAATTATCCTGAAATATTTAAAAGAAGGAAATTGGCTTAGATAATTGGAAGAAATTCTCTATATCAGATAAAGTAAAAGGATGACAGCTCATTTCAACAACTTGACAGGTGACGTCAGTCACACCAATCACAAAACGTCACCTGAATGGGGCAACAGGTGGGAATCGATATAGCCTATCGCATTTGGTAGGAAATGTCTACCTAGTCTGATGAAAACAGACTAATCACTTCAAGTTCCTGCAGCATCAAACTAGGTGTAGTAATTTCAGAATTCTGAAGTGAAACAGCTTCATTCTACTGAATGTGTAAAACAACATTTCTCAATTCAATGAATTATTATATCTTAATATAAAATTTATTGAGTTAGGGACCCATCTATAGAATGCTGTATATATGGGAGCGGTGTGCTGGCGGGGTGTAAGGAAGTTGATGTTGTTGAGAAGGGGTCTGGAAAGGTAGGACGCCTCGATGTCTAAGGGAAATGAATATTTCTACAGATTTTATTACAATATTTTGTGACGAGAAAGTAGAATAAATAATTTATTGGTAAGATATAGCTTACTTAACCGTAAAGTAGCTTACACATGAATGATGAACTGTACTAACGTAGAATAAATGAATATATGAGAATATCTGTTTAACGTTAGGTGGAAATGTAAAAACGGTATTAGTGGAAACAGGGAAGGTAGATTAAGTTTCATGTTATAAGAATAAAGTCGGTCCAATAAGAGAACACCGACATTAAGGTTAAATTAGTGCTTTAAATTACAAAAACCCCGATGGTGGACTTAAACAGTCTTTTGTACATGGAGTTAAACTCAACAAATCAATGAACTGATTCGTACAAGCCCATGTCTAACGCCTGTAACTCCAGTTCTTAACTGAGAAAGGCCTAGTGTAAAATTAGATAGTGAGCACACACGCCTATTTTATTGATAATTTAATCCAGGGCTACTCCAGGCACTACTTCAGCACTTTCCTGGATCGACGGCGGAAAGTGCTGGATGCATTTAATTACTAAAAGTTCCGGATACTTCTTGGTTACGTGTCCGCTGTTCTACTCCACTCGGTTCTTATTTTAGTGTCATTATATTTTATGGTACGCTACCTAAAACACACGTAAGTTAATAGTCAAATTAAACTGAATATTTTTAAAAGATCACAGGGCTGTAGAAATATGTCATGACACGTACGAAATCACATCCGTTCGCGAAGAGTAATCGACGAACCAATTTATTTATGTAACATTGTATATTTATCGCATGCGCATAAAGACAGACAAAAAAACAACTCTGAAGAAACAGTTAACAAGCTGTCTGTATTGGTTAACACGTGCATTTGACAGCAATGTTTTAGGTGGCACTAACATATTACACCAATCAAATGTAGTTTGCATCATATTCCCAATTTCAATAATGGCTCAGACTGATTTGAAATTTACTATGTTAAATTGCAATAAAATTATCCCTTGTGTCAAAAGCATCCTTTGTAATATTGCACATGTCTAGATCACTAATATTACTTTTTGTGATTAAAATAAATCTCCACAAACTGAAACAAGTACACGTTTGGGATGTCACATGTCTGTTGATCCATACGTTTCATCTACAAAGCATTTCGAAAAAAAATGTTACATCTACAGTCAACACAAATAGTTGTTACGTCAATTATGGTTTTGTCTGTATCAGTCTAACACAAATACAAATTTGCCTGAAGCCAAAATTATGTTACGATTTCCTGAGAAATTGACGTCCCTGAAAAATTTAATATATTAAATAAAACACAACTAGTCCCATTCTCATCCATAGAAGTAATTTAAAACTGTCTGTGTGTATATTTAATAAATTAATTTATAAATACAAGCAGTGTGATTAATAACTGTAACAATAAATTTGTAAATACAATAAAGATGACCACTAAAAATATAACTTAAACTACCTTTCTGGAAACGTATTGAGAATCAGCTACTTCGGAATATAGATTGGATTCATCTGGCTCAAGGTAGGGACCGGTAGCGGGTTGTTATGAACACGGTATTGAACCTTCTGGTTAGATAAAACTTTTGGAATTTTTCGACTAGCTGAGCGTACTGTTAGCTTATCAAGCGAGACTCAACTCCATGGAGTTACAATCTAGGTAGTTACTTAGTTAGTCATGAAGGTAGGTAGATTACGGTCTTTCAGGGCAATGGAACTTCTCGGTAGCCTGTAAGGGGTGAGTGGCATGCAAAGTTCTCAGTTCTGCTTGGCAGACTGAACTGTAGGGAACGCTTTCTTCATTGCCAGGGACTGGCAACATGGTGTGCTAATCACGAAATACGTCTTTCGCTCCACACTCCAAAGTTCGCAATAAACAATATACCTCATTCCGTTGTAACTAGAAATTCGTTTAACACAAATCTAAATTTTTTTAACATTGTAAATTAAACTTCGACTGAAGTAGCTTAATGCAAAACTTTATATAAAAATGAGGTTATTTTAAAGTGAGAGGCACAATGAGTAAAAGGTTGTATGGAAGGATATTTTGGTTCCTGAGGAAAGATGTGATAACATTTTATCTCCCTAAATAAATTTCATAAACTGAAACGGTTCGTGTTAATAAAATATAGAACACGGGATCATATTGATTACCATTTTGAGACCTATTTGTTACCACGTACCGTCAATTACATTTACTGGGGGGTTTCCCCTATTCTGAGTCAGAAGAATCTAATTCACATCCTCAAAACGTATCTTTGCAATATAAATGTTACTATTATTATTCTTTCATCCACGCCTACGTCTTCCAAGATGTGTCTTCCATTGAGCTTGACAAATTTGGTACGAATTTAAATATTAGTATTTACAAAACAATTTCTCTGCAGCTTACTATTCTTGATTACAATGGTATACAAACCAAGTGTGTGAAACTGCTCAGAAAATTACCCTACATAAATCTGTTCGTTCACAACAACGCCATGATACTTAAACTTCCTTAATATATCGATAGTTACTAAGCTGGTCAAGAAATATCCCACTTTTATGCACCTGTGTTTACGAAACCAAAATTTTATTTTTGATTTTTGCCTACAGCACTATAATTTGTTTTGTTATATGATGTAAAAGTAAAAATTACTCAATTCCACGTTACATAATTTTCTACACTGTTTCGTCTTCTTTTTTCTGCTAATAGTATAGTGTATTCGCCAACATCAAATAATATACGAGCCAACTATTATCCACTGTATTCGACTAAGAATATCTGAGCATTCGGAGGACTTTAATTTAACACCTCCTTTACCCTTTCATGGGCTGATGCTGGTTAAGGAGAGCTTCATCTCGTACCCACGCAAATTCGATTCTGCAGTTCGTATTTAGTATCGCAGAGCCGTAGGTTTGCTAATCAATCAGCGACAATTCCTTCTTATCCGGCCTTTAGGAAGGATGAAGTAGGTACTGAAGCAATTAGCACAGTTTACATACAGACTTGGGACAGAATGAAAACGAGGTAGGGAGTGTTTGGTGCTGTTAAGTCGGCCAGAACTAGAGTAAATTACAAAACAGTGTACATAGATCCTCCTTGGCTCTGTCCAGCCGGGACTCTTAAACATTTAGTGACGTTCTAATTACGTGCGTGTTTTGTATGTGTTTACAGCGTAACGTACTGCCACCAGTCTAAATGTCTACACCATTCTCCTGTTCCCTTGTAATGGAACAACAAGGAATATCATCTGTTAACACGAGCAACTGACGTGTGTAAGCGGGTTAACAATGGAAATTCACTAAGCCGTTCTAAGGAAAATATTTCGTCGGCAGTTGCAATGTCTAGGCATTTTGATCTAATCTGATATGCGGGTTTATCGAGTTGAGAGGAAAATTTATTGAGACAATAAAGATTAAGCAGTGGATGTGCTGTATACTTTATACTACGCATTGTATTGTACACCTAACACCAATGCTCCTTTTCGTGATCACTTATTTAAAAATATAAACACACGTTATCCGACGTTTAGACAAACATTGCTCTTACAAACTTTGGGGTTAATATGTAATTAATGGCTAGGTGTTCTTGGAAGATGTCTTATATAAAGTTTTTCAAAACGTACAGCAATTATATATTAACAATCAAGATGACAACTGCAATGTTTACTGAAACGCTGGTTAATTTTAAGCATTCGGGAAACCTATACCAGACTACAACAAGGCGCAACATCCCAGAGTACAGTTTTCTTAAAAACTGTAACTTGCAACACGAAATAACTTGCAAAATTAACATTTCTTCTATAACATAAAATTATCCCCTTTTCCTCGGCCCTTTTGCCTGAGATAGATATTTATCTTCGGGTCCTAATATGTAGAAAAGATTATGATCATCATTTGAAATCTTAACCCTTTACAGCACAATGACAATTGTTTGTGCTACCTGCGTCAACAATAAAGAACACGTCTTTTTTTATTTGTGGATTTTTTATGATTCCGACTGTAAACAATGACTTTTTATTCAACAGCATTAAACAACTCGTCATTGTGATGCCAAAATGCTGTGTTTTCTTTGCTGCAAGTACTGAAATCTTAAATATTATTTAGAGAAGCTTCTGGTTCAAAGGATTAATTTTATTGTAAGGTTATATCAGATCTATTAAACTTCATTTTGTTCCCAGATACTTTCACTTTGAAGTTAAATCGACATTAAAAGTTGTCTTACATTTTTATGTTTGACCTGTCCCGTCACTTTACAAAACAGATACTCTTGGCATTTCCCTGCGGTGTTTAGCAGAAGAATTTCATCTGTAAGAGAACAGGGTAGTTTAGAGGTTCCGTCCCCACAGCACTTTGTCAATAACAGCACCAATTCCTCGTGCGTCATATGGCAGAAGCAGCAGCCGGATATTAAAGACGCCCCCTTGAGCAAACAGTAGCGATTAATACACCACAAGGTCCATTGCCCCCAACAGCATCCCTTATTTGCAGTTTGCCTCTTTCACAAAAGACGCATATAAATGCCACTGAACTCTTAAGAGCGTGATAAGGAAAATAAAAAAAATAGTGCTTTATTCTCACAGATTGTAAAGTATAATATAATAACTTAGTACTCGCGTTTAAGAATTATTTAGAATGTCTCATTAGCAAAAAAGAGAGTTTCTAACATTTACTGCTAAAACCGAATGTATTTGCTATTACGTACAGTTTTTCTTGCGCCAAAATCCAAAAATTATTTCCTTCTTGAATGCAATCGATTTATCCAGTTATTCGATACATGACAGGTACTAACATGTGTATTCATTAACTTTCTGAAGCTGAAGCTCAAATTCATGAAGCTTAGGTTTTTGGATAAAATAAGTTGTCTTGTAAGTTCCTACGAAACTGTAAATGTATAGTTCATAAACAAAATTCACTCTACTTCGAGTTGCGAAATACTTTCCTCTGCTTCGAGCTTTGCAAATCTCTGAGCTCCTTACTATTAGAACATCGTTTTAATTTAAATCGGAGCCTAGATAACATTCCACCAGATAATGCAGTTTTCCCAAAATCAGCCTGAAGATAAACCTGTTTTGGAACAGAATATTATGATACGTCACATGCGTCTCACCATCTCATAAATTAACATTTATCAGAACCTGCAATAGTTTATAGTATCCATAAATCTCATACATAATTGAAGATCACACTGGGGGGGGGGGGGGGGGCATCACACTATCTTGATTCGTAGTAGTAAATAATTAGTCAGATTTCAAAGAAGTCCCTGTTACTGAACGTTCATTTCTGATACGGAACCACATTCTAATCCACTTAAATGTAGTCTGCAGTTTTAAAACGTATTTCTGAAAAACGTGTAGTCTCATAGGGTATTACTTACCTCGATGCTTCCCAAATATTTTGTCCTCGTGTACCGATCATAGATATTTTTCTTATTTTCCGAATTCTTTTTTCCCACTTGACATTAAAGTTTTTTTTATTATTTATCCTTACTGTGTTCTTCGCTCTAGTCAGCGTTTATCAACCTATGGTACGCGAGCCAATATTGAGTGATACGCGAACTAAGTAAGAAAATCAAAAGATAATATTAACATAAATAAGTTTTCCCTGAACGCATTTGGTTTGTGGTACATTTAGTGTGTTAAATTAGAATTAGTGGTACGCCAGCGAAAAAAAAGACTGAGAACCTCTGATCTAGATGAAAAACCGTCCTGATCATAATTCAGTGTTACATTTTCTGATCTTTAATCTCTTGTAGTGGAGCTGGAAAGATTGATTTTTTTCTGAATGGGTTTGACACAGGCATTTTACGAGTTTAATTTTTTAATCCCATTAAGACAATTTCTTCTAGATAAAATAGATACGCAAAGGGACTATTTACACACTATTTTATTAAACTATTCGTAATTCATGCCGGATGACGAATTGTTGTTTTGCAGGACTGGACATTGCAGATCAAGTTTGTTCAACACAGGGATGCTGGGCTCTACGAATGTCAGGTGTCTTCACACCCGCCTAGCAGCATCTTCATCGAACTCAAAGTAGTAGGTGAGTTACAGTTCAAATCTTTTAACTATTTAAGTACGTAATGATTCAGTTCAGTGTCTTAATCAGAGTATCTGTCAACAGGAAAACGATAAAGTATATGAATTATATTCCTAAAGCCAAAGGTCGCCAAACATAATTTAATTATTCAGTCAGTCCGCAAAGAAAACACAATTCTTTAACATTAAAAATATCAATTTGATAACGTTGTTTTAGAAAAATTAAATGAAAAAAAACTTAATACTTTCTTCAATCTAAACATTTCTTACCCAAAAATTGTCCCCAAGGGGTAGAATATGAAATCTAATCCACCTCTTTTAGAAAACTAAGTTCGATTTGAACGATTACGTCAAATATCTGTTATACTGGATTAACACAAAAGAAAATCATGTTCAACTCACAAATTCTGATGCAGACGTTTAAGACTATTAAATATAATCCCCTCAATTAGTTTCAGAAATAAAACAAAGACGGACTGGATACATAGACGAACATACGAAGTCATCCCTATCATGCGTTAATTTCAAACACTTTGTGCTAACAACGCATATATAACTTACTACTCCTGTAAAGAAAATTGTTTCAAGAATTGGATCCAATGAACTTTCAACGGAACCGAACTATTTCAAAGGATGAAACACAGTTTTTGTTACTAAGACTCGAGGAAAAGAAGTTTACGTTCAAGAGTCGATGTTTCTTTACCTAGTTTCAACCACAACTGGAATAAAAATAAGAAGTGTCGACATATTTCTTAGCACATTTTGAAATACATAAAATAATTTGCGAAGTATACAGCGTGGTTCCTTCCTGCTTCTGCCCTTAGTGGTTTCCTGGATGAAAAGTGTTTTTGAACAGTAACGAGTAAGGAAATCGACAGAATTTTTTTTTCAAAATGTATATACATTCTACTTTCCGCTGTATTTTAAGTAAGCAAACTTTGTACGAAAATGTTTCCTCTATTGTAGTAATTCTTAAGCCAAATGTACAAGCACAACTTCTGAATAGATATTCCAACACCCAGGGTTACATTAAAGGCAAAGTCTCGTAAGAGATTAAGGGAATGAAGTGCCCAAAAAAGAGTTAAAAGTAAACTTCACTTTGAAAACCACTAGTTTAATATATATTTAAGTCTCCCGTACTTGATACATTCATGATGACTTTTTTGGGAAGTTACATATTTCAATAGTTCGCACTCATAAGTTTTACGTAAATTACAACTCTGACTGTTTCAGAAGCTAGAGCCGAAATATCTGGTCCTGCGGAAAAATACTTGAAGCTCGGCAGCACGCTAAGCCTACAGTGCACTCTGGTGTCCAGCACAGAACCTCCCGTTTACGTGTTCTGGTATCACAACAACCGGATGATAAATTATGACGGAGACCGTGGTGTGAACGTCACAACTGACCGTCCTGCTAAAACCAGCACCTTGCTTATAAACAGCGCCTCACCAGAGCATTCGGGGAATTACTCGTGCGTACCAAGCAATGCCCAGCCCGCAAGCACGTACGTCCACATATTAAACGGTAAGAACACCGCTGGATGTTACCTGTATAAAACGGAACCGGGCTAAGCGGAAACATCACAAGTTAAACATTTCTTGTATTATTTATTACATTTCAGGTAACACACTGGCGCGAAGACTATGGAACTACTTAAAACAAAAAAGAAAAACTTTTTTTCCCCCTAAGTTGTGAAGCCAAGTAGCCTTACAGCTACCACTGTAATGACCTTGAACCTCATTAAATATAAATTGTACTTCACGTGTGATTTTCTAATAGTCCTTAAGGTTAAAAATCTTTTTCTATGTTACTGTTTTCTACAAATACACCTCAAATGAATTACTGGATCGACTATTTTAGACAAATTCGAGCAGTAATTTAAGCCCAATTGTTTACATACAAAAGACCGCTTCGAATACAAAACAAAATCTACGTTACAACGTTTTCAATTAATTCTATTCCAGAGAATAAAATGTCAGACAGCGTAGGACGACAAAACCAGATTAAGTTCTCTTGTAGTGAATAGGAACTTCATTAGAAGACAGGAAGGAGGAGTTTGCTGCCACATGGAGAGACCGCAATTATCTGTTCCCGTGAATCCTTCCAGCTTAGCCCAATTCCATGAAAAGAGTTTACGAGGTGTACGAGCCGGTAGAGAGTTTTCAGATAACAACGCTACAAGAGAGACTAAGAAAATTATCTCATGACGAAAAAACCAAATGTCAAGAACGTAACACGTATGCGGAAGCCGAGAAATGGAAACATAAACTTTTGTTGTAAGGTCAGAAGAGAAGTCACCGGTGTGGAGGCCAAGGCGAGATGAGATGATAATATTAAAATTAACCTTAACTGAAAAAAGTGTTTGGGAATGTGGACTGCTTTCATTAGGTTCAGGACAGGGACCCCTGGTCTGTTATTTTGAAGACGACAGTGAGCCTTAGGGTCCCATGAAAGGTGGGGAATTTACGAGGGTGAGTCAAATGAAAACCGTAAAACTGAGATAAAAATTCGAAATATCGCGCCATTGTCCTATAAGTTGGCAGACATGTTACCAATGCTATAAAGAGTATCCTATAGGTGGTAGTATAATGCAGACAAACATATCGCCATCACAGTGCCAATTTGAAAATGGCTGCTCCACTAGTTACGTGCACGAAAGAAGAACAACGTTCTGTAATTCGTTTTTTAATCAGTGAAGAATCTTGAAGAATCATCTTCGACCTGCAGTCAGATCAAAGCGACGTGGACTTTTGACTAGAGGTGTCCTTGACATGACAATGCTCGGCCCCATACTGCCCGTGCAACAGTTGCAACAATCCAAGACTAATATTAATATTTCAAATACCAAATTCCGTTAAAATCCATCCAGAGTTTCTGTTGTTGTTTTTGTGGACGGACAGACTGTTACTTGGCGAAGTAATAGGTGCACTTTTAAAACTATTGAGAAAGCGCCTACACACTTGTTCAATCCGCCATACTCACTAGACCTAGCCCCAAGTGATTACCACATGTTTGGGCCACTCAAAGAGGCGATGGGAGGAAAGAAGTTCCGTTCTGACGAAGAGATACAGCAGGCGGTGCATGAGTGGTTGCGCAGACAACCACAAGAATTTTTTTCTAGAGGAATCCATACACTTCGTAAACGCTGGAGGGCCTGTATTGAACGAAACAGAGACTATGTAGAAAAATGATATAGTTGTGTACCGCTTTCACTCAATAAATTAAATTTTAAAAAAAAATTACGGTTTTCATTTGACTCACCCTCGTATTTACATGCTGAATGTACTATCACATTCTCTAGAAAGACTGAGCTCGTTGGGATTAGTTATGCCAGCGTTTTTCTGGCCATATATTGTGGGTCTCTTTTCACTATGTAGGGCTAACCTAAAAACGTACTTTGTTACGAAATATTTAAAATCGCCTCGGACCTGGACTGATTCTTGACAATGGCAATGTAATTGGATGCATCTAGCTCACGATGGAGCCAGTGGTGGGCTTTTGTGAATACGGTGATGATCCTTCCGGTTACAAAAAGTAAATTGGAATTCTTTAGTATGCCGAATACAAATCGAATATTCAAGAAATATAATGCACCACAGTGTGATCGTTTTCCTGGAGGAATCTGGGGCAACCACAAAATATTTGAATAGTAGGTAACATAGCCGAGATTCAAGCCTTGAGTCTCCAGAACAGGTGTAATTAGCACAAGAGGTCGCCACTCAACAGAGACGGTGGTTCCTGTAATGGAATTTTTAATAAACAACTTTTAAGAAACTAGATAAAATCTAACTTCAACTTTACAAATAAGGGTTTGAGTTTATGACCGATTGACCCAAACTAAGAATTCTTTTAGCAGTATTTGGTGTAAACTCTTGTCACTCGAAATTCATATAACAGTTTCAAGATCGAAACATACGTGGACAGATATGTGGGGAAAAATACAACCTCTTAATCATACACTCATTTTACAAAACCTTGTTTAAATAACGCAGGAAAATTCCAGCATTGTGTTTCTCATTTATAGTCCCCAAAATATAAAGTAAATGTAGCATAGCAATGTTGGAGACTCATTAATTACAGGTTATCGTTAAATATGTGTGGTTTGTAAACAATTCCCTAATGATATCTCATTATAGTAGTAATTACATTGTGTGCGCACTTTTATCGTATACTGTAATAATCATCGCATTTTAAAAGAGAAATGGCTTTGGAAACAGAATAGCTGAATTGCATTTTATATATCGCATGTTGCGTGACAGAATCATATTTAATTATAGGCATAAACATCAGCGAAATTATCCTGTAATACTGATTAGTCTTTCTGTGGATTCGTGCGTTTATGGAAATTGTGGTGCGGATAGGTTTGTAAATATTACCCCAGAGGCATGAAAATACATAAAAATTGAACGGTTTATAAAACGAACAATGATATCATATTAATTTCGACGTGCGGTAGCTTAATTTATTTCAAAAAACCATTCTTATTAAATCTGAAATGGTGTAAAAAAATGTATTATAATTTAAATACAATGTAGTTTATGTACGTTCTCATGCACAGTTCTTTCAGGTCCTGAAATTAGAACTCTAAACATTTTTGATATTTTATGAACATATTAAGAAAAATAACTTCTTATTTCATGCTCTGTGCCCTCAGGTAAATACCTATGTCGGTTTTCGTGCGATGTGCCCCTTACCACTCTACAATATTAACCGGAATTGGAAAATTTCAAGAAATACTTGTAATATTTCAAATACCAAATTCCGTTAAAATCCATCCAGAGTTTCTCTTGTTGATTTTGTGGACGGACAGACTGTTACTTGGCGAAATAATAGGTGCACTTTTAAAACTGCTGAGAAAGCGCCTACACACTTGTTCAATTTCCGAGTCTACCAAGAACCATAGTATACGATGATATGGAAAAGAATTAGACATGTTACCTGCATGACATAAGCAGACAGAACGCATTACAAAAAGCCTCTATCGATTTGTAAATGAGTCTTTAATGCAGTCATATTAGGCATTCGATAGAACAAAAAAGAAACTTCTTTGAGCTGTAGTTTTCCTTTTCTAACTTGACAAGTATCTCTGTTTCCCATTTCCAATACCTTACATTTTCCAACTCTCTTCTATGACTTGTTGGAAAGTTACCCCTGATAATACGCCACCCACAATGCCTGAGGAGGAAATGGAACAACGATTTAAGCGCACGTGACAGAGTTACGTAATAAGGACTATCAATATGAAATGCCACATTCTGGTAAATGCCTTCCAAACGGAGAGATTCCAAAGGGGGATGTTTTTCATTCCATTGGCACGACATTACCTGTAGACCGTGTATGATTTATGGACGAAAAGTGTAAATGGTTTGACATATCTTATGAAGTTCTCTCGCCTTTCACAGCTTCCTTTGGTATATATTATTGAAGAGAAACATTTCCTGCTGCTCTGTTCAGAGGACACGACGCGATGGTATATTAAGTGTCAGGACAAAGTACCTTCACGTCTCAGAAATGTCAATTATCGTCCTAATATTCTCTGCCTGAAAACGTGTCAACTTATTTGCTTCCTACAGGTTCGTCACTGTTACTCGCTGACTACAAGCGAAAGGAACCGACGTAGGAATGTTATTGACGATCTGATATAAAATAGAAAAAAAATGTTAAGATACTTTTAAATAAGACTTTTAATCTACATTTCTTATTTTACGAGAAAAATAAATTGTGTGGGACATTTAGAACGCATGGCTGCAGATTAGAAATGCATGCAAAGAGTTAGATAAAATTTTGAAAGCAACAGGAAACTTGTGGCACTTCTCGAAACATTTTATGAAGGTTCGTCTTTGTACACACTACATTTCCCACGCGCACTTAATGTACATATTACTTACACTCGGTCCACACTGGAAAATTTATGATTTTCTAAGGGTGTGTGACCACGATTGGTTAAACTATCAAACGTAACTAAAAAAAATTACGAACGTATGATGAGCGTATAGCAACTCACCACCAGCACGCCTATTTTACGTTCAATATTTTTAAATTGTACCACCTTTCTAAAGACTGTCAAGATTTCTACATGTTTTATATAATTATAATTAATCTTTCAAAAACAAGACGTACGTCAGGAAATGGTTGTGTGACTTGTAGATCGCCCTGCATGAAACTGGAATTAATCAATACACTGGACATTCACAGAATATGTTATATTTTGGACGTGTATTACCATAAGTTTTAAGGTTGAAATAAAGTGGCTTATAACAAAGTCAAATGGCGGAATTTTATCATCACAGTCATCAACTTTCGTAAAAGAATATAATTTCTGGTCAGCTGAATATATGTCACTTGGGGACGAAGTATTCTGTACTACAAAATATTAAAGAAAAAACAGATTACACAATCAGTAACAACAGAACACATTGTTAGATTTTTGAGAATTGCTCCAAAAAACACGTTAATAAACAGGTCTGCCCCTTGTGCCCAATATTTTATAGCCTACGTTTATGAGTGTATGTTTTTAAATGTTATGCGTATGTAGGAAACATTAAAAAATTAAACTGTTTACCAAAATTATAGAGCCTAAAACCCTTCATAAGATACACATAACTGCTATTGCTCGCTAATCCCCAATTTTACTTTTAAAAATGTGATTATTGCTGTATAATGTACCCTATGTGTGAACAAAAATCAACATCATAAGCCAGAGGAAAACAAACAAAGTTATAAGAGTTGCCAAAATATTACATCAAATATACATCCATTGTTATTTGATTAATTTTACACTTCAAAAATGTTTCGTAGATTCGTTTTAATCATAATATTATTCCACGCATTTAATTATCTACTATTATCTAACAGATGAAGCAAATAAAAATATTTGGAGGCAATAAACTGCTAATTTGTACTTGTGCAACCTGACGCGTGGAAAATGGCATAAAATTGTTATCAACAACGACACAAACACCCTCGCCTAAGTGATCCATAATAAAGTTACGCACTTCTTGAAACAACGAGGCAAACTGGGATATGATGCAATCCGGATTATGTAATTTGCACCTAATTACTCTACAGTTTCCCGATCCTTTTAAACAAATATCAGCTTTATCTCATCATCAGTAAGGTACTGCCTTGTACGTTGCATAAAATCACTCAGAATTAATTCAATTTCAGCATCAGCTCTCAATATCGACAAAAGAATGGTATTTTGTATTGTAACGTCATGCAGACTTGTTGGTACATTCCAGCGTTTTATTGAAACAGATTGTCTCCTTCTTCAGTGTTGAATTGAGTATTTTTTGGTGGGTGGATAGTTTATTTGAAGTTAGGAGAAAAACTAGGCAAGGGAAATTGACTAACCAAAGTCAAGGAATGTGGAGAATATGATCCGGCCTAATAGGGAGACCCCAAATAGGACATAAGTGAGGAGGTCTGAGACGGGTGAAAGGAAAAAGAGGCCCTTTAGGGGTCTACAAAGTAGAATCAAGGTGAAATTTATTGCCAAGGGACGGGGGAAAGGCTAAGAGATGGCCCGAGAAATAAACAGACCAGTCGTGAAGGCTGTGGCGGGAGAGGGAGAATGGAGAAAAGCAGGCCTTTAAGGGGAACGGATGGGTGAAATGTAGGAACCTCCGAAGAGGTGACATCTGCCAACAAGTGCACAGGACATTACTACCCTGAGGGTCAACACCGATATCTTAACCTCAAAACTCATACAACACGCAGAATATTCGTTTTCACTCGTCATTTTCTTCGTTAAGAGCCCCGTTATACTATGAAGTCATTACTTAGCTGCTCCATGTACTGATAAACTGTAATAGTACGATTTTTGAAACAGAAATAAGACAAAAAATTAGGGTTTCCATTCTTTCTGTTTTGTGGTATCTCACCATGAACGTTCTTCCAATTACCATAAAATCCACCTTTGGAAGGGTACAGATAAACCAGCACGAATTTTTATAAAACACTCTAAACCGTGGGAAATTCGAAGCGTTGGACGTCAACCAAGGAAGAATAATATATGAGGCCTGGAACCAAATTCCGCGGTATTAAACTTTGGCGCAATTCCTGGCACGGAAGCACGTTAGCTATCTCCCTTCTGCCATGCCTAAAGAGACACTAAATCACTGTTAAAACCGGGAACTGATTGCTGAGAAAGGCCATTTAATGTCACGAGACTCGCTCTGAACACCCCCTGGTTTCCACCCTTCACGTTTCGAGTGAAGTCTTAGACAACGAACATTCGGAAAGGCCAACAATCTAGAACTAAATTCCCAAATTCTGGAAATGTCGCAGTAGTCGGAATGACTGCTACTTCTATTAATTCCCTCTTCTACCCACCCCTCCCCCTAAACTTTAACAGGATTTATCCTGGATTCAAATCCTCGGTTACTGGCTCCGAGTACAGCAAAGTTTGTATCGGAAGAAGTGGCATTCATATTCTTATATCCAAGCTATCCAAGAACGAAATTTAATGAAACATGGTTTAGGATCGACATTCTAAATTTTCATCCCATTTCATCCCACTTTTTAATATGCGCAGAAATTTCCATAACAAATCCATAAATCAGTAGAATTTGAGGTTCTCACGGCAGTAATTACGAAGACAGCCATCTTCTGGGTCGAAGCCCAGCATAGTCTGATAGAAGTTTACCGACGTTTCAGACATCCTTGCTACCTGCACCATACAAGAGCGATAGGCAAGGACCTCTTAAATGTCGTCGGTAAACCGAGAAGATTGCCATCTTCAACGGCATGCATTATTTAATGCCAGTTTTTCTGAATAGTGACTGTGTTCTATGGACACGGCAGACATTTTAAGCAAAGAAATGAAAACACTTGACGCGTGAAGCTTGTTTTAAAAACAGATTTCAATTACCAATTTAAAGCAAAAAAAATGCTTTATGAGACTTCAGGTTTACCGTATAGTGTCGTAGAAAATAATCGACTTTCCACCCTGACAACGTAGGCAGTAAGCACCTCTACAACATCGGACAGATTATACATGGCTACAAGACACATCCCATCATCTTTAAAGCAACGCTATGTTTTTTTGTTTTTTTTTAGAAATCTGGTTGACATACAAAAGGCTCACTTAGAGCAGCATATTCCCGTTCTGAGTTTCTGGTATCGGCTACTATCAGTTAGTGACGAAGTGATGCTCAATGAAATTTGTCACGAGTTAGTGGAACACGTTTAATTGTTCATGTTTCTGCGGAACTACAACGTGGAAAATTACGTAATGACATAATTCGCCGACGAACTGAATATTAAACAGTCACTAGTAACCAGACAGCACGCTATTTCTGTAGGTTTACACGGAATTTCACATTCCAGTACATCGATAAAGGTTGATACGTTGACCTAGTGACATATTCCTTGTAGAGTTATGTCGTCGGTCAATATTTGCCAGATTACACGGTGAAATATCCCAGAGGACCCCTTTATTGTGATGATTTTCTCATTTAACAAACTGTAAGGAAAACGTGGCATTAAAATTAAAAACTTATGATACGTGTATTTTAGTTACGTATCGCTTCTTAATAGACATGACGCATGAGTTAAATAACTGGCCGTGTACGGATTGGACAACACAGTTTCAGTTTCAAGGGTGGGGTAGGGATTTGTCACTTCGCTAACACATTCCGACAGGTTCAGGGTGACATTATCTTTGTATCCTGTGAGTACAGGAAGTAAACCGGACAAAGCACGAAGCTGAACCTTAATTCTATACTGAGGATAACAAGGTATGGAGCTATACATTAGATTACCAATATGTCTCCATGATGTGTTATTTAAACACAAAGTAACTTTTCCTTCACAGTTATTATAAATCTACTGTCATTATTTGTGTATTTTATAACTCAGATTACGTTAATTTAATGCAAATTTTGTTACTACCCTCGTCGAAATGAAATGTTATATTGATAAAATTTCTTAAAATAAAGAATAAAATATTCAGGGAAACAGTGGGGAGTAGAAAATTATAAAAAATCGAAGGGGTTCAAGATAAGAAGATGCTAAAGAAAAGTTTTATAGTGGGCAATATAAATTAAAAATTACATCACACTAAACACCCTATAGCATATAGAATATTGACTTCGATCGTTTTACCTTCAAGACGATTTGTTACATTTATTATAGTTGTTCCGAATCCTGTAGCTTCTCAAGAACTATCTTAAAACTATCTTAATTTAAACTAGACCTTCATGTAAAATAACCCCCGTATTTAAGAAGAACTATCTACATTTAGAAACCAATTATCACGCTGGGACACGCGAATACGTGCTTTCCTGAAAAGCGAACAATTTTATTGGTTAAGGGACCAACTGTTATGTCTGCGACAAAATTAAATTGTGGATCGATGTAAAGTGGGTTAGTTGAAGCGCAAGGTTAAGTCACTTGAAAGTTCGGGCTCTCAGACAGCGAAACTCTTATTAAATTTCCAAATGCGAGCTTTATTTTAATTTTATCCACAATTATTCAAAGCGAATGTTTCTGAGAACAATTACTGTAGAAGTTATTTTAATATTCGACATATGACGTAACAATGGACTGAAGAATTTTCAACTGATGAGAATTTTCCGTCAAGAAATACGGAAAACCTAAATTGTTACTTAACACACATTTTTAATTAAAATCTAACAATGCAGCATAAAAATAAAAATAATTATTTGACTTTACTTAACTATTTTTTGCTGTACATTTAGCTTTATATATTAAACCAGTACATTGTTTTCACAAATAACAGTGTGAAAATTAAAATGAAGCAAATTTACTTTTCACAAAATAACATTGTCTTTTATCCTTCTTTAATCTTATATATAAAGTTGAAATTATGGGTATATTTATTAATTAGGATTTCAGGTTTCTCACGGCGATGAGTTGTAGCCCCGTGTAGTCTGGTAGAAATATTCCTTTTTTTTAGCCCTACAATGTGATTTCCAGTTAAACTAAATTTAAAACTCAGCTATTATGAACAACTGGAGCAATTGCTTAAAGCAGCTAACACTGTTAAACGCTACGGGTTGGATATTAGCCATTTCAGTTTTAACAGCATTCGGTAGCAATATGTGGTTATTGGAATGTTTCGCTTATATTTGTCCGATTCGAACGACTGGCTACTATTGGTGGGCTTAATTTAAACTGATCATGGCTCGTAACAACACTGTCAGAAATATATACTCGTATGTCTCATTATTGCTAGCTTTGAAACTCCAATCAGCTGAAAATCAACACAAACAGCTGTTATCCAACAGCGATTCAGGTATTTAAAAAAATAAAAAAAAGTAAACCGACAGTCTCCTACGTTATAAAAGA
This sequence comes from Zootermopsis nevadensis, assembly GCF_977971745.1. Classification (NCBI taxonomy): domain Eukaryota; kingdom Metazoa; phylum Arthropoda; class Insecta; order Blattodea; family Termopsidae; genus Zootermopsis; species Zootermopsis nevadensis. The sequence goes on along the minus strand of NW_028259139.1, from coordinate 7,782,183 downwards.
ACGCCGTATAAATTGCAGAAGTTATGTAGATCGAATTCAATGCCATGATCATAATGAATGCTTTGAAGGTAATTATTTTAAAAGCGACAATCCTTGTCTATTTCAATTACTATCCTTGAATGTGAGGACCATCGCAGAAACCTCATTCAAGATAACCCCTTTGGGATTTGAACCGACAATTTCAAAGTACAATTCTATAGTGTTACCACTGACGTCAGGTTAGTTAAAGATTAAAGCCCTTGTTTCCGGTGTAAGTGTTTAACGAGATGCACGTTTTGTGTCAACTTACAGGCGAGAACCCAGCAGCAATGCAACATGGAGGTCGCGGTCTCTCCTGGTTGCACTGTCCGTCCGCTTGGTTGCTCCTGGCATGTGTCGTGGTTTCCGCTCTCTCTGGACGTCTAACTACGCCACCTCCCGAGAAGATAGCATCTGTGTATGGATACATGGCATAACAAAGCGGATCGGCGCGAAATTGCGGTGAGGTTACATCGTCTGACCAGACCGCCACCTACAGCGGAACAAGACGTGAAACAAAAGTGAAAATTCCTTCGGTATGTGAACACAATTTATTGTACAGCAACACAATTTTGTTTTCCATGTAAATAAAAAAAATCTAAATATGTCATCTCGAGAATTTCAAACAAAATTAACAGTGAATTTTACAACGAAACACTTTAATTCCCATTTAAAAGAATAATTCATAAACACGTCGAACAAGTTAAAATAGACAAATTCCGTTATTCACACCGGTTTCAAAATTCCATATGAAATACCTCAAATTAAATCTATCACGCAAGCCTACCATCATAATAAACATAAATTCCACTGAGAAATGTAATCGCATTTCATGAAGCTAAGAACTTGAAGATGTTTTGACGGGCATATAATTAAGCACATGGGCGAGACAGTAGCAAAGTGACTCATTTCGAGAGTACAATTAATGGAGATATTTCTTTAAATGTTTGTGACAATGGTTGCTTTGGCAAACATGTCTGACGTCCCTTATACGAGGTACACAGCGTTTTGGAGGGTGCTCGATTCACTACCTTAAGCGACTCTGTTGAGCGAATATGACTTGTTATTTATTGCATTTATTTACGGTTTTAGTGACAAGGCAGAATTTAAGGACAAACCTTCTGTATACTAACATATTCTGACAACACCAGAAAATTTGGGAAAAATAAAAAACAAATAGTGTCTGCCAGTATAATAACAAGCAATCACCTGAAGAATGAATCATAGCCCACTCCCGAAACATTTTTAAACATTTATCAACGAGTCGAGATGTTTCAGGTTTTTTTAAAGCAGGGAGAAGAAATGTCTTTGCGAAGAGATAAGTTTGCGTGACACAGGAGCTCAATTGTTACCGTGGTTAGACGTACACAGCACAGTGACAAACCAATGTGCATAATCAATAGACTTTGTAAAACACAATTACGAACTTCACCTCTTGTAATCGCCAATATATAAACCTCGTATGCCAAAACATTTCACGTAGCTAAACTATGAAGTTTAATAACGGAAATGTAATTAAATTAAAAATCCGTGCGTAACATGATTGAATCGCCATTCTGAAACTGTTGTTCAGAAAAAAACAGTTATTTTTTAATCATTTCTACAACAATTTTATGTTTTAAACATTTTATAATGCGATACATAAACTCAGGAAACACATGTCATTGTTTATTTTAGTTGTAATGTTTTAATATGGAATTTATAATTATATAAAATACTTCATTATAATTCCGTTGCATCGTTTTTAATTATACTCCAATCTATAACACAGAAAGGGTTGAAGTAATTAAGTCAGAATTATGCGCTGTCCGTGTCTTCAACGGGTAAATGTCCGACCGTGTTTCTGCTGCATTACAAATTACGCGAAACACAAATCAATATAACTCTAAAAATGAAGTTTCCTCCCATGTGTTTTTGAACTGAACAGACACCAAGGAACTGACTTAAAGTAAGCCGTGATAACTGATTTAAATTTCAGTTTTGTATTGTATAAAACATTATGAGAATAATCTAACTGGATGACAGTGTGTGTTTCAAAACAAAACTCGGCCAAAATTCGAGTGACAGTCAGCATTTACTTACCTGACTCAAAGTGTGAGTACCAGAATATAAACTGCATTGCAAGATAAGATTTTATATCATGAATTTATATATAACATATACAAGATGGCAAATGTCCGCTGTGGATATATAATCATGAACTAGCGTAAAAAGACAAAGGAAGTGATTTTGTGTTATGATTTTTATTCTTGTCACATTTCCCGCCTTCCTCATTTATTCTCGATCCCCTCATGCTCAAATATCCTCTTTAAATATCTTGGTCTACGTCTTTTTTGTGATCTATGTGTCAAAGTGATCTCAAGATAATGGTTTGTTACAACAACACAGTTGTGGTAAGTGTTTAAAACAAGGTTCGTTATTTGCCTTCATAAAGTAATTGAAAAACGTGTCTGGACCTTCGACGGATAATTTCAGTTGACATTAAATTATTGGGTATGTCATTATTTCCTTAATAACAATAAATTAATAGACCTTACTGTTATTATACAAAATGTTTGGGTATTTATTAAGAAAAATCTTAACTGCCATGAATTTGTAGCTCCTTCTTGAATTTGTATCATATTTATGCACATTGTAATTCTATATAATGTTACATTTTTAATAGCCTAATAATTACAGGATGATCTAAAAATTATGAAACCCATTTCTGACACATTTTTTATTCGTAAAAATAAAATACAATGAAATAATAAAACAAAATATGTCATTTTGTATCTTATATGCGTCATGTTTGTGTTTGATTAAATATATTTATTTTGTACAGTCGACCGGAAACGTCGATTTGTTCGACACCGGAAAACCGAGAAATGTGTCCCTGAACTCATGCTAAGAAGTTACGTAAGAACAGGGCGCCAGGCAGTTTTTTTCAATTAAAACTCTTTGCACTAGTGAAAAATACATCTTTCATCCCTGCACTTCGACTATATGAATACAGGTGACAGGCTGGAGAGAGCAGGTTACAACATGACGTGACTAATATGAGCTGTTGTACAGTCAAAGCGATACTGTATCTTAAAAATAAAATTATATTGAATTGTAACGATCGGTGTATATTTTAATATGGATTGCAAAATGTTTTGATCATTCCATATTTTCACTGGTGAAGTGTCTAAATTTCTGAACAGCGATTTTGCGGCCAATAGCTACCCCTTAAGACACAGTGGTAACTTTATATACCAATTTTTTAACATCGACTTACTGTGCATTTTCTTGACAGAATGGACATAAATCCATTCTGCTGATAAAATTCAAGCTTCTAAGAACAAAAACCTACAATTTTATTGAACAGAATAAAACAAGTGACCTTTATAATAGATTACTCTTTTTTATTAAGGTACGAAATCAATTCTGCAATATTGCTTAGATGAGCTTCAAACTTCTTCCAGTGAATAAATGCAAATATTTTTGTATATTAAGTTAAAATGATCTATTCTACTCCATTATACTATTATATTCTATATTATGTTATGCTAACCTGGCCTACATCCTAAACACTAAACCAGCACGTTTATTACAAGTACCTTAATTTATTTGTATTAAACGTGTAACCAAAATGTTGAGTCGTTGAAGGTCTAGACAGTGGGTTCTGCCAGAATAGGAAATAAATACGGAGTTATAATGGCAAATGCGTATAAAGTTACGAGTGTGTGCTAATCCGTGATATTACTGCGTGTGAAGGTCTTGTAGACAGATTATAAAGATGTCGGCCTATATTAGGTCAGCATTTAAGCTAATACTTACTCTATCCGTTGGGCGACAGAGACAGAGACAACATTTGTATACGAAAGTAAATAAACCAAATATTGAACAAATTTGAGTAATTGAGCACAAGGCACGGAGGTTCCACGCAGTGAATTCAGTCTGGGCAAAACCCAATATATAAAAAAATGTGAGTTCTATTGTTGAGAGCGTAAAATTTAAGCAAGAAAAATGTATTATTGTGTATAATAATAAAGTGTCGTATTTTAATAGTAAATCTGCATGTTCTTTCAAAACGTATCCTACCTCTTCTTTTGTGCATTATTTACGTGACACATTATCTGCGTATTGCAAACAGGGACAAAATAAAATGCAAAGTGTAATAATTTCAAGGTCTGCTTCCTGCAATATAACCACGTTCGCTACTCAAACACTAAGCAAGAATCACCCTGTAGAAAACACGTGGGTACGATGAATTAATATGGCAGTGTTATATACAAATGGTACGATACTAAATTCACTTTTAATTTTTATTTTCATCTAATATGTACACATCATCCTGTTTGAATATGATTTGTGGCGTAAAGTTGTTACCGATATTGAACCATGTTCATATAAACTGACAAACACATGTGAGGTGTATGTTACGAGTTAAAAAATACGATACAAAAGTGAAACAAATTAAAACAGATGTACATGAAATTAATAACAATGTAAAACTTAGATATTTTATAAATCACCGAGCAGCAAGTGCTGATTGAAAATACGGGTAAATAATTGATTTATGTATTTAGTTTACGTGTGTGAAAAACACGTTATCGCTTGGATACTCAACACACGGTCCTGTGTTCGAAGCTGAGCGGTTTATTGCTCTGACACGAGTCTCATTATAACAACTGTGAAAATTATGAATAAGCAGCGGCGGACAGCCGACAATGGGTGATATAGCAGTTTTGAGTTTCGGTGTGAGGCTAAAAATTCATTTAAGCACGTACATTGACATGGCGCAGTGAGCAATATAATGATACATCTAGGTTCCAAGTTCGTATTAATATTAGTCTCTGAAAGTAATTATAAGAACACATTAAATAAATAAGTGTCAAAACCAATAAAATCTTTTTAAACAAATTGCAATAATTAATATTTAACAAACCAGCACTGAATACTATATATAGACTTGTGTGTTAACAATCATATTATTATAATTTTAATGTTACACGCCTGCTATAACAAAGAAAACCACGTTTTTTGTACTCCTGTTTATGCCTGTTTTAAATCTAATCTTTTCAACCACATGATACATTAAAAAACCTAACTTTTAACGATTATATAATCGATTGATACAACTTCATACTTTTTATTTACAAGTAATAACAATAATAATATCACAGCGAGGATGAGAAATGATTACAGAATTCTAGTCTGGAGGCTTGAATGGACGAGAACAATTCTAAGACCTAAACACAGATTGGACGGAAGGTACATTGTTCGTGTACAGATCTAGTACTTGCTGTAGCTAAAGATAAGGACGATAATGTATTGTAGGGGGAACGCTGTAGGAAGACAAAGGATAGGTGGAATTATAAGTTCGTATTAGCTGCAGTATATATTACCCTCACGCTAAAAGAGAGACTACTACAGTTCCTCTTTTCCGTCTTTTTCTCTCTCTGAACCATGTTCAGGGCGTGTAGAAGCCTACGAAGGCCCAACATAAAGTCAACCGCCCCATATTATCTTACCAGAAGCACACCGAGCGTCGGGATGGGGTTCTAGGATTGCTGGATTAAATAAAGTCTCTTCCCATGCCTAAGCTTTTGACTTTGCTACTCTACGAAGGTGGGCTCAAGGGAATCGATCGGGCAACGAGAAGGCACATTCACACATGCAACTATATTGCAGTTCTCTTCAGCTTCATACGTCGTGTTTCTGAATGAAAGGACTTAAACTGCGGTCAGCGGGGTGAATCTAAAATTTGTGGAGTAAACAGGGCAACGATTGGCGATAATACAGAATAAACAACAGCGTTGTATAGAGCTTATTAAACATTTAAATAAAAGCGAAGTTTCAAATTTCTTTAAATAACCACTTAATTCAAGCAGTTTTTAATAATATGACAATTCTTACTGTGATACGTGTTCAAATTGAACAAATTTATATATACGTCTAAAGTCAAATTTAGAAGTATTAATATTTTAACTAGTGTAAAATCAAGATTCATACCTACATAAAGCGACAAGTAAATTTATCGTTTGCAAATCGATAACAACGGGAAATAACGAAGCAGAAATTCAAACAATACAATTTTATTAAAAAATTAATTATTTGACTTTGCTTAATTATGAAACTTTCGAAGCATTAATACAAGACATATCATTCAACGTAAAACGTAACAAAACAGTTTCTTGCAAGTTTCAGTGCATTGTTTCCACAAAACAACTTAAAAAATTAAATTAAATTAATGACGCATAACAACAAATTTAAAATCGCTACATGTATTTGCTTAATTAAAGATTATAGTATGATTTACTGTAGTTTAATCTGAAGTATAATCATATATTATGGTTATAAAACCTTCGACATTCTAATAACTTGTGCACTGTACACACGTACATGTATGTAATAGGCCGTGGATAATCACACAGATACAGCCACATCATGTGACAGAAATAATTACGATTTATAACTTTTATTTGCGATTATTTAATTTTGGTGAATATTTAACAAAATAAAGAGTAACAAATTTCCTAACTCTGTACAGTATAGAACACGAATAAATATCTAACACTCCAGGATTTTAGGCCTTAAAACGTCGGATTTTCGTTTCCTGTTCTGTGAAGCCGTGTAGTCTTCTAGAGTCTTACAAACTTAAGTCCCCAATATGCAAGTCCTTTGTTAACCCCAGTCGTTGGCAAACGCCTGCAAGACGTCGGAACCCAAAATAGCACAATCCTGATGCAATTAAAGTAACAAGAACATATTTCAGTCCACATTAAATAAATATGAACTTCCATAAGTTTTACGGAGCAGTACACAACATAATTAAAAATGTGCGTACCCTGTCTATGTAAATCATTTCACTATAGTTTCCAACTTCATCTCTGAAGCACTTTCACCCCGTTACCAAAACCTTTCTTCTCCCTCAACGTGAATTTTCTTTTATAGGTACAAAAGAATAATGGGCAATTAATGAAATCATTCACCTGTAAAATGAGAGCATCACCTGCAGTTATGCAACCTGCAACCCTTCCTAGTTCGTTCAATGACAGCGACCGTTCAGTTGTGACGTCACTTCATTATTGAAGCTAATTACTATAGGAAACCAATCTAGAATCGTTGGGTCTAGGAAATTTCGTATCACGAGCTGCAACTTTATTGCCACGATTAACATACTTGGGAGTCACTGTATTTCGTTATTATGCCATTGGCTTCTATTTAGTGTTCCTGCCAGTATGAGAGTCATGGGTTCGATCACTTTAAAGCCAGTTTAAAGCAAATTAGTTGTGTTGCAGCGAGATTACCATTATAATAATTACCAATTACCAATGTCATAAATTTCTTTCAAGATCTAAGACACCTGAAGATATAGGCAGAGAAGGGTGCGTTAGTTTCTGACCTATAATGTTGTAATCTATTGATCAAAATGAAATACGATATTGAATACGAGAAGAATCACGGTTCCTTCCCTTCAGGGTTTCCAATCTAAATTATTCATGAATTTCTTATTTCTCCGTGCGTTTCACATCTCCAAACTAAACACAACTATAATAATACAAAATAAATTGTATTCATCAAAGAAGTAACTTCAGAAAAGAACTAATGAAAATTTATATCAATTACGGTCGTCTGGGCTGTAAATTGTGTGGTATTAATGATTACCAGCGTTTCTGAGAACAAAATTAAATTCTAAAAAAAAAATTAATAACAGAATAAAGTGACGATAGAAATACACAAGGATTAAAAAATCTACAGAACAGAAACTGCATTTCGTCTTCAGCTGAACAGGATAAATATTAAAGATTATCAAAATTATCTAATTTTACTGTCGCGTTAAAAAATAATTCCACTGTGTAGAAAGTCAGATACGCTCTTCTCTATATTATCGTGAAAGTAATAATTAAAATCTGAATCATTTGTAACAACCTTCCAGTTTTAATTAAAACTGCAAGTAATTTATTCTGATAATTAGCTCGAACTTCGTTCGTCAAAATATTTGACCAGTACTAATTAGGTCACATGTTTCATAAAGGAACCATATTCGTTAATAAATTAACGCACCATTAATTTGTATATTTTACCACCTTCAAGTCCCCAGAATTAATTTAAAGTAAGCCATTCTGTAAGTAGTCTCCGTTAAGTTTTCAGAGCTTTGCACAGTGATGTATTCATAAGTTAAATGTTCTGCATCTCTCTCAGCTTCATGCACATTTATTAACCCAGAGAAGTGAAATGTGGCATTCATGCTTTTAATGCTACCGACATTAAGCCTGTCTTGTTTAAACAGCGTTTTAAATTACGTGCTATACACAAGACATCCAGATAAGATTTTAATAGAGTTTACATGCGTGAGTAAAAAGGGAGGAGCAGATAAGAGTACTTCGAAAAATATATTTTATGGCTCACTTCATCAAGAGTATAAAGAATTTTCTTCACAGATACATTAAATGTATAAGGCTATAATTTTTTACCTATGTATGATATCGAAAAATATTTTGTATAAAATTTGTTGACATAGTAATGCACCTTCCTGTTGCATTAAAGATAGGGAAAGTCTTGGCCAGCTAACAAAATATCAGCTTCTCGATTAAGACTCCTCTCTGCGGAGTTCGATATAAATACTTTCTTGAGCGATAAACCGTTACCGGCAAATTTCTGTGCTAAGTTAACTCGACATAACATGTATTGTAACTAATTCAAGTTTAATTATCATGTAAAATACCAATATAAAAATACAAGTTTTATAAGTTTAGAAGTTATTAAAATCGTTTATACACTGCGCACTGTCATTACTTCATCCTACCAACATCATTAACAAGACCGAATAAAACCACGTAAAGTCTCACTAAAGACAAATGTTAACCCCTGCAGATATTTCATATGGATAAATCCCGTACACAAGCATTGGTCGTTACACGTCCATCAAAAAAAAGGTGAACTGACATACGGAATGTGAAATTTTAACAAAGTCTGAGACAAACAGAAATTGTCTGCAATGGAGATGTATAAGCGTACGTGTGAATGCAAGGGTTCAAATAATCTTCTACGTGAAATTCCACCTTCAGGTCAAGCTTTGACCTCGTCTTTTCTTCGCGTGAGGAGGCACTGAATAAGAGGAGGACAGAGAGAATAAAAAGACGGCTTGATTCTGTTGTCTCTCTTCGGATGCTTCGTTTGCAAGCTTTCCTCTTTGTGTGAGCCGAGCTGAGAGGCGCTACCAGCAGCTCAAAAACTTGGTAATTTAGTTTTAACCGCTCTCTCAACAATTCACTGGCAGTCTCTTCAAACAAAATTTCTATCTCTTTGTTAGAAGCAAAAGACGAGTCACAATAGCCAATATTTTTATAACAGAGCCAAGACGTTAAAATCAATTCAGAGATGATAGTGGCTGGGAACGAATTCTAGACTCTTTAAATAAACTTTAAATTTATGTGTGTACAGGCAAACAAACAAACAAACCTGCTAACACAGACAGATCGACGGTAACACCGACGAGCACAGATTCAATGGAGCAGAGTTCTTGTTGAGAAGCTGATAGTCAGTCACTGCGCAAAAATGCATCATATTTTATTTAAACCGAAGGTTCATTTCCACATTCACAGAATCCCACCAATGACCGATTATCCTGAGGCAGATGAATACAGTCATAAACGCAAAAAATATTTTATATCTTTAAACTGATTTACGTTCCACGATAAACATTAGATTCACATATTTATATCCAGTATTATTGTCAATATTTAACTAATATTAATTAAAAACAAGGTAATGAAAAAAATTACTATTCGCTCGGCAACTGTCTACTGTTTACTGTTAGACCTATATAACGAGGCAAAGCCGATGTGCCCACGACGATGGTAGACCAATATGATGTAATTTCGTAACTGTCGTTAGTCTGATGGCAAACATTTGTTTTCCCTAATATCAGGTCGACGTCAGCCTTATAGTGGGAGGTAGTTTGCCCTTTTGGGGCATCTGTTCGCTCCACAGTTTCAATAACCTTACACAATTCTAAACACAAACTAGGAAAACGAGCCGATGCAATCAATGGGACAAATTATCAATACTGGGTAGCTGACTGCTTAGTAAAGCAAACCCTTAATCTAAACATCTGAATGCAAATGAGTTAGTGAAATCATATAATCGAGGAGTTGTCAACTTTCGACTCCAACTACACTTCTGTAATACTGTATATCTCTGAATGATGAAAATGTTTTCAGTGATAAACTTAAACATTTAATTTCATGCAAATACCTGATAAAAATAAGAAACAAATTTATTAAAAAATAACTGAGTAAATTTGAAACTCTTCGCCGAAGCTCATCTACATAACTTTTAAAAATTTATTCAGCTTTCGTCAAGAAGAGGATACTTCTCACTAGCAAGTTGGGCTTGGAGATGAAGAAGAAACTAGTGAAGTGTTACGTATGGAGTGTCGCGCTGTATGGAGCAGAGACTTGGACACTCAGGAAGAAGGAACAGAAATACCTGGAGAGTTTCGAAATGTGGTGTTGGAGAAGAATAGAGAAGATCAGGTGGACGGATCGAGTGACCAACGAAGAAGTATTGAGGAGAGTCAACGAGCAAAGAAGCATTCTGCAGGCGATTACACGAAGGAAAGCTAACTGGCTGGGACATATTATGAGAAGGAATGGATTAATGAGTGATATCACCGAAGGCCAGGTTGAAGGAAAGAGAGGACTAGGAAGAAGATTGATACAGCTAACCGACGACCTTAAACAAGGAAAGAAGATGACGTTCCAGGAATTAAAGCGAGAAGCCGAGAATAGGGACAACTGGAGAGCTCTTTTTGGGCAGAGCAATGGACCTGTCGTAAGACAGAACACTTAATAATAATAAATTACGGCAAAGAAAACTCCATTACACTGTTCTTCTGGTCAATGCTGTTTAGGGAAAAAATTTATTTGTTCACTGTGAATCGTGTGAAACTCGTACATACAATCTGTGGGCAAAACGAAGAATTTAAAATTGTCTAATCAGGTGGTGCATATAGTAAACACTGGGCTTTAAAGTTAAACTGTCATGACGTTTCATTAAACGTCCTACATTATAACTCGACTGCCTAAGTGTGGTTAAGACTGGCCTAATGTGACCCCATACTCTTAAGGGTCTTGAACCACCGATATACTCCTAAGATTATAAATTTAGAAAAGTTTTATTAAATGACAATCATTATAAAATCGAATGTAAGAGAGTCTGAATAGGTGATAACAGATATGTCGTCTTCGTCAGGTTGTAAACGTGTTTCAGATTATAACAAACTTTACAGTAGCCGAGTAAACACGAACCTTCTTAAGGCTTCTGGCTTTCAAGTGTGATGAAACATATAAACTGTCGTGAAAATATTTAGACATCGTCACACTAATTACTAGAACGTTGCAGAAACAGCATTGTCCTTCCCTTTTCAACACACTAAATTCTGCTTCATACGTTACAATGGCGATGTTTTTATCACCGGAGCTCCTGCTTTTATTATAGTGCAGCGTAGGGTGGACATTGTACATAAATGTGACATATACCATAAAGTAACTCCAGGTTCATTGCTTGAATCCGGATGTAAAAAATAAACGACAGTCCCCAAGCCACGAATTTCTCCCACATGCTGGCACTACATATTCTGACGCCTCGCTGTGGCTTCGTCTGAATGCATTAACATTTATACGTGCATATGCGCTTTAAACCACTGCAGTATCAGAAAAGTTGCATTATGTGTTTATTTATTTACGTGTAGTTTATTAGATGACAATGTAAGCAGCTCACTATAAACACCGTCGAATGATAGGGTTAATCGTGGATAATGAGGTGGGAAATATATGTAAGTAAGCGGTAGTGACCTAATTTGAGGTGCTGTCTCTGAATTTTCTTGGAGGGACTGAATAAAACCATCAAAACCCTTAATCTAGATATCTGGTCTCCGGGCCCAGATTTGAACCTGGAACTTGCTAACCACTTTGCTGCGACTTTATCGAAACTCATCCAAACTAAGAAAAACAATTATTAAAACTCACATCCTCGGCGTGGGATATTTAAAATATCTCTACTCGGTCGTCAGCGCCTCGTTGTCGACAACACGCACTGTATGAAGGGAATATTAGGACTAAAGCAGAAAGTCTTAAAGGAATGCATTATTCTCTTTACACTTCTCTATCACCATGGAAATTAATAACTCCAAACTGCAGACATTAATCGCCATTAATGGACTATGCCAGTGTTGAAGGAGACAGTGTGACAGAAGAAAACATATTTTAGAGCAAGGTTTCTCTACCAGGGGTCCGCAAGTTGTGCCTAAATGCTTCAGAAGTTCAGAATACTCTACTCTTTTCTTTCATGATGCTGTAAGTTTTAAGCTTTTTTCATCACTTGTTTTTATTTCCACACTAGAGATAAAGACAGCAAAACTATACATACTGTGTGTAATCTACTAAATCGAAATGTTTGGGATAACTTTGGGGACGGAGTCCGCTGTACCAGAAATGTTGATGCAAAATGTTTTCGAGGTTTCTGCGTCAAGCCTTTTATTTGCATCCAACCCCCTTCTGACAAAAAAAAAAAAAAATACGTGGACCAACATCCCCAACTCTCACGAGGACTGTGTTTAACAGAACTCCTTTTCGTTCCAGTATCTTGTTGTACAATGCTAAAGCAAAGTGCTGGAACTGGGCTGTAAGAGGCACGGGAGGTTAGATTTCGAGTGAGAGGTCTTGTCCCCTGAGGTTTACTTTCTCCTCCTCAGTAAAGAGTCAGACAAAGAGAGTAAGTAAATTTTTACTCTCCCGGCTGCAAACTTTACACTCATTGCGGCAAGCTGGCATTAAGTGAATGCGACCATCGATTCCAGCTTTTCTTCACTCCCACCCCTCACTGTGAGTGCCCGGCGGACTCTGTGGGCAGCTGGTCCCGACGGCTCAAGCCAAGAATTGAGTGAATATAAAGTCAACTAACTGTTAGCTTGAGATCCTTCCCTGCAAGGATCAAGGGAACAGTGAGACTAAATCGAATTCTGTAATATAATATAACGGATCACATTATCAGCAGAAGCTGGAAATGGTTTTAATAAGTCCAGAAAGAAATTCAACAACAAACGACGGCTATAAATATTTACTCAGTTAGTATGACGACTGACTACGGGCTGAAAAACGGTGGTTCGATTCCCGGCAAAGGCAAATGTTTTATTCTTAGCTGTATCATCTACACAGACCCTGGTCCCCCATTCAGATTCCTATCCAGTGGATACCGGGGAACGTTTCCCCAAAAGTGACGATAAACTTTACTATCCTATGCCCCTTTATGCTGTGGGCAACTTTACCTGTACGTAATTGTATTTCTCATTACTTCCAGGTTAATTTAGTCAAATAAAAACGTTTTACTTGATAATTCTCTGAAGCTTTGATCTTATATAATATTCCACAATTATACATTGTATAAAGTCATGGAATAATTTGAATTTTTGTACTCAGAATGGAAGTAGAGAGAACATCTTCGAGCCTCGTGCAGATACATTAATATCATTATTATCAGTACACGTAATGGTTACGTAAACAAGTCATTCTGGACAACTTCCTTCCACCCCGATTCCTAAAAATCAACTTTAATATTATCTTCCCATCTATATTCGGATCATTTTACTAAAGAGAATGAAGAAGCCGATTGACCGGTTAGGATTCAAACCCGGATATCACCAAATACAAAACAAAGCTCTAGAACCTCTCAGCAACGAAGTTTGTTGTGGCCATTGTAAAATTCATAATAATTTATTCTAATTATTATTGAGCTACGTATTAGTGGAGAATAATTCACTTAAATCAGATTACTTAAAATCCTGTCATATAAAAAGATGTCCAAAAGCTTTAAAAAAGATTTTGAAACAATAATAAATTTTCAGTAAAGAACTTAGGCTCCAGTATGCTAACCCGCATTACAGATATGGAGAACCCGCATGACTCATGACTTAAGAGACTTAACGGATTGCCCTGGAATTTCATTAAGTTCAACACAAATCACATTTGAAACTCCGGAGTTAGGATTTTTTTACATGTCCTCTCTTTGCTGTTGCCAAAATAAACTATTTATATAGCAATTTGTTAACTTTTCGTTCTTAGATGTTAACATATATTACAGTGAAGAAAGGAATTTTGTATAGACGCTGTTTGAAGCGTCACTCTACTACTCACAGCCTTAATTACGGACCTCGTTCGTTCCGCTCTCCTAACGACATTTCAAAGGATTCCCGTGTTTTGTTTACGTTCTAGAAAGTTCAATCTAATTAAGCTACAAAGAAATGAGAAGAGATTTTATGCAATTATTCTTCAATTAAATTGTCTAATTTTGTACCCTGTACTAATCAATTCTCAATCCCCACTCAGGGAAACCCTTTTAAAGAGATAATTCTAAACTTAACTATATTTATCGAAAGTAAAGACGTCTTTGTTTCAGTGTTTTTACTTATTTATTCGTCTATTTATTTTATCGTACGGTTTAATTAACGAAGCTGTCTCAACAGATTATAATTTTAGTGTGGATTGACAGGACGATTAATGTAGAATTAAAAAGAGTATTAAGAGATTACTAACAGTCGTGTTCTAGTTCAGGCACTCTCCTGTGACTTTCCTGGAAGGTCTGAGAAAATCTATAAGCAATTCTTTTGTCAGGATGGCCATCTTTATGCCTTGGTGCTTAATAAATTTCCGACAAGCAGACTTTTAATCTTCACTCTAAATATTTTATGTACTTATAATTTTTTTGTAAATAATTCACCAGCTTGCAAAGAAATTAACTGCATTTATGGATGATAGCAATGTGGAATATTTGTGAAAATAATTTAAGGCGCTTCAGTTAAGCAGAATCAGTGGCTCTTTTGTGAGACATTCATTTGACCTTAACGTATTCAGAATTAGATTAAATTACGTGGAAATGGAATATGGCACTTTTGAAAGTTCCAAGAGAGAAAAAAGCGATTTACTGCAAAGGCAAAGGAGTGCAGAGTTTCTTTACCTGGCTTAATAAAGACTTCCGGGTTTTTAAAATTTGCTACCAAGTTTTCAGTTCCTATCCAATGTATTAGTGAATACAATGATGTAATTGAGTATCAGGGTCTCAGGTGAATAACAGGATATGAAAGTCAACAAAATCTTCAGCCGCGGTTAACTGGTTACCGTAGTCAAGTATTGGAACTGATGAAATGAATTCCGAGACATCAAGCTATCTTCACAAAAGCAAGTCGCCGATCCATATCTTGGATGAGATGAATCTATCCTTTCACGCTACATCACTGAGTTCCATTTTAATATGAACATCATATCTAAGAATAGTTATTCCAAATTACCTCTTCACTGAGATTTTTCAATCAAAAATTTATATTTGTTTCAAAAAAAATTTATGCGCCATGCATTTCCAGTGTTATCATCTTAGATTCAATGACCCCCGTAAGCATAGAAATTTCGAAAAACATTATATTTTCTAGATTTTCGTGTGTTGTAATTCTTTATTTGATACAATTTTCTTAAAATACAGTAATTATTTTGTTCTGTATAATTTATTAAATATATATCAGACTGTAGCATGAGACGTTTCGGCCAAACACCACGCTCGAGAAACAAACTAGAATTCTACACATTTTATGCTCATACTATAAACGTTCTGTGACATATTTTGTGTACTTGAGAAGTTTTAATTAATTTTATAGAGACGCATAATTTTACACGGTAATACATTTTATTTTTATAACTGAAAAAAGAGAATTTCTATAATGTTGAATCCATCACCATATATTTAATCTGGTGAATTTTAAATTACATATTTTTATACTCTTAGAAACGCAAACACATAATAAGTCATGCTTTTAGTGTAAGCCTGCCGTGTATTTTGATAAAAACTTATATTTTTAATAAAATCTGTGTTTCATTAACCCTGAAATCTGCCCTTCTTAGAGAAACATGTTGATCGGGTACATTTAGTTATGTTGATAAACAAATAATATTGTTTTGTGTGATAGTGCTACAAGTGATATTATATTTATCTTATACGTCCGTAAGAAACCCCAACAAAATGATGCTTCAACGTAACATTATACTATTGTCATTTAATATCTATGATTTAATGATCACCACTAATGAACCATAACGTTAACATAATAACTATCCACTTAAACTTGAAATACACTCCTTTGGATTCTTTGCTTTGACCGCTTTCATTTACCTGACAGAATGATTTTCTATGGGCTTCAGCTGCCACGTAAAATGAAACTAATTAAACGTCTAGTTGGTGTTAGGCTTGTAGCATCGGGTCCAGTCCTTCACCCTCCTCTAGGTACGATGAGGCTAGACGAGGCGAATTCTGCCACTCAGGACTTGACAGTTTGCAATACGTCTGTGAACACACCGCTATTCTGAGGTAATTAATTTCTTCTCGTGCCAACTACATATCCATCCTCCCATGTCGCTACTGCCTCTAGTAGTTTCCACTATGACGAGCAGTGGTAGACAAGACTTCTCAAGGTAGTATACAATTCAGGGGCATAAATACAGCACACCTTAACCATTCGCAGGGTTTACGTTCTTGAAAGCCCTTTCGAATGGCATGACCGAAGTTCGGACCTTATGGATAAAATATGGTTAAGACAACGAGAAAAAAGCAAAGCATGATACGTAAATCCTAATGTTTTTATTCCATTACTTTTACTACGAGGGTGTCAAAGAGTAAGTCTGTGAATATAAATGCTTACTTTAACATTGTGAATCAAATAAACAATAAAATTTCTCGGTAACTTTCCAACTTTTTTTAAAAACGCATGTCTCTCGGCTGAACGTAATGTGTGTGACATACTGTAGTTCTTAAAACCCGATGGGGTCCACACTCATTTAACTTTGATACGAGCAAGCCCAAATTATTTTTCTAGTTTGCAAATAAAGGAGAGTTTTAATATTTGTTACAAAAATAACAAAAATATTATTTTAGGTCTACGTGTTATGAAAACTAAGTCTTGAAGATTAATTTGAGGGTTTTTTAATATACCAGTTAAACGTAGGTCCGCTAAAGTAAATATTAAAACACATATACGGTCTGCATTAAAATATAAGATAAAAATATTATCAGTTTTATTTCACTCATAAAGGTAATCCTCTTTTTTTAGTTACAGACTTTTCCTTTTACTTTACCATTAGCGAACGCCACAGCCGACTTGATTCTTGGCATTTTGGTGAAATTTTCTGGCAGGTTTTCGAAACTTATATATATGACTCCTTTTACGAGGGCTTGGGTCTGCCGCAATGCCTCTAATGCACAGGACACCACGACAGAGAAAAAGACTGGTCACATATTGATACCTGGAGTGTGATCCAACCTACGAACCCTGTGTTCGAAAACCAGAAGACCCAGGCCTAATATCTGACGGCTTTTGTGATCGGATTCTAAACCGTCAATTTTTAAATGAATTTATTCTCATGTAGAAATACGCACTCTTCAGTCTCGTATTAGTAAGTGGTATAAGCTATGAATTTCGCAATATGAATTATATCACAGAAAAAAGAATGGAAACTCAATTATAATAAGGGAGATGGGCGAATTCTACGCAAATGCATCTACCAGCAATTTACGTCACGCTGAATGGCGCGACATACACATCTGACTTACGATAACACGTTCCAAAACCCGAACGCACGGCTGACTAATTAGCTTCTGAACCTGGTACGAATTCCAGAGAGCGAAGAAATGTGATGCGAATATTAAGTTTATCAGCTATTTGATATATCGTTTCTCTACGACTATAATTCAAATTACTTTGCACCAGAAAACGAAATACCGAAATTCTATAAACGTTGTACGATGAAGGAAATTTTATCTCTCTCTTACAAATGTTCTGTCGATTTTTAACTTCTTATATATTGCAGAAATATCTCACGTATTAACTTTGTTTTATTGTTTATTCTTCCACTTTTAAGAGGGTTTCAGTGAAGAATTAATCATTATATGTTATATAGTTCAAACGTTATGATAAATAAAGTGTTTTAGAGCAAAATTTAAATAACCACCACTCCTCGCCAAGCAGCGCGGAATTTAAATTCCCACGCAGAAGGGTTAAACGACGTTTCTACTCTAATGCGTGTGCTATAGAGCGTATCTGTTCTTTCTATTTTTATACAGAATTCACTTACTACTGAACATATAACAACGAATGGCTAATAAGTACTGATTTGAAAGAAACGGTAGAGGCTGATTTTAAAGCTGAGATTTCAGGTTCTTACTCCGACGAGTGTGAAGATGACTATCTTCTGGGACGTGCCGTCGTTTAGTCTGGTAAATAATTTAACAATTTTTTGAAGATATTTTCTGCCACCGTCATCAGGGCGATTGCCCTGCAGGCATCTCTGAAACGTCGGTAAACTTCCACCACACTATACAGTTACAACCCCAGAAGGCAGCAATTTTCATTGTTTTGGGAGATTTTTATTAAGCATTCTATTCAAGTGGATGAACTATTTTCCTTTGTAATTATCTATTCTAGAAATTACTTAATTAATATTATGTTCTTTGTTCATGTCTTAACTGTGGACGCGTTGGCAGTGAAATGTGCAAAAATGCGTCCATCACCTTCGTCACGTCCTTCTGTTTGTCCAGTCCACATAAAACAAGTCCAGAACAGCTATAAACGGATTTCCGTAAAATTTAACATTGAGAGTTTACTACAATTTCATGATACATTGCACCTTCGTTTAAAAATCTGACAACAGCGAACACATTACATAAAATAGTACCAACGTTTCTGCTCAAATCTCGAGTTCAGCTTTTTAAATCTATCAGAGAAAAAAGTGACCCCGAAAAAGAATTACTGACAGAAACGAAATGTCCACCAGACTTTTTACAAAACTCTGTTATCGATATACTTCATATGCTGTATCATCTCGTTACTCGAGGATCGATGGACTGATTTTGGTCAAAATTTACTCCTGTCCTCTTCACCGTCTCCTCGTGTTCTAAGGGGAAAAAACAACATGAGGTTTCATATTTTATATACATATATTTATTTTCACAGTCTATACAGTTACAGTTTATCGTCTCCTGCTATCAGACGTAGGATACGTCACACAATACAACTTGATAATGAACGCCTGAATACAGACACCAGATCATTATGAAGACAGAAAATTCTAAAAACATACCAAAAGATCAATAAATGCAATGCATTAAAATGTATAATAGTTTTTCAAATAATATAAATTGATAAACCTGAAGATGATGTCATAAAACATCGAAACATATCGTTCAAAAATAGAAGCGCTGAATAATGTAATGTCGTACTACGATAAAAAAGCGCCATAAATATAACATAATATACTTTATACTATAAATGTTATAATATTTTAACATCATCATTTTAAATAAGTTTGGGTATAGACTGTGAAAATAAATATATGTATTTGATTCAACACAAACATGACGCACTTAAGATACAAATTCATATTTTATGTTATCACAGCGGTTAAGATGTCTATGTAGGTCTTCTGTTTTGAGACGCCTTACAGATACATTGGCTGCATGCCATGTTTTTCCAAATCCTGAGTCCGAATGTATTGTATATTCATTTATGAGAGTACTCGGTATTTTGATAGGTTGAACTAGCCTGTAATTCGGTTCTTAGTTCGAGTTCAGTGTGTTACCCTATGTTACCATTCACTGGACTGGGAGAAAACCACAAAGAGAGTAAATAGTGAGGCAGTGTGCTACTTTAGCATGCAATTCATTGGAAATTTTCCACACGATCTCGATCTTTATACCCTCATTCTAAGTTATACTCTATAAGGTTTAGAGTATGGACAGTAAAAATTAATAATACCATAACAAATATGAAACGAGATTGCAATAAAATTTTGTAAGTATTGGCACAAACATGTCAGTAAAATCCAAGAAGTGAGACTGTAGCCTCTAGGAAGTGTCAAGGAATGCAGATCAGACAAAATCAACAAGTTAAACATGCATAACGCAACATTACTGAGACGTCCATACATTCGCTGTCTCTAGGATTTTAATCAACAGACTTTAACATTTTATTTTGGTCTTCTGGGTTGACTTCTAGGCAGACATCAACTTTCCAGACGAATACACTGTTTCCATCTTCAGATCAACACTGGAGATGGAAGAAGTATGTTCCTCTGAAACGCTGGCATCTACCTGCAAGTTCGCGAAAAATTCCATATGGACTGCCATTATTTTAAAGTGGCCAACCCGATTAAGATTCGGAACACGACCACTGCGAGAGTTTTACAGAACGAAGAAAATTATATTGTGTCATACGGGTTTATAATTTAACCTCATTTAACACTACTTAATTTTTTTAACTTTATCTATTATTCTCATTCCCTACAAATCACTACGTTTCTAAAGACGGATTTTTCTCAGTTTCTTGGTGAACAAGAGAAAAATAAACTTTTTATGTTTGATACTTTTCCAGGTGATAAATTACTACAAAGTATACTATAAATGTAATGTAAAGTGCAGATAATAACAGAGTCATTTATTCTAAACAAAGTAGAGTTAATCACACAGCTAAGTATCGTCCCTCATACATAAGTTCAATCTATCAGAAACTCTGGCAGAAAGTTATTAATGGTTGCTACCAGCTACCACATTTACCACCACTGTAACTATGGCCGTCTCTCCTTTTTTTACGTCAGCAGGAGAAACAAATGAGCTCGTTGAAGCAAAACACAGCAGGTATTAAGTCCTCTCTCGGATTGAAACTCACCCCACCACACTTTTCATGGTGCATTGCTGATAGTACCTCACCCGGGAACATACTACGCTTCAGGGAGAGGAATGTGGATTTCACGAACGCTACACGAACATTCCAAGAGGTATGTAACGTCTTGCAAATGCTATCAAAAGAGAACTTAACGAAAACTAATTACATGATAACACTAAGCAACATGTTGACAAATTCAGCGATGCAAAGAAAATAGCACGCATCATACACAGTGATTCTACTCCATTTCAAACTTTATTTCTGTTCGGTGGTTTGATTTAAAACCTATCTGTTTCAGAACAAGAGACAGTACTGTATTTAACAGAAAGAAAATTTGTGGAAGCCAAACACAGCGATGTAAATGTATCACATTACGAACTCATGCAGACTAAACTAAAAATATCAAAAGAGAAAAGAGGTTATAAAACGCGAAACTTCAAACTCTTTTATCCCCCTGCATATAAAAATTCCCTTCCTACTCGTCAGTTCTTTCAGGGATCCCCCCGTTACTTTCCTGCTATCAAATAACGTGTTGTTGAAAAATTCTAAAAGGAAGTTTTCATAAAATGAAGGGTTTTTTTTACAATACAGTATTGCATCACAGCGGCTCATAACATCGGAGAACTATATATATTCGTCTTATTTCCAAAAGTGTTTTCGGAGAGTGAAGGTAATCTCTTGTCTTCAATATATTCAAGGTCTGTACCTTATTTTAGCAATTTGATTTACATGTAGTAAATGTAAAGTTTATAATGTATCGCTGCACAGTAAAATATATTAGGCTTAATACAGGCACTGAAAACCACCTTTATTAACAGAAGATAAGAAGAGAAAAACAGACAACAAACAAAGAGATTATAATTTTTATAATCTCTTTGTTATCACCCTTCTATATTTATTGTTGTGTTATTGTATTCTTATCTTCTGCTGTGCCTGTAATTAACATTTTGGTTGTTACCTGAAGACTGGAATGTCATAGAATGAAATATTATTAAAGAATTTAACAACTATTACTGTAAAGCACGTTAATACATTATTTAAATTATTATCAGTTTCTGTTCTTTGCGCTTTAACTTTCATTTCCTTCAAAATATTATATACGAAATATTTTCTTCCGGCCAGTGTTTTATTGGAATGCTTCTCTGCGGACATCTCGTTCCTTCGTCATAAAGCCATCGTCTCCAGCCGTGGACCACAAAAACCATATCTGACAAGTCCAGCGAACTCGACCCCTCATAATGCGGCGGTCCAGAGGAAAACCAAACCGACGTTCGTATTTGAGGGAGAGACAGTGACAGTAAGATGCCACCCTGATTCTATGTTATTACCACAATACGTAGCTGTCCATAAGCACATTCCACGAAGCACAAATAATATCAGTGGCGGAACGACGGATTCTCCCGTTCTCATATTTAAGCATAACACAAATTATTTTTAATTTTAAGAAACATTGTGAATTAAAATTGTATACATTTGCTTTGTAAACTTTTGCTGATGTTAAAACACTCAAATGTGTTTAACTGTTTCTATATTACATTCTGTTGTTCTGCAATCTTCATAAGACGATGCAGTATAATACACGTGTTTATTTATTTACTTAAAATGTATTTAAAGACGCTTTTTCAGTAGCTCAGACTACATAGAGTCAAGAGACAGATGTTGTTCTCTTATAATATAATAATAAGCGTCTCAAAGACTAAAATGTTACGAAGAACGTCAGTAAAAATGAATACATGTTCGAAGAAATAAGAATTGATTACTTATAATAAAAACTCTGTTTTTATAGACAAGAAATTAGTGTATTCAATATGTTCTCTGAGATGGAGACCACCGAGTCCCCCTCCTCCCCCCCCCCCCAAAAGAAAAATCACGTTCCTTTGCCAGTAAGTTCGTTTGTCCGCCATTTCTGTCGCTGCTAGCAGTGCACGAAGCAACAGCCCCTTCCATCTTTAACCATTTCGTAACCGTTTAAAGATGAAAGAAGGCCCCATACAGAGCGATGTCAATAAACAAGAGAAAATATACTTCATGTCATGCGATTTCGTATTTCTGCGAAGGAAAAAGTAGGAAGTCATTAATACATCGTATATTTCACGCTATCTGTCATTGTACAAAACTGTCTATTCAAACTTTAGTTCATGTGTAAATCATATAATTATATATATATATATATATATATATATATATATATATATAATCAATAAAACTATGACATGAGAAATTTACAAAAAAAATTATTTCCTTTTTCTGAACTCTCAGAATTTGTATCCATTTACCTTAGCACTGGCAAATCATTTATATAAGATTCTCATAATGAATAAGCTATTATGTTACTTTACTAGACCCAGTTTATATTAAGACAGATCCGTTTGTAAGAAGCGTACATCGAAACATATTACGTACTATACTAAATAGTAAGCAAAGTAGCAAAGTTAGAAAGCTATAATTAATATATGTAGTTCTACCTTACTATTATATAATTTTTGACTGTAAATTAGCTAACATATATTTACATTTAATTTTAGCATGGTTAACTTAAGTGTGTTTAGTTATTAAAATATAACCTGATCTTTGACTCTGTGATCACTTTTGTGCTACCACTTAAGACAAATTTATACTGATGCTGTAATCAATAAATGCAACAAAATAAATTAAAAATGTGTTGCTTGTTTCATGTACATAAAAGGGGTCAGGATTTGTGTTATAACACATGTGACGTGTGTGAGTGCGAGGGTATGGGAAGGGGTAGCGAAGTAATAGAGTGGAGGGTGATGTTAAATACTGAGTATGTGATGTGGCAGAAGAGACAGGGCAGAGAGGTGGCATAGCTAATGTAATCTGTTCCCGCCAGACTTTATTATTGATGGGAGGTCCTCTGCCGTACGTTCCGCACTTCTCAGAACAGCGACGAATAATGAACTCCTGGCGAACTACATTAAGCGAATTAATTACACCTCCTCACCGCCATTTCGAGTTATTCTCCGACGGTGAAATGTTCTCCTTCCAACATTACCTGCTCTTCTGTCCTCAAGGGAACACCCTAACGTACCTACACGGACGATTTTCTCTTCTTTCTGATATTTTCTTTTTTTCGTGTAAACTCAACTTGCAACATTCTTTAATCACACACGTTGTAAGCGGATTACTTATTGTGACATTAACACCAGGAGGTAAAGACTTCCAAGAATCTTCAGTCGCTTAGCTGGTCAAGAAATTCTCAGTCCTTTATGGAAAAACAAAGCTTGGTTATAATATTCTAAACAGCCAACTGCTGGCCTCTGAGCCAAATAAACCCAGTCCACACAGTGACAATACATTTTTAAAAACCATTTTAATATTATACTCCTGTGAAAGCGTAGGCCCCGAGTTGTTTCTTTGTTCTCGGTTTCCAGATTAGAATTTTGTACGTGTTCTTCAACATGTAAATGCGTATTATATGCAGAAACATTTGTATTATTGACGGAAAAATATGTCTAAGTATAATATAATATAGTTATAATTATAAAAATTAAGAGTACCTGTAGAGCAAATTGTATCTTAATTAATTCGCTAAGAGAATAGTAAATTTCAATGCTATATATATTCACAGATGCGCCACTAAAATCTAAATACAAGTTTGTTCTTCATATACTTCGTAACACAATATGTCATCCAGTAGCAGTGGATACGTAAATAATCCTGCTGTATTTCAAGGTACAAACAATAAAATCCAAGAGTTAAATTATAAACTGGTTCCATTTTGACAAAAAAACAGAAGGAATTAAATGTCTATTCTTTGTACATTTGTAATTCAAATTGAAGGAACGTATTATAATCCACTTTAATCCGATTTGAAAGTAAGAACGTGTTCTGGAGGCGGAAACTCCTGTAGCAAAGTAATAAATTAATGTTCATGCCTTTAATGGGGTTCTATCTCACCTCTACAAAATGTGTTTTGTTAAAATTAGGGAAACGACTGAAGAAAAGTCATTACAAACTTCTCGTGTCTATTCTGCCATGTTGAAATTCTTTTAAATATAAAAAAAATATTTTAATAACTTATGACGCCTGCTACAAACGCTTCAATCTACATAATTAAGATAAAATACCTATTACAAATTATAAACTTAATCATCAATTACTATGCATAATTCGTATTGGTTATTTCAACAAAATTGTCATGGAATTAAAGCATGAGATTAGAAGTTTTCACTGCGGGAAGAATAATGCTGCTATTCTTCTGGATTCTGGAACCCATCAGACTCGTCGATAGATACTAACGTTTCGGAGAGACATACTGTCTCCATCTTCAGTACTGAAGTCCTATCAGTGTCTGTCAAGTCAGCAGGAGGTTGAAATATTTCGGGAGATTATATGATAGTCTTCATCTTCAGATATTTTCTCCTGAAGACAGGAGCAGAGCCATCTCCCGAAACGAAATGCTCTTCCTTTAGAATAATGAACGATGGATGATGTCGAGATATTAAACCCTTGCAGTTACATTAACCTTTGGGAAAACACAAAAAAACGAAGAATCCTTGAATAGATGTTGGTGCGGCCGGAGGGTGAAGCTAATCACTCAACTCCATCAATCGCCGTTGTGCAGAAGAAAGAACGTTTTACCTCCATTCCCGCTTGGCGCGTTGCATACAAACACGGCGCTCTTTAGGGAGGAAAGCCACTAAGATTATTCTAAGACTTCAAGAGGCATCTTCTACACGATTCAGCTCTTTGTGTAACCTTATCGCTTCCAGACACTCACAGGCGTTATCCTACCATCGTCCGTGTTCATCCCATTCATTACAACAGCCAGTTTTACACTTTCCTGCGATCATATCAGAAGGCATTTTACTGAATTCTGTCAGTGAAGTCGAAGCACCACATTTTGTTCTCGTTTCTCGATTTCTTCCCATCACAACGCGTCACGAATAACATACACACCGCCGGGAGAGTTAGTGATACAATTGATCTAGGGAAATCGAAAAGACCCTTCCCCCCTGGCGCGGTAAATGTAGGAGACGGGGGAAGGCAGAAGGGAAAAAGTGAAAAGAGGTCTCTGATAAAGACTGGGTAACTCTATCGATGAGGCTTTTTTTGCGTCTCTCTCATTCCATGAATGGAGCAAAGTTTGGGGAAAGAAAAGAAAAACTGATCCAGGCAAAAAAGAAGCTGACAGTTAATCAGAGTCAAGTAGAAAGATACACATGATGGATGTCACACATGTAGGAATATGAAGAAGAACGGAAGAGGAGACAAAGCGCTAACACGAAAAATAAGAACAGTGAAATTTGTGGTAAAAGTGTTCAAGAAAATATCCAACAATTTTAGTAAAGTTATTTCACTGATAAATTATCACTATATTAAGACGTACAGGAGGAATTGATGGAAAAAAATCCACGCACTCAAATGTCTTCTCTGCATGGAATAGATAACTCCATGTTTTTACAACGTCACTCTTAGAATTATGGCTCAATATTCACCGGAAATCTATATGCATTACAACTTCGTATTTTGGAAGAAAACGTTCAAATTTCGGCCGCGAAACACGCTACCCCTACTTAAGGTTTTCACGGTTTTCCCCAGTTCCTGCAAGAGAATACTTGGAGAGTACCTTAAATTGAGCCAATAGTTGGATTTATTTTCATAACGCTCACAGCAGAATACTTCAGATATAAAACAATACAAGTTTCCTGCCACCACAAAGAAACGCATCGGATTTGTCACAAGCTGAATTCGAATCCGTGAGTGAATATTCACTCGAAAGGCCGCGTGGTTACTGGGATATTCTTTTATTCATATTATTTTTTTTTCAGACAACCATACACCAAAAAGCAAACTTCATATACAGGCCTACACACATAGAACACGTCGTTCGCTGTGATACGAGAGACGTCTTTTATTACGGCCTTGTGTATGTTTTTTCTATAAAAAGTCATTCTCTCCTCTTCGTTCAACTTTCTCGGAGCGAATTCTGCTTTCTAGAAGACCTCGGGTCTGACTCAAGACATCTGGGATTTGGTTATTTCTTCAACCCTAAAAAAGTCGCTTTAATGGAGGTATTTTACGACCCACATTTACAACCATCATCCACTCAAATGCACGAATGTGTGTGTATACTATTTCCGAATACCATTCCTTAGAGCTACATTCATTCCCCACTCACAAAGTTTATGTTCCGAAGCATCACATCTGTGAGAGAAATTTGAGTGCGGGGCAAAGCAAGAACAAACATACGAACAATATGGAGACAATACGAGAATCCGAGTTCTCACGGCCGTGATAACGAAGGTGTCTGTCTTCTGGGTCGTTGCGCCGTGTAGTCTGGTAGAATTTTTCCGACGTTTCAGAGGCGATCAACCAGATGATGGACGCACTAAAAACCTCTGGAAACGTCAGTCAACTTTTACGAGACTACATGGCAAAAAACAACCATCTTCACCATGGAGATTATTTTTCGAAACTGATACCTGTCAAGTTTCTTAACCTAAATATCTACAAGGGGATTCTGAAAATCAATGAGAATACAAATAAAAATCTACGTAGTTTCCGTTGCAACATACAGAACATACTGTTAATCTATTTTTCAGGAATGATAACTACGTCATTTTCCTCAATGGATGATTATAGGAAATACTGGTACAAAATATTTTCTGAATCCTGTATGCCTGTTCTGTGTAGTTGCAGATAGATGTAATCTTTGTTCATTTTTCAAGCAAAATTCAATATTTATGCATATATCATGCATTCAGGTGGGAAAATGTCTCTGAGGAATATACACCCATTAACACAGAGCGCCACTTTTTCATCCGGTAAGTTCATTTCTCTGTCGAGTGTAAATCAAATAAGAATACCCAATAGTAGTTTCGGAGAGGTAAGCAACTTTGACAGGTAAGTCATATGGGAATATAAAAAACACTAGCAAATTGCCCATAAAGAAGAATGGGGAAATCTTAAAGCAGTAACTTAATTTTAAAAAGTCTAAGAAATCGGAATATTGAATTAAAATCATATCAAATCTTTGCTTACTTACAAAAATGTGTGCTGCGTGTTGCTTTGTACACTAGTACACAGTTGGTTGGCAATGGAAGAGTGGCAAGTCGTTTGTTATAATGGACCTTACAGAATTAAAACACGTTGATACGGGTGGATTCAGCTGGCTTACAGAAAGGTAAAACGCCGGGAATCAGACAGCAATTTGAACCAATGAAATCCATAGAAGCAGGTAATTATTGTACATACACCATAAAGTCAATGCGTTCATTTGTGGAGAGAAAAATGACTTGCGCGTGTAGTAAGTTCTAACTGTACTGGATCAAGTTCTCGACTTCTTACGTAAAATATCGCTGTCACCATCTCGTTGCGCCAGCACGGGGCACAATCAATCCATCTCTGGTAAACCAATCTATCAGCTTGGTCGACG
Organism: Zootermopsis nevadensis; assembly: GCF_977971745.1. Taxonomy (NCBI): domain Eukaryota; kingdom Metazoa; phylum Arthropoda; class Insecta; order Blattodea; family Termopsidae; genus Zootermopsis; species Zootermopsis nevadensis. Next base: position 7,754,038 of record NW_028259139.1, on the reverse strand, counting down.
GGTATACCAGCAGCTCACACCTCATCGGTTATAACACGAAAGTTTCAGGGTGGTACAGCGTCAAACAACAAAGTTATCCCGCTCTAACCTGGGTCCAAAACGGTAAAGATTACAGCGTGAGGATTGTGTGTCTCTTGTGTATGGAAGTGAGTCTTAGTTTATTTAACAAGCTTCATTAACCGCAATGTTTGTCTTCTTGAGCTGTGTTTTATAGAATTGGCATTATTTCCTATTCAGAACAGAACTGTCAATTCACATTTTAGAACTCCGAGACAGTTTTATTATTTGATTTATACTTTAAGACACATTTTTGTAATATACAAGGTATAAGAAGTCCTTGCTGCCTCCATCATCATTATCATCGCCCTGATGATGGAGGCAGCAAGGACCACGTCAAGAGTTGCTCTATTAGTAACCATCGTCACTTATTCCGCAAGCGACAAACAATTCTAGCATTTCCCCTTCCACTGCTGTGAAATTCATTTCTGTATACCTTTTGACGTTTAATAAGTGAATGTCTCAAGCGACTCAGACAATTTGTGTTCACTCCGTATTCAATAACGTTAAGACAATATCATTTTTACTAAACAAATTTCGCACGTGAAGTTAGGAAAAATATTTACCGTTAAATTTTATTAAACATGTTTCCATGTGTTAAGCAACCAACAGAATATACATTACCCCTATATAGAAACGTTCTTTAATATCAATCGTTCTTACATCATCTATAAGACAGGAGAAATAAATTGTGCGCCCGATACACTGCTTATTTAACAATATTTTCAGCATAATATGCCATCGTTTACAAACACAATATTAATTACATTGAAGATGACGTGTTTCCCCGTAGCAAATGAAGCCCATTTATTCATTCACTTCTAATTAGAAAGTTTTATTCCTCCCAGTATAATTTAATCTTATAAACTCTGATGTCCAACTTTTTCAGATTTCTCCTTATTTTTAGCTCGTGATTTATGATAAGACTTTCTTCCTGAAGTAATACATTCAAGTCACTGGCTGAAAAGACGAATTAAAGATATCTCTGAAATATCTACCACTATTCAATTGAAAATCTCATTCAGTGGATCGGTGACAAATATTTCTTCATTGGTTTTCCAATAGTCTTGAAAAATGAGTCACAGTGGAAATCTACTAAAACTTGAAGCTGCCAAGAGAAAAACAAATATACAGAACACATATTATCAGAGAAATACTTACATGAAAAAGCGTGTTACGCACACAACTGCAACTTTATTAAGTTAAGAGCGTGGTTTAAAGTGAACATGTTAATAATACGCCCACAGTCATTAACCCTTTGAAGCCGAAGATCGTCTGAATATTATTTATGAATTCAGTCCGTACCGCGAAGAAAACACTACACCTCACCATTACGAAAATCAGCTGGTTAACCCTTTGAAGCCGAAGCTCGTCTTCATAATATTTACGAATCCAGACCGTACCGCGAAGAAAACACTTCACTTAACCATTAGAAGTCGAATCAGGCGGTACCACATAAGATTTAACAAAAGAACATCCCGGTCAAAGCCTTAATATCTATTTTATTAAGTATATTATTAAAATAAGATATTTCATTCCATTGTCAATATATGAAACTACATTTGCTTCTAATCACGTCATATGTGAAAGCAGGTAAATAGTTCAGCACCTACACGCTTCCAATTTTAATGCATACAAAACAAATTAAAATACGAAAATTAATAATTACTTCACCTTTTGTAACTAAATCGTGTGGTAATTGTGCATCCATAGGTTAATCAATTCGGGGCTGAATTCCAACGTCAAATCTAAGTATTTTACTACATTATTTATTACGTCGCTATGTCACTGCTCTCAAATTTGACTATCTTTGATGATAAAATACAAAACAAACTTTTGTAATGTAATTACTTGTCATTCGTATGAAGGAATGTCCTCGTGCTAGAATATAAAGCAGAAGCGACTCACTGAGGCATTATACTTAGTCTAATAGTATACAACATTAATAAAAAAAATCTTATCAATTATACTTATACCAGATTATCTTTCTTGATAACCTAAAAGTTGTTTAACAAGTCAAAAAATTAAGCGATTTAAAAATATACACCGAATTACGAAACGCGTGTAACATTTCATAACAAACCGTTTCAAGTAGGAATGTGATAGCTTTCGGGCTTACATCTGCTTGTCAGCGTGGCTATGAACAACCACTTTAATTCATTATATATTCAAGAAGCACGATAAGGTGCAATTCATATATACGCAGTGTATACAGTTGAAACAGCGTCATTAAAAGAAAATATTTTTTCAGAGCTTCGAATAAACGAGTTTATACCATGCTAAGTGATCGTTACACTTTTTTACACAGTTGTACACTGGGTTCTTTGCGGGACTAAACGACACGAGTTACAAATTTCACTGCTTTATGAAACTTACTCGGTCACATAAAACAACTCAAAAAGAAACTAAGTATAAAAGCTGTGAGTGTACTTAGACGCGTGCGGATTTGAGCCTAAAGTAGCACGTATTTTGAGTTTATGGCACCTGGGGGACGAACCGACGTGACTTGACAAGTGATTACGTTCCCGCTTTTCTGTCTACGAGGCTCGAGCATTAAAACCACTGCGTTACATACTTGATTACAAGGAAACACGAGGGAAATGTCCGCGATCATTTCTGAATAACAAGTGTGAAATTATGCCACGGATCTGGGCTTGACACCTGGACTACGTTTCTCCATTTCCACACCAACTATATTAGTGCTTGGTTGTGAAATAAATATGGTATAATTAATAAATTATTATAATATTATCTCGTAATATAGCCATCGTAATTTCCCTGAGTTATACTTTTATTTAAATAATTAAACAATCTAGTAACCTACATACAGATGTCGTGAAAATGTTTAAAACTTTGCAAGTAGATCCATTAAGATAACAAGGTTGTTACTATAACTTAAAATATTTAAATCATAAAAAATTTATTGCACCCATTTCCACCCCTACTATAAGACACAGAAAGTTTCAGTCGACGCATTAGCTCTCTGCTTCGTATTAGGGAGATCCTGGGTTCAGATTTCGTGCCCGAAGACTGGCTACTCTAACTCAGATTTGTATCCCACTTATTTTGTCCTTCCTTATACCCTGCTAATCATCATTTCACCATTTCCCTAGTCATCTAACACCGCCCCACGAGAAATGCGATCAAGTAGCGGTCCCACACTTGACTCAGAATAAAGGTAGCTCTATTTTCTTATAATCAACTTATGTTTATAACTCTAACACGTGCAAATACGTATGAATTAATGCAAGTAATTCAATAGTCAGACTTAGTTTCGCAGCCAAATATTCAAATACAGAGTCAAATGGAATTTGCTAGCAATAAAATTGAATTCTTGTCTAGTAATACTTGCGGAATTTAAAACAAACTGTTTTAAAATTCAGCAGACGTCACACATGAAACATTTTATCTGCCTTTGCTTAGCAATTTAAGAGACAATGCAATAACCAATTGAATGATTCGTTTCCATGGAATCCTGAATCTCATTAATGAATACGGTCATCTACGTTGAAAGAGATGGAATTCTGGAATCCACATTCTCGAAATAACTCTCACATTCAAATTCCTCAAACAGTCACACAAAAAAGAAATAAAAGTTGCATTCAAATTAAGGGAACACACACATTTTCCAAATGCCTTCTTTGCGGATTTTCATTTGCCATTTGCAATGATGCGTAATTAATGCAGATATAAAACTATTACGGAAAACCTCTTTAACCACACTGCATAATACCATGAATTCTGTTGTTGGAAAAACAAGCAGCACACAAACAACACTGAAAATTTACATGATAAATTCTTTAATTGTAGGTCACTTAAAAATTCAGAAAATGTCCGCCTGTCCAGCAGCAGATAGCACCTCGGCAACAGCTACCTCGACGGATATTTCTGAAATTTTATATTCAGCAGTTTCATTAAAATATATAAATAAATTGCAATTTCTTCTGAACTGGGCAACAATAATAGATACTACATGAAGACCTACTGAGCGCTTATTAGCGTAATTACATATTAACTTAATAAAGATTTATGGAAATGAAAATTTTCTGAACGAAAACTGAAGTTAAAAATGAAAATATTTTGTAGACAATTTTTTTTCGTTTCGTCTTGCGGTTTACGGGATAAATAAATTTTTTATACTGAGGGTCCCTTAACAAGAACAGTTTAATTGATTATGGTCAAATGTTGTGTGGGAGGTGCTTACTTGAGCCACTCCCCCTGAAGTTACTTTACGCTGTTTTTAGGACAGGTTAGGTTAGGTTAAGTTGGGTTAAATTGTGTGAGGTTTTGTAGGGGAGGTTTGAGACAAAAATCTTCGAGTTTTTTTAAAAAATTTCGAATTTTTGAAACATTACAAATATGTCCAAAATTGGCAAAATATCTCTACAACTTAACATTTCATATTTCCTAAATCTTTAAATTAATTTATTCCTGCTTTTGCTTCCCCATATTACATTTCTCAAATTGTTAAAAATTAAATTTATTGCTGCAATATCACAAAATATGTATCTGATAACTCCGGTTTATTCTGCATATTCCTCTGCCTTCAAAGGCGGTATATTCGCTTCTGTCTCATCGGTGTGTTGCCAATAAACATCACATAGAAACTCACTTCCGAGAAGTAATTTAAAATGCAACGCTTCTGGTAAAGCACTGTCCGTCAGTCTCTCTGTCCTACAACTTCCTGCTGCGTCGCCGACTACCTACCTACGCACTTTGCAACCCTCACAGCATTACTTTTCCATCTCGCACTGTCGAGTGACGTCAGGCAACCCTTTCCGTCAAGGTTCGCGGTTTTTTAGACTACCCCTGCTGTGTATGCCGCGTCGCTGTGCATGGAGGTATTCGGAGTGGCCACTTGTTCATTTTTTGTGTAGTAGTTCATGCTTTTCTTCAGCACAGTTTTGATAGGAATCGTTCATAGTCACAAAATATTTTATATTTCGACGTTTCTGTGGTTGGCTTTACTACCGATTTCAGTGACAGGTTGGCAGACAAATTCACTCACGTCGTGTGGATTATATGGATTTGTATCCGATAAAGGACCAATGATAAATATTATGTTAATGTAGTTATTGTTGGTTACTGAACGACGCTATGTCACTATAGTAATTATGCTGATTCAAACCATGTGATAAAATGAGTAAGTGCGGTTAATTAGATGAGATTTATGTGAGATAAATGAGAAACTTAGCACGTATTTTAAGAATCTAAATGAAAAACGTACAAAAATTACAGTTGCGAACATTATGGGAAAGGACCACTAGGGACACAATTAGTGCATACGGGAAAATAATATTAAAATGTATCTGAAAATTACGGAGCTTTAAAATGTCGACTGGTTTCAGCTCACTATTTGTTACGAACTTTCAGGCTTCATAAAATATTGGAAATCTACTTGAGTGACCAACAATTTCTCAAAAAAGGAATCTGCTCTTCAGAGTCAACTTGCAACTAACCATGAAACAAACTTAATATCTGCCGCTTATATTAATTTCGTCTCTGTCACATATGTTCATGGCTTCTGTTGTCAGAAACATTTTGTACATTTTAAAATATTGATATTAGACATTATTCTACTATACTATCTAAAATAATGCTTGTCTTTTGTTTTCATAAAGTCACAGACAGAGGCATTTAACTTTTCGTACAAAATGAATATAACTAAATTAGACGTTCTACTTTATTTAATCTACCGTGAATTTAGAGTTCTGAAGAAATTAGACCTCACCCTTATGACACATTTTTAAAACCTTGGACGACGGGAAGGGACGACGCAAATCCTCCATTTACACAAAAAGACGAGGACAACTTGCTTGCCTCGAGGGAAATTCGAAACCACAGTCTCATTATCCAAGCTGTCAAGACCGCGTCTAAGACTGCATGGACTCTGCTGATTTGAATCAGCCTTTATAGATACCTTTGTAAAAGTTCAGTATCTAACTCGATGGAAATGCTTTAAAGAAGTACGCTGTAACCTCTGACCAAGTAAATGTTTAACAACATATATATATATATCACATACTTTGTCAGGACCGAAAAAGAATTTTTTAACGTAAACATAACGTTAAATAAATGCGAAAGGATAAATATGCTTCACGTTGAAAGCATTTGTATTTGCAGTGCACTGTTGTGTTAAAATTTCCCTACTTTTTATTTCGAAGAAAACACGACTCATGTTTTAATCGTGTGATTCTTCATTTCACTAACATTTGATCTTTCAATTAACTAATTCCAATTGCATCATGTTGATTTGTTACATCGCATTAAATTACAAGCGGGGGAGGGGACTAGAACATCAAAACTTTGACGTAGTAAATATATCGAAATGAGGCCTATATGTTCCTGAGATTGCAAAAGCTGAAATCATATCACTGGCAGCTTCATGTTCCAGACATTTACACTAGTTACGTCTTCTGCATTTGTAACATATGGGATTGTCTCAACCTACATCTTACGGACCGAATATGACAGTCGACAGGCAGAGTTTGTAACGTTTCTCCAAAGATCCTGATTTCGATACTAGATCCTTATCCCTAACAATCATTGGCTTCTCTCCGTGCTTTCTCTGAACATCTCATGGAAAATACTGGGATAGACCATTATTCTCAATCAGGTCAGAATCTTGTGTTCCGTCTTGTAATGCGTTACAGATTCTTTAGAGATAATTTCAGAAAAATGTATAGCGTGTCCTAAAAGCCTGTAATTCATTCGACACATTTATCTATCTTTCCAATTTTAAGTACACAGTATTTTAACCACGTTAAACACATTCTTTTCCTTTTGAACATGGCAGTACGAAAACATAATACACTTTTAATAAGGCGGAGATTCTAAGATACTGGTTAAATTCAGATCTCAACACTAGACTTCCACTCCAGTGTCATCCTCCTAGACCCTACTTGGCCTTCAGCCAAAGTTCTTGTGACTCATTTTCAAAGCACGAATTTCTGTACGTTTTTGTACGTGAACTGAATTCAGGAAGCTGTAATATGGATACAGGAAAATAACAAGGCAAGTCAGTTCCAAAGACACAAAAAAGTTAAATAAAAGACGAACATCTATAAAATAAGTAGGAAATGTCTAAGTCGAAAGATGTTGATCGTGTCATTGAATCTTAAACCATGAACTTTCACTGCGTACGCCTACAGTTTATGACAAGACTTTATACACATTTACACCAACATCGAGACCACACCTTTTAATTTTAAGTTTATAAACACGATTCCTGTTCTAATCACACTTTTCTCGATTAGAACTAAAAATTTCTAAGCATTTCAAACTCGGGTTCGTGATGTATGGGAAAAAGTTTCTGAGGAGATTGCTTGGTTCTAAAAAAAGTATATAATGGGGAACTGGAGAAAAATACATAATAAAGAGCTTCGTCATTTTTTACACCAAATACGTTTGCGACGATCAAATGAATGAGGGTGATACTGGCACATACGTGGAATGAAACAGAGAGATAAAATTCATACAATATGTGAGTCGCAAAACCTACCAGAAAGAGATTTAGGAGACCGAGGCGAAAGTGAGAGGATAATATTAAAATGAACCTTACATAAAATATGACCAGCGGACTGAAAGCATACGGCTCGGTCGGGACCAGTAGGTAGATTTTGTCAAAATGCCATGGAAATTAAAAATGATTGTTTTTCGCATTAGCAACCTGTAGTTTAGTAAAAGATTACCAAGACTCGAAGGTGTTTGGTGCTACTTAGCACTCTGTAGATTGAGGCAGCAGCTACTACTAAAACGTCGGTAAACCTTTACCAGACTACAGGTCGCAACATCCCAGAAGATGTTTTTTGTACTTGCCGCCTTCAGGTCATGAATGCAAATTAGTCTAAACGTAATGATGGATTAACTCCTTAATGCGAAAAAATACAACAGCTAACTTTAACACTTTGCCAGATGCTGCACCTATCATATGTTCTGAGATTACAGTACGGTAATCTTTAAATATGAAAAGATTTAACACAGAACAATAAATTCTGGAAAGAAACTTATAATAAAACGTAAACTCTTATGTCTATAAAAACAAGCTGACAGGAAGTATGTATTAAAATGATATACTGTAATTTTCTTACATATATCAGGAAACAGAGCTACCTATATTATGGTCCCTGATGTAATTCTTAACACTCAACAACATGTTTTACGTAATCTTTATTCATATTGATTAACTTCACCAGCACCAAATGTCACATTCCTAGCTGAAACGGTTTATTACTTTCAAATAAAGTAAGATATTCGTAAACACTTTTGCTTGAAATCCTCAACGTAAGAGATTATTTGGAAAACATAAGCACACATAAAAAATATTAAAATTTAACTTGGAGAGATGGGTGTGAATGCATAGCTTTGATTCAACCAGCTCATGATGGATGCTATCACGTGATTTTGTGAACATGAGGCTCCACTGAAAGGGTAGCTTTACCACCCAAATGACTGCAAACTTTGTGAGATTTCAGGTTCTCATGAGTTGTTTTTGTCAATAGCATGATACACATATACAATTTTATTGGAGAAACACATTGGATAGTAGCCACATTTAGCATCAGGATGAAGCTTTACTTATCTGAAATTCGACGGTTATGTCAAAATTTGTTAGAATTACATGTATCCTACGGTTTATCCGCGTATTTTTCGTCAAAATTTCTCTAATTCCAGTCTTGATATTCCTTGAACTAAATCTCTTTGTAGGCGTATATGCATCTCCTTTGTACCATTATATCTCTTTTAAAGCGAACCTTTTGCAGCGAATTACTCTGGTATGTGACATCTATGACCATCAGTGACTCCTACCACTTAACTACCGACGCTAACAATTTTAGCTTCTTCGAAACATAAAACAAAGGTTTGTGTTTCTAATTAAAAATTCACACAATGTGCAAAATTCAGCATAATTACAGTGTAGCTTTACAAAATTTGCTGAGAGAAACAATTATTTACACGCTCATTGTGTAATTTCCTCCATTCGTCTCGTAATCCCTCTTTCTTATATCAAAACATTCCTCTGAGCGCCTTGTTCTTGATTTCTGTCCTTTATTTTAAACGAAAGACCACATTTTACACCCAAATAAATTTAAATTATGGCTTTGGATAATCTTGACATTTGTAGGCATGGGAAGTCAAACTATTGTAAATAAACGAAATCAGCAAGCACAAATTCAGTTTGTTCATAATTTAATCGTTAATCAATGTCCTCGAGCAAATATATATTTCCGAATATCCAGAAGAATTACACAAACATACACTGAAATATAGAATACTATCATTGTTTCCCGTCCATTAATATTGATGTCAAATAACAACTGGGATATACCGCCGCGTAGTCTGATATAAGTTTACCGACGTTTCGGAGGTTCTAAAAGCCTCCATCATCAGCGAAATGAGCCATCTTCGGACTCAGCGCCGTAAAATCCTGAAATCCTACTTAACAACTCTAATCGATACATCTTCTTTAAATAACAAACTTTTAAAGCACGTGACTTTCAGTCTTTCTTGGACAGTAATAGACTAATCACCACACTCCTGTCTTTAACATCTTTATAAGTGTAACAGGGGAAAAAATGTGGTAAGATTCACACGTAAGAAGAAAGTGATCTATCGATTTGTACGCTTTTCAACCAGCGCACACTTTGTGAAATTTATGACGCACGAGAAAGATGCTCGTGACGTATTTTATTACACAATCTCTTTCCTTGCAGGCGGCAACCGAGGGAAATCATGAGAAGCTCAGAGTAACTGGCAGTAAGGATACAGTAACAGATTAAGTCGGCATTCTATGCTTGAGCGCGGAGAATTGTTCCTTGCTTACTGAAGCCGCTACCGAGATTAATTTAAACAGACCATGCAAGAATTACCAGACCGATGTTTTAAAGAATGAATAAAGACAGGAGAGAGAGAAAAGGGGACAGAGACAGGGCGAGATAAATAATTAAAAACAAAGAAATACAAAGCACGAAATCAGAAAGCAATAACAAAAACTTAAGAGAATGCAAGACAGAAGAAAATAAAGAAAGGAGACAGAGGTTAAGAGAAAGATTAAAGAGAGAAATGAAGTAAAGAATAAAAACAAAAAAGACAGAAGAAAGAAGAAATTATATTTCCGAATGCAATTGGAATCATATATTAGGTACTTGTGTGGTTGGAGCCACTTTGGAATTGTAAGCAAATATAAAACCAGTCTCAAATCGTTTACTGTGAGGCTTACGAAAAGGAAGCAGAAGGTAACTAAGAGGACTGTCTTCTGTTTTGTAGAGCAGTGCAGTCTGGAACGACCCAGAAGACAGCCATCTTCATACTTATCGCAGTGAGAACCTCAAATACTACTTATCAAAGGTATTCATAGACAGAAACAAAGTTAAATGTCACTCACTTAAATATCTGTTAAATTTTAATTCATTTCACGTCTTTGTATCAACTACACAGGCATTGTGGTTAGCAAATCTGCTAAAATTTTGGGATGACCCAAGTTCGAGTCTTGTCCATTACGTGAGGTACACTGTTTTATGTTCTCCGTAGCGTTTCTCGGTCCCTCGTAATAGACAACGGTCCCCTCCTTAAACGTTCGTTCTTAGGAATTATCCTTCGGCGGTATATTAAGTGTGTTAATGATAAAGCGTCATTAAACATAGAAAGATCAAATCGATTATTTAGCATCGAAAGAGAAGCCAGCAAGATTATGGACATTAAGCCGGGGTGATGAAGCATTTTAAGATGTCTGACATCGAATGAGTAAAAAAATTAAAATCTCAGGACAGCAGATTTTCTCTGGGAGATTTCATGTACCACCTGAATACAAGTCAGCGCCATTACCGCTGTGCTAACTTGGTTTACAATTCGTACTTCCATTTCGTGAAAATGTTCATCGCATAATTTTCGTGGGCTGCAAATCACGACATGTAACATGATGTAATCAAACCCAAACCTGACAAAAGCCCACAATGTATGCAATTCGCTCAGAACAGATAATCATTTTGAGGGTGACGTACAACATGTTTAAAAATTTACAACACGTAACAAGGTTCACATTAAATCCAGTAACAATCTGTCGCGCATCATGTGTGATTTAAAAGTCACCATGTAAGGTTGTTAATATTCCATGAGAGTCAATTATTTTTAAAAAAGCGATTTTTAATTGAAGCAATGGCAAACAATTCCGAAAATTAAGAACAGATTCTACAATATATAACCGTGCGATATAATGAAAAGTTACACTTAGAACAGCAGAGAAAAATTTTATAGATCCTGTTCCAGCGCCTTTCCGCCTCTTCCAGTCCCAGAATATATAAGTTTGCGACTTAAGGCACTGAAGAAGAAGAAGAAGAAGAAGAAGAAGAAGAAGACAAGAAAAATAAGGTGACGAAAAAAACCGAGATAGAGAGCACGCACCAATATTTACATTTTTAATAAAGCCATCACTGTAGAAGAACTGCCTTCTTCAACATAACCTGGGCGTGACACTAATGTAGTTTTATCATAAAGTGTGTTGGTGAAAGCAACTTCTTTTATAGTTTATTTAAACTCCCTTATTTTTCGTGCTACAGCTTAAGAATACATGGAGTTTTCCTCCATTCACAAAGTACGCTATAATTGTGTGGCGTGAATGTACATAGGGGACAATTCTACTGAAAGTTTCTCATTTAAATACTTCACAAAGTGTTGATTGAGAAATTGGTTGTAAATAACAAACCGATTACTTTGAAGAATAAAAATTTCACGGTTTAGATTTAAGTCAAATTTCAGGTTCTCACTGCAGTGGTCTTGTGGGACTCTTCGATGTGTAGCCTCATACAGCACCCCTGAAACGTCGATGTATTCAGTTACTAACAATAGCGAGTTTCTGATGTATTCAGTAGCACGTTGCCTTTGTATATTAACTTCCTCTACACTAACGTAATTTTTCATGAACACTTTGTTGTTCCTGTGTTCTTCTCTTGTGTTTTAATTGTCCTTCTGGCTGTTAACGCATCACACTAATAACAAAGAACTTAACTGAATTACGTAGTTTTATCTAACAACGGGTAACTCTGTCTCTCTCTCTCTCTCTCTCTCTATGGTCCTAATGTTGAAGACTGAGGCTGAAGCTGAAGACGGTATGTTTCTCCGAAACTTTGGCAACTACTGAAGAGTCTACACGGCGTCAAAACCCAGAAGAATATCATTTTCCTCATCTCTGTGAAAACGTCAAATCTCACACAGCTCTAAATTGCTTCAGGGCAATTGCCACTCAGTTGTTTTTGTGTAAAATATCATCAACCCATTAAGTCCCAACTGCAAAGTCTTGTCAACATGCCACCCATTTACTGGTCTCATTACTTATGTTGTGACCCACCCACCCGTTTCAGCAATCCTTTCTTTATCTATCCCTTAACACGGATATAATAAAAGGGTTGTTACGGAAAGTGAGGACAATGTCCACCATTTTAAAGGACATGGAGTGATTTATGTGACAAAGGAGGGCAGGAAGGAATGGTAAATTAATTAATTAATCAGGCCTGGATGAAATGCAGCCATGAAACTACAACGGAGTTTGAAGTTGGATGTCTTCTAGGTTGATGCGTCGTGTAAATTTACCAACATTTCACAGGTCCTTGCTGCCGCCACCATCACGGTGACTAGTATAATCTGTAAATTTATACCCTCATTTCCCTGATAATGGAGGTAGCAAGCTCCTCTGAAACATCGTTAACCTTCTACCAGACTCCATAGAGAAAAATTCAAGAAGGCAGCCATCTTCATACTCGGCGCCATGAGAACCTAAAAGCTCACTACAACACAGTAGTAGTTTAAACAATAGCGTGTTCTCAGGTTGAGACACGACCTAAGCACAAATGGTTCATTAATACGGTCAAATTTAAAACTTATGAACACTTCAATGAAAAAGTGTTCCGTAAAAGGCGAGTGAATTTCCTGACCAGATCAGATTCTCGAGTCGAATTCGATATCAAATAACAAGTGACTGGGATAAAAGCACACTGTTCATAAATCACCTGACATAATTATTTCGAATCCCAAACCATGGTAGGTGCAGACACAACTTGAGCGACTTAAAAGTAACTCGTGCGCTGTACCCAGATTTCTGTTTCAGCGGCTGATATTCTGATTAATGCAAGTCGCAATCTAATTATTTACAAAACATGAATTTACAGAAGAAAATAGAAATCTTCCGTCTGTGAAGCATGAATCCTATAAAAATAGCTATTTTAAAGATTCACTTCCTACCTCAAAGAAAATAAATATTTCCGTTAGAAATATCTAATGATTAATACTGTTTACAGAAATTATCCCTGCTTATTCTAACATCCACATAAAATCCAAGAGTACACCCTGTGGATAAATACAGATTTTCTGGTCTTACAGTAGGTTACTTGTAGGCTATATACACCATACTTTTAATAGTTAAAGTGTAGTTTGCTTAAAAAGGCCAGTATCGTGTCGCTATAAACTACCGAAGTTCGAAAATTTTTAAGATAAGACGTTTGTAGTGTAATTACAGAGAAGTTTCCAGTGCGGTTACATATATTAACTTCATGTCTCCTTCGTGTTTTCTTACGCTTCATTAACTGCTTTCGTTATGCAGTGTCGGATTTAATGACTTGGAATTCTGAATTATAGAAAACGAGGAAGGAAGAGGTCGTACACTATTTTAAGTATACTTAACTATAAGTATTTGTAAAAGTAGTTAAGAAAATATATGACGGTTTTACGGCTGCAGATATAAATAACTGGCCAATTTAGGACAAGTCATATCGAGAAACTTTGTAATGTTAGCCCAGTACAATTAGGACAGATGTAATGGGGCATATAGCCATGATGGGGCAAACAAAACATACGTACAGAATTTTTATGAAGAAACGTCACTGAAAGCATTCACTTGAAAGATGAATAGGAAATACGAAGTTCGTAATAATCGGAACTTTGGGAGATATTTTATTTTAAGTTGTGGCGAATAATCTGCAGTTGACTTAAGATCGTGTCCGTACAAAAATTTTGTGTTGTTGTGTAGAAACTATTGTTTCTTATATCTAAGAGTTAGTTATATCCCCAACAGCATCTTCGGATAGGAAAGCACACATCCGGGACTTCCCAATACGGTGCAAACTCTAATCTCTACACTGCAATAAGAGATATTTCATTCATCTGGCGGAGACACGTATATTGTAGGTTTCTGAAGTTTGTATTGCATCACAGATTCCAAAATGTTAAAACTAAGTTAATACAGTTCTAACAAAATTAAAAAATAAACTTGGGACTATAAGAATTATTTTTGAATTTACATGAGTAATAGTGGAATTTTGTTTCTGTGCTGCAAACACTCTATATAACTTTTTCTGTGTTCAGTTACTTCGAAAAGGATGTTTGAGGTTGATTCTTAAAAGTAAATAAATACTAGCTTAAAAGTACAGATTTTAATGTTCCTAGTTCTGAAGTTATAACAAAACAAAGGTTCAACAAACTGTCTTCGACTATTTTTGTTCAACAACCATACATTTCTAAAACGAATACTAGATTAACACCCTGATATATACATTTCCGTGTGTGAATTCTGAACTAAATCCACAACTTCGGAAAACCAGGAAGCCACTTATCCAAGGAGTAAAGTGGACAGAACGTGAGTCTAACAGATTAGCTCCTTATAGTACCATGGTTAATAAAACTGTCTTATAATCAAGGTTTTCCGTTCACTAAAACTTAGTGTAGCAAGTATACAATTCATTCTGTTATTCAAAAAAACCAAAAATAATTCATAAATGGTAATAATGCAGCCTTAGTATACAAAGCCGCTGATACCAAATCTAGCCAGAGTAAATCATCCTAAACCAGTTAAATCCACTTACTTCTCAGAACCAATACAATCTCACGACTTAGTGTTATCCTACCATCTCTTTCTAGGTATTCCAAATGTTCTCTTGTCAAAAATTTCTTCGGAATTTTTTTTTAGTTTCTTGCATCCCCCATTCGAACAACATGTCTATTCCATTTTAACATTTTTCGTATCAGTAACCTAACATTTCAGTGACTATATAATGTAGCATTCATTAGTACATAATATTCTTCATTTATCAAAATTATCTTTTATCAATGATAAAACAGTTTTTTCACAATGTAAATCTTGACTCTCTGAGTACAATTTACAGCTCTCTACATCGATAACCATGCGCATAACTTAAATCGATATTCAGCACCTGGGATTTAACCCCTCGGCATGAATATACGGTTTATATTCTGACAAAATCTCTAACGGAGTCAGATTTGAACTGAGATGCAGCTAGCCTTCCGGAAAGCACGAAACGAATTTGTACTTACAAATATTTAAATAAGATTCGTTCTTTAAAGTTTTAAATTCCGTCTGTATCTACGAAGGAGAACAGTAATTTATAACGCTGAGTACATACTGTGATTTTGAAACGTAAATTTCGCATTTAAATGCTGATTAGGTTGACACTCTTGTCCGTTCTGTTTACTCATACGTTCTTCAGCGACAGACAGCTTCGGAGACGAGACATAGGTTCTTTGTCGTCACACGCCCGGATCTCTATAGTTCCCAGAGCCAATACGTAAACTTTCTGAATAATTTTACTAAGTAAATAGATAGATAGCCAGATAAGATCCGGTCATAAAACAGGCTTACCCTGTTCAAAAATTCACTTAAAATATTATTTGACTTCCACGTAACTAGACAAAGTATTTTGTTTACTTGATTTCAATGTAAATTGATTCACAGGTATGGATGCATACTCCCATACCCAATAAATCAATATTTAATGTAAAGTAACACCTAATGATTGCTAAAAACATCCGAAAGTTATTGTTTCATAATATATGAATACGGTCCATTGCTTACTATTCTAAGATAAGTATCAAATATCGTCCTTTGTTATTAATCTTGTAACCACAACGCTTTCACGTTTCCTTTCAACCTTCTATTGAAATTGCTTCGTACAACAAGTTCACATTTTCCGCCGTCATAGCAGGTAGTCGCTGCAATGATGGATTGTCGTCTCATTGTCTTACCGCCCAACACGAGGCGTCCCAGAGCGACAGACCGCTATAATGGAGGTAGTTACCAAACAGCGTCTATCTCTGTAGAGATAATAAAATTACTATGACTAATGTGTCTGAGAGGCCGGACTTCTTCCGAAATATTCGTAAACAATTATTTTATGTATAAGATATCTCGCACCTATATATTATAAAAGTAGTTCTTATTTTAAGCCACCAAGGTCTGACACGATCACCAGTGACCGCCAACAAAATTCATGTTTCAAGTCCCCTTTCCACCACCAGTACAGAGTTTTTAAATTTGCTGCTTTGTGAGCTCTGAGCTGTCTTCACTCGCCTATACTCAGCTGTTCGTGCTGCAACGCTTGTATATTTTTTCTGTGATCTTTAACTATTAAAATTTAATGACGATGACTGCACAACTTACTACGAGAAATAATAAGTTCCTCTATGATAAAACTTTATCTGGCATCATACAGACAGACACTTCTTGATTGGCGAAGACCACATCGTTTGAGATGAGAATTTAATTGACACAAATTCCTTGTTCACGTAAACGTAAATATTTATTTTACTTTACGGGTATTACTGCCTGTGTGAACAGTTGCTTTAAATACACAGATTCTCATATAAATCTGAACAGCGAAATATAATGACTGCAAAATTTATTGCATACAAAAATATAACTTTATATATATAATTTATACAACTTATAAATATACCAACTTACATTAGAACGTTTAGTGGCCCATTGTTACGTTCAAAAAATTCAAGTACAAACTGACAGTTTAAGTGTATCTTTTTTCTTTTCTTTTTAATTACTCTGATTTTCTCTACGAATTTCAACAATGGTCAAAAATCACTTTCCATTCCAAAGCCACATAATTAAATTAACTACACAGCAACAACGCCAGACATTTTATACCGTAAGTAAACATGTGTGTTTATAGCGGAGATAATTTTCCCATTGTCGTTAAAAACCTTAACCAAAGGAATTATTAATTAGCGCGAGGACAATTAAGTACTCGGTTGTGTTCTTCCTGGGTAATGACTCGAAACCTGAGTAATGAAAACAATCCATTTGCAGTGATTGTTACTGAAAATAAAGGCAACGTAGATACATTTACACAACTTTCTACGTATTTTACCCAACCTCCTTCTTCTTCTTATTTCAGAAAAATTTCCAGATTGTGGTGACTTGTCCCATGAAGATGCAATCAGTCCATTAGACATTTTAGATCAAAACGTTTTTGCTGATGTATGTAAAACAAAATTTTTCCGTAAATACATACACAACACTTACAAAATTTAAGAATTCAGTTGTGTATTAAGAATTGTAAAAAAAAAATATATCGATGTTATAATGAAAATTACTCTTCAATAAAAGTAATGGCTTTACTGAGCGCCATTACCCTATCTGAAATGCTGAGAAATGTTGAACAATTAATGCCAGAAATCTCAACAGAATGTCTCTCTCGGGAAAGCACAAATCGCTTTCAATGGCATTGGAAGTGCTACCAAAACACGAGAGCTGAATCTACCATTGGATGTCCGGTAACCAGCGGTCCCCCAGAGAACTGTAGGACCCTGCGTGATGAATGCGTAGCGCTGACAGACAATGAGTCCCACTCGTTTGGGACTTCGAAACAGTGCAAATTCGAACAACCTTAAAACGAAGCGTAGGTAAACAAAAGTGGACAGTGAAACACGGCGGCTTCAATTTCTGTTGATTAAACGGAGTCTGGAATACTAGGAATTATTCTAAAGAACTAACTGAATTCATCACACTCCCGTTTACTTCCCAAATTAATAATTACTCCGCTGGTCAAAAAAAATTGTATTTCTTCATGGAATTCTAGTTTTAATCACTGTATTCACAAAAATCGTCATTGAATTCTATCCTCAACCGGTTAAATCCATGTTAATTTTCTGGGCTGAAATGCCACACGGCGTTACAAACCAAAACTTTAACATCGTCCAACACCATGGCCACGAGAATTTACTGCAGCTGATAAACTCCATATCTTCATATCATATTTTTCCAAGATTTGTTATAAATAATTATCCTCTCATATAATAGCGTGTTTTCAAAAGCAATCCCTTTACTGCAGACTTTTAAACAAAATTCCTGCATTTCTTTCTCATTCTTCAATGAACAGTCTACCTAATTTCGGTGCTGCACCCCTAAACGTATCTCCCACCATCTGCATGTAGCAAAGTCCTCAAGAATAAAAGTGATTTTTCGCCTTTCACGGAACCAGAATATTAATTACAGATTCTTACAAAAGCCTACCGCTGGTACTTTTCATGAGCCAAATGAATCAAATTCACAACCCACACACTAATTTTTTAATATACATGTTAATATTATCCCCATCTACGTCTCTCAACTCTTCTACCCTTCACGTTTCCGGCTAGAATTGTGTGCAGATTTTTCAACTATCTAATAAATATTATATAAAGTTAGATAATTGTCTTTTGTGACTTTGCGCCGTGTAGTTTGGTACAAATGGACAGAATTTTCAGGTATACTGTCTTCCTTAACATCGCTCTTATGATGGACACAGTAGACACCTCTGAAACGTCGGTAAATTTATACAAGACTACACAATAAAATATCCCATAAGACATCATCTTCATACTCGCTGCCACGAGACCCCGAAGTCTAGCCGAATACTATTTGTTCATATATCTAATTTACCTCTTTTGGACATAATTTTTTCAGAATCCGCCAAGTACTTAGTCTGAGAGACATAATTGTGGGGGAATGGCCGGATATCACGCGCGTTCATATAATTCTGTTCGTGCAAAACAACGCATTAAACCTCGGCTCATGTTAACAATAAAAGAACTTCTGCAGTCTACAAAAACTGTACATAAATCAATGTCCGTCTCATCCGAAAAACTTTTATTTTGTTCTTTTGCTAAGAGACGGTAGTTGAGACGTACTTATCTGACATTCAGGTGGGGCTGCTGGTATTAAAATACTGTACGCTTACATTTGCATCCGTCAAGCGTGGTGCTGCTACCAGAGTTTAGTTTTTGTATCATTTCTTTAACAAGCATAACAGATTTTGCAGTATTCCCCAGCAAGAGCTGCAATCCCTCCATACAATAGGGAAAAGTGATCTGTAGCCGAGGCGAGGTTCATGTAGAGAGAATGATGATGTTATCAGAAGCCCGTGAGAACCAACAGTGGTTACCAGGATCAATGAGACGTCCCGAAAAATAAGGGGCACCACACAATTTTATATTCTTAAAGGAATAGGACAGACCAAGTCTCGGACTTAAACTCGATTTTCAAAATTTACACAGAACTGGAGCAGAACAGTACATGCCCGTATTCGTTTTGATACAGAAATGAAATGACTTAGACCTACTGCGTTACTCTCAAGGGAAATATTAGATTATAAACACTGTCTAAAAATTCAATATAAATTTATTCTTACTTGAATTCATTAAAGAATTCCGGTTAAGAATTTATCTTGATAAAATTTTAAAATAAGCCGCTCTATCTCAGTTATTAGCATCTGACTATGAAGTGGATTACCAGGGTTGGGCTGCTATGTTCAGACCGCCGAGACACACCCATCTTCTGTAAAATTTACAAAGATGGAACTTTATCTGGGTTACTAAAGTTGACCATTTACCTCTAAAGATACCATGATCTAGAATGCGTGAAATGTCTCATCCACGTACCATGTAAGCCCTTAAGACTTGAGACAGGGGAAAAAATGTATGGTAGAGTTTGCTTTTACCACTATCCATTTAAATTTGATTGCCAAAATTTTATGAAGTGGGGAGCGGAGGTATTAAAAGGTCCCGTGTCATATTCTTCGACTCCTTAATTCGCCTCTGTGAATAGCGAGAAATGTCAGAGTCTGGAAGTGACATTACAATTTTAATAGGATTTGAAACATTTTGAGTCCACATGATTCGATAAACAATTCCTGGGCCATAAGACGCGCGCATCGTCACTAAACACAGTTTCAACATTTCTGATACTCCTTCCATTATCAAACCTGACGAGATCAGAACGTGTAATTGACTATGGTACCAGGAATCCTTTGCCATAGGATAAAATGGCTGAAGTTTGACGCTGGCAAGTCATCTAAGTCTTCTGCTGATGTAAAAAATATACAACGTTATGCATCCACCAGTCCGTTATATTTACTGCGTAAGCAGAAGTTTAACTTCATTTTTGAACATATAATTTGCCTACGGGTAATAAATCCCACCGGGAATAAACTCCAACTATTTATTCCCATTGGTATTTGGCGAAGGAGCAGTAAAGCATCACATTTCGTTCCTTTTTGTAAGATTTCGTTATGAACAAATAAAAATATATCTCTTTATGCATGTGTTCTGTAACTAGGGATTACAGTATGAAATATTCTTAAAACCATAAACAATTTTTAATACGTTAGTTTGTAATTCAATTCTAAAGGGTTTTGACGACGGTAGTTTACATTTAAAATTATTCGTTGTCAGGACTTTTTCCATCGTCTGTTTTTAAAATCACGACGTTTCGGTGGTTGGTTCTATCTCCATCTTCAGGTGAGAGGTACCTACTCTGTTGGGTCCCTTAGATAGATCTAGTCTCTGTTGTCACCTGAAGACGGAGACAGAACCAACCTCCGAAACGTCGTGATTTTAAAAACTGACGATGGAAAAAGTCCTGACAACGAATATTTTTTAAACGTTAGTTTGTCTTTTATTCACTGGTAGTGATTCAAAATTAGCTGCAGCTTTAGGGGTCATATTAAATGTGACTACAAAGGTCCAAATACACGCCTTAATTTTACAGACT
This sequence comes from Zootermopsis nevadensis, assembly GCF_977971745.1. Taxonomy (NCBI): domain Eukaryota; kingdom Metazoa; phylum Arthropoda; class Insecta; order Blattodea; family Termopsidae; genus Zootermopsis; species Zootermopsis nevadensis. The sequence goes on along the minus strand of NW_028259139.1, from coordinate 7,733,157 downwards.
ATAGACCGACAGTGTTTTAATATTTGTGTTTCTAAGACTGTGTACAAAAACACACACATAGTCGTACATTTACATTAAAACACAATTTTTATAAGTACAATTTCTTAGGTATGTACCCTCTTTTGCTAAGTAAGCTTCATTATCGGAAGTACCTTACCTCTGACCCAAGTCTTATGCCGGCGTTACTCTTGGGATTAGCGTTGCTTTATTTTTGCATGAAAGCATATCGTCGAATGTGCCTTGCATCGAACTCAGTATGGAGATGAGGCGCATGACGTCATTACGAATTTCCACCAAGATATAAACCGAGGTTTGTGATGCGGTAGTCTTTCGACTTAGCCAGTTCTTTGTTGGAGGCATGAAATTCGCGTCACGTGAGCACCGCTTTCTGGTCTGCGTCGCGACGCGACACGAAGCACGATGATGCCTGCTGAGAATAGCAAATGACAAACACCACTCACTCTCCCCAGGGCTCATAATCACAGTAACGAAAATCTGTACACCATATAACGCAAATATGATTCCATGTTTGTGATGAGCGGGTCACAGCTCTTTGCAAACCAGGGAGTTGAGAAAGAGGTCGTGTCTCATCCTAACCCGTATCTCTGACAACGCAAATTAGACAAACGTTTCCCTTTGACGCATAATAAAGCAATGAATGGGAGAGAGCAGAATATGGGTGTGGCGAGGGACGCTAAATTTAACGTGGAGGAGGCAAGTATCATATTTACGGCTGTGGAGGTCCCAAGGCAATACCCACTCGTCTTGTCAAAGGCAAGTTTAGTAACGTCAACACGTTTCGAAGTAGCGAAAGTAAAGAGGTGGAAACTACAGCAAGCTGTTAAGAGCAGGATCTCACTGCGTTCGAAGACAATTCTGATTTCACGCAGTACCTTTGACAGGTTCACCATACAAATGACATTCAAGAATTTAGCCCGTACAGCCAACAAAACACATTCTTCGCCACTATAAAGATCAACTGGTTAATGCTGTTTAAGAAAATAATCCCTATTTACAGTGATAATTACACCGGATCCATAAGTACAAAATTAATACTTATTGATTGTGGAAGCCAGATACACACACGTATTTACCACTAGGCTTTAAAGGGTGAAACTAGATTGTTATTATTACTCGATTCATTTTGCAGCATTAAATTTAAACACTGCTCTGTCAAAATTATCTGATCGACCGGTAAAATAATAAAAAATTAATACTGTGGGTAGATGACATCCACGTTCAATATTCGACACGGTTGCCACATTTTAGAAACAATATAACTACCCCACGGTAACAGGGGTGAACAATTAAGCCATCAGGGGCGGAAAATATATCTCGTAACAGCTAAAAAAATACGAAATTAATTTCGAACTGTAAAATAAATATATTTAATAAAAACACAGACTGTGTACTCCAACGTACGCTCTTATATAGGTCGAGTTACAAGGATGATACCGTGAATCTAGGGAAGCAGTGATAGTGAATGATGAAAATGAAGTGGTTCTAGGTCAAGAAGGGTAACTGTGGTAACCACATGCAAGACCATACTGTGTCAAGACCCTTAAGACTATAATCCGAGTAGTCACCGCCGTAAAAACTTAAAATCTCAGCCATTTTCTTACAATTATGAACCAACGTTCAGCGCTAAATAATCTCTTTTGTTGAAACTATTCAATACATATTTTATTTGTGGATATAATCCTCAGAAAAATTACGATAACTGATATATCAGACACGTTAGCATACTCAGACGTTGTATTTCCTAAAATAACAGGAAATAAAATTATTTATATTTTGTCACGCACTTTTAAACATTTGTTATCATATAAATAAACACCAATTTAGCCTCTTATTCATTCGCGTACTACCTTCCTACGAAAATGTATTCATAAGTAAAATCAGAGAACAAATACGGCCTACACATTTCACGTCACAGATAACGTTCACTGTTACGTATCTTGAGACAGCATACAGAAATCCGCGGTGTGAAATGAAACATATGTTCTGGCTGCTACGTCGACGTCCCTCCGATAATAACACGCTTTGAGCCCCGTCTCTGCAAACCTAATGTTCTCACTGGTACCCAGTAGTTCTTGACAGAAATGTGCGCCTATATGTCACGGCTACGTGATTATATTCCTCAACTGCCACTGCAAGGCGTCTGGATCCGTGAGGTCAGGTATGGTTGGCCTCTTATTGAAATTCTAGGCATGGAATATGATTACACAGAGATTTATTTCAGTGACACTATCCTATAAAAAGTTGGTTGGAATATAAAAGACGTGGCTTCCGCTCTATTCAGATCACAATTATATGATTATCGAAATACTTTTCTCGAGATCGTAGTCGATGTTCCACAGGAGCTTACACTACTTATCTCGTTTTTTCTTATTCTCCTTCGGTCTGTGATCCCTAGCTCATTTCTTTTCCACATTCTTTTTTTCTTTTTCTTTTTACGTCCGTCTTCAGTAACACGCTAGCACACCGATGCGGAGAAAATTGGATTTTCTTTACTCAAGCATAGCACCTATAAACTAAGAAATAACCCTATTCACTCCGTCCCAAGAATCTCCCTCTTCGTCACCCTTCGTTTTATCCCCATTCCTATTAATGTGTTTCATTTTTCAGCAGAAAATATAAATTTCATGTTTTGTAACTTCCCGTGATATTACATCAGATCAACATGCTCGTTCGTTAATCGGATCAAAGACGGGAACAAATTTTACTTATAACATAACTGATGGAAGTGTATCAGATTTCTGAACTATACCAAGTTTTCCGCTTACCAAATAACAAAAAAAAAAAAAAATTAGAATCAGTTTGTAGATGATGGGTTTAAAACCACATCAAACTGACTTGATAATACGTCACTACGTGGATAAGTTCCAATACCTACAAAAGATTCAAAATATAATTAAGAATGAAAATACCATTTAAAGTAAAATATAAAACAGTTATAAACAAAAGACAATATTTCATTTCATTTAGAAAACAGTACTTTATAAATAAAAGAACGCTGTCCGAAAAGTATTTAAAAAAATTAGTAGCCTATTTCTAAATTACGAACCGTAATTTTGTTATGCAAACCCCTCATTCGGATAAATACATTTTCATATATTTAGACAATTTAATTTATAGATAAGCTTTAAATTGTTATCAATAATAATTATTAGTGAAAATACAATCACCCACTATTTTGTTTGTACACATTTTTATAATCATATAAGTTTAGATAAATAATTATTTCTCTAAACTTTCAGGATGACCTCAGATCACCTTCGCGTACGTTCACGATTTCTATGCCTGAAACTTCCAAGAAATATCTCGGATTATAAATGTTCTTTTCCCGCAGAATTGAAACAGGCGTTACTGTGTCACCGTCAGTCTGTGGCAGAAACATTAGGATATAAAACTATTTAATTAAAATTCTAAGCCCTGACTTTGTATCATCTTGATTACGACGTCTCATAATCCTGAGGCAATGCTCGCAGCTGTGTTGTAAATGCGACTGAAACACTGAGGAATTATTAAAACGCCGCGTGGGATGCAATAAAAATACTGCCATGCGGTACCGTATATTAAAAAATAAGGGATAAATCTAGAAAAAAATTCCGACACATATAAACATATTAGTTTTCAAGGTCACTTATCAACAAATTCGAAGTTAATAGCGTGTAATTTATCCTTTGAAGGCAAAGCTCTTCTAATTATTATTTAAGATCTCAGCCCGTACCTCAAAGAAAACATAACTTCACCATTAAAATATCAAATGTTTAAGGAAATAAGCCACGTTTATCGCGAGAATCATACGAAACACATAATACAAAATGGAGGATTGTTGACTACTGTAGCAGGTGGGGCATATAGTTACCCCTGGGTTTTAAGGGTTGAACATTGGGGTTGACAATAAAAGTGGTTTACAGACTTCGCATTTCGCCCAAGCCCTTGGCTACAACCTTTCACTCTGTTCTGGCTCGTGTAAACGTCCACATTTACTGAGACACAATAGACGGAACATGATCAGAGAGAAGCATGGACGAACTGCTCGCCGGTTAAGTTGTCTTCTGTAGAGACATGTCCTGGGTGTCAATCATTCGCACAGAATATATAAACATTACTTAAAACGCATACGAAGACTCTCTGGCGATCAGCTGTGTGATATTGGTGATAATGTTAAACGTTTTGGGGTATCTGCCTGCATAATGAGGAATCCATGACACTGTTGACGAAAGCCAATATTACAATCCCGATCGGCCGAGATGTAACAGTGAAAGCTTAAAATCTTAAAGTATGATTTAAAATGTTTCCGAAACCAAAATTCATGTTCTACAATACATAAAATGGCATTATTTAACATCGTTTTCACAAAAGCAATACGAGATTTTATTCCAAAAAATGTCTTAAATGCTGCCGATTGATAGAGAACGTGTATTATAAATGAGATCTAGCGTGATTTTCCTTAGTCGCACAAAAATTAACGCTGGACTGTTACCTTAAATAGGCCAAAATCGCTTCTGTTCTTATGTTCATTAATTCATCATTTACAAACAAAGAAATCATTCGCGTTATTTGTTGGTCGATTTAAAAAAAAGTCGTTAAATGTAGGAAGAATCCGCGAAACTGAGTTGGAAAACTGAGTACTTCTATTTCAACCTGGCAATCATCATATCACCGTTGGAGGAGGGAGGTCGCCTACAAACATGCAATCACAAACTCGTTTTCAGCTGCACATCACGTCTGACCCATTACTCGATTGGACTCGGAGTGTTTTAAATGGAAAAACTTATTTTCCCCTCGCTGCTTAATCAAAACACTGCAAACATTGCCACTTTAGGGAATACATCTTACAATTAACAAAGGCACGTGTAACAGGATAACGCTTCAGGAGGTAACCGGTTCGAATTCCTGCCGGAGACTGGCAATGCTGACACACGCTTCCTTTCATATTCCACCTGTTCACTGTTCATTAATATGAAGGTTCATAACTCCAGTTATTCACATAGTTTTTATAAAGAAACCAAGTGCAGGAGGATTTTTGAGTGTTCTCTGGTTGGGCTATTTCACTTGACAATGATGTCCCATACATCATCTACTTTCTGCCCCTTTCGCCCAGCCGGTCTTCAGAGAAATATTGATAACTACCTCCATGCCAGTGATGGATACGAGTTCCCGACATGTCACGTAAAATCAAATTGCAATCTGCGAACAACAAAGAAACAAGAAGCAAGCAAAACAGCATACGAGCATAGCTTGCTCTGTGAGAGAGCTTTGAATTCGGGGCATGGATCAAACCGTGAAAGAATCACACGTAGGTACTACACAGGCCAATATTTTGATCCTGTCTGCTTGTATATTGCATACGTGATGGGAATGTCTTATAAAATGTTGGTATAAAGGAATAGAAACTTACATATATTTGTAGAAATCGATACTCAATCATACAAGATTTCTGAATACTTTTACGTTTCACAAATACTCCCTGTATATTCATCGTAATTTAAACAGGAAAACTTCACAGAAGATATCTATCTTGTCTCTAGACTACATCAACTGTAAATTTTCTACATGCGGAATTCTTTTGGTTTCAGAGGAAAACCAGTTTTGTTGCAGCCTACATCTGGTACTTTTGCATTTTGAATGCATAGCCAACTGATAGCTTCAAACATTATATATACACACACAGAAAGAACTGCATATAAAAATTCGTGTTTCTAATATCTCATTAAAAATCAAAAATTAAGAACAGCAATTCAGGCGAATGTAAACAATATGAAAATTCGGTTCAAATGAACCTAACATAAGCCTGAATTGTTTCTTGAGCTGTAATAATTCGAAGTTTAAAATGACTATTGACAAAAAGTGCCAAAGAAGAATAAATGCGAGTCAGATTCTGTAGACGGGGAGTGTGAGGACTTGTGAAGTCTGCGGAAAAAGTAAAAGTTCAATACTGCGATAACTGCATGTCAGAAGAAAGATTTCTAATGAATGGAAGAATTAAATGAAGAAAAAAACATGACATGGAAACAGCTGCACTGGCACGTAACTTATTATAATTTACGTATTGAAAATTTCACATTACAGCAAAGGATTTTTACTACAATTTTTATAAGCAAGGGCACAAAGGTACGGGAGGGGTAAAATCATTTCTTTTAATGTCATAATATGAACAATGTTATAATACATGTTTTCAGATCCTGAACATAGTGTTAATATAAAATATTTTAATTTACACTACGATACAGGCTAGACTATTGCTCGGAATTTTCCAATAAGCGCACAAGCATTTGAGTAAATATTACAAACAGAAATTACTCGAATGAATATAAACAAATAAAACACAAAACTTGGTAGAAACCTCAGGTATTGTAATTGAGAAACCTCTGGTCGACAGCGAATGGCGTGTTGTTCCTTGGGTTATTTAAACAACGCAGTATCAGCTACACAGATCGCATACAGTCGAATGGGAGTGTAATTTAAGATATATCCAGTTTCTGAAAGATTGTATTTTCGATAAACAAATATGATAACGTCCAGAATAAGTCAAACCTATCTGAAAGTCTGCAACCGGCCAAAAGTATCCCTCACATTTTACACGTGCTAGCAAGATATACAGAACTCAGGTTTACCGTACGTCAATTTGACACTGAAAGCTAAAATTGAATCTATATTATACAATGATACAGTTAAAATATTATAGAACCTTAAATAAACATGACGATACGTTCGGAACGTGAGCAGCAAAATAATTTATTACAACGTAATAATGATTGAATCGAAACAAAGGATGATTACAGCTGACATATATAAATATGTACAAGTGAATTGAGTCACTGGAAACGATTAAACATGACAGGTTAGGACTCAGTGCACAGAACTCTTTAAAATGAAATCAATAAACACGACTAATGTAGTTACTATTAATACTGAAACGGTGTTAGGTAACAGCATAATTACAGAAGATTACGTTGCGACGTCTTTAAGTACAAAATTGAAAGTCATGCATGGCTTCGTGCGTGGAGAACCTAAATTCAGAAACAATAATTATCATCAAAGGGACATAAAATATTGCAATATGCAAGCTATACAATTTTATTTGAATTTTTATAAGACCTACATAAACTAGGAGAATGTGGTTATCAGTTCTTCCTTAACTAGAGATGGAAACAAAAATGGATAACAAAAAAATAAGTTTCAGCAGATATTAAAATATTTGTCTGTCTTTTATCCCCACATTAAATATTACGTACAGGGCATAATATAAACAACTAAATTACAATGAAATCTAGAAGCAAATTATATCGTTATACCCTGATTTAACTGAATGTCTATTCAACTGCGTGAATTGAACATATCCGAAATAAGATGGTTGCGGAGAAGATGGTTTCGATGCATGACGTCACATACTCGTCTTAAAAATTGACAGCTGGATAGAGACGAGAGCAAACAGGTTCCATTGAATCCAGAGATTTTTCAGTGCGAGCACCCGATGCTGTCGACAGCCAAGGCCTCCCCTCAGAAGCATGTAAATCCTATAATTCTTACTGAGGTATTTTATACAGCTGCATAAACAAGTTACATTGACGTTCCCTAAAATTATCTACGGACATCCTAAGAAATTCTCTGCAATGTTAATGGAGCCGGAAATGGTCTCTTAAATGTCGATGATTCTTAAACAACTTACCGAGAAGACTTTAATCAACTTTAACATATGTTTCTTAGTCTGCTTTACTTGTTTTATTAAAAACGTATATTTGTGTCATACTTTCATGTTTTTTAAAATATATTTCTAACCATCTGGCGGTTTTATTAAGCTATTAGCCAATGAATTAGCTTACAAATGAACCTAAAACATTAACCACTGAAAAAGAACTAAAAGTTGGTAATAATGATTACGCACCCAGTACATAAACTATTATGACTGATATGTGAAAATGTAAGTATTTTGAGATAAACCTCCGATAACACACGTCTTGTTCGATAATGCTGAAACAGCCTGAAATTTCCGTCTATTAATGCTTACGTAATATGTAAGTAGTGTAATAAAAGGAAACGGCTGTATCAGAGGCCTGTTATGCATCGAGCGATTTCAGTACGTTGCCTGTGACATTAAAGTAGATGATACATAAACAAGGAATTTCATTAACATGCAGAGTGCTGAGTGGGTTCGCTAAGTAAAGCTCCTACACTGCGCATCAATCCCGTATAGCCTTAAAGATAACACCCTGAATCCATCCTTCCATTCTGCTCACGTAATCTATGATAACGGATAATGAACTATTCTAGAGCACTGGTTCTAAAACTGTGATTCGAGAACCTAATAGTAAAACAACACAACTCCAGGACTTGTGTCGTTTTTGTGAAGAATGATATATTAAAAGCATAGAAAGAAACATAGACTGATGTTACGAATAATGCATTTAACCTTGATGATTGCCATGGTAGTAACAACACAGTTTTTTCAAAAGGTAATTTGCAAATGACAGATTTAATTGTAATCAAACTTCGATTTATTTGTAAATTCTTATGAACATGGTAATTAATCATGCGTTACCAAAAATGTTTGGGAATTTCTTGACCAGCTTTTTAGTTAATTGGCTAAATAAAATTAAACCAGTACTGGAAGCGTATATAGAAAATCAAAGTTAATTTCCATATGCATTCTTAAACTTAACATTCGTCAGATTTAGTGGTTTCTTTACGCCCTGGTTGCTTAGTCTAATAAAAGGCATTATTAAATGCCCATGTATCCAAGCATCACTTCGGGACGAAAACGAGAAGTGGATTGAAACGGACATGCAGTCCTAACCATGACAGCAAATAAAGATTTACGCTCTGATTGCTGCAGTCCCCCGGAAAAAAACCCGGCAGTATTAATTGGACAGGAGACTGGATGGACCCAGAGCCACTCTGTACGCAACGTCCAAAAGGAAAATGATGTCCCTACCGAGGATCGAGAAACGGTCGTCCAATTCATAGTCGGCAACTATTTCAATATCTGATACATAAAAAGTACTATTACGCAAATGTAGTCAGACGAGAATTATTAACTGATAAGACTCAAACATTAAAAATAACAAGTGCATTTGATTCGTCAATCAATATTTGTATAGCTCACTACATAATTCACGACGAGTTATTAAACTGCTATTTTTATATGGCTGAACTAAAAATTAAATATCTTAAACTTAAGTAAATCTTAAGTCAAAACAACTTAATTAAAATGAACCAGAGTTCTCTTAACATGTAAAGGTTAGACACACACTGCAAGTTACATAACAAAGCATATATAAACACATTTTATTGGAGTACTTTTAACCCTTTGAAACACAAAGCTCATCTGAATAATAGTATTTAAGAATTCGGTCCTTACCGCAAAGTAAACACAACGCTTCTCCATTACAAATTTAATGCTGTTTACGTAAATAATAGTTGTTTATACTGATAATAACAAGACATTAATAAATATACTGTGTGGGCAAAGTTACTGATTACTAAAACAGATGATATTTTGAGTACATTTTGATATTTGGACGTTAATATGTAAGCTTCGTGTTTAACGTAGAATGTGAATTAGTTTAAAGATATAAAAGCGGACTGGTTTCAATATAATCGATTCCAAGAACTCAATAATCATACAAACAAGATGACCCATATGAGCATTTGATATACAGTTATTATGACTGCAAAATATAAAATTAAAGCTGCTTAAATTCACGTCTCCATGGATATCGCAAGATATGACGAAATTCCCGTTAATAATACTTATTGTGGTGTGTACGTAGAGGTATTAGTAACCTCTATTGCTCGAGAAAGTAACCATAAAATATTAAAAGTGGCCCACACAGCAGTGGAAAATGCCTTCCTTCATCTTCGTAATCTACAGGTTAGTTTAGCATTAACCTGTGTATACAGGCTCTTAAGAGCGATTTCTCTGAAGAAGTTAATATTATTTCTTTTACACAGAATTGCTTTATCAATGTTACGTGTAGAATAATTTACACTCTCTTCTGACTTTCCTTCAATTAGTGAAGCAATCCTTGGAAGGTCGGGGATGGAGACGATGTTACTACCTAAATATGCATGAGGTGAACTGCCATTTATCATAATAATGCTCTAAACTTTACTCTTTCGGTTATGTCAGGGGTTTCAACATTTCGAAACTCAGGGCCGCACTCAGCTGGTGGTGCATCGCGTAAAATTTAGTGGAACGTCACGGCAGTTTATTGAACGTGTCATTTCCAAATCTGTTTAACATTCATATAACTATCCACTCAAAATTACGTAAATATTACATTGTAATAATTTAATATTTGTGTAAAAATGTATGTGTTCGCACAAAAAACATATCTGCAGCCTGCAAAATGCGAACTGTCCCAGCTGCAAAGCTGTATTTATCCTATTTAATATAAGGGGGTGATGATTTACCCTGGAATGAGGCATAATTTATATATGAACAAATAAGATATTTTATATTCTGCTGTCAGCAACAGGACGTGTCCTGCTATCACTTACTTGTTATATTTATTAATAGTTTATTTAACGACGTATTTTCAGTAGCTCAGACTACACTGCGTCGAATGAGACGATGACACTAAATTTGAAAGGATATGGTGGGAATCGGCCGTGGCTAATTTAAGGTACTATCACTGAATTTTCATGGAGGTAGTAAGGAAAACCACGAAAAATCCCAGTCAGGATAGCCGGTCTCCGGGTCCAGATTTGAACCCGGGACCTCCCGAATACGAAGCAGTGTTAACCATTCAACCACGAGGTTTGGTAGTTACTCGTTAGTGGTCTGTTTTGTAAGTTAGGAAATGCTTAATTATTTATACCTAAAATTCCAGTGATACTTAACATTACATTAATAATTCAATCGCGCTTTCCTGATGCGTCTTTTTTACATTTTACTAGCTATTTATTATTAATCGCAACAAATGAGAACTGTGATTAGCTACAACCTTTATATGTTCTGAATTTTTAACACTGAAGCTAGAACGAATAAGATAAACGGAGACATCAGAAATGCGTGTCATACGTTTTGGCTGGCTTCAGAATGATGAACCCCATGAATATATGTCACAAAATAGACGTGAATGGTAGATTTTCATAACAAAATCGATTAATAAATTACTATAATATTTTTAAAGAACATCGTATAATCTAATTTAGAAGTTACTCTTCCAAATATAATTCGATAATTATAAAACTCCACGGCACGCAACAAAAATGTTGGACAGTTTAAATTTTTGTACCCCTAACAGACAAACAGTTATTTTAATCCGTGACGCTGGTGACGAATAGAAGGTCAGACAACACAGACGTTACTGAAATCCGAGTTCAGTTCTGTTCATCTTTCCAGTTTTAAGGCAATGCTTTTTCATCACTGAACACTTCACATGCAGAGACGCGTGACGTACTAGGTGGCAGCACAGATGGCTTCGAAATGTAATTACATCGCTGACTCTTATGAAAATGCTTGAAGAAGCTCTGAAATTATTTCTGAGAAGAGGCAGAGAAACGAACAAACAGCAGGCAGCCAGTATGAGGTCCTTCTAGATGGCTTTTAATTTATTGCGTATAATAAAATAAAGAGAGCTTAGCAAAACAGAAAATTTCCCAATTACTTACCAAGATGTTTTTGAAACTGTTTCTCCTGGAACTTTAATTTATTACGCTTTGGAAAGACTCAGAAAGCAACAGGCAGTTAGAAGCGTTCACAAGGGACAACGGATCCAGACAAGTAAATTGCAGTTACATAAATATGACCAGATTTCAACGACAGATTTGGATTTTTTTTTCTAAAACGACTAAAGAGTGAATGTAATTATCTCACAACGGTAAAAATAATACTACTGCAACTACTACAAACAATAAATCACTTCATGACACAGGTACTTCTTCTATCCCTGGAAGTTAAATTTTATTCTGGTTCGTACTGCTGTAATATAAAACGTACTTTACACGAAGCCTAGAATTTATTTTTGAAGATTTTATGGAGTAAAGATTCACACCAAGAAAATGCCCATTTTACGATCGGCCTATGCGTATTAAATTGAAAAATAAAAACTAAATTCGAAACATTTTTCATTTTATTATATTCCCATAATTAACTCTTTAAAGCCTTGTGGTAACTCTTTTCATCAGCTGATCGAACTTCAATACGTCAATAACTCAACATTTTTACAACAGTTTGTGTTAACGGGTTTCGTATGACTCCGAGACTAAACAGTGACTATTTCCTTAAATAGCTTCAACCAATTAATCTTTGTAACGTTGAAATGTGGTGTTTTCTTTGCGGTACGGACCGATTTCTTAAATATTATTTAGACGACCTTCAGTTTTAATACATGTAAGAGAACACTTCATGTCCCTGTGCTGTTTATTGAGTTATTTCCTGTGAGATTTAGATTCTTACGACTAATTTAATATGCGTTTTCTGAGATGTTGCACTCTATTTCATATACACTGACGTTTCATAGTCTCTTACTGTCAATTCCTCTTCGGGAGCTGAAGTTCGATTACTTAGAAACTCTCTCCGCTTATTGAACCCAAACATTTATTACGGAATTCACAACAGGCAGTCACCAACCCCTATCCTGAACCAGACGAATTCACTCCACACTCTCACATCCTATTTCCCTACTATCAATTTTAATATTATCCTCCCATATGCTCTTAGGTCTCTTCCCTTCAGCCTATACAACGAAACTTCTGGAATATTTTTATCTCCCCCATGCGTGCTACATGCCCACAAAGAAACTGCATTACACAACCCCGTACTCGATTATGAAAGAAAATAATCTTGTTTTAAGAATTGTAGTTTCCTTAGTAAATAATCTGACACCAGACTGCGCTGAAGCTGTTACATTTAAGTGTCGTTTGGTAGTTATCGAATTTCTTGTTGCGCCTTGAAGATAAAGACGAACACGTACAAAATTAGACGCCTTATGGCTCTCTACGCTTTAGGAGTGATCTACTACGTTTTGGATTGGCTGGATGAGGTCCAGTTTAAGAGCAAAGCAATTGGAGTGTCTGGAGATAACCTATATCTCATGCAGGTCTTTGCGTTGTAAACCAGAGAAAGTTTACTACAGCCGAATAGCCGCCTAGTAATACAGGAAGTTACTTGTTACATGCAGATTACAGTGTAGCTTACAGCAGTTCACTAACTAGACTTCAATGTTTCAAAAGTAAACTTTGGCTATTTATCTTAGCATTATAGCACTGCTTGTGCGTTTATTAGAGAGAAGTTTTCTGAAATCCCTTCCTAAAAGTTTTATGCGTTCCACACTGAAGAAAATAAATTAAACAACTCGTTATTTTCCTTAAATCTAAAAACCAAACATTAAAGACAACACACATATTAGTTAAAAGATTAAAATTGTAAAAGTGAAATTATTGTAGCTAGTAAAATTACGTAATAAGGCACATGCATGTCCAACACCGAGATACGCAGACGTACATCAAAATAAATCTTAAATTCTAAACAACTGCAGCTGAACTTTTACTTTCAAGCTGAGGCTACCTTACTCGTCAAAGGAACTGCAATAACTGCATTGGTAATATAAAAACACTAAAGTGCATCATTCAGTTACCACAGACGAGTTACTTTTTCATGATACAATCCATTACTATAGGAAGTTTTACAATCTTATCTTTTGACCCATTTATAATGTGAGTTTAATGTTGTATGTTTTGTCTGACTTTAAAAAGTTAATTCAATATTCATGTGAATATTTCTTAAAAGAAAATGTATTATGAGCCGGGTAGCTCAGTCAGCATAATGACTGGACGACCGGAGTTCGATCCCCGACAGGGGCACAGGATTTTTCCTCTAGCCACCCAGCCTCCTATCCATTTTGGTACCGGGGCCCTTTCCTGGGGTAAAGCGAAGCCGGGGCGTGATGCTGATCACTCAAACATAAAATTAAACGTTTCTGTTTTCTGAAGAACAATTTTTTGCCCTATATATTACAGACATGAGAGGAGTACAGGAAATAAATTAAAATAGATATGGAAATAAAATTTTGAACAGATGTGTAAGTAGAGAGATGAAAGGATTTATATGCGAAGTTAAAAGGATTCAAAAATATAAAGAATTATTTATGAAGAAAGTACAGTCGTTCATAAATGTGATTTAACGTAGAAGTGTTTCGTTTCGCTTCAAGTAAGTATTTCACCTGTAGTTTAGAAGCGAAATATTAATAATGCTTCGAAGAAAAAAAGGCAATCAGTCTGTTACATCCGTCTACAATACATCGATAATATCAAACCATGCTTTAATATAACTTCAAGTAATGAATTAAATAAATATTTCTTTATTATTCAATTCCAATAATTATATTACTTTGTGAAAAGATGTATTAAACTTAAAAAAATTGCTTATGAACTGACCGTATTAAATTCAACTTATCTATTTATAAATTATAAAGACTTTTACCATTCATTACTGTCTCATACCTAAACGCATAAAATTATTATTTTACTTCGGGCTTTGTACTGGGTTGTGAAACGCTGTCCTTTGCATTACGGAAAAACTCAGATTTATATGTTTAAGGATATATATTTGTTGCTAACAGGGAAGAAATAACGAAATACTGAATAAAATAGCATAATGATGAACTTTATTTCGTAGGTCTACTCTTCACCAAATATCAAATTACGAAGTCTTAGATGTCGGATAATATATCACACATCGCAGAGACGTACGCATTAAACGTTTCTTTCGGGGGGAAAAAAACTAAATTCAAGATAGCGTTTGAGAAGCATGTGCGTGGACAAAGGTATTAAAGCGGATCTCTGAACGGTGTTTAGCTCGGCAGCACAGTGTTCTGTGGCGGTCCCTGTGGGCATAGTAACACACCTTCGGATTATATAAAAGTGGGGGAACATTGTCACTAACTGAACTGCTACCAACTTCTGCAAAAACTCTTCAGGTTTGGGACTGATCTAGTCGCCACATTTTATTCAGATTCAATTATACGTATAGAGTTGTGTTACTACAACACCACTAATACCGAAGCACGTCACTAGACTTCTCTGTGATAGTTTAATCTACCGCAGTTAATCCCAATTTATCTCCCTAAGAACCATTTTATCCTTTCGAATCCTCGGTTGTACAAGTGATCCGTCAAAGTACGTTATGTGTGCTTTGTGTCCATCATACTTGACAAAGACCTGGCTCATTTTACTCTCTGAAATTTAAATATTCTAATACCACGACACGAAATTCCTCGTAACGTAATGCAATTAATTAGTGATTAACTTTATATTTTTGAGGTTAGTTCGAATGTTTTCGTTTTATCTTGAGGGCTTTATTTTTAAATGCTTTCGATTTATGTCCATACTTCAAAGTAATAAGTTACGTTTTTCACCCAAAAAATTGTCATATCATTGTTTTGTATAAACTAGCGTTTTATTAAAAACGTTACGAGTAAACACACATGCAAACAAACACTTGGGCGGGGGTGTACTGTACTCACCATCTGTTGCTCAACTTCTTTGCTGCATGAAGAAATATTGATGCAATGCACTTCCTACCCAGTCTGCTTCAAGCACACATTGCAGTATTTACTGCTTAAATCTACCACACAAATAAACAAACGGAATTAATAAAACTTCACATTATCTGGACACAAATCACTTCACCTTCGCTCACTCATGCTCTCTATCAAGGTCAGTTGTACTAACTAACCTATCACCGAACAGAAATGGCGAAACTTTTATTTCAGACCCTGCTCGGCGAATCTTGGCTGTGTAACTGATAGTTTTAAGGATATTTGTTTACACTGACACACTCAACACTTCACGTAGAACGACAGATAACCAATTAAAATCGAAACACTGCTTCCGGATATGTTAAATTCGTTCCTCTTTTAGGAACTTGCCTTTCATGGCGTCCACTGCAAATCCACGCGAGGCTACTTCGTCACCCCTCTCTTCCCCGCCTTAGTCATCAAAGTCTGTTGCTAGCCGAGAACGTTCACTCGCATTGCAATACGACAGTGCTGTAAGACAGCACGTGTTTACGAGTGCGTTCATAGCAGAGGGAGTAGACAAGCTAAGAGTATATCAGAGCGGATTAATTTTGATTTCTTGTAATTTGATACGAGGCAAAGAGCTCAAATCCAGTAAGGAAGTGGCATGTGTAAACAAAAAATTATAACACTGAGACACTTCGGAATATTTGCTTATAGCGTATGAATCAATACCAAAACACATCTAAGAGCGTCACAGATTTTTCACTATTAAAAAAATTTGGCGTTCTCGTCGTCACAATAATAATGCTGGATCAAAATTAACATCGATCAGCAATATGATAAATCAGGTAGTTTCAAACAGACATAAATATACCAGTACCTACAAAGTCAGTGCACGTCATATTTATATAATTTCTGGGCATTTAATTTATAATATTATGGTGTACTAAAACTTTGAATCAATAAACAAGCGATTGAAACGTAATCTAAAACTGACGTCTTGAAAAAAATAATAAAGTAAGACCACGTCTATACATGATTTAAGCCTAGTATAATACTAAAATTCTATGATATAAATGGAGAGATATTAGTGGAAACTGGGATGTAAACAAGGTAATATTGTGTTTAAATTAAAATAGTTCAATCTTAGCCACATCAGAATGATGGTTCAAATAACATGCTTCATTTTCGTCATATTACTTCATTTATTACAAATTTAATGAATAATCGTCTCAAACTGGTACTGAAATACATAAAAATCAAATTAACTTACATACTATGCATACAAACATCCTGTTTCATGTATAGTGTGGAGAGTGAAATTTGTCAATGGAAACAAATACATTCAACAAATACAAAATATTAACTTTCTTATTCAATTCAATTCAATTCAATTATTTTATTTACGTGTTTGCCAACAGCAAGAAGCCAATAACAGGCAAACACTGATAATACATACAATAATAGTGAAATAATAATGAAAAATAGTACACAAACAATACAATACAAATAAAGAATCAACAATTTGTTTACGAATCATAGGTCAAGTAACTAATTTAAAACTTATATTTAATTAATATATATTAAAAATTAAGTTGTTTGCTGTTACACTGTACAGATGATCGAAATTTCATACCAAAATATAATATTTGCATTTCATCGCAAACGATCAGTCGTTTGTAGTGCCATGCATTGGTAAAACACAGATAAAACAAACAATTTTAACATAGTGATATCCAGTATGACGTGAAAATGTTTTCACGAAAAAGAAGCATTGAAATTATACGGGACATGGACCAATAATGCTTCCTTTCGTAATAACTCATGCACTGAGAGGTTAATACAGAGTGGGTTCGGTGTGGACGTATCCCTTACACACGGGTTTTGGCACTTTACGGGAATTGGAATTGTTGTCTGAATTTACAACAGTGATTCTCTTTTGTTTCATGCGAACAGGAAGTACAAACAAGTGACAAACCACTACAAAAAAAAAGACGCTAAAACAAAACAAAAATTGCAACACTTCAACGGATATTGACATTAAAGTCTATGAACCATGAAAACATCTATTACAAAAGTTTAATGTGAAATTCTCTTTTAAACAGTCTCATTACAGTCGGGAAGTGGCGTAACTATTTCTCCAATGAGGGCTAGTTTCTAATTTGATTTCGTTTTTGACGTATTTCCCAACAGATGCTGAAAATCAGACACTGATTGGATAAATCTGATACAATGAAGGAATTCCTCAGCCATCTTCTTTCTTCTTCAACAACAAAACTCTTTTATTGTTCTTTAGGACCCACGAAATGTCAGAACAAACCACGAGTTCGACTTTTAATTCTGTTATCCAGCACTTATCTTAGACGCGTATATACAGCGCTTATATTTTCTCTTGAAAGTTATGGTTCCTGTCTAAAAGCAGCTCCTGCAAAGTTTTGATTAATTAAGTGTCTTCCTGAAAGCAAACTGTGCCCCGCTAATTTTGCTGTCCACTGGTCACCTTATGCCTTGCATTAAAGTGCATATAATTATCGTAAAGGAACAAATGATCATAAGAAACTTGGAACATTACTGTAATGTCAAAGCCACATGAAACCTTGTTGAAATTTAATGAAATTTCAACAAAATTCAGGATGATAGGTACATAGTTTTAAATCTCATACACAACAGCAGTCTTACAAGCGTTCTTTTGTGTTTCGGAACAAGTAATTTTTTACGAAATATTGTTTTTATTGTCTGATAAGCAAGATCCCCAAAATAATTTTTACACTTTCTTATCTATGTGAATTTATTGTAAACTTTAGAATTTTTCTTTAATTTAATTTCACTAAATAAGAATATATATTTTAACACAGGCTAAAACTTGTATTTGAATCAAAAATATATCCCATCTTACACTTGAAATGACTTTTAATACAACTCAGAATCGACCCCCTTGAAGGAACGTTTAGTCTTACGAAATAAACAAAATAAGTTATGGGTTTCATCATATTAGATTTATCGTTTCGAATTCAATGGAACACAATATACCATTAGACGTTTCTTGCAGATGAGCGGAGATTAATATAAATTTCTAGCATCTCATATTCACCAGTTTATAATTTCTTTATCCCAAGAGGATGTCCGAGGATTGACAAGTATCTTAAAACCAACAACTCAAACTTTCTTCCGATTAAAACTCATCGTATACAGATTAGTTCATTCCATTACATACGCAGATATCTGCACCAATAACAGTCCCATATACCACAGCACAGCCATGCAATGTTTTTTTTATTTCTGTGACTTTCATATTGAATAATTATTACTTTTATTATTCTAGGAGTTGAAACATGCTCGTAATAAATTGGTCTCTTGAACAAAATACGTAACGACATAAAATTTGTATTACACTCGTGGGGTAAGTTAAATTTCATACGAGTATTGGATTAACCTCAATTTGGATCACAAAACGTCATGCAAGCGCTGTTTTTAGACCAATTTATTGAAATATAAATATTTTGCATCATTGATGGAACGGCATGCAGTCTAGATACCGTACCAAAAGTTGTAGCAGTTTTGTCGTCCTGTTTATAGTATTATCGTGACATATTAAGATGATAAAATCACACAAGCCACAAAATGTTTTGGTTAGAATTATATTTTTAGTCTGTTTTCTGTGTCCATATCTTTAATAACTTTCTATTTTATTATGCCTCTCTCTCACGTGTTTCAGGTCTCCTAAATTTTACAACTTTATTCTGATTTTCTTTCTTATGTATCACTTATTTAGCAATTTACAACAACTTCATTTTGGAATCCTTTCACGTGTCTTAACGTTATATAGAACAGGTACCACATTTTCGTTCGTAAAGCAGAGACAAGACAGTTTTTCGCAACTAAGTAGGATTTCAGGTTTTCACGGCGGTGAATATGAAGTTTTCTGTCTTCTGGGTTGTTGCGCCGTATAGTTTGGCAGACGTTTGCGACGTTTCAGACACTTACTGCCTCCATAATTAGGGCTACTATCACCCGGCTGCCTCTGAAACGCTAGCAAAATTCTACCAAACTACACGGTGCTACAACCCAGAAGACAGCCATCTTCAAATGACTACTTGACGTTCTTAGTTTAATTTAATATAATTATTAGTCTCATCCCACAAAATTCTATAGTAATATTCGACGTAGTATTGCGTGAAAAATTCTATCAGCAAAAGGAATTTTCGTTCTGTCCTTTGACACTGAAGAGTGGTAAATTCAAGAGCTTCTGAAATCTTTTATGTTCTTGCATGTGTATTACGTCTATTTTTCACAAAAAACAAAGCTTTTAACAAAATATAATTATATCGAGTTGAAATGGATTCAGGCGAAGCAATGCTGTGTCACTGTAATATTAAGTTTTTTTTTTTAATTTCAGTCGGAAATTATGCATGTAAAGTATATACTTATATTCTGTGATGGCTGGAAACAAATCATTAACGTGTTTAAACACAGTCCAGTTGTAACACTCTTGCAAAAATATCCTATAATGCTCTCGTACGTAAGAACTTTGCCATTATTCTAGTTTAACTTGCAACTTGCAAAAATGTCCTACTTAATTTTATCTCCTCACCAATAACCTGTATTTCCCTTCGCCTGAAAGAACCATCAAATTCAAAGTGTTATTCTTTTATTTCCACCTTTCCACAAAACAGTTATTAAATATATCCGAATTTTCATTTAGAGTTTTCGCTTAAAACACACCTAAAAAAACAACACATCTCTTTCTTCTGACACTTATACTTTAATATAATAATATGTCAGCTAATTATCGCCACAATCTGCATATGATCAACGTAATTTTCTCTGACATTCTCCCATGCCACCGTTAACCGTGATATGCATCGCATCGAGGTATTTTCATATATGCCCTTTTAGAAATAAAGTGTATTGAGGTGACCTGCAACTAGTGTCATCTGTCGTCGCGGCACCAGAAGCATGACTGGCTTGACAGCAGAGAGACGCAAAGCGCTGCCATGAAGCTGTAGCTCCAAGGCAAGTTGGCTCGCACCGACTGGCTCTTGCTTCCATGCATCGCAGCTGGCTTTTCCCCTGCAAGCAACAGATAACAGTAGGAGATACGAGACGAAACGAATTTCTTACAAGCCTAATTCATGTCTCCTCCCTTAAGGACGACCGGTCATCTTTTTTGGTTTGGTCAAACTAAATGTACGCCTATTCTGTTAAGATTTACAGAGACTTCTAATTCCACATTTTGTGTAAATCCGTCAATGACCTTCGGATACAAAACTTAAGGACGAACAGATGTGTATGGCGGCTTTATTTTATACGGCTTGTGTGAACGAAACATTACATTCAAATTTATACGTGGCCTCTAACAGAGAATAATTGTGTGACATTGGCAGAGAACAGAATGTTAATTTTTTTTTACCTTTGTTTAAGTAGATTCCAGGAAAAATTCTAATTGTAAGTGTTTTTAAATCCTACGGCGATAAAGCTAGAATTCTTAACACCCACCTTTAAATTTCTCGTACGAGTTTCACTCAACTGCAAAAAGAAAATGTTTTTCTGGTAAACTACACAAATAAAATCTAAGATAACTTAATGTGAGACTTCATAAGTCTGTTTACTCCATGTTTTCTGTATATCATGATTAAACTTATCATGTTTACAGAAATGATTTTACACAACAAATAACTTAGTTTTACGTATGATTTGAATCATCAACGTCATCTGTAAGATCAGAAATCCATACGTCTGTCAGCCCTTAAAAACAATTGCCCTACAGATAAGCGGAGGGCCTGAAAAATCATTATTTTTCTGCTAATATTTTATCATTTAAATCTCTAAAATGTTCCAATAAAATTTCACCTGCGGAGATTAAATGTGTAGCTTTCTCTTAATCCTGCACATATATGAGTAATCTCTAAGCGTTCAAAACAAATAATGTCAGAAATACTTTTATACGCTGTTTCATTTTGTACAACCATTTTTTTGACTAGAGGACAGACCAGAAGAAAATTACTGCATGTAGTTATCCAGTTAGTAACAGATTTTAATAAATTTACTACGGAACGTTCAGAAAATTTATACGCAGTAGAAAAAACATGTTCAATTAGAAACGTTATGTCCTTTAGACACAAAACATTCTCCATTTAACGTTAGGTTAAGAGCAGGCAACTGTTAAAATACCCGTGATACCAACCCAGACACAAAATAACTACGTAGCCAATCTCTGCTTGTTATAGACTTGCAACTAGTTCATATTTATTGTATACAGTCGTTTTATATATTCTGTGTATATTGTTCAAATTTCAACTAACTAAACTTCGAAACTATTACATATAAATGCTCTGATACACTACAAAACATACTTTTTCTATTTGTTATCGTGTATTTAGTTAGTAAGAACAAATATTTTTATACCTTTGTGACAGTGGAAATTTCCATACGTAACAAAACCTCAATAAATTTATCCCCATCTGAGTCAATTGCGTGTTATGAAAAATGCTCTGACACTCCATTTCATTGAACAAACAGATATTGTAAAGAAAAGCCTCGCTTGTATTTAACATACGCGTACATTTTTACGTAGCATTTATCAGTATTTCCATTATTTATAATCGTATTATAGAACGAATTAAAGTTTTATATCTGTCAGAGAACCATATTAATAATACAATAAATAAGAATAAATTGTAATACTGTCATTACGATTTGTTAAATAGAACTTATTATGATCATTTCATATAATCTGCATATTAGATCCTTATTTTGAACTTGTACGTGCTGGAAAACGTCGTTCGTGTGCGTATTTAATATTTATTCTCTTAGACAATAATTCCTGCTCTCACAGAACACGAAGATTAAACTCCTTGAATTTGGCCAGTTCTTGACGTTTGCCCTGTGTAGTCTAGTAAAATTTTATCAAGGTTTCAGAGATTTAATCGACATGATGATGGAGGCAGAAAGCACCTCTGAAACGTCGACACTTTTACCAGAATACATCATATTCATACTCATCACCGTGAGAGCCTGAAATCTCATCAAACGCCCTTTTCACGAACGTCCGCCACTGGCGCTTAATATAAACCATCTGAGTTCAAGCTTAACTGCATGAAACAGAGATCGTCTTGATATGCTAATAGTCGCTTAGCTATTTAAGAAATTCCCTGCCATTTCTGGAACAAGAAGTTCTATTACCATATTCATAACAGTCCGCCATTATAATACCTCTGGGAGTATAAATCCAGTCCAGAATTTCAGACCTTACATTTATTCAAAGATCTATAGTAATAGCGATGTTCTCCGATTGCCCTATCCCTTCGACTTTACTGTGCCTTACGCGTTTCCAGACTATGTAAGTTACACACCCATCTCATTGTCTTTTGCTTAATCACTCTAATAATAGTTGGTGACCACGGTAATTGCACAAATTATACAGCTCATTACGTACAAACATTCGCCTTAGTACACTGTTCTCAAACATCCTGAGACCATTCGGTTTCCTCTTTAGGCAAGAAACTAAGTTTCACTTCAATATATATTTATTTGTGATTCATTTTAATATTATCACACCGTTTACAAATGTATCTCCAAAGTAGTTCCTGCTTTTATTAGCCATTTTATTAAATAATATAGATCCTAATCAGGGTGTGAGTCGTTGCAGGGTTTTAAAATAAGCCCTAACTCATTATGAAATTCATTTTCTTTATTTAGGTCCACAACACTGGGAAGTGTTCCATTTACACTAACTTTATGAACTTTTGAGAGAAAAAGACTCATAATCGGCCTATGTAATATTCGAGACTATAATTTTTTTTATTTATGCGAGTTACTAAAATGTTTATTTCTCGGCCATCCGCAACACACAACATCCCCCTTTCGCCGTCATGTCAATGTGGCAGCATCTCCGAAACATTTTACAATTCATAACGTAAAGAGTGCAGCAAATAAGATGTGGTACATATTAGGTAACATAAACTTTTACTCGTCAGGAAACTGTCACTGGTTTATATTTAATTACTTTCTATACTAAAGGACCAAGTCTATCGGTGAGAACATCGATGGCAGAAGATGTGTTTTGGATTTCTTAGCTCTTGGTCTGAAATGGCAAATTTCACTGATATGGATTTGGTACCGTACCGTTTAGTATATGAACACTGATGCTGGCCGGATGAGCGTTTGACGGCACGCACGAGTAGTTGCCAGAATCGTGCTTTTGCGCCTGCTCCAAGACCAGTTCACTGAAATAGCGTCCGTGCCGGACTTGAATACCACGACCCAGGTCATAGTTAATCATCCGTGTCTCGTGGTACCAGAACACGTAAACAGGCTGCTCGGTGCTTTTCTTGAAGAGGCAAGTGAGTCGTAGCGAGCTTCCGGACTTCACAAATTTGTCCGGTGCGCCTGGAATCTCCGCTCTTGCCTCTGTAACAAAACACAGTGTAGGAAACGAAGGCAAAGAAAGCCGGAGCGGCTTCCTTCTGCATCGTCCCCAATTAAATCATTCCCAGGTTTGACATTATATCTGAAGTAGCTGACAAAAGCGTCGTTGAATAAACTCAGTTTCCCCTGCCATCTAATGGCCTTCGGAAAAGCAATCTCTTTCATAGGCAGACCTTAGCAGAAAATGAATTAGTCTTGTCTGAGTTTCTTTTGATGTCATAAGTTCTTTGTGTGTGTTTCTTTTTATTTACAAGTTTACAACGTGGTGTTTTCCAGTAACTACTAAGCTGTAAAACGTTTGCAGATGTATGAAAAGTAAAATAAATAAATAAATAAACGTAAGAAAAATAAATAAATAAAGATTTTAAAACACGAAATAATATATTTATGTTTATATTTGACGGCGAACACAAACACCAAACTTTATTCTATTTCTACATTACAGGGTAGCGTCTAGTTTTTTTAAACCATAAACACAAAGTAGTTCTCTGCAAGTGTTGAGAGATAGCTCGAGAAGTTTCTTATAATAGTATTTTAAAACACTAAATAAATCCAGATGAAAACAACTACTGCATTTAAACATAAACAAAATTTTGTTCAAAACTCTTATAGGAAAGAGATTACTCGGAAGATCTAGGCGTCGATGAAAACACAATATTAAAATGGATCTTAAGAAACAAAATGACAGTTTAGTGTTAGACAGGTGTCATGCTCTTGTGGAAAAACCTATAAAAAGTTATTTTAATAAAACAGAAAGTTTAAATAGCTGAGCGACTAACAGCTTTTCATAAAGGAATTTGTTCAATGCAGTTATCTCTGGTGCAGCATCTGAAAGGATCGATGAAGAATAACAGATACATTATAAAAAAAATTTAAATTATTCGCGTCAGAATTTCTTTCATATCGTCTTAGCCTCTTACTTTAATGTAAAACAGCCACAAAATTTTCTTACGTTAAATACATATATTGGATGTGTGTGTGTGGAATCTTTCCGTGTGTAAAGCACGGCAGTCTAACTAAAGGAGCTGCTCTGTGTAAAAAGGGCATGATGGATTTTTCTTGCTTCAGAGAATTACAGGCAACAATTTAGAGATTAATTAGTCTTTAATACAGATCTGTATAAGATTATCGTATTTTTAAAGAATGTCCTGTGTGGTTGTGGCCATAATTTTATTAATATGGCTCTTACAAATAACACTCGAGACCTTGAATATCATGCCAGCACTAGGAGCTCATACATCTAGAACATCAATTGTCATGACTCACCACGAAACTCAAGTATCATTCCATTGAAACAATAAAATAAACTTGCCGACATTACAGCAGTTTCTACCAGGAACCGAGAAAATACATTGGCGTTTAACTATATCAATGGACGCATGAAATATACAGAGCCATCTGAGCGACTATTAGCTTCTAACACGATAGCTATGCTTCACGGAGTTAGTAAACTAATTAATTTTATTTTAGATTTTCGTTTTTACGAAATCAGATTCAACTGAAGTGTTAAATTATCGAGAGTTTGCAACAGAGGAGGTTTTTGACTGCCAGCACATGTCCTCATTAGGTATTCCGTTTAGAAACAGAACATACGCGAATTTCTGCCATTGGATTTCACACACGCGTTGTTCTCTCATCCCCTGTCCGATCCCCCCCCCCCCCGACCTCACCATATCACGTGCGTAATCAGCAGCCACAGAAAATAAGCCCAACACCCGCGCATGTCTGAACCTCCCGTGAAGATAATGACCCACACACATCGCCAGGCACAATTAAACATCTTCTGAGTCGTCCATGTGATGATGGCTGGTGTTTGTGTTATGAGCGCATATATTCTGATGCTATAATTTTTAACCTACGCAGGCTTGGAGTCGGATGCGTAAGGTTTTGCTGGGTTATGATTGTACCTGTCTCAAACCATGTCATCGGATAAAGCAATAAATCTGGTAGCTCACAGTCATTACCACTGCTGGGTTGGAGTGTTAAAGGCAGTCTTTCCTTTGGAGCTGTAAAATCAGACAAGATGTCTACTCAGCGAAGGGACCCACACTTCATCAAAATTGACAAGATTACAAGAAGTAGCTATCGCTTTTCGGTATGTTCTGGTTTCCCCGAATAGCAATCGACATGAAATCAATAAGAAGTCTATATATAAGTTTCCTAAACGCGATGTTGATATTGACAGTAGAATTGAATGCTATTGGACACTTTCCAAGTTTTATTACATGAACCTATGGTAATATAAGAAGTGTTTCAACGCTGATCGTCTGTTCAAAACCTCAGATTTCATTCTAAAGGGTTTACTTAATTATTTAAACAAAATGGCACTTATATGAACCACAAGCTTTAATATTTAATATCTCTGAACTTGAAGGAGACTTTTTTGTGTTTCGTATGATTCTAAAATTAAACAGCGATTAATTCCCTGAACAGCATTAACTAATCCGTCATTTTAGCTGAAATTCATTGTTTTTTGTTGAAGGTAAGGACAACTTATTGTTGTCGATAACTGAATACTAATTTTTTTTTATTTCTGAAATAATCAAGAAAAATTCATAAGAAAACATGTCTTAAACCCTGGTCGTTGCCTCGTCACGATGTTTAATGAGCTATTTATTAAACGTTTTTCTATATGTTTAACTCATTTTCTTAGATGGTGTTCCGAGACACAGACGCATTGCCTTTTTCGTATTTAAAGTGTTTCAACGTCGTGTTAATTTAGCAGGTCTGCCTGTTCCCATTCTCTATGCACGGCGACATGCAATACCGCCAATAAATCTCCTCTTCGTGCCAGGAAACAACGACAATTCTTGTTCGTCAGTCTTTAAATTCTCGCATTCCTAAAACAGCGTAATCCTAAGAGAAAGCGACATATTTGCGATACATACTAAAATTAACTTAACTCGTAAACGTAATTAAACTAACTTAATTAAATTAACTCGTTAACTACAGATCAGATATGACAACTATAACAATAATGAGCTCTAAATGTAACTAAAAAGTCACGTAGAATATTATCCTTTCCTCTAAATACGACGTTGCCGTGTGATAAAAATATTTTTAAATTTCTGACCATCATTAAATATAAAATATTATATAACATAATTTATAAAGCAAGACTATTGTTCCAACAAACGAAATGGGCAGCGAAGCAAAATAGAAATGCTATTTAAGATCAGAAACGAAATCTTCAATGACCATTTATCATGTTTGTGTGCACCGGGTTTGAACAATTCTCGCGCCACCATTACTCATCTGTTGAGGCAAGCTGCTTGTCTACTGGAGCCGGTGGAAGGAGGCAAAACTCACCCTTGAAGTGCCCAGACACACCACCCACCCAAAGTTATTAAACTTCAGGTTTTCTGGCTCATGCACGCAGCTCAAGGTGGAAAGACTGAGATTAGCTGCAACCCGCTTCACGCTGTGTCCGGTACGAAGTAGTGATTTCAAGGAAAGACCTAACATACATCTAGTAGCCCACCCTAAATTGGAATTTAAATAGAACTGGTACAAAGGTATATCGACATGAGAATAATTGCTAAGCTTGTCAAATAAATCTTTTTATGTGATAGCATAAGACTCATTATCGTATTTACAGACTACTGCTACTAAACCTAATGCTCAGCAAATTGAAATCAGCCACCATCGTCACACTTCTTTCCCGTAAAAAGCGTTTTAATTTCTGTCTCACTGATATCTCGATTAATATTTTTGGCGTATTTCTCAACTTCACTAAGCGTAAACATGTTCTGGTCAAACTCATTCTTCTTATAAGTAAAAACTATAATAATTCAATTCATTTATTTAAGTGCTTGACAACAGCCAAATAAGGCCAATAACAGCCAAGCACTAAATCAGAGAACACTATAAAATATAATAAATAATTAAATTCATTTCAATAATAATAAAAGTAAAACATTACAAATACAAAAACAAACAAATGAGACTAAATATAAAAATGTACCATATTATTATTATTAATAATAATATATCACAGCACATATATTACATATATCATTCTAGTATCGGACTGGACAACCGGGGTTCGATCCCTGACGGATATAGAGGATTTTTCTTGTAGCCTCTGTGTCCAGACCGGCTCTGGGGTCAACCCAGCCTCCTATCCAGTGGGTACCGGGGTCTTTTTCCGGACGTAAAACGCGGCCGTGGGTGACGCTGACCACTCACCCCCATCTAGTGCGTAGGTTAAGAATGAGTAGGAACTATAACTCCTCTCTTCCCAAGCGCCTACATGGGGTATAGTGGGACAGCTTTACTTTACATCATTAACTTCTCTGAGGTTCAAATATTCAGAAAACATTTCCCCCTAACTTTCTCAATACATATTCTTGCGTACGGGTGGTCGCATGTACAGTTTTTCGATTTCAGCAAGCAACATCGAATAACTCACCGACCAATTGGAGCTCGACGAACAGGCTGGAGGGGGGATGTGTTGAGACCTGGCACTCGTAGAGCCCACCGTCTCGAGCTCTGGCATGTCGGACGTGGAGGGCCCAGTCCTGGAATGCACCAAAATCGTGGTATTATAGCAGCTGGGGACAAAATAATCAGGCATGAAGTCGTGCGAGGATTAGTTCAGCGTCCATAAACCTGCTTTAATTAGGGAAGTTCTCTACGGATTTAGTTCGTTTCTGATGCCGTTTGTGTTCCGCCTTCATCCTATTTCACTAACCACAATCTGCATTCACCACAATGAATCCACGAAACAAACCTCCACACACATGTATAATTCTAAAACATGACTCCGGTCGCTAAAAGCCTGGTTTTCAGGTGTAGAATTATGTTGACTGCCTGACCCCTCCTGCATACGGGCAATAACACTTTACAAGGCTCAGAATCTGATTAAAAGCCAATTAGAAATACAAGAACCCATGGCAGAGACACCTGAGCTATAAAGGCATCTGATCCATTACAGACAAAACACAGAATACATTTAAAAACTAATCTTAACAAAAAAATATGAACATTAGACGCGTATTTATCGCCCCGTTTCTTACATTACCTACACAATGTTAGACTTGAAAAAAAAATTGGTGAGATTTTAAGTTCTCACGGCAGTGAATATGAAGACTTCCCTCTTCTGAGCTGCTGTGCCTTGCAGTCTAACATAAGTTTATCGACCGTTCATAGCAGCTTGCTGCCTCCATCAAAGCCGTCCTGATGATGGAAGCAGCAAACACCTCCGAAACATCTGTAAACTTTCACCAAACTACACGGCGTAACGACCCATAAAATACCAGACGTCGCTGTATTCTGTCACAGAATATCTTAAACTATTCTCTCTATCACTAAATATAATATTTATTATCGAAGTATTTAATTGATCACATATTGGCAAACAATTTTTCCAATACTTCTTATTCGTGTGATATTTTTATTTGATATTTTTCGGTCTTAACTTTTAGTTAATGTACTGGTTGACTGAGGGTAGGGTATAAAAAAAATAATGCAGGTGTGACACTTTGTACACATAAGTCTGTGAAATTACCATAACCGCGCCAGTACCGACCTGTGGACTGTGGACATGGGCAGCAAAAAAGCGGTCATCGCTGCTGTACGTGGCCAACCCAACGGTCAGCAAGTGATAGTCCTTCCTTCGTATCCAGGATACCTGAAATCAGTAAAAAGATGCCACCAATAATTTGTATAATTCTCTGAATACATTTTAACTATTTTCAGGTTAATTTTTGATAGAAGTAAATCTATAGGCTAAAGTATCTAACACATATATAAAATAAAGTTAGTGTAGTTTGTAAAATGTGTTTAAAAACATTAAATTATTTTGGAGCTAATATCCAACAGTACACAAGGCATTAGTTTACAATTTCACTCAGTAGGGGTACTTAAGTATTATAAAAAAAACTTGAATATAAAAACTGATTAATAAATATAAGATCTAAATTCCTACAATAACTGAATCCGTGCAGCTGAAGTCTTCATTAGAACTAGAAATGGATCCACCGATTATGGCCGCTGACCTTGTAGGGAGAGACCAGTATGCGGACCACTCAATGAAGGAAGGAAGGAGTTTCCGTCTGTCAGTACAGTCTGTGTCAGTGCAGAAGTGTGGAAGCCTGATAATTGTTGTCTTGCGACTGTGCTGTGTTAACAACATGCCACCTGTTCGTTGTAATCTCCTTCCTGGTCATTGATAACGCCTCGTATCAAAACACTCAGACAGACAAACCACCGACGTCTAACTCAAAGAAGGACGAAATGAAAGCCTGGCTATTGGAAAGAAACATCCCATTTTCTGATATGTTGAAAGTTCAACTGTACGATTTAATCAAATTAAATAAGTCAAAGCACAAATATTATGCGATTGATCAGGCACAATCGAAGACGCTATTGAACGTATTATAATTTAAGATAAAGGAGTGGACACGAGCAGCGGTAGTGATAAATCGAGTGATGTCAGAAAGCGATGGTCTGTGAGGAGCGGAAGAATTGGAAGAGGACCGAAGACTTGTGAAGAAGACTCTCTGCGATGTTAATCTTCAAGTGATGTATAGTGTGATATTTTATTTGGAGTGTACTGTACGTGGCCTGCTGCCATCCCTTCCAGCAAACTCCTGGTAAGTGACTCCCTCCGAGGTTCCAATTCACAAAGTACAGAGGCCAAAATCGCTGGAACGCAGTATAATATTCGATGCTCTGTTCGTGATGTTCCCGGTGTTTTAAGAACCAAACCCAAATCACATTGTTCACGAGAACACGTCATTGGACCCCATCTTGGATTATTTAAACCCAGAATCTCATTTTATAAGTCTTCAGCTTGTACGACTAAACATTTTATATGCATTCGTCATTGTCGTCATGCGTGCTACATGACTCATCCGACAAATTCCCCTTCTTTGAACTATCTAATATTATTCAGACAAAGAGAAAAATCTATTAACATTCTCGTTGGGACTTTTCCTGTAATATCCAACTACTAAACCTCTGTTAGGTCGATATTTTATAATAAATACTCCGTTCCCTAAGTTTCTCATTTTATTCTCTTACACTAAAAAATAGATTAAAATTTACTTCTAAACAAAATAGCAGGCAAAGTCGTAGCTTTGTATAGGTTTGTAGAAAGAGATAGTTAGATCAAATATTCTGAACTCAAAGGTAGTAAGCATCTGCCGAATTTAATCTGATATTAATTGCTTCATACATGCATAGAAACGGTGTAAATAAAAAGACGAATGTAAGCTAGGAAGGGAGATTTGAGACCGGTACAGGCATTAACATTCCTATAAAACAAAGACAAAATTTTAAATACTATGGATATAATTCATAGTCCTTTTTACAAAAAAATTTAATCATCTGGATACTATGCTTAACATTGCTGTTGAAGCCAGAAACTGGTTTTCAGAAATGTTTGTTACTGTATTTATTTTGTGTGAAGCCGGATAAAGTACATCATTGCATCAAACGGTCTGGCACACACCGCTCTGTTACCATCACATCATCTGAGCCGTCAGATAAATTCGCTCAAAGTATATACGAAGTTTTGTCCATCCAGCGGGCAGCCAATATTGATCCATAATGGAGTGGCTGACAGGGAGTAACACAGCAATGGACGACCTACTCTGCATAAATTCTAACAAACTTCACTTGTAGTTTGAACTGTCTGTATCAAGGTTACAGTCTGGTATGGCCAACATTAGTGCGTAATACCTTCATGTATTCAGCTCAAGACACAATTGTATCCTTTATAGAGACATGAACTTCATTATAACACTTTAACAAATTAATTTTGTGCGTTAGTTTTATGTAGTTCTAGACACACGTTCCAGTATTTATCTGAACTAATGCGTTTTAACACATCGCCATTTTATACCCATATTTTTGTTGAAAAATCCACTGACAACCGAAACAACAAATTAATTTATTTTATATGATATGAAGCTTTCAGGGCGACTAACATTAATAAAACATTCTCGGCCTATAAACCGTGTCAGTTTGTGTGACCGACGTTTCAGGGACCATCTTTATTTCAATAACCAGGGCTCTCATTAAAACTAGCCCTCAAAACGTCGGTAAATTTATCCAATTGACACGGTCTATAGCCCGATAATATATTATTAATGTCAATTCTTCTAGTGCTGTAAGGATTAAAAAGTCAGTGTTAGGGGTACATTACCTTCAAAGATATTTGTATAATAATTTAAGGTGAAGAACTTTCAGCATACACCAATGTGAGTCTGAATATTGGGGTAACTTTACTGAAAGTTAAGTACCACTGAAGAACCATACTTAATCTGCAAAGATGGCGCTGATGCTACTCCACGCCAACTTCTAGTCATTACTACAAGTGTGTGAGTGCGTGTCTTGTGTATATAAAACACTCAACTTTTGATCGATTGGCTTACTCTCAATTCAGAAACTTTGCCCTCCGAACCCCTGTAAAAATCTTAAGATTAACAGACGAGTAGTTAAAATTTTAAAACTTTTTTTATGTGGACACGAAGTGGGTCTCATCCTCAGGCAGGAACACAGACTGAAGCTACCTCTGTTAGTTAACAAAATACAACAGAGAATGAAAAATCATCACGATGATGTAAAGAATACGCAATGAGGAATTTCATAATGTACACTCATCACAAAATATTATTAGAACTCCTCAAACCAAGAATGGTAAAATGGGCTGGGAAAATAGCATGCATAGGGCATATGAAAATGCATAAAACATTTTATTTTAAAAACCTAAAAAAAGGGACCACTAAATAGACATATCCATATATGGACGATATTAAAATAAAACGAAAACATGTAACTTTTTAGAGTTGTGTATAAATTCAATTGGCTCGTAATATAATTCTACTGCTATCTGTTTGCATTTATTAATAACCCTCAATTCCGAGCTTTTATACTTGCATTTATATTAGTCTCCCATTACTTCTTGCCTCTTAGGTACAAATATTATGCTCAGTAGCCTATTCCACTACTTCAATCCACGTCCATCATGTTTATGTGAGTTATTAGCAACGATATGGTTCAAATATTCATATATATGTAACTGAAGCTCTGTTATTTTCCATTCAAATTAAAACAGAAAATTGAGAGATTCCAAGAATTACAATTGCCTCGCCACATATTATGCCTTTTAATCAGTTTGATTTACCAGTGTCAGTTGCACCAGTTACCCCTTCGTGATAGGCTGCGTGTGTTCATGTGTCACACACGATAAAACAAATAACCCGGAATATTAAACAACACACAGGACACGGTCGATGCAGAAATTCTACTGTATTGAACGAACCCTCTTGTTATAAGCTCGAAGCTTTTATGTGGATTTCTTCAATCATTCTGATGAGTGAAGTTATCACAGGTTGCGTTCAACGTCATGCAAGGCGCAAAGTGCAAGTCTAGAAATGGAATGTATTGGGACGAAGGAAGATGTTATTTGCAGATGATACGGTCCCCAAAACAAGCTGTTTTATTTGTTTGGCATTAACCCAAGTTGCTATAAGAATCTTACTGTAACAACAGTCAATGTGAGCCCTGGGTCACTAAACTTCAGCATTTCTGTGCTGTAGTTCTGGAAACGAACAGCGTGATTGTGGGTTGCCACCAATGGCACTTGCTTGATACAGATCTTCGTATTTTAATTTCAATCCGTGAAACGGAAAGAGAAAATTAAAGTTGATTTATTTTCATTTTCATAGGCTTAATTCTCAAGGTAAAAACTTGCAATGTTAGGAATTACATTTCATTCAAAAAATATTTAATTAGATTGTCCAAAAGTGTGGACATCATAGGAATCGTGAGGTTGCAGAACGCTCGATGTCTGTATAATTTAAGGGTTAAATTTCTTATGAATTTTATCAAAGTAAAATGTTTAGAAAACTCGAATTTAAGCCAGACTGATTTGAGAATAACAATTTAATAGTGCAATAACTAAAGGTGATTGGGTTTAGCTTGTCATAAAATGAGCCTACTAATTCTACAAGACATTAAACTGATAAACAACGCATACCTTATCGGCGTTGACAAAAGATTGATAGTATTAAAGTAGATAAATATTTATTAATCCCTGCCATAAATTAATTTTAATCTTACTTGACGAAAACATACGTTATCAGTTAGCAATAACGCAACGCAGTGGCTGGGGAAACACATTTACACTTGTTACGTGAGGATCGTTCTTGGTTGAGGCAAAATACAGCTACATTTCTGCCATTACAGATGTAATGGTTCTATTGATATGATCCACTTTACTGAAATTACGATACAGCGTTCACTCACTACAGACGAAGTTAACTTCGTTTCAAGAGGTTCTTCCCTGAAAACGGAATAGGGTCGTACAAGAATAAAAGTGATAACAATACGGACTTGACGGGTGAGACATGTCGTTGCATTTTGGAGCGAAGACATGAAGACAAATTTATCTTGTCATTTATTATGCGAAATGCTGTATATTATTTAAATAATAAATGACCCGTTATAATGGTAATTCAGAAAGGCATGTTTACAAATTCTTTGCACTTTGTGACAGAATAAATAGCAATTATTTCAGTGGTTACAAATGCAGCGGTTTAAATTAACTAAGCGATTTACTGTGGTGAAGTACAAATTGCGATTTTAAGGTTCCTGCGTTGGTAATGATGCGCGTACAGCGCTATTATTGCAGGGTAATTTCTGTAATTAACTACAGCTGTTTTAGACCTGTCTCCCGTTGCATTGAGGGTGACAGCAAGGTAATTTAGAAGGTCGTGTTAATGACGGCAGACCATTCATACAGGATTTATTAACAATACTCTGAAATCAATACCATCTTCACACGAAATCCAACAATGGAGTCTTGGGATTACAAGTACAATCAAGATATATTACAGCTGTTATTCTCAGAAACGAATCAGTGTGTGTGTATTCGAAGAACATTTAACGGTATGTAATAGCAAACGAAGTCTTTTTCATCATTATTTAAATGTTTTCGAAAATAATATTAATAAAACAACATTGTGTAATATATATCGCCACCCGAAAATAATATTTAGATTAGCAAATTTGCCAACTAAAATAAATCCTGTTTATTATAATGTTATCACATTACAACTAAAGGACTATCCACAGCACGTACAAACAATATTATTAATACAGGATTAGAAATAAGAATTAGATTTTCAATATGTTTTTTACCAATCAACTTCACGCAGGGGATTTTTAGAAACTGATAACCAATGGTACACGAAACAATACGCTGATGGATTCCATCTTTAGCAAGATGAATCCAATCCAGATCCGAGTACTCTATTTCATTATTATTTACTTTAATATTATCCTGAACATTGGGAGAAAGGTTTCCCGAATGGACGGGGCTTTTAATAAACATTATCTCATGTTTTATTGTTGAAACTGTAAGAGACTGGGGGATATTTTCAGAGTAAATATATTACCATTGTTATTATATTAGTATAATAAATGGTATTTTATTGCTTTAGTGGCCAGCAGTAAGAATATATATTATATAATTCAACAATAACTAACTCGGCCTTTTGTATTGATGGGTTTCGTATGATACTCATAGTAAATAAGAAATGGAGCGTTGAAACTTGATTTTGTAATGGCCAAGTGTGGAATTTTTTTTGCGGTACAAACTAATAAATTCTAGAATAGTATTTAGATGATATTAGGTTTCAAAAGGGTTGAAATTAAATTTAACAAAGAAGCTTACCCTTAGGGAGTGTACTGAATTGAATTTTTTTGGCTTTTGTGAAACTTGAAAGTTCATTAAATTTGAAAATCTGTACGATAATTACCTGCTAGCCAAAGGAAACTAAGCACCATATAGTTAGTTATGTTCTGTCATGTCGTAATTCCACAATATTTATATGCAATGAACAAGAAGTAAACAGAATATTTTACCTGTTCTCTCTTGTCTTAGTAAAAACTAAAGTAGGAATGTATAATAAGATGGATGCATTTTGGTTAGTAGCGCCATGTAATAAGGTAGAAGTTTGCCAGGAAGCAAGGACCTCTGTAACGGCGGTAAATTTCTACCAGACTACACAGAGTAACAACCAATAAGACAGCCATCTTTGTTCTCATCGCCGTGAGAACCTCAAATCCTGCTCAGGAATGCGTACTGACCGTTCCTTCGCCGATGTCCGCCACCTCGCAATGGAGTATGGGTGTGCTGCCAATTTGCGCCAACACCGTGGTGCAGTTCTCAGACAGAAAAATATTCTGCGCCGGAGACATTTTCATTGGGCCAGCAGGGAAGATGACATTGGCATTCGGCTTCCGAGACGAGGCTGCGTCTTTCAACTTTGACCCCCAGTTATCCGCGTTGCCAGCTGTTCCGCTATAATCGTCGAGGTAATGGCGACCTGTTGGGTGAAAGGCGACAGAATGTAGAAATCAGTTAACATGATTCGCTCTCGGCGAATTATTATAGGCTGTCGATGGGCTGCATGAGCTGGAAATTTCGACATGATATCTTATCAGGTCTTGTACGTAACCCAAAAATTATTTTCGGAAAATATACCAGGGGACATAAAACTTGAGATGGAACACAGATACACAACATCGTAATAGACAAGGACAATTTTGTTATGGACTTTTGTATCGAAATTTTTCTAATAATTTATTCAGTTTAATGTGCGAGTATGAATATTATTCCTGTGTTGGCCTATCATAAACAAATGTAAACACAAATAAAATTATCTAAATCTGCAGCCGTAAATTGAATATTAGACTTTATTACACCACAAATATTTTGTACACAAAATCAAAGACTTTGAGACAAATCAAGTAATAAACAATATCATCGCAACAGAAACTTAAGCGTTTGAATATTAAACTGTAGAAACGCTGGTAAATTTTACTGCCCATATCTGTCAAAGAACAGTGAAGAAAATGCAGAAAGGTGACACAAGCACGTACAGAAACTGTTGATAACCTCAAAGTGTAATGTTGTTAAAGCAGGTGGTATTCAAAGTTACCAGTTACCACTGGGCCTTAATGCGCTAATAACGTCCTGTCTGGTTCATATCATTGAAATGGATAAATCTGTTCAGTTCCAAACGGAATATAAGAACATGCTTTTCGAGAAAGATATTTACGTTCGATCTTACGAACGTAATCGACGAAATCTTATACACAGGCCCTGCTTCTTGTTATATACAAGAAAATCTACATAATATGAAATTCAGGTCGAAGCAGGTGGGGCATGTAGCACGCGTGAGAGGAATTAAAAATGCATGCTAATTTTTTATTGTGTAACATGATATGAAGAAACCACTATGGTGACTTTAATTGGAGACTAATATTAAAATTTATATTAAAAAACATAGCATATAGATATGGATTGATTTAATCTGGCTAAGGATAGGGCCCATTGTTGGGCTCTTTTGAACACGGTAATAAAAATCCGAGTTTCATAAAAGAAGGAGAATTATTGATTTTCTCATCGAATATCAGCTTCTAAAGTTAGACTCTGTTCCTTGGGGTTATTTGTGCATACGCACATGCCTGTTAGTCTATTAAACATTCTTTCCGGGTTAAAAAATGACGATAGCCAAAGGAGGTCAGCTCACAGCCCGTTTATCACAAACGTACCAGCTTTCGATTAAGGGACGTCTAAATTTCTTCTCTCTTTGCTTTTTTCTCTTTGTATTTCCTGTGCGTCAGAAACTTTAGGTTATTTAAGAAGTCGTTTATGCTTTGACGTGTTCAAATCATAGAGATTAACAGTATAAGACTTATAGTCAATTTTTGTGATTAGGGTATGTATTTTATGATCCTAGAATCGTGCTGTTAAACGGTGAGAAATAAACGATAAAACAGAAACAGAGGGTAAGAAATAGGTGACGAAACCGACAACAAACCACGAAAGTGAGGTTAGGATTATACAGTGGAGCTCAGAACTAACATAGACAACTTTAAAGTATGATTGATACAGAACTAGAATTGTTTGATTACTTGAACTCTGGTGTTTAACTGAAGCGAACTCTTTCAAGTTGTGCATTGTCCAAAAAGAACTTAGGAACAAGTCAAATATTTACTATCAAATACCCATTAAGAATTCCTTCCTAGAATTCTCATACTTCACTCCTTGTACAAAACCAAGGAAAATGTCTTAAATGAATCACTATCAATTCTTGTTACCAAGCCACGTGTGTTTGACACTCACAGCTTCATATTTTAGCTAGACTAAGGGCAACTATCAGTTCGGTATGATCTAACCATAAATAATAATAAATTACAAATTAATATAATCTAAGCGAAGAATATTAAGCTTAGGGTCACAACATCCATTAAGAAGCTTGTATTTAAATTAATCTAAATAAACAAAAAATAATTGAAACCAACATATCAACACTGACAAATATAACACTTATAATTGGATACAGATTGTGTATAAGCACAGAGGAAAATGGTGATATTATCACATTGAATTTCAGTTTGACTGAGTAATAATGTGGTACCTTAAACTAACAAAGATAATTGTAACAGCTTATAAATCTTAATGAGATTTGGCAAATGATTGGCAAATACCGAGTTCGAACAGAATCTATATTACATCTGACACAGATGTAATACCACAGATACTGTATAATAGATTAAAGTTACAGGAAATTAATATCCATTTCGATGAAGCATTCATATTTTTGTAAACGCAAAAAATGTTAAATCACTTTTAGATTATATTACTCGTGGCTTAAGAACTGACCGTATCATTTATTAAACAGTTTATGTAATTTGTAATTATATAAAAGGAAATACACCCCCCCCCCCCTGAAAATCCTATTCCATGTTTAAAAATCATACACCAATCGATAAAGACTGATTCATATGCAATGAGGCTGCGACTGGGACAGCCACGCGGTTAGATGAACTTTTCCGATGAGATTTTTTTTGTTTTTATCTTGATGGCAGGACGCAGTGTTTTAAAATCCCCAACTGATGAGGTATCAGCAGATCTGTTCGAACTTAATCATCCGAAGAGACCATTAAAATCAACCGAACCTTGAAGCAACGCGCGGTATCCAATAAGTGAAATCAGTAGCAATTCGTTAACGCTAACTAACTTGAATTAAAGCCCATAATTTTATTTAATTCTAATTACTCTTTGAAAACAGCAGAAAAACGATTGATGGAATTTTTGTGTGTTTTTCTCTGTAGAATTATTTCAGTTTAATTAATTTAAAATTATTTTAAAATAATCTGGTCTGTGTGATGGAACCAATCAGCTCACGCAAAACTGACAATTTTTACTCTAAACTCTGAAATATTAATTACCTTGGGGTGTGAACGATCCTGCTTTCAAAATATCAGATGATTACCAAGTGACAACGGCCTAGATGCTACAAGTATTATTACCCAACTGGAAGACCAAGAAAGATATTACATGGAAGTCTTAGACGTATGTGAAGATAACATTAAAACACATATATGATGCGATGATGTTTAATGGAATCGATTCGCTCAAAATATGGTCTAGACACAGTACGACACTTTTAATTAAGTCTTCTTAGTGTTGTAACTTTAACAATATATAAAACCTACAGATCCTTAACAAACAACAATATCAACATACACTTAAAGTTACCGAGGTAAGAATAAGGGATAAAACAGCTTGTCGTTTAATGTGATAATATTCAAATATAAACAGTGGTGATACTTTAACACCAGTTTAAACTAAATAATCAATGAATTAAACATTGAAGAACCTGTAGAATTTAGCAGGGAATGAGGAAATTTAGGAAATCGGAAAATAACAATGAGCTTGGGAAGGTTCAGAAATCCAAATCAGGTCAAGGACAACATCGTAATGCCATAAGGCACGACGCTGGTAAACAGACGCCAAGCGTAGCGAGGCCAATTTTTGCGACGCCTCAAAAACAAGTCAAACTT
Source organism: Zootermopsis nevadensis (assembly GCF_977971745.1). Taxonomy (NCBI): domain Eukaryota; kingdom Metazoa; phylum Arthropoda; class Insecta; order Blattodea; family Termopsidae; genus Zootermopsis; species Zootermopsis nevadensis. Next base: position 7,693,381 of record NW_028259139.1, on the reverse strand, counting down.
AGATTCTCAAAATGTCATTTTCTATGCAGTTGGATAACAGAAGCCTGGCATCGCGTCATACATCGCAGAGACATGACTCAAAAACGCAAATGAAGTCAATACAAGCCTCGGAACAGCAAACAACCGATGCTAATAGACCGATATTGGCCGTCAGGACGCCGTAAAATTATGCCATATTTTACGCAGGTAAGCCTCAAAATATCACTGAATATCGACGGCCAGCGTCGCGACGCAGACACAACACATTTGGCACAGATGAAAGTCAGGATGCCAACGAAAACGACAGGGAAAACCGATGCTAAAGGTCACATAACCCGCCATAATCTGACCAAACTTAGCCTAACGTGACATTATGAACATAATAATCTCTGAAATAAGTCTTCCATTCTCAAATCGTAATGAGAAGGTAACGAAGTTCACTGATTCAAAAAGAAATTATGATATGCTTCGAGTTTAGTTCAGTCAAAGCCATGAAAGTAAAGCTACCTCTATCACAAAGCAAACATTAATTTAATTTTAATTTTCCATTTCTATTACTAAGTTCACAGACTATAGGACTTAAAAATTGTATTACTCCGAAATATATTATTAGCTCTGTCTTCCAAGTCTTCTGCCTTTATATTCTATACTAATACAACTCATATTAAATATTCCTTAGATTAATATAACTGGACGATATTCTTTTTCTCACAGGTTAGAAGAAGACATAGTCCAGAAGGATTTCAATCTTAAAGCTGAGACTTCGTTTTGCGTCCACGGCAGTCCTTGTGGGATTTATAGTAGACAAAGTGGCCTTAGGACAGGTTTTTCACCGAGGCCTTCGGCTTTCGCTGTCAGTATCATTCTACTGCTGCTCCATAAGCACAGATGTATCATTTGAGGGTTGAAAAATATGCTTGTTAACAAACGCAGTTTCATAGAGACATACTCTCTCTCCCTTATTCGAAACAAAAGAATGTATTCATTTCGGAAATATTCATTCTCCATGAGGTCATACCGCTTTGTTACACGTATTCCGTTATTCATCCCACAAGCTGACACTCCTAACATTATCTATGGGACAAAATTTGGTCCTCCAGTTACGGAATTCGGCACGGGGTTAACTAGCTATTAGGATGTTACATGTGGCCTCTGTCTTCGGACTTGGAAAAACGCATTTGGAATGGCATACATGACGAAAAATTAAAAAAAAAAATGATGCGACAGAAAATCGTATTGAAAAGAGATGCATAATTTATACTCCTTATTAAATATTCTTACATTAAACAAATGATGGCAGACCGAATGGGCGGGGCATATGACATGTCTGTCCGAGATAAAAATACACAAAAAACTTTAGTCAAAAAAAATTACCAAAAGCTGCCTCTTAGAATGAGATAATAATATTAAAATGAATCTCAGTGAAACATAGTATGAGGTTTGGACTGGATTCGTTATATTCAGGATAACAATAATAGACGGTAATATAATTTTATGTTTCATAATAAGCAGGGAATTTCTTGTCTAGCTGGGCGACTGTTGGCTTCCATGCTGTAAGTCATCATTCAATCAAGCCACCGGGAATTTAATTCGTCTGTAAATCGTAAACAAAATCTACAAACACTCAAAACGTAATAAGTGACCAGAATGTGTACCTTAAGCGGAGTTGTTAAACACATGAAGTATAGGAGTTTGAATCGAGTATTGTAAACCCGATTTTACTTTGAAGTCGATGCGATGTTTACCTTAATTCAACATAGAGCTCTCATTTGATGGAAGGCCTAATATTACATTCCTGGCGATACAACCAGAGTTAAAATCGGCAATAAGCTGAACTGCTATTGCTTTCTGCGTTATCAAGTTCTGTATACAAAGACTCTACGGCTAGGGTGTAGGAACCGTAGGATGAAGGGTAAATTAAACCTTCTACATTCCTCTACCATAAACCATGAACATTTCTAAACTAACTACTACAACGTGTAATAAAATAGCACGATTCTATAAAGTCTCGTAAAGCATTTTCAAAAAGAAATTAAACGTCACATACGTTTCTGGTCAGCAACTCGCCTGCGTTTATCGTAGTTAGCAATAAAGACGAGCAATTTCAAGTTCTCGGCGACTCATAAACCTGGAGGTATTCATCATGATTATCTTGTAATTGCCTGAAAGACATCAACTGAGTTTTATAACAATCTTGCCACCTCTTCTTGCGACCAGGAATAGTTTACATCTACGTTCTGCAGAATAACCACAGTCGTCTGTCTGTCTATCAACAAAATGGTACGATGAAGGATACACAGATTTTCACCAAACTTGGCATGCTTAGAACCAGGAACAGGCGTCAGAGAGGTAATAACTCTTGAAAATTGTTTAGGAATCGAAACCCAGTAAGGATGGGTTTTGTATCTTGGAAATTATGAAAACCAAAGTCAGAAACCCGAAAACTGTTCTGAAATTCAGTCTTGGTGAAGAGGTAATAAATTAGAGTATAATAATTTTCTATGATATGTACCATACATATCGAATGGTATGGTAAGTTTGAAGCAATGGAGACTGGTAAGAAATGTAGGCATTTGTCGAATTTTCCTGTAGTAAAACTTCGGACACACTGTTAGTTAGAGATAAAGCAATCAAATCCTGTGATAAATACTCCGGTTCTCGACCAGCGGAATCCAGGACGGATCTATCATTTGTTCTATCATCTGTCTAAATGTGAGTTCCTTCGAAGTACATCAAGCTGGGGGTCCACTGACAATCATGACCCTCATCATTATTCTACCACCAGCGCCAAATCTGCCCCCTCGTCAGAAAGAGTCTTTAAAATTATGAACGTGTTCAGAGAACAGAAGAGCTTATAAGATAGTAAATGGATCTATCAGCCGATAAAGTAATTTCAAGATAATTTCGTAAATTACACACAAACGTAATTTGATTTTTTTATAAAAAATTTAATTTAACATGTCTCAAAGAGCAATAACTCCAGAGTTAGGAGGCATTTAGTAACGCTAAAAACGTGAAAATAAATTCCATATAGGTCTAATACAAAATTAATGCATGGATTAATGTAGTGCATTTATATACGTGTTGCTCTAGGAATAAAAGAATTAGGCCAAATATATTTTGCATTGTATTTGAGTGCAGACTGAAAACCATGGAGAATTTCTTCACTGTAATCTGCATAAGATTTAATTATTACGTAAAAGTGTAATGCACTGTACATGCATTTTATTTAAAAGAAGCAATTAACTTTATGAATTAGCCACTTAATTACAAGCAGCAGAAATGTAAAGAGAAAAAACTTGTTATCAGTTGTGATATATTAATCCAATTAAAACATTCTCCATATATTCCGTTTCCTTAAAAAAAACTGTTACTTTTTTCAGTTCCTCTGTACTTAAATTAACGGTGCACTTGGGAATCACATATAACTTAGTAACGAGCCACTTTTGCATGTTTCATATCAGTTCAATGTAACATCTTTGTTACAGTTTCTACTGAAATGTGTCTCTTTTGAAGACAAACATACTTTCAGCGACATTTCTCTTCAAAAATATCTGATACGAAGTTGTTTTTGTACTCATTTACAAGGGTACCTTGATCTACTTGTATCGTGTTTTAAAAATGAACTTTTCTTTTAAAACAGAGATGATTATACCATTTGTAAGTTATCGATGTGGACTCTTAATACAAGAAATTGGACTTCATCTTCAAGAAAGTGAAGTATAGGTTTTACAAACACATTTTACTATTATGATTACTTTTAATAGTATCTTTATACATTTATTTGCATCTTTCATTAGATCCAAAAGTAACATATTTATTATAACAGGATTGTTTTAACACTTCTTTGTAAGTGTTGAGAAATATTCGTTAATGGACATGTTACTTTCCTAATTTATATTAATATTTGCTTTACATCAAATCAATACACAATCTTTCTGCAAGATTCGAACACTAGAGAATTTCTAATCATAACCAAACATCGCCTCTTACCTCAAATATTTATTCCCTCTTTCATGTTAAAGTTTGCTAACATTAGCTTTTCCGCAACAACATGGTGAAAAGCGAGCTGTCTCCTACAGATATTACTCAGAATTGAGTCGTGAAACTTTTCTTTCATAATCTTGTAGTAGTTAAATATGTACTATAAAATAAACAACCTGCAGGCATGGTGAAGTTGTAAGCTCAGTAAATTAGTTTCCATCTGCACAAAGCGGAAAATGAAAGCAATCAAGTTGTAGAGACTTAGTCATGATACGTGCAACGGTCTCGTGGGACAAACAGACACGACAAGATTACAATTGTAAACCCTTTTTTTATGTAAAGGTGAAAGTCAAAAGTAGAAGTTAATTTTGCTGTGCTGCAAAGCTTGTACGTTAAATTCCACATAGGTCAACCCAGGGACTCCACATTTTATTTACGTCCGCTTCTAGCCTTACTCTCAAGAGTCTTAGTCCTGATAAACAGACCTATAATGATGAACAGAACCCCTGCTCCAGTCGAGTACATGAATCCTTTCGTCCAGACCTTAAACAACAGCTTTTCTCTCTCAGTTATCCACGTTAGCACTGCTTCTTTTAGGAACATTTCCAAAAACAGATTTATTAATTCAGAGTTTTAAAATCAAAATTTCTGTTTCTTCCTTACAGCACATTAATGACGATAAGTCATATCTCGATGTTATATAATATAAAATATTGATATAGTCTTTATATGAACCACAAATAAACAAATACTGGTGAGTGGCATGTTTTAAGTCAATTAGCTTAATTTTTCACCCCCAGAATGCATTTATTGTATTCGGTTTCCGAATAGACAGCAGGGATATTTTTTTCCTAATCATCAGACCAATAAATTTAGCACACCATCTCAAAATTTTGTGAATGTTCTTAGAGATATTGGCCTGCAGGAACTGGGGAAAACCACAAAATATCTCAATCAGGATAGTCAGAAACTCGGCTAAGATCTGAAACAGGTACTTATCAAATTAAAATGTAGATAAGGGTGATTGTCTTATGGAATGTTGAGGCGTGTGGTCTGGTAAAAATTTACCGAATTTTTAAAGATGTTTACTACCTTCATTATCAGGCAGATGATCATTGCCATTTTGATAGAGGCACAACCACCTATGAAACTTAGGAAAATTTCTACCAAACTACACGGCGCAACATCCCAGAATATATACTCGTCGCCGTGAGGACCTAAAATCCCACCAATAGCTAGACATTTATTAATGTTATCGGTACTCATTTTCTGTGACTTAACTTCGCGTTCTAAAAATATTTAATGACATGCGATGGATTTAAGCTTCTCTAACTTTTCAGTACTGAAAATATAACGGACATTATAAATTAATGTTTTCGTTTTCTTACTATAGTCTCTTCAGATAAAATTTTTCGTTGTCTATTAAAATCTACTGTTTGTTGTTGGTGATAACTCAGTAACTTTTCTGATTACGACTTTCTTGGCATTCTGCCTGCCCAGGTTCCTCTGTGTAAATATATTTTGTCCCTTACAGTGAATATACATCACCAATATTCATCCTCTCCATACCGGTATACCATCTAATAACACTTTTTAAAACTTTCATTTAAGCATACTGAATCCTGCGCCCGTCTGTTTATTGAACCCAAACTTTCACTTCCATACGGTGAAGTAGAAGGAAAGAAGGAAGGATGAATAACTTTTTAAGTCCTGTTCTCTCCCTAGTGAATTAGTAGCAGAGTACTGTCTCTGTGAGAGGAGAATTGACTCGAACCTCAATGAGAATTTCCCATCTGCACAGGCGCACAGCCATTCTAATAAGCAGTATAGAAGCATTGGTTAATTCTGTCCTCCATTAGCTTTCTGGTGTTTCGTCTTATTCTATTGTTATTAGCATTTCAAAGTTTTTATTGAATTTATAAATCTTGGTCGAGGTCATGCATTTAAGGTCTAGCAAAGTCTCCGCTCAGACAGAAAATAGTTTCCGTGCGTTGACAACTACTTTGTTTCCAAATATGTGATACCTACGTTTCCACTGGAGGACATGCACAAATAATATCACAATATTAGAAACTTACTCGTCAAGAATGAAGAAAAGTCTAAAGCAGTATTTAAACAGAACACATTTTTATTGGAAAGTCTGACAAAATAACCCAGTTTACGGATTACACTTAGATAGTTAAAGGTTCCCTCACAGTACAACCAACCAATATAATTTACTACATATCGTAGACTATACATTTATTGAACAGTCTCTAATATGAAATCAAAACTCTCTGAATCTACGCTGTTCCGTCAACGAGCAGATTCAGATAAACACAAATCAGTAGAGAAGAAATAAAACAATGTTTGAAACGAGTATTAACGTATTTAAATAAAACCTGTGGCAGGTATATAAATTATATTGCAGTTCACTGCGTTTTTTGTAAATAGGATGTTATCATTAATTTAAGATATTAACACCAACTAAACAACCGGCCAACACTTGTTTGTAATACAGATATAAGAATCATTTAGTACCTATTTAATGCTTAGAAGCCACAGTTCGGCGAAATAACTTTTAAAAATCAGTCCTTACCGCAAAGAAAACACAACATTTCACCATTACAAAGACAAATTGGTTAATTCTGTTTAAGAGAAATAACCCCTGCGTGTACTGAAAATCATACGAAACTCATAAATAGTCTGTATGCAAAATGTGGCTATTGATTTTTAAAGTACGTGGCACGTGCAGTTACGACTGGATTTTAAAGGGTTAAATTCGAAAGGAGCTACGTATACAAGCAGGTAACTAAGTGTAGAGTTTCTAGGAATTATAAAATCAGAAACCAGAATTCAGGCAAAATAAATAAAGGCTTAATGAAGGAGTGTATAAGAATATCAATATATAATATAGTATTAAAAACAAACGTTGTTAAAGGTTTCAATTTTCTCGGAAATGGCATTAGCAATAAAAACACATCCAGTTGAGAGAGTGGCTTTATGTCAGGTTAGCATAAAAAATCTCTAGCAGTTCCAGCACGTACACTTAAGACTAACGGAGTCTAATACAGAAGATTAATTAATTCCGTTCTCAAAATTTAATGTTAAAATACATCCAGGAATGAAGTTCTAATATGTCTTTAAATCTGTTCGGATTTTAGGGTGGAGTGGGTTCGCCCAGGACAATAAGTAGGCCGAAGTTGGTTGTTATGAAATGAGCCAGGCAGGCAGGCAAACAGATAGACAGACAGACAGACAGACACCCCGCCCCGGGACGAGTCTGGGAGCATTGATCCACACTCTGCCGTTGCATTACCCAGCAAACTGACACACCCACGCAACTTCGCCACAAGAAATTCCCTATTGTCCTTTTATCTTATTCTTGTTTACTTACCACCAAATTTATCTCTGCTTTCTTCGATTCATTATCTTCTTCGCTTCATCTATTTTCTGTTTGTCAAAGTCTTTACGATGTAGTGTATATTCTCTTGTTGTGTTTTCATTAGTCCTTGTGACATAATTACACATTTTTAGTAAAATATTAACAATTTAATAATTGGAAGAAACAAATAAAGAAGAAATAAAATGCGAAAAAGACAAAGAAATAAACAAATTTCCTTGACTAAATTAAATTTTCACGCACAGAGTTCACTATCGGTTCACTAGAACAGTTTCTACAGAAACTACATTATTCGCAATCTCTCTGACATAATTCTTTCGACCGTAACATGATAATATTCTCTCAAAATAAACGAATAATCAAACGCTCACTTAAATCTGTGACATTAGGTATTGGAAGATTCATAGGCAAGTCACAATACTGTTAAACATTTCCGCGTTATTTTAATCTGCAGTCACTGGTCTAATTAAAAACTATTTGGAGACATAAATCTCCTAATAGGTTCAAAACAAAAGACGAAAGTAAAAACACAACTTTATTCCCATTCCAGAGAATGGTTTTTACTAATTTTAACTTCAAAATTATATTTGTGAGGTGCAAGGGATCAGTTTTCTTCGACAAAGTTTTGTGTGGTGTAGAAAATGACGGAAGAACCCCAGACAATCGATAGGAAGCGAGCTCATTTATCGATTGCTCAGTCTTTTGTGGGAGCTGTAATTGAGGAGGAAGATCTACTCCATTAAATCTTATGATTACTCAGGTCTGTGAATCAGGGCGAATTGAATTCGTTCGTATTTATAGGAATAAATTCTTTACAGAAATTTTCTGAAATTCATCGCTCTTTCAGAATTCTGAATTTATCTTACATCCTGTAATCGTGAATATCTGAATCTAAGAGAAAGGTAGTGCAATGACAAGGTTCATAATTCTTACACTTCATCAAAATTATTCACCAAAATTGCGACGCAGAGTCAATCTTATGAACATAATATTAGGCCCAAAATAACTTTTTTTATGAAGCAGGGGCCTTCGACGTGACCTTATTTCTAGACCTGGTTGCACGTTCGGGCTATTTACAATTAGAATGTGGTTGTAATGTAATGTTATTTTTCTTGTTTTTGTGTTGTACGAAGCTCGCTTTTGGAAAATATCCTTGCTGCTTATTCCAAATGTAATTACTATGTAAATCTAACCAATCAAACTGTTCTCCATATTTGATTTACAGTTACATCTCAGTAATACTGACGCCATATTCTTAGAGGTGGACAACACGTAATTTCCTTTTATATTCCAATTACAGACCTGCCATGACTATTTTTTTTAAATCGCTTCTTACAAAGTTAAACGTACATTCGTCTTCGGGGGTATTTACGAAATGGTAAATTTATAATGTCATTGCATGTCATGTCATGTCATGGCAGAAAGTAAAATTTTGTCTTCCATAAATATCACAGAATATAAATAGCTCAGATTAACTATTCCCAATAAGTTTTTTTATACTCGTTCCTTATAGGTGTTAGCTTAAAACATGTCACGCAAACTTCATTTTGAATTCTTTATACTTCTTGATTTAAAACCATCCCATAATTCGACGCCATATAATGTATTACAATCAAAACGCATCTTCAAATAAAACAAGGCAATAAGTACATCTTAAATGTCGGTAAACTTCTACACGGCTGTACGGCGCAACATACAAGAAGACATCCATCTTTATTTAGTTCTAGTAGTCTTTCTTATACTTGCACGCCACTTCATACAGACACGTCTTTGTCTCCTTACCTCAGAATTTTTATATATCGCTTTTAACGTAATGAACACGTATTCTGACACGCATGAATGACTTAACATACACAACACGAGGATTCACTCCGGGAGGCAAACGTAGTCTATAACTGTTGGAACACGTTCGTTTCCATGAGGGTTACCAGTGGATCACGTGAGCAAATTTCAGTACCGCGAGTGCTGCCATTGAGTCACGTAACGTTTATTTGAGGCTCAGACTTCATGGAGTGAAATAGTTGTATCTACATTACAACTGGGACAGGAAGGACGCATAAGATTTGCTAAAACCACTGGTTCATTCAGTAAAGTTTCTTAATCTCTTACCACTGCAGAGTAAGGATCACTGATGGACGATGGTACGAAATTTTTGCCCGGTAAAAATTTCTTGGGAGACAAAGAACTACATAAAAGCTTGATGTAGTGATAATATGTCCTGGCAAGAAATGACTATGGAATGAAAATTTAACTCGAAAGGATTGAAAAAAGATATAAGAATTTTCTATAACATTTATAGAAGAATATCTTCATAAACGACTACATAGAAGACCAAGAAAGAGATGGTAGGATAACACTGTTACAGATGTCGCTAAATAATGAGTGACATCCGACATTAAAGTTATAAGAGTCCTGTTTATATATATCGAAGTAAAGAAACGAGTGCGTTAATTTAATGATGTACATTTCCAGGGTATGCAGCAGGCTTCACCGAATAGTAACGGGATTTTGGAATTTGCACTAGCGAGCTGAGTTTGGCAAACTGTCAGAAACGGTCTGTAACCAGTATAACTCCCTGTAACGATGCCTCAATCGATTTATCGACCGCGAACACTCTCGAGGGAAGCGACAGACAGAGAGAGAGAGAGAGAGAGAGAGAGAGAACGAACAAATGAAACCCTCATTCACAAGATTTTTAAAAAAATTCTATAAATGGTAGGCACTGGTCGAAACCTCGTCATAGGTTGAATTACAGATCAAGTTGTTAGCGAGTTCCGTAGAAACTATAAAATCTAACAGGAAATGTCATGAAATAAGAACTTATCTCATATTCTTATTCTATATCTATTTCTATGTAGCATGAAGACAACTGTTGAAAGTGCAAAGGTCAGGGAAAGTCGAAAACCGCTGATGTGAAAATATAGCTCAGTGTTTACTTGCCAACGAAGCACGTACTGTCAAATTTGACGAGAATAGACATTTCTGCGTTCATCAGAAATACAGTTTATTGTAACATTATCTTTACAAGCTGCGCCGAAAGAACAGAATGTCTTTATAAAATAAATTACGTGTAAAAACATCTTGGCGACTGAAGCCATATTTCCTCCAAAAGCACTAACACAAAACCTTCGGCTATCTGACTCCTAGCCCCCGTCAACCGCAGACTCTAACAGACGCTGCCCCAGGCTTTACCATAGCTCTACCTGAATTTCTTTATACCGCATCCCCACCGTCAGAACTTAATTTCAGTGTCTTCTTCGTCTCACGAACGGCGCACTCGTACAAAAGCCTGGCGGCTCTTATATTAGACTTAGACAGATAACAGATGATTCTGCAGCGACGCTGGACTGCCCAGAATTTTATTTATACCTTTCTAGCACCTAACATTGCATCATGTTTAAAGGCAATGAAGAACGAATAGCACAATTGAGTGATAGGAAATTCTGTTTTGTATTCACTAGGTCTGTGGTTCGATTCTTGATCCTAAACACTATCATGCCATTATGCCTTGGCGTTCTGTTTGCGAAAATAATATGGCTCCTTGTCAACATCGAACTTGGGAAATTCATAAGATAGAAGCCTATCAGAGCCTATTCTTGACTCCTATATGAACTACAATTGCCTTACTTCTAATGTCTGTATCGCAAATGGAAATTTCATAGTGTCAGCTACCTGTTAACATAATACGAATAACGTTACACACTAGATTAATTCAAATTCTCTCCAGATACGTATTGTCCTAAAAGAGCCATTCACTTTACGCAAATATAATAAGAATCCGACCAAACAAATGGCAAATCTGCTGTTTTTTATTCCCTGTATGTCCCTTCAACTAAACTTAATTATCCAGTGTATCACCATCTCTGAACCCAGACGTTCAAATGTAACAAAAATAATCCAAGTATCTGCTTTTACTGACGAACATAAAGCTTAATTGAAGACGAGAATGACTCCATCATCACAGGAACAGGATTCAACTGCGCTATTCAGTAAGCTATCAATACAAGCAAGAACTCATTTAGTGCAATTAACGATAATGAGCTCTCCGAATTGTATAATGCAACCTGAAGTTAGAGAAAAAGCAAATGACAGTCCATAATGACCCCTGATGAGCTGAAATTTAGAAGTTTTATGCAGTTATTACGACGGCACTAAAGTCCAGTCACAATAAGCCCCACTTAAAGAAACTAAAAGACAGATGTTTCTTTTAGCAATGCGTTCGGATCTGCTTAGGACGATCTACAAATATTTCACAGGCAAACAGATGCAAAACCCGGAAGATTCTGTGCTACAGAATATCTTCCTGCACCAAGTATCCCACAGTGACTCTGTTGTCACAGAATCGTCACATTCAATTGGTTATTTCAGAATGCTTAGGATGATATTCGAATGGGAAGGTTTACTGAGGGCACTTAACTATTTTTTTTCCAGGGGGCTCGGTCAAGATCCCAGATTCACTCACACATTTATGTACGTAAGCATGTACATACACAAAAATATGTTAATTAATACACAGATAATTATAAATAAATACTTTCCTCATGCAAGCATATCTTTACCATACACACACAAGCACATAGAAACATACACACATGCATACGTACATACGCATATATATATATATATATATATATATATATATATATATATATACACGTAATACAATTTTTCCTGTCGCCTTGCATGTAGGCAAATTTGATCTCTTTGCGTAAGGGAACAAAACCGATCGAGGGTGTATGATAAAAAAAGCTCGATTTGAGACGTAGTGGGGAGAATTACATAATGGCGAACTTCATAATTTGTACTATTCATCAGCTATAATGTGTTGATGAAGTACAAACATTCGTAAAGATTGCTGAATATACGACATCGAGAGGGCAGTAGCTCTGTGTGAATTCCGTGCTGCTGTGTTCACTTTAAGAGTTACACTCGAGTATCGTGGTCGTGGTGACTTGGCTGTGTACTTTAAGCTCAATAAGTTTATTCTGCTGACACTTCATCTAAAGTATATCTTGCCATTAAAATCTGTGCGTCTTCATTTTGTAATTATACAAAACTTCGAGCATTTCAAGAGTTATGAACAAATAAACAAATCCCGTACCAAAATCTCTATAATTCTGTAGATTGGTTAACGAGCAATTTTAAGAACATGAAAGGATGTTTTATCCTCAGAAGTATAAACATTTCAGTAAATAACGAAATACAACTCTCAAGGTTATTTGTTATTGCGACAAGAAACCAAAAAAATAACCCGACTACTTAAGGGGTATTGCAATTCATTTACCAACTTCACTCGAAATGAAATATTAGAGGTAAGATAACACAAAAATAAGAAAATATAGGCAGACAGATAGTAGAACCAGAAAGAACGTAATAAGTAAGAAAAATCTGAAAGTCAGAATAAAATAACGAAGAAAATAAGAATAAATTAGAGATGTAAGTAGAGAAATAAATACATTTTGGTAGAAAGAAAGTAAACTTCGGATAGGTATAACCAAGTGCCTTTATCAGATGTCGCCCCAACTACGAACAGAGCTCAAAGAAGGTAATATTTTATAGTCGAAGTACGGGGCGCAGGTGGTATGGCAATTGATAGGGGCATTCGATGCAGTGCTAATTTATCCATTACGAATCTGACACACAGTGTCATGAGACTGGACCCGTGTCTTGACTGTGAGAAGTCGTTATTAACTTTCAGGGTTATAGGAGTGTCTATTAATGAAAGCAACCTAAGCTCCTAGCAGTAAAATCTTTTAAATGCGGCCATATATTTTCATTGCTTTCACAGTAAACTTAAAATACGAACTATTACTTCCAGTTTAAGTGTCACAATTTATCGTGATCCGTGTTCGCAAACCTCTTTATAATTTATCATCGCAAGCAAAGGCACACCAGAGCAGCATTCTTCAAATTACCGCTTGACCGAGTGGCTACACCGGGTACTGGCTTAAGTCTGAGTACGTCATACATGTGTAAAAATGAAAATCAAAGGCAAGAAACTGCTTCTATCAGCTTTTTCGTTTCTCTTAACCTTTGGAACCCGAAGCATATCCAAGCAATGTTTAAGAATTCAGTCCTTACCGCAAAGAAAACACGACACTCCATCATAAAGATCAACAGGTTTTTGAGGAAACATACGAAACACAAGAACGCAAAAATTCAGATTTTCTGATTATTAAAGCAGTTGTTATATATAAATTTATTTATTTATTTACAGCTAGATTTTAAATGTTTAAAAACGCTTTAAGTGTACAGTTGTAAACCTTTTAAAACCAGAACGCTCATTGTTTACACAGAATATTGTTCTTATGTTACAGTATCCAGACCTTTGAATTCCTTACGAGATAAGTATTTTAGAAATTATTTAGCATTCATACAAGCAACGATAAAACACCATATTGTAAAGAAACAGAACTAAGCGCATTCTGCAAGCTGGCAAGGTTCAACGCAAGGCAATCGGTAAACATAAATATTGAGATATATTTAATTAACATATTTAATAATCTGCTACACGGTGTCTTGATTCGGACTTTACACCACCTGTAATTAAAAATATAATTCTTATCTCCATCTAAAATCATCTTAACATTTATTTATTATTACGTATACAACTTTCGGTCAATTAGACGGTTTTCTTCACAACGATGCTCCTGCCATCTTTTAGTGGAACAAGCAACTACCATGGGGATGCAATGCCTTGTAGGATGTGCGACTGCGCAGCGCGTTAAATAGCATGATGGCTAACATCATTTTTACTAAAAATTAATGTCAACACCGATGATTTGTTTGTCGTAAAACTTAGATGATTGTGTGTTCAGGCTAATGTCAGGAGTGCCTTACGACGACAGAATAGCTTCCTTTCTTATCCTTAAAATGTATTTCTGTTGCTTATCTTACCACTCTCGACTTCACGTAATCTTCACACTCGATAAAACGTCGACAAAATCCAGTCAACCAGACTTGATGTACTACATTATTTGTGATAGGCGTATTTTTTGTTTATGACACATCTAATAACGTTAGCCGTAGCTATAAACGGCGGCATAATTTCTGCATAATAATTTAAAAACTGAAAACGTATTGTTTGAAAAAATGGAGTTTAACTATTGTTGCCGTCACCAAATTGTATGCTTTAAGGTTACAACAAAATCATACAACATTCTAACACTAACATCGAAACTGAGGTGAATGAGAACAGTTCAGAACTAGCGGCATATTAAAACTATCAACGCTGTACTGATGACCTAGAGACATGTTTGGGGCCGTTGTTCTGGGCCTTGAAGCATGCAATTTGGTGGCGGCTACTACACAGCAGCTAAAACTCGGCCCTCTTGCCACCTAGCGACAGAATTACTAACCCGTTCGCTGTATGGAGTATAGCACAGATGGCGATGGCGCGGTCGTCGGCTTTGAGGGGAAATTTCAAACGAAAGAGAAGGGCGCAGTAGGAGAACAGTATCGATTTTAAACCCTTGTCGCACAGTGTGTCCCATAAACATGTATACACACATTCAATGAATGAAAAAACTAAACTGTTATGCACGTCAGCATCGGCACGTCGTGGTTTAACGAATAGCGACGATAGACTGTTCACAGGTTCCATAAACGTACGAAACAAGAAGCATTAATAAAATTTAACGCCCCAACACTGGGTCTCTGAACTGAATACCAAATTATTTAAATTCAACATACCACTTCTCAGACACAATTGGAAATTTGATTGTTGGAATTAGTGGCTGAGCCATGCCTTTTTGAGTTTGAGATTACTACTGAAAGCTGACAAGTTTGAAACCGCAAGGTACCGAATAAATTCTGACAGAACTGATCCAAGCAAGAGGACATACATTGCATTCCCAGATCCACAAATTTATAAATCCTGTTTGGACTAAGAACAAACACGGTCGGATATGTGTACGATACTTGGAGTACAATGACATCCCAAAAGTGCTGTTCAAACTACATCATTTATAAAGACGTCAGCAGGGCAAGCAATTGATGAACCGTATCCAAGACAACGATGTCATTCTGATTCACTCTTTTAATCATGTGGTCAGGGATCATTATTGCAGCAATGTGTACCAAGAAAACATCGGTTTGCACTCATGCAACGTGTTTCGAAACCTGCGATAATTAAATTTAGTAATTGTTTTATGATATATCTATCATACGTCAATAATGGCACTGTAGTTTCTGAAAGGCAATATTATCCTTTGTAAATTATGCAAGCAATATCGTGCTGGTAACAACGTATGGAAATGTAGACGAGATGTGATCAATCTCCACTTCAGATTGATCAGCATCACACATTCCTCAGAACAGCTGTGATGTAATTAACAGTATGGCGGTTTACACTGATGTTCTGTTTCGTTTCGTGTTCAAATTTACCACAGAATTTCACTTTTGCGGAGGAAAAAGCTCCTTTTACAAGACAATTGACAAACTTCACATTTTGTTTGTGTATTTACATATGTCACGATTTTGTGCTTCACATTTAAGAAGCCCGAAGTTCGAAACTCAGTCAACTACAAGCTGTCCTCACCAAAGTTTCGTGATTTTCCTTAGCCTTTCCATGCAGTATATGTGATGGTACTTAAAACAGGCCACGACTTCTTCGCTCAACGTACTTCCCAATCTATCATTTGTAGACATCTTCATATTCGACCCTCAAAATCAAGAGGCAGAAAAGAGTCGGAAAAATGAACGATTTATGGATTCCTTCGACGGTTTGAATTTCGTCAGATTCACTTGCTCCAGACAAAAAATGAGGTAGAATCGCCCTGAAGTAGGAGGCAGCAAACACCTCCGAAACGTCAAAAAATTTCTATCAGACGACACGGCGCAACAACCCAGAAGACAGCCATTGTCGTGGTGGAAGAGACTCGAACCCATAACCCACGCCTTCAAACGCCTCTGTTATCGATTAAAAAGGTAACTCTACTTTCTTGTGCTAGATGGCAACACGTCGATCGACGAAGACCGCCTGCCATCTGTTGGCTGTTTAGAGGGTTAAACGGAACGACCACGAACGGTGTTCCAGCAGGTGCATCTGCACTGATCTTTCTTTCTTTTTGTTGACTTTTTCATCGGTATTACTACTATCATCAACATCACTGAAGCAGCTCACCCTGCCCTCTTTGGTGGACAAATCTTTGAAACGTGCTCAATCACACCCATTTCGTACACGTCTTGTGCTTCTTTTCCTTCAACCGAACGTCACACTCGAATAACTAACCTTGCTTCGTTTTCGGAAAGTTGCCGATGCGTATCTCGGCAGAGCTGTCGTAAATAAAGATTGTCCAAGCCTTTCTCAGTGTGTTTAGGCAAATTGTGGTACAGTAGCTTGAAATAAGCCACGACCGCTTCCTTCCACATCATTTCTACGTCACCATTAAACGCTACATAACATGTGTAGTTGAAAAGGTGACGTTAGATATATCGAGAATAAATCAATATATTCAAATAAATGGTCTTTGATGTACTGTATCTTCTCACTATCTTTATTTAAATACACTTGATTTGAATGTATGAATTATATAAGTTCGTGCCCTATTTTATATATTTTTTAATAATATTTTTCCCATCTACATATTTTAAGTTGATCCCTAGCTCCAAATCCTTTTACTTAATTCCATAGATTAGATTACAGAACGAATTCCTACAGCTCTAAAATATTTATAACTCTCTATTTACGATGGCTTCCTGTTCATTGCCCAACTTGCAACTTGGAGGACCTTATCTTGTCTGCTGTCAGCATGGTTTATTCATGTATTCGCAGTCAAGTTCCTTATGTTCAAGCTGCAGCTACTACGCACATCTGAGGACGCGTGATGTAGTTTTGACAAGGGACCCAATTTACATGTATATTAAAAATATAAATTTTAACGTAAACTAGCAAATTACTCATCAAGAATGAAGGAAAAGTATAGAGGAGTGCTTAAACACATTTTATTGCAGAGTGTAACCAAACAGCATATAAGAATTAAAATCTTCAGACATATTCTGCTTAATTACTAAACCTCTGAAGTGCTAACACGTAAACATCTGTTTTGTTGCATTGTGCAGTGTCAAAGTTTGTTCGAAGAAAAGTAAAGCTGTCCCACTATACGCCATGTAGGCGCTTGGGGGGAGAGGCGGTATAGCTCTTACTCATTCTTGACCTCGGCACTAGATGGGGGTGAGTGGTCAGCATCACGCCCCGGCCGGCTTTACCCCCGGGAAAGGACCCCGGTACTCATTTTAGAGGAGGCTGGGTGGGCCCCAGAACCGGTCTGGACGCAGAGGCTAGAGGAAAAATCCTCTGCCCCCGTCGGGGATTGAACCCCGGCCGTCCAGCCCGTAGCTAGTCACTATACTGACTGTTCGAAGAAAATCATTAAATAATTAAACTCTATACTTAAAATAAATTAAATCTTTTCTCGATTCCCAGAATAATTTTTATATAAAGAAATCAGAACTCAGTCTTCTATGACATGATACATAGTCTGATAGAAGTTTACCGACGTTTCAGAGGTGCTTGCTGCCTTCACCTTTGCAGTAACAAAACGCTGCATCTGATATGTAAAGAGCTCGGTGCACCCTTCAGCAGGGAACCAATATGGTACGAATTTTGGTACCGCCTAGATATTTGTCCTGTGGCACGCATCGAACACATGATAACTTGAAGTATTTTTGCGCATGTCTCAAGTTTTTTCATTATAATGATTGCTTTATTTCATTAAATACAGCAAATCGTAATTGTATTACTTATTCTGAAACAACCTGTACATTTATGTCCTTGCTATAGGGGAAGTAAAGGTAAAGAATTTATAAAAGTGGGAGAAAAAATTGAAACGATGGTGGCCATGCATATGAGCGAATGCAGTGACAAGCTTACCAGCTGCTTGTAACCTTATACGACCGAGGACACAGCAGATGATGGAGACTCGGATAGTCTGTCTGTCTGTCTGTCTGTCTGTCTCTCTCTGTACTGTAGCAAGAAAAGGAGAACAATTGATTTCTTGAGGCTTTTAGGGTGTAACCCGAAAACTCTCGGTTTTTCATCTCAGTGCTGGAAGTCTCCGTCTGTCAGCTTCACGTTAGGAGCAGCATAAAATATATTCACGTCAAGTTTATAACGGGTGAAAAATCTAAGTTGCAGCCATATCAATCATAAAGGTTATATATTACGTTCAATGGAAGCTTCTACAGTGTACTAATGGAGTACAAACATTGACGTATGTAATGTACTCACAACAAAACCTGCAATCATGAAGAGGAATTACTGACAAAGTTCAATCCCTCTCAACTAAATGGCAAAAGGACGCAAGGCCAGAGCGCTCTTACATAGGGACCACGTCTTCGAATCCCGTAACAAGTAAATTCATTCAACGATAATGTTCTAGCTTGTATCTGCGACTTATAAAATTTGAATGTCAGCCAGATTATTGATTAATCTGACACAGATTCATCGTGATATTCAACAGTCTCTCACTGACGGTGATTTGGAATCGTCCATGATTGCATTCCTTCGAATTCTTAAATAGCAAAGTTAGATTTGAGGTTCTCACGGCGATGAGTATGAAGATGGCTGTCTTCTAACCCCATCTAGTGCCAATATCAAGAGTAACCGGAGTATCGCGGTGATAAGTTCAACTTTTCGGAAAGTAATTTATGTCGATCAACTAGTCAAGAATTCTACAGATTTAAAGAACCAGAAGGTACATTTCCTTGTCCAAAATACCTCGTCACCAGTAATTATCCTGCGTCAAATTATATAGTCTTATCTTCACGATCAATTTTAATATTATACTGTAATCCAAGGCTTTCAAAGTGGTCTCTTACTTAAATTAACAGTACTCCATATTTTTACCCTTTAAATGCAGTGTTAATGTCATACAGGTAGGCCGAAGGAAAAAATAATTTAAAAAATCGAAATCAATATTACAAGATTCAAGTACTATAATATTGCTTAACATTTTACAATTCGTGACTTTTACTGATGCAGTTGACTTAAAACCTTCCTTAATGGTATTATAATAAATAAATGGTGAATATCGTTTGCATATTCAGGGTAATCTATAGTCAGAAGAGATAAGTTCTTCATAAACTTTGTTACACACAAAAAGATCAACTTAGGTCTATTATAATTCTGTTTAATGTGACATTAGTTCGATATTTTTTACACTTTAGGCCAGTACATAAATTTAAATATTATGAATTCTATAATGACTTTGGTTAATACATTTCTTTGCTGTGTTTATAATTATTTCTATTTACTTGACATATTAAACGCAAAGAGATTTATATTTTCGAAATGCAGGATAAAGTAGTTTATAAAAAGAGTAATAATAATTTCAAGATACAATGCCTGTATTTTTTTTAGAGGGACTAAGGAAACCCCAGGAATAAGTAAAACAGTCGAAGTAAAATGTTTTTCTGGACCGAGATTAAAACTTGGTACCTCCGACTTACAAGGCACCTGTTTGTAAGAATGAAGACACTGGTTAATAACATTCTCACGTCTGATATGGAGAATACCGGCCTTTGTAAATTTCCATGAAGGAATATTTTAAAATTCTTGTAAAGATTCATCCAAGCACTTTCATCAGCAGACGCAAAATTTACAGGAGGCGGATCTGTTGTATGTTTCTACTACCATTTTCACATTAACGAAACGAAACTTTATCGCTGAACGTCAGTTCAGAATTCAATTTAAATGAACCCAACGCACCGCTTCGCTATATAGTAGGTTCCTTTGCCTCGCGTGCAGATTACAAGATCCTGATGAGATGAGAATATTTCCAGGCATTCACACACGCCACCCTTTCAGTAGCAAGATCTGTAACTTACAGAATTTGAGATCCTGGGGAAAGTTAATTTTAACCGGGACGAAAATAGACGCAGAAACAGATATATCCTCCGAAACGTCCGAAAAGAAGTCCACCAGATCATCATGTCATCATCCAGACATGGAAACAAGTTTAACATAAAATTGCTTTGAGGCCAATTTCTGTCTATTTTTCGTTTCATAAAAACAAATTTCAAGGTCTCACAGCGGCGAATATAAAGATCTTTGTCTTCTGGGACGTAGTACCGTGTATTCTGGTAGAAATTCACTGACGTTTCAGAGGTGATTGCTGCCCCATCATCAGGGTGATGAGGTCATTATGATGGAGGTAGCAAGGACCTCTGAAACGTCAGTAAATTTCTGCCAGACCACACGGCGCTACAACCCAGAAGGTAGACATCTTCGGGACATTCTTTGACTAAGTAATCTAAGTTGTTATGAACTTCAAGACAGATCTTTCATCATGAATTTCAATGTGTGGCTGAATTTTCAGTGATTCTAACGTTATTTCTAACAGTACCTTCGTACTTTGTTAATTTTCTCTTAAAACATCCTCCGTTGTCCTGAGTGGAATTACTATAATTTACGTAAGACGGAAAAGATTTACTTTCCCCTTCTAACTGCAGTGTTATAAATAAATTAATCTACCTTCGAATTTAATTATTACTTATGTTTGGTGTGTATTAAACGTGCAAAGTTACGAGGAAGCTAATCGGGGAAGGAGGAAAATATTCGGGGAAAATTCAAAGGCGACATGAAAACAAAGGCGTTTTGTTCCTCGATGTAGAGGGAAATTTCTGATGTCACATTCAATTTCCTTCGGGGAATGAGAATTGAAGGCCGAGCCGAATAGCTCAAACGGTGGAGTGATGTAGCATTAGAACGCAGCATCGGAGCAGACGAGAGACCCTGGAATGTTTCCAAGTTTCCGTAATCTGAATCTGACTTTTATTGCATTCCATGTCATACACAAACTTGCTAGTTTCCTCCTTAACCTCATGCCTTGCACATTACTTATTTAAATACGTAACTTTTTTCACATCGCCGACTGACACACTTTTGATTACATCTATACAGTGGATTCCGGTTAATTGGGACACATCAGGACTAGAACACTTTGGCTCAATTATGCGAAGTTTCACGTAAATAGTTAAAATGATTTGTTCTTTAAGATTTGTCCCAAATAAACGGCTGCCCTGATTAATACTTGGGCCAATTAAGCGGAACTTATATAGAGCAAAGCCGAATCACCGATTTTTCCCACATTCTCAAAAGCGGTTGTAAATAAAACATGTCTACATGTAAAATAATTATTTTGACAGTAATATTTCGTATCTGTGCACAGATTGTGAAATATGAAATAAAATTAAGATAAAATTTCATATTGTCTGCTTTCAATTACATTAAAATAATGATTTACACTTCTTTTGCTTTCTCAGCTGAAATTCATTAAAAAGTCAAACTGTAAATTTCAGGATGATTGCGTATGATAAACTCTGAAGTATGATGATCAAAATATTCGTAGCTGACTTTAAATTTGTCCGAATATTTCTCTTGGATGGACTAGCGTAATGAACCCAGACTGTGACCACCCAAATACTCGACCAAAACGTTCTTTCTGTCAAGACGTTTTGAGAATGACTTTCCTCTCGGTCACAGACTCAAACCACGCTCAAAGAATAACTACTCTGATCCCATTGAATGCATGAATGCAGGCAAAGGAACACATTCATGAGATATTCAATAGGTCCCTTTTTACAGGGACCTCCCATTATTTACTAACAAGGGTCGTCTCTACTCGCACTCAGTGCCTGGTCTATTGTACTGTTTCGTCATTCATTATTCAGGATACAGAGGTCAGAGCAATGTGATAGTCCCATCAATGTCCTGTCTGTAGCGACGTAAGTTCTGAGGGACAGGATGGTACTTCAGCAACTCCAGTCCTCTTCAAAATTAAGCAAGACTCTACTGAAATGTAGACATGGGATGTTTGAAATTCTAAATTGTTAATAAAATATTTTGCTTAGACAACTTTAGATTCCAGCTACAACTATAACATGATCTTCAAGTGTTAAGTAATATAAATCAATCCTTACACGTCACAAAGCTTGTTAGATTCATCTGAGAAATCATTTTTTCTTAACTGCAGCCACCATATTTTTATTTTGTATTATAAACAGAATTATGATATTAAAATTCTGTATTTTTTCCGAAAACCTGTAAACATAAAACACTGTATGGCCTTACTACAAATTGCGCTAATATTGATCACAGGTCACAATATTTTGTCCGTGTTGCCATTACAGATTGATCCATTTTAATATTATTATCTCATCTAAGCCTATGTATTACAATTAGTTCCTTTGCGTTTTTCAACTAAACTTGTATGCTATTGTAATCTTTTATATGTGTGGACTGATCATTTTCATCTTTAGTAATTTATTTCTGACGAAAGATGGCGAAAATTTTCTTTCAAAACAAGAACTACTACATTACATTACTCAAGCACAAGCTTGTGTAATTATTAGATTAACTACTGATCAAGATAAATATGATCACATCATCAGTAAAACATTTTCAGACAACCACTCTTTAGATAAACGTTGTACACACTGTGATGATCTAATAATCCAATGGTATCTTCTGTTACTAAGATGAAGTGACTTGAATCTGATAGTAATTAATAATTTAATCCTATAGATATCATAATTCTTAGCTCGTCATCCCTAAGAATGTTATACGATGATCAGGCTACAAATTACGTAATTATTTCTTAAGTTTCTTCTGTAATTTTTTTTTTAAATTCATATCGTATCTATATATTCTCCACAGAAATTTATTTTTAATTACATTAATATAATTTATGTACTTAAAATAAAAGGCTATTGTCCACATATGTATAAATTAGATATATATGCAGTTCCACATACATCATATAGTTCTAACAACTTTTGTAAAACGCAGGCTAGAGAATTAAATATTCAGATGAGAACAGTGGCATATGCCTCTGAGCACTCTCTCACGTTCATCATGAATAAAACCCTTATTTGCTAACGTCTCCCCAAGTACACCATTAATGCATTCTAATGGCCTGTATTAGGAAATTGTGTACACTTTAATGAACTGAACAGATGTCTTTAAAGCACAGCGTCGGTCAGCACAGTTAGACGGCTACATTTAAAATTCCTCATTCCAAAAATGTCATTAGCAAATAAATTATCTTACATTTCAAATTATGCCACAAACCATTAGCGCGCTAACAAAATTTAAAAATAAGCATCCTAAATTAAGAATTAATTTAAAATTAAAAGATTATTCATGTTTATTAATATTAATATAATTATAATACGTTTTAGCAAAAGCAGTTCTTCTGAATATATGTATATAGTCTATTATAACAGTGTTTTTTTACCATCATACAATAATATTTGAGCAGAATTTATATGATGGTTTACTTTAAGAGTCCTGTACTTAACTGTCACTTCAGCGGCTACACTAAAATGAAATGAGCTTCTGTTATCGAACGGATCGAAGATATGAGTAGGCCAGTGAGCCAGTGTGGCCATCGTGACGACGAAAATATCCCTGTTCTTATTAAAAATCGAGAAAAGAATCGATCTCTCAGTCCGTAGCAAAGATAAATACTTAACTGGATGAGCTGTCTCAAATGTAAATAATTGAAAAACTAAAGTGCAATATTAGAAGAAATAAAAAACTTAAGGACTGAAACTCTTAAAAAAAACTACCTAAACAGAACTTTATGATTTGGTTTTCGTGGAGAACAGAACTTAAGTTTTGAATTATTTAAATATTTGAAGGTCTTTCCAAAAATAGTAGCGTGAATTTGAAAATCGGTATTAGCTTTCTGGCCCTATCTGTTTCAAAAAGACGTTTTTAATAATAAACTAATATTAGCAATCTTGAAACAACAGGGTCCTTATATCACATTGTGAGTCTTTTAGTTAGTTAAATCTCTATGCTCTGTGAAAAACTAACTAACTAACTAGATGGCTTACCGAACCCGAAGGTTCATCACCGAATTAACCAAAGCCCTCCACCGGACCCTGTCCTGGGCCAACAAAATCCAGTTTCCTTCAACTCCTATCTCCCATAGATCCCGCCTGAGATTATCCTCCCATCTACGTCTAGGTCTCCCCAGCGGTCTCTTCCCTTCAGGTTTCCCAACCAGTACCCGGTGCACACCTCTTGTCCCATCCATGCGCGCTACATGTCCCGCCCATCTCACTCTTCTCGACTTAATCACCCTCACAATACTGGGGGAGCAGTACAGATTTTTAAGCTCGTCATTGTGCAGTTTTCTCCACGCCCCATCGTCTTCCCTCTTAGGCCCAAATATCCTCCTCAACACCCGATTCTCAAACACCTGCAATCTGTGTTCCTCCCTCTGAGTGAGAGACCATGTTTCGCACCCATACAAAACAACAGGCAAGATTATTGTTTTGTATACTTTAATTTTCAGGTTCTTAGAAATCAGACGGGAAGACAAAATATTTTGGACTGAGAAGTAGCAAGCATTTCCGGAATTTAGTCTCCTCCTAACTTCCTCACAAGTATCATTTTGATTTGTTATTGTTGTTCCCAAATATTTGAACTTTGTAACCCTTTCAAAGGATTTATTAGCTACCCTAAGATAATTTTGCCCGCCTGTCTTCTGATGACGAGATACTAACATGTACTTAGTTTTTTCTGAATTTACTTCCAGCCCCACTTGTCTACCAGCCTCTAGTAAAACTTCTGCGTTCCTCTTTATTGTATTTATATCGTCCCCCAATAAATTAACATCATCAGCATATGCCAATAGCTGATGTGTCCCGTTCAATTGCAAACCCTCCTGCCTACCTTGGACCTTCCTGATGGCGTATTCTAGCGCAAAGTTAAAGAGCAAGGGAGACAAAGCATCTCCTTGTTTTAGACCGTTCTTGATGAGGAATGTCTCAGATACATATTTACCTACTCGAATTTTGCTGCAGGTTTCATTTAAGCACATTTTTATTAGACCCACTAGCTTCTTTGGTATACCAAATTCAATAAGAATATTATATAGCACTTCTCTCTTCACAGAGTCATAGGCTTTTTTGAAATCTATAAATAACTGATGTACAGTCCCACCGAACTCCCATTTTTTCTCTAGTATCTGACGAATGCAAAAGATCTGATCAATCGTTGATCTGTTTCGTCTGAACCCACACTGATGATCCCCAATAGTTTCATTCGCATATGGGGTTAATCTTGCCAAAAGAATGTTGGATAGAATTTTGTATGAGGTTGATAGCAGCGATATTCCTCGGTAATTACCACACTCAGTCTTGTCCCCCTTCTTATAAATAGGAATAATTATGGATTCCTTCCATTGATGTGGCATCTCTTCCTTATCCCAAATTAACTGAATAAGCTTATGGATCCTCATATGCAACCCTTTGCCACCTGCTTTAATTAATTCGGCCGGAATCTGATCAATTCCTGGAGATTTATAACTTTTCAACTTCCCAATGGCTAGTTCCACTTCATCTAAGCTAGGTTCTGGCACCAACAGTTCAGCTGTATGCATTTTAATCTGTCTAATATCACCAGTATTATGAACATTTAAGAGCTCGCTAAAGAAATTTTTCCACCTATTCACAATTTTTATTGGATCTGCAAGCAAATTGCCACTATCATCCTTTACCAAATTAGTCTGGGGTTGATATCCTTTCTTAAAGTTATTAATGCCTCTGTACAGGTCTCTGATGTTTTTTTCCTTATTATTTGTCTCAAGTTCAGCAATTTTGCCCTTCAGGTATTCCCTTTTCTTAGTCCTAAAGGTTCTACTAGCCTCACGTCTCACGTTACATAGATTATCCGCATTTGTTTTGTTTGGGTTCTGCAACCATTGAAATTTTGTTTGCTTCCTTCGATCTATTAATTTTGAACATTCTTCATCAAACCACGGTTTATTTTGCTTTCTCCTGTAGTATCCTAGTTTCTCTTTTGCTGAAATTTTGATGCAGTTTCTGACATTTTCCCACTCCCTGTTGATGTCCACACTTTCATTATCCTCATTTGTCTCTAAAATTTGAAACCTATTCGAAATTTCAACTTGATATTGTTCCTTTGCCTCTCCCTCACTTAATTTTTTCAAATCAAATCTTTCTGTGTCAAAATTTTGTTTAGTTCGTCTACTTACTGAAAGCCGCTCCCTCACTTTTGCTACCACCAGATAATGATCAGTGTCGCAATCTGCTCCTCTGAATGATCTCACATCAATTACATTTGTCTGCCTTCTCTTATCTACTAAAACATGATCTATTTGATTGTGTGTTCTGCCATCTGGGGAAGTCCAAGTGTATTTATGAACATCACGGTGTGGAAATTTTGTACTTTTTACAATTAAATCTTTTGACGTAGCGAAGGTCACTGCTCTGACGCCATTATCATTACTAAGTGCATGGAGACTCTCGCTGCCTATTGTGGGTTTGAAGACATCCTCCCTCCCAATTTTTGCATTGAAATCTCCTAGCAGAATTTTCATGTGATACTTGCCAAATGTATCAAATACTGATTCCAATTCTTCATAAAAGCTATCCTTGATATCATCGCTTTTGTCTTCAGTTGGGGCATGAACATTAAGGACAATGATGTCGCACCAACGTCCTTCCAAAATTACGTAAGACAACCTGTCACTAACAAATTCTACTCTCTTAACTGCTGCCCTAATTCTGCTATGAACAAAAAAACCCGTCCCTAGCTGATGATTGTCATTCCCCTTTCCATAGAAAAATGTAAAATTGTCCACTGGGATCGTGCCCTCCCCTTCCCATCGCACTTCCTGCACTGCCACTAAGTCTAACTTATAATTCCCTAATTCCCTACACACTGATTTCAGTGCCCCAGCCCTATAGAGGCTCCTAATGTTCCAGGTACCAAATCTCATGTCCTTTTTCAATTGCCGTGGTCGTGCCAAAGAGTCCGTCCTGATCCGAGGCTTGGTTGATTTTTTCGTAACACATATTTTTTTTTTTTTTTTTTTTTTTTTTTTTTTTTTTTTAAGGTGAAAGGTTGTTAGCCCTACACCCAACCCCCAACCTGGAGGACCAGGGTATCACTCTTAGTCTAGCGCATCTCCTTAGACCTGTCCGGCTTGGGTGACCCTACCATGAGCCGAAGCTCAGGCCGGCATAGCCCTAAGGGTCATTTGAGCACGCAAGCCTCCTCACCCGGCAGATTGCCTTCGACAAGGTGGTGATACCTTCGAGAAGGACACATTTTTTTTTTTTTTTTTTTTTTTTTTTTTTTTTTTTGAAAAAAGTACTTAAAATTTAAAAAGATATGTATGTACTCCGGAAATTGAGCCTCTTACGGCTGTGATAACCCGCTAATTCTCCTGACTGTAAAGCACTTAATACTGTCTGTCTGCGCGAAGCACTTATTTCATCTTGAAACACAAGTATCCATCTACACAGGCGCACAGACGTTCTAATAAGCGGCATGCAAACATCGGCTGACTTTCAGTCATGCAATAGTTTTCTAGGTTTCTACTGTGTCGTTCCATTCTTGTATTTTTAATTGTGCATAGTTTATACACAATTCAGTATATCAGCTTGGTCACTAGTAACCTGTCCACACTATAAAATATAATGCTGGAACAGTGGGAACATTCTTAATAAGGGGCGATGTTTTTAGGACAGCATTCAACATGAAAAATTTTCAATAATGTGATTCAAACAGAATCGATAATTTAATTAATGCGCATGGCATAAATCCGAAGACTGGTGCACCGTGAATTAGACAGAAAACGTATACACGCGAAATCAGGAAATCGTGAAATAAACGGAACTTAATTGGGTCCCAGGTGGAGACGTTCCGTATGCAATAGAATTGCGTAAATATTTGTTTACCTTTTACCACAGAAGAAGCATGCACAGTAACAACTGCACATCCAATTTTCTGTGTGACAACGGTTGATTCGTTAAAGCAATATTTTGTTAGACATCGTTCGTTGTCTGAGGTAATTTAATTCATATCTGACACACATGAAATTTAAATAATTTCATGTTATTAACCGGGTTCGATCCAGACTCGCCCTGTACTAATTTTATAATTAAATAGAGAACTATCGACTGATTTCGAGTCCTTTAATATCTTTTATTCATAATTATTACTGATTTGAACGTCTAATATCTACAAATATAAACTTGATCCCTCACATAAGGTATGAACATAGACTGAAGGTGTTTGAGAAACGTGAAATGCTCTCAAAGTTTTGGAAGGGAACAGGCGACTCAAAAGACATATTAGTACATACGAGGGAATTTCTTGACTCCCTGAGCGTACTATTAGCATCTAATGAAGAACTCTGGTCTGCTACATGAAGTTAGAGATGTACATTTCTTTCATAAACGACTGACCATGGCGAAGTGTGTAGTCAGATGGTCAACTTTCATTTTATAACAGGCTATGTTATTAAAAATTCAAATTTGAGTTGTTATAGACGTTTTCCTGACATACGTACACTACACATAATCTGATGTAGACAGTTTACTGTGAACAGTGTGGTATTATTTACACTTATGTGACATATCTGACACCATGTCGCATTCAGTGACCCTATGGCAAAGTCACCATTACCATTTCGTAATCCGGTATATGTTCATTAATTCATATTGTTTCGAGTGTTCTGACTGCTTAAAAGCAAAACACGTATGGTGAATTTGTGTAACGGGGACTGAAAACACAATCATAAAAATACCTTAAAAATTAATTACACTTCACATCTAACAAGATTTCTCGTTTGGAGCAGTAATATTGTAAGCCCTTTACGTAATTTAACGCTGAATTGTTTTCCCGCCATGAAATTACAATGGCGTAGTGACGACTGATCCTGTTCATTAAAACCATTTGAACCTGAAGCTCATCTTCATAACATTTAAAGATTTAGTCCGTACCGCAAAGAAAACACAACACCTCTCCATTACAAAAATCTATTCGTTAATCGTGTTACGGAAATAACAGCTGTTTATTCTCAGAATGACACGAAACTCATAAGTACTCTGCTGGGAAAATGCAGAGTTACAGACTTAGAAGACAGGTGGTTCATATAATTACCACTTGGAAACAGAAAAATATTTTTCATAAAATTTAGGTTTCACAGTATATTTCACCTAACAGAATAAGTTGAAGGAATTTAACACTAAACAGCAACATTTAGTTTCAGAAACAATAAATGAATATGTTTATACACAGACAAACAAACAGACAACATATTTCAATATATACCTATGTACAAATTAATTATGAACTCCTGGTTACAACTGAATCACAAGCGTTCAACTTTTCTGTTTCAAACACTGTTTACTTTAATGCAACTTACTCTAGGTAAAAAAAATACACATTAGCACCATCTACGCTCCAAATAACTAATAGAAGCTAGAACGCCATAGGAAACTTTGAGTTCATCTTAATTAAAAATACATAAAATAAATATAATATGATGATGTGAACAGGATCAAATTGTTTCAGGACTCCGTGGAATTCGTGTACAATAATCGTAATTTACAAAATTACAATAACAGCTTTGAAAAGAGCTTTAAACTACAACTGTATATAAAATGTGTATAAATCACGAGAATTTTTTTTTTCTTTTTCATTTGAACCAGTCTCTGATATTTCCTGTGGGGAATTCAGATCTGTACTTGCTACGATATATAGCAGACAAGAGCGGTCATAAATAATATTCTAGTGACTATTATAAATACTAGTAGTTATAAATAATAGTTCAGTGACTATAATTTATAACTACTGTCACGGAGTTCCACGTTTTTGATTCACTGACTGATTGCCAGACAGGTCGATGTTCGCTTTCTCTTTACCAGAATTTTGGGATTATTCTCATCCCTACAATTTCTTCTATGATAACACGCAATGCTGGAATAAAAAAGAGATAAAAACTCAAAATCTAGCTTGATTTTTTGTAGATATATAACCTTGGACACTGTTAAACTTCTCCATCCCTGGAGGGTAATCTACTAATCACTTGCCCTATCTAACGTCCTCTCATCTGTCCCAGTTCTTCAGGAAGAGAGAAAGTATTTGTGGCGAAGACTAGTACGGATTCTTAGATATTGCCTTTTCCACTGTGGCCTCCATGATCTGAAGCCTGAATTGAAACCTTCTCCTGCCTAACCATACAAGATTTCCCAAGCCTGTTCGAACAGGTAGAACTGGATCCACCGATTGTGGCCGCTGACCTTGTAGGGAGAGACCAGTATGCGAACCACTCAATGAAGGAAGGAAGGAGTTTCCTTCTGTCAGTACAGTCTGTGTCAGTGCTGCAGTGTGGAAGCCTGATAATTGTTGTCTTGTGACTGTGCTGTGTTAACCTGTTCGTTGTAATCTCCTTTCTGGTCATTGATAACTCCTCGTATCAAAACACTCAGACAGACAAACCACCGACGTCTAACACAAAGAAGGAACAAATGAAAGCCTGCCTATTGGAAAAATATCCCATATTGTGAAAACGTGGTGAAAGCTCAACTGTACGATTTAATCAAATTAAATAAGTCAAAGCACAAATGTTATGTGATTGATCAGGCATAATCGAAGACGCTATTGAACGTATTATAATTTAAGATAATGGAGTGGATATGAGCAGCGGTAGTGATGAATCGAGTGATGTCAGAAAGCGATGTTCTGTGAGGAGTGGAAAAATTGAAAGAGGACCGAAGAGTTGTGAAGAAGATGAAATTATCTAATACTCTCTGCAGAGTTAATTTTCTAGTGATGTGTAGTGTAGTGAAATCGTCTTTCCTATTTTACATAACGTGGTGATATTTTATTTGGAGTGTACTGTACGCGGCCTGCTGCTATCCCTTCCGGCAAACTTCTGGTAAGTGACTCCCTCCGATATTTAAATTCACAAAGTTCAGCGGCCAAAAACACTGGAACGCAGTATAGCAGGATTCCCTAGACAATGGATTTGCAGTTAATTTTACTTAAGATTTTTCTTGTAAGCTATTTAAAATTGTCTGCTGCTTTCGCGGGTTACCAGAAAACTTTTGTACTGAAAACGTTGTTAAATAGCTATCTATCATCCACACTACCTAAAAACATTTTATAGATTTACCAGAATACTTTAAATTAGTAACAAAGTCCATGAAAGAAAGAAATATTTAGAAGATAATATTCTCTGAGCTGAATTACGGTGTTAAATACGTGTGTTAAACCGAACATTGAATGGGTCCAGTCACTTATCGCCCTGATCATGATGGCAGCAGGCA
Organism: Zootermopsis nevadensis; assembly: GCF_977971745.1. Taxonomy (NCBI): domain Eukaryota; kingdom Metazoa; phylum Arthropoda; class Insecta; order Blattodea; family Termopsidae; genus Zootermopsis; species Zootermopsis nevadensis. Next base: position 7,661,937 of record NW_028259139.1, on the reverse strand, counting down.
CCTATGCGAGGTCGGCAAAACTGTTACCATACTACACACTGCAACAACCCTGAAGATAGTCATTTTCAGTTTCGAAAATCTTCTTCCCTTACAGTGTGAAACCAAGATTCACACCCACACACAGGCCTAACAAAATCAAAACTGTATGAGGGACTTCGATTCCATTGGCCATTAGCAAACCGTCTCCGATCTGAGTTTAATTTTGGATACATGTGCCTTCATCTTATTTTGTTTGCATGCTTTCATGATAATTTACGGGTCTGAATATTACAATGATTACCACAAGCAGTTCTTTTGAATTTTAAAATGTTTAGAGATATTTTATTTTCACAATATTATTTATTATCAGACCACAACAATCCAGATTTTCTGAAGAAGTTAAATTCGGAAAGTGAAAAGGGTTGAAGAACCATACGTAAGCATCACTTGATATACGCAGTAGGTTCACATGAAAGCAGAATTGTAATCCCCATTTACAAATACGAAATTTTCAAAATTTATTTGCAACCTATAGCCGTTTAACTCTCTTTACTTAAGTGTCTGTGGTCGCATTTACTGTCCTTTGATGCTATAATTTACAGAATTTTGCTCCAAGGCTTATGAAAATATTAACTGTGTAGATAATACGTAAACGCGAAAGATGAACCATGAATAAATACAATTTTATTATAATAAGGGGCACATTAATGCTGCAATTATGAGCAAAGTAGCGAGGAAAATAATTTGAGACATGAAAGTAACGTATCAGTATATATAATTAAAAGATTCCTAAGTCGTGTGAAATTCGAAGTTCTCAAGGTGGTAAAGTTTGCGATGTTGGTCCTCGGGTAATAACACTGTGAGCTCTTGTAGACAGATACTAACGTTTCGTAGGAACATACAGCCTCCATCTTCAGGATTGAAGTGCTGAAAATGGACAAATTTTTCCCCGGGAGAGACTTCTACTCACAAACAAGCCCACGCGGCCTTACTATCAAAGATTTAAAAAAAAAATAGTAGGTACTATTTACTTAATATTTTTATGGTAATTTAATTAAGGGAGATGAGATAGACGACAAATGGACGATACAAAGACTGAGGAAATAATAAATTCATACAAAAATTTAGGACCGAGTACTAAGATAAAGAAGTATACTTAGATGCATGTGAGATAAAAGAGTAAACCAGATTTTGGAAAAATATTATCTAATGCTATAGACAAGATTCAAATTATTCAGGACACGATTTCTCCACAAATGCACACACACACAAACATAAATTAATTTATTGTGCTAATTAGATAAACGTAATTTAAAGCACGCATTTTCGTCCATGTTCTTTCAATTGACGTCACTAAGCAAAACGAAAAATTGTGTTTCTTTTAGGCGAGGTCTGTTTTTAAGAATTCTGTTTCCATGACGAACTGAAAACTGTGCAACATCGTACGAGGTTGTCTGCTCGGAGGGCGATGAAAAAAAGAAAAATAAAGTTTGTTTGCTTTAACTGCGGAGCAAAGAATCGAGATTTCCCTAAGGTTCAACGATGAAGCATTATGAAACAAAAACGCAACACGCTTAGTCTGATGACTTATCGTTCTTGTAGAGCAAGAAAGCAAGTCAGGCTAAAGTAACTGCACAAAAACTCGGCTCTATGCGTTAATAACATGTTACAATTTGAGTCTCTGCATAGACAGGCTATTTCTTCTAAAGATTTGTCTTCATATTGTTAAAACAACATCGCACATAAGAGTAGTTATATTTTAATATGTATCCCAATGTATTTTTAGGTAATCCATTTTTACCACTTCATTGAAAAGATTAAAACACGAAAAGAGGAAATTACATTACACAAAACATTGTTGTGCCCCAACAATGACACTTTGTGTAATACGGGTTGAGTCTTTCATAATTGCATCTAGGTATGTCTATTATTACTTAGTATCCTTCCTATGCAAATTAGGAAAATGTAGTTACATTTCTGTTTTTGAGAAAATCATGTTACATTTTAATCTTCACGTAAAGCAAATTTAAATGTTTAAAAACTAAAAGAAATTTTTAACTTAAAGGACGGTATTCTGAGAAAAAACAACTTATAAATATAAGACATAAAATTACAATTCAGTTCAATTATTATTATAATTGCCTGTTTTAAGCTAAATATTTGTTGCATGCCATTAATTTCGTAAGATCCTATGTGTTTTTAAAACTGTCTCATGCAAAAATTTACACATCGTTCTTATACGTAAATACCATGAATATCGCCATTTTGGTTTCATCTTTGACTCATTTTGTGGATCGTAATAAAAAATAATCTTACAGGATTAAATTCTAAGATAAAGATTTAATTATAGGAAAATACTAGAAAGAATGTGTAATATAAAGTTTGAGCGTCAAATTTCCGTCAAATGTCATTATTTTTTATTTCTGTCAATCGCATGAACTGAAATACACTTAACCATCTACTAACCATTTTACGAAGTAATGTGGGTATAATTCAAAGAGAAAACAGTATTGAATTCAACACGAATATGCCAGAATGACCTTTCTTAACACGGTCAGCTAGTTATAGGATAGTCGTTAGGTAATATTAAACTTTTCAGTGCTTGCTTTATGGTTAATACACAGACCATCAAACACAGTAATTGAAAAATAATTGCACTTAATTTTGTATCACTGCAATAAACATGAAATAAAATTCTGTGTAACAAGACTAGACTGCTGCTGTGTACAGTGTACGAAAATATTCTTCTCGTCTTTTAGTCACTCGATGGATTCAAATGTGTCTGTTTCAGATAATAATCCATTAATGTTACAGGTAATTAATAGCACAAGTACTGCAGTGTGAGATATTAAATTTTACTGTGAAGAAAGCTAATCAATAAGGAAGATGTTACGCTGCATACAGCCATAAAACATTTTATATCTATTAAGTTAAATATAAAAATATATCTAAGACTCTTTAAGTAAACGTTAGACTATCATGAGGCATAAACTTTATCGTCATAACAGCTGCACGGTTTGTGATACGGTACTTTTAACAGACTTGGTAAATTCGACTGAGCATCGCTTAAAGTACATTAAGTAAATTAATCTTGCAAAATTTTAACGTAGAACTTCACGTGAAATGTATACGCCGATGAGGGTGAGGAAAAAATACCTTACTTTTATCTCATTATCCATTCATATCTTGCATTTAACGTGCAACAGCATTATTGCCTAGTGCTTCAGTACATATTACGTCATCGTCAATAAAATCACTACCTGAAACATGCACAAAAAAACAACACACAAACCAAAATGTGTTCAAAGAAGCATACACAGCTGGATAATGCCCTTAAAAGTTTTGTAGAACATTCTAGAGTTTGTTGTGAAACTCTCAGGGCATTGTGATGACAGCGCGGGGCTTCGTCAATTTCTCGCCCTAATGACGGAATGAATGTATAAAAAGAAAAACAAGGTACATTATTCAAAGATAAATCTCGATGATAATAGTAAATTTAGAAAAAAACATTTGTTCATTAGATTCTTTACAAAAGTCCGCTAATAATCCCTAATAAAAGAAAAAATAACCTAGTAAGAAGTAGGACATATTCACACCAGTTATTCTTAAATTATACTTTAATATTATCTTTCTAAACACTCAATTATGTCATTAAGTAACAAATGTAGGTAATACCATGATATTTCAAAAAATAAATAATAGTTAATATATAAAATAATTATTAATTCAATATATCTAGATTAATCGTATGTTATTACAATTCATTCAATATTGATTATTTACACTCCAAAATTTCTGCGAAGATAAAGCAGCCGGAACGTGAAACTATCAACTTCTCTAAATTGACAGTCAAGGTTGTAAATGGTTGAAACTTCTTCGAGACAGACTTATGCGTTTAAGTCTACTTTAACTCTTTATTGTAACAGCCTTACTCTTCAAATGTTCTTTCAAAACATTACTTAATTATATTATATTAAGGAAGTTATTAGTTTACTGAAGTTAACTGAAGGAGTTGGAGAAAGTACACGGCGGCTTTGGCATGGAAAACGAGAGTAATTTCTGGAGTTGCAGAAGTTTAAAATGTGTGATGTAATTTCGTAGCATTATTTTCCTTCTGAAACATTTATAAGAAATTCCATAACCGTGTATAAGCGGGAATCTAGTGGGTGCATAGGGGACGATCTCAAATTTGAAAACCGAATAGCCACTGATATTTCACTTTAAATGATGGATTAGTTATTTAAGCCTTTTCATTTTCTTAACATCTTTCCTCCTTCCACCTTCGCAATTATCATTATCATCATATATTCGAAAGGAAGTTTACCCAGACAATAGCTGAAGCAATGCCATCTATATTGTCATTTTCAGACACCTAAGCATACTCAGTCTTATAATATACACTCACAGAGCGGAGCAAGCTATCACAGTCTATGCACTATTATCCAATTCCACAATCTCCTAACGTCCACTATCTTCTCATATCACAAGCGCCAGGAATTTCAACACCACAAGTAACATTGCCTTATTTTTTCATTATTTATGTTTGACAGGATACGAAGAATAAACACGCAAAGTTTCTGAAACAAATTTCTACCATGTAATCCTACTTATATTTGTTTCTATATCAAAGTACTGTTAAAAAAAGCATTTTTTCCCATATAATGTTTCGAATGCTATTCATGGTTCTCATCAAACGCAAAAAGTTTAGTTGGTAAACATTTGCTGAAAGGTTTTAAGACGGAAAAGGAGCCAAAGACTTGTGAGAAACTTCATTGCTGCCTACGAATGTGACGAGTCTACTTTACGCTTCTAAAGCAAAAATTACACTACGAATCTGTTCGCAAGTCCATGAAAATTTTTTGTATAAATGAAAAAGTCTTGAAAAGGCGTTTAATGTGTACACTCATTACTTTTAATATTCATCTCTACCTCGTTACAACCTACCGATATTGCCCATGAGAATTAATTTCTCTTCAAACAGAGGGGAATATTTTTTAACAGAACGAAACTAAACTTGTTTGCCAAAAATGTATAGAACGTGTTTCGCTGAATATGGTCATTTAGTACATCATTAAGTCGCTTCTTATGCAAGAAGTACTATTATCGTGATGCCACAAACTCAGAAATAATTGCCTCAGCTTGTTATCCCACTAATAACTACACTCCAATGTTACACCGTAAGATAAACATACGTAACATAAGAATATAAGGGCCGATAAGATGTAGGCCAACAAAACAGTACGAGGTCAAGGCTGTAATCTGGTTACAGCACCAAGGAAACCAAAAAATATTTCAACATATCCACTTAAGTTATTTAAGACAAATTTCTTTAATTATCCACAAAACATGCACAGTAAAACAAACCCTAAATAAAGTACAAGACATAACATTCAGTATAATTAATAATTTAATATGTAATATGCCGTCTGCAAGATGAAAAATAAATTCTGATCCACAACTGCGATACACAAGCTCTCATTCTCTTATAGAATTAAAAATATAAGGAAATGTGAAAAAATGTACTGGCAGAATGACATTATTTAAAAGTACGAATTGTAATACTATTTTGATAATTACTTAAATTCCACGATGTAGTCAGTTTAGGGACACACAAAAATAAAAAGTTGAACAAGGAAACATCACAGAAACAGTTCAGCGTAGCTATTAGGCATGAATTTAGCGGTGGATAAGAACCAGGTATTATGTAAGGCTAGAGCGAACTGTAATCCCCATTCATCTCTGATATTCTGATATTAAACAAAGAATTTGCTATTATAAAAATTTCATACGCTGCTGAATTATTTTTCAAATGCACAGTTTGTTGCGAAAACTTATACCTTCCCACCCCACGTTTACATTACTGTATCGTATCAAAATCAAGCTTAACGTGTTCTCTAGACATTGACGCCTGTCAATACTCAAACAGATAGGATACGAACTGCCGACTTTCAGGTTTCGTCATTTGAGCTTACAGTTTTCGCAATGACAGAATTTACCTCTTTGATTCGAGAAACCACAAAACCAGTCTTAAATGACTAAGGAGTCTAATAATTTCTTCGTAGTGCGTTTTACAACTTAAGCTTCCTTAAGCTCAGTATATTCCAAGACTTTACATAAACAAGATTGTCTGGTGGCTCATAAGCGGCCTCTTCGACTGACAGAATACAAATTCTTATTACATCAGTCCTGTTTGAATACAATACACATTGTCTCTTTAAGAATAAGGAACAAACATAATAGTCTTTTTCGAGCAGTACATTCACGTGTTTATACAAAACCGAAAGTTAGTTAAGATTCCAGCCTTACACATTTTTATGCCCGAAAAATTAGGAATATATAAAACTTTGTGGCGTCATGAGTTACTAATTAAAATACAAAAATAAAATTATGTTTATTAATCTTACTATAGGCCTATATTTTTAGCAGCAATTTGTAATTACCAAGAAGAGCTTAACCACTTGTTGGGGGTGTCCACCTGGTACCTTAGTATAATGCCATTATTTTTAAACCTATACCCCACATCAATTTGATGGGAGGGTAATGACAGGGCCTTTGGAAAACGCATTCGATAGCACACATTTGGCACATAATCACCAGTTATTTGTAAAATCAGAGATTTCTTTTTGCATGTTCACAAACACACTTCTAAAAATATTAGGTATTTTTATTTTTAGTATTCAGAAAGGGGTCCTCAGTGGGCCTTGGTCGCTGGGACCGTGGGTTCGAATCCCATTCAAGCCATGGATGTTTGTCCGCGTTTTTCTGTGTTGTGCTATCCTGTGTACAGGTAGAGGCCTTGCGACAGGCCGATCCCTCATCCAAGGAGTCCTACCAAATGTCTATAGATCGAGCTAACGAAAAGTTGGGACCCGCAGTGCTCACGCACTTCAAGAACGAGTCGTTCCTAGTATCCCAGTATTCAGAAAAGCAGAGTCACAAAGTCCGAAATGAGTGATTATTGCAATTAGACATTTTAACTGCTATGTATACAGCATGACCTCGGCGAAAATCCACCCCGTGGCAAACGACTATCACAGGGAACACACAGTGTGGCGTTAACTTTAACTATTGCAACACATGAAATAATTACTAGTTCTCTCGACCTTACCCTTTGTAATCATTAATACTAATCTTTGCACTATACACGATCAAATTGATCGTGTAGAATTAATCTACCGGAGCGAAATGTAGTTTATTAAAGGGGAGGATTAATTAGTGCTAAATATGCTATACGTGCAAAATTATCTTCAGTGCTTACAGATTACAAATTAGCGAAAATGGAAAAACGGTAGAACGACATCGATAACATAAAACCAATGCACCGGATCAAAATCGGTCCCGGTGCCACTTTGCAATCAGAAATCCGAAAAATATATAACCCTGGCGCGAACCCGAGCCTCCAAAGTGAGAATCCACAGAAGCGTGTGTACATATTACGCCATGTTTCTGACGATGTCCGTTAGCAAGTTTTGAATCTGTTTTATCATGCCTGTGGACAAGCTAGTGACAGAACCCAATCTGACTGATTTTGATTAAACTTGATACAGCCACCTACATTAATTCTCATCAACCCATTTCCGTTTTATTTTAGTATGGTTCATAAAAGAGGAAAGATTATTCGGTTAATTCTCTGAATATAATTCGTTTTATGACCCAGATTACTCCACAGTCTTGATATAATTTTAAATTATCTCGCTAAGTAGTTCTCTGAAAGAAAAAAGCTCTTAAAATAAATTTTATGGAATCATAAAATTTGCATGTTATATCTCATCTAATATTAGGAAAGAATCAGCGATTTTCAAATAAGGATTAGTAAAATAACAATACCTATTGGATGTGCTGCATCGAAAGACTATTAGACCCCTCCCTATAGAAATTACCTTATCAAATAGCTACAGTACCCTCGGTTTATACACTCCTAGAATCTGACGCGTATTGCAAAAAGAAAACGTAGCATTTTAACGCAACGTAAAATGGTACATATGCACATTTTTCCAATTCATTTCCCTACAATTGATATTCACGGTCATTTACTCTCAATTATTGCCGTAATTAGTAGCATTATATAGGTGTTATAGTAGCCGTCAACAAATTGCATGCTTCAGTACCATGAAAAGACTACATCCCACTTACCGCTTGGCTCTAAATCACCAGTACAACATTTCTACTTTCGCTACGCTGCGAATTGAGAGTTGTTTCAATCGCCTGGTATCAGCTTTTCGTGTTGCAACGTCACAAGACTTTGCTGTGGCATTAAAATATGCAATTTAGTGACGCCTACTATAGTAAATATTCACGATACAGCGTAAAAATTATAAAGCAAAGTTCACTGATGTCTATGACAAGTTCTTTTCTAGAGTTTTGTAAACTTTTAACAAGAAACAATTACGTGTTATCCAATGCTCTTTCAATTTATTTATATATTTATTTATAAAAGTTACATCACAGATTAAATTTCCTTAATTTTATTTGTATACGTTTAATTTATAAACAGTTAAACAAGTTAAATACAAAGAAAATAAATGGTGGTAAGTCCTAAATTAGACCCTAAAATACATTATTTAAATAGGTAAATGATAATTTCATGTGTTACTTTGATATTTTTCACGAAAATAATATATCTCCTACACGCTGAAAAAATTTCCTCTCTATTTTATTTATTGCATCGTATATCGATGTAGGTATCAATGTCAGATGCTGCAATATGTCTAACAAAGTAAATTCTCAGCCTGACTGTTACAACGAGCCACTCACAAAGCTCCATGCTTTCGATTTCTGATATAATTGTATTCGAGACCTGAACCAATGCCTCATGGAATTCGATGTTCAGTAGAATGCATGTTTCATTGAAACTCAAACGAAACAAGGTCATCGCAGTTCGTTGGGTTCCAAAATTATAAATCTGTTGAATGAACAATCTCTCTTCTACGTACATACCTATATTTGACTTGTTCATAAATTCAGAATAGTTTTACCTGATATAAAATGAACTGTGCACACAGTGGAGGGTAATGTCAGATGTTAATAGTTTCATATGTTCCATTTGTAAACAAAAATATTCAATGAATAAAGTAGTTAAATTATATAGATTTTTTTGTAAGCAAAGTTCATTTATAACTTGGCTCACAGTAGAGTAAAACTGCAGGAATTTCACGTCATGTTCTACAATATTAATGTATTTCCTGATTGCCTAGATAACTATAAAAGACTCAAAGAAGACAAAAATAGATCAGTGAGATTTGATGTTCTTGCCGCGGTGAAGATAAGGCAAGTTACAAACGTTTCGAAGAAACTTTTTGTCACCATCTTCAGGGCTAAATACGGAGGCGGTATATCTCTCTAAAACTTTAGTGTTACCTATGGGTTCACAAGGCGTCTTAACCTAGAAGACCAATCGGAGTTCGATCAGTCTCTTTTACGTAACAAACGTCAATACGTGACCATGAAAGATACACCACAGTCTTATCAAGGTCTATGCAGTTTGTTCAAAATATGTTTTAATGTAAAGGTACGTGTATATACCTCCTAAGTCATAATATTGTGATTTTCGTCAGTCTGTTTAGGTCGAAAGAAACTTTCAAATCTTTGTCTACGTGCTTTCTATAAAAATTATCCCCCTTCATTCGACACTGCGATTTAGGGGAGTATTAAGTTACTTGAGAACCAATCAAAAAGAGTTTCCTAGCTTTACCTCAATTTTACTCTTTAATTTTATCGAATTCCCTGTTGACACATGTGCTTGGCATTTGCTAATACATTTTGTAGCGAGCGTCAGCTAATGCAGTTTATCACATTCTTCCACGGGATTTATTGACATCCAAGCGTCGTAGATGAAATAATCTTAACTTTATATTAGAAGGGTCGCGTAGCTGTTGTAACAGGTTTTTGGATTTATAAGATGCGAGGTTCTGCTGAGACTTTAATTTTTTGTAAGCCTACGAAGTAAATCCTGTGAAAAATGGGACAGAGAAAGGTGAAACAGCTGGTTCTTGTTCAACTTTTCTTGAGGCTGGGGATACTGTACGAAATTTATTCTACTCACAATCTTGAAAAATCCACCTGTCCTCAGTTACATAGTAAAGACAAGTTACAAATCGCTCAAAGATCTAGTAAATGGAAGATAATGGTAATATCTGCTTTGCAATAAATGTCCCTTTCTGAGTTAAAAATAGTTCGGTTAAGATTTTGAGATGAAAATTCCTACCTATACATTATAGAGGCATCTAAGTAGAGTTGATAGCTGATTTGTTATTTCTTAAATGCGAATGAGACTAGATTCGTTCCTCTGGTTGGCTGCTGTGGGGTCCGGAAATAGTGAGATTTGTTGCTATTCAATAGTTCCTGGGGTTACTCCGATCATTTCATTGCATGCTGAAGGGAAATTTCTAGCACAACAAAGCGCACGAACAGAAACTTCTGTTAGAAAGCTCTTCCAGCGTAGACAATATATTCTACTGTTGCAGACATCATCTTTGAATATAAATTCAATGGAAATGATTACATTCATTTCGTTGGAGGATAATATTATGCCTTATTTATTTCTGTGGTTACACAAAAGTTTTGCGGACACTACAGACTGAGTTCTTATACGATGATTGTCGATTTTAATAACGTAAATATGAACTCCCACTAAATATTACTAGGTCTGTTAAATCAAGATGGATGCAGTAAGAGCAGAAAGTAGAACGATTGGAAAAGATAAGAAATACAAAACATATTAATCGTTTTAGCTGAGGTAAAGAACCATTTTGGGAGCAGAGGCGTAGAGGGAAGGATAATATTAAAATGTTTCTTAAAGAAATAAGAGAAGGTATAAACTAGGTTGATCTGGGTTAGTATTGCTATCAACGGGATGTTCATGAGCACGATGGGAATATTTAATATCTATAAATCGTGGGTAATTTCTTGACAATTATACTAGCCTTATTATTGTGTTCCTGTTATCGTCGTGCTAATAATACTATCTTAAAAACTGTGCATCCCTTACAGTAGGGCTTGCTTATTTTCACAACTGTACGCTCACAAACCAAACTGAGATGAAGCGTGATATATATATTGACACAGAAAAGTGGTTTTAGACCGAAAAGCTATCAACACTGGTCTGTTACATGTATCTGGACTCACTCCACGATTCGCAGGTAGTAGTAGTCGATAGCGCCCGAACGTAAGTGCACTGGGAACAGAAGTTTTCATTACATTTATTTTATTGCAGCCTCCATGTTTCACATTAAGTATGTATGATTCAGTTCGTGGAGAGAGTATTAAAAATTATCATACAAATTACATTTTAGTTGGAAATACATTTCACTGCTATAAACTCACATTGCCGCTGCAACTTTTACGGACATTAATTTCAGTCGTAAAAATAAGAACAAAGAACAGCGACCAATTACAAACAGGATAATTTTTTTTTATATAACAGTATTATAATATCTTGTTAATATATCCTACAACAAAAAATTACAATGACGTCATTCCAGATGCTCAGTTCTATTACAATACATAATTTAATTTTCCATTTTGTTCATAACTTCAATTAGTACAGATTCCAAAGAAAAATCGAAGATATAAGCTGTTCCCATCACTGTAATAATTATATATAAATTACTATAATATAAAATAAATGATCCTGTAATGTTATACTAATGGTGGATAACTAGTAATTGTGAATATCTAGGGGCCTTACGTCAAGAATAATGGGAAATTCTAAAGCAGAAAAACAGTCATAAATATTATCCTTGAAGTTAAAAAAACCCTTAAACAACAAATGGTTACGAATTAAACCACCACGTTTCTATTGTACAAACAGATAACCAGCGATTATGCATAATTCCTCTTATAAATTGTTAACAATAATTTGTTATTATCTGTTCTCCAAGCGCGTGGCTTTCGTTACTACAATAACAGGATTGTTCACTCCTACCGAAAACTGTGTAGTGCCTAATCATACAGTCATGATACAATTTACGGAAAATAGGCAAACAATGACTCAGTATGTACATAAATATTAACATTTACTGGCACATGTATATTTTATAGTTTAGGTAAACTTCAAGTTTTTATGACTGTATCACAATTACTAAAAACCACAGAATAAAACAGAGGCGAAGATCCCAGGATTGAGGAAAACCACTCGGGAGACCTAAGGTTAGATGGAAGGATAACATTAAGACTCATCTGAAAGAACGTGGATTGAATTTATTTAATCCTGGACAGGCTCAGGCAGAGATATGGTGTGAAAATAGCTATGGCATTCAGTTATACAAAACGCCGAGAATTTATTAATTGTGAAAACACATTAGCTAATATTAGCTCCACAAGAAGGACTCTGCTCTAAAGAGTTATTCATATGATGAATAGTTTACGACAAAATCCTATAAAGGAAAGGAATTCGTAGTGGAAAATTTCGCTAAAATAGATTTGTGTCCACAATAAATAATTATCAAAACCAGTGTAGAATGCAGACTGTTTAAGAGCGCATTTAGAAAACATACAATCACGTAATAAATATTTTACTAATTTTGCAAAAGCCCAGTGCTGGACGGACACAGTCTTGTATATACAGAACACAGCTCAGTATATGATTGAACGAATAACTTAATGTCCCTCATTCAAACAGTACAGCTCTCCAGGCTAACACACAGCCCTAGAAATAATATCGATAAATAAGATCATATATTAACCCAGGTAAATTTTGTACATCAGAAGCAGCACTCAACTTAGGCTATATCAACGAATTTCAATCTAAACCTTTTTTTTAAAAAAAGGTGAGTGGATTAACACTAGGGGCTATTTTCGTTTCATAAAGGCTGCGCCGAGCTGTATGGAAATTTCACACGTCACGAAAGTTGATCTAACAGACGATAGCTACATGGTCAGTTGAAAGTCAACTCCTTTATCCGGTGTAGCAAGGTGTGGGATCAGGGTGAACTCAAAGCTCAGGACCGGGTGGTAAAACCGTGCAAGTTTGTCACGCAGGTTTGTCAAAGATTATCAACGATGATAAATGGATATGAGCATCGATGAAATGATAATTAGCATCGGAACACGAAAGCCAGTCATTCAAAAAGAAGCCTGCATCAACGATATCCACTGGAAATCACACATTATTCCACATTTTGGAATTGACATCTAAACCAATGTTCTTGTTCTGGAAAGTTTAGAGAAAAAAAAGTGTCTCCATCTTCAAGGTTGAAGACGGAGGAAGTATATATGTCCGAAACGAATCTACAAGTTCATGAGGCTTTACAACCAAGCACACCAACGCTGAGGTAGACAAATGCGTTTCATTTGTCACCGGAATCATTACGCGTGGAACACGGTTATGAACATTTGGGTTGCATAACAAGCAGGGAATTTTTTAACTAACCGAGCGACTACTGGCTTCTTAAGCAGATCTCTATTATATTTAAATAACCAACCACACGGACAACAGTCCTTCTTGAGACGATAATCTCATACGTTGTTAAGAAATCTTTATGATTAACACAAACACTAACGAACGTACAAAGTAACTGGAAGAGATCACACACAAAAAGGCTGACGTAACACTAGAGTAATGTTCTTGAAACCACACGCGTATATGAATTCCAGTAACATGATTTACATATAGAATAATTTAGAATACATATGGTACTGACTGCCTTTTGAGTGATTATATATTCTTGTCAGTCTCACAATAATTAACTTCAATAAAGGGAAATAACATTTACTGATGTTACAGAGAAATCCACTGACATCAACACACATTATTTTATTTCATTTTATTCCTTTTGTGCAGTGATTAGCACTCCAGCGAGATCTAGGAGTTCAGTGACATCACAATATCATATCTACTGACGAGAATCATGACAGAATAACCGAACCTAAAATTTAAAAAAACTTATACTGAAATGTAAAAAATATATCTCTATAAGGCATGATACATGGGACATAGGACACGATAAAATTGTGAGAAATTCTAATATAATAACGAAAATATATAAGTGTCACCATATTTGCAACTAACGTTAAAATACTTGTGTTATAAATATTTATTATAATATTATTTTATTAGTTTAGATCTGAAAACGTCTCAGAAATTTTAAACCTTAACATTGATGTAGTGGCATTTTTGTATTATTTTATTTATTTAATGTTCTGTCTGACGACAGGATCCTTCCATCCTTTTCTCGGACTGGGACCTGTTCATATACGTTCTTGGCAGATGATCCAGAAGTGGTTTGCCATTGCCTTCTTCTGTGTGTGAATGGAGTAATTGTTGGGATGCCACGGAGAAACCGGGGAAGTCCCCGGAGGAAAACTCCGTGTTGCCTAGACCACGGCCTTGCCCAACACAAGTTATAAATTCGGGCACTGCCGGGAATCGAACACGAGACCCCAGGATTACAAGGCCAGCGTTCTAACTGCTAGACCACCGTGGCTCTATAGTGGCATACCGATATAAAATTTGTTTGCAAAATTCTAGTCCGGATACATTTCAAATTTTGTTCCGGGTACCAACACAAAGGGTGTTAGAACACGAACCACGAACAAAGCTCTGTTCTGTGAGAATCCTTTGTTAACTGTTATCTCTGGCATTGTTCTGGCCACTAGCCCGGAGCTTTATATCATTTCCGTTACACCACTGTAGCACCTTAGAATATTATTACGTTTCACATGTCAGCTGCGTTCATCATTGAGATATTATATTTACATTTCACGAACAATTTCGTTTCTCGTTTCACAAAATCGTTTTACGGTTCCCGAAATCTCAATATTTAGAAAGACACAAACGAAACAATATTCCTTAACAAACCGCATACATTTAAGCTGCATGTATATATACATATATCATTATTCTATAACTGTTTAAAGGTTTAATTTATTATTTTATTTAAAATCTTTAATGAAATTCTGCAATTTAAGAATCAATAAATTATTAATTTTGAAAGTGTTTGTTATAAAATGCGTTTTAATTTATATAAATTTTACGTCTAAGTATTTTTCATGAATAAACTACATTCTGATATTCATTTATTAAAATCAATTTAATTTAGTTGGCGAGACTTTTAAGTTATCTTAAGGCGACAAATATCAGAGATCGCCCTGATAATGGAGCCAGCAGGCACCTCTGAAGGGAAATACTCACTACCTACTAGGGCAGCTTGAAAAAGAGAGAACTTTTCTGGCAACCATTACATGGGTGAGGAATATCATACATTTTACTAATTCTTAGCGTGCCCTTAAGGTAATTTTTTTCTTTCTATTTTCCCATAAGAACGCACCATTGTGACTTTCATCGAAACACATTTTCACTTTATTAATTGAAATATAAAACAGAGGAATACAAATAGCTATTTCAAGTATTTTTTTAAAATTAAAATTTATTAAAACTGGGGCATCTACTCTCGTCCATTGAATATAAATCGAAAAGTGAGTCTGGATGCATAAAAACACTGAAAAGGGTATTCCTGCACTAAACGAAACATTTGTCAGTAAATAAACGGTCTGACGAAAGGAATATTTTAGTATAAAGAAATGTATCTCTTTTTTTTTTTTTGTCTTTACTAGATACGAAATACTAAAACGGCTGCCTGTTATCTTTGTTAATATAAAGCGCTCTCGTAATACTAAATTTTGCCTGGCCTCGGGCCGCACGTTCCGAGAAGTTTACACATTATTAAACACGAAACGTGCGTTAATGGCTTGCTCATAAAGACAAGCGTAAATGAACACTCCGTATTCGGTGCTCCAGTGGGAACAGACTTACATAAATGAACGCATACTTCCACGAAAAACAATCATGAACGATACGGCAGCCCTCGGTTTCAGACTTTCTTTAAAAAATTATTTATATTATTTACAAAACCTAATTAACTTTTAAAGACGAAACGCCTTTGTATTTATGACATATTTAATATTTTTACCTAATTAGAAACCTGATTATTCATTACTGTATTTTTATAAATATTTTAAGAATAAAAATAGCTAAGAGAAATCTCTATATGTAATAAAAAGCTTACTTTTCAATCTATGGTGATTAATGAAATCACCCTGGACTGCCAGGATGCTGGTACAGATGAGTGCTACCACCATCTGGCGGTGATAATGATGATGATGATGATGATGATGATAATGGCAGCGCTGATTTCTCCGGTGCATTGTGACGTTTTAGTTTGATATTTCTCACATCGACAAACGCCTTTGCTTAAAAAAATAACCTACACCAACAAGAAAAACATAAAAACCTCTTGGTGTTCGCACATTTCTACACAAAAGACGATAATATAAAGAGAGACAACACGATTAGTAGCTGGAAGAAACACCGATTCACTTACATCTACAACATTTTTAATTTTGGCACACCACACATTGCACGTCGCATATGTAAAACACCACAGAATTAAATGTTACACAAGATCTAATATTACGAACTTCTTGAAGGTCCCACTACACGTGGAGCTATTAACATGGATTGAACACTGTAATACAGAACACGAAAGCAAAACACAATTGACGCTGACACTTATTTGATGACAAATGGAACTCATATATTACAACCACTCGTCCATGACCTCCGTGAACGTAACTAATTCACAGTCTTCTAATTTCGCACTACATGTGTTATAACGTATAATTTAATCAATTCATAAACAGGGTAAAACTTTGAAAGTATATAATTCATGATATCCATTACTAAAACTAAAACACAGGGTATTAAAGTACTTATTCTTTCTTGTTTCTGAAAATGTTACTGTAAAATTTTACTATTACAGAAGTATCTCTTGTCTGGATATCACACGAATTTTTATAATTTACTTATCATTAGCGATGAAAAAGTATTATCGCTTACAGGTTTATAAGAGAAAAAATTCTCGTTGGAAGAGTCAAATAATTATTCACTTTGTCTGTGTGAAAGAATCAATAACTGATTGATCTACCAGCACCAGAAATGGGAGTCTGGAAGGTGGACACGACACAGCGGCCCTCTGTAGGGTAGCCAGGAACTGATTTTCCGATTAGCGTCCGACCAGCTCGAGGTTTCTCCGTCGACTCGTCTAACACCGGAGACGCCACGTAACCCCCCCCCCCCCCCCGGACCGACACATACTCCGTGAAACGACCACTGCGTTCGCGCGCTTTTACAACTCCGTACCTGATTTAATGTAACTCAGGAACATTTGTCGGTTTCATTGGTTATAAGGCGTAAAATGTTGGATTACTAAAAATGCAAAGCAGAGGATGACCCAACGATTTGCGTGAAGGAATTTGAGGAAAATCAAAAAAATAACAGCCGACTTCTTGACCGGAATTAAAATCTGTTACATTCAGAATACAAAGCATGACTTTTACAGGAAATGTATTTTTCAGTATTATAGATTATTCAAACGAAATTGTATAAGACAATAGCTTAATACATTCGTAAAGTCATAAAAATTCGTTCAGCCATTCTCGGGCTGTTTCATGCTGACGGACAAGCACTTAGACATTAGCAAGCACATATTTTAATACTTCTGTAACTGCGTATGGATATAAAATTTAAAAAAAAATGTGATTAATTGAACGTAACTAGTAAACACGTCCAGTCGCTCTGAGACAGCTAGACAGTTGAACTATTAAATCTTTATTTAAAAATAATTTTTCGGACGTACATGACGAGTACTTTGCTTCAAATGCTTCAGTCTAATTACCTACTGAAGAGATAAAAAGGTATGAAGGACCAGGTATTAATGAAATTCACGCAAAATTAACAAAACAATGCGGTACAACATTACATTGCGACATGTACAAAATGTATTAATTCTATTTGCAATAAAGAATAACAACCAGAGTTTTAACAATCAATTATTTTACGTATAAACCAATTTATAACAATGGCTATATAACCGCCTGTAACAATTTTCCAGAACATCTCTTGTTATGAACCACACACAAAATTTTATGTAACATTCTTCTGGCAAGCCAATTGCATACACAACAGATTCTTCCAGAGAGAATGGAAAATACGTGAAACCTCTGTCGAGAGAGGGACAACCTCCTAACCGCGTATCTGGGAATGCACGTCAAAATCATCTCTACCAGAGCTGAACCACTCAAAATAATTGAGGTCAATCAGAACTGTGTGGAGCATTGCCGTATGTAAGAGAAACGGAGGGAGGGCGCCTTCGTGCAGAGAGCGGTAAAGTGAATGATCCCATTTCTCCGCATGTCCAGTTCGAAGTGACGTCAAGTCGGGCGGAAAACTTTCGTTCCGCACTATGAATGCGCGACGCATTATCGAAAGAATAATGGAAAGACGCAGCGATCAGTGACGCATCTACGCGTTCTACATTCTCCAGAAATTTCTTTTTGCATGGGCGATTGAAGAACGCCAACTTCGTTCATTGAGTGCGGTAGATCAAGTTATCTCTCACGTGACACATCACTACGTCCAGTATCAACCTTGGTCACACATAACTAACTAACCAGATGGCTTACCGAACCCGAAGGTTCATCACCGAATTAACCAAAGCCCTCTACCGGACCCTGTCCTGGGCCAACAAAATCCAGTTTCCTTCAACTCCTATCTCCAATAGATCCCGTCTGACATTATCCTCCCATCTACGTCTAGGTCTCCCCAGCGGTCTCTTTCCCTCAGGCTTCTCGACCAATACCCGGTTCACACCTCTTGTCCCATCCATGCGCGCTATATGCCCCGCCCATCTCATTCTTTTCGGCTAAATCACCCTGGCAATATTGGGAGAGGAGTGCAGATTTTTAAGCTCCTCACACATGACTCAATAACATCAAATTTCAATGTGAGTTACTCAGAGAATTTTCTTATGTGTATTCTTATGCGTTGCATTTTTATTGTTATAATTCGGTCTTAAGGAGTGTTGGTGGACTGAATCAGACTGTTTCGTTTCTCTTCATTACTAGCATATTAAAACATATAATTTAATTTAATAGACTTAAATCTATCATTACAATGACAACCAAGCACCTGTAATCAAAAATCAAGTCCGAAAACATTTATTGTATCAAATACATCTCATAAAAGTGAAAAAACCCTACTTAATAACAGTGTAGTATAATTCTGCTAGATTCTTATTCGCTTAAAGCACGAATGCTAACACAACGGAACACACACTTACATCGCTAATCTAGCCTTGAAATTCGGCTGAATAGGATACCGATGTAATTAGTCCAAAATCCAATATAATCCGCTTAACAAGAAAACCAGAGTCCAATATGGCGTGGGCTCGTATCCACCTTCCACTCCATCGACACAAATTAACCTTTATATACCATAACATACAAATGGTGCTCGGTTAAGAAAATTTATGTTATGATTATTATTCTCGTTTAGTGTCTCTTTGAATCCACGCCGTTTCTGAAGTAAAAGCAATGGAAAGGCAACTTCCATGCAGCCTTAGGATATAATATTGATCCATAACGTGTTTCCAGCACGTACGTAAGCCTTAGGTCACAAAACATGGAACCATAAGTACGATATCTGTGTTGTCCCTTATCAAATTTTGTTTTTAGAATTATAAATGCTATCTAGGGATCTGTGTAGGGTTCTGAGGTGTCCCAGGGATATATTTCTCTACAGTTAAGTATGAATAGAATCCTAAAATATAACTATTATAGTTGTAAACGCTGGTCTTCTGGGTTTTGACGCCGTGTGGACTTTCACACAGATAACATTTCGGAAGAACACACTCTCTCAATCTTCAGCCTCGAAGAGGCATCACTTTTTTATTACACAGCCACGAACATTCAATAAACTATCCCGCTTAGCCTGAAAATTTACAACCCTCAAGTCTGTAAAACAAGTTTTAATTTGACCCTCGGTCTGGAAATGTTTCGGAACACCTGGAATAGCAGAACATAAAAGAAAGACGCTGAACCAGACAGAAAGACCAATAATTGGATTTGGCACAGTCCAATAAATCTAATCCATTGAAATGTTAATAAGTTTCATTTTAATTGCAATTACAAATCCTAAAGTCTTCTTCTCTCTCTAAGATAATTACGCAACCTGGGATAATAGTTCATTTGGAGTGGGGTGGAAAAGTACATTTTAATATTATTCGCACTCCGAACATGCTACAATGCTGCGCCTAACACTGTAAAAAAAATCTCTTAAAACACTGTTACATTATTTACCAGCTGAAAGATTTGAAATTGGACTCTGTATGAAGGAGTAAGTTATGTAATAAATTAATATGCCTAAAATTTGTTAGTTAAATTATATATTTTACTTTGATTTCAAGAATCTCTTTTTCAGAAATTCTTCTATCTTAAAATATAGGTTACAGAAGCTTTTTAAAGTTTATGGAGTTAAAAGAGATGTAAAAAATGGCTTCAGGCTGTTATAAGACCGACTTTGAGAGGGCGCTGGCAGTCTATCAGCGGATTTGAGAGAACAACAAACTAATATCAAGCTCTGACGTCGGAATAATATGGTCAGATTTGAGAACCGAAACTCTGACAATAAAGATAAAGCGCT
Organism: Zootermopsis nevadensis; assembly: GCF_977971745.1. Lineage (NCBI taxonomy): Eukaryota > Metazoa > Arthropoda > Insecta > Blattodea > Termopsidae > Zootermopsis > Zootermopsis nevadensis. The sequence goes on along the minus strand of NW_028259139.1, from coordinate 7,641,482 downwards.
ACTACTCTGTCAGATCGTATGTTGCGAACTGGTATCAGTTATAGGAAGGATATTTTTATGATTGGTGAATACATGGGTTTGGAAGGGCGCTGCAGACGATCGGCAGGAAACGTATTTCTAGAATATTATTGGTATCGGATTTCGGTTCCATCTCGCGGCCGAGCGTCGTAATTAAATTTTGGAGCCAGTTCCCATGGACCCACTATCGGAATGACACCCACGTGAGATGTGGAGGAAAATAAATACTTCGACTTTCGATCTTTGCTTCTTCCTTTCTTTGCTTTTTTCATATCGCCTGTTTTATTGTGCTTTGATCATTTAACGCCGCCTTCTCAAATTGATAGATTATGTACCCTCGTCTCCAAGAAGGTGACGTGTCTTGAAATATGAGTTTCATCTTGGAAAGGACACTTTAAGGTATGGGATATTTCTGGATGTTGAAACAACGAATTTATCTTCTTACATAAATACCTGGAATTTCATTTACGTGCGAATGTGTGTTCGCTTATATACATCGAGAACAAATAAACAGACTTCCACCAAATTTAGTATGCTTATTCCTTGAAAAGAGGAAGGGATTTAAGTACGTTCGAAACTCCGAAAAAGTGTCCCGGGATTTAAACCCCAGCGAATGTAATTTGTGCTATCTTGGAAACAAAGCATGATAGAGGAATCTCGCAAAGACTGACTACGTTTGTTTCGACAAGGACACTGCAACCCCCCAAAACTGTCGTCGGTTCAAATCCCGGTAAAGATGTTTTCTGTACCTCGGAAAGTAAACACGATTGAAGAAAGGCATTAGGAACAAAATTGTCTGTTTTGACGAGATTGCGGGAACAAATTCCGAACGTTCTTTATTTTCCACAGACCTTAGGCTATTTAATAAGGTGGCGAAGTGAAGGATATAAGAAAAGGGTTCTCCCTATTACAGAGTTTTAATCCGTACCTAATATCTCAGTCAGTGTTGTACTTTCTGCAATAAAAATCATCTTCCAACTGTCCAGTGTCATTGAATTGTCCAGACAGTTTTATTTTGTAAATGGATCCAAAATTGTACGGCACCCAATTGCAAAATCTTCATCTTTAATTATGAAATGGTGAACTTGAGTTACAGCAGCAAGAGCCCAGAGATGGCACATTAAATATTAACACCACAATCTGACGAAAAGAAAACCACTGGATTCCTTCCTAACTCGCAGTAAAATTGAACGTGATAAACCTTCATATTCCTGTCTCACACGAATAATTTAGTTGCATCTGAGTTTTGGAATGACGAAGAAAATTAAGTACGTCTCTTAGAAATGCTCGCGTCTCTTAGAGCTTGACATAAAGTTCATAGCAACTACGTGAATTTTTTATGTTATAGCATTTAAATATACATCGGTTTCGTTCTGATTTCAGAGAAGCGGGAACATACACAGTAAAACAGATGAACAGGAATATGCGAAAATTTAAGTAATTGTAACATAGACGTAGAAAGATATCAACATTTCAGGGAAATATACTTCTAGAGATTTCAAGAAGAAAATGCATAATAACAGATTCATAATTTAAACTCTTCAGAAGACGTTACTAGGCTGATCAAATCAAGAAGAACTCTGGTCGGGACATTCTATATAGCTACATGATTGATGGATAAATGACGTATGAATTAATCACAATATATAACGGGTTAAACACATATCTAAAATAAAACAAAAAAATTACATCGTCCTTGAAGTAAACCGAGAATTCAAAGTCACTCTTAAAAAGTTGCGCAGAATGACTGTGACCCGTTTTAAAATTCAGAATGTTCATTATTGTACTTGAACTCCACGTTTTATCATATCAAATTTCGCCTTCAGGTCCTTTTAAAATTCTTATTGCCCTTATTAGCATAATTTCTCTGCAAGAACAAAAAATAATTATCACAGTAGAATAGCTTCTCTCAACACGAAGATGAAACTTCAGAAAGTAACCACAAACTTTTATCTCAACTCCAAAATCCACTTCGATTAGCCTATAGACTATCCAGAACAACAAATAGAGACTTTTAGAGACTCGATGTATTCTTCACAAATTAAAATTTTCTGAGTGAACAAACTTTCCGCAAATGTTTATTTTAGTATTTGTTAGATGATTATATTATTATTTGTTCGGTTCAGTTGAATGTTGTTCTTAAACTTAATTTATAGTAAAATGGTGACGTTTTCTTAGCTTGCTTTAGTCTAGTGGCCTGTTGTATCTGTTTCTTAACGTCTTTCACTTTGTTTCGGAGTGAATACATTCTGAACGGAACAGTTCAATGGATCCCTCGGTTAATTAAAGAAAAAATAAAATTCTTAAGCTGTTTTCATTAAAGTGAGAGAAAAATATAACTTTGCTTTTAAGCAACTTACATTAAACTTTCTCAGTCCTTACATCAGAGAATCTAGAATAATTTTGTTCACGTACTACTTGAGTCAAAGAACTTTCGGAAGTTCCTTTGCTTGGAGTAAAAGTAAATCGAAAATATGGTCATTTCCTAAGTAAGTTAATATTATCCAGGTATAAAAGAGGGTTAAATGTTAATTAAATATTACATGAAAGCAGATATTTAAAATTGGGCACAAATTTCAAGCCGAAATGCTAGAATACATGTAATTTCTAAAAACGTTCCAGATATATTCAAAGTGTTGAAGATATTTTAGTACAAAAATTCAAACCAGATATAAGAAATCTTGAATTTAACAAATCCTTAAATAAATGCATTACCTTCTTTCTAAATGTATTTTAAATGTGGACGCTTGCGAGGCAAATGCACGACGTAATATACTTTTTGTCACAAAATTGGCAATCCTGACATGCGATATGTTACTAACTTTCGGAGATGTTGGATATCAGTACTTCCTATCTACGCTAGTTTTTCAAAATGATCTGCTTATGCTTTCATCTCTCCCATTCATGCTACATGCTCCGCTAATATTTCAACAACTATAAAGATATTAAACATGTTTGTAAATCTTACGAACTTTTAGTAAAAGAAAATAATCTTTTTTAAAAAATTATACGAAGAAAACAATGCTCATTGTATATGGGTAAATAACATGTTTGGTTTTCAGCGAAATGACATAAAAACATACGATTTTGACAAATCGTTACAGATAAGTAAAGTACATTAAACCTTCAACTACCTTCAGACTATGGGGAACTGCACACAGAAACCGATGCACTTTAATAAGAAAACGTATGCCCACTTGCAGGATCGTAACCAAATTCTGCGGAAAGCAGGAAACAAGTCTTGTTTTCGAGTCCATTATTAAATACGCTATACATCACAGATCCTGTAGATGTAAGCCATATTATTTATCCCTGTACACAAAATCACGTCCAGATGTTGTAAACGTATTTTAACAAGCTACCACGTTTGAACGTTCAGTATGACAACACTCAAATTTCACTTGGATTATAATGAGATACTTGAGATTTACCCGCCTTCTGTCATAAAAGAAGGACTTTAACATATTTTACCTTCACAAATATACTTCAAAGGAACAAAAGAAAAGTCTATAAAGTATAATTTAAGCATAAAACAGATTAAATATAGGCCTAGAGTATACGTAATTTTAAAAATTATTCTTATGACAATCGTAAACTTGTGAAATTCCAAACAATTCTTCGCTTGGGCAGTACTCATCTCGTATCAGATTCAATACGACGAATGGCACAGACTATAAGCAGCTCCACTATCACTGTAAGAGATTAGGAAAGACAAATTGTCGCTTGGACTAAGAAGCATACGTTTCCGGACAGCCCAGATTCAAGGATCAAGGTTTCATGCAGACGTATTTCTGCTTTCACCATCTGTGCCCTACGTTTCCAAATCTCAACTGTCTTACGAAACAAGAGTAGGTTAAATTTAAGAAGAACATGTAAACCGTTCGCGGTAACCCCTAGACAGACGAGTAGCGACTGAGACAAATTATAAATAAAAACAAATAATAAAAAAGATATTCGAAATAAATTGTTTACGGGGGTGATAATGAGGATTATAGTCTACCGTTTTATGCTGTCATGTAGTTATTAGCAAAGATTCGAAGCATTAGGGTATGGGCCCAAGGCCGGTCTTAAAATGAAATAAAAAAATATCCGTGCCTGTAGCTAACCACTTTGTAGGCCAATTTATTTCGGTTCGTGATAGTTAGCCAATAACATGCGTTATGCATAAGTGGTCACCAATCCGATCGCTGGCCAGGCCGAAAGTTACTTTACTTCTCTGAATACAAAGTGCTTTTTTCAACATAGCATGAAAGTTACAAAATAATTTAACAAAATGTTAATTTTGGAAGTAAACTACAGTTAAATACAAAGCGTATAGAAACGATTCGGAGTGCTTCTTTTACCTACTTTTTCAGAAGGAAATTACATTTCGAAACTCTCGTCAATACTCTTTGAAAGTAGCTGTATGAGAATTACTAAGTCCGTAACATCACTAAAGCTAACTGAGCTGTGCTAAAGATACTTCTTTTAGATTTCAATGAATAAAATAAAGCCCTGGAAACAGGTTAATCGAAACACAATTAGAAGTTCCTAGTATGTAACAACATTTTATTCTAAATTTCCAATTATTTTCGTTTTATTTCTTGCGTCGCTTACAGATTCTTGAAATTTACGTTAGAGCTCAATCTATTAAACGAGAAGATGTAGCCCAGTACAAAGATTCGAATGGAGATAAACGTGTTATTCTTGTCTAACAGTCAAAGAGATTCTGTACATTTTAATTGTATATTAAGTGGTCCCATTCTACAACGCGTGTGACAAAAATATCGACTTTTTTCGAGTGAAATTGGGAAGTATGTATTAACAGCATGACGAGAAGTGTAGGCTAAGCTAAATAATATCTGGTAGCTTATACCCTGAGGTACATACGAAGTGAAAGTAGCGCTTGAGGTTCACCAAAAATTTCAAATCACCACGCATCAACGTCTCGCACAAAGGTGGAAAACTTGTTATACCACTGCGGAGAAAGGAAATTTCGGACGCCCACTCTCTGTTCTGTGACACGACTACCGTACCTGCACGTTAATTATTTCAAAGACTTCAATCAAGTGGCCCCGTTTCAATAGATATTACAAAAGGAAACTTAAAACGTAATTGTATAGGATCAAAGTGGTTTTGAAGAAGACTTCCATTGCTGTTCTTACCAGATCTAGCCACACCTATTTCATGCTTTAGACCTTCTTAAACTTACCGAATATCCGCTTGGTTAATATTTATCATAACTTGATACGAATTTATGCCGGCAAAGAACAAGAAAAAATCTTGTGGTTGTAAGAAATTGTGTTATAAACTATTTAAAGGCTTTTATGCCCTTATGAAATGCCTTTTTTCAGTACAGTGCGCCCAAGAAATAAGGAAATTTCAGATTCCGCGCCATACCAACTTTATAATGACTTTAAATATATGGACCAAGTTTTTGTAGATAAGAAAAGTTTCTTTGACTAAATAATAACAACTGAATTCGAGGAAGGAAAGACGGAAAATCTTATGTTCTCTTAGCACCAGAAGCACTGCGTATTATAATGAAGGGTCTTTATTTATGGCGTGTTTAAGATTTGAGGAAGCAGAGTGACAATTGAATTCTACAGACCCAGCAATTCGTACTTCCGCCCAAATGCAACTTATGAAGTGTTGATTTTTGTAATCAAGATGAGTTTATATAAATCTGTTTTTTTTATTGGCATTAATGCTCTTACATATCTGATATAAAATGAGATCACTTACAAATAGCATAAATTATATATAATTTTGGTTAGTTAAACAAAGAATTAGTAGAAATATATTTAATTAAATAGTTGTTTTTCATACGATCCATGTTTTAATTCATCTTCATGAGTCATTTTTAAGGGAAATTGTATACTTATATTTGAAATTAATGTTAATTAAGGCAGGGCACACACAAAAGAAACCAACTGCATGAAATCGGCTTCGTGAAACTGGAAAATATGTCTTCATAAAAGTTCTACTCTCTTACATTAAAAGTCACACGGACAGTCGTAAGAAATTATTCTTGCGTAGCTGTTGTAAGTGGAAAAGGGCCCGAAAGGTTTCAAACAAATTTAGTTTCTTTGTTAAGGCTTCGTGATGGTACGTGCCCATTTTTCTAAGAATAACTGGAAAAGGAGTTGTTCCGCACAATCGCAAGTAACTTTTTTCTCCTAATTTCACTTCTTGCCTGAAATACTGAAAAGATGACTGGCAAGTCCTGTAGAAAACCTTACAATTTTCCTCACTAAATTTAATTCTTTAGCAATATTTGTACACTGTGTGATAATTTCACGGCGTTGACGTGTACAATAATGACCGTCTTGTTATTATTTAACAAGTCTATTATAACTGAAGAGGTTCTCTATAATTTACCGAAGAGAAGCTTTCTCCGTCTAAAACATAACAACGTCGCATAGAAGTGTGAGTTTACAGGCTGCTTGTGCTATGGACACGTACAATACCCCGCTGTGGTCGATCAGCACGCGTTTCTCCTCAGCGGACCGCAGACACTGTACCTAGTTCTTGCAGGAAGTTTTCGGCTAGCTGTGGGCTAACCGCACGGGATGCTACCAATTCATGATCCAAACCCTTTCCCTCTTTAACAGTGAAATACAGCATCCCTGTGCAAACTTTGGCTCTCTTATCAGCAGCTTTGCTAGCACTGTGGTTTCTTACAACGAAGTATCTTATAATCCCTAGTCTTAGTCTGAAATGCCTCGTTTTGGCAACTTGATTCTGTACATCATGTAAATGTCTTCATATTTTTCGACTTTTGAACATTATTGTCGCTACAAAGCAGAAACAGTCTTCGTCCGAGGGTAGAGAGTCTGCTTTAATGAACGCGGAGGAATACAGAAAGTTCTGATCTTCAAACGACAGTAAGTTCTTTACAGAAACGTTTGATTTATCTGTTCAATAGTGCTTTACAGTATTAAATAGGTAACTGATATAAAAGGTAAGAGAAAATGGTTTTATTGTGTTGAGTGTATGGCATTCTGACATAATATGATAATTAATGGATGATTTTCTGGGAGTCGTGAACCACTAAGTATCTTTTATCTTAAAAAACAGTTTTCATCTAACAAATTAAGTTTGTAAATCGAAGGATGGTACTCTAACTTTTCGTTTGCTAGAACAGTCGAACATTTTTATTGCATGTTTCCTTCTGTCATCCCACTTACATTCTAAAGTATTCCACAAATAAAAGGTCTTTAAAATCACACATGTTAATTAAACATACCACTAGCTGTAACACAAAATAACTGCATTTTTCCCACACATTTCTGTGTTTCGTATTAATGTTACAATAAATTATTTTCCTAAACAGCATTAAGTAACTTATCTTAGTAACAGTGATGCGTTGTATTCTCTTTGAGGTAAGGACTCAATTTTTAAATATTACGTAAATTATGTCCGAGATTCGAGGCAACAAATAATACAGCTTTAGCTGCCATGTTCTGAATACCTGAATTTTTAAAGGTGTGATTGAAATATCAGAATTCACTCGCATATCTTTAAACTTAACACACTTTATATTATAACATTCGGTTGAACTGAATATTTGAAATGATACTGAAACTTTATATGTATAATTCTACATGTCATATTGGAAGTGTAATGTCCACAAGAAGAAAGACTTTCTAAAGGCAATATGAAAAATCTCTGGACTGACTTGAGGGCATTTCTCCACTTCCTCTTCGCCTTGGGTTTTGTTAGTTCTCTATCGCTCTTTCTGTGTCATTCATCTCTTTCGTGGTTTATATTGATCGCGCTTCAAGCATCCTCTCACCAAAGAATTTTTTTACTCATCGGCTTGTCATTTCTCGAATTTTCATACTCAGGGTCGGTGTTTACAGAGGGGTTTATGAGCATACATTTTCCATGAAACATGTCGTTTAACATAAATATACTTGTTTCCCCCCAAAATGTTAAAATAGAAGACATAATGACCAAATCTTTACGAATATCTGTAACAGAAACAGATTATGTGAAATGATATTTAAGATAAACCACCCACGGGCTATATCATGGTATCGGTCGGTCACCACGCTTTGCATTTCACAAATGAGACACAATTTATTTAGTATCTCACAAAGAACTGTGTTCCATGCTGATTAGTACCAAAAGTGGAAAAATTTGCTGCAAAAAGTATTGGTTCATGCAGATCACTGTAGGCCCTGATGATAAAAGCAGTGATAACTCGGAAACTTTGATAAATTACTTCGATACTACACAGCGCAACATACAGGAAGACTGTTTCATCAAGCTCGCCGCTGTGATAACCCGAAATCTTACAATTATTTAATATTTTCAACTGTTTCCAATCTAATAATATAAATGATTAATTCCTTCGTTCTTCGGTAACTCTTCTAAGATAGTACTGACTATTTTTCTTCGAACGTAATGTGATATTGTGAATTATGATTTTTGAACGGATCTGGAAAATGCCGTGGCAGATTTTGATACATCATTCCAACACTTGCTTTGCAGAGGTTGATAGAAATCGCAGCATAAACAGTCCGACATGCGAACATGGAAACTCCCGAATATGAAGGAGAAATTCACTCGGCCTCGACATTTTTTATTTTAAAATGAATATTAAATAGTCAAACGTCTGTAAGCCAGATTAAACTGGCTCAGAATACAGTTCAGTAGATGGCTATTGTGGATTCGATAATAAGGTTACTGAATCAATGAAAGACAAGATGTCTTTATGGTTCGTAGTGTAAATTTCGATTTGTTCCTGAAATAGAATTATGTAACTGTTCTTTGTAATGGTGAAGTGTTGTGTTTTCTTTGCGGTACGGACAACATTCTGAAATATTATTTAGACGATTTTTGGCTTCAGAAGAACAAGTTAGAAAATTTTTCTCAGGTACAGAAACAAACTATTTCTGATATAAATTTACATTTACATTTATTTATTCAGATATATGTTCTACATATTTGTATAAGAATCTGGCAAAGCTAAAGTAACAACGTAGAATTATGATTTTGCTGAAACGTGTTGACACCTATGAGATTTGAGTTTTTACGGAGGTTAGCACGAAGATGGCTGTCCTGGGTTGCAGTGCATTTTAGTCTGGTAGAAGTTTACACAGCGTTACAACCCCGAAGACAACCAACTTCCATGTCGATACAAGACTGTAGCAGCACGATTTATTCTTGATACTCTCTAACCATGAAAAGCTGAAAGTGTTTGACCACATACTGAATTACAAAAAGGCATTTGTTCCCGGAGGACAGAACAAGTGCACAGACAGTGAGGGTGTCAGCGGACATGATGTTGCCAACACAAGCCACGGCACAGTGCGCCATGAATTCTAACCGTCCCTGGTGACTTAGCCTCCATCACCTACGACGGTGAAGTTCTGCTGGGAACTGTATCGGATTGCCCCATCACGACGTCATCAATCTAACCACCAACTCCGCTCTAGAGAACAAAGAAATGTTACCCCTCACCAGAACGCAATTAATGTCTAAACCTTTAATCTACAAGATAAATACAGTGTTTTAAACGTTCTGCAGCTTAGCGTATTGTCTAGATTTAGAAAAATAAAGCCACTGTTTTAGACAGAACAAAAAAGGGTTTAATTTTTCGCGTATTTGGAGGGGGTAGCCAAAAAACGTACATAAATTCATGTAAATAAAAGTAAACGCAAGGAATTTCATAGTATTAAAGCCCACATATTCAGCATTTCTAATATTAAAGCCTGTCATAAAGTTAAAATTTTCACAAGTTATTACCGTAAAATTTTTCTTTATTTAACATTTGCTTATTTTATTCAGTAGTTTCTTGCAAAAATTCTTTATATATTTATAACTTCTCCAAAGGAGCTATAAGTAAATCCCATCTTAATACCTTCTTAAACAATATTAGTAGAGATGTAAACAGGGTTAACATTTTAAATCCTAATTGTAACTGTATATACCACTTGTTTTAACAGTAAATAGTTCTACCCACATTGTGTATTTGTCGGTTATATATGATTATCCGAGCGAACACCAATTATTTAATTAAATATCACTAATATATTGATCTTCGTAATTGTTATGGGTCGTGTTTACTTTGAGAAATGGAATAAACTCTTAAATATTATTAAGACGATCTTCGGCTTCAAATATTTAATAACAGCAGCTCAATAATAACATTAATGTGATAAAAGTTTGTTTCATTTTAAACCAACCAACGTTTCATTTATTGAACAATAGAACTTACTGCAAATTTGATTTCGTTCAACGTTATTGTTGATTTAAGAGTCACTGTCGACTGACTGGAAGAGCTGGTACTATCACCAGACAATAAAAGGTGCCCACATACAGACGTATCTAGCTTTCTTCGTCACTGAACTAAATACTGTATTTACTTCGTTTCAGTTTGCATTGAAGGATGATGTTCAGGGAATCGTGAAATCCAATAACTATCAAACTGGCTTTTATGACGGCTGAATCGACGAAGAAAAACAATCTGTTATTACCTCCTTAACTCTGTTGAAGCTTATTCTTTCGCTTTACGATTCCACATTGTGTTTATCACGTGTATAAACGGGACAATGATTTGGAGAAAAGAACTCCAAGACAGAAGATATATTTTTAAACTGGTTTTTAAATTAAAACGCTTACGAAGATAGTCCTGTATAATGAGGCAATAAACACCTCTGAAACGTCGGTCTTATTCTAAGATGCTACATGGTAGAAAATCTCTGAAGGCAGTCACATCTCTGCTCATACTGTCCCAATTCTCTTTTGGCGCTTAATGTGCATTTATTGACAGAAATAAAACATTTTGTGTTGAAGAGAAATACCTTCGCAAATGACACTGGCAGTAGAAAATTTCTACATAAAATTAATTAACTTTGAAAACGTCTCCGCGGCGACACAAAACCGACCGAATGACTCCTACCAAACTCCTCCATACCCCACCGTAGGCACCGCCACATCCTCGTCTCCAAATCTTGGTACCACCATCGGAATTTAAAATGAACATTTTCCGCTACACACAGACGGCAAAACGTACAGTCATACGTGACGGTCGGACATTTGCTATTATATTAGGAGTAGATTGACAGCGATGTAGTGTCTGCCTGTTTTTAAACAGGTTATAAATATGATGTCCCTTATGCGTACGGGTGCTTCTGATTTTGAAAACAGTGATCTAATATTGTGCAATAAATCTCAATAAACATTGTTCTCTATGCAACAAATCATAACAGGGCTACAAAACTGTAGTTTAGCTGTCAATCAGCCATATTTGGACGTACAAACACACACTGCCCTACGCCGTAAGAGAGGTGGGACAGGAAATTACATTCAATTTACCTGTAACGACTAGTTGTTGTATCACATTATCTACGCAACCATCACCAGAAAAACATATCAGATATTCGCATAGAAATATTTGACCACAATTTTACAGATTACTACATTTAAACATTTAAATCCGATGCTCATCTAAATAACACTCAATAATTCAGTCAGTACCGAAAAGAAAACAACACACTTCACAGAAATCAATTTTTTATAAGCTCCTAAAGGAAAAATTCTCCTCTTTACAATAAGAATCATATGCAACACACACTGAAAAAGCGTAAAACAACATTATTATTAAATAATCCAGAAACGTTGTTCACTGGTTGGTTACATGGGGAACACTAAAAAAGGCTCATAGTCAAGACACGCACGTAAACGTGATTTCTGTAGTAATTTATTTTAAAATAATTCCAGCAAAATAAATTGTTTACGTAATACGATGGTTAGCTTTAGTCTACAATAGAAAAACTATAAATCTGTAAATCTGATATTGATAGTTTGTAGGCAAACAACAGGTAGCATATAGACTTCTGATACTACACTGTTATGACAGATATAATCACAAGCATGAGGCACTGATGATGAACTGTTACTGGTCGAAACCAGTGTTATTATATTAAATATAATGCAAGCTAGGTGGTTAACTTGTAACTGTCATATACTACAGAATACACGCACACAATCTAAGGAAAATTATTGCTATATCTATACTCACCATTACAGCATCGGTGCCATGTGAAGAATATGGTGGGAAAGTCCACTTGTTTTTAGTAAGTATCACTAACAATGTCCAGTGTTCTATAAATTAAATAAAAGATAAATTACGAGAAGCAATTTTACATTACTCTGACCATGTATTTTACTCTGTCCATCACGCATTCTATCGTTAAACTTACAAAACGTTTTATCGTTTCTTTATAGTCATTATACCAACCGGCAAACACTATATATTAAATGAAAACGTGTTTTGTAGAACTAAACGCATTCTAGCAACAGAAACTAAACTTGTACGTACCTCAGCAACTTAAACGGAACACCTGATATTTCAAGGTTATGTTACGTAGACACACAAATAACACGACACAAACATTACATCTTCAACTCACGCTTCTGACGCTGAAATATCACTGTATGGGCTTACATATTATTTGTACACTACACGTAAAACTACAAAATCCCAACGAAAAGCTTAATATAACTGACGCAATTATTCGTTATTACTTTTCTTACGCGTCCCGCCACTCGCAAGTTAACGCTCGGCGACAGTGTGTTGTTTTTTAGAGTGCGTTCACCGCGCTAGGGAATTTCCAGAGAAATACGACATGCAGCGCTGATGTCGAGCGTGTCCTCAAATATGACAAGGCCATTGTAGCGTGGGAAAGAAAGCAGGAAATATAAAGAGAACAGGGTGATTATAATTTAGTAATACATTTTGTGACAGAGAGTACTCTTGTATTAAGAAGTAAACATTGACTGGCACGTTTAATATTTTTGTGGGGGCTGTTTAAATTACACAAAACTATCAGACTTTTCAAGTGATGAAAAACGGATAAATAAACGTTTTAGCTCTCTGTAAACTTGGACAACAATTATAGACCTGAAGCTTCTTGGGAAATATCCAGATAACCGCAAAAGTATTTATTGGATTTTGGACCGAAGTTTTATGCCGGACGTGGCGGTTCGTCTCACAATACAGACGCCCCGGTATGCAATTTAGTAGCCGAAACATGTAGTAAAGATAATAGGACACACATATTATTTGTGTAAATATGTAATGGCGCATCATATACAAAATAAATAATATAAAAATCTTTGTATGTATGTGAGTGGGTTACCGAAACAATGAATCCTGGGAAGTTAACACGTTTTGTAGCATCATGATAATTCAGTGAACTGTTCTAACGACTTGGTTTCGCCTTCGGAACTATACGGTGATTGAATTCCCTCTGTGTAACTTAATTAATACTCAAAAGTTATAGTCAGTAATTATGACGGCAATATAATTAATTGAATTTCGCGTCTGGATGAAGATTGTGTGCTATTGAGCAAACTGTATTCCTCTGTAACATCCATACGCGTTCAACTATAGAATAATACGTTTGATTGTGACGTATTTACAGTGACGTTCGTCATCTAGATAACTCTAGGAAGTAAATCGCATTATTTTATGTAGCAGATTGACACCATTAGGAAATTTTATCTTTATTTGTGTTTCCTGAATTTTAAAATTTTTAAGTTTTGTGACTTCTCTGTCAAGACTTTAAAAACAATACATTGATAAGATAATCATAGTTATTTCATAGTCATAGAATTGTTGAATTAGTGTAACCTAAACAGTAAGCTAGAGACTAGTACTGACAGAAACACATTTAATTGATTAATTAGTGTTTATAAGTTGTTCTAAAAAATAATTTAAATAATATAAAAGAAACTATATAACAATTTATTTCTACAAGTGAATTTAGTAAATTTAGGCAGTTTTAACTCTCCCCTGGAATTAATAACTCCTTTAAAGGCCTCGAATTTGACGTTTCTGGACGAATATAAGAAAATATTAAAATGAATCTCAAATAAACATATTATGAATGTGTGGAGTAAATTGGTCTTACTCAGGATAGAATCCAGAGGTAGGATCTTGTGAACGCAAAGTCAGTTTTAAGAAAAGGCGTGGATATTTTTCACCATCTGAGCGACTAATATTTTCTCAAGGAAGACTATTTCTCACAGTTACTTTGACAGTTAATAATACTCGATAAACAGTAAAATTTTTGGAAACCTTAGCTACGTAATTTTCTCTATCCTTCTATAATTCTCTCTCTTTCATTCAAATATTTTCGTCGGTACTTTGTTCTTACATAAGAAGCTTTATTCTCAGTCTGGTTTCCTTCTTTAAGAAAAGAGACAAAAGTTTCACAGACGTGGAAAACGATAAGTAAATTATAACTGTAATGTTGTCTTTCTAAGTAGTTCAGGTTTTATCAGATATTATCTATGATCACACCTTTCGTTGTTCCTATGCAAAATTCTTCTTACTTTTGCATGCATAATTAATTGCATTTCTATTTTCCACTTTAATTATTAGAGATCAATCCCAGAGTAACTGGAGCCTCACTCCGTACATTGTGCCTTTAAAATGTTCTTTCTTCGTATAAAGACATTTCCATCCCAAAATCTTCTTCTCTTAAGATAATGTATATTTTCAGTACTGTTTTCTTATGCCCTAAACATCAATTAGCTAAATATAAAGGTAGTTATTCAGAAGCTGTAAAGTTTTGAATGATATGATAATATGATAATTAATGTTGAAGCAAATGGTACTGTGGTCGATGTAATATTTGCACTATCCTCAATTTAACATCGGACACCTGAATAAAACCACGAAAACTCAGATTAGGCAAGTCTAGCCTGTCTTTGATTCATCAGTCATGAACACTTTGAATAAAATTCTGTCACACGTTCGCCGAGACAACTCTTTCAGTAGGAATAAAATAAATTAGTTTTGATGCCCTTTAAATTAATGAGTATTTACAGATCATATGATTAAAATCATGGTACACATCGAGGATAATACATTTAATTGTTTTAAAAATTAATTTCGGCAAATGTGTGGTAATGTTATTCTTCGGTTAATATTTTGCTTTCACAGAAATTATTAAGTTCTCTGCATGAGTCACTATATTATATGCAGAAATTTGTAATTATACACACAAAATATTTCTAAACATTTTAATATATTTTACACCATCCCTTTAAACAAGAGACGTAATAGTTTCAATTTTAGTAATAATTCTTTAATTATCGCCCACAATTCTTGAAATTTTAATCATGAAATAAAAGTAATTCTGAATTTTCTACCGTTATGTTAAATAACAGCGTAAATTATTATTTTTATTTGAATCAGGCGTATGAACACGAGTTGTAATTTAAAAAAGCGTTCTTTGCCAGTCTGCATGTTTCATTTGTCTTCATGTTTATACACAACAGAATAAAATGTGTTATTCCAGATACAAATATATTAATAAATTCAGCTCACTGCAAAAAAAGCATACAGCATGAAAGAGTAGTTCTTAAAAAAATAACATTCCTTATAGCGTACGGTGCTAAAAATAAAAGTTGAATTACAAACCTGAAAATTTTGTGGGCATATTATTTTTTTAAAACGTGTTAAAGTAGTTACTTAAAATATAGTTTAATAGTATGTATCGCTGATATTTTGTTATTCTTTTCGAGTGTCGTGCTGGATTTTAGCGTTAAAATTGAAAAACTTCTGTACATGACAAGTGTACAAGGGTAATATTGGGCCTAGAATCTAAAATCGCATTGATTTACCTGAGAACCAGATTTAGATAACCAAAAAGAAAATTTTCTAATATTTAGCATTTCAAATTTTTTTTTGTGTTTTTGAATCAGAGTCACTCTTCTGAAACTTGTCGTTATTAAACTGATCAATAAATTTCTTTTTTATTCAATCTGAATTATCAATCACTGTTTTCATTGAATTACGTCATTGTATTGTGCCAGAGTCTGTTAAATCCAAATCATATTTTCATGTTCTAATTCTTTGATATCAATTTTAACATCATATTCTTGTCGACTCTCGTGTCTGCTATGTCCCGCCATTTTAATAACATAAATTTAAATATTCTGATAATATTAAGTGAGTAACAAACATTACATTTATTCAGACCTATAAAAGTTAACCGCTCTCTCCGCGAAAGCGTTTTAATTTGTATTTGCGAAAAAATTAATTAAACAAACTTTAATTGTATACAATGCCCTTTGATGCATAAAATTTTAATGCTACTTCCAAGAATGCGGTTTATTTGGTCGGAATAATGCAATTGATAGAGGCACAACAGAGTAACCACACGTGAGCATGTTGGCTCGTATTGCCGTAGGACGTATTTTTGCATTGTTAAAGTAATAAATATTCAGTGACAGGACGTATGAACCATGTTTAGTATCCCAGTACTACATGATGGTAGAACGGCGAAACATTGCAAGTAGCTTGCGGCAACCCGCATCACACGGCTTGCTGGTTCCACATTGTATTATTCATGCTAGCCGACACTTGGGCTGTGCTCTGATTGGATACAAATAAAAATTTTCGAACAATTTGGTCTTCACATATTACTTGCAAAGGCGCGATGCAATCAAATAAACAACAGTAAAACTACAAAATAAATACGCAGTTAAATAAAATAAACTAATTTACCAGATCTGACACCAAGCGTTCTAAGGCGGTCTGCTGGCTTTAACTCATTAGTCAAAATGATGTTCATGATATTTATCAGTATTTAAACTCTTTAATTTCTATAGGATAGAAAGTTCATTACTGTGATCACAGAAGCATGCCATTGAATTCTATCTTGAGCCATATTAATCCAGTCCATATTTAGTTAAGGTCCATTTTAATGGTATATTTCCATCGACGCCTCAAGCGCTGACTCCCATTCAGGTTTTCCAGTTAAAATTTTGTATGTATTTCTCATCTCTCTCATTCCTGCTACATGTACCACTCATTCCATCGTTCTTAAATTTTAACTAAAAATGTATACAAAATTAACCACTAATCTCAGACCTACTCCGGAGAACAATATTTTCTATACCGTGAATGGATAAAATTATCGGAGTTTGAAATTAACTGCTCTTCTCTGTTCGGCGTCAATACCTACGCCTCTAGATGACCAGGATTCTTCACCTGTTACTTCTGTTTTCGCCTAAAGCACTAGCATCAGTAACACAGCAAAGTGATACATTCTGATACGTTCCAGCGTCTCCTACCTATCTTATCTTTTAACGTACAGTAAATCAAAATGAATAACAAAGTGTCATAAAGCATCTATTTTTAGACCATTCTGAATAGAAAATACCTTAGACGTTTTATATAAATAACTTCACTAATTTTGGGTTTCGAATAAATGATTTTTCTAACGTCGTTCGAAGACAAGTTTAATTTTTGGGAACCCCCGTTTTAGTCAGAAAAGAAATTCCTGAATTCATGTACACGCCATAAGAAGTTTAGATTCTTTACTCAGACGATGTGTTTGGCTTTGGTTTTTCTATGAACGTCGTGATTTATACAACAATTCTATGGTGGAGAAACACTCTACTATTATAACACAGAGTGTAAAGTTAAAGGTTTCATAAAACCCATTCATACATGAACGATCTCGTACTCTCGTGAAACATGTAATTAATTCTAGAGAACAACGTAGCACATGCAAATATGGAAAATGTAGCTATTTTATTATTATTTACTTTGTTTGACTTTCAAGTTTAACATGATCTTTCTGAGACTCTGAGTTGAAAATTCACTGTTTGTTGTTATGATTTTACACGGATGTAGTCAGTTTAATAATAAATTTTCAGTTGGTACGTAATGTAAACAAAACAGAAGTGAAACGTGCAGAATTATTTCTTTTCGAATTCACTGAAATAAGCTAGACGGAAATATTAGAACAACAGTAGTTTAACCAAGTTTTAGGTTCTCAACCCATTAATTATTTCTTGTTGATATTTCAGAGAAATATGAGTGCAGTAATGTTAAGTTCAAGGAGCCGAAACGAGGTGTCGCTGACAGAGCCCGCAACATGTTGGCGAGAAAACCACCGCACGGCAGCAAAACATGCAGTCATTTCACCGGTTAACTGTACTGGCAACAGTCTACATCAAGAGTTAACTAAGCTTTACCCGTTAGTACTCCAACGATAATCATTTTGCTGGAAAATAGATTCTTCTGCACTGTGGTTACAGCAGAACCATTTATTTACTGTCTTATTTCTTAGGACTGCACGTTTAGGTCAACTTGTGACCATCTTAATGTAACAGACATAAATGTTAAATTAAACCGTGTAGTATTTCCGTTCTAAAAATGAATTAATCTTTTTCGAAAGTAAAATAAAATTACTTCAGTTTGACCAAACCTAGTTGACATATATTGTGTATATAATAATAATGATAGAATATAATAAAATAGTGAATTTTACAGAATTATACGTTCAGATCCGGTTACTGAAATTAGAAACTGCATGACTCACCACGAAGTGCAACAAGATTTTCCCAATACAAGTGAATTATCACTACACAAAACAAAACAAAACAAAAAATCAACTTATCGAAACAAGAAATGCTGAAAACGATTTTCCTGTGCGTTCGTGTTTATCAGTGAATATTCTGTATAGTAAATATACGTATGATAATGCCCATTTACTGTCTCATCTACAAATCGAATTCTCCCTGTCGGAAGGAATAACTGTGAAAGTATTCAATAATGATACCAGGAGGTACGATCGACAGGTAGCTTATTTTGCGCTGCTGTAGTAAGAATGGAATTATGGTAATCCTTTACCAAGTGGTAGAAACAGAACATCGAGGTAGTGGAGCGGACATGGGAGACTCTCAGGGGAAATCCGACATGAGCTCGGTCCTAGCGAATACTAAACTCCCAGCCACAGCACTACCAGATCGATACCAGGAAACGATATCATCGCAGCATCTTTCTGACGCACTGAGTGAATATATAAAGCCATCATCAGTCATCGTCTTTCTTATCAGGTAACCTAATCTGATAAAGATGACATAAGATAGGGTTTCGGATAAGGTGATGCAAAAGATATGCATCTTGCTGGGAACGTTCAGAGTTCAGAGTGATCTTTTGTATAGCTGCCACACTGAAGGTAAAGATATATAGATTGTTCCCAAAAATGTGTACACACAGCAGCAACTTTGGTGGCCGCCTGTCTACGCCACGAAGCTAACGGTGATCACTTTTACATTTAGACTTGATTTCATAATTCACGAACTGCCAGCGCTGACATATGTAATAATATAGGATATTAAAATATAATTATTTCATTCACTAAATATGGGTATACATCTTTATGTGTTACCCTGTATTTTAAAACCTGTATAAAATAGTGAAGTAAGCAAACTCTTTGGTCGATCGATGTAATGTACATCCCTTCTGCTTCGTCTTCAAGAGATATCGTATTTTGGTTCAGAAGCAGGAAGTTCTGGGTGACGTCACAGTCCCTCAAAAGAAATGCTGGGGTTCTAACTAATTGGACCAAGATTGTTTCTTTAAAAAATCAGTTTAAAGTCATCCATCATTCATAGAATTACTGTAAACAGCTTATGCAATTGATAAAACGTGGTTAAATAAGTAAAATCTATTTCAATCTTAAATGCAATCTATTAAATAATTCATTCATTACTGTATGAGGTCTAAATTCGATTTGTTTCTCTAATGAATGTTTAATCAGTTTGTGCCTCTCATTAGTACTTCGAAAGTTACATTTGTCTATGTACCTAAGAAACTTTAGCATATGGGCGTGAAGGTAACGTTTAACACATATTCGAATTCAGAACTAGATCGAGGTAAGCAAATTTTATTCTTTAATCCCTTTATCCTCAGATAAAGATACCCATTGCAACCGTTTAACATGTTGGTGTTAACATATATGGATAAATATGTAGTAGGAAGAATTCATGAAACCATTTAAGTATCAATCAGTTATAACTGCATATTTCGGAAAATTGTAATATCATCAATGCTCAAGAGGTAACTTTTTCGAATATCGTTTGCTCCTGAGACTTTTCGTGTTTTTATTCAGTCTCTTAAGGCAAACTTCCAGTGTTATGCTTGTATGCCGTAGTCGCCTACCAATATATTACAAGTTTATATATATATATATATATATATATATATATATATATATTAGAATTTAATTCAACGTTATATAATTTTCACAGCTGTGACAGCTTTGCCAAACAACAAAGAATACGCCAGCCATTTTAACCGTTCGTATTTATCGTTAAGAAAATTCGATACAAGCCGATATTATCTGATATTATAATCTTCTGGATTTTTTCTCTTAGCCTTACATAACATTAACGACGTTTCGGAGACGGTAGCCGTGGGAACCTGAAATATCATCTGATGTTATGTTGGTAGTTGAGAGTCAAAGCGCTATATAACTCTGTATACCTCAGTAATGCAAAGATAGCTCAATGGCCGGTCCCTTATTCCCTCAGGGTCAAATCGCCATATCCTATTCACTATTCAAATAATCCTAGAGCTCGGATTATTATCCGCTGAATTAGCAAAGTTGACTTAATCGCAGAATTCTACTCTGCTTCATTTGTGTGTAGAGCTAGTATGTGGCAAAACCCCAAATTCGGCAATAAAATTTTGCGTTCAATAAATCGATAAGACGAGGATGAGAACGCAAACATCCATGCCTGGGGCTACATTTTTATACTTTATAATAGAACATTATACAATGGCTTAAAAGTACAAAAGATTTTGCTTTTAAATATAAGTATTGTGTATAAATTTGCAAGCGAACAAAACATTATAGTCTAATGGGGTTCGCCGAAAGACCCTTACTACAGGTCCTGGTATGTTATTAGCATGTTATTAAGCAACTAGAAACAGCTTGCTGTTTCACACTGAAGAGAGAAAATTACTTTCCTATGCGTTTCGCTGTTTACGTTCGTCTAATTACTTTACAGTCGGGGATGAAGGTAGCACTTCATCAAGAACCATGCATGACAATGAAGTTGCATAGTCAAACTTCTCTGCGTCTGACCTGCGGTGTCTTCAACAATGTTTCATGACAATAATTCATCAAGTAACGTCGAAGTGAGGTTAGGTACAGACAGAAACTCTGTCCTGTGTTAGATGTAATGGCTCCTTGTAACTTGAAAAGAATCAAGGCACGTATTCCAGCAAAGAAATAAAATTTAAAACTTTCTGCGGGGGGGGGGGGGGGGGGGGGGGTTAATCGCCGGCTTCCCACAGCGGAGACCTGAGTTCGTATCCTGGGTAAAGCTAGTTCTATGTGGCACTACGTCTGCTAATAATGGGACATTTGACGTCACGTACTCTTATTTCTACAGTCTGAATTAAGTGGTGTACAATAATTCAGTGTCTGTTCTTTGCAGTGCACCAAAATTTGTTTCTTATATAATTTAATAAAATGAAATGTTTTCCTAACAGGGCATTAGCAAGCAATAAAATATTAGTTTCCCTATAGATGATGAAAGGTATCCATTTTAATTACATTGTTAGTGACTTTTTAATCTTGCGTACTAATTGTATAAATTATCTCGGTGTTTTGTTAGACAGTAAACTGTATTTTCACTGTCATGTAAATTGTGTTCATTCCCAGGCACTAAGGACCTTAGGGCTTATTCGTTTTATTACTTATAATTTTTCCTCACTAGACAGCCTTGTTGTTTTATATAATGCTTTAATTAGGTTAAAGCTTGAGTATGCCTCTTACACAGACAGATTATAATAAATTAGAAAATATTAAAAAAAAATTGCCAGTTTGTGCAATTACCGATTTTTTCAGTTTAATACCCCACGCAAATATGAACTGATCCTATCTACTTTAAATTTTAGAACACTTTATTCCAGGCGACGACATCTCGATGCGTTATTTCTTATTAATGTCTCATAGGGCAAAATAAATTGCCATTCCATTATGGACGCTGTTGGTTTACGTGTGCCGGCGAGGGAAATAAGAGAATTTTCTCCTTTTAGTGTGAGCAGTGCGCTAAGACATAGTCCTTCAGCCATGTGCGTCATCGCTGCAAATGACGTATGTAAATCTTTGGACGTATTTAGTATAAACATTGTCTCCCTTAAGGGCACGTTCTCAATAAGGGAAATGATCCAGATAGGTTGTCTTGATAGATGATCTAGCTTGGTTATCTGTTTTTTGTATTTCTTTAACGTTTTAAATTTATATTAGTGTTGCCTAGGTGGATTATTTGTTTTTATTTACTTTTCTTTGTGTGCAATATTATTTCTATTTTGGGCTTGCCTGTATTTGGCTGTTATATTTAATATTGTACATGTATAAGTTTAGTTAATCTGTTTGTGTAATATTTTTCATTTTTATTTCATTATTATTGTATGTATTATCAGTGTTTGTCTGTTATTGGCTTCCTGCTGTTGGCAAACACGTAAATAAATTAATTGAATTGAATTGAATTATTGCTGTCTCAATTTTGATGTCCTTGTGTTGGAGTTTAAAATTTAGCGTTATAATTAAAAAACATTAAATTTGCAATTAACAACAAAACAGTTTCGAATTGGAAAGAATTTTTGGTCTATTCTCAACGTACATTACTCTGGTAACTGATATCATTCTTTCACCTTGAAGATTTTGTACCATTTTTTTTAAATACACGATTATAAATGAAGTTAAAATGGTTTTATTATTTGTGCTTTTTTAAAGTCACGCAGAAAATAATATTATCTCTTTTTCCTTCGGCGAACACTGAAATTTACAGCCCTCATGTTTTTTTCCGCTTTCAGAGTTCCGTTCGTAAGAGAATTGCATTCAACAAGTCATTTAGGTCGGTTGGAAACTCAGGAAACTTATTTTGCTTCCAGTCTCAAGCATTTAGTTGACTATTGTATTATAATGACTTGAAAGTAGTGGTTGGTAGCAGAAAATAGGTCTACGTGATTAGGGGTAGTAGATTGGAATGTAATTACTGGTGTAGCGGACAGAAATAATGCAGGTCATCCAGCTATTCACAAGCCAGCCAAGGATCCGTCCTCTGCTAACGAAAATAAGTCTCAATGACCGACAGTTTTCATTTAACTCTAACCCTGCTAACTTCAGGAGACTTTACAAGCTCTCCAACATTTTCACTAAAATAAAATTTCTATTTGAAGCGAGGTTACGTATTTTAAATGGTGATAATGCAGTTTGACGGTCACATGCCCCTACTCAATCCAGATTTATGAAAGGGACATGCATTTGTGAATAACTCTGCCGAAACCATGTACTCTAATTTATTAATTTATACGTCAGAACGTTATTAATGAATGTTCGGACGTCATTGATTTTCAAGTGACATTTTTCTATGCACGGTCGAGTTTGTTTCTGAAATAAAAAAAACATAAATTGCAGAACAGTGTGCTCCAGTGCAAAGCAAGTCCACACAATTTTCCAACCGCGTTATTTGACTTTTAATTTTTACGCTGATTTTGATGTTCTTATTTTACAGACACAAAACTAGATTTGACAAAATAATACTAACTCCACGCATAATATAGCTTTTTAATATCCTTTTCCTTGCATAGCTAGTCGAAAAATTACTGTATTTTATGAAAAAACTAGTGTCACGGAAAGTCCTCAAGATGGAATTACTGAAATCTACATTTATCCAGATAAGTCCAATCCAAACCTTAAAAATCTACATATTTAAATGTTTTCTTATTGTCCGCCCATCTATGCTTAGATTTATCAAATGGATTCTTCCATTCACGCCTTCGGGATCGCATCTTATTATTTATTTAGCGACGTCATCAATTCTTGTTCTTCTATCAGATGACTGTGTGTAAGATGAAACATGTCTGTCTGTAATTATACAATTTCAGACTAAAATATACATTGCTTTCGTATGACTTGCGTTAATGTGTCAACCTTAAAACATTTAATGATATTTTAATTCTTTTACTTTGCTATGAGAGACATAATTAATTAAACAGTCCCTAACTATAAAATATTAGAAGCCAGTTTTGCTTTTTCTTACCATATTTTTGCCGTATTCCAGGACATAATGGTCTCCCTGAGGTCTCCAAGTGGCTTCTATTCACAATCGCCACACCAAATCCCATTAGCTTATGTTTCAACACAGACAGTTAACTGCACCTGACTACAACACACGAAATTCTCAGCTGCGCGCCCACGTTATAGGAGAATGACACTGTATCTATGGTTGCATAATCAAAGTACGGTTGTGAGCCAACACAGACTGTTTAACTCTCGTTGGACTGAGGATTAAGTCTATAAAGGCGACACGTAACGGGTTTAATATAGCTTATCTACCGGGCCGAGAGCCGGCGTTCTATGCCTACACCGTTAAAAGTTTAACTAACCAGCTCCATGGAACAGAATCCTTCTTGAGGAGGCAATACTACGATCAGCTAGTCAAGAAATTCGCCTCCTTTTATGGAACACGAAGGTTAATTAAAGTGTTAGCCAAAAATACCAGACAAATACACTCACCACCATCAAAACCTGTTTCCCCGAACATTAATTTTAATATTTCTCATCGTCATTATGAGCGCTACATGCTTCGTCGATTCCATGCTCACCTGATTTACTAGCAGTAATAAAATTTTGGCTAAGAACACATAATGGAGCCCCTGGATATTTTATTCTGTCTACCCTGCTGTTACTTCATCCATCTTGGGTCCAATATTCTTCAGAGCACACTGTACTCAAAAACACTAAATGTGTTCTTACCGTAATGTGACAGACCGCGTTTAACATTCATACGAAGAACAGTTAAATTAAAGGTTTTTATGTATTAATATTTACGTTTTTATACAACGGACGAGAAGACAAACGATTCAGAATTAAACTGTAGCAAAAATTCCCCGAATTTAAAAGCTTGCCGAAATAAAATGTAAATGCCTGCAGGCTGGTTTTAATGCCTGAATTTGTTCACTCCCTCCAGGCAAATGCTCTCAAATAATCTACGATCGTTTCATTTCATAATCCTCATATAATGTTTATAAATCACAATCATTCGCTAGTTTTATACTGTTATCAGGAACGTATCACTAAAAAACTAACAAATGATCTGTACAAAAGTAATTATGTTCTGAAATGTTGCACAGTGTTTAGCGTTTACCGACCTTTCAAAGGTGTAATTTTTCACTGAAGAACGACTTAAAGCGAAACTTGTTTTTACCATTCAATACGTGCATAAAATTACTTCTTTTGAGGTTTGAAAGCCACGTTGTAATTGGTGTTACTGCAGCGAGGAGCTCTGTGCCTTCGTCTCAGAGATTAGTGAGATAAACTGTTCAGATTCGCTGCCATTAATTTTTCATTCAAGAATCCGCATCTCTGCTTCACATATTCATACGTTCTCCATCTTCCCTGCCAAGAATAAAAATTCCAACAACTGTAATGAAGACCGTGATTCTTCAAAAGATTTTATTTCTTTTAAATGGCCTAATTCATTTTAATACTCCCTAATATTATCATTCTCCTACTATCAATCATTTAATACTTCTTAATAATTTAATTTTAACATTGTATATTGTTCTTTCTTGGATTTATTAAAATCGAATTTTCACTTCCATAAAACAGAGTTGAATGTTCTATTAGGTCACAGAATCTAATTTGTACTCCTTTTGCTTTAAAATTTAAAATCCTTTTTAAGGCCTGCAGTGGTAGCTCTTCAACATCACGTGCAAAATAACTGTGACCTGTGTAGTTTCGTATTCGATTGGTGTCCAGGATTTTTTCTGCGAAAATTGCATTCGGATCGCAGAACTCAATACGCATCAGGAAATAGTCCCAGTGCTGAGAATGGGTAAGGATTATTTTCTACGTGTATTCACAGAATGCTACTAAAACACCAGTTACCTTAATTAAATCCATGTGAAAGATTTCTTCTTGATAATCCGGTACTCGTTTATATGTCACATAACCCCACTTTTTGAAGCCTGTCTCGAGGCAGCTTAATGCCACCCATATGATATTTATCTATGACGTAATTATCATCTCATTTACTACATCGTCTCAAGAAAAAGTTTTTATTTATTTGAGGTTATTCCGGTTTAAATGTGAGCATTTCATATATTCCCTTTGCGTGCTACATGTCCCACCAAAATGACTGTGGGCCACACGGCTAAACCTTTAACATTTGAAGTCTGCTGAAATAATACAGTTCCTTAAAACAGAAAAAGGCTGAACGCGATTTGTGGATTTGTAATCTTATTTTATCCACGGAGTCTGCATATGTTGAACCTGTCACTGAAGCAGGAATCTTAGTTTTGTGGTGGTCATAATTTACATAATTCAAGAGGTTTAAAATTATCTTTAGAACGGCCGGTAGGACAGATCGAAAGCCGAGGTTATCTGCTGTGGAACTCCCTTGGGGAAATGAAAAATGCATGGCAATTTGTCCGGGAGGGACCGAGGTCTCTACCAGCTTCTCTTCCAAGTGTGCAAAAAGAATAAGTAAAATGTGGAAGAAGACATTCCTCGACGCCCTCATACTTTCTGTATTAACGATCCACACGATTCTACACGACCTATTCCCTTTCGCCCCGATCAAGACAGTAACAGAGAACCATTCAAAGTTACCATTTCCAAGATAAAGGAGAGAAAAGTATGAATATCTAATTTCCCAGATGGCGTTGGTTCACTTCCGATGCATTAATAACTTTTATATCTACGATTCAGCGCGGTTACTCAGACTTCGAACTGGCTTCACCTTGCATTGTAATATTATTAAGAACTGTTCTATCACTCAGACCTCGTTACATCTGACAAGAATATCGAGTGTGTGAATTGCAACTGCTACTGATGATGATAGTTATTATGATGATAATTCAATTCAATTCATTTATTTAAGTGTTTGGCAACAGCCAAATAAGGCCAATAACAGCCAAGCACTAAACCAGAGTACAGGATAAGATATAATAAATAATTCAATTCAATTCAATAATAATGAAAGTAAAACATTACAAATACAAGAACAAACAAACAAATAAAACTAAATATATAAATGTACCATATTAATTCAATTCAATTCATTTATTAGAGTGCTTGGCAACAGCCAAAAGAGGCCAATAACAGCCAAGCACTAAACCAGAGTACAGGATAAAATATAATAAGTAATTAATTTATTTCAATAATAATAAAAGTAAAACAAACAAATGAAACTAAATATATAAATGTACCATATTATTAATAATAATAATAATAATAATGATAATTCAATTCATTTATCGAATAATTACAATATTAATGCCACTTACATTTACTCGTAATTAGGCGTACTTAAAATTACATTTAAAAAGCTCGACATCTTTCTTGAATCTTTTCATAAACCGAACGAAGCTCTGAACAATTTTGAAGGCCTATAAGACCTGCAGCGAGTGTACGTCAGATACTAAGCTAACTGAGACTCAGTTTCTTCATAACAGGAAGCCATAAAAGCTCCTGGTAACACGTGTCAGGGCCCAATAGTCGAATAGACGGATGGTTCTAATGTCTCAGTCTGAGAGTACAGGAAGACCTACTACGAAATGACTAACTCAAGTCATTCTTCAAACTTAGCTCTTGCGTGGCGACATTTATATATTGCTACTATTTTATGAGCAGAATTCAGTTTCCTAAATTAAAGACTGGATTGGTATTTTAAGGAACTTGTATTACTCTACATGTGATGAGTTACAATTTTCAATATCAAGTTTAAAATTTCTTATAATATCTGTCGTTAGGTTTATTCGGTTACTTCGCTCATTCTTAAAACTCAGATATGGCCTAGAAAATCAATAAATAATCAAATTTATTTTAAGCTCAAAAATTAAATTATACCTTATTCAATATAATTCTTCACTGAACCTAACCTAAAAAAATATTCTCAAGTTTACGTCTCTCAATATGACATTAAGATCTACTTTAATATTATTCTTTTAAATAATTTTTATTCAGGTTTCTTCACTAAAATTTTGTGCATATTTCTTGTCTTATTAAAATATATAATAAAATTCAGGTCAATACACAAAACGTTTATTTGGATGTTAAAATTTAAATGTTAAAATTTAAAATTTTAAATTTGCGCCATTCATCACTATAAGGATGTCACAATAGAGCGCTTTCATTCATTTCACATGTTTCGATGTAATACATCATCTTCAGGTGTTGTTTTTTAAAACTATTTTATATTATAATGCATGCCTTTCAATATATTCAATATAAAATAGTTTTAAAAAACAACACCTGAAGATGATGTATTACATCGAAACATGTTGTGAAATGAATGAAAGCGCTCTATTGTGACATCCTTATAGTGATGAATGGCGCAAATTTTAAATTTTAAATTTTAACATTTAAATTTTAAATTTTAACATCCAAATAAAAGTTTTGTGTATTGACCTGAATTTTATTATATATTTTAATCAAAAACACAAACATGACGCATGTAAACCTTAAACTTAATTCTTGTCTTATGCTATAATTCCTTCCAGTGTTGCCATTCTTGATTTATGACAATGCATGTATTTGGTGAAAAATACGCCTACAAATTATTATTATTATTATTATTATTATCCAATTTGATTATTTTATGGCAATTTATCTATTAATTAAATAATATAGAGTTATAATAGGATATGCTAAGATACCAATGAACAGATACTTTAGTGGGGTGAAACTGTCCTAATTAAATTGATGCAGAATTTACGTGGTAGATATTTAGTTTCAGGACGAGATTATCTGTGCACGTGTCATGAGGATTTATTTTTCTAGAAACCGTCTAGTAAGGAATTCTGAGTCGATTTTTCACAAAAATATCTGTTATTTCTTGTCTTGACTTTTCCGGAGTGTAGAATCCAATATAATAACTTCTTCTTTCCTAATTGCCAATTAACCTGTCAAAATGCCAGTCAGCGTAACTATTGTTTGTGGCTTCTTCTAAATAAATTCTCTGGTAATTCTCAACGTTAGTATCCTGTTACGTCCTACTCAGTCTACCATTCGTGAAAATTCTTCCATTTCTCATTACGCCGTGCATTCAATTTTTAATTGAAAGAAAAAAATCAAATTAACTATACAGGTAACAATTTCTATCTGTACAATAACCTCAGAATTACAGAGGCATAGAACCCTGCTAAAAATACTTTTTAGTGAATACCTTGCTTGAAAGTTGGCTAAGTTTCAAGTAATTTTCTATATAAGACTTGAGGTTCTCCGTAGGCAGTATGACCTCTGAAACGTTGGTTAACATCGACCAGACTACACAGCGCAACAACCCAGAAGACGGAAATCTTCAATTTTCTATATGCCAGCAGACAAGTAGGATTGGAATCATTTTACTTTTATGCAAACACAATGCAAACATTTATGTTGGCTGCCAGAAATGTATACTTGTTTACATAAAACTTATGAAATGAATTACAAACAATAATATCGCAGTGAGTTTTAAAAATGGCTCCACGAATGTCCATAAAGTAAAATGTTGTAAGATTTGAGGTTTTCACAGCGGTGAGTATGAAGATTTCTGTCTTCTGGGTTGTTGCGCTGTGTAGTCTGGTCGATGTTAACCAACGTCCTGATGACGGAGGCAGTATGACCTCTGAAACGTTAGTTAACATCGACCAGACTACACAGCGCAATAACCCAGAAGACGGAAATCTTCAAGTAAAATGTTATTAAAAATATTATATGTACTTAACTGTAAGAAGCTTTATACTATTGCATACTATTTATTAGATTTCTCGTTACTCATTAATTTCGTCACTGTATCAAATAAATCTATATATTATAAAAATCAAAGATACATTTCTGAATATTCTTGTAAATACCAGAAAAGTGGCTAGAATCTATCACGAACTAAGTCATCCACTTTGAACAGTTGTTGCAGGGTAGAAGAGAAACATTGGACCTACGGAGAAGATGATAGGGGATTTCTCTTGGTCTGAGGCAATGCCGTAGCTGCTGAGAGTCTAGCCAGAAACAAGCCCTTAGTCGCAAACCCTCAGCGGTCACTTCCACGAGCAAATGAAGTACACACATAGTTTATCCCTCGTTTGTGTACAGTCCCGGTAATTTATTATGGTCCCTGACCTAAGAAAAAGATAGGGGTCAGAGATATAATATAGCTAAAGAATTAACACAGAAATCTCCGTTGTCGGTACATGAATGGATGGTTCTCCTACCATGAGATATTGATGTATTAAGCAGAATTTTTGCTCGTAAGTGAAGAAACTTATGAATATCGACTATTTACTTGTTTGTTAAGTTCTGTCCGATAGTTTATCTAAAATATTAGACATAACCGATATTTTCTGCTTTCTAATGTGACCATGCTAACCTGTCCAGACTTGTATTTCGCAATAGTCTACAAACAAACTATCCCACGCCCTGAGTGCTTAAATTTACAGCAACTTATTTGAAAGTTTCCAGAATTGCGTAAATTCATCGGTCATTATTAATAACATGGCTGTACCTACGTGCCTTTTTTTTGTAAACGAGTATGAAGATAAATACGTTTTGTGATAGTGCGTCGTGTAACCTGGTAGAAATTCACCAAAGCAAACTGTAAATCTGTATGGTAAGAAAGAAGTTTTGTGGGAAACCATTTGGTTCTCTATATTTGTGATTTTAACTAAACAATTAAAAGAATAAATTACTCTTTGGGACTTCATATGGGCTATCTAAATATGTTAACAGTGAAAATTATTGTATTCATTTCTGTATCTCATGTATATTAATACCAGCACAGAGTCAATATTTATAGACTGTCGCATATTGTGTGACTTTCGACGCATAATCAAATATCAATGTAAAAACCGGTTAAAAAGGTAATTTGTCATATTTATTTTTAAAAAATAGCCTGTAATTGTGGGTATTGGTGGTTTTCTCCGCCCAAATTCTATTATTAATTAATTAACACGGATGTGCATATGGGATTTTTAACACACCGCGAATCGGTCTCATGAACGCGCTACTAAGGCAAATCTAATTATTTCATTACTCGGTGAAATTACAGTTCGCGGATTGCGACCGACAACAAACGTAATTGAATTACATGCTTATATTCGTGTGCATAATTTATCGTGCAGTATTCTTTGTGCACAATACCACTGAAGTTTTCGTTTTTAAATTGGATAAATTTATCTTTCCTCTAATATGAATAATTATAATTAAACTGAGGGATTAAACATGTAATTTACCTCACCTTTTATGGAAACTTTATTTTTTTTAACAATGAATGAATTAATGAATAATGAATGACGTTAGATATAAGCAATCTGAGTTGTTGCCCGAGAATAAACATTTATTTTATACCAAACACCAATTGCAGGTTGATTTTTGTAATTGATATTCATTGCATTTTCTTCTAGATAGAGACTGAATCTTTAACAATAATATTTATATGAGCTTTAAGTTTCAAAGGGTTGGAAAATTCTACCAACGGAACATCGTTTTTCTCATTTTGATCGCGATTAAATAACTATGAGCATTCCAAAAATAATACAATCTTTTTTTATTCAGGGAGTATGTTTACAACCAGACTATATAATTTTGTTAACAAGGTGTTATAAGATACTATCGTCTGTGTAAGATGCGTTTCGGATGTCCTCATGTTATAAAGAAATTGCTTTATGTATTTCCTTAACAAGCATGTGAGAAGGTCCCACTAATGCAGTCCGTCCGTAAGGTACAGGCCAATCCCGACACACTACGTAAGGGATTCTCAATCAACGGCCCCCAGGCCGTACTCGGCACACAATCAGGTTTCAAAAATTTGTCAATATTGTATGATTAAAAATATTTACCTAACATCAGAACACACGCTTTATTAATGTCTTTAATATTTGGCAGAAATAATTTGTGTGAGCAGCTAGAATTATTTAAAGGGATGTATGGATATCACAAGAATATAAATTAAATATAATATTTAAGATTAATCGATTAAAAGAAGTGTGAAATATGTCAGTAATGAATGACTTTGTTAAAGTTAATTTTTGAGCAATACGTGATTTTATTTTCAATGATAGACGTAATTTAAGAGCCGATACAATAAATTGTCACAGATTTGAAATGAATTCGTCTGATTTATAACGTTGTGACCCGCGAGTCGATGAAAAGTGAATGATATAGCCTCTGGTCTTCAAAAGGCTGAAAATCCCTGCTCTACAAGCAGAGACTTGCTTCAGAAAAAACACTCTTATTCACAGAAGGTAGAGGAATAAAAGATTACTCCCTCTTAAACGTAGCTTAAGTTCTCTAAAGGAGGATGATGGAAGTGGATACGTTACAAAGATTAAAGCTGTAACCTTCATTCTCCGTTTGTTCAAGTGTGGTTAAACCAAAATTTCAGCTGACGGCCTTATTGGCGTTCTCTCAAATACTTTATACTTCACGGACCTAATTGTTTTCATTTATTTTAGGACTCGTTGATAAAATTGTTTGGTAATAATGAAATGATTGTTACATTGTAATTAAGGACTTGTTTGTGAAAAGTTCTACAAATTTATATTGGCGTACTGACACATTTTGATTGGTAATCAAATTCAGTATGGAAATTAGAGGGACATTTTTGCATGTTCACTTTTATTTTAATTAGCTATAAGGTAAATTAGAATATTTTGTGTTCAATGTGCTGTTCTGATATCATGGAATATAAACCTACAATTCGTCTGAGAGCAAAATACCGTCAGAAAATCAATTAACAAAAACATATAAATGATGATTCAGTTAAGTACTTACCCTACGAAGCAGGGTTTATCGAGTGGGATAAGACTGTTTGTTGGGTAAAAACGCACAGTACACTTTACTTATGATTACAAGTCACAGATAGCGTTGTTCTTTTTGAACTTCGTTCACGATGACAGCAGACGGTCAGTATGTTTTTGCTTTCAGACCTATTGGCATTAACTCCCCGGGACAGAATTCTTAGTCAGGAGGTGATAGTGTGTGTAGGTAGCCAGGACTTTTCTCGAACTTTATGGAACCGAAGGGTAATAAAACTAGTTTGATGTATATTTCAGTAGTGTGTTTCCTCAAATTCTGTTATGGTTGGTGATCTACCCGGGCTTTGTTACGGAACACAACGTCAGGGAAGACAATTCGGTAAAACGGGGCAACATTACAGAACAAACTAACACAACACGTTTTTATCTTCGATATCACCAAGGTAGATATGTGTTTTCCTAGGCCCTATGGATATATTACGTGCTTTAGTATTTCGTGATCCTCCAAACAAAGTTTTAGACATTTTATGCCAACGTATTTTTATATTTTCAAATTTTATCACGTAATGAAAACTCTTTCAAGGGCATTAAGATGCCCCCAGATGTATGACCTATGTTCTGTAACAGCAAAAATATATAAATTTGAAGTGTGATCGGTGTAAGGATTTAGAAGGAAGTAATCCTGTCAATATTTAAATAATTCATTAGAACGCGAAATTTGTGTCGTAATTTCTAGTATATACACTTTGATACGTAAATAAATACTCTTTACGATCAATAATACAGATTTAAGTTAATCGTATCTCTGAAATAAACTCTCGGCAAGTATAACGAAAACTTATAAACAAATTTAAATTATAAAAAAACACGCTTGAAGTTTGATCTAATATTGTACGCTTCATGTTATATCCGCAGATTTGTTCATTTCAGTTGCAATTTCTTGAAATCGAGACCTGATTGTGACTCATTCAGTAGCACATAAAATCTGAACTCGTTGGTCATAAAATACCATCGGCACTCCATCTTGTATTCTTACCGCTGATGCATTTCTCTTGAATGTCTCCCTGATTATTTTAGTACCTAGCGTTACAATTACTGCTATTAGCAGTTTCTTCCCAATTATATTTTGTCGAAGTTTCTTCAAAGACAACCTTTTTAAACTGTTTTGCGCGTGGTGCTGGGTTTACTCCGAAGAATAACTCGTACTCCCACCTAAAACAATGAAAATGCTAGTAAAGCGATTCTCTAACCCTGTTAGTAAAGTTAGCAAAGTTTCATCGTTATCGACTTCCATTAACAAATGTTAATTACTGTTGAACTTTGAGCAAGTTTGAGGGTTTATTTTGTATCGACCTGAGTGAGGTTAAATATTCTGAGCTATAATTCACCACTAGTTCAGAGGGATTTTTTTGTGAAATTATTTCTACGTGTCATATTCCAGTCTAGACACTTTCAAATATCCGTAAAATATTATGCATTTAGCAACACATTTATTAAAGGAGGAATAAAGTTATAATAATCAGGTTCGCCACAATTTAGTTACTGCTTGCAGATAGTTGATCACATTTTAGCTGCCCCTTTTATCTTTAAGTCCCTTACTTGTAGAGTAGATAAATTGAAACTTTCCTAAACTTAATGTTTCGCAATAAAAATATCTCCTTCATTTCTGTTCTGTATGTATGATGTTGTAAGAGACGGAGTAAATCCATGAAGTCTGCTGTCACGTTTTTCTCCTGTCTTTTATAAACATGGCTTATGTGATTTGGTCCTTCGGTTGTCTAGGGTTGGATTTTTTGTATCTGTAGTCTATTTGACGACGCTTTGAGCAGCCCAGACTACATGGCGTCGAGTGCTTGGAGGGACTGAGTAAAACAACTAAAACCTCAGTCTCTGGACCGAGGCATCACGAATACGAATCGAGGGTGCTGAACACTAAACCACAACGTATGGTTCCTTCGTCAAGAATCCTTGTTCGAATCTCATTGGCTTAAGTCCTGATGGTTCACTACAAAATAAAGTTTGTTCTGCTATATTAATATGTAGAATTCGATTTACACGAGTCCTCCATAGAATATTATCCTAATAAATTAAATCCATTCTAAATCTTCACATAAATTTTCTTTAACTAAACGTAAGAGTCCTTAGTGTATTACGTATAGTAAAAATCGGTTGCCACTGCTATTTATTTGTTTATATTAGATTGTTTAGATTCTCGCTTGCGAGGTCTACGGCTTTCAAGCTATTTTCAGTATTCCCATACCCACGCGAGGTTAACAACCTGTTATAAAACAGGCCACGACAGCGTAATTACGTAACTTCGCAAGTACAGCATTTGTAATTATCTTCCCATTCGACACTTCAGTCTATCGCAAGCGTGTGGAACATAACTTCCAGTTACTTCTAGGCATAATTCAAGTATTTGCTTTCAAGGATTGTGGGTAATAATAAAAGGCTTACGTCAGGGTATTTGAACTCCGGGCCAAATAATCGAAACTGGAAACTCTAAAGTGGTACACTCCAACCACTTTTCTGCTGAGTCGGTTTGTCATAAGAAGTCTGGAACAATGTAGAGTTAATATACTAGCCAGACGGTATTAAACCATGATCAACATTTCCATTTGAAGAAGCTTCCTACTAACATAGCAGCATTCACGAGAAACTCAAATTTGTCTTAATGAATGTTTTCACAATATACAAAACATTGGTTGGGCGCCTGAATACAAAGTTGGTTTCCTGACAGAGTACTATCTAAATTAGTTCTTGACATTTCTCACTGAAGAAAGTACTTTAAAATATTTGTCAGTTATTACACTAAATACTGACATATTCCCCTCCAGCAAAATGGGCTATCATGCTTTGTAAATACGTGAGCCAAATATAATTTATTTTCCAGTGAAATAAAATTGGTAACAGCAAAAGTTCAATAAACCACGTTTTTTTAATTATAACAGCAAAACATATTTACTATATCAGAAGAATTTTTAGACTGTGGGTTATTTTGTTTGGTGCCTTTCAAAGACCTAATAACAAGAGTAGTTTCCAACGATCAAAGCTGTTTGAAAGGGTTCATTTATAACCTTCGATTTTAATTTAGTTTTAGAATGCAATAAAGAACGTGCTTCAGTCACATGTGTGTCCCTCTATTAACCAATGTTTTTTCCTGCATATAATGTCTGCTAAAAAAAATAAAGCTAAAATAAAAATATCTCCTGCACCCAATTTATACAAAATTTACTCGTATTTCGGTAAATACTGTAATTTAATATTTTGGTCAGTTAAAAATATTGTATATAAATATATATTAATAATAGATTTCCAACAAGTTTATCACGGCACTCTTGTAGCTTAAACATTTCTGACTTTGACTCTATGAAGCAGATTTAAAGTTGAGACATAAGATTTATTTTAATATTATACTTCCACTAGCATCTCGGCCTTCGAAGTGGTCAGTTATCTTCCTGCTTTCAAGCCAAAATTTTGTAAACGTTTCTCGTCTCATTCACGTGCAGTATGTCAGTGCGATTGACGCCTAGCTGGACTGTAACACGCAATGCACGGTCGATAATGATGTGGAGACGTAGTCGAGACCGCGCGCAAGGAAAGTTCTATCAAATTCTCATCGATTCTGTCATATTGCACACAGACGCGATTCACGTGCTTAGGGTATGCGTCATTGTGTCCACAATGCCGTGTCCTGTTCTCAGAGAGAGAGAGAGGGAGAGAACGGTATTGATACGCGGTATCCCCGACAGGGCTCCGATGACTGAACATTATACAGTCGCCCAACCAGCGAACATCCCTTCAATGCCGTGATGTTACCAAGCACCATTACAGTCCAGTGTGGCGTGACCACAAGGAACAGTGGGATGGGAAGGGAGGTGAGGAGGGAGGGGGAGGGGAGGGGGAGAAGCAGTGTCCAAACATCAACAAATCTGAAGTAACTTCCCCTCAGCTGGTGGAAAAATTCCCACATCTTTCCTTTCACGATATCCGAACGTTCTGTACTTGAAAAAGACCCTATAATGGTCCAGTTAAATCCAATCTCGACCTGAAACTTCATCTATGTAATGTCCCCCCCCCCCCCGCTATTTTAAGCCGAGGTACACAGGCAAATCATGTGTAGCCGATACCGTGTTAGCCTGTTGGCTGTTTTCTTCAAATTCATTTAATTAATCGTTCTAAAGTAGTCTGTTAACAAGTATTAAAAGTGGTTGTTACGTGTTTTATAAATTCCTGTTAGTAATAAAACATGGAATCAGAGCGAAACTTCAAAAGTTACATCTCATGGATTAAGATGTGTGATAAACTATTCTTACTATTGGGTAATATGGTCATAAGAAGTTAATGAATTATGTAAAAATAAGTTTTAATTCATGTTGACCTCGATATATGGATTGAAGTATTCGAATTAAAGTATGAGCGGTTTTCTCAGAACATCTTCTCTCTCTCTCTTATGTGTTATGTACTTTATTGATATATTTGTCTAAAATATTACACAGTTTATTTTTATGCGAGTGTTTTGTTGCTTATCTGACAATAACAATACTGTAACATATGTGATAAACTTCCTTTCAGAAATATAAACTCTCTTCGTAACATAAAGATACCGCATTTATCACAACTCCGATGATGAAGGCAGTAATTACCTCTCAAACGCCAGTATACATTTACCAGACTACACTGTGCAACATTCTAGAACACAACCAAATTTAAACACATCGCCGTGAGAAACTAAAATCTTACCTTCTTTCATACTGCTTACAGATATTTGGTCGATATGTAAGAATCACTTTTCCCCAAACTTCACGTCACCAAATGCTTAGTTCATCTGTTTTGTGATCTGAAAGAATGTTCTTATACTTCTTGCCAATAAAAACTTAGTTCCGTGCCAGGTGAATGTTTGTTTCAGCACGTTTACTCCGACGACAAGGCAACTTGAACTTGCTATTCCACGCACCTAAAATGTCACACACAGTAGCCTAACAAGTGAAGAGTAAATACTTCATTCCATATCAGAAGCAACGGAGTTGTTGAATACAAACGAATGTTAATGAACCTGCAGGATTCAAATTTGTCATGAATACGACTCGTTAAGCTGGAGTTCACGCTGAATTTCCAGAAATCAAGGTACTTTATTACGTTACTTCATCAGAAATACGAAAAATACTTGTGTAGAGTAATTATTTGGAAATCTATAAAAAATAAATGAACTGAAAATTGTTTCAATAAAAATAGTATGTAGGTAAAGTATTCTTTTTTCTTCTGTAACACTGATTTCTTAATCGAACTCTGCTTATGGACACACTTAAAGATAAGAACCATTATCAGCACGTACAACGTAAGAGGGAATCTAAGACTCATAGCATTTAATTTCTTCCGTCCATAGATTACGTTAAAGCCTGGCTTTACTTTAGAGGAGGTAGTAACTCATATCTCCGTAAAGTTAATTTTGTCATGTTAAAGAATATTTTTAACAATTAAAAAACTGTACTGTCATTATATTTGATACACTTACAGTTACGGGTTTTCTGAATCTACTGATT
This sequence comes from Zootermopsis nevadensis, assembly GCF_977971745.1. NCBI lineage: Eukaryota > Metazoa > Arthropoda > Insecta > Blattodea > Termopsidae > Zootermopsis > Zootermopsis nevadensis. The sequence goes on along the minus strand of NW_028259139.1, from coordinate 7,603,367 downwards.
TATTTACTGTAGTACTATATTTATAAACAGATTACAATATTTATAAAATTATTTTTTGCTGACATCACCACGAAATGGACCGTGTCTTAAGCAGCTTACTTATTTTAATAGATTAAACTATTTAGTTGGAGTTACTTGTGGAATTCTTTAGCTTAACTCAACTACAGCTATCCTCCGGTAACATCAACACATAAAATATCTGCACAAATTATCAGTCATATCATTTAGTTTGGAACACTTAAATACAACCACCTGAAGATGGCCAATTAAGGTCGAAATATGTAGACATTAAAATTGTAATAGAAATTGTTGTGTAAACGGACTGTCAGCCCAACACACAACAAGAGGCACCCCTTAAAATTCCGGCAAAATAAAAATTTGTCGATCCCCAGAACACTTACAAAAACATAATTTTAAATATAAAATTTGATTGCTAGAAATGGCGTTACAGATTACCCTGCTCCTAGACTTCACTCCATGTCGCCGCATTTACCCGTAAGGATCCGTCTGTAAAATATGACAAAGGTGTGATTGAAATGAGAACGGTTAACTCATAAAATATGAAACCAGGAGAGATAAACCCATTTACACAGTCCAAGTTTTTGTACGTCTGGTTCTGTTTTCCTTTCGAAACCTCATCTCTCGTATTTTCATACTGTAGAAAATGGAACTGAAAAATCTTTGAAACAGCTGAATATTCACATCCTTTGTTACTGAGTTTGTCCAGTTACTAACAACATCGTGCATGACTTAAAGTTATATGGACAGGATCGCAAGCCACAATAGATACTAACCCACATGTTCCATGTATTTTAATACCAAGAAAATATCTGTTGCAGTGATACATTGTGAAAACTACATCATTGTTCCTCATGTCACTCTTGAATGTTCAGTTACCTTCTAAACAGTCCCTAATGAATATTTAAATACTAACTCGTCCTTCGTGCAATGTAGGAATTTTCTTAACCGCCTCTCAGATATCTTAAAATATTTCTAGATCAACTTGATATTTCATACATTCCTATTAGGTCTGTCTAATTTATAAATCGCTCACAATATAAGTTAGTCTAATTTATAAATAACACACAACACATGTTCAGTAAATTTCTACGTCACACATCAAGCATATTTAGATATTTTCTGAATAACGTTTTAGGTCTGTGTACTTTACAAGTAACGTCTGATGCGTGTTCGGTTAATGTCAGCATCGTTTGTCTTGCGTGTTCAGCAGCTATGTGAATCACATTTTATAGGCTACAAGTTACGCGCTTCGCCTAATAGCTCCTCATTTATGTTTAGGTCATTACTGAGTCGACCCCTCACGCACATTTATCTAAAGAATGATCCATTTAAAACGCATCTGCTACACAGGAACGATTTCACGCACAAAAAGATGAAAACATTGACAATATTGAAATTTTTCATCCATATCTCGTTGCTGCAACTGATTCTCTGCTTGAAATCGATAAAGCCGTTGTTTTAGGTTTTTGTCTCTCGATGAGTACATGTCAGAGACAGAAACTTCCCGGGTCCAGAAATTTTTGTTACCAGCCGGTGTACTTTTTTCAGTATCGATAATTTCTTGTCGGGATACGAAATTCTAAATTCTTCACAAACAGCAGCAAATGATTTTTATATGAAGTAATTTGCGAAAATATTTTCTCGTTCGGTTCGTTAATATATCTGAACAGCTTTCGCTCAGCTAGCGTGAGGAACGGCCTAGCAACTAATGTGACATTGACATTAATGTCATGCGAAAGGCTTGAATTGATCCTAATTTTATTCCTGTACCGCATCACGTGACAGTTTTCTGGGTTGTGTTTTAAACGACACATCCTGTATTTTCTAAATCGCTCAAAATGAAGATGTATTTACTCTCTAAATAATTCCTAATGCATGTTAGCTCATTTCTAAATCGTCCGTCATCCATGTTCAGCCATCTTATAAGCCACCCTTTCTCGACTGTTTGCCTCGTATAGCTTTCAGAGATCACCCTGGTGCATTGTCCACATCGTTTTAGTCTCCGCATTCCGCTGGAGAACGTCAGATGGACACAGTCGTACGTCACACGCACAAGTTCAATATAAATTATCCGTAAGCCGTCAGAATGTTTCTGTTCTGCGGGGAATTAGAGGAACAGAAATTAGTCGCTTGGTCCAGAGGACGGGCTTAATGGATGGGTTCAGTCAGACTAATCTGTACCACATAAAGCACCAACTCGCTCCCATAAACCACTGCGGTGCAATGTGACGTCACATCTGCTCAGTGTCGTCGTACACACCATTGGGTCTCACTTTTCGCTCTAGATATCAAATAAATGCAAGCATCTCCACTGCTATATGCAAAATTAACAGTGGGTTGAATGAAAAAAAAACATTGTTGGACAGTGACAAATCGTGCAAGAAAATTGTAATAAATTGATTTCAGATTTTTCTTGGAAATTGTAATTTCATTCGCATTTTTCTTTTTTTGCAGTAATGATTACAAAATAAACGACAGGCACATCCAACAGATATTAAAGTAATCATTGTGATATTTGTGGTTCTCACTGAGGTTAAGATGTTGATAGTGGCCTTCTGGGTTACGACACGGTGGAATCTTGTGGGTGATTATCAACGTTTCGGAGGGACATATCACTTCAGGGTGGAAAAACGTTGTAACCACTTACAAGACAATACGGTGTCACAACCCAGAATACCTCAATCGATCATGGTTATCTAGTTTATGGTTTCTGTTGTAAATATATTTGTATTTTAAAAAACCGTTATAAAAAAGTCTTAGATGAGGGGATAATATTAAAATTGGTCTCACAGATTTAAGCCTTGAAGATACAGACTGGATTAAGAGATTTGTGAACACGGTAAATAACTTTTTTGGTCCATAAAGGTAGGAAATTCTGGACTAAGTAATTACTGCCGTCCAAAAATAAATCCTTCTTCGTTGATTTGCTTGGTTTAAATATAACAAAAAAATAGATTAAAATTATGTTGATATAATCTATACTCCCATAATTCATATTAACCCGCTTTATAATTTTCAAAGTAATAGCATAAAGCCAAAAATACCATCTATTGCTCACGTTAATGAACTACAAGTACTTATTTCCTTTTCTGATTTCTCAGGTCTAATGTAGCCATAGATAATGATTTCAGTCAGGGATCATTTGGTTCCAGGTAGAAAGTACTAGATGTAACAACGTACAAGTTTCATTACGAAATGATCTCGTAAATGTAAGTGAGCCGCGGTATTCCCTTCTTCTGTAGCTTAACGAACACAAAACACGTAGCTTCGCATTCGTTCCACTACGCCCCAAGACTCGAGATAAGTTTCTACCCTTCTTCTTATTTTTTCGTCCCTTCCCCTTTCTTTTTCTTTGTCCAGAGGAAGATAAAGGGAGCGTAAGACGGATGGGCGAGGAGGCCACATTTCCGCTGGTGGTCCCTGTCTCCAGACCTGGAACGTAGTTCGGTGGAGTAGATCCAGAGACCGCCTTTAAGTCGACTCCAGAATAAATGACTGAGAAATAACAGAATTTGATGAAACTGGAGAAACCACTTCCCTATGTTGGGATTAGTTGCTTAATTGAAATTCAGAAACGAATGGAAGTCGTAAAAGTAAGTAGGAAGAGAAAATGAAGACAAAAAGAAGAAGCCAATAATTTATTTTTTATTTTTGAATCTTCAGCTCTTCCATCCAGCTTCCCTCTCCCCCTTATTTCCCACACTCGTTGTTCTAATTACCAAATTTCGAAGTCCCACGTTTGTCACTAGTTCAAAGACAGACGTTTCTACAGTAGGAACTAATATTTCCAGCGGCTCTACCCGTTCTAAGTCAAATTTTACGTTCTTCTCCTCTCTCAGAGTTGTGTAATGTAATTACGACTAATTTTCTTTGTAATTCTGTCTTCTATGCAACAAATATTTCACTTCTTATAGCGAAACGTCAAAATTTCCTTAATACAATATTTTAATGAGACCTCTGCTTACAAAATCTAACAGCTTTGACTGTTGACGATAGTGGTAATTTCTGTTATCCTGAAGATGGGAACAGCATGTTCCTGCGATAAGTTGATACCCAACTATTATGCACGTCCATATTATGTCAACCCAAAACACCACCATCAGCATCTTTACCGCTGTGAGATTCTCAGATCTCATAAAGATTTAAGACTTTGCCTGATTTATCTCGTTCAACAGGTGGTACTCTTCAGAAAACTAATCGGCGTTTGTTTCTTTCTACTATAGTGGTGAAGTACATTTTGACAGAAAATGCTAGTGCTCTAAGTGCTATTGCTGAGAGTTTTATAAAAGACATTGAAATAAAAAAAATTGTCTATAATAGTCTATTCTTATATTCGCGAGAATTGTCGGTGTGTTTAGTCCACTGGACAAAGCCTATGAGACGTTTCCAGCAGAAACTCTTGTTTCTAACACGAAGTATGAAATATATTTTACAACTATCTTCCACCGAAAGAGGAAAGAATTTTAAATTCTGTAATAACTAAAAAGTAATTTTTAATGTTGGAAGAGAAACCTTATTTTTCGTCCTGGCTTGTTTATGGGTAATGAATATTTTCGTTGTTGGTGTTCTAGGTGGTAACACTGTGTGGTTAAGTTTGCCTGCTCCATCTTCAAGGTACTGACACTAATCTGAGTTAGCTCAAAGAGAGAATTGGCTGTGTGTTGGATGCTCCAAATTCGACTCCCCAAAGGACTTTTGTATTCGTCACGACATCCAAACCCATTCATGTCTTATGCTGATGAACTGTACATTTATAGAAAAAATAATTAGTCTCGTTGCAGTGGTTCATCTGTGTTGTCCGTAAGCATTTAAACAAATATTTGTAGATATAGTAAATTAATATCAAAAACAGCGTGATACGTAATGTAAGGTAAAAGATAATGTTCGGAAAATTTTATTAGGGTAGGTCTTTCAAGTTCCGATATAATAAAAGTGAATCTAGTAGTATCCTTGATTTGGGATTGGACAAATGAAACGCTAACTGGAATCATGGTAGATTGGCCAATATAATTACCAAGTATAGTTATACGGTTTTAATTAAATACGTTTATGAAAAGTACGTCCGCGGATGTAATATCATATGAGTTTTATTTACATCGTATTTGAAATTTAATATTATAGAAACATTGAAGCACATTTTATCGCATAGCTTATACACACATTCGGGTCTGTTGAAATGTGTTCCTGGTATTAATATCATTTTAAGCATTTATTAAACGTGTACGTCGAAAGAAATACGCGCTATTCTAATTAAATAGAGCCTTTACGGTTATAACTCACAAAAAAACACGAGTATAATGTGCCATTTATTACTAAAATTGTTCTCATGGCATCTGCATGAACAATGTTTTATCTTCTGTAGAGTCACATGTAACTTAATATTCGTAAACTAAAGCTGTCTAATTCTTACGCAAAATCACATTCAAGCAGTTTTATCCTATAACTGTATAAGATTTAGATTTTCGCCAAGTAAAAACATAATTCAGATGCGGAAACAGTCTTAAAATCTCTTATCTCGACTTACTTACAGTATAAGTGTTTGTAATACTGAACTTGTGAACATCGCCAGCAGAAGTTTGCACCCAGAATAAAGAAACTTGGCGTAGAAGGAGACCACGGAGAGAAGGTGGTGATCGCGGAATTAATTTCAGAAATGGTTCGATTGGTGGCAATCAATACATACCGAGAGCGCGCAATGCGTAAGCAATGAAAAAAACAGGAAACAACATGTCAGCAGTGCTGATAAACGAAACAAACTTCAACAATCTCGCGATCAGATTCCTGATGTTTGAACTTAACGTATTGGGACTATTTGCAAGAGAGGATGAACGCGGTACAGTGCCGAAAGAATTTGAAAGTTTTGTGAGCTATATTAAATAAACTATTTGTGTTACAAAAATATTTTAGTGTATATATCGTATTGTTTTCAACTATTATTAAAATTTATCATTACTTTCAGACCACAGAAGTGCCTTATCAAAGATAAACCTCATAATTTATGGCCCAGATAAAAATGAAGCAATGTTAGACTGACAATCACCTGACGAATTTTTGCTGATTTTCTAAGGCAGTAAATATGTAGTCACTTGAAGTTCATGTAATTTTAAAAAAATACAGTCGTAAACCAGCGTACAAGAAAGGATTAATGGAGCTATTTATGGAAATGTAGACTATATCAACGCGAGCCATAATAGGGTAACCGAACGTAGAACAAAGCATTGAATTTATCAAGCTGGAGGGCTCTTTATTATGGTGTCGTCATGAGGCTGCAGTGTAGTGAGACAATGAGAAAGTACAACCCACATCTCCAGCCTTGTAAGGCTGCAGATTGGGTAGGAGGTGGTATTGAAAGAAACGGGAGTTAAACAATAAAATAATTAATGTGCACTGCGAATAGTTAAACACCCGTCTGTTATTTATAGATAGCATGTACTTGACCTCTCCAGACTTGAATATCTAAAAGTTAATTTATATAGACGTTATCAGGTTCGTGATTAATATTATCGTTTTAATTATTTTGAACTCTACGTCATAAAAGGAGAAGAAAATATATAAGACGCCTCTTTGCGTGATTAATTCTGTTTTCCTTATTGCGTGTTATATTGTTGATATCACATTATTGAATTGAAAGTTTTTTTTATTTTTATTTATTTATTTAGTGTTCTGTCTGACGACAGGTTTATATGAACAGGATCCTTCCGTACTTTTCTCGGACTGGGACCTGTTCATATACGTTCTTGGCAGATGATCCAGAAGTGGTTTGCCATTGCCTTCTTCTGTGTGTGAATGGAGTAATTGTTGGGATGCCACGGAGAAACCGGGGAAGTCCCCGGAAGAAATCTCCGTGTTGCCTAGACCACGGCCTTGCCCAACACAAGTTATAAATTCGGGCACCGTCGGGAATCGAACCCGAGACCCCCCCCCCCCCCAGGATTACAAGGCCAGCGTTCTAACCGCTAGACCACCGTGGCTCTTTGAAAGTAATACAATAATTTAATGTTGTTTAAGAAAACAATACCCATTTACATTCAGGATCACACGAAAGCCAAAAAATACCAAAAGCAGCTTCAATGATTCTTAAAGTAAATGATTCAAAAGCACCTATTGACCCTACATAGATCTGCTGTGACCCTCAGGGATGCATTATCACAAACTGTGACCCGTTCCTCCAACTTTGACCTTTACACGAGCCGTTCCCAGTGGACGGCCGACACTGTAATCCCATACCTACAACAGAGTCCCATTTCATTAAATATTTCACTGGCATCTCTCACGTCAGGGTGTATGATGATCCCATTAGTACCGCAGTACGGTCTCGAGAGCCTGCACCATTTTGGGGGTCACATACCTTAACACTGTCAATACGTAAGGCAGCAGTAAGTAAATAAATTGGTGATATAGGGGCAAGTGGTCACTCTGGCGGATACAGGTCATTCTGCTGCGGGTTACTAAAACCAAGAACACTCCGTCAATGTCTTCAGACGCAAGATCTTTCCATATACAAAAGCAATCCATTTGTTTCTTTGGCTTTATGCCCTGTCTCATGTTATACGTGACTGAATTGTATACACCATCGAAATGTCGCTGTTGAGTTATTACTGCTCTCAGTTCGTGTTTCACAGGTCCTGGGTTTGATTCTCTACACGAAAATATTCTATTATCACTGAATATTTATTTTTCTAAGTTTTCCAAACAAATATCGAGCTGATATTCTGAATCTACTTTTTTTTCCACGTTCCTAACATTTTATTTTTTTACGACTATTCTACCATTCGATAAAATAACTTACAATTCTTTAGTTGAAAAAGACTCGTTCATAGTATTAATGAAAGGAGCAGAAAAAATACATCAGAAACTGTTTACAAGTATAGAGAAAGAAATTCTTTATTCTGGGTTGTCTTCTGAACTGTGTAACCATGTAATCTTGTAATGTATCGCCCTGATAATGGAAGAAGAAAGAACTTCTTAAACGTTGATAAATTTCTACCAGAATACATGACATTACAAGCCATAATACAGCCATCTTCGTATTAAACGCCTTGAGACCCTTAAATCCTTCATAGATTTGTATGTAGTTAACATGGAAATTTTTCTGAGTCCTTTCAAGAAAATTCCGGGTTAGCTCCCCGAAAAAGACTACTACCACCTCCTTCCAGATACTTTCAATATATTATTTATTCGACTGTAAATAATCTGACGTAGTGTGATCTTTAAATAATACACAGGGAAATAACATAAGGCTACTCTCCAGTTGTATGTGTTAAGAAAAGTGGTTTTCAAATGTAGCCATAAAAATTCTCAAAAGTTATCAACTGCTGTTTTTATGACTGATCAAAATATTTGTGCATAACCTCATAAAATTGTTCATATCCTACAGTTCGGATTTATCTCGCCACACCCTGAATTTGGTCCCGACAGTTACATTTTTGTAAGATTAGTTTTAATATTATACATAGATGAGTATTTTTTTCTCTTCATAATTTTCTAATAAAATTTCACATTCTATGCATGTGGTCTCCTAATATGTTTTTTTTTGTGCCCCACAATTCTTCTTTATTTGATCACATTAATAATATATGATTAGTACGCAACATTATTCTAATTATCTAATTTTCCCCATTCTCCATATACTTTTTCTGTGTCTGAAAAAGGAGTAACGCGGCGTTTTCCAGGGGCATAACAACAGCGTAGATCTGAATATTTCTGTATTCAGTGCGGTAAATGTTGCGTTAGTATATCGGTATTTTCCTGTTTTTATGACACTCCATTGTGACGCGCGTTACTCGTTTAGGTATTGTGGTGCGTTATGTTACCGATAGGTAGCGTTAGATATGCACACACGTGCAAGATTTCGCGGTGAGTGACGAGTTGCTACTTCTTCTTCTTCTATGGCGCGAAAGCCCGAAGTCGAGTTGCTACTAGCCATCCTTAAAGAATTAATTCCACAACCACTAAACGAGAAACAGACTACAGGATTTAATGTGTTCTAATGGGCATAGCTCTAAGATTACCTCACAGCGGCACAGTGATTGAATCTAGAATATTATCACAACAACCACAGAACACAGTGCACGTGGGCTAAAAGCTACTCTTAACTGCTTGATGTTTTTTGTCTGTGTGTAGTAGTGTAAAAAAAACTGGCGTGTTACGCTTCCCACCAATAGCAGCTCTCTAGTCCAGCACGGCAGCAGAACTGCCTTTACCCCGCAGGGATTTTTTCGTGGCAGGTGGCCAGTAGTACGTGTTGTGCAATAATGGATAACGTTTCTGTTTTTAAAACTTTTGTTTAAAAGATTCTAGCGTTTTTCAGGAAAGTAGTGAGTGATAGTAAAAATTATATTTTTTAGTGATTGACATAACCTGCTATAGTGCATTCGTCCAAGACAGCATGATAGGTAAGTCGATATACTTCATAACTCTATTTTAGTTTACTATAACACAGTGTCTGAAATGGTTAGCCACTGCTTAAAACTATTTTTATTCCAGCTTCGGAGCCATGTACTTACGCTGTAATAGCCTATAAGATTGAATGTCTTTTGCAGAATTGTATTGTTATTGGTTTGGTTAAGGGTGTAAGGTTCAGGGACAAACAAATTTACCACTGAAAGTGAAAAATAACCTATTTTTGTTAATGGAAATTATTCGTGGTATATTTATGTAATATGTCATTGGGCTTCATGCAACTTATCTTATACTTCTCCCATAATAAATCAATAATCAGGCCATAATGCCCAGTACCTTATGATTAAAAATATTGCTGCAGCTACTAACTTAATATTTTTGAAGCAGAGGAAAAGTAAAGTAAACTCTGAAACAATTACGTATTTTCAGCTTTTTATAAAGAGTGTAACATTGAAAGACAATGATTCCAACAATAAGTTTAACTCATTTTGTATACTTTTCTAAATATCTGGAATATAATAAAAATAATATAAGTAAAATAAAGAATGACTGGATTACACAAGGAATAGAAATACTTCAGACATAAAAGAAGTCTGATGTACATAGTGTCAATACTTGGAATAAGAATCAGAGTTGCCAACCTCTCATTTTTTCAGAAGAGTGTATAATATACAGCCATCAAACTTTTTAAACAATTTAAAGTAGCATTAAAAATGTTTAATTACATACTTCTTTTTCTCTGTTAACGAAATTCTAATGTTCACAAATAAGTTTAAATATATATTTACGTTTTATTGTCTGCATATAATATACATACTTCATTATTACATTCCATGGATCCATAAGTTAGTCACAAATTACTGGTACTTTTATGCAGTGTATACTTACGTCAATAGTGCTTTGTTTTATTTAAACTAAAACATAATTGAATGTAATATGTAGATATGTGGAAACGTTTTGTTATTACTCATAGTCTGAATTCACCAGTAAAGTGCTGTAAGATGCAATTTCAGATCTACTAATTCTCAAATTATATCCCTAATGAGGACATCTGTTGGATGAGCTTGGGGTCGAGATGGCGTACTTTTACCGCTCAATAATGAGCAGAATGGTGTAGGCAATCGTGCTGTATTAGCACAGTAGGGATAAAGCAGCTTAAGACAACGTAACTGGGTAGAATGTAGGGGTTAGGATACGCCATGACAGCTCCACTTTCTGCAGTTCCTGTCTGAAGCCAAGTGTTCTTCTGACAGCGGAATGACGAAGCATCTTTGTATTGTAATAACTCGGAGAATGCCTAAGAAAACCCTTCCCGTCTCGTCCTTGACTTGTGCCGTAATAGCGACAGATGGCGACATGACATACAGAGAATTACATAACCTTGAAACTAGTATTTATATAGAATCGCTCAGCGTCGATACGACCTCTTAAATCCCTAATAAATTAAACATAGAAAAATTGATTTACATCAAGTTTAAGAAGACATGATTTTGATAAATAATAACACAGATAATGTGTTTCTCATTTGACTCCTACGTAAGATTTGAAATTCAAATTACTTTCTCATCGTCGCGTGATACATAGCACGTTATTACAAACGTAGATCTGACGATCAGGTTACGTCGGTATATGTCTGTTAGTTCATTCTTGTAAAGGTACCCTGTTCGATTATGGTTGATGAAAAATCTATTCAACGACTTTGTGGTTTTACTCAGTTATTCCCAGAAAATTCCGTAGAGTTTGAAAACGGCATGATTTCACATCGTATATTTAATTATAGTTTCAAAAATTGACACTGTCATTACTTTCGAGGTTAAGTAATGCCTAAATATGAAACTACGTAGTTAAATAACATATGAAGAAATAAACTTTTGGTCAGTTTGAAATAATGTCCACAGTAGTTACTTCATATTCAGTCCTTTTGAGAGTTTATGAATTTATCTGCGCCATTTTAATTAGTTCACATACATACGCTTAACAGTGTATTTCTCCTTCATCTAGATCTGTACCAAGCCAATTATCTCCTTCTATCCGACATCTGGACCCAATTTCCAGTCCGTAGTGAATTACTTCGGTTCGTTTAGTAGGTGATTGGGAGTGAAGTTTGAAAATGCGTCCGTCGTTTGTTACGCCTAGCTCTAAAGAATCCAATAATCAAGTCTTGGTTTGACTGGGATAATCAGTGCAACTGTGGACGTCCAATTGTGAGGGGAGGGGAGGTTAATATGGAAGAAGACAGTCAATCGTTAAGAACAAGATAGCCTGTGATAAGAATCTTTCCACTCATTTCGGTAACAATGGACGAAGGTTTAATTTTACTCTCCTCCGCACTGTTCATTGTCTCGTATTCAACTTCTTGATTAAATGCAAGAAAGGGAACACAATACGTACTTGTAATCACATCTGTAACGAAATTTTACAATTTGAACTACAATTCGCTTGCAGATCCCCATACGGGACAGAAATATTATATTTTCTAGTTTTATTTGTGTCAAGGCAGGGGTCACTAATGGACATTTTTGGGAAGCATATCGAACCTTCCGTTTCAATACAAGACGAGATTTTCTTTTCGCTGGTATTTCTCAATAAATACTTTGACCCATCTTATTGGCTATTGAGGTTTCTGGCTATTAAGGAAATACGAAAATAATCTCTTGTTGGCAGTCATGGTAAGCTACACTTCACCTGAATATGAATTTAGTTTTTATAAATTTTATAAATGTTTACGTAGATTAAACTATTTCTGACGAATGAAACCAAAAAAAAATTCATATAGAAAAATTTGTGCTTGAACTTTACAATGCGAAAAATGTACTTACGATTTTAATATGTTATAGATCCATTCGTATTTTGCAATTAGAATAATCTTGAGATGTCGAATATTTGCTCATTTAGATATAAAGATAAAACCAAAATTATATTGTCATTTATGTAGGAGACAGGAATACCTAAACTTCATTTCGAATGTAAATAAATTCGTTTACATGCACTTCTGTAAAGTGAATGTTTCTTTTGTAATCGCATCTCGGAATAATCGCAAGCTACAGTTTATATGGAAATCATGAAGTATTGTTCCAAATACGCTCTTTACAAGCTAAAAATTTAAATTTTTTAACAGGTTGCTATACTTCTAACGCACCAAGTGGACATATTTTATTAATGAATAATTCAAAATTGCCGAAAGACAAAAGTAATTTGACATCAGTATGTATAAAATACAGTATAATCTATAGCAGAGGCATTTTGTCTCACAGAGAACAAAGAGTGGTTGGTTTTTATTATGTTAGCAAGTGATCTCGCCCGTCATGTTATGTTGATGGAACAGACATTACACATTCAATGATGTGCATATTTGAATTCTTGATGCAACCTGTATAACCGAAAAGGCGATCGATGTGTAGTATATCCAGCAGGGGCAAACAGTACGAACGTCGCCTCTCATGGCCTCAGGCAACTTTTAAATTAACGAAACAGATGGAGTACAAACTCACAGTTCCGTTCATACCTTACCATCATGATCGTGATCGAAACCCACATCGATTGACTCTGATTGGGTTTGTTTGACTACGATCCGTTTGCATTTGAGCGACTGGATGGGGTACTCCATAATGACATCGACGTATATAGCTTTGTGCGAGGTTTTATTTGTTCACAGTGGACTATCTTGAAACTTTAGACATAGTCGTAAGGTAATAATTTCCCTTCCGGCGTACCGAAACTATTCTGAGATGTTGCATCGCGTACTATATCTAATAGAAGTTTGCCGACGTTTCAGACAATCTTACTGCCTCTGAAACGTCGGTAAACCTATACCAGACGACATACTCAGCTTCCCAGCACTCACATATCTTTATATTCTCCGCCGTATGGAAATAATTCTACGACCTGAAATTTTGCGAGAAATTTATCAACCGGAAATATACATATCAATTCCTGTGTTACTTTTTATATCTGGCTTAATAAATGAACTTTGAAATCAAAATAAATGCACCGGGAAGAAACATTATAATCCAAAGCTGAATGATTGTAAATTTTAAAGAAACATAAAAGAGAGTTTTATTGTCTTCTGTAATCTGCATGATAGGCAAGTAAAAAATATCATATTTTATTAATACTACATGTTATGAAGCTTTTCGTCATATTGTTTTCTTAATTTCCGTTCTCAAATCCAAACTTTTCCTCAGGATTTTGTTCCTAAACACCCTCAATTTTGGTCATTCTCGTAGAATGAGAGACCAAGTTTTGCACCCATACAGAAGAAGTCAAATTGTAGTTCTGGTTATTCTCATATTTGAGTTTTAAGTATAAGACGTAATAACAATCATAGTAATTAATTTTAATTTATCTATTGAAGAGTTTGCCCAAGAAAGACAAACAATAATAAATGAATACATTAAATTAAAACAGACGAAAATATAACTGAAAACTCTCCCGTGTTGCGATAATGCCCTTAAAGGCTACATGGGATTTTCCTTTTAAATCTTTATAGACTTACTTGCTAACTTAACAGTCCAAAGGCCAATTACAAAGCACTAGTGAATAATTAAATTCATTAATTTATTTTTAGTTTGCTGCTTCAGCTGCAGGGTAGCCAGTTAATGATACAGCACAAGAAGAAACTCCTAAATACAAAAAAGTTAAATAAAATAAATTTATCAAGAACTTACGCGACTGTAAGAAAAGTTAATACACAGACATTTTCAAAGGAATTTAATAACCTTCTAAACCACTAGTATCATTAATATGCTCACACTTCTTTGCACTTGATATGAAAATCAAATCCTGTACCGGAAAGTTAAAGATTGTTTAGAATAGCTCACGGTTCACAAGATCTCTGAGCGATATAAGTAATGCAAATGCTTTCATGATCGTCCAACATGGGAATAGTTTATTCGCATGGCTGGCTTTGTTTTATGCACCACGGAACTTTCTGCATAAAAACAGATTGTTTTGTATTCGTTGGCTTCATTCTGCAATTATCCAGAGTGATATTGGTTTTACCAATGACGAAATCGTACGCCGCTCTGCTTAATAATTTCTGTAGCGCACTTGAAAATAATACGAGTAACGGACATACATATCAATCTGAATAAATGAGTAGGAAATAAAAATATTGTACCTTTTAAAGCAAAATGCGCGTATTATCATGCAAAATTCCAAGCATGTTAAAATTTTATTTATTTAAAAAAAATATGACTAACTTATTATGAAATGTTTTATTCTACAATTTAAATCCCAATGGTAACTATATGTACCACTTTTTTAACAATCAGTAACCGTACATTTTGTTTTTATTGGTACTGAATGATTCTCACTGTGAACAGGTATTATTTTTTTAAATAGCATGAACCAGTTGAGCTTTAATGGCGAAGAATTGTGTTTACTTTGCGGTACGGAATGAATTCTTAAATTTTACTTAGATGGGATTCAGCTTCTAGTGGCAGTAATGAGTTTGAAGCATACGGTGTACTTGCAGTGTGCAAATTGTTTAAGTAATTCATTTTTAAGCGCGTTCAGATATACTGTTGCTTATTTTAAAGTTTCTGAGAAATTCTGAAATTTCTTCAGAATATAAATTTGAGGTTTTCACAGCGGTGAGTATGAAGATTTCTGTCGATGTTTACCAACGTTTCAGAGGTCATACTGCCTCCGTCATCAGGGCGATGAATAGTTCTATCTTCTGGGTTGTTGCGCTGTGTAGTCTGGTCGATGTTTACCAACGTTTCAGAGGTCATACTGCCTCCATCATCAGGGCGATGATGACGGAGGCAGTATGACCTCTGAAACGTTGGTTAACATCGACCATAATACACAGCGCAATAACCCAGAAGACAGAAATCTTCTTCAGAATAATTTTTTGGAGAAAACATTTTTGAAGTAGCCGTGCTCCATCAAGTTGCACCTTGCTCTGCTGTGATTGGTGCAGATGGTGTATGCCTTCACTTATTCCAGTCACGTACGTCTGACTACGGTTTTGTGGTATTGGTAGAATGCCAATCTCGTGCAATCAGATCCTGGCAGGCATCTTGAAACACCCGCAGCTTATGGTTATAACATGTACTTCCCCTGGTCCATACATCACGCTGGGCATGTGATTGTTTGCGATGTCTCATGATTTCTGAAGTGTTTATTATGTTTCGATCGCCGTACTGTGTGTGTTTAGAAGGACGTCGTACTGCTCGGTGTTGTAAGCCAGAACGGTCCACCTGACCTCGTTGTATGTGTAGGAAATTTTTTATATTTACTGCTATTAAATTCCCCAAAAGCATCCTTTTACATTCCTCTAGGTTCTCGTGCGATTCTTAGAGATTCCCAACCTCAGGACGCTAGACACATACTGACCGAGGAGATCCTCAACACGAAAGAAAGGAGTTCCCAGAGGATTTATTCTTAGTACTGAAAAGTACAGACTATCTGATATTCATTTTGGTGGTAGGGTGCAGGGATCAATTTTGTGCCGTCTTTCAGTTTTAAAACTACAGGAAAGTGTTTGGTAACTGCTAAGAATTGTGTAAATATGATCAAAAGAATCATTAGACTATTTACATCTTTAGAATTTAAATACCAGCCCTGAAGATGGAAGCAGAATTTCCCTCAGAAACAGTCCACATCGCTTTACAACCTATAGCACCAAAAACTATATCCTCATCGCTGTCAGCATCTCAGATTTCCTACAGCTTTCAGATACATTAGTGACTTTCAGATAACACGAAACTCATCTCTGAATGTGCTCTATCGGACAAAGTAGAAAGTAATATGAAAGAGTCATGACTGAAGAAGTGTTCTTGAAACCTAATGGATTAGACATGAAAGAAGGCGTTAGAACTAGAAGACGGAAGAAAATGAGGGAAAGAAATGGTGAGGGAAGCAGTTTGTGTTTCCAGCGAGTTCCAGAAGGTTGTAATCTGTAGAAGCTACATTAGTGATGGAGAAATTGGCACGAACATGTTACAAAGAAGTTGCTAAGAATTTGGAATGGGAGCTGTCAGATAAGACACTGGTGGCAGGACATGATAAGCTCTACTGCCTCAGCCAATCAGCGTATTGCAACTGAGATCCTTAACTTCTGCAGCACTTGCAACAGTGAATTGATTCAGACATAACCACGACCTCATCTGATAATGAACTATATAGAACGTCTTGTTGAATGCATTTAGCTTCTAAGTAAAATGTTTGCAATTTATTTAATGCGTTGAGAAATGTAATTATATTCTCTCATATGTCATTGTAAGTTTATATTATTTTAGTTTCTCTGTGGTTTCACAGGCTGTCCAGGGTAATTATATGTCCAATACATCATTCTCAATTTGTCTTCCATCTATACTAATGTAATAGCCATTGCCCGTCAAGCTCGACTGTACGCGATGCCGAAAATATCGAAATTAAGCTCTCTTTGTGACGACAATGGTGGTGTCTACGGCGGGGTCTGGCGGAATATGCGTCGGTTTTTTAAATACATAAATATATAATCCATGCAGATGGTAAAGAGTAGTCAAATAAACTAGTACGAATTGAAGGAACATTAGTGAGGATAGTTATCTGGCCGATATTGGAACTGATGTCGAGTCCTAATGCTGCACTAGAATTTTTGACCGCTGTAAAGTTGTAGAACTCCGAGTTCGTGCCTGAGCTTAGAATGTTTTACGGTGAGCACAATCGTTGCATTTCACACCTCAGTGGCCCCTGTACGTTGGCAGTCTTGCTAGACGTCGAAATCCAATCATCTCCCGACAGAAAACGAAGCCCTAGACGCACGAATAAATTCCCACTTATCCGAAAAGAAAGAAATAAGATCATTTTTAGAATTTCAATGTTGGAAGGTAAGCTGTCATGTTTACACAAACACTCAATTTTCTTGAATTGTTTCCTTTTCTGAAATAAGGTGTTGGGTGGAATAGGGCCCCTGGCGCTTTGCCTTCCCATTTATGAAATGAGGGAGGGACCTCCTAACGTGACACACTGACGTAGGGCTGCATACGATGTTCACAGTTGCTTGCTGTTCTGGGTCTCTCCGAGGGTGGCAGATTGGTTCCCGCGGTGCTGTGGGGTTGGTGATGACTTCAGGGCTAGAGACTGGGGAACCAGTACTTGGTAATCACCACACTGCATGTCATGCGGGACTGATTCTATTGCCACACAAAAGAGATGACATTTTTGTAAGGGCTCGACATGTGCAAATGACAATTGCAAGAGACTCACTGTCTGGTTAGTGATGGGATGTGCCGGAAGAGAGAGGTACATGGGGAAAATATCGATGAGTGCCGGCCTTACCGAACACATTGCAATTCAATCGATATCACATCAAAACAAATACATATTTTGCTGTCTGGATAAGAGTTTTATTATGTTAAAAACAAAACAACTGAATTTGTTCGTCTATCTCACAGAATCACGTTCGTCATAATTAATCGAATTAATTATAAATATATATATATACATACACATATATAAACTTTTTTAGGTTTCGCGTTACAGTCTGTAATATTAACGAGCATAAAATTTAATTTAGTTTCTGTCATGTTCAGTGCTACAAGTTCTGGTGTATTTCAAGACTCGACATGTCTGTTTAAATTGAAGTGAAATCGCGTTAAAATATTCTCCTCGTCCTCTTCCTCCTCAAATTTCCATACTAATTTCAACTGTCATTCCCACATTCGTTACTGTTCCCAGTAGCAGACAGTCCCAGTCAAGATAGCATAAAATTAGCCGTGTCATATTAAGTTTTGTACAGTCTCTGTCGGTTTCTTGTGACAGGACATTTCTAATAAAATTAATAACAATAACCCCGTGGAAAAGAGTCTTTAAAGAGCTAAAATTTCCCTCAGCTAGCGAATAAATATCCTGAAGCTAGAATAGAAGTTTATACAATATCGTTTCAGGCTGAATAAACAATTTAATTTAATCATGTAGGAACTCGATTTAGTGCTTCAGAAGTTGGTACCCATTTTGATGACTAAGAATCGCAGAGTAAATCAGATGCTTGTATGTGAAGGAAGGGCACAGTTTGGATTGGCTTCGGCGTGCCGAAAATCCTCCTGTATATTCTCTCTTTCGCCTGTCGTTAATTTCAGCCCCCCCCCCCCCCCCAAATGATTTATAAACGAAGGGGCACTTTGTACCGGTTAAAGCGTGCGTTCTCCCTCCGCCCTATTTGACTACTAAAGCATTTACATGATTACATTTATTTGCCTGCGTTATGTTATATCGACCTCACTCGTTCTCGCCTGTCTTTGTCCCTTTGTAATGGATTGAATTTCACACTCTTGCTCCATTCACCCTTCAAATTACCCCTTAAATCTACGTAGCCGACCATTTAGCGAGAAGGTTAGAAGAGGTTTAGTCATGAATTGAGTAATTATGCAATGTAAATTCTCGATACCTTATTTTTGCTACTGATATAATAAAATTTTTAATATTCGCTTTGCTAACAAATTGTTCCTTTGTCTTTTATGGATATTTTATGCTGGAGTATAACATATCGTTACGTAATCTATAGAGTCTCGTACGTCACTCTATAATCAATGAAAGAGAAAGTGCGAGAGGAACGTAATGATCCATAACACTTACCAAGTGGTCTCTTCTCCTCAGTTTTTCCGACTGTATTTTTGTATGTATTTATAACAAGTTTGTATCTACATCGTTTGAATAAATCCGTCCAAGTCTGTTTTTTAACCTTTGGTAATATTCTAGATGTTTCGGTCATAGGTTTGCAGTTAATCTTCGGGTAACTAAACTACTGGACTACACATTGACATTTATTTGTTATTGTTATTCGCTGTTATCTTGCATATTTGGAGGCCTTCTTGATCGTCCCTTGACGTAGGACTCGCCATGCAAGTGTTCTTTCTCACTACATTACAAGTCATTTAATTTTGCATCAGTTTTAGCACGTCCCTAAATATTACTTAAGTTTCACTCCGTTTATACGCCGTCATAGCATTGTACTTAGGTCAAGAACATTTTCTGGCCGACTAGGAATAGAGTTTCTTGTTCATATCCACTGATAAGAAACTACCATTTTTACATATTTCCATATAAAAACTGAAATTGAATCATGGTTTCTGCTAACAATTTACAGTTTATCACCATTCTCCTATTGATACTGTTCTCATACACGAAAATGTTGCTAAAAGCTGATACTGATCTATGAACGGTGAAACAAAGTCCAGATTTCCCCATGCGCTGAATTCTTTGTAACTTACATTACTTCTTTGAAGTCGAAGTCCATGTAAATAATATTTAGGAATTCAGTCCGTACCGCAAAGTAAACACCGCACTTCACCATTACAGGGATCAACTGGTTAACGCTGTTTTAGGAAATAATCGATGTGTATATCGATAATCGTACGTTGTTGAAACAGGTTGGACATACACGATTACAATTGGGACGACGTTTTCAACATCATATTTATAGAAGGTAGAATGCAATGAAAAGATGATAAAAGTAAGAATCAGAATGGAATTCAATCCATGTCGAGATTCGAAACATTTACGCTCAGAATACAAGTCTAAAATGTTACAAAGACATAGATCTTCTCGGTTCAGAAATGTAATTGCATCAGTGTGTGGAGATAAGTGATGAAGTGGGTAATTGAGAACAGATGTAAAATATCTCGTTTATTAATTTACAGTTCTTTTGTCATTTGCGCTGCGGTTTTGTGGAAGGTCGTAAGGTTCTTCCATCTCTTAAGAATGTGGAATATAAAGTTTTTATCTGTCTTTCTGAGCCTCGGCCCTAACAGCATGAGAACCCATTTCGTTGGCTACTGTTATTGCAAATAGGGTAATACGTTTGAACCCCGCGGTTTAACAAAATAGAACGAACTTTCAGCCCCGCGGATGACAAGGAATGACAGTTGGAAGCAGATTGGATTCACTGTTGGGTCGTGTCAGTGGTCACTTTTTGCTTGTCGGACCTCGTGTTCCTTTTCTTTCCCATTTCGTTTCTCTGTCTCTCACGTTCCTATTCTCGTTCTTTCAGTCTTGCTGAAGAGACAATTTTTATCCAACTCGGTTTTGCGCCAAGTCCAAGCAAACGCAGGAGAATAAGTAGCCCTATAAAACTTTCTGTGAAAGAACTGTGTTAATAGTCTGTAGGGATTTCCTTGAGACGTGTGACAAAAGAACTATGACAATGACCTTCATTGACACAGAGTCAGATCACATTAACTGTGTAGGGTTCCGTGTGAATAATAATGTACCAGTACGTGACTTAGGCCCTAATTAAAATATTCGTATTGGTCAAGATTCTAAAAGTAATGGGCTAAGCATATGCCAATGTAGCAAATTGACTGACAATTACTTTTGGTCTTTTGCGGTGTAGAATCTGTTACAATCGACCGCCGAACAGACAAACTCCATACAGTAATTAAATAGTTTAAAGATTATTATGTAGCTATTAATTGTTACTGACAGCATGTTTTATATATCAAAGTAACTACTAGGTCATAATGAATTATTCGGACACTGTGCGATAATCATTTCAAACTAACACTTTGCTAAGCGTCAGTTATTCCAACCCACATTTATGACACTGAGACAAAGTAATATAGTAGATTAATACTTTCAAAAATACTAATTTTCTATGAACGTCACGCAGAAGATTAAAGATAAGTTAGAAGTAAACATTGAATAGTAGGTGGGAAATCTGAGTAAACAAAAGTTATTGAAAGATTTAAAGGCTTGCAAAATAAATTCTGAATTACAGCTGTGTGACAGAAAGACGAAAACTTGAAGGACTCAAGAACAATGTGGACACTGACATCGAAGTGGGTCATAAACGGGTCACTTTTCTTGACGGCGTATGATAATGATAACAGCATCCTAACATTTAATCACTTTCAATAACTTACAAATTCGATGGCATTTCGGAAATGATTTTTAGTAGCATTCCTCTGGCGCGTTATTTTTATTTAAATATTATGTGATACGTTTACATGTATAAAGGATCTATGCTTCTGCGCAATGCAGCGTAGAAGGGACTTTCTAAGAAGCGTTATATCCTATGTAAAATTCCATTGGTCTGTGATATTAAAGAAGTGATTTTTATTCTGGATCCTTTATTTGTTTCATCTCTTTTTGTTAGCCATATATTAAGTAAACCATCCATCTGCACACTTTTCTTGTACGGTAGTGATTCTATGCTGATCTGGAGGACAATGCTTCAACGTTCTTTTCCTTTTCTTAATATAGATTCGATTTTAGATTTCGTTCCGAATATTTTTGCTTTCAGAACGTGAATGTGTTATCTAATGCTCCCATCTTCAATTCCCCATTTCTGTTGTGCTTTCTCACTTAATTTGCATGTTAAATTTTTCAGACTGCATTATATATTTCCACACACGTACAGTTCGCAGGTATGGGTACTTCCATTTCAAAGTATTATTTAAATTTATAATAGAGATAAATGGTTGAATTCATCTCTTACAGCGGTGCCTTTAACCTATGCAAGCAAACATTGTTTAGGTAATATTTAATTTTTTGTTGTGTACTGGAAAGAAAACACAGTACTTCACCATTACGAAGGTCAACTGGTTAATATTGTTTTAAGAAAATAATCGCTATTTATTGTGAAAATCTTAAGAAACCAATATATTCAAAATTAAGACTTACTAACTGTTGAAGTAGGTGGGATATATAGTTGCCAGTTGACAAGATATTTCACTGCATTTTTGGAGATGAAATTTTCATTACATTGTTCATAAAACACGTCAATACAATATGGTAGTCCAGAAACCAAGGCAGATAAATCAAGCTCTTCCACGGGTGGTATATTACAAATCCGTTTAATAGGATAGCTATTTCTTGACTTCATGTGTACATATTATGACATTTCTCATTATACAATTTTCATCTGACTTGATTTACTTCCTTTTATGTAGGGGCCAAATATTCTTCTCGATGAACACGAAAATGATTAATTTTATCTTAAATTCAGAGACCGATTTTTACATACGTACATACAATCATGTCTTTCGTATTATTCTTAGAGTAATACCGATAAGCAAATAACAGTATTGTAGATATGTACTATTTTTAGTATACTGATATTTCAGTAGTTTGACGCCGCATTACATACAAGACTTAATGTCAGGAGAACAAGCAAGGTAATAGCAAAAGTCACAAAGATATTGAAGGCAACAATATTATCTTAGGTCATTATAAAAATAATGTGGACCAACAACAACCTCGATCATCATATTTAAATGTGACAAACTTTCTCACATTATCATAAACTGCTTCTGTAAATAAAGGATCCGAATTGGTTTTGCGCCTGTGACATAGGCCATTTCTGGAGCAGGATTTTCCATCAGATGAAATGAGAATTCTGCTGCTGTAGGCGGAAAACGATTCGGAAAGTACTTTCCCGAATATTGCGTGTTAGAATTGTCAGAACAACGAAATGCTTTTATGTATGGAACCAAGGACCGTTTGAAACAACCACCGAGAAATTGCAATGACCGTAAATTGACTTTGCGCATCTACAAGTGTGAGAATTTTCTGTAAACCAACAATACATACTCACAACATTATACAAAGTTTCGCCAAATTCCTTGTACTTCAAATTGCTTTCTACAGAGTTGCATTAAGATCGAGGTATGGGGAATGAGATTCTAGCAGTAACTTGTCCTAGATATTCGTTCTTGTAGCTCCTCCTGAGAGCTACAGGGCGCCCTAGGTGTTTGAAAATCAATATTGAAGCGAGAGGAATTGTTTAGGTAATTTGCTTTTCGAATAAACCTAAGTCAGCCATGTTGCTGCTTCAAGAGGCTACCCTGTTTCATTTCGATTGTTTGTCTATGGAGGACTGGATTCGTGAACGACCCGAATAAATTTGATGTTTCTAGGTGCAGAAAATGTGGCTGAACCGAAGGTTTAATTCTGAATCCTATGACAGTCTAAAAAAATAATTTTCTGATATAAATGTATGCTTACTTTAAAAAATAAATAATTTTTTTAGCCACTTTACAACTATATCCGATTTTCCTGGGGTCACAGGATTCGAAATGTGGCTCTCATTACGTATTTTACTAAAAATATTCCATTTATAAAGTAAATTTAATCGAAATATTTAAGTTGTTTGTGAATCGATGTTGGCGGAAATATTTTATTGATTTAAGTTTTTATTTCTAGAGCTGTGTCAGGGATAAATGGTATGTTTCTCCTCTGCCACAATCCTTAAGGGAACTGCCAGACAGAATCTGTGATGTGGTAATCAGTGGCGATTAGGGTATGTCACTTCGAGTATGGGGCAGGGCTCCGCTGAGATAGGACGATAGGACTTCTTTACCTGTGAATACCAAAGTATGAGAAGTTGAATGTTAGGCTACTGATACGAAGCGAATTATCTTCTAATGTGACCCGAATAACAGGTTATAACTATCTTATATTTTAATTTCATTTGTGGTTATTAATATTTGGTGCATTATCCACTTTCAAAATATTGGAACCTTTAAAATATATGTGATATTCTTTAATAATTATTGTCGCAAGCTCTTGAATATTATCTATGTATTTGAATAATGTAATGAAGATTGGAATGTCTCATATTGGTTGTCTTTTATTTGTTAACAACTACAGTTTTCTAAACAGAGCGTGTGTGACTAGAATTTGCATATTTACACACCTCATTCAGAGTCGAATAAATTGAAGGAGGAAAACAAACATTTGACAGGCAGTAACGAAACTATGGAGAATATGTTAACATTCTTTGGAACACAAACTTCTTTTTATCTGCGTATTATATAGCTGTGTATGTTTTTCAAAACGAAGTTATGGTATTTTTTAAGGAAAATACTAAACTTGTGACTTCAGTTGACAGTAGTTATTGGTGCAAAACATGGTTTCTTACTTTACTTAATGCTACAAGTGGGGTAATCACGTCAAGGGTATGGAATAGGTGGGCCATAGAGTTCAACGTACATGGGCAAATTTAAAGGCATACACAATTTTTACAGAAATTTTTGAAGGTCCGAGATCTCTCGTACTGCCTAAGCTTAGTGACAGTAAAATGTACCTTCAAGAAGTGTGATATGTTGAAGTGGACTGGATTCAAGTGGCTCACGATAGAAGCCAGTGCCATGTTTTCATGAATAGAGAAACATGCTTCGGAGTTCCACGAAAAATAAAATTTCTGTATAAGCTAAGCAACGTTTGGCGTTGGAATAAGTGGGTTTATTCAGGTACTGACACAGAATCATAGGACAAACCACGACTGTATATATGTGTTACTAACTATTTCCAAACTGTGAAAATTCTGTCGCTGATTTGAAGGGTCGTTCTAAATTTCTCGGGCTATGTTTCTAGAATCCCAGTTGATCTTTACATGCCATAATATCCTCAAACCATATGACGCTCTCTTTAGACTATTTGCGTAGTACACACTTATAGAATTTCACTCTTTTTATTTCCCGATGTGACAGAGGGTAATTGAGATCGACAAAAGGGTGAGAGGATTTCTGAGTGTTCAACCTCTTCCGTAACCGCTTTCTCGCCTTCAACCGCACTGCTGACGACGAAAGTAATTCGGTTGACTGGCAACAGGGAGGAAGCTGTCGCAAGAGACAGGTTTTAGTACAAACTTCTGGAGGAATTGCAGATACGGAGGAAGGAACTCGTTGGTACTGACTGTAACAGAAGTGCATAACCCAGTGGCTGTAAGCCTTTCTTCATTGCTGTTTAGAAAGCAGTGTACCGTGTTAGACGCTCAGATTCCGATTTGCATGATCTCCCTCAGATATTTTCAAGTGGGAAGATGCCTTCTTGAACGCATCGCTGTGAAGTGGAGGGGAAGCAGGTAACCATCTCACGTCTCCCGTACGTATGGAGAATAGTTTCATACCCGGCAGTATCCCGAAACGAACAGATTTGTAACTAAAGAACATTATAAATAACATTAATTAATTACACGGTTTTATACAACACCTTTAACAACGAACATGATTTATTTATCGCAAATATTTTATTTATTTATGGTAACATTCAGGAACAGTGCTTAATTTTCTCACGGCGAGAAATTGACAGACGATTACTGACTTCATTATAGGGGAGATGACAATGAAGGCTGTAAGTACCTCTGAAACGTCGGCCAGTTTCTGACATTTTATATGACACAACATTCCAGAATACAGCCATCTTCCGGACAACTTGTGACGTTGCTGGATATGGTTAAAATATGTCACAAACCCTAAAGACATGCTGGTAAATTAAACCGTGGGCACCTACAGAGACGCGAGATCTAGATCCAATAGGAACTACCATCCTGAAAAATTGTTTCGCGGTAGTTTTTTGACCGTTGGAATTTGTGCAGATAATAACTCGCGCTTTGACCCGAAATCTGACACAGGTCGATTGCTGGTTTTGATAACAAGGCTCACAACGTGTTTAGAGTTGACTGTACATCATATTCTCTTGGGCACAGTTTTAGGTTTTGTGGTAAAATGATGTTCGAATTTTTTTAAGCTCCCGTTATTAACGAGCTGTGTCGTGGGGCGGTTAGCGATCGTTTGTAGCAGATAACAGCCGAACCACATTGTTCGATATTTCATTAAATGGCCAGGATTCAAGCCTTCCGTTCTTTACTCATTGTGTCTTTCATTCTGCCTTCAGGATGGATAGTGTTTTCGATAACATAAAAACCTTTAATTTCACTGTAAGTGAGACAATGTAGTCAGAACTATCCTGTAGTAAAATTTTGGGTTTAACGTAGGGCTGTGTAGTCGGAAGCAATTTTAGGTGGAGTCAGTAAAATTGTACCGACTCCGACACCGAACTCGATATAAAATCTCAAGAACAATTTTTCTGCCGATCTGTAGGAACCTGAATGACTATAATCTTTTCAGTTTGAGGTCATGAATAGGTCAACATCACCTTAAGATCATAAGAAGTTGAATCGAAGGTTTTGAGTAATATATGCCTTTAAGTTTTTGAAGCTCAAGCGAGAACTTCGCGGTATTTCCCTATAAATTAAGTGACTCCGCTGTTTAATATATTTTTACACTACACCGGATTGCAATGAGGAAATTCGTGATTGTAGTTCCCATCCACCCTACCAGTCTCTTTCCATATAAAATGATTCTGGTGGTTGCTATGAAGGCCCTTATACTTGTCGTTCTCTCATCCTATGTTTGTGGTAGCTCTAAGAGTCTATCTATGGCTCGTCGAGGCAATTTCTCCATTATCACCAGTTTTCAGAGTGGAGATGAAAGATGTTTGTCGATGCTGGAGTCTGTCGGAGCAAATCGAAATGGTTTTCTGGCCTGATGGATGTAGCTAAGAGTCAGAGTATAATATAGATGGAAAACATGTTCCGTATCATGTAGAGCTATGTTTGCGTCTAGACATTTGATTGTGTTGAGATTTCAGGTCCCTACGGCTGTAACGTCGTGTGCATTTGTAGGTGGATACTTCAGCCCTGAAAATGGAGACAGTACGCTCTTCCGAAGCGTTTCTATCTACCCACAAGTCCAGATGGCGTTACTAAGAAGAAATATATATTTTTGATGTACAAGAAGGAATATGTCCATGTGCGGTTTTGTAGTAGGGCTGTATGCCTGTTGGCACTGGAATGTAGGGAGCTGGCTTATTGGTTTGACCTGCATTATTTGCAGAAAATCAGTTTGTAAAATGAAAGCTTAAAGGGGATGTAGCTTGTGGACGGAAATCATACTTCCAAATGTAAGTTATGACCATGACTCTCGGTTGTTGTTGTTGTTGTTGTTGTAAGGTAAATACAGACCTGGGACCTCGAAAATCGTGCCAGAACATGTTTAAAATACGCACACAAAGTAACATAATCAGAATACTAAAAGTTTCGTGTCGTCTGTTTTTCTCTTCTTTTGCGTTTAAATGAATGAGAGAGGAGTGTTTTCGTAAAACTTCGCCTACATAAAAACCCCATTTTTGTTATAGTTAAGTGTAGCTGAAGGCTGTGAGTCTGCGAAATCTCTTTACTGCATCTACGGGTTTGTCTCCTCTGCTTTCAAACTTCAAAGTAGGCTTACTTACTAAATAAAATAGCAATCTGCTTATATCTGCAGAAATGTCTCCAACTTTGGGCCCCAAACCTGAACCTTTAAGTATGTTTATGCAGCTGCAACACAAACCGAAATTTAGGATACTCTATTCTGTAGGAGGGTTATAAATAAATAACGGGTGTCTTTAGGGCGCTTATATTCAAGATGGGAGGAGTTCATGCCCCGGTGGGATCGTACGCGAACATCCCCTGTCGATTATACTGGAATACAGTGATTGCTTAACCACGAAACACTTTTCAAGTAATACGTTTTATATTAATATGTAGTAAATACCAGTTCCTGTTCGTGTGTGAGTAATACGCATTTTAGAAGGCAGTGGCAGCCGATTACGAAACAAACATCACAAAACCAGATGGTTGTCTTCTGGGTTGTTGCGCCCTGTAGTCTGGTAGAAGATTACTGACATTTCGGAGGTTCTTGAACCCTCCGTCATTACGGCGATAACCCTGAAGATGTTTGTAAAGTTTTATCAGACTAAGTTGCACTACAACCCAATCTTTATACCCACCGTTCTGAGAACCTGAAATCTCAACACAGAACCAGCAGATTGGAACAGGATCTTCCCTTTTCTCTGATGACGTCCTTCAAACTTCCAGCTCCATCGTCCAGAATCGATCTTGATAAGACGACAGTCGTTCAGCTGTTACGTTAATTCCCAGCCTTTCATACAACCAGAAGGTTCATTACAAAAGCAAGCCATCGGCTCTTACCCTGAGGCAGATGAATAAAGTGCACATTCTGAAATCCTATTTCCTTACCAATAATTTTAAATTAATCTATTCAGGCTTTTTAGTTAAAATCTTCTTTATATTTGTCGCGTACCTTTGGTTTAGTTTTGTTTAATTTATTTTATTTTTATGAGCAATCATTGAAACTTTTAAACTCATAAACCAAAATGTTAGCAACTAATATCGGTATTTTCCTTCAGACTTACGAAAAGAACTCGGAATTCTTACTATTGACAGTCTTTCGGTATGGTGGTCAGATATTGAACCCAAACTCGCCAAGTTCAATAAGCGTATTATATTATTCGATTTTAAGTTTATATAGTTTGTAGACTACAAAACAGTTTTACTTTCCCATGGGTAGTGACTTCAATCTCCATTTTATTGACTCTCCAAGAACTCGGCATTATCTGAGTAGAACACAAAATGTTGAAAGTTGAAATAAGCCACCAGGAACTGCCCTCTCAAATTGTCTCCAGAGGTTTTCCCCTCCTCCTTTAAAAAAACCGCAGTAAAAGGGAATCAAATACATTAGTCATGTGAGGACGGGGGGAATGTCCCTCATATTATCCACGAGGGACAGAATTGCTTATACTGTACGGTTAAGCTGGTGATGTTAACTTGTTAGAGGATATTATGGCGGAAATAAAAAAAGGCAGTAACTCCCTTGAAAGCAGATATATTGGTCTAGAATTAAGTTTCTGCTCCCGTCTCGTAACCAGAAAATTACACAAAATTATGTCATAAAAATTTATGACAAATATCACCAGATAATATTTTTTGATTGTGAAATGTTTTCAAGAGACGTAATGGAGAAATTTATAAGGCAGACTCAAGTAATCTGTGTTATTTTACGTTCGTAAAATTTAATCGTTTCTATTGTACTGAAACTGAGCGCGGAATACCATATTAATCCCTTAAAGTCCAGTGGGCCCTATTTATACCACCTCCTTTTAACAGTCAGTAACTGTACATTTTGTATTTAGCTGTCGATTCCTGGATTCTGTAAACTTCCAAGTTTTTATCAGCTTTTTGTGGCAAAGTATCTCAAGACTTCATTGTTAGATCCTGAAGATCGTCATAATGCTACTGAGCTTATAGATTTGTAATTATGCCTTCAAGACTATGTGGCTTCATACACGAGAACCCACAACTGGTTATGTATTTTGACGTTATGTAAAAGACGCGATTGTAAATCCGGGATAATTCTTGAAATATCACTCGTATTAGAGAATTTAATTAAAATATGGTTTCATTCTGATAGCTGTGAGTCTAGGCTGTCATTAATTCAACGAATAATTTACAATAAAAGCGTCTAATTTCAGGAGTTCAAGAAACTTTCTCCTCAGTCTGGAAATGAAAACGTTAATGTGAAAAGTGTTCCAACACTGTCTCCAGCTCCTACTACTGGTACTTTGGGGAAACACATCACCGCTACAAGCCCTAGGGGTTTATCTAAGGGACAGTATCATACACAAGATGGTTTCTACTGCAGCACTGCAAATAGTTGCTTAAACTTTTGTCCTGTAATTTAGTAACAGTGGAATGCACTGTACAAGAAATGTCCTGTTCCTACAATGTAACTTGGCAGAACTCATTATCTTTCTAATTAGTTTCGACAAGATGAAGACAGACTTTTTTATATCCGTTGTTTAATTTAACGTAGTAACGCACCCGTTAAAATTTAACGAGAAATACGAATCATTCTTCAGCACAATTAGTATCTTAAGCAGTATTCGTTTATATTAATTAAAATATACTTTAGTAATTAGTATAATCCGGGACAAGTGAATGGCTGCGGCCGAATTTCGATTCTTGACAATGGTAGAATTTTTCTTTTCACATCCGTTCCGCCTTCGGATCCAATCCAGTCTTATTTTCGGTGGATATTAGGAAAGATATGTTATCGGTGATAAGGCTGCCGTATCGTGAATCTGGACGGAGGCTTCTCTCAAAATTTATATCCATCTACAATTCCATAGTGTCATAACCCAAAAGACTACCCTGGAAATGCTCAGGACCCTTGAATTTTACTGTACCTTCTTTAATATAATCCTAGATCTACCATTTATCAGCTATTTGATTACGACTGTAGCAGAAAACCATCTTGGTTATGAAAGATTGAAACTATCTTAGCACACTTAAGTAAAATTGTCCCAAAGGCACAGAGGCATTATGTAGAACTGTAAATAATTTTACTTTGTACGTTTATACAACCTACACCTGTGGTTGGCTGCTTCAAATTCTTCATAAGAATATGCTGAAAATGTGTCACATCCATAAAACGTGGTTTCATTAGCGAACCTAGAAGGAAAGCTTTATAAATTTCCCCACCTTTCACTTCATAGTCGAAATATGTGTGGAATGCCGTAGTACTCGAAATAGGAGATGCATAGCCACCACGCGATGCTTAATCTCTCTAGAATTATTGTTTGGTGTAGATGTTGGCTGTTACGCAATGTTCAGTTGAGATAACTGTTATGTTTCAACCCACTTTACGAAATACTATGTCTTAAGGAATAAACAAATAATTACCAGTGGTTGTATTTGTGTATGATTGTGAAATTTGGTCTTTGCGTTAGGGTTGGAACGTAAAGTGTAATTGGATTATGGTAATCTGGTTGTGACACCGTGTAATATTGTAGGTAGTTATCGTTTTCAAAGCCGGAGATTGAAGGGGTGCGTTCCTTCGAAACGTCTGCGACTGCCAAAAATATTTTGTGTCATCACGACCAAAGATACTACAATATATATATATTTTTTACCGCTGTGAATATCCCAACTATCATAGTCTTTTCTTGAACTTTAAACTTTATTACCATATTGAAGAGAATTAGCGACTGTATACCATTCTGAGCCTGATTAATCAAGTGTATATCCTCGTACGAAATTTATTTTCAGATTCATTTTAATATTATCCTACCATGTACAACTAGGTAATGTAGTGGTTGAAGATTTCCGTCTTCTGGGTTGTCGCGCTGTGTAGTCTGGTCGATGTTAACCAACGTTTCAGAGGTCATACTGCCTCCGTCATCAGACCTCTGAAACTTTGGTTAACATCGACCAGACTACACAGCGCAACAACCCAGAAGACGGAAATCTTCTTACTCACCGCTGTGAAAACCTCAAATCTTACAATGTAGTGGTTGCTTCCATTTAGATTTATCGATTAAAATTGTCTGTAGTTACAGTTTTTCAGTGGCTTAGACAAAAAACAGAGATGGGGCAGTGCTTCGGTGATATCTGAGCAGATACACAAGTTAAAAGGCGTCATTTATGCAATGTATCTCGTTTATAGAACTTTAAAGTGTTAAATAGTGTATTAAAATAAGGAATGCCTATATTTTTTTCTAATTTATATACATCGAGAAGAAATTCTACGTCTAATTCTTTTTTCAAAAGCTTCTTTGTAACCAAATAAGAAGACTATGCCTACCATAAGTTAATTTACAGATGAATTGACATTGACGTCGAGGTTCGAAGTCTGAGGGCGTGACACATCCTGTTAAATTGTTTTTGGACTTTATCTGTCGACTAGAAGTTATTAAAACCGCAACGTTTCGGAAGTTCGATCCACGTCCGAAACGTTGTGGTTTTAATAACACCTAGACGACGGATGAAGTAGAGAATAAATTTTTAACACAATGATATCGAGGCTGTTGGCTAAGTCTACTCTGCGATCTACATGTAACTGCAGCCAGAGGCCGCTATGTCGTGGTTAGCATTCCTACCTAGTACTCGTTAGAGCTTGTTTTTGAATCTTTGCACAGAAATGGGTTATTCTGCGTTGGGATTTGTCATAATTTGCTTCAGCAATTCCAGGCAGTTCATCTGCTTTTATTTAAAGCCCACCGCCATGTTCTTCCACATACAATTTAACACTTACAAGTACAGTTTTCCTCTTAATTGACCTTAAAAGCCTTTAACCTCTGGAATTAAAAAAACACACCAGAAAGTAATTCAAGAACCAGTAACCTTCCTGCCATATGTTTGCCATGATCTACGCAGCACATAAAATGTTTCCCTATGTCTAAGCACCATTTTACATAGGCTTGTAAGGATGGTGAAAGCAAAGGTGCATACATTGTTAACTTTGCCACTGGAACGATGTAAGTAGCTAGCTTCATGTTCCGGATGCTTTACGACCCCTAAGCTGCAGATCCGGTTACATAAAAGTTAAAAAGGATCCCCAGCCAGTAATTCAACTTGTGGTCGGTCATTAATCGGCCGAGAGAGCATCTTAGCCAAAACCCAGCAAAATCCAGCCGTTGTTATAATTTGATCTTAATTTTAAAGTCGTCTCAGATTTGTTAATGTTTTGTTTCTATTTACATAAATAAATTTTATATCTGAACGGTTTAAAAGCTTATAGAATTTTTTCTCTTCGATTCCCCCAACGTCCGCATTTGGCAATATCCATCCCTCGCTGCTTTCCCAGTTTAATCGTAGTTGCACATTCTCTCATCCGCACATGGATCCCGTCGTGATTTCATTAGAATCCATAATAAGGCTGGATGTTGAAACAAAGAAACCTGGACCAATGTATAAAATGTGTGGTAATGGAATGCAGTTTTGTCTCATAACTGAAATCGGTATGGATGGAGGCAGACAAGTTTTAATAATTAGTTTTATGGACAGAATAAAAAAAATGAAATTATATCACACACATTTATGCAGACATACGTACACACTGCATAAGATCGCAAATTGATTCCGCGAGAAGTTGATAGTTACTCAGCCGGTCGTGAAATGTGTGCGTCGTGACGTGACTGAGTGCAGTTGTTCTGCTTGGAAGATCTGTGTTCGCTTGTGAGGCGAAGTTTCAACATTTTTCTTCTTTCTTCCACGGTGTGTGCGGAACATTGAACAAGCACTCCATCAGTGGTTCCGAGTCATTTGGGTGCTATTCCTTTCTGACAAACAGCAGCTTCGGTCCAGGAGGATTCTTTAGGACAAAATTGCATCGTCACACAAAATGAAGCAACTTTTTTTTACTTCTCTCTTTGTTCTGTGCGTCACAGAAGCGAAACTGCTTGTCGCGTGTCCTTAGGACGTGGATTTTTACATATAAATTTTTTGATGAACTGCAGTCGGGGGAATCTGTGCGTCTGAAGGTAGTTATAAGTAAACATCAGGGTGATCAGATGGGGAGAGGGCCCCAGATAAGGAAGCAGATACTGTCCATGTTATTATTTACCAATTGTATCTTTTGTCTCAGTTCTCGTGTCTGTAATGTCTTTGGTTTACGTAATATATGCGTTTGTTTTAATTATACTCTCATTCTAGTGTCGTTAACTGTATATTACCAACAAGACATAAAACAGAAGACAGTTTCTCAGTGAATCTCAGAACGGAAGTGAATAAATAAAATAAAATTTAGAATGTCTCATACAGTCACATACGTGTAAATGACGATTGATAAAGAACGTCATAAAACGAGATTTCCCTAGTGCACCGAATGGACAGCGTTGATGCGTTGGCTTTACTCAGACTTGACTTAGTTCCGTCTCTTAGCATCCTCCAAGACGCATTTGTAGAGTAATGTAAATTGTTATCTGTTTCCTAGACGACTCCCATTGCTACCACGGGAGAAAAACAATTAGGTCTTCTGCTATCTTCCTCTGCAAGCTCTTGAACTAGCCAAACCGGCATTTACCACACTTGATTGTTATTTGAGTATACCAATTTCCTGTAGGGTGAATGTGATTCCTGCTTTGTTTAAATGGAATGAAGGGAATTTGTGGAGTGTGCTGGCGAAAATTTTCTCCTTCGTCCCTTGTTGTTCGTAGTGCTTTCATCTGTTGTCACGTTTTATCCTGAAGTGCTATTGGCGATCTGAAAGCCTATTATCAAGAGGATATCCCACAGGCTGAAAAAGAAACGTATTCTAAGCGTTTCTGGTTACAAACACGAAACATTCACGAAGCAAGTCTCATTTTTATTTTTATTTTATTCTGTGCTGTCTTTGGTTCGTAGAACACTTGTGTAATTGCGTTTTGACAACTCCCATAGGATCTGAGGAACCTTTGTATCTGTTCAATATTCCGGTTACATCACGTTGTACAGGTCCGAAGAAACGTTTCTCTTTTAAACAGACAGGAATTTTAAAGTCTCTAAGCTTTTTCGAATGGTATGGAACTTAACTTTATTACTTCTTCTGTAAGCACCATCTATGTCATAGGGAATTTAGATGTCTATCTTCTGGGTTGTAGCGCCGTGTGCCAACTTTATAGACGTCCTTGCTGCCTCCATCATCAGGGGGACTAATATTTAAGTTAATATTTTCTTCCATGAATGATGCTAATTCTAACGAAATATAATTTGCATTAAGCGAATTTTTCGGTTATCTGGGCCCCTGCATCCCCTAGTCACTAAGGATAATCGGTGTTGTGGCGAAAATAAAATACCGCCATTAAAAGGACAGTGTTTGTGTCCTGAGTATGTTCGCCTTAACAGAAAACTTGGCAGGCAATAAATATAAAAATTTTCTACATTCCCATTCAGAATAAAATATATTGTGCTCCAGTGCATGCAGGCCGAAAATTAAAGTATACAAAAGAATCTTGCCTGTTGTTTTGTATTGGTGCGAAACATGGTCTCTCACTCAGAGGGAGGAACACAGATTGCAGGTGTTTGAAAACAGGGTGTTGAGGAGGATATTTGGGCCTAAGAGGGAAGACGATGGGGCGTGGAGAAAACTGCATAATGATGAGCTTAAAAATCTGTTCTCCTCCCCCAGTATTGTCAGGGTGATTAAGTCGAGAAGAATGAGATGGGCTGGGCATGTAGCGCGCATGGATGGGACAAGAGGTGTGCACCGGGTATTGGTCCGGAAGCCTAAGGGGAAGAGACCGCTGGGGAGACCTAGACGTAGATGGGAGGATAATCTCAGGCGGGATCTATGGGAGATAGGAGTTGAAGGAAACTGGATTTTTTGGGCCCAGGACAGGGTCCGGTGGCTGACTTCTGTTAATTCGGTGATGAACCTTCGGGTTCAGTAAGCCATCTAGCTAGTTAGTTAGCATGCAGGCCGTGCAGTGTTTTTCGTATTACCGCAAGGTCGTTGCCCCTTGGCGTCGTTGCAAGGGTATTGGCAAACTAGACCTAACGACTTTACAGGAAATGTCATACAGCGTCTTCTGAATGCACACAGCGAGAAACCTCATGCTTGCCCACTTCCGTGAATAACACCCGCCTTTTTATTGCAGCAAGGAAAATGGAATGGGTGTCGGTTCTTTATGGACTGTGCCATAAAACTGGCGTTAAAGACTTTATTACACATAACACATACATTCTTTGTTTTATCAACCCTAAAGTTTTGTGTGGAACTTATGAGTCCGTTTCACTTCCCCGAGAATAAATAGGGCTACTTCATAAAAAAGTCGCTTAGGTAAGACTGGACGTACACCAGTCGAGAAAAGATAAGATGGTAAGGCTCATCTTGACGTTAGAAACGTCAAGATGAGACAAGGCTTGACCATATCTACCAGTTCATTGGAATTCCAGTCAAAACCCAAGATTTTTGAGGACTTAAAGAATAGTTGTCCCGTTGCACGCCATTAAGACACTTGGGTTCAGAGGTCATAAAGCTTCTACTCTTTCGTCTCAGCACCAGATGGGGTGAGTGGTCAGCGTCACGTCTCGGCACTTTACCCCACCACCGGTACCAATTGGACAGGAGGCTGGTTGGGTCCCAAAGCTAGAATGGACGCAGAGTGTATAAGAAAAAATCCTTTGCCCCTGCCAGGAATTGAACCTCGTTTTCCAGTCCGTACCCCAGTTTTAATCTTAGAATTTAATATTCCTTGCGGTTATGAAAGTTAAGAGAGAAAAGAATATTAATTAAATTTTTAGTTAATTTGTCTCACCTGATATTTCGATTTTATCCTTAGTGTGCGAAATACACGTTAAATGTTCAACTTTCATGTTTTTAAGGTCTAATTTTACCACTTAGAAAAGTTAATGAGTGGGTATGTCATTGTTTTATAACTTAAAATATCACTTTGGGTTAATGTCCACTGAAGCAACTCTTCCGTCCTTTATGTAATCTTCTTACCAAACTTTATATATTAATTTTCAATGTTATTAATATTGAAAATAATTAACTCGTTTTATACTAAGTAGTGCAGAAGACAGCGGTGAAAATGTTCTCTGTTGTTGATCTGTGTTATTTCACTGCCCCTGCTTCTTAGATCTCCAACCTCTTCATTCTCTGCTCACGGTACAATCTTCGTTCTTTATAATAAATGAGCGCTATCGTAATACTACCTTCCTTTACTGTACAGAAATAACTTGCTCAGCTTCCTTCTACGTCCCTGTTACCTACAATAGCAATGAAGAATTGTATAACTTGCCAGTGTCACACGGCTCTTTGATAAACAGTCTGTGACATAAAAGTTTTAAAACAGCATACTAATGTATTTGAGGGACTGGAAAGGAGACGTAGCCGAATCCCATATTCTGCATTACATCTTGTAATTTAGACAAGTACATCTGTCTTGGGCGACTCACCCACCCACTTACTGACATCACTAGAAACTCTCCGCTCGCTTCCACACCTACCAGCAGTAGGAATGTTAAATATTTGGTTAAGGAATTTCATATATAGTAGGAGACTGCAGCGGAGTTTGTATGGGCATAATACAAGAGACAAAACAAGAGGATGTAACTTTACGCTGAAGATTCCTGTTCGTGTTTCTTTCCTGACACACCCTTTCTACCCACACACTCTTGCCAGTGACGTGTTAAAATGTAGTCTGACTTTAAATGGCTGGATTGCGAGATGTAACAAGTAACAATACACGACACACATAAAGACCGGAGAAACAATAAAACTTACAGATATAAATATTTGACTTTTTTTTGTTACTAAGACCTTGAACAAATACCGAGCTCAGCGTTAGTGCTTCTGATTCGTATGTGAGAGACACTAGGTTCGAATCCCACCTCGGAACTGTTTATGGATAGAATTTTTCACGATGTTTTCAGCGCCTCCAAACAAATCACTACATTTTATAATCACAAATTGTCGCATTACTTCGGTTTCATAATTAATTAATTCATAATTAATTAATACAATGTCGTAAAATAACCTAATGACCTAAACTAATATTGAAGATGGCTGCCTTCTGGAGTGTAGGGTCGTAATAGTCTGTTACAGTTTCCCGTTTCAGACGTGCTTCAGAGGTGTAGAGGTATGTTCAAACGTCGGTAAACGTCTACCGGACTACACGACGCTAAAACTCAGAAGACAACCATCTTCATATTCCCCACCATAAAAGCCTCAATTCCTACGAACCTAACATTGAACATCGATTAAAAACTGGCATAAAAAATTAGTCTTAATACTTGCAAGAATTACATTTTTCTTGATAAGAATTTAATAGTTTGTGCAATAATTTGAATGTTCGAAACAAATGAATGCGGAACGTCTTAGTAAAACGTTCAAAGAAATGTGAGAGGATATGCGAGAAATAGATGTAGAAAGGAGGGAATTAAAAGTAAAGAAGAAACAGAGTTTTTGAAGCCAGTAGAAATATTTCACGTGGCATGAGTTCCTTATGATATGCTTCTGAAACTGAGAGATACCGCGACGAAAGTTTTCTGTAAATAATATAGGTCATAGATTAAAAAGGCGCCTTCTTTTAAAATGTAGAAAGTCTTTAGGCAATTTGCTGAACTTTGTTCAGAATCAGGTTTAAAGTACAAAAATGCCAATTAAAAGTGACTTTTCTCTCTACGAAACATTTGTCCACTGGCAAATGTCATTGGGATTTGAAAGGCAATGCCCATTCAAAGAAAGAAACTAGGAATAAAATGAGAGAGAAAAATGTTTTGAAGTATAAAAGGTGTACCGCAGTGATATTAGAAGTAAAAGAATTTTACTTTGTCTGCTTCGATGTCACCGAACTGCAAAATAAAATTGTCCCTGCGAGTGAAACAAAGGACCAACAAGGGATTGTAAAGAGACAAAGAACCCTCATCTATTCTACCAGGAAGACATCTCCTCTTCTGCAATCAAACTGTGGCCTGTCTTCCTGCGGTAATCCAAACTCTTACGATAAAGAAACATCCGAGATACGTTCTTGGGTCTTAGCAGCTGTAGAGTGTAACAAACAGACTTTCGAAAGATTAACTCGAATAAAAAAGTCGTCTTCGAAGGAGGAGGACGACTACCCACTATCTTCAGAAAGAACACGACGCATTATTTGACATCTACTACACAATTCCTGTGGATCGTGGTGTTTTATGTTGGCTCGTAATTTGAGATTTCAGCTTTGAAACTCTGAAACAAAAGTCGATTCTTCTCCAAGTAATTATGCGTCCTTTGTACAGGGTTGACATTATGGAGAGGAACTGTGTCTGTACCTGTCTGCATGTTATATTTTTTAAACGTTTGTTATGAAATGTGAATGGGGGCCAAACTAGTTGAGGGTATTTGAGAGCAGGGTGTTTATGACAATGGACTTACGAACCAGGGTGTAGTGACAGGAGGATTGAGGAGCTTCATAATTTTTAGTCTGAAAAACCTTTATTTTGATCTTAAAATGATGAAGGATGTGATTTGAGAGACATGTAGTGCTCATTTGGGATATGAGAAAGTTTTGTTCGAAGACCTAGGCATAGATAAGATGATATTATTAAATGGGTCGCAGGGAGATAGGTGTGAAATGGAGTCTTCTGGCGCAGGAAGAGTAACACGATGATGAACCTTGGGCTTTCTTGCTTGGCGCGAAATTTCTTGACGAACTTAACGACTATCAGATTATCAGGAAGAATCTGGTTTGACGTTTGTATTGGGGACAAAATTTGAGATAATTTTTGTGTTTAGCAGCCATTTATAAATCCTATTTTATATTTTATCAAATTTATCATTAACAGCTCATCTTATGTAAAACTGATTCATTACATAAAATAGGCCGTACAGGAATTACCGAGAGACATTTAAACTGCTTTTTTATATGGTGCATATCTGACGAAATACAAGAAGATATAATTTCCTCCTGTATGCAGTGTTTTGAACATCGTATTCCATGCGCATAGAAGCTTCCCAGCGATTTGCGTTTTTTGTTAATTGCGTGGTAATGAATATTCGTAATGTTAGCTTGGTACATTTAATTTATTTTTCATTTGGAAAATCTGTTGTGAAAAACTCTCAGCGGGAATTTGTGTTCTGAAGTGACAGATTATCGGATTGAGATGATAATGGAAGGGATTAGGAAGGAGGTGGACTCTGGATGGACTGAAGTTGAAGGGCAACAGGCCTTAGCTCTTTCTGCAAGTGAAAATAAACTTTACATTGGGAATTAAGATGTTTAATTCCGGGTTGCGTGTAATATCGGGCCATGAGTATACAGTAAAAAACCCTGTAATTCAGGGGGAAGAGATAGTATGAATTTTCACTACTGTGTTCACAAGAGTCTGCCACCCGATCTGATATATCCCGTACACAGTTTCATAACTTCATAAAAAATTCTTATTTCATTTCAAATGCATCGAGATCTAAGAACATCCTTTGCTAAAATACCCCCAGAGCTCATTTACATTGACGATTAGTATTATGGCAAAGCTGACCACCGAAGTTGTGGCTGCGGGCAGCTAGTTAACAAAGGCAGGGTGATGAAATTGCCAGATGCTTCAGGGGGCTCTGTGCAGCAGAAGTGCGATACGGAAGGAGTTAACTAGATTTAGCCGCGCTAGTCAGATTACTCCGCGCGGCTCTATGATGACGACAGGCGTCGAACAGGGCGTCATTTCCTCATAGGCGAGCAAATGTTGGGATCCAGAATATCGAGTGAGCTTCTCGAGTCTCTGTGCGTATCGCGTGTCAAGGATATTTCACACATAAAGTTACACGCTATTATTTATAATTAAGTTTTCACATTTTATGGAGATCTTCATTCTCGACGACGTAAGGACCTGATATCTCGCTTGTTCATCTTATATGTTTTAATGTGAAAAGTATGCTTCATATAAAATTCGTTTATATGTTTGTGACTTATTTACGAACTAAATATCATTCACATGCATCTTGTAGTTATTGGTGTTAAATTGAAAGTTAGACGCAGAATTGGAAAGGCCGCCATGTTATTTTATAACCTGTTCTGCAAAAACACATAACAAATTCTGTAAATCAGAGCCATTCAGTGTTAAATGTCGCTAAGGTTAAAGAATTCTGAAATTTTAAGGGTATGATACATAGATTAATACGCTTTTCGAATCTCTAAAGAACTGACATTATATAAACTTCCATTACTTGAAATGTCCATCTGATAAATTTGTTAACAGAACTTTAAAAACTCATGAATTTATATTGTGGAAGTCAGAAAATGTGTCTATATTAAGCGCACAGAGTAAACTCCCGATTATATGTGTTGGTTGTGAAATATGTTTTCCAGGGTAATCGATACCTCGGATAATCTTCAAAATTGATAGAAAAAACAAGCAAATATAAAAAATACGCAAATTTACTTGCAGACATATACGCTATTTAAATTTTTGAAGATTCATTAATAACAAATAATTTTTATATAATATTTAAAACAGCCCATGTCAACTGTTATTTTTGAATAAATTCCAACGGATAATAATAAAAATTTATTGTAATAAAATTCTGGTTTAGCAACAATTTAACTATGTTAATATGTTAAATAATACGTCATTGTTGTGTTTATTCGTTCCCATATTTTCTAAATTAATTTTTAATTTTCGTTTAAACCGGACAGCCTCCGTGGAATCCGCTCCCACATAATCAGGAGTCACCTTTATTGTTTTAGGAGTTCTGGTTGGGTGTCTGTGTACCTAAAACGGAAGGGGAGGGGTTGCAGCTGATCAAGCAAAATGAAACCCATCCCCTAGCGAAGTAGCCTCAGTGTACTCCATTAGAACGGGGCTTAACATCAGTAGAGTCATGTCCAAACTTGAAGCTGTTAAAACCTGCCTACAGCGCAAGGTTGCTTGTGGTGGTTGCTGGTAAATGTTCTGTGTGTACAGTAGTATAAGGCGTTAAGAAATTACCTTCACTCAGTACAACGAATAAACCTTGAGTAGGGTAATACAATTACGACGCACCATTTTACTGGCCAAAGAGGCAAATTTGCTGTGCACCGTATCTGACCGGCGGGGTGGGGTGGGGGGTTGGAAATAAAACAGTCTCATCAACTTTAGTGTGCACCAAGGGACCGAGCTAAACACCTCGTCTCTTACAGAAAGAACCACTGTTCTTCTTAGGCTTTAAATTTATCCCTGTAGTATTTAGTTTGAAATGCTTCTTGGAAAAAGGATGAACTTAAGGATGTTTACAACGGACATCCAGTGTTAAAATATTTGTCAAACCATGTATTTGCCAGAAATTTTCCACGTATCCCAGCTTTATGTTCGCCGTTGTACAATGCTCGAAGTTTATTGATACATACGACGTTTCGGGATTTTGGTATACTCCCGTCTTTAAATATTCGATTGTAATTACACTAACCCTCTCTTCATTTTATGATCAGTGCCGACGATTTAGATTGAATTTTATGGATTTTTAAAAAGTATATTATGTGGTGATTAGTACACTAGCTTAGTAATGAGATAATTAAACTTCCCTGATTTAATCCAAACAGTTGTAAATCCTATAAAAAGTACAATATCTTATAATGACAATCATTACCTTAAATTAAGAGAAGAGACAACTCCTGAAACGTCGATTTTATCAAACATGCTTCAGACAATGAACAATTACAACAACATATTCCTGTATTTAACCAAACATTGCCACAGACCTATACGAACAGTACATTTGAATCTGAAATACATAAACTCTATTAAAAATTTTATATGCAGGACGCCCGAAAAAAGCATTTGGAAAATACGTGTTCCATTAGCGTAGGCTTATGTATTTATCCCCCTTTAAAGATGAAAATATTATTTCTTATTCCATCGCAGTGTTTGTAACCTGGCAAGAGTTTTGAAACGGGTGCACGGAGGGGCCTTTTGTTCCAGTCTCTGTATTCACAGGCGTCTTGTATGTAAATGCAGAGAACAAGCATTTACTTGGAGTCAGGAGATGGAGTTGGAGTAGAATGTTACAACTTTATCTTAACTGTGGTTTTTAAAACGCTGTTTTTGTCTCTTGGATGTTTCCATATCTCAGCACAAAAATGTAACTGCATTCCATAGTGTTTATTTTGTGATGTAGAAAAGAACAGAATTGTAGGGCAAAGACTGTATGTTTCATACCTGGAATAAGAACCGTTCATTAGGAAAGATAAGGAAAATATATTCATCGTGTTTCTGGAGGCTTTAATGAATTCGTGATGTACCAAACCTTCGTAGTGCGAGTATATTTCATTTTGTGTAATTTCAATCAAGGATTGTAACTTCCGAGTACTTAAATTAGTATAGCCTATAACAAATCTGGTGTACTGACGAACGAACAAATACATCTTTTTTTTCTTTTCTCTTGGAATTGTCCGCTCGTTGTGAGAGATTGTTCCTGCCTCGGCAGATAAACACACTTGTGGCCTTATAGCTCATGTTCGTCTCTTCAATTTAAAGTGTAATAAGTCGATTTATCTAAGGTTTCCTAAATTCTGTTAGGCTGCCGATTTTCTTTCCTGAATTGATTTCTTCTTCCACTTTTATTCTTCCTTCCAAGATACTAAAACATTCCCTGTATCAACTAAAGATAATCCCTATTGCTTCTTCAAACTCTTCACCATTCGTTCTTTTCTTGTCCTTTTATTGCCACGTCCATCTTCGCAGTGTCTTAACATCCTGCTAGACTTTTAAAGTCCGAAGCTCGTCTGTTTAATAATACGGTCCGTACCGAAAAGAAAACACCACACTTCACAATTAAAAACGTCGACTGGCAAACGCTGTTTAAGCACATAATAGCTATTTACAGTGAGATACAAAAAATACAATTTTTTGAGTGTTAAAGTAGATGGTACTTATATATAGTTACGTCTAGGCTTTAAATGGGTTAAAATTTCCTTTCTCTGTGGTGGGTTGTGGTTTTAACTGAGGTTCTCACTGCGGTGTTTATGAAGATGCCTGTCTTCTGGGTTGTAACGCCGTTAAGTCTGCTAGAAGTTTACCGACGTTTCAGAGGTACTTCCTGATCTCAACTAGTGAAGATATTTACCACCTTTTAAGGAATCTGAAGATGTATTACCCTCCTCACATAACCCAGCATTCGGTCCCTATCCTGAGTCATGTAAACCAAATCCACAGCGTCGACTATTATACCATTACGATCCATCTTAATGTTATCCTTCATCGACGCGATTGCTTCTTCCCTTCGGGTTTCTTAGTCAAACGTGTGCTCAGCTAGAGAACTAATCATGCTATGGTAACAAGGGGCCTCTGGAAATATAGATTATTTTATTATTTACTAACGCATTTCATTTTACAGAATTACATAGTTAGAGAGCTGGCAAGGATTTTAAAGATTATTTTTTCTACTTAATTGTCTGCTCTCGCTTTGTGTATCTAGGAAAACCTTTAAAAGGCTTGTGCCGCCTTAACACATATTCAGAGTTTTGTGTTCTGAATGAAGTGATTAAGGAATTGTTTATAAAGGAGGAACTATTTGTGAGTGATTGGGGCAGTAAGGATGTTTTTAAACTTCGATCGGTATCTGCAAGGCGCAACATACCGGGAGAAAGACATCGTCTAGGGATGATTTCCTCGTTCAAGATGTTAAATACAAATTAAATCACCATTTCGTTTTTATTTACTTCCATTGGCGAAGCCTGTAACCGAATTACGTAGCTCGCACGAAATTTTCTAAAAAAAAAAAAAAAAAAAAACTACGTATGTTACAATGAATCGATGTACACTTTAGGCGAAACGTACTTCTGTCTAATGAATATTTTATTTTTGTTCAGAATTTAAAGCGAATTTTTGGTGAAACGTTCATGTACAGAAGGGACGCTCTTTCAAATATGGAAAAAGTACCTTTTTTGCATAATTGTGGCAATTTAGGGACATATAATAATTCACATGACTTTTTTTTAGGGGGATGGCCACTAATGTAACGAACAGCGAGACGACAAAAGAAAAAAAACACACACAACTGAAATCAAATAACGCCATATGCCTGCGTTTCCATTCCCAGAACAGAATCACAGGAGTAGGCAAAAAGTTTTACACTTCTCGGTCACGTTGGAGTGTATGAGGTAAAAAGTTAAACATACACCGTTTGTACTGGCGTAATATAGTGGGTTGGATTTGCAAGTGTTTTGCGAGACATGAAAAAATATTAACAAATGTCCATGTATGTTAAAATTCTTATGAGACTGTAAGGCACTAACTTTATTATGATTTTCTTGACAGTCTATGAAAATATTTAAATTTCGTATCATAGAAAATTACGTTCTATACACAACGTATATCTGTAAAGTGGCGTGATTTTATCCTAGAATTACTTAAAGACACAGGAGAGA
Organism: Zootermopsis nevadensis; assembly: GCF_977971745.1. NCBI lineage: Eukaryota > Metazoa > Arthropoda > Insecta > Blattodea > Termopsidae > Zootermopsis > Zootermopsis nevadensis. The sequence continues at coordinate 7,558,751 of NW_028259139.1, read as the reverse complement.
AAAAGTTTAATTACCAGTAATTTAAATTATCAGCTCCCTTAACTAGCTTTGAAAATAGGGCCGTATGTTTGAAGCCCCTAGAATAAGTTCCGAAAGTAGTTTTATATATTATACGGTTATTCACAGTCTGGTTTCCAAAAGCCCTGGACTAGCCGAAGAGATTCCATTTGGCAAAGTTGAGTGGTTGCCTACCTCCATGCGACAAAGCTGAACGTAGCATTGCTTGACTGTGGCGGTGAGTAAAGTTAAACAATAACCCATCTTACAGAGGGTTTAGTGCTGAATTGTTAAACAGGATATGGCACGTGTTTTGGTGTTTGAACTATTGAACCATCACAATAACTGGGTTACATGATCGATTCAGACTCGGTATTCATTATATCAAGATGTTTTACTGCAGTCAAATTTCCTTCGCCAGGGAATATAAATACTCCGATTTGATCAAGCCATAGGGAATTGAAAAGCGTCAGAAGAATTATAAAATTTGTGCCGCTCGTAATTTTCTGATGATGGAGAATGTGACAGTTTTCGAAACGTCAGAAACACAATCTCAGTAGAAATTTATAACTTTGAAATTTGTTCGTGATTACGAACTAGATACACAACCTCAAGTTCATAAACCTAGAGACTTTTAAGTAATAGAGACAATTAGAAGCTTAGAAAGAAATTTCCACAGTAAATTAAGGCAGTGCATATATTTACCATGGATAAATGTGCATGGTTGGTCTGCCGAGGGCAGTAAATCAACTCTGGATCGTGTGTCCTTTCAGGCGAAGCTCATGGCACGACTGTGTGTGCGTATCGGATTTAAGATACATCAGAGTCTTAAGACACGTCCATTCTGGATTATCGTTCCCCTTACTAATGGGTTCTGGAGGACTTGGCTGCCTAATCTTCTGTGTCCTGGACTTGTCACGTATTGAAAGCGCAGAAGAGAAGGGAATGATCAGGTCCGCCCTTGTGCACATTGGATTCTTCCGCCATTCTTCCGTCACAGATATCTTTTCTTTACAATGGCGAGAGTTATCATTAGTTAGTATACGCTCTTGCAACATTGCCATCTCGAAATTTCGCCCGTACTGACTTGTATGTGTAATGAAGTGGGCTTGGTTCGTTATCGGAACTAACTCAATGAAAATTATCGGATCAAAATCGAAAACTAACAAAAATGCAAACAAAGAACACGTCGCCTACCCTGTCAGTGGTACCAAAGAGAAGTTAATGAGTCATTTCGCCTCAAGGTCTGCTTTGGTGTGCTTCTTGCGAAGGATTTTCATGGTTTTCAACAGTGTTGTGATTTGTACCCTATTTATTATGATTGATAAGAGGACACATTTATATTTCTTCATTTTTTGCAGGATTATTTCTGTTAAATTTTTATTGTTTTCATGTCATTTACAGTAATATATTTCCGTTCCTTGTGTGTTTAGTTTCAGGCAATAATATTATTGATCTCTAATTTTTGGGGTTATTTTTTGGTCGATCGGGATCTAGCCCCAAATTATAAAATTAAACTTTGGGGAAATATTACTTCGCTTTACAAACTCTCTCCAGTAACGTTAAATGTTTGCAAGAGAGCATACTGTCTGTGGTGTATTCTAACATGTTGACGAAATTACTTAACTGGAAACCGTTTCAGACCGAATCGTTTGAAAACAGAGTCAATGCAGAAATAAAATTGTTCTTTTATTCAATTCTGTTACACTAATATCATGACCTGTTACTGGTCTGTGGCTTAGCTAACATGCACTGCAGCTGACCAGAGTCGAAGAGACAGTTGAAATGGTCAGCTGTAATTCTACCTCAAATAAAATTTGAACCAAAAAAGAAATAAAACTCAAAGCGATAGACTCGTAAAGTGAGTGTGCCGGAAATTTAAGACACTAACAAAATATTTCAAAGTATTTATTCCTTACTACAATTTTAACGAAGAAATATCGGACAAACTATGATGAAAATTGTGTAAGAGTAATGGAAAACTTTGCTCTGTATCTAGTAATGTTACTTCAGACACATTTTAGACGTCCCTCTGAAATATATTGAGCTTTAAGTCGTATTTCAGTTTGAATGTTCTGGTACTATTTTGCAAGTAGTTTGTGATGAAGGAAGGAATCTTAAATTCAAAGTAGGTGAAGTTAAGAAGCTCCCCCTCCCCCCAAACAAAGATTAACGCAATGGTGCAAATTTCAGTGGGCACTTTTTTTGCATTAAATGTAGACGTCTTTTTTTTGTTCGGGCTGTTAAAATCAATCAAGCTTAACTGGTGTAATACCTGCGACGCTGATTAATGTCTCTGCCGGATGGGCAGGGTGTGAATCACACAGGCAATGGTGACGATGGTGGTAAGATGGTTGGGTAGGCGTGTTCATGCTGATGACAAATGACAATCGTCACTCTCATCTTCCTTATCCATCACTTCTATCTGCTCGGTGCAAGCAGAGAAGAGGAGAGGGCACGTGATAATGATATGTCACAGTAAGCAAACTTGTCTGCTGCTAACAGCAGAATTGATGTGTCAACCAATTACTGATTGCTGGGAGAAGTTAGCAGGTGGGATTAGTGAGGCGACGAGAGATGGAACTATGCTAAGAGACAGGTTTGTGGTTTCTGCGCTATGTAGGTTGAGTACTCGCTACTCAAGACCCATCTACGTTCCTTACTCCCATTGTATTATGTATACGTTCATAGTATTATTTATTCATTGGTTTAACACATTATTCCCCGAGTATCTTCGACAGTCTGACCTCTTTTATTAATAAAACTTGTCTATATTATTTAATGTAACAAGACTGAGTAGGTATATGTCTTCTTTTAATTTTTTTATTCTTTGGAATTCTAAAATGCACTGTTCCATCAGTGATTAACAATAATTATTAATACCCCGTAGATACGCGTTTCTGTTCTAATGTAAATACCACATTCTTAGTCATTAAACCCATACAAGTTCAGACAAGTTCGAAATCGTTCACTGGATTTAATAAAAGCATTGGAACAACGTATTCTACGTGAGTATTAAAAGTTAAAGCGCTTACAGTATCACCTGTTTCCCCACTGATTTTATGTAAAAAATCTGTGTTGTTTTTGTATGAGAAGAGTCAATGTAATTCGGTTTTGAACTAATTCTGTCTACTGACAGTGACAGTAACACTTTAGCACATATATAAGTTTATATACAGGTTGTCCCAGAACGATGTATAAACAGTGCTGACGTATGTGATGGTCGTGTGTTTACATATTTTTGGTGCATTCTGTATACGTGTAATATCATTACGTAGATAAAATATAAAATATTGTAATTGCGTCATATTGTGATCCGTATATTAAAATATATATTAAAAATTACAGTCATTCACAATTATAATAATAAAATAATATTGAAAGGTTTAAAACATCATTTTAATACACTACTAGTTTCGGCTGCACCCGTCGATGGCTGAATGCAGCCGAAACTAGTAGTGTATTAAAATGATGTTTTAAACCTTTTAATATTATTTTATTATTATAATTGTGAATGACTGTAATTTTTAATATATATTTTAATCATTACGTAGGTTTTATGTGCTAACCTGCTTACTTTTCTCGAAGCCTGTCTGCGAATCTAGCTTCCTGACACACAGGAACAGTGGTTATTTAGAACAAGACGTCTTTTAACGCGTAGGACGTAAGTTTGGAAATTATTTAAGTAAAATCTCCATGAAGAAAAGTCCGTCTTCAGACGTAGGTAGTTGGATGGATTTTATGTATATGTTTTCGCGGCGCTAAGTACGAAGATGGCTGTCTTTTGGGTTGTAGTGCCAACTTCATCAGGGAGATCGCCCTTATGATGGATGGAGCAAGGGCGTATGAAACGTTGGTGAATTCTAGAAACCGCGCCCTTAAAATTCATGCATTCTCATCACTGCATTCGATTCTGTATAGACTGCGCTGTTTAAAAAACGTCGTTAAAAATAAATCGAACAACTGAGAAAAATTGTTGACCCAGGGTACAAGAGATAATACAAGTTCACCTGGTCTGTCCCTGATAGGGCTTGGTAAAATCAATGACTCTTGTAGAAAACACTGATTCCATCTGTGGGTAGACGTTGAAGTTTCTACGCTGTATCCAAGTAGACATTTTGTTTCCCAATAGATGGATCCTTGTAAACATTCCTTGTGGAATGTGCTCATCTACAAGACAATTCATAATTCGAATGCATATCCACCCTCTCGCTGAGTCTGAAAACTATATTTGGTATGGTTTAGGAGATCGTGTTTTATCCCTCTCCAAAAACCTACCCAGAATAAATTTTTGGCTAAGTTTATGCTTTAAAAATTACTTCACTACATAGTTTAGCAGAAAATGATATGGGCGGAGCATGTAGCACAAATGGACGAGATGATAAATCTTTAAAATTATACGTTAGGACGGCTGAATGTAAGAGACCAGTCAGAAGACCCGGGCATAGATGCGGTTATAATATTAAAATGAATTTTAGAGAAGCAGGGTTGGAGTATGTGGATCGGATTAATGTTGATGGCGACTGTGACGAGTTGTGAGCTCTTGTAAAAATTGTCTCCTTTCAGTTAATTATTCAGAAGCTCTTAATATTGTGGTTTGTTCTTCCACATGCAACAATTTAATGTTTTTATTTATCATACGTAAAATTCAGTCGGGAAGAATGGATTGGGACTCATTACAAATTGGATTGAATTAGTGCCTTAAAATGTTCAGGACACTAATCAAAGTAGTTGGAGGAAATCATGACCAAATTAATATGTTATTAAGAAGCCTGATTTTATGTATTTCTGTATATCAGTATGTTATGTTCGGACATTTATTATTAATAATACAAGAGCTACTCAACACGTTTTGTCTTATTTTTATCATTAAAAATATCATATAACACTGATAACGCTTGGTGCCTGCTAGTTCTAAGCTTTATTTTGTTAGTGTCTGTAAATAATGAATTTCAGGTGTAGTCTATAAATTTTTGCCGATGAAAAACTTTTTGAGTGACCTTATGTTATTAAATATTGAACCCAAGTCTTTCTGTGTACCCTTGATACGTATTAGGAGGTTCTTTAAGATTATACAAAAGTTTCATTCTGTTGCAGTGTTGGTTTTAGAGTTTTAAGTCTTAGACGCCCATAATTTCCTGGAGTTCCCGTATAACTCACCCGTCTCCAGACAAGGTTTAAAGTAAAACATGAGTTAGCAAACATGAACTCTCCTTAGCATAGTACATACATCCTGCCCTCGAATATACTCTGCTTTCCGAGAAATAATAGGGTATTTCCCGGGTGTTGACTGCTGAAACATCTCTGCCGGTGTTCTGTGTGTACATAGGAGCTAATTCTGCAGTCACTACTATGACTGCAGGACCACAGCTTCTGGCGTACAATGCCCACTAGCTTATACATTAGTCAGCATGATCGTGGCAGCGAAGCATCCGTCTGCTTGATGTATCGGATCCGGGAAAATAAATTCTGAATCGCTGGCCGAGTATGCATGGATGTAATGTGTACATGTTGCTTCGTGATGCCCACTGAGCTACTCAGAATTAGTTATAAGTTTATTATTATATGACTTTGCTTCGCGTCAAGTCCTACATACTTCCTTTAAATATTAGTGTCAAATACTGAGATACAAAAACATGGCACAAAGTAACAAGGGTTAAAAATGGGTAGAGAGACAAAACAGAGAACTCGTAGAAACAAATGTGTATTGTCCTTTTGAAACAGCTTTTTGTTTTATGCAGGGAGTTCATTTCCAATCGAAGTAGTAACAATGCGCTTTGCTGTACCCACACTTCCTCTTTTTATTCTTTCACAAGAAAATCGAAGTTAATGGAAAATAAAGGTGTGTGAAGTGCGGACGTTTGTTATAGGCCAGATCCTGTAAGGAAAATGCAACAGTTCACCCACGGAATTGGAAATTACGAAGAAATAAAAGTGGTCGTATATTATCCAAGATTTTCCGAACACGATAATGAAAGATTGAATTTTGTAAAGGGATCGGAATATCAGCGACTGCAAGCTTATCCAAAAAAAAACTCTGCTCCATGTTTTTTGTTTTGAAAAATTATTTTTATGTATCTGTTGAAATTTCATTAGAGGCCATGAGAACATTCCTGTCCCTTGGTCTTCGCGGTTGGAATTCACTGTGTAACTTCGGCTTTCGCAGATGAGCAGGGTCGAATATTGAAAGTTAGCCAACGTTTCGGCATGCATTACAGTTGCCATCTTCAGAGTGATTATTTTGGTTGTTGGGAAGAGTTATAGGCCACGTGCGATATGACGGATCTGTTTGGCGGAGCAGAAGAGCGGGCTGATGTCCAGTTGGCGACGAACATGTTGATGGGGAGACGTGACGATAAATTTATTTTAAGGGGGCACGTGGCGGAGAAAAGTAATTCTGGTGGAACTTGGAACAGGGAATGGAGGTGACGAAAGATTTCAGCGACTACGTGGATTTTCCATGAGATTTGGATGAGATATGACGAAAAACTTACATTGTCACTGAGTTCACGCAGTTGAGGACGGTGTGAAATCTATCATGGCTTGGCAGCTTGTGTCTAATTCTGAGCTAGATTAGTCCACTTTACACCTCCCCTCCCACAGTCGACAATGCCCGTTGTAAAAGTTTCGACGAGACACACATCGTACGACAATGGCATTGAGTTAAAATATGAAGAAATGCAGAAAATATGAGTCTTCATTGTTGTTTCATGTAATACTGTATGCATTGAAGTTCACAGGGTAATATTCATCGCAGTGATGTATTATTTACAACCGTAGTCTACTTATCCTACTAGATGATTGTCGAATACCACGTCATCACATTAGCAGCTACTATTCCCCCCCCCCTCCCCACAGAGATGTGGTCCATCGTGACTGAACTAATACTATGGACAGCCACGCTCATATTTAATGACCTACACATTTGGAGTATAACAGACTGTAAGGGGCACAGAACGCGAATTATTTAACAGCGTCATAAAACATCGTAGCAAATGTAATTAAGGGTGTATTGTCATTTTATTGTTAAGCAATTCACATCAGATAGATTTATTTTAGTTTTCATTTTGACATTTGAAAGTAGGGGCGGACTAGATATGTGCATTGATATGTGGGCACTATCGCCTGTATAATCTGATATTTTCTGTGCCGATAACACAGGGCTCGGATAATTGGCCCCCTACAGTCACACCCCTGTGTTTAATACTTGTCTATGAGCTCAGGAATCTTAGGTTTTAAACGTCCCAGCCAAACAGATAGCTCTACACCTTCGCAGCTTTCCTTAAATTGTCGGAAAGAATACTTTTGGCGGTAAAGCGAACAGTGATTGTGGTTTATTTTGTGTTTCTGTAAAACGGAATTTATTTTTGGAAGGAGCCTCGTATCCTGGGAAGTCGTTCAAGCTGTCAAAATATTTACACATACTTATTTAATTGGATATATTCCAAGTATACACTCTTTTTGTAAAGGTTATGCTTTTAATATACTCCTATAAATTTCGCTTTCAACTGCATCACTGAATTTTTCGTCACACAGTTTTTATTTGGTTCGTAAAATATGAGGAATAACAACTTAATCATATATTTTTTTTGTACATTTTATTTAATGTAGTGTTAATTATAAAGCATTACAGAGTTATGTAAACATAGTCACCTAGCACGGTCCTGCTTGTATATAAGCTATGGGCATGTAGAATATGAAAATATTGATCAATTCAGTGGAATTTGTAACAGTTCCAACATTACTTCTCCTGGAATCCCCAGTAACTGTTACTTTGTCTGCTATTTCTTATGTTCATTATATAATTAATAACGCAAATTATTTAACTTCCTATGTTTCCACATAAATTAATGAAAATTTAATGCGTAAGGGAAGAATTATCAATATTTGGTTCATATTTAAATCTGCAAAATGTATAAATATTCTGTTCCCATTAAGAGTCAGTGAGATAGACTGTTAATTACTCAGTCATTAACTGGTATTTTTTGTCGTAGGCCTGTGATAAAGAAATACATTTAACAAGTCGCTTATTGAAATAACGTAAACATTACGTGTCTATCTTCTTTATTTCAACAGCAGGGGTCTACACATGTTTACACATGTGGCGATACGTGTGAGCCTATCAAAACATGGGTTTCATGATTCAAGTTACGACATACAGAGGCATGTATCAGCATAAATGCATCAGTATCACGTGGTGACGTTACATGTTGCATAATATCGAGTCTGGCGGTATACGTTGATGCAAGGGAGTTGGGACCGAGACGCGTTATCGACTGTCGCCCAATGTCACTCTCGTGTTATCAATCAGTGGTCAGTCTGCACGACGGACAACAGTCACTGACCGCGATTTTTTTAAAAAGAATGTTCTAATACTTACCCTTTAAGTTCTTGTTTCTGGAAAACAACAGGTGAAAATTATTTATATTAAACTGGTCAAGAATTTTTCCTGTTCTTAAAATTTTGCGATTTCCAGGCACTGGTAAGAATTTGTAAACAAGGAAATTTGAAGATTCAAGTTAAATCGATAAAGGATTTAAATATAAAACCGAAAGCATGTTCACATGGGCTACTATACAATTTTCCGACTCAAATATGTCTGCATCAGTCATTTGAGTAAAAACTTTCTTGGATATTATCCATCGTCTAGTAAATAAAATATAAAACGTAAAACGACGTTTCGGAGATGGGACTCTGTCTCCGTCTTCAGGTTCCTACTCAGTTGGGCCCACTAGATAGAGCTAATCCCCATCTCCGAAACGTCATTTTACGTTTTATATTTAATTTACTAGACGATGGATAATATCCAAGAAAATGTTTACTCAAATGACTCATCACCATCGTCAAGAACTTTTAGATTTGATATGTCTGCATCAGTGTTTGATATGAATGCATGTGTGGCTGAAACTGATGCGTATTGAAACTTACGTATACAGCCACGTGTATAGGCCCTTCACTAATAGGCGACGTGTTTATATCACAACATTCATCATCACACTGCCTATTGCATCGTTAGATCTAATGGTTTTCCTAAGAACCTTGTTCTCAGACGCTTATAATTTGTTATCACGTTTTACATGTATGTACAGTATGAACCGAAATGAAAAATTCACTTCACCACTTATCGTGCATATAAAAGGTAGTCTTTTCACGAGAAGAATATATGTGACTGTTCATTACGTCACTGTGTCGCTGGATGGGCTTTATATTGAATTCTTGTGTTAGTGTGTGGGTTTGTCGGGGGATGGGAAAAGAACTGGGCTTGATAGCGGCTGCCCCAACACAGACGTTTTACCAGCTCCGTGGGGACACGACCGGATTTATCTTCCAGTCCTGAGAAGAAACTCGCTCTCTTTCCTATGTACTGCAAATCTTTCCATTATCTCGAAACGTGTCCTGTCGAAAAATGTACCGGAAATATAGACTATTATTGCATCTAGTGTAACTTTATTTGTTAATCCCTCACTCAGGAATTTAAATTTATGTGCTTTAGTGGAATAACTGATAAACTGACATCATGGTACAGGGATTTCTTAATGAGATAACAGTCATTCAGTAGGTTAAATAACTTTCCTGCTTGTTAGAAAAATCTGTGATCCACTAAATCGTACAAAAACCTCGCCGGTACACGTCTTCAGCCAGCTCAATCCATTCAACTACCTCCCCTCGTATTTAAGATCAGTTTTAATGCGCCCGGCAGTCTGCTCTTGTTTCGAGCCTGGTGTATTCCAGATCCAGATGCATAGATGTCATTAAAGACGTTTACGAGAGCACGGATTTTAAATGTTGCTGTGAACACACAAGTGAGTATTTGAACAGAGTAAATGGGCAAAATAACGGCTTGTTCGAACCGCTCACCTAATTCTGTTCAGAAGTGAATACAGGAAGAGATTTCTGTGTGCTATAGACAATATGGGTCGTGATTAAAAACGAAAAAGCATGTGGGAAGATAACATTAAGATTAATCCTAAAAAATGGTTTCAGTTATTTGAGGTGGATGGATATAGCCTAAGATCGTGACGAAGGACAGACAGTGTTATCAATTCGAGTTTTTTTTCATCAGACAGTTTTCACCGTTGGTGTACAAGAAATTGTTTAGATTTTTTTCACACCGCCGTTACTAGGCTCTTGTATGGAAGATATATTTTTATAGAGACCTTTTGTAACGTCTGTTCCAAACGGATATCTCTTTAAATTTTTGGATTAAATGAAATGGAAACATTATCTTCATGTATTTTTTCCTTCTTCTTGTCCTGTAAAAATTTCATTTCTTTGTTCAACTAATTTCGTCGCGTGAAGTGTACAAATGACACAGATAATAAGAAAAAAAATCCAGGAACAGAAAACATAGAAAAATTGTCTCGGATAGAAAGTGAAAGCAAACCGGAAGAAATCACTTCCTCCAAAATGAGAGATCATAGATCACGTAATTATAAATATTATATCAGTCTGTTCGTATTGAAGCGTCTTATTGAGCATGTGAATCATGAATAGGGAAACATCAGTAAGGAACCTTTCGCGGTCTAATTTTAAAGTGCTAAAGTTCTATCCCAGAATTTAACTAGGCACTGAGGAATGCCAAGTACAGATATCAGTCTGCGGGTTAAGAATCCAATTTCAAATTAGAAAGTAAATGTACATGAATTACTGAGACGGAGCTTATTTTATGTATTTTCGTCTAAAATCACGACTGCATCGTCCAAAATAGTAGGTGTCTGGATCCAGATTCGAACCCGAGACTTTCCTAATGAGATACGAATTCTAGTCATAAATTGAACATTCTATAAAGCAGTGTGTACGTCTAACCCTGCATCTTGGAATTTTCAGGAAAGCCATCTTACTTAGTACAATATTCTGCGGTTCGGAGATGAGTTTGGTTTTTAGAGTTTTGTTCCGTTTAAACTTAAATTTCAATTTCACCTGTATTTATTTTATTTTAATGTGATATTTTCTAGCTTTTTGTAGAGTTCCACTTACGATTATAGCAAGAAATACTGTTAGACGGAAAAACACAGTTTACAGAACCAAACAGATTAGCCGAATATTTTCGAAATTTATTAAAGCAAATACTTAAGTTTCTCTCCCTCCCTCTCCCTCCCTTCCTCTCTCCCTCTCCCTCTCTCCCTCTCTCCCTCTCTCTCTCAGCCACAGCTTTATGTGAGGTTTCACTCTCAAAATTGTGTTCATACAGATTTTTTGTCTTCTTTGATGGAGGATCGGGCCATATCGAGACCTTTGTAGAACAACACTGATTTATTATAAGTATATTTAATGATATTATTTCAGATTAAGAGTTTACATGGATTTGGAAACCATAATGGTGAAACGTTAAACATAAATGATAGATGAGTTTCTCAATACTTGGAAGACGACAGTAATCTGCTTTAAGATACAAATCCATCCTACTTTTTCGTTCTTAATCCCGCAATTTCACGGCTAGTCCAAGCCTGCTACTTCTCAGCGGACACTGACAATTTGTTGTATATTTTCTTGTGTGCACTCGAGCTATGTGTCCTTTTTTCAGCCAGAAAGACTTGTTACTCTGAGCTCTCACACGAAACTAGTACTGTAATGTTTATCTTAGTCCGGGATAAATTTAGTAACGTGAATTATCCAGGTCCACAGTTAATGAAAAGCAGAAATGTAGGACATTAACTACAATTACGCAGTGACGTGCGAAGTGTGGTTAAAGTACATCACCATCCGAAAAAAATGTTTAATGAAGATTAATGTTGCTTTCTTGTTTTTTTACTAGCGTAAAAATTTGTCTGTCATTCAAGAGAGGTCCATAGAGCATGAGTGTTTCAGAACAGTATGTAGAGAAGAATATTTGGACAGGAAAGGAACGCAACCAAATTTAACTAAACATGACTCTTAACAGCTGAATTATTCGCACGATGGTCTGCTCATGTGCAAATGTTCGACTGGGCATGCTGGTCGCTAACCTCACCTAAACATTCCCCAGAAGAATAAGAAGTGAGAATAAAGTAGAAGAACGATGAAAAGACACGAGAAAAGAAGAGAGGAGAGGAGAAGAATTCAAATCAGATAAATAGAGAAATTCAAGTATTTAAAGCCGACATTTGAGTTTCGTAATTGTGACATGCACACGGCGAGTAAAACCACGGGAAATCTCAATCAGTGATGGTCAGCAACAGTCGAAATTCAATTTTCCAAACCACGCCTACAGCGTAGAAGTTTCAATCTTGTAGCCTTAGCTACCGTAACTAATGTTGGAGCTGATGACAATGTCAATAATCTGTGTTTAATGTCAGGGGGCGATAATGACAGATGGAGCTGATGACAATAATTATTGAGGGCTGGCGTGTAGGTAGCGTACCTGTAGTATGATCGTCTGTAATATCTAACTATGGACGGAGGTTTGGTATTCCACATCACGTAATGAACCAGAAGAAGCAAATTACCTCAGTGCAAATCGTGCTGTCGTGGTATTGAGCTAGATCCTCTTGGGCCATTAGTAAAGAGTGGGGTACAAATCCCCCTCTGTATTGTTGGTCATCAAGGCGGGTCGTGGTTGGGAATCTGCGGCAACTGGACCCAACCGGACCGAGGAGGGCTTACCGCTTACTGGAAGGGTAATTGCCGATTGCTGCAGCGTGGTTCATCCAGTACAGACCAGATGAATATTACTGAACGCCGGAAAAGGTGAAAAAGCAATACACCCATAGGATGCTTGTTTATAATTTTCTGTGATGCATAAGTATTTATGTAAACAGACGTCTTACTTGAAAAAATTATACTCATTTGATCAAACGATTAGACCTATGGAGACTGAATGCAGCTGAATTCATGTGAGATATTACGAACTTACAGCGATGTGTGTCTTTTGTGATGTTGCGCCGTTTCGTCTGAAGGAAATTTACCGACGTCTTAGAGCTGCTCGCTTCTTTCATCATTAGGGGAATTATGATTATGGTTATGCTGATTGAGACATCGGGAAGGGGTGGACAGATCTTAGAGAAATTCAATGCGAATAGTAAGGCATTGGAACTCGGTCTACCAGCATGCCTTTTAGGAAGGTTATAACATTGCAGTACCTGCTCTAAAAAATGAAGATTTTATTTGGTATCATGTAATATTTGATCCCTGAATTTGTTTGAAGATTACTATTTATTACTCGCCTTACCTCTCCTGCCATCCTCGTATCTCCTCGTTATTACGTAAGTCCGATGTACACTTTCTGAATACTTTATAAGCCATGATCCCCCCTTATATTTTGTACTGTCGAGAATAATAATCGGTAATTCAGCTCCCCCCAGCCTCCTCTTGCTGCATCTCCACGCCACCCCAATCGTTCTTTTGCTCGCACTGTCTTTTCCCTATATAAATGGGTAGTACTGCACTAAAATGTTATCCTTCTTGTTGTAAGGAGACTTAAATTCCGCATCCCAATAACTCCACTAAAGCTATTAGATTCGTTCATCAGCTTACGCTCTGCTGAGTGTAATTTTCGATAATTTAATAAGGGAACGTTCCCTTCGTTAAGTTGGATTTAACTTCTGAAAAGAAAAAGACATTTAAATGTTTATAATTTCCTTCTTCGACAGACTGAAGGCTTTTCTGTTACTTCTTCATGGTAACTTATTGTTCATGGTGCTAAAACACAGGGGGGAAAAAGTGTCTTGTGACCAAATGACTGAGACCCTGGATAAACCGAGATACCTCCGTCAGTGAAGTGATTTTCTGCGGGCAGGACAACCCAGAATCGATTCCCAGCAGGGGTAAATAGTAATGAATTTGCCATAAGTTCCAGGATGGTTCTGGGGCCCACCTTAACTTCCTGTCTAGTAGAATCACTGGTTCCACTTGTTAACTAGTTGCCCGAGAAATTGGTTATTTTGACTTCCTGTATGTCATATTTCTCTCTGTGTTGGCGTTGGCTTGAGAAAAATTAAATCTCGGAGAGGATGAGAGTTTGAATTAATTTCTAAATAAACAACGGATACGTAAGAATTGCAATGAAGTTAATGCTTACAGTGCAATAAATGAATACATGTTATAATGGATTATATGTTAACCCTTTCCATCCTGCGCACGAGATATGTCGTTTATAAATGCTGTGGTCGTGACCTCTTTTTATATTTTCCCGGAATGTTCCTGGCTGGACTGGTAAACCGCGAGAAACATTTGTCTATGGACTGAAGATGGATACTTGGACCTCCAGTTTACAAAGCTAACCCCCATACCTGACGTTCGATTTGAAATGTCTCTCGGAAAGAATCTGTAAACTGTAAAAGACGAAACACACTACAGGGTGGCCATTCATCTCTCAGGCGAGCTGTATTTTCTGTAATCTGGTTTCACCTTAGAATGATGCAAAGTGGTTGATTCATGACGTCGGATTGAAGACTCATGGGACACTTTAGGTTGTGTATCATTCTCTACGGAGCATAAATGTTTTTCAAACGACGTTCACTTCTGTAGGAACACGTTTCCTGACTTCATCTCCTGTGCTCCAAAGGTTTACAAATATTTGCAAGGTGCCAAGCCACACTGACAGAACCGCAATTTTGCGTCTTACATTCCCACGCGCTTTTCTTCTGTTTGAATAATCTCGCCCTTTCCCCCGCCACTTGGCGTGTAGACAGAGGAGATCTGAGCAGGTTTGGTTTGCATAAGCGATAGACTCCACAGAACAGCCACTCTGCAAGGAACAAAGGAGACGCAAAGGAGGAGTCTGACTGCTTACGTAGCTGAGGCGAAGGCAATTATCCATCAGGCTTAGGCATTAGCAGCCCAACGGCCGAAGTGATTTTTTTTTTTTTTTTTTTTCAATTATATTTATTCCTGAAGATTTCTGTCTTCTGGGTTGTTGCGCTGTGTAGTATGGTAGATGTTTACCAACGTTTCAGACCCAGATGACAGAAATCTTCATACTCACCGCTGTGAAAACCTCAAATCATATATATTTATTCCTCTTTTAAAATATTTTATATGTATGATTACATATTTTGAACGTAAACGTAAAGCTAATATTTTGTTTCCTTTAAAACTAGCCAAATACTCCTTTTTTAAATGTTTTCCTTTAATATATTTTAAAATCGTATGAATTATGCCTGAATGCTAATGGAATTATGCCTTAATCTTGCTTTGGTCCAGCGAAGTTTTTCAAAACTTTAAAATTTATCTCTAACCTGTTCCATGTCATAAAATATATATCTTATAGTACTTTAAATGTACCTATAATGTGAATGTTAGTGCTATTACTATTTTATAATCTCTTGGAGGGGACTTATTCATAATAACAGCCACCAGTTCTTGCTATAGCCAGATGCATCCAATCCACAAACCCAAAGTCTGTTTTTTAATGCCCATTGTAATGTTTTCTGACTTCCGATCGATAAAATATGTGTTTAGGCAAATTATATTAAAACTGTTGAGATAAATATTGTGTCAAAGCCATTTACGTATTCATTATGACTTAAAAGACGTCCAAAACTTGAAATATCAAAACACGCTAGAAGGCTGCGTGGGATGCTGTATTCTGCAGTATGTTGTCCTAACTAGACTTTCATATGACACCACATGAGAAGTTCAGAATGTCTCTCGTAGCTGACACCTGCCAACGCCCAGCTAAACTAAGGAAAAGTAGACAATATGGCAGTACTGGATGGAAATACGCAGTACAACCCGAAGAGTATGTTTCTGAGTAGATACTCTTACTTTTTAAAACATGCCTTACAACTTGCAAGTCTTAAATGTGCTTAATTAGTTTAATTTCCCTTCTTTTTACGCTTACCACACTTTCATCTGTCGTTGTGGCGTTATTTCGATCCTTAAACACATCACATCTCAAAGAAATGCCAGTACTGGCGCTTGATGAAGTAAATTGCTAGAAGGAATTATAAAATTCGCTGCCACTGATATTGGAACACAGTGGTTTATAAAGTAGAACTCCCAGAGAGTTCCAGGGAGTAAGGCTCATTAATTCTGTGTCAGAAAGTGACATGCCTGAAGGCGCTTTTAAATTTTGCTACGATAATAAAGTTATGACGCAGCAAAAACAAGGTTACATTTACAGTCATTGAAGAAACATGAAACAGTAAATGAATTTATTAGTTCTTTGCCACTCTTTGCAACATTTATTATGTATATAAACTATATAAGCTGTTGCTCTCTTTTCAATGACGATAGACACATCTTCATGTGAAAATCATAAAATTAAATTAGTTTATAATAGACGCGTAATGTGTTTCTTTCGTAAGTATACCGTTTAATGAATAGTAATTTTCTGCAACTTCTGTACAGAATGTAATCCAAGTCGATAACCAAAATGTTCGCTACTAGTTTCCGTACTCTTTCTATTTATTATAATTAATATTACAGTTATTGTTATTAATATATTCGCACTATTTTACCACCTACCTTGTCCCCGAGCTAGGGTCTCTTCGGCTTTAATATAATAGCTTCCGGAGAAGCAATAAAAATTAATGATGTACTATGTTAACATATTTTTCCAAGATGTGTGCTGTTTACCGAATGGCTAAATTTTATACTTGCATGCTAAATTTTTTTTTACCACGGATGTCTTCTAAATACTTTTGGAAAGATTGCGATATGCTTCCACTTTCGATAGTGATTATCGATATTGACTTTACCTAGTGGATATTTAAATTGTAAAATAAACTATTGTTATAATGATAATATGACCTAAATAATTCTTATTATTCCTACGTATAGAAAGTCATTAAGGAGGTTGGTAGGCTTTTAACTTAATTGCTACAAACTTTTCGACATTTTGGCCAATTAAACACCAATATTTCAGTTTTTTGTCCGTGGAAGTTGACTGCGGATGGAATTTCGAAGCTCAGGTCGTATGTGCCCTGCGGGTTATTACCGGAATATCTGTTCCGTTAATTAAAGAGGAATATAACCATCGTATAAAGAGGTATTAATGTCATGTATTATATTTATAAAAATATTAGGTTTGTTAATTAAATGGTGTGATAACTTTAAACGACAAAGGGTCTTAACGCGTACGTAAAAACTTTCGTGATGTTAAACGTGATTAAGAAATTGTTTAGCTGCAACTTCAAGATCGAATGTAATGCCTCAGTTCGTTTTCAGATGAACGGTTATGCAATTAAATGTTGGAAATACTTAGAGCCGCATTATTCTGGCGCCCTTCCTTCGCTGCGTGTAACCTCCCCTACAAACTCTCTCATACATTATCAAAGCAGCAGTTGGCAATGACATGGTGGTAAGACGCGACATGAAACCTCACCCCGCCCATATACGTCACAAATAATTCCAGAAATTATAACGCTTAGGAAAGAAGGGGAATCCGCCAATACAGCATTTTAGCACAAACGTTTATAAAAATAAAAATTACGGAGGTTAAATACTGAATGTCTTCGTTTGTAGCCAATATTCTCGATTAGAACTTTTTGTTTTTGTTTGCGATTCGAGTTTCTTTTACAAGCTTTCTGAGAAGTACAAGTATTTAAAAGTAATTTGGGTGATTACTTGAAATATTGCAAAGAAATCGTCGATATAGGTTTCATTGCAACTAAAGATACACGAAAAATTTGCTTAAAACAGTTCAGCTCATTGACGAATTTATTTCCCTTTTCAGTTCATTAGGAAAAAAAATTTGTTTGCGGTCATGTGCAAAAATTATCATTTTAAACAGCTTCTCTAACGTCAATTGCTTATATTGGATACGACCCTTTTTTAACATACTGTAGATGTAGTTGTGTGTGGTCAACATTCATCAGTTATTGCCATCGCACAAAAATTCTTCTTGCTGTTGCTGTGTTGTTATTTATATGAGTTTTAAACATTCCATGGTAAACTTTGAAGAAAGCTCAGAATGCATTATTTACATTTATAACTTAAATTTTACGTTACGTAAGAGTCCTTTATGTCTTAAATTTACGGTACGCACAGATGTTTTTCTACTGACATTGTGAAATAAAATATATACTAATTAAAGGAAGTCTATGTAGAACAGATATCCATTTTAAGCGTTTAAATAACTTATATTTTAGATCGCATTTTAAGGTTTTTATTTTCTAAGATTTCAAGGAGGCTACCTGCTAACCTCAAAACAAATTAGATCGGTAAATATTAATAATAGTTTGCATTATTTTATCTTCAGGTAACAATGTTTGTTTTTTACGTGAATATTTTTCATAGAAAGTTTAATTCAATTAATTCAATTCAATTAATTTATTAATTATTATTAATTAAATATTATTTCTAATATTAATAATAGTTTGCATTATTATATCTTCAGGTAACAGTGTTTAATTTTTACGTGAATATTTTTTATAGAAAGTTTAAATGTTATTTCTAACCATCCACTCACTTCAGTTCCAAAAAACAAATTTTATTATTTCTGTGACAAAGATACAAAAACATGAAGAATAGCAGCAATAGTGCCAGAAGCTATACATCACTGTCTCCATATGACATTTATCGATTCGCCTACAAAAAAATTCGAGAGTTTAATGGCTGGCAAACCATTGAAATCAAATATCACGGCAGTGTTCTGACCGAAGCTTCATAGTGCCTATGGAGGGGAAGCATAGTTTGTAATGCATTCAGAAACTGATGACTTTCTGCCTCTCTCTCGCTCTCAGTATGTATCATAATATAAAATTTTTACATAATCCATTACATTTGTTAAGACATAAAAATTACGTCAGATACTGTCAATTCGCCTGAAGAGAGAACTCATAAATCTCACTGAAATTCGAAATAAGCTCTTTCGGAATACAAAAAAGAAAAATGCTTCCACAACGCTACGGTGAACGCAATTATCATAATAGGTATCAGAAATTAAATTATTGTTACTAATAATATTATTAATGAAATGTTTATACTGTGTCATTATGTTGTAGTTTAAGCAAATTTGTCGGAATCCTGTTAAGAAATAAATTATACAATCGTTAAAAAACTGCAGAAAGTAAATTTCCCAACTTAAGAGATTAAAGAGATAAAAGTAATAGGTTGGCAATATGTAAGTGTGTTTTTAGGTAGATCAGAAGTTTCGAGAGTAAAAGAAAGTGATGATATTAGCAGTGTTCAATTCTTTTACGATCATCAACAGTTGTTACACTCAGAGATCAAAGAAACAATGACGGTGCTGGAAAGGATGCTGCATTTTAATACTATAAGCATTTTGTCAGAACTCTTGAAACTAGGTATTGAAATGTGTTGGGAAAATATAAAAAATTGTCAAAAAAGAGTTTTTTTTAATTACGGTATGCCTATACAATATAGAATTTATTTTAAAAAAACAGTAACGCAAATTTAATTCGCTATGGCACATGCCATAACGCATAGGACCTTTAAAATGAGGATGGTAACGTGAAATAGTCATACAGTCTTCTGGGAGGATCAGTAGTCGATTCGATGCAGATGTCCAACGCTTCAGAGAATTTCTCATTTCCAGATATTTATAGAGCGAGGGGGTTCTCTGAAATGTTGGACAGACCCGCCGAATTGACCCATCTGATCACTCAAGAGGATTTTACCACTTTTTGACTTTTAAGCTAAATAACCCGTATCCTATTTATGATCCTCTGGTAGGATATAAATAAAGTTCTGTCATCATCTTCCAGAAATTAGCTTATCTTTTCTGGCCTCAGTATTTTGTCTGAAATAATGATTATGTATTAATACTTTCTTTCGCGATCGTAGGTACCCAGTGCTACAAAAAATGAACTGCAACTTTCTTTTGACGTGCTAATATATTTATTCTTCTTATAGCGTACTATAATATTTCCATGTTTTTTTTCCAATGAAGTTGCTGAAGAGATGACGTATAAATAAATATGCTAATGTCGTACATGTTTAAAAATACAGAGCTGGGCTGAAAATAGCTGTTGGATGGGGGTCACTGAGAGAGAAACAAAATGACATCCGAAAGAATAAACTAGACAGTTTCGTATTGCTTTTAATGTTGACAGAAATTGAGTAAAAGACCAAGTTTACTTGAGGGTGAATTAATTACCTTGTTGCAGAATAGTTTCCCTTGTTAGGATTCAGTTTCATGAAACATAATATGAGCAGTTTTCTCCTTATTCGTCTTTTTTTTCTGAAGCCGTCTAGATTAGGCTGTAGCCTGTTCCATGCAGCCTGCATTAGCAGAGGTTCACATTGACACTGTTTTTCGGAGTCTGTATTTCCTCTTCTGTCAGGGCGAGTCTCGGTCTTAAATGAGTTGACTTCCGATTCAAGATGGCAAAGAATATGTTGCAATATGGAAAGTAAATGGATGATGATAAGGCAAGTGCAATGTGTTTACTATTGCACTCGACACGCATTTAGAATACAACTTTCCATTTGTGGTAGTTGCAACAAAAATTTAATTTCCACTGATGTAAATTATATAAAGATTTCTTTTTTTAACCGAGGTTTTACCGCCATTTAAAAATCTGTAATTTCTTTATTTTATACAGTTCCAATTTCATGGTTTGTCGTTTTAAATGTTAACATTATCCTTTCTACATATGGCATTCCTTGATGTCAAAACTTTTCCGATGTATTGGAGTAAGACAGAAAAGTTTCTAGTACCCATGCGTTTTATTTATTTACTGTTATGATTTGTAACTAAACAAATTGGAAAAAAAAAAAAATAGAAACCACAATTTTGACTGCCGGCCATTTTTATATACAGTCTCTTTCTCTTTGTGGTAAAAGCTCGCAGAAATACTGTGATGGAGCCCCTTCAGAGAATCACAAATCCACCATATCAGTGGATATGTTTGCAAATTGTTTACTTTATATCGGAAAACAGACGAGGTTGTTCTGTGTCCTAATATAAAAACCTTATTTGTATGAAATATGATATATAAATAGACTACTACAAATATTCCGTGAGATACTGAACATCTGTGTAACTTTTAAGAATAGTTTTACATCAGAACTAATAAACGTAATGAACACATAAAATATGTCATTTTACTATAGAATTTATCATGAACAGATGTACAGATGAAAACTAATAGCAGTGGTATAGGTAATACGACAAAAAGTTTTTGCGACCTATGGGTACCATGATTGGCTCGGCAGATATGTCTGTATTGAGTTTCAAAACACGCGTTGTTGAGCAAGTCGAAGGTAACTCTATCCACTGCATCTGTTATCCTCCCAGCAATTTTCGACTAAGTGGTAGCAATGGAGGCAGGTAAAGTGGTATGAATTTCACGTTCACATTAAACATTCCATAACAATGCAAGTAATTCTCTTTAACAATACTGTATAGATCAGTTAGTTATTGATTCTGCTGGGAATCGAACCCCACTTATTCTGCCCGTAGACAGTGAATACAGTAGGCGTGTATGTATTTAGGTATGCATACTTTCGTCTGTATTTATGGCATTCTTCAATCGAAACGTCGTCATTGTATCGAGTCTGAATACATCGTTCTCTGCGTTGAAGAATGCGATTAAATTTTCACTCACAAAACTACGCCAAGTGCAATGCGCAGTTGGATTATTTAATATTCTTGAAGTGTCTTATATTCTGAGGAATTTTCTTACTGTGTTTCCGTTGTAAACACGGATAAGTTAGTGCCATAAACATAATTGCTTACTATAAATATTAGAAGATAAGGAGCAGGAACTATGGTGCGGATAATACTGTTCTAGAAGTCTTACCAGAGTTTAAATACTAGAATACATTAACTAGTACTCAACTGTGAATAGAAATGCTTAGTAGTGTTCCAACTATACTAGCTCTCACATCTACATTTAATATTTCAGCAGGATAAGAATTAAATTAAGTTACAGTGGAATCTGAAACGAAGAAAGTATGATAAGGAAATAATGTTTGAATGTGAGGTAAGACACAGTGATGTGATATCAGGCAATTGGATGTGTGTGTGAAGAATTTAATATTAGCGTAAAGAAAAACTATTCTGTTTATATTAATTGGTCTTACAGTCAGTGCGAGATGTAAGAAGGTGTTTACTCTAACTGTATAAAAGTTTTTTGTTGATAATATTAAAACCTATACTTTGGGGGTATTCATCTGTTGTCAGTGTATTTGATTTAGAATTCGTCTTCAGACTTACAGCCGTGAAAACATCAAATCCTGAAGAATGTCTATTATTTGAAAATGTATTGCTTTGTTTTTCGTGTGAATCGCAACCAATTGCTAATGTAGTCACATTTCTATAGTACCACATGGGTTAAATTTACTACGTATATTTAATATTTTGTCCATAAGTTTATTGTCTCTTGATTTATGTTTGCATAGCCTCATCTGATGTATGGGCTGAGAATGTGTTCAATTCAGGAGTTCAATGCCAGGGCATGAACTATTTTACGATAATTAGGCATAAACACGATATAATAAACGTTTTAAACATATTAAAATTAATACATTTTACATAAATAAAGAAAAACTAGGTAATTCGAATGTCGTTAGATTTATATGGAGCGATAAAAATGAGATTAAAATCTTGTCTTTAATAATTACCCAGTTGGAGTCTCTCTTTTCTAGAATTTTATAAAAATATCGTAATAAAGTATGATTGTGTGTTATTCATCAAGTGGAAAAATTAGTCACCAGATACCAGTACGTCTTTTCATTGTTTTGTCTGTGAAAGTTTGAAGCAGATTAATTTCGGAGTCTGCTGTGAATCCTTTGAGAAATATTTATTGCCGACTGACATACCCCGACTAAACTTAAACCCCTTTGAAGACAAACCTTAATAAAAGCATTCACATCAATGACATGGTTATTAGTATTTACCCCTTCTGTGCCACTTACTTTAATCTTTATCCAATGCAAATTTTAACAAAGTCATAACAGACTAATATCACTATGTTTGATGCTCTCTCTTCTTTGGCCTGTTTTACTGCGTTAAAAAGACCCATTTCAGACCCTCAAAGAGAATATATCGTGGCAGTTCTCTCATATGTGTTGTCTAGTCTTTGTGATGCGAAGTATCACATAGCTAACACCTGTTTCAAAATTAATTTCATACGAAACCACTGTAACATTGCGTCACATTCTGCAGGCCCACGGAAATTTAATTATGTTTTCGATCGCTAGTAGCCGAGTGAGCCAATCAGTCTGGTGCCGAGACGTTTTGATTGATTGGTTGCTTTATTTACCTAATGAGCCGTGCTGAGGGCTGTGACAGCAAATCAGTAAATCAGATTCGAATGGATATTAATGGGGTGGGTGGGGGGCATGAAGGTTAAGCTTGTTGATTGTAGTTGAGATTTCACTGTGATGTACTATATACCGTAAATCTGACGACATACATAGTATCCTCTGTTGCAGTGGTCGTAATATGTAATGCTGATGTATGGGCTATTGGTATTTATCTTTTTGGGACACCCTGTGTGAGTGTAAAATAAATAAATATATATATATACACACACACAAAGGCATTTGTGTGTGTGTTTAAATAAATAAAACTGTATATTCTTTGTTTACGCAAGTTATTATGTTTATACTGTAGCACTTAATATTTCTTTACTTTGTTAAATAAGCAGTAAGTATTATAGAAAGTAACACAATTCATATTTTTATGATAGCATAATATTCTAAATTATGTGGGGGAAAGACTTAGAAATTTTATTGTGATTTTTGTGTCACTAAGAATATTTTACATTGAAATTAATGGAAAATTTATTTTATATTTGGTAATTTTCGCCTTACAAAGAGTTCAGATCTAAAGAATTACGATTATAAATCGAATAATGCTTGTACAATCTTTATTAAATATGTCTGTACCTACAGACTGCATTGGCTCGTTACAACTGATGGGCAGTGTTAATACACGGATATGTGTGAACCTGTTCTTTGTTACGAAATGGATTTCCGATTCACCTTCTGATGCCTTTAATTATGTTTGACACACAGCTGATGCAGAGACGTGTTATGGTTTCCATTACGCATTATTAAAAATATACGTAAATCTGAATAATCCTGTCGCTAGTAAATTGTTTACAGGTTCAATTACATCGTGTTTTGCTGTTGTTATAATAACACTATACAGCATTTATACTTCACAAGGTTGATTTTTCCACCCCTACATGCAGTTAGGTTTATCGTGTGGTAATAAAATAGGTTTCAGTTTCATCACATCAAACTGTGAACACAATAATCCCATTTGTGACAGTTTAATAATTCAACTGTGGAATAGACAGTGCATTAACAGAATACTATATTTTATTTTCTCGTGTCACCTGTTAAGTTAATGATATTAATTTATTCTTAGTTTAAAAATATACGTAAGCAATCAGTTAAGGAAGATAGACAATCAAATTGAATAAATTAATATATATATAGTTTGAGTTGTTTTCTTACAATACTGTTGAACAATTTATTGTTTTATTTGAACCAAAATTTTCTCTGACCTAAGCTTTTATATCGGCGTGAGAATGGTTCAGTATTTAAGTTGTGTGATGTGTGTATGTTTAGTTTCATTCGTGATTTACAACATAAATTATGATACGGATTTCCGATAGACTCTGCATTGCCAAAAAAATTACTACTTCCATAATTTATATTTAATCTACAAAAACGTGGATGTAAAAATGTAATTTATGCGTTACCTACTTCTGTTTTTGAAAGGTCGCACATTGAGGATGTTTGAGACAGGGTTGTACAGAGTATAGGGCTGTGTCGAACTAAGAAGATGGAAGTTCTAAACTTTTTATGGACCTCGTAAGTTCGCTTCTGTGCGCATAACTGATATCTGTCTTGAGCCACGTAAAACCAGTCCACACATTGGTTCCCCGTTCTATTAAGGTCTGTAGCAATAATTTACTTCCATAGACCTCTCTCTATGTCTTAGATTCCCAGGTGGTGTCTTACCTTTTACTAGTCTTTCAGTTAATATTCTGTGTATATTTTTCATCTCTTCAATCACGCTATGTTTTCTGGCCATCTCATCATCCTTTATCACTTTATTGCCATGATAATTCGCTAGGATTACAAATTTATGAATCTCATTATGCAACTTTCTTCATACTCCAAATACATCTTCTTCCTTGGGTTTGATGGGTACAGGGGGACCTTCGGTCAGAGCGTGACGCTGACTACTCACACCCATCCAATGCCGTGGTCAAAATTGAGTAGGAGTTATGCCTCACCTCCCCAGAAAAGTTACCACACCGTGTAGCGAGGCGACTTTACTTAAAATTGTTAGGAGTTTTTATACGCGGAAGACTTTCTTTTAGACATGGAAGATAGGAGTCTACTACACTGCCACTTTGGCAATGAACATTTGACGAAAGTGTGAGGCAAGGGGACGTTTTGCTGAAAGGATAAGTTGGAAGCCCTAGGCAGAAGCCCCACGTTGTCTCATTAACAAAGAACGACGTTGGGTGGAGTAGGAAACAAGGAAGAAGTGTGAGATCAAAAGAGAATCAGATAAAGACGAAGTCACTGCAGCCTTTGCAGCGAGTACTGTTGTAAGGGCAGGAAGTAAGGAAGGAGTACATCACCGCCAGGCACTACCAAACAAAGGATGTGCTCTCAGACCCGGGGTCCAGAGACGCACAAAGAGAATAATAATGCAACTGAGATGATGTCTTTCCTTTTATTTACTTCAACATGAAAATTCGAAGATGCTCGTTAACGTAAGAGTTTTTATTATTGGCTGTTGGGCAAAGAGACGGAACAAGTAGCAACATCAATCAAATTAAATTAAGTCAAATACTACAGTTTTCTTAACAATTTCAGGGTAACCGCTTAAAACAATTATTTTTCTTGCTGATGTTGAATTTGCGTTCCGATACTTGTATCGGCTAGCAGTGGGCTGATTTAGCGCTAATGATTGAGTCAGTATATTCGTCTGAAACATCGTCAAAACGTCCGAACGGGAATGTATGTGACTGAGGAAATACGTGATGAAACGAATTCCAAGGGACACGTGATGAGGAAAGGAGGTTACGTACAAAGGTGTGGTGACGATATGAAAAAAGGAAACTGCATTGTATGCCGAAACGCTGAATAATTTTCAACATTCAACGCTGGTTATCCTCGAAATCCGAAATTGTATATCGAACTCAGCCATGAAATATGGACAAGAAATTGTCACAAATTGTCGTTGTAAAATGGAGATATGTTTGAGGGGCAAATAATCCATTTCAGATATTTTAGATATGATAAAAATGTAACGAAATAATTTTAAAATAATAATAATGTGACATTTTTATATCGATATGTGTGTTGTGATAAGATCTGTTTATGCAAAAAAATTAAATATCGTTTTAAATCATAAAAGATTACTAAGATTTATATGGACGGGCTTCAAATTGGGCTGTTTCTTCATTCTAGATACTTACCTCACTGTTGCTTAACAGGGAAATACATTCCCTCCGTTGTAATCACCTTACTTAAGTTGTGCCAACAATTGTTTGCAGTTGTCTGGTCGTTTAGATTTTATTATATCAAAGCGTAAAGACAAATGGACTATATTCACTGATGAAAAAAGAAACTTAGACGTAGAACTTAAATCGTGAATGTCATTGGAGAAATATAGGGAATTTCATGATATGGTGCGATAAATATGTGACGTTTGTGATCGAATTTCATGAAATGGTCCCTAGGGTTTCACATAAGGATCCCTTATCCTCGTAACAATTTAGCATCACAGAGTATAAAGTTTACGCAAAGCATCTGTGATGTTATATGAACACACCACGCCGTAAGAAACTTCGAATACCGACAGAAAGGATGTCGAACATCACAGTGTTGGAAATGATCTTTCGTGTTCATAGCATGTGTGTCGGTCCGCATGATTCAACTGGATAACCGCTGGACGGATTTTGATTAAATTTGGTTTCGGCATTGTGCCACCGGAGGTTAGCCAGAACAAGTACTTCTTTAATTTCACTGTAACTATATTTTTAATTAATTTTCATAAATTCTTTCCTGTTAAACACAGTATGTGCATTTCCTGTTGATGGTCTAGTGAACGAGAACAAATCTGATCAATATGGTTTCACATTTTTATCATGCAAACTAAATGTAGGTTTTCGAATTCTTCTCTTGTGTTCGTAACTGTTTGAGGCAGGTGGTTGGCTGCTAATATTAACCTCGTAGACTGTGGTTTATTTGCAGCTTCGTGAAGTGGAAAAGATGTTGGAAACACAGCTGCTCTCAAAGGGAGCTGTAATGACATTCCCATACTGTTCGCAGTGTTTGTAGCAGTAAAGGAAACACAAACATATTGTGTGTTGGCACACAACACAGTATCGTTACATTGTTTATTTAAACACTTAATTATTATTTTATGATGGCAATATGAGATTTTTAGCTGCTCATAATCTTGAATTAGGACACTCTTTAAAACAGGCATTCAGGGATAAATAATTGATTTTATATAACCACGTCATGTATTGACGTTATGAAAAAAGTTTCACCATCCTTGGCAGCTAACAGTTTTAGATGTGTTCGAATCACTGCCGGTTTATCAGCAATACATCGTCTGAACAGTGTTTAAGTATTCAGTCCTTACCGCGAAAGAAAACACGAGACTTCACTATTACAAATACGAAATTGTTAATGCTGTTTGAGAAATATTTGCTGTTCACACAATCAATACGAAATACGCAGATAAAATGATTCGCTGGCTATTAAAACAGACGCTACACACATTTCTTACTACGATTTGAAGAGTTAAACACTGTTGATGTTACCAAATCGTGTTTTATTGCCTGTCCGAAATGGCTGTATTGTAACATGATGTGTGTTCTTGGAGGGGCTTCTTCATGAAGGGTTTGATTCTGGCTTAGCATGTAGGAGTTGATCTGCTCGCTTTAACTGTTATTACCGCTGGATTTCTCCGTGGAATTTCAGTCTGTGTTTGAAGTATATTTCTTTCATGTAGTTGATTTTTGAAGCCCCCCCTTTTTTTTAGTCTCCCTA
Organism: Zootermopsis nevadensis; assembly: GCF_977971745.1. Classification (NCBI taxonomy): domain Eukaryota; kingdom Metazoa; phylum Arthropoda; class Insecta; order Blattodea; family Termopsidae; genus Zootermopsis; species Zootermopsis nevadensis. The sequence goes on along the minus strand of NW_028259139.1, from coordinate 7,530,887 downwards.
ATCTTCTAATCCGCGTTAATGGAGCGCATTTTCTTTAAACATTTTGTAATCGTATTAATAAAGATATTCAGCAAACGAGCCTGGTTGTTTCAGAGGATTGTTCGCCACGATATTGGAAAGTGTACAGTTTGTTCTGCGAGCGTAGGCAACTTCTTGTCTAATGCTGAAATTTAATTGTGTAGGCATAGTTTAATGTTGTTCTGTAAACTGCAAATAGAATGTGCTTCATCCGTAGTTACTTGTTTAAACTCTGTACTCGGTTGTAAATTTAACGATACTGCCCCTCTACATTTTGTCGACGTCATAGAACCATGCAGTAAAATCTTTTAACAATCCAGATGTGGTCTTTGTTCAGTGTCGCAGTTACTAAGTGGTGTAGAAGTACTTAAAACAGAATATATAACTTCTTAATTTATCTAATTTCCGTATTTTATATAATCAAACACACTATTACGATTGAACTAAAATTTTTGTTGCTTCAAAGTAATTAATTCTCTTCGGGAGATTATCGAGTCAGCAAGGAATTGAACTCCGTTTCTGAGACAGAGACGAAGATCGGAGTTATACTCCATATTGACTGTGCTGTACCCGAGAAGACTTCATTGCAAATAGAACGTAATTTGGACTAATAATTTTGTATTTAGCCTTGCTATTAAATTGTTGTTTACATTTGGGTAAGCCGAAGTTCGTTTTTACAGTAAGAGTTCTTTTATAAATGCAAAATTAAATAATTGAAACTATTCTATTTAAAAATAGCAAAGGTCTTGGACGATATCGACCAAGTTTAATTAAAAACGACGTTTCAGAGACTGGTATATGTCTATCTTACTCTGTTGGACCCAGTCGATAGAGTTCTAACGGTGGATAGCGGTAAGAGTCCACGTCACGGCTGTAAACCATTGAGGAAATATACACGTGCTGAGGATAAGACGAAGAAACAGATCCTAAAATGGCAGTAAAGTGTATATGACCTTGATCCTATGACCCATGCTTATATTCCGTACGGAGTCCATAAATAAAAGCAAAGACCAAGTTCAGAAAAGATAGCGTGTTTTACGTGAAGACGGAGACATATGTTAGTCTACGAAATGTCGTTTTGTTATTAAATTAGGACGATGGGTAATGTACCAAGAAGTTTATTTTAATACGTCACTGTTACAAAACTTAAGATCTAAGTCACGCCATTTAAGTTCATAATCTGATCCCATATTTGTCCCACTTTCAGCTTAGAAACGGAAACTGGCAATTTTTTTTCGATAAATTGAGTAAAACGTTTTATAAAATGAGAAAATAATGTTTTTGTCACTTAAGTGAGCCATTTTATAATCAGGGAAAGATTCTACTGAATAATTGGGAGGGTGTGAATTAGTTCTGAATGTTCGACTTTTCATTTCTTGTCAGTTAAGTATTTTGACCTTTGTTTTATGAGAATGAAGTTGTTATTGTCTTACGTATTAAGAATTTATGGTTCCGATTCTATGGTTGAAACCTTTAATTTCATAATATCCGAGATCGTAAATATATGCAGTAAAACGTGCTATTATTGTATATAGACTCATTTCGCAGGCTTTAATCTCACTATACATGAAAGCGGCTTGTCATTACGTTGCTTTACTTTCAACACGTAATCATGAACTTCATCATTTCACGACAAAGGCCTTTTATACATGTGCTTGTAAAGGTTACGTACTCTTTTATAAAACTTTAAAGAGCACAGTCCCCCCATTTGTTGCTTAGTAACTTTGTTAAGACCACGCAATTACAGACCCTCGCCAAGTCTGTAATTATGTTCGTTTTACATGCCGGATAAGAATTGTAGCGGAGTAAAAATCACTGTACCTCCCACGAACACTTGCTGTGACCAAGCTTAATGTCCCTTGTAGAACACATCCAGGCGTGTAAGTGTGAGTTTAAATTGGAGCTCGACGTCCGCTTATGCCTGTATAATGTACCCAGTTGTCACCGCCATTTGTGCATAGAGCTTGTTTGCATATTATATGTGTGTGTTCTGCGTGCTTCAGAACCGGATGGGTTGAAGGGTACCGGAAATGTAATGAGTATCAAGGGATTATTTGTTCCATGTCCAAGAGTTTCGTCCTTGGGGTCAAGGTAGTTTTACCGTTGGACCCAAGGGCGAAGAAACCCTTCCTGGTACTATTTCTGAAAACTAGTAACCAGTTTTCATTGTCTTTCACGATAATTGTTCAGGAAAGGCAAATTAACACAGCGCATGCTCAGATATAATATTGAAATGTGTTCTTCCGACTGCAATTTTGCGTTCTGTCCCATAAGACGACTGCCTTGGCGAAAGGGATCGCCGTCTCTCTCTCTGTTTCCCTAGCTCGTAGTCAGTCATTTATTTTGATAACGATGATGATGAAGATGGTGATCGAAGTCTTTTCCTTGCTTCATTCCCAGAGGCTTTCAAATTAATTTCTTTCAACTCACCAATTTTATTTCCCAAACTGCGTCGATTGTCTCAACATCAAAATTCTCTTACAAAATCTCGCCGTCCGTGTCCTGCCGCCAAATCCTGACTGCATAAAAATCTTTCAGTATTATCCTACGATCTACACCTACGTGGTCTCCTGACTTTAGATTTTTCGACTGATATCGTATGTATTTCTCCTCCTTTCCATGCATACTGCATGTCCTTTTCATCTAATGATTCTATCTCATATCCCTGTAGGGTTTATTGATAAAGCTCTAGAACAGCGTTTCTCAGCCTATGGTACGCGTACCACTGGTGGTACGCTAGTCAATGTTGAGTGGTACGCGAACTAAGTAAGAAAATATAATAGCTTTCCCAGAACGCATTTGGTTAGTGGTACATTTTATGTGTTAAATTAGAATTAGTGATACAGCAACGAAAAAGGTTGAGAACCCCTTCTCTAGAATATAATTCCCGGTCGAAACAGAGAGCCTAACATGTATTTACCCGATAAATGTTTTGTTATAACATCAGTAGCCCCCGTATATATCAATAAATCAAGTGCTTCCCAGTGCATATCCTTCTTAAACAAAATAAGAATTATAGACAGAATAAATCTGAGGAAATGGCACGTAGACACGAGTAACTGTGATTCACGCTCTTTGAATCATCCTTATCTCATTTAACCGTTCCTCACGTTCAACCTCGTTCTTACGGGATCTCTCCAAGTCATCCATCATCTCATCTCATTCCACGCAGACTGCAGACTCATAAACATTCTGCATGTCTCAAAAAGAAGTCCTCATTCTCCTGAAACTGAGTTATTGAGTAAGATGTCGTTTCAGTAGTTCATGTCAGTACTGACTCTTCAACCCAAGCATGATTAATTCTCATAAAGTAATAAGTATATTTTCACTGTTCAAAATCAGTTTATTCTGCTCAGTAACTTTCGTACCTCCTGTCTTTGAGTGTGAAATAAAATTCAGAAATTCAAGTATTTACTCAGTCACCATGCATAATAACGTATTCTTCCCAGTTGTCGGAGTTTGATCTCTAGAGTGGGTATATTTTTGTTAAATGACCTCATAATTAATTCTAAGTTTCCAAGTAAGAATTGCTCTTGTGCGGGACTGTATAACATGAAAAGTCGAAGGCGAAGAATATTAATCCTAAAAATTCAGGATTAGCGCTAAACAGTAAGGGAATTTTGATAATACAGATGAAAAAATTACTTTAAAGAATAGCCTATGTCTGTTACACTTGACTATACGAGTCTGCTGTTTGTGCGATGCGAAAAACGTTTAGAAATTAAGTACTGGCGGTGGCGACTCTGGTAGCAAGAAAGGCAAACGATCCTATTGTGAAGGCAGTCGGTATTGTGTTGGTGCGTTTGGCACGAATCTGGATTTTTCGCTGTGAATATGTCTTTACGTTTAGTTTACTTTAAAAAAGAAGTTTTGTGAATTTTGTGCAATTTTTAAAAATTATTTTTCAATACAAAAATGTTTCATTGCCGTAAATATTGACAGGTCATCTTGGACAAGTATAATTAGAGGTGGCCACGTAGCGCGGAATTAAAAAGTGACCGGACGAAAACAAAATTTTGAGGAGATTTTTCTCAGTCACATGCAATAAATTGTCTCATTCGTGAAACCATGGAGAAATAAAACTCAGAACGATATTTGTGTTGAATGAATTTTTAAGACTTTAATCCACAAGTCAGATATTGTTTTAATTTAATGAAACTAATTGTTCTGCCGAGTGGGGAAATCATATGGCCCTAATTACCTCCAGCGCGACTGTCATTTCGAGGCGAAACGAAGCTAAATTTCTCTCTCACGTGTTCTCTAAATGAACTGAATATTTATGGAGCCAGTTTCTGGCTTGCATATTCAAGGCAATGAACGGGGTTTTGGAATCTATTTGAATGTGTTTGTCTGGCGCAGTAGCGTCACTAAGTCACTGAGACAGACAGAAGGTTTGCTGATGAAAGCAGTTGATTCTTTTGTATGTCGTTTTAGTAATAGACTTTCGTTATTATTAGCATTAATGAAACGGATATAAAGTACGTCAGTTTGCTTCTTTCAGAAGCAATAAATCTTTCCTGATTATAAAACTTCTGCTCATTCATGCTTCGAACTCGGGATATTACGGATCCAATTTTTTGGGGAGGGGAGGGGATATGACATAATGGCAATATTCCTAGGATTCCTTAGTATCTCAAAGAATTTTTTAACAGTACAGCCACTGATTAGTAGAGAAAATATTTTATTATTAATAATTAATAATAAAATATTTTAATGATAAATTATTTATTCAGGCCTACAGTATTGAAAACTTGTGAGAATAAGAAAAATTGTAATTAAGTGCAGAAAATAAAAAAGAAAACAGGTTAAATAAACACATGAAAGAATGATTATAAAGAAAGTAAATAAGTGGGTATCAGAAAAAATCTTCCTAAGAGTTGTTCGTGGTAGCAACAAACATTGCAGATAGAAAATTGGAACATCACAAGAAAAAATCTTCAGCTGTAAGAGAATTAATAATAAAACAAAATGAAAGCTAATTGGTGTTTTGTTCTGGAACGTGCCGAGTTAAAATGATTCTCCAGGTGTGTCTTTTTATTGTAAGGTATCAACTTACGAACGGTAGTTGTCGTAACATGATTGTGATTTCAGTTTTCAGTCGTACTGTCGTAATACTGTATCTGGCATAAAAGTTATTTTCACGATTCGACAAGCGCAGGTATTAGAAATTCTGTTCGCCTTCTTCGACCTCCTATTATTGCACCAAACCTCTCTTTTAAATGCTATTACAGACTTTTTTGTCGCGTGGCATCTGAAATAATTATGATATTTGTCTCTTTATTGAACGCGTGATTGAATGGTTGAAGCAAATTTATGTGCACATAAAGAACAGGGACTTTTCGGGCAAACATGGGAAATTGAATGCTTCCGAGAAAAGTGTTTTTCCGTAACGTGTTCTAAAAGACCCAGAGGCGAGCCTCTAGTGTGGGTGGAGAAGGGCTCTGTAGTAACGACCGGTGCGTAGGACGAATATGTTATTATACGTAAATATCAGTTGCAGAGAATGTTTTTACAGATAATTTCGCGCTTGTTATCAATAACTTGAGGCAAGCTTATAATAATTGAAAGTGCGGTATGCGTTGGAATACAAAATTGTGAAACACAAATGAACTTTAGGTTTTCGCGAATGGAATTCAATGTACCACTTCAACCTGAATGTGGCATTTGGAAAGTTACTCGAAACGTCGTTAAACTTTGAACATTCGATGCCACTCATCCGCGAAGGCCGAAGTTGTACATAAGTGAACTTATTTTTGTTTCTGGTCTTAAATACTACCACCATTGCAGGTTTATTTAAATATGCACAATCTCTTCTCCAAAAGTTTTTCATGAAAATGTTATTAAACTTTGTATGTTCTTAGACATCTTACTTCGTATTTAATTCAAATATTGTACAAATGCACGACGTTTCGATATCTGGCTCTGCTTCCGTCATAAATTGGAACCTAACCTAACCTACAAAGTTCAGTGCTTTCGAAAGAAATAATTTCATTTTGGGGAAGCCATTTTTATAGCAAACTTTTGGGCTGGTTATTAAATACGTAAGATATGAGAATATGAAGTAGAATAATCAGGCTTAGGATATGGACTGGTAGCTAGATTTTTGAACATGAAAATAAATCGTTGATTTCAAAAAAATATGTTGAATTTTTGACTGGCTAAGCCATTATTTTCATAAGAAGGATTATGCTATATAGTGTTTGTTACTTTTTAAATATTGGTTGAATTATCGTTTTTTGTTATTGATTTTATTGTACTCTTATAATCTGTGTAGATTTCTTGTGCAGACTGTAAAATCTCTTAATTCCGATGGTACTTTATTTCAGCCTGTCAAGTTATCGTCTCATTTAAAAAGTTTTCAGGTTGCAGAGAGAGGAGTTTAAAAGCCACTTTAAATTTAATTACCAAATTACAGATCACAGTATAATGTAATTCTCCGTCATACAACTGGCTAATTAAATGGAACTCCGTCTTTCAGGAAAATTCTTTCAAAGCAAATGCGAGATCTTCCTTTATCTTAAGTTCGCGTACGGTTTATTGTTTGTAAATGGGGCGCATGTCTATTGTTTATCAGTTTACTGATTTCATACTTGTCATTGATGTGAGGCTTAAACATCGGTTATATTATGCAGACCGAACGGCTCTGCAACTTCTGCTTAGTGTTCTGAATGGCTCAGGTTCGAATCTCGATCCAGAGGCTGACTATCCTCTCTGAAGAAGGAAACAATATATCCCTCCGAAACATTGGTATCTAGTTCCCCCAATTCTACACGGCGTTGTGGTCAAATACTTCTGTCGTGATTGTCACGGGACACGATCAAATTCCCAACTTTTTTTTCCAACTTTTCGAAAAGAGTTTGTCTTTTGTGTAGTGATAAGGCCTCAGAGCGATTTGAGCCCTCTCTAGTTCATGTACTTAATTATTGTCCTTGGGTTTCTGCGGCTGAAGGTCGATGTACAGCTTCGATTATCGAGGATGGGCAGCGTCGAAAGTCGATATTTATCCAACTACCAGGTCATCTCCTATTGAATAGCAATCCACTGTTCCGTTCCAACAATCAGGACCATAAAATCCAAATTTATACCTACTTATTGCTTTATATAAGACTGCATAAGACGGCCCAAGAATTATATATTCGCCTTGAAAATGACATCCGCAATGTTAGCCGAAACATTGGATGGTTTTAACATTGTGCAGGGTTTGATGAGTTTTTAGTTGATTTGTGGCAAATTTATCGTAAGCCTTGATGAAATATTTAAATTATAAATTTGACGAGTACAAGAATCTACTTGTAGATGGCTGGTGAAACTACAAAATATGTCCTAAAAATTCGTATTATTCCCAAAATTTATCAAATAAGGAGACAGATGAGAGGGATGTGTGAAAAGCGGGGGAGATAAATGGTGCATAAAGAATTTCAGCCTGAAAAAGAAAAGAAGGGATCAGGTGTGAAACGCATTGGTGGATGGGTGTGGCCTATATTATCTTGTTTTAGGATAGAATCTTAGTGGCTGGCTGTTGTGAACACAGTAATGAACAGTCGGGCTCCATAAAATACGGAGAGTATATTACCACCTGAGCGACGTATCGTCTTTTGCAGGTCTCCGCTAAACGGACCAATACCTACGTGTAGTGTACCTAAGAAACTCCTGTAGAAAATAATTTGTAAAAAATGAACCTATCTGGAAAAAAACAGATCAAAAATGAGAGGTATAATTCATGATACTGTGGGAGATGCAGGATTAACAAAAGCACGGAATTCACTTCAAAGTAATAAAGTGCCACCATGAATTTATACCCGCACATTTTATTGATATTGACAAATATAATAATATTAATAATAATGTTATTATCGGACATTTTTATTGATATAAGCAGCCAATAACAAATTGAAATATTAAGGATATTGATGTAATTTCTCTTGGGGTTAATTAGGAATGTCCCTTGTCCCTGTAAATGACAAGAAACACGAAATTTACGAAAGTTTCTCCTGTCCTGTCCTTGGCCGACTCAACTTACGATCCATCTACTTTTTTTAATGAATTAGAAAAATTAAATTAACAGCATATATAAAAGTAGATTCATGGTCTGCAATTAGACCCATTTCGTGGTACTTACGTTCAGTCTTATTACCATGCATTTGTAACGTCTGGCATTGCAGGCTGAGCCACTGTCTTTTCAGTAACTTAAGTACTTAAGACTACTTATATTATAAGTTCTGGAAGAAGGATTAAGAAGAAACGCTTTATGTAGGTATCTTAACAATCCTTGAAACTCAAACTTTTATCACCGTATTATGGATGGCACACGATTTCATCAAATTTAGCAGGACACTATATTTTCCTCCGCTTCAGTCATTGGTTACAGTTGCGTGTTCAATGTCGTACGAGGACATTTTTAAAGATCTTTCTGGTTTGAGTCCAAATTTAAATTCCCATTTAATCACAAGTTAAGTGAGTAGAAACTAAGAGATATCAGACTTGAATGGGTATGACCTCAAAACCCGAGGTTATATTTAAAAACCAAGGTTATTATTTTATTTTGAAAGCAATAAGTAGATGGGTTTAAAATGTAACAAATAATCAAATATCAGATATTACAGCAAATTTTCCTCTTTTTTTTTTCCTCGATTAAAATTATGTCGTATATGTTAGGTGCTACTGCGAATATGAAACAAAATAACGTTTTGTGATATGTATAGTAATATCGTCAATTTTAATGAAACTGGGTAAAAACATTTTAATTTATATCGTAAGAAAATAATTATTTAATACTTTAGAAAATATATTTGTACCCAATTAAGCAATAATTTGTTCTAATTCTAATTATTGGTTCTGATCCGAAATAACGAAGTAACACATCGAGTTGGGTATTTAGTTTTTCCTTCGTATAACAACAAATTTCTTGTCACATCTATATTTTCTTGTTTAATAATGTAATTTGAATTTACGATAGAAGAGTTTGTTTCTAGTGTTAGCGTCTTGTCCGGTCACTTAAACACGTAGATGGAACTGTCTGCTGTTTGATTGTATTTGTCTGGAAAGGAAACGTTTCACGAAACACGTGACCATCGCTTTACGTCTGCATTTGATTCTTTGGCCTTCTTTCCGTTTGTAAGCCGATACATTCTACTTCTTGTTATGTCTCTGTTGCCTGACTCCCAGTAGAGAACATGAACAAAGGCTCAGTCTTCTGTCAACTGTTCTTCAGACGATGTGAATTGTACTGCTAACAATCTTAGCTCAAAATTGTATGCAAGTCTGTAAACGTCCGGGGATTCTCGTATGCATTCTACCAAATTTGTATGTTAGAAATCTCATCGTGACACCAACAACCGTACATGTTAATGCGCCACATCAGAAAATGTTTAAAATTAATTAAGATAATCTAATAGGAGAAATGTTAGCGTATTATAAGCGTACGTAACATTCACAAGAAAAATAACGCAGACATTTGTAATTTGTGATCATAAAATGAATGTAGACATAGTTTGAAGCGTGAACGTATTTAATTCCTGTCTGCTCATTTTTTATATTGAAAAAAATCTTTCTTGGAGCAAATTTAACAGATGTCAAAAAGGACGTTTGGGTTATCAGGTCATTATAATGGATTTTAAAATATTATGTGTAGAGACAAAATCCAGTAATTTATTGAACTCAAGAATGTACTTGGGCATTTTGCTCCGTTTATGAAGTTAAAAAAAAATTAAAATCGTAAGACGTTTCGGAATCTGACTCGGCTTTCACCATCAGGAAAATCCATACAGCCTTGTCCGTTGGGTCCTGTAAATAACGGAAGCAGAGCCAGCTTACGAAGTGCCGTCTGTTTTTAAACATTTATAAATTAATACGTGAATAAAAGTCCAATATTAGACTTATGGATCAGTTAAACGACACGTCACTGAAAAAAAATTCTATACAAATCAATAACTTGCTTTTTGTCTTCACAGAAAAATTTAGGCCTCTATTTACTCCGGCTCGTATCTTATATTTCTGCTCGTGAGCTTAGCCTAATTGCACAGAGCCATCCCGCATCGTGTAGTCCATCTTGGCAAACGTTCATGGATATTCTGGTTTGTTTAATGATATTGTGATGCTGTATGTTCTTAATACACTGCCGTTATCCAATAGGAACTTTGTGAAGCATTTAATAAATCAAAATATTCTCAAGAACCTGCAGGTAATTGAAGTATTCAATTATTTTTACTGAATATTAATTTCAAGGAAACGTCCATATTTCCAGCCCCTTCAAGGGTTCAAACACCATAGCGAAGTATCAGACGATACCAAAATATGTACTTTCTTATCCGTTCTGTTTCGAACGTTGGAGAATGTAATACAGCGTTTATTCCACATTTGGCAACGAATATTGGTATCATAAACAGTATTCAGTAGGGCTGCTTAGGATATTCTGATTTCCAGTCCCAAGTAGTTAATTTTAAACGTGAACTTACAGTTATTATTTATAAAATAAGGAATATATAAAGAATTTTTGGAAGTATGAAATCCAGTCTGGAGCTCCGTTCACATGCCCCACGATCTAAGAGACCCATGGGTATCAGAACTGTCTGTGGGACATGACACATCTGATGGATACCTTGATCACGAAGGACAGATAAGCACTGAAGTTTACTCTGAAGCCCGAGAGATGTGTTCGTCACGTATGAAGCACTTTTTGAAACGTCGTGATATATCTCATCTGATAGTCGTCGTTACTGGCGTCGGGAGTCCTAGAGTATCGGTCGACACGCCTTTTAGCGTCGACCAGAGAAGTATGACGCACATGCTCGTACAAAGAGGCAGTGCGGTGTGGACTGAACGGCGAGCCGAACTTCTACTCCCATGTTGCATTGCCGCTGGCTTCTCGCCTGAAACAAGAAGATAAATGTATACGAAAACTCTCATTCAGTTGCACAAATTATATAGCGCCGAATGATAATGGTGATTTTAAATTCTGATATAGAAATAAATGTAGTATTTCCCAGGATAAACCAAAATAAACGAACATAATCCTAGTAGTATATTTGCGATTTGAACCTAGTACTATCGATAAGGAAGTGATAGATTCGGTGGGAATGTAGAAGGTGTTAGCGCTATAAATTTATGCCCACATTTTTTCTCTATTGTCTGCATTAAGTCTAAAAAGTCCTGGACAACACAGTTGCCTAGACTATGTCCAGTGTGGGCTGCCGGAAGCTTGAAAGGACTTCTTCTTTCAGAAGTTTTAGTTGGAACCTGCCAAGAAACCAAACCCAACATTCGCTGATGTATAACAAATTGACAATTGAAGGGCTGTTGGGAAAAATCACATTAGTCTAAAATGGGTCATTTTTAATCAGTATTGCTATCTTATAGTTTAAACCTGCATTCATCAGAGTGGTAACATTATTCCGGCAGATATCGCTTCCGTCTATAAAAAAACAGTCGTAAAATACACTCGTTTTTTTTCTTTTGCTTGTACTTCTGTGTTTGTCAAACAAAAACAACTTGTTAAATTAATTTGTTTTTTGTTTTATTTGTGATAATGTAAACTACCCACGTAATTAAACATATCCCTGTGTTGCAGCACATGTGAATCCATTGATACAACATAAAACGTCATTCTTTTTAGATGCTGGAAATTTTTTTTATTGATTTCCCAAAGTTTAATTTTCTACACCTATCTTTACTTTGTCTAGAAACCCCAAATTTACAAAAGTTTAAATTCGTAATATCGTGGATATACGTAAAAAACAAAGTGTTTAGGTGAGGGCTTTTCATTTCACGCACAAAAAACCAGCAGTAACAAGCTTTCCTCGTACCTTAATTGCCATAGCTTCAGCTTCGTAAGACGTGTTGACTGACATTGAGCCTCCAACCAAATGACAAGCACAAGCAGAAGCCAAAGATGATGTTTTCATTAACATTTGAGTATAAATTAGCATATCCAGACCTGTCCAGCCTTTTTTGGGGACCCAAAGTTACTTCACTCAGTTATAGCGACGTTCGGAAAATGATTTCGAATTTATAGAATAGGCCTAATTGAAAATCATATTAGGAATTTTGATACTTCAAAATATAAAACATTTAGTCGTATAATTAAAAGAATTTTGTCACATAACCGTCAAAACGAATGAACATTAGAAAAGTCTTTCTAACACTCAAATACTGGATCAGAGTCCTTTTCAAAAGTTGACAGTCCGATAACAAGCAATTAAGGACTCTTCCTGTATAAGTACGAAAGTTATCGTGTGTTTGCTCCGATAATAATTATAGTAGGAAAACCAGAAGGAAAGAGACCGCTTAGAAGATCAGGTATTAGATGGGAGTATAATATTAAAATGGATACGTAGTAGTGGGCTGGATTCAACTGTATCTAACGATAGTGTACAGTCACAGGCTGTTATAAACATCGCAATGAACATTTAATTGCTATAAAAGTCAAGGCATTTGTGAATGATGAATCAAAAGCATGTAAAATGAAGGGATTGTTGCATATTTTGATATATTTTGAGTATGACAATTTAATACAACCACTAAAACCTTCAGGATAGGCATAATTCGAACTCGGGCCTTTTCAAATACGAGGACATGCGAACCTTTCGACTGCGACATTCCACTTCAGCATTAGCAGATTTTAGAAACGTGCGTGCGTGTCTGTGTGTGTTTGTGTTCATGAGGATTTTACGCGTCGGTAGGATAAAAAGAAAGCGCTCACTCGTCTGTGAGTCTTAAGATGCATTCTCAAGACTTAGTTCGTTCAGGAAGTCTATTATGGAATCTCATTTGCTATTATGGTATCCTGCCTTCCTCCTTTACCAACAGCGCGGCGGCTTGCAACATCGGGAAGCTAATTTACATGCAGGACTCCGTGCCGGAAATAATAAATCTGGCCTCTTTTATGTAATTCTCAAAGCCTTTGCTTTTTGTCCAATGTCATCTTGAAATTAAATGTAGTAGCTAGCTACCTTGCCGATCCGTGCGCCGTTATATTTTCCAATAACACTGGGCTTGAGGATTCGAATTACACTCTCTTTATTAAATATTTTTAGTATGATGGCAAAGGCCTTTTGATTGTTTGATTCACCATTCTGAGGATCTTAATTTACGTTGTCATTCTTCTTCAGGGCTTTGGCGCCATCATAGTGGAATTCCAACTTTTCGGAGAAACATAATCTCATTCTTCAGGGTTGAAATGGCGAACTGGACTAGGAGCTCTTCTCTCATTCCTCGTCCCTGATTGGCCCGCTCCTTCAGCCTTCTATTCATTAACCCTATATAAATCCCTCTACTTCAAAGCATCGCCATTTTAGCCCTGAAGATGACAAAAGTTTATTCCTCCGAAACGTTTGTATCTACTGAGTATACATGGCGCCAAAATCGAGAATAGTAATATTATCATCATCACCGCCATTAAAAACTCAAATCTTTCCTTAACTGTGCCTTCGTAAGAATTTTTGAAATTCCCCTGTACTGAGGGAGGGGGTTTAATGGATAAAAATGCAGTGAGAACAAACAGAGGGAGGCCTTCTTGTAGATAACGGAACGTATTAAGTTAAATTCACTCAGTAAAATAGTTTAAATTATCTTTTAATCGTTTAATTAATTTATTCCCAAAACTGGTTCATAGTCTTCGATAGGCAATATGCTGTTATGCATTTCCAAAGCCGTGCACAAAACCTGCAAGCTATTCTTTTGTGTTGTAACGTTTATAGGCCAAAGTCCTGCACAAATAAACCGAAGGTATGTAAACATAATTTAAGTGTTTAAAGGAACTTGGTATTTCAGTTCATTAAGCATTTTGACGTGTCAGAATCAGAAAGCTATTAAGCGATTACAGACGTCCTGAGAGACCTCTTTTAATATTGGAGGGTAATGTCCTACATCCGAAACGCAATTTACTCTCCAGACTTATTTTAATATCAAGGATAATCCATCGTTCGGATACAAATGGAAGTATGACGTCCATTGATATCCATTTGGATAATGAACTCAAAAAAAGAACACACTAACCGTTGATAAAAACAAATGAGTAAAATATGACCGAAGAGGATCCGAGATGAATTTATGATGTAACATAAATCACGGTCCAGTACATGTCACATATTGATGTTATATAAAAGTTCTGAACCCCCTCTCACCTGCAAAATTCCGACATTGTACAAAGTTCCCTGTCCATTTCGTCGAATTTCATGGTATAGTGGTTATTAATACTGTTCCGATTAGAGTATTCACCGGAACACAGCCACGCTTACTATTATGTTTCGTGTTTTTCCTCAGTTTATTCATGTAATTCCTAGAACAGTACCTTAAAATGTTCCTTTCATGATGATGTTGGTCTTTTTTGACGCCATGTGTACTTGTTTGTAGATGTAAACATTTCGGAGGAATATATTTTTTTCATCTTCAGGGCTAAATTAGCGATGTTGGTAAGAAGAGGGATGAATATAGGGAAGGATGGGGGAGTGGCCCGATAAGGGACGTTTCTGATTAGACGATTACCTTAGTATAGATTATAATCATCATGCTATCTGCCATGAAAACCTCAAATTTCATTTGAATTATTTTCAGTTCGTGGGTTAATGTTTAATGTTCCATGTTATACTCGCATGGTAACTAATGCGGTTTAACAGCATCGTTAAAAAGCTGTTAAGATTTATTTTCATACTTGATTTTGTCGAAAATGTAATAAATTTAAAGCGACTGAACTTCTAAAATGTTTACTTTTATGTCACAACTAGATGAGACTTGGTTTGATGGTATTTTATCTCTGCAGTGTCTCTCGTCGAGATATTGATATCGAATCTCTCACTTTTATTAGTACAAAATGGAAGTATACTTGGCTTTACCGCCTATTTCGCCGTAAATTACAAGCGGCCGTTTGAAACATAATGACTTCCGTCACGTATTTCAGTTGGGTCAGATATTTTTAACTCTTCGCCAGTGTAACTCATACCATGCGCGCGTTCACATAGAATAATCGGTGTCTGTTCCTACGGGAACCATTTATGCACAATTTTTAAAGTGGACACAAAAACGAAGGTAGTGGTAATTCGGTTGATGGGTTCCTAACCGAAATTCCATAATTCAAACGGATTATTTTAAGCGGTCTGGCTCGTCACGCTGTAGGCTTATTGGCGCCTTAATACTCGAGAATTAATTACATTCCTGATCATAATTCTAGGCGTGTTTATAACGAAGTTGCAAGAATTCCCAATCTAGCTACGCAATTTCTGTCCGCATGTAACAATTCGACAACCGCTGAAATTATTATCATAAATTTGTATCGATACTAGGAATTTCATTTAAGTATTTCGTCGACACAATTCAGTTTTGGTGAAAATCAGACATAAATAATGGACAGTTCAGGCTGTGTGACTTTCTGAGCGCGTCTCGGTCGTCGTACGTGTCTGAACGACGTTTCGGAGTAAAGCGACACATAAAAACGAAACGCGTGTTTCTTGCATAATTATTTTATTCGCCTACATAGGCTAAAAGGTATTATACAAGCACAGCACAATGTAAATAACTATAAAATAAAAGTAATAGTAATATGTTACAGTCTAGTTCTCATAATCTTGCAGTCAACTGTAGAAAAATATTTAAGGCCGTCATACACTTTAGTCTGAATAACTAAGGATTTCCTAGCATTTTATTGGCAAAATATTAATCTCTGTTTCATGATCCACCAACATTGTTCTGCCCAAAAACTACAATCTAACATAAGTTACCAGAATTTTACATTCGCTGAACAATAAATTGTCACTCCAGTTGATACAGTCTGGCCAACTTCGCCATTTGTGACTATCCTTTCATTCCTAATTTCAGTTATTTAAAATATAGTCAATGTATGTGATACAATACTGTTAAATAAACTACGATGCAAACATCCGTTTTAATTTTCTGTTAATTTTTGATCTGATAACGACATTGTAATGAAAAATAAACAATCGATATGGTCAGAGTTAGCATCTGTAAAGTATTACGTACAGCCAAATATTTTCATAATACACATTTACGTCTGGATAATAACTCGGAATTTGAAAACGAAATTCGGTCGAATCCATAATCCTCATATTTGAAATAAAAGACGACGTCAAACAATAGAACTCTCTAACACAGATTTGATTTGCTGTGTTTATACCTGCGTTTTTCAAACGAAATTCGTTCTGGTTACTATTTTGAAAATAAATACAATATTCCTATTCAGGATTTTGATTACATTTTGTTCAAAGGTCCATTAACATAGAAACAGTTTGCAGTTATTAATGATATTTTAATAAAATGCCTAAACTGAGATCCGTTTTTCTCTTTAAATGTTAGCTTGTAAACTACAATGGCACAAATGTAAAAATGTAATGAAAGTCCCATTATGTAGGCATAATTTTTCAAATATTTTAGGACTATAAATTAAGCTTGTAATACTTTATCTAAGAGGGAGGGACTAATAAGGAAATACAGAATATCACACAGTTAGGAGTTTTAAATTGGTAGTGATCACGTAATTGTATTAAGATTTTTGAGTTAGTTCGCGGGAGATGGACAAAACGTGTAGCACACAAGACCGATTCACACAAAATTTTAGAAAAAATTGAAGAAAACTTTGGGGAAGTAGGCGTTGATATTTTAAGAGTGGATTAAGACTTATTTGGCTCTGGGTAGGGTCCAGTGACGGGCTTCCGTTAACACGGTGTTCTCTACAGAAGGAAAATTCTTAACCAGTTGAAAAACTACTTTATCAGCTTTCAAATGAACGTCCTTGCATTCTGTAGCTGGATAATTTATAAGAGAGTAATCTTATGTTTTACGGTAAGTTACATAACTTAATGCCAAAAACATAATTGGTCATGAATTGACATAATGATAAATATTTAGGCGATTATTTTCTATAGAGTCAAGGCCCCGACCTGTTTATATTGTAGCGTAGTTTTGCTTTTAAAATAATTTATATTTATAAATTACTCAGAAATGATCATTTGAAATGTTAATTGCATCATATATTAAGTCATCCATCGTCTTTGGAAGCTTAAGGATTATCAACATATACAGAAGAGCAGCCATTTCTACCATATTTTTTAATATTATCCTGTCTTCCAATTATACAATTAAGTAGTTACCGAATTCAAACAAATTTTTTCAACGAGTGTCATGATGCCTCAAGAATAGACTCGCTATGGTTCCTCCCGGAGATAACATGGTCACCATATTTAAATTTGTTTATGGTAATGAACTTAAAATTTCCTAGATAACATTGCCTCAGATTTTTGCTGTTCGTACCGATTTTCACGAAAAATAGTCCAGTTAACTGAATCATTAGATGGGCACACGCTCTGATAGACTAACACGATGCTAGATTTCCCAAGCAGAAACTTTATTTCCACGAAGCCTTGGAAATGAAATTACAATTAAGTCTCTTACTTCGTGCGAAGTTTATCTCCGCGTAATTGGTCGGACGTAACTTATTAGTTCTAGACGGAAGATTCCTCACCTCCACAACTCGACTGTCTTGACGTTTGTTGTCGTCCTAAATGAACCTGTCCACTGGTTTATAAGTTATAATCTCCATCAGTACAGGCTTCCTGAACCAGAGACTGGGAACTAAATTACGCTTACACCTTGCGTGTAACCGTAGCTGTTGGTTTAGCGAAACGAGATTTGGAGAGGCCAATATGAATAGGTATGAGAAATGGTTATGGAGTTGGGGAAGTTATAGAACAATTAGATAATTTTAGATTCTGTGCTTTAAGACAATTTCCTCTCCTGAGACACAGCATGCAATAATAGAACCTGATAAATTTATAAGAAAATTAGATAAGTACTTAGATATTTCTCAAGTGTAGTAAAATACGTATTTATTTCTTGAATATACAGGACAATATTCGTGCAGAATTTCAGATCATTTGTCTTTAAAATAGAAATTGGAGTAATTGTTTTAGTAAAATCTAATCTCATCTAATTTACTCATCTCCTATGTGTATTTTATCTTTCAAACACACATCTTTTGTAAGGTCGTCCCATATTTCGTTTTCTTCTTGTTATGTTGGAAGAATTTTGTTGAACTTGATAAAGACAATTCTTGTACGGCTTTCAGTGTGGATGTAAAACTAATCAACTAACCAACCAAAAAGCTAACTAAGGTCGGAATCATGCGCAAACAAAAGAAAGTAAAAGTATTTTTCCTTCTTTTCCTCTAAATATTTACCAGTTCGAAATATATTTCGGACAAGGGTTCTAGGTTTTAATGAGATTTAATTACAGCTTATTATTATACCTATGTCTCATTTTGGGAAATTGTAGTTAAATTTGTACATAAGTAAATTTGAGGTTTAATAATGCCGGAAGGCAGCACAATTAAATTTGTCCAATATATTTCAGTTTGCGATGCAAACACCAAAATTAATCAAAAAGTGTCCACGGTTTCAAAGGTTAAACCTGCTGACAGACAAACCCTCAACGTATTCATTCTATGTACGACTCGCAAAGAAGTGTCAAAAAAACTACGATTGGATACAAAACATAGTAGAATACCAGCAAGTAAGAAATATGTATATATTATGCTTATTTTATTGATATTGAATGTTATTAACCCTTTGAGAAACGAAAGCTATTTTGAAACAGTATTTAATAATTCAGCCCGTACCGCGAAGAAAACACAGCACTACACCATTAAAAAAGATCAGCTTGTTGGTGGTGTTTAAGGAAATAATCGATGTTTACGATGATAACCGAACAAAGCCCACAGATACAAGATGCAGCATTACCGGTTGTCAAAGCCGATGGTACATATAGTTACCGATCGTCTTTAAGTGTTAGCCGGATTCCGTGGATGGTAAAGAGTTGATGGTCTTACCGTTGAGTACGTGAACATTGATGCTGGCAGGTCGCGCGTTGGATGGCACGCATGAGTAATTACCAGAGTCACTCTTCTGCGCCTCAGCCACGACGAGAACACTGCTGGAGCGGTCGTTGCGTACCTCCACGCCGCGGTCCTTGTCGTAGTTGATCATATGGTCCTCGTGATACCAGAACACGTACACGGGCGCCTCCGTGCTCTGGCGAAGTGTGCAGACAAGCCGTAGTTTGCTGCCGCTCTTAATATGCAGGTCCGGCGCTCCCAGAATCTCGGCTGCCGCTTCTGCAACAACGCATAACGTCAAGCTGACATCCTGTCACTTGAAATTTCAATCTACGAACGTCTGTTTCAACGTAAAACAGCTCAAGAGCGATTATCGTCCACCCTGAAGCAGTGTGTTTCTACAAAACCTCACTGTCCATCGACCCTGCTTTTTTCTCGGCCCGAAGATAGACTGCTATGACTTCAGTTTCTGCATAATGATTTTAAAACAGTCCAAAGCCGCGTCCTTATACATTCGTTCCGACCATCCTTTTATTTGAATGCTATACTTACTGAACTGCATTTGGTCAAGAAATGTTTTGCCCTTTATAGATAAATATCGTTCATTACCGTGTTCACAAAAGCCTGTCATTCGTCCCTGTCCTGAGTTTTATAATACTGTACACATCATGTGTTTTAAGATATATTTTAATATTATCCTTCCATTTTCAACAAGGCCTTTCAGGGGTTAATATTAAAACACTGAAACAAATATGGAACTTTTACAGCTGTTAGTCCGAAATAGAAGGCAGTAATGCGAAACTAACGTTACTATGGCAACGGTTACAAATATTTAAGAATATATTTATTTGAATTCCTCAATAAAGTTATCGTAGAAACGATTATAATAATTTGTGCATAACACACATATATGCTGGTACTAATATTGAAGATAACTTTTATTTATGTGGTTCCTTTTCTTGTGTTGTCTGAAGTTGTTATTGCATTTTACTGTATTGTTTTATGTTGCTTTATTTTCTGGTGCTTGTCTCTAACTGGCTTTTCTGACGTTCTCAAGCACTTAAATATATCTAGAGTAACCAGCTGTAGTAGTCAACTTGCAATGAGTTGGGCAAATAGTTTGATAGCTTGGATAATGAAGAGGAGAAGTTTGTACAGAATTATGTCATGCAGAAAATGGCCCAACAAAAGACTGTATTAGGCTTCTTGCTGGTAGCTGTTTAATAACTAACTTTCGGATTCCATGCAAAATAGAGTATTTTTTTTACTACTTGGGAAACTATTAGTTTTTCATGAAGAACTGTAGTTAATTAGTTATTTAATAGGACCTGTATTAGTGACAGTTGTTACTATAGATGAGATTTCTTGTTCTCACGAGTACAAAGATTATTGTATTCTGGGATGCTACTACGTATAGTATGGTAGAATTTGGCCAACGTTTGGGATGTGTTACGCTTAAAAGTAGTCAAAATTTATCGCGCATAGCTTTCTCTTCGCCTGATAATGGAGGCAGCATGTGCCTCTGAAACGTCGGAAAATTCATACCAGACTACATACCGAAACATATCAGAAGACAGCCATCATCTCTTGTTACGTCTGAGTTTCACATTTAAGAGTTCAGCCATACATCTATTCAGTAGTTTGTCTGTAGTTTTGCCAGGTGGAAAGCGTCTTATAAGGAGGCCGAGTAATTTTTCTTTAGGGTGTAAAGAAAATGAAATACACAAAGGTTCAGAAATCTTGAGTGAGGGAGAAATATATCTTAGTTACTTTTACAAGCACTTTGTCGTGTCCTTGGGCCGGTAAAAGCAGATTCGCGTGCGGCCTATCTAGGCAGAATGTTGTGATATTTGAAAAAGAATCTTCATAATTTAGTGTGAAGCACGTTTCAGATTATTCCGCCCTTATCCGAAAAACAGGTGGCAAATTACTAATTTCAGGAAACTGAGATAAATCCTTCTTATGTGTCATTCCGATAAGGAGTTCTGAACTCAGAAACACTTTAAAGATTCGGTTACGCACGCAATTTCTTGAGACTGGTGGAACCGTAGAGATAAAAATTATTCACGTAATGAAATGTAAGCGTGTCATGGCCCTTAAACTTGTAAGAGCAGAAATAGTGTTGTAAACTCAAGTGCTTATTCGTTTTAAGAAAGTGACAAAACTAGTTAATTTCTATAAGAACCTGAAGAGAATTAACATCGCCATTACCAGATTTCCACCACAGCACACCAGCCACTCGAAGTCAGCTCTTGTATCTCTTCAGATCCGTTTTAATATTATCATCGATTCTGTTGGTCTTTTATGTGTCCAAACTTTAATGTATTTTCCAACCACACTTTAAATTAGAATATCACTTGTAATTATTGTTGATAATTAGAAGAAGGGAGACTAAAAAGAGGCTGGAGAGGAGATTTTGACGCCGGTACATGCATAAAATTACCTATTTATGACGGGAAGTGGAGGAAAAGCAGAGGATATGATTTCATTGATAGCTTATTCTTCGAGAAAACATTTATGTTTCACAGCTAAGAAAATAAAATAAACCTGAGAATTATTGGAAGAATATGATGTTGCAACTTTCTACGCAAAAATTAAATTAAACATGAAATCCTTTTAAGCCCAGCCCGTTAGTTCATTAATCGAAAATATTCCATAAGTAACAGAAAATGTACACGTACGCACACACACACACACAAAAAATCATTGGTTTCAATCCCCTACACTTAAGAATAATGTTAAAATAAAGGAAAGATTTTGCGATAGAACTCAGGCTGCTTACTTTGTAATAATCATATCTCTCGGTTCAATAATTTGTAACTCTAGCCTAACGTGATATTAGCATCTTCACAGACAGCTACTGGAAATAATGTTTCCTTAATTTGTCATGCAAAGTGTCGCTCTGACAGATATGAATTGCTAGGCGTGGTTGATGTTCTTGGATTTTCTAAGTCTTAACATTACAAAGATCCATCCCTGCTATGTATCTAATTTAGCGTAAGTTCGCGTGCTGGTTATATAAAAGGGAAGTATTCGACTTTAATAATTTTGGTTAAGAATAAACAAATTAGAAATTTTATTGGGAACGATATACAGGATTATTCCAAATTCCTGCTCTACGTTTCAAAACTAGTACTGGAAGAAATTGTTTCAATCGTCCGCGTACCTCAAACGTCATTTACCAATCTTCTTGAAGACGAGTCATCGGACAAAGAATGAATACATAACAATATATAGCTTTAATAACACCTGAAACTTTTGTCTGAAAAAATGTTTGATTGTCTGTGATGTATGTTTTACTACATTAAGATAGACGTATATTGACAACAGCTGAACCACACTTGCAACATGTTACTGTCTCATCTTAGGCTGCATTATATCAGAACTCGTTAGTGCTGACAATTATACAACAAAAATATTCTAATATTGTCTTTCACTTTTTTACTCCCCTCGTAATTCGAGTACACGAGTACTCATGCATGCTATTTTTCTCGTCAGGGTAGAGTGTTTTGAAGTGAACGTCCGTGGATCAGGTTAGCAATTAAAAATTTGATCTCTCACCGTTCATGCACAGAATTGAACATCTTCCTGCTGAGGTCATTAATCCCCGGAAATGTACAGCTTTCAAAGTTGTAATTGTGAGGCAAAGTACTAGGTGTAGAAGTTATAATTTGTACGCTCAGTACTACCGCGAACATCTAAAAGTTATAATAAGAGTACATTATAGTTAGTAAACATTTCTTAATGCTACCGGCTTTTAATGTACTTCTGTACGAAGTACACAGTGTTTTATAACCGGTTCATTTTTCTTTTGTTTATTAGTCATTTAACTTTTACTGTGTAAGCCCCATGATATGGCTTAAAATTGTTTCCGTAAAATGCATGCCATATTTATAGTACACAGTAAAATTTTCGTGTTATATTCTATGGCCTCTGTTGGAGCCTAATCGTGGTTGATAGAATTTACGAGAACGTAAAAAGTAAAAAATTAATTTCGTCTGAACATCAGGGCTTCAGTGAGGTACAGCGAAAACATGGAAGAAGGGAAAGAGGAATAAGTAATTAAAACAAGATTAAAAAATAAAAATAGAAAGACGAAAGCAAGGAAGGAGTAAGCAATAGATAAAATGTTTCTAAAGGACAAATAATTAAAAGTAGTATAAATTTAAGATCAGAAACTTTACTTTTGTATATGATTATTAACCCTTTAAAGCGGCAACGAAGCTGTCTGCTTTAACGATCACTAATGTCACATTTGTATGTACGGGTTTCGTATGTTTATCAGTTTAAACAGGGATTATTTACTTAGCTGGTTTATTTTCGTAATGACAATGTTTCGTGTTTTCTTCGTGGTACGGGTTAAATTCATAAATATTAGACGAGTTCCGGCTTCAAGCAAATTATTAACTTGGTTTACCGATGTGAATGGTACTAATAATATCTTTAATATTTTATAATTATGAACACTGCATCATGGTGGAAGGATTTTATTAATTCTACTGGCTATAAGGCATTGCAGGTTTTTGGGTCCAGGTAGCTTACACATGTTAATTTCTGCGATGTTCTTTGTAGTGCGTTCTGTCCTTTAAAGATCCATAGTTTGTCAGCTCGTGTACTGAAACTGCACAATTCTTTCGCCATTTCTCATTTTTTTATGTCCTTGGAATAAGCTACTATACCTTTACAGACATTCATGTTAAATTAAATGGAACATTTCTTGAAAAACGCCATTTATGTAAATAGAACGGAAACCAATTCTGGTTACAGGAAGGATCAGTTGAAATTTGAAATAAATTACTTTCCTTGTCTACCTCCCGACATTCATTCGACCACGTAAAAAATTAGGCGTATTGTGTTCTGTTTCTTTTTACAATGAAGTGTGGAACTTGTTGGTACCAGCCACGAGAGTGTAATGGATAAAGCTTGTTGTGTAGTGTGTCATTGTGAGGAACAGGACGTATAAAAGAACGTATATTCTTCAGGCAGATTCAGCTACGCTCTTGAAACTCTTGAATAGATGTAATTTATTTACTACTACAGTACTGAGAGTGTGTACTTTTACATTTTAGTTTGAACGTGCTGTATGAAAATACTTTTTGGCACACAAACTGGCATCGCCTTATACTCGTATCTGTCTGTTGCCACTCAAACTTCGTATTTAAAACATTCAGAGGTTCGATTCTCGACTCAGAGTTCAATTTGTTGTATTATTATTCTTTTATTAAACTTCTTGACAGTATATTAAAATAGATCACGACCGCTTCCTTTAACATCCTTCACAGTTCATTATTAACAATGTTCCTCCTCGATTCTCTATGTAGTACGGACATGAGGAACGTCGTTAAATGAATCTGACATATTTTGGCAATAACCGGTTCGATCTGGCCTGTCAGACATTCTCGTAGATTGATAAACCTCATGGTTTACTCAGGCAGGTCCTTAAATTAGATTACAAACACTCGCTTCAAACTGATGGTTTGTGCTCAATTTATTTATGGTTCATTTAAGGATGATGTCTATAGCTAATATTATATAGGATCGAATGATAAAATTGAGCCCTGAAGATAGAGATAGTATTTTTTTCGAAACGTCGGTGCCTACTTCGGAATCCACATTTCCCGAAAACCCAAAAATAACATCATCATCCTCACTGCCGTGGAGACCTCATATATCAGATAAAATTGTCTGGACCGGAAGCCGTCTTGGCCTAATGCGAGGTACTATTCCGACATTTGCCTGGAGGGACTTAAGAAAACCACGAAAATCCTCAGTCAGTGAGCCGGTTTTCGGGACAGATTTTAATCCAGGAATGTCAAAGTTTTGGAGAACCGTGTCACCTCTTCAGATTTAAATTAAAATCTTTCTCAGAAACGTTGGTAGCCGCCTTCAAGACTGAAAGCCTCTACAACTCAGAACCTTACAATCGATTTATTAACTGGGAGCTATCAGATGTGCGGTGTTACAAAAATGAGCTCTGTTCACTCGGTCGCGCTACAGCTGGACGGATCCGTCGTTGACTTTCCAACTCAAGTCCTTGACTGTACACGTGTGCTTTGAACAAAATACATCAAATCCGCATGCAGCACAGGTAATGTAATGTGGGGTTTAAAATAAATGAGGAGATGGAGCCAAGAATATCCCAGGAAGTGACATCGCACATGTTAGGGGAGAGAGTGGTGCTGATTAATAGACGTTTCAGTATTAGAGCCAAAGGTTTTGAACTCAGAATATATGTCAGCACTATAGTAATATCGTTTTACCTTCTTATCCTCACACAGGTGTAACTTCTATGCCACTTCTTGTTTATTCATGTATTAAAATATCTCACTCTGTATGCCGTTACGATGGTGGTGGTGATAAAATAACCACTCTGCTCCACAACAATATCAACTATGATTCAGTTGAAACTGTTTATAATAACATTGTTGTAAGACCTCGAAAGATATCTATCATTCAAGGCCCTACGATAATGTTTCCGGGGACAGTGGAGCTTTTAAGATTATTATTACTGATAATTATCATGGAAATGTCATATAGATGTGCTGAATTAGGATTGTTGACATAATTTGAAGTCAAAATCACCATTTCTCATATGATTATGACGTTCATTCCATATATTTCGCTGTAATACTTGCTTCAATTTTCAGGGAAATTCAATCTCATTTGATAATTATTACGATTATGCTGATTCTGGAGGATTTTAAGCTTAAGTATCGATTTATTTCCAGGTCATGTGTTAATGGTTGGCACACCTCGACCCAGACTCGACAAATAAACTGGATATTCTGCCCGAGGTTTTTCGTGTTCTTCTCTGTCTCTCCAGGCAAATTCCGGGTAAGTACCTTGAAACTGGCTATGACCGCGTTTTACATCATAGATCATCCTGTTATTCGACGTTATATAATCTCAGCAAAGGAATGCGTCGTTAAGTAACTCAGAGACTAACGGTTCGACTATGCCGTCTCTTATTCCACAACTCCCAGTGTCTATTGCGCTGTTGCGGTATTGCATAATTATAGCACTACATTGGAATCAGTTCTTGAACAACACGTCTGGAAACGTCATGAAGTTCATTTTTCAAAGTAGACTCAAAATCCCTTTGCAACTGCGTTTAACAAATCAAGACCCAAAGAGAACCTAGAGATTCTTTTTAATACATCCAGCCTTAACATGGAAGAAAATTACTTAAAGAACACGTAAACAAATCAAAATGTGCGTATAAAAGAATGGAACACACAGATAAGCTGTAATGACCCTTCAGGGGGACTTTGTAGCAACTCTTTACTTCGTTTTCCTCATAAATGCCAGTGACATTTTACCACGTGAATATGTAGTAATAAAATTTAACGAAATAATAGCAACTATTGTGTATAACCACAACATAGACACACAAGTAGATCACCGATAAAATATATAAATATTTTACTGTGTTTCTTTTCTTATTTTATTATATTTTATTACAAGATATTTACATTAGAAAAACTTAGTGGGTTAATTAGTCAGCAGATATAAAATGAACCTGTTAGCATCTGTAATATACAGTGTGTCCCAAATAGGTGTATATACATTATAATACGGAATATGAACCTTGTTATCTGTGTGTTGTGTGTTTACGAGGAGGGCCTAGTGTGGTCTACACCGTCTTTTTACATGATTCAGATAAGCAAAATTGTGGTGTCTATTAAGTTTTGATCAACTCATATTCATTGAATATGTGTATACATCTTTTTCGGACACACTGTATTCAAGTAATAACTCCAGTGTAGTCTGTAAGTAATAATGAGTTAGTAAGATGGATCAATGAATACTCGTGCATTTTGTTTATAGTTTATTTTACGACGCTTTTCCAGAAACAGACTATGTAGCGTCGAAGTTCCCCGTAAAAGTACTTTTGCACATAACAACTTAACGGTTTGCCATCACAGAATTGCAAAGTTGATACAATACAAACTTCAGTGACAAGTCAGAAATTGGGGCTGGTAAATATCCAAAGTCAAAAAGTCTGTGCGTACTCACCTATGACCCTGAGCTCCACGAATATGCTTGTTGGTGGGTGAGTGGACACCTGACATTCGTACCAACCCTCATCGCGGGGCTGCACAAATTTTATTTGAAGTCCCCAGTTCTGAAAGCAAATAAGAAATTGTTTTTGGCAAGCAACGAATGTTACAAAGGGTCAACGTATCTTTCTGTCGGAACTTTTAGTCCGAATTGCTTGGAGGTATTTGTTAAAAACAAACTTTATTATATTTGTTCAGCGAAATTTTATCGTAGAGACTTTGAAATCAAACTTAAAAATATTTGCGTTATTACAATACGTTCGTGACAGGAAAGCTGACCCTGGATGAAGTGGTCTTTTGTAAAATCTGTCAGAAGGGGTTGTAGAAACCCCTGGAACATTAAAAGTAGTATGTATATATATATATATATATATATATATATATATATATACACAGGATGAGTCAGTAGTATGTTTACACACTTCGTGTGCGTGTTCCAGGATTTTGGAATGGGAATTTAACAGCCTCTGAGAGGCTGTTTTAAAATATGTGACTTTCTGGTACGGTTTTGTAATTGCTAAATCGTAGCTTGCTTTCCATTCTTCTGTTTTGTAAGCTGTCACCGTGACAGCGATTTATGACTTATCACGTGTTACCAATTGAGAGAGATTTAATATCGCTTCTACACGACTAATGACCTCTCTGGTGTCACTTGGTGCTGAGGTCACCTAAGAACGCCATATGCCTTCCCTTCTGTAATTAGTTTGCATCCGTTGTGTTCTTCCACGTGTTCTTTAACGCTCGATTTATTTACTTACTGCAGTTTATGTTTCACGCGGAGAACGTCTCTTTCTAAAGGGATTGGTTTCTGTCTTGTAACTAGTTCCTGTTGTCAGTTATTGGGTAATTAATAGTCTGACACATCGTAGTTTACTAAACACTGTAATGGCTGTATTGATCTACTTCGTAACAGGCAACACAAAGGCCAAGTAACTCGGGAGCAGACCATAGAAAATTAGATCCTGCCATGTGTTAGGTATAATGGAAAGGGACGACGCAACTTGGCCTATACAACTATCAGAGGTTTATACGTGTTACTTAGATCATTTATCTACCGACAGTATCAGAAACTCGGTTTATTTAGCGTCTATTGTTAATTTGACAATTCACAAGCTTTGAAGAGGCGTTCTTTATGCCAAATCACGTCTGTTGTTCTCGCACTGTGTTCCTTAGGTAATTTTGTTGCGCCTTAGGCCATTCTTGAGCGAATGTCATAAAAGAGTTAATTTTGCGACATCGGCCGTTATTGCGCTGTGAGACCAAATCATTTTTGTGCAAATGTTTTCCAAAAGTGGCCTCAGATGATATTTGTACTAATCTGCTCCCAGATTTCATTGTTGAATAACAGCGGAGGTTAGTGTATCCAGTTTTTGCCCAACAATGGATTTGATGCATGTAAACAGACATTACCACCCAAATCGGTGTTTTTCGTTCATGCTGGGACGTGAAAAACACCCAACATGTAAAACATGGAAGGAAGCTGTCTTGGCCTAATTTAAGGTACAAAACAGAAGTTTTCTTGGCTGAACCGCTATATTTTGTTGTTCAGAGTAATCCGTGCCCTGTGCGTTTACTTTTCGCCCAATGTTGAGGTTTACTGATTAGTATGGCTATTTAGTATTCGGGCTTGTCAGAGCAATCACAGTCAACAATTTATTAAACTACAGAGAAAAACATAAACCCCGAGTGTTAATGAAGCAAGCCTTCCAACGAAGATTAAATTTTCCATTACCATGGGATTGGTTTTGTGGTTGACAAACCTCACACTAGTTAAACCGAGCTGGGCGGGTTTCTCGCAGAACAAATACTGTAAAGCTGATGTTTAATGTAGGGTATCCGGTACTCGTCACACTGCCTGTGTATCAGATATATTTAACTACGTTACCCGAAACTTTGTATTTTAGTCGAAGGAGAAAAACATGTTTTGGGTGTTACAAAACGAGCTATTTAAGAGGTTGATCGGAAGTATATAATGCGGAAAACTGCATAATTAAGATACAAATAGACTACTTTCTTTCTTTCTTTCTTTCTTTCTTTCTTTCTTTTGGCTTTATCCAGTGCATGTTTTTAACAAAGTGTTAACATCTTAAAACGTAACTACATTTTTCATCTTTTATATTCAGGTAAATACAATGGGGAGACTCCTATTCTGTTGGATCGGGGATAGTTTGGGCTACCCCATCCAACATTATAGGTGTGTTTCTCCACCTACCCCTCACCCCCGCTAAAGACGAAGAAAAATCGAGATACAGTGATTTTAAGGTTTTAAGATTTCTGAGACTTTTAAAAGAACAGACGATGGATGAATCCCAAAAGAAAGTAGTAATACAAGACCTTAGCCAAAGATATTCGGGTAAGAAGATTTTAATAGGAGTTTCAGTCAGGGAGAACGAGTTTGATAAGTAACATGAATGAGTAAATGGGGAAAAAATTTAAATGTTACATGAGAGGAATCTCTTTCGAGAATAGAAATAGGTGGACGGATAATGTGAATACTGGTCTTAGAGAGACAAGATGTAAAGGTGATGGCTGACCTCAAATGACTCATAATGGGGTGTAATGGCGGAATTTTACGAACGTCTTAATACGCCTTCGAGGTCCATAAAATGAGGGATGTCACTGACGAGCAGATTCTAAGTGCTCGCCCTTTAAAGAAGATTTGTGTACCATGGAGCTATTTCATCGTCAGATTCTTAATAAATATCACTTTTATTAGTAATGACAACATTATTGAAAACAGAGTGTTCAGGGAAATAATTTGATCTAACAGGTAAATTAATTCATTTATTTGTGGTTCATTTAACGATCTGTTAATACGTCAGACTATCCGTGGAATGTAAGAGACAGCTAATGAATAAATAATTGTGAGAAGTACATGCAAGTAAGGAGTCGTGGATCGATTTGAGGTACTATTTTTGTATGTTACTGGATGGACGGCGGAGAACAACGAAAACCCTAAGTCAAGATACCCTTACTCCGGCCGTTTTCAACCCGGGTACGAGGAACATGGTTGCCAACAGCCCTGTCACGATGTTCGTTAACTTGTGTGAAGAACGTTGACGGTTTGAATTATTTGATACCGAGAATATTCTTGACTGTAACAGGGACAGAGAAATAATGAATGAATAGCTCTAGCGATCAGGTGCAGCGGAATACGTTTTGAAGATTACCGTCGTCTGGGATGTTGCGCCGTGTAGTCTGGCAGAAATTTACCAACGTCTCAAAGCTGCTTCCTGTCTCCATCATCAGGGCGATTATAGTAATTATCAATGAGTGTTCGCATTGCCACCATGTTGGTGTTAATAATTGTAGGAAAATAAAAACTTCAGTTATGTGTTAGTAATTGCAGGAAATATAAATTTCAGTTACGTAGTGTCGTCTTATTTAATGATTTCCATACCAAGTTTCGTGAACATTCGTCACATTTTTCGTGGTTTATTATCTTATTATAACTAGAAAGGCAGACACACGATCATGCGGATACTTTGTCCTTCTTTATAGAAGTAAGGTTTTCTAAAATTGAATAAATTCGTCATACGCATTGAAATGTTACGTGTTTTCTTGAGTTTAAGATGTATTGATCGCGAAGTAGCACATGCTGGACCGTGTCTGAAATGTTTTATGAACAAGCCTTACCCCCCACACATAATTTATACGGCGGACGTGTGGTACAGCGCTGGTGACGAGACGGCTCCGTGGGTAATCCAGTGACTCTCGTAAGCTTTACAAAATTGCCAGAATAAACAAACAGATGGGTACCACTCCGGACAAACTTTTTCGCTACAACATCTCTTGCCAGTAAACTCAGTTGTAAAAACTATTGCGTGGTTTAAGATGAATGTACAGAACAAAATCGAAAACACGGCTTTGAGCTATCTAATCCATCTGTGACCCTATATTTTCATTTCATTTTCCTCCATTTAATCTCCATAATACTTTTGGTTAAAATTACAAATTATAAATCTCCGATTATT